>NW_026521576.1:3642167-4856223 GCF_021234435.1 Artibeus jamaicensis | reverse complement strand
AGGGCTACAGTAAGTTCAAGTGCTATGACTAGGGCTGAGGGCAGGGTTAGTGTTAAGGTAAAAGTTGGGTTCAGGGCTAGGGCTATAGCTACTATAGGGCTAGGCTAGGACGAGGCTTAGGGTTGAGGTCAGGGTAAGTGGCAGGGTTAGAATCAGGTTAAAGATTAGGGCTAGGGCTCGGGCTACAGCTAGGGTTATGGTTAGAATTATGTTTAGGGTTAGAGCTAGGGCTAAGGTTAAGGGTTGGGCTAGGTTTAGATTTAGGGTTAGGGTTCAGGTTAGGATTATGATTAGGTTTAGCGCTATCATTGGAGCTAGAACTAAAGCTTGTCATGGGTTAGAGTTAGGGCTAGGGCTAGGGCTACCATTAGAGTTAGCGCTAGTGTTAGGGTTTGGGCTAGGGCTAGGGTTAGGTTTAGGGTTAGATTTAGGACAAGGGTCAGAATTAGGATTTGGGTCAGGGCTAGGGCTGGGGTCAAAGTTAAGGCTAGGGTTAGGTTTAGGGTTATGGTTAGAATTAGGGTTAGGTTTAGGGCTAGGGTTAGGGTTATCATTAGGGCTAGGTCTAGGTCTTCGGTAGGTTGAGGGTTAGAGTTAGGGCTAGGACTACAGTTATGGTTAGGGCTAGTTTTAGGTTTAGGCCCAGGGATAGAGCTAGAGTTAGGGTTAGTTTTAGAAGAAGGGTTAAGGTTAGGGTTAGGGGTAGGGCTAAGGTTAGGATTAGGCTTAGGTTTAGGGCTAGGGTGAGTTTTAGGGTTAGGGTTTGGGCTAGGGCTAGGGCTATGGCTAGGCTAGGGTTAGGGTAAAGGTTAGGATTAGGGTTTTGGTTTGGGGTAGGGCTACGTGTAGGTCTAGGTTTAGGGTTAGAAATAGTGTTAGGTTTATGGTTAGGGTTTTGTTCATGGTTAGGGTCAGGGATAGCGTTAGAATTATGCTTACCATTAAGGCTATGTGAGAATTAGGGTTAGGTTTAGGGTCCAGGTCAGGGATAGGGCTAGGGTTCTAGGACTAGGGCTAGGTTAATGTTAGGGCTTGTTCTACATTTTGGGTGAGGATTAGAGATAGGAGTAGGGTTAGGGTTATCATTAGGGCTAAGGCTTTGCCAGGGTTAGGGTTAGGGATATGGCTGAGGCTATGGCTACAGTTAAATTTCAGATTAGGTTTAGAGCTAGGTCTAGATTCATTGTTAGCCCTAGGGTTATGGTTAGGGTGAGGATTAGGTTTAGGGCTGGATTCAGGGTTACAGTTAGAATTCGGGGTTGCATTAGGGTTAGGGTTATATTTATGTTTATGGGTATGGTGATGACTAGGGTTAGGTTAGGGTAAAGATTAGGGTTTGGGTTAGTTTAAGAATGAGGGTTAGGGTTAGGTTTAGAGCTAGGGCTAGGGTTAGGGCTAGAAATAGGTTTAGGGTTAGAGTTATGGTTAGGGTTAGGATTTGGGTTAGGGCTATGTCTAGGGTAAGGGTTGGGGTTAGGGTTAGGGCTAGGGTTATGGTTAGAATTAGGGTTAGTACTTGGTAGGCCTAGGATTAGTTTTAGGACTAGCTTTAGGTTTTGGGTGAGGGTTAGGGTTAAGGCTAGAGTAAGTTCTAGTGCTACAACTAGGGCTGAGGCCAGGGTTAGTGTTAGGGTAAAAGTTGGGTTCAGGGCTAGGGCTATAGCTACTATAGGGCTAGACTAGGACTAGGCTTAGGGTTAGGGTTAGGGTAAGTGGTAGGGTTAGAATCAGGTTAAAGATTAGGGCTAGGGCTCTGGCTACAGCTAGGGTTATGGTTAGAATTATGTTTAGGGTTAGAGCTAGGGCTAAGGTTAAGGGTTGGGCTGGGTTTAGGTTTAGGGTTAGGGTTCAGTTAGGGATATGATTAGGTTTAGCATTATCATTGGGGCTAGAGCTAAAGCTTGGCATAGGTTAGAGTTAGGGCTAGGGCTAGGGCTACCATTAGGGTTAGAGCTAGTGTTAGGGTTTGGGCTAAGGCTAGGGTTAGGGTTAGGCTTAGATTTAGGACTAAAGTTAGATTGGGATTAGGGTCAGGGTCAGGGCTAGGGCTAGGGTCTAAGTTAAGGCTAGGGCTGGGATTCTGTTTATGCTTATAATTAAGGTTTGGTTTAGGGCTAGGGTTGGGGTTATCATTAGGGCTAGGTGTAGGTCTTGGGAGGGTTTAGGGTTAGGGTTAGGGCTAGGGTAAGGGTTATGTTTAGGTTTAGAGCTAGGGTGAGTTTTAGGGTTAGAGTTTTGGCTAGGGCTATGGCCAGGCCAGGGTTAGGGTTAGAAATAGGGTTAGGGTTAGGGTTTTGTTCTGTGTAAGGGCTAGGTGTAAGGCTAAGGTTTTGTTAGAGTTAGTTTCAGGGTTTGGATTTTGGGTAGGGCCGTTGTAGGTCTAACTTTACGGTTAGGAATAGGGTTAGGTTTAGGGTTAGGGTTTGTTTTATGGTTAGGGTCTTGGGAAGTGTTAGAATTAGGGTTACAGTTAGTTCTATGTTAGGGTTAAGGTTAGGTTTAGGATCAGGGTCAGGACTAGCCCTAGGGTTAGGACTACGGCTAGGTCAAGGGTTAAGGTTATGTCACATAGGTCACATAACACTATGCGCTTGGTTTCCCATTGTCTAACATACAAGAAATTCAGTAGATGATTTTATCTCCCACGATCCGCAAAGGTGATATTGGAAGAAGATTCTCAAATGGAGTGCGGAAAAGAAAAGGCACTGTCTCAAACAACTCCTAGTTCATCTTCTACTCAAATGACAACAATCATGTGATGAAGAAAAATGCAGATGGCATTCGTGGAAAACCCGCTTCCTACGAATTACTGTTCCTCCCTGTGCTTTGAAGGACTGAAAGCTCAGCACTACTGTGTAATCAGATGAGATACCGAGGGAGCCCCAAACGTGTACCTTTCATTTGACATTCACTGAACAGTCACAATCTTGTGGAGGCCAATTTATGTAGTACAGGAATCTTCCAATTGTAAGTGTGCGATTTTTCTCCTGGAGAAAATACACTGGAGGATTGAATGCGTTAGGAAATCCTGCTCTTTCACTGATTTCATAGACCTCTGCAGTCCATGCCATATTGGAACACAAGAGATTTGGCAGATCTCCTTGTACAGTATTGATCAGGAGCGTGAGTGACACTGGACAGAAACACTTCAACAGAAGCTCTAGAAATGTTTATCTTACAGGAAAAGTGCTGTGTGTCTGTCCTACTGAAATGAGCTCCCTTGCCTTACTATTGGAAACAATGCAGACAAGTGCTTCCAAAACAGGCTTGCCGAGAAACTTGCTCAATCTCAAGTAATTTCCACGATTTTGAACAATTCACAATGGTTAGGACACAGAGACATTCACTTCTTTCCAGGATTCCAGCTGTCCTCTCACATTCATTTTTACACTCACCAACTGTTTTATCCAAGTCAGCTAAGGCACGGTACATGCATACCTTTCCTTCCTCGTTATTTCTCACAAGACACCATGCTTTGGACAAGACTGTCCAACGGAAGCCCTTCTACTTTCAGGGTTTCACAGCCTTATGCATCCGTTGACACTTTCAAGGAAGAAAACGTGATGTGAGCAGCTCTTTCAGGCTCCAGTTTACTGGGAAAGTTCCGTGTCAAAATTACGTAAAGAAAGGTGCGAACCGCACGCTGAAAGTTCAGAAACATCATTCCCCTCGGCTTTCCTGAGATGGGTCTACTGTACTGGACTGATAAACACTCCCCAACTTATTTCCTCCAAACCAGTCTTCACAATTTAGCTACTTATGAAAGGGCTCTCATTACTAGAGGAAGAAATGAGGTTTTCATCAGAGGAAATGTACTGTTTCTGAACTCTGTTTGAATAACTTTCAGAAATACGTGTTTTGAGGATAGATTGGTAGAGAAAGCCATTTGACATACAGTCCTGCCATCAGGATAGGTGAATAGATGCTTAAACCTGCAGCGCCATGCAGTGAATTACCCAATGCGTACATGCTCCACCAAAGTATTCCTTGTATCCAAGAGAAAAACAGTTTTAGATTCATGGACTCTGTAGAACACCACTTGAAATGAAGCAGTTTCTTTAAAGTCCCAAAGAATGTGAAGCTAGAGGTCGAGTGTTCATTACAAAGTTCCTTTCTCTTTTGTATGTGAGGAAAGAATTTCTTCAAATCACTGTGGAATAACATAGTTTGTAAAAGGCGTTTTTTAATCTAACTCTGACGGTAGCACTTTAAAGGCTCTTTCAATGTTCGTTACTATTGAAACGTTGAAAGAAATAATATCCCTGGAAACATACTGCTTTCACCAATCCTTTAGAAGTATATTTCTAAAATGTCTCTTATGGGTCTGGTTCTTATCGAAGACAAGGTAAATGAACTTTCTGTCAAACAACGAGTGAAGAACCAGGCACCAATATACCCTTCTCCCCCAGAGTAAGACATGTTCTTGTAGTTTTACCCAAAGCACTATTACAGGAAAAAGGAAGGCCAAAAAAGGAATGCATTCAAATGATCCAAGGCAGTTTTGAACTGAATTGAAATAGTCTAAGTGAATATGAATGTGAAATAACAATTTAAGACTTTTAGCGCATCACACTCCTTAATAAAGAGTGAGAAATCTGAAGTTCTCTAAGTTTCTCCGAAGTAAAATCACTTGATATGCAGTGAGTTTCTCACGAAAGTTTTCTTCACCATTTAGCTACTTATGAGAGGGCTCTCTGTATTAGAGGAAGAAATGAGATTTTCCTCCAAGCGAATGCATTGTTTTCAGAATTCCGTTTGAATATTCTTCAGAAATATCTGTTTGGAGAATAGATTGATAGAGAAATCCATTGGGCATACAGTTCTGCCATCAACATAGGTGAATAGATGCTTAAACCTGCAGTGCCATGCAGTGAATTACCCAATGCGTACACTGTCTATCAAATTACTTCCTGTATCCAAGATAAAAACAGTTTTAGATTCACAGATCTGTAGAACAGCACTTGAAATGAAGCAGTTTCTTGAAAGTCCAACAGAATGTCAAGCTAGAGTTTGAGTGTTCATCAACAAGTTCCTTTCCCTTTTGTATACTTGTAAAAAATTCCTTAAAATCACTGTGCAATAACATGGTTTGTAAAAGGCGTGTGTTAGTCTAACTCTGACTGGAGCAGTTTAAACACTCTTTCAATGTTCATTACTATTGAAAGGTTGAGAGGTGTAAAGTCCCTGGAAACACACTGTTTTCACCCATCCTTTTGAAGTATTTTTCCAAAATGTCTCTTTTGGGTCTGTTTCTTAGCAAAGACTAGGTAAATGAGCTTTCTGTCAGACAATGAGTGAAGCCCCAGGCAACAATATATCCTTATCCATCAGAGAAGGCCAGAATGTTGTAGTTTGACTCAAAGCACTCTTACAGGAGGAAGGTGTAGCCCAAAGAAGCAATGCATTCCAATGCTTCAATGGAGTTTTAAACTGAATTGAAAGAGTCTAAGTGAATATGAATGTGATATCACAATTTAAGACTTTTAGCGTATTACACTCTATTAGTAAAGAGTGACAAATCTGAAATTTTCTAAGTTCCTCCGAAGTAAAATCACTTCATATGCAGTGAGTTTCTCACCAAAGTTGTCTTCACCATGTAGCTACTTATGAGAGGGCTCTCTTTACTAGAGGAAGAAATGAGGTTTTCCTAAACTGGAATGTAATGTTTTCTGACCTCTGTTGGAATATCTTTCAGAAATATGTATTTGGAGGATAGATTGATAGAGAAAGCCATTGGACATACAGCTCTGCCATCAGGATAGGTGAATAGATGCTCAAACCTGCAGCACCATGCAGTGAATTACCCAATGCATACACGCTCCACCAAAGTATTTCTTGTATCCAAGAGAAAAACAATTTTAGATTCATGGACTCTGTAGAACAGCAAAAGAAACAAAGCAGTTTCTTTAAAGTCCAAAAGAATGTGCAGCTAGAGTTTGAGTGTTCATCCCCAAGTTCCTTTCTCTTTTGTATACATGTAAAGAATTCCTTCAAATCAGTGTGCAATAACATGGTTTGTAAAAGGCGTGTGTTAATCTAACTCTGACTGGAGCACTTTAAACCCTCTTTCAATGTTCATTACTATTGAGAGTTTGAGAGGCGTAATGTCCCTGGAAACACACTGTTTTCACCCATCCTTTTGAAGTATTTTTCCAAAATGTCTCTTTTGGGTCTGTTTCTTAGCAAGGACTAGGTAAATGAAATTTCTGTCAGACAATGAGTGAAGCCGCAGGCACCAATATATCCTTATCCACCAGAGTAAGCCAGAATGTTGTAGTTTTACCCAAAGCACTGTTACAGGAGGAAGGTGTAGCCGAAAGAAGCAATGCATTCCAATGCTCTAAAGGAGTTTTGCCCTTAATTGCAATAGTCTAAGTGAATATGAATGTGAAATCACAATTTAAGACTTTTAGTGTATCACACTGTATTAGTAAAGAGTGACGAATCTGAAGTTTTCTCAGTTCCTCCCAAGTAAAATCACTTCATATGTAATGAGTTTCTCACCAAAGTTGTCTTCACCATGTAGCTACTTATGAGAGGGCTCTCTTTAATAGAAGAAGAAATGAGCTTTTCCTGAGCGGGAATGTACTGTTTTCTGAAGTCTGTTGGAGTATCTTTCAGAAATATGTGTTTGGAGGATACATTGATAGAGAAAGTCATTGAACATTCAGTTCCGCCATCAGGATAGGTGAATAGATGCTTAAACCTGCAGCGCCATGCAGTGAATTACCCAATGCATACACGCTCCACCAAAGTATTTCTTGTATGCAAGAGAGAAACCGTTTTTGATTCATGGACTCTGTAGAACAGCACTTGAAATGAAGCAGTTTCTCGAAAGTCCAACACAATGTGAAGCTAGAGTTTTAGTGTTCATCCCGAATTCCTTACTCTTTTGTATACATGTAAAGAATTCCTTGAAATCACTGTGAAATAACCTGGTTTGTAAAAGGCGTGTGTTAATCTAACTCTGACTGGAGCACTTTAAACGCTCTTTCAATGTTCATTACTATTGAAAGGTTGAGAGGCATAATGTCCCTGGAAATATATTGTTTTCACCCATTCTTTTGAAGTATTTTTCAAAAATGTCCTTTTTGGTTCTGTTTCTTAGCAAAGACTAGGTAAATGAACTTTTTGTAAGACAATGAGTGAAGACCCAGGCACCAATATATCCTTATCTACCAAAGTAAGCCAGAATGTTGTAGTTTTACCCAAAGCACTATTACAGGCAGAAAATGTATTCCAAAGAAGCAATGCATTCAAATACTCTAATGGAGTTTTGCACTGAATTGAAATAGTCTAAGTGAATATGAAAGTGAAATCACAATTAAGACTTTTAGTGTATCACACTTTATTAGTAAAGAGTGACAAATCTGAAGTTTCTAAGTTCCTCCGAAGTAAAATCACTTCATATGTAGTGAGTTTCTCACCAAAGTTTTCTTCACCATGTAGCTACTTATGAGAGGGCTCTCTTTACTAGAGGAAGAAATGAGGTTTTCCAGAGCGGGAATGTAATGTTTTCTGAACTCTGTTGGAGTATCTTTCAGAAATATGTGTTTGGAGGATACATTGATAGAAAAAGTCATTGAACATACAGTTCTGCCATCAGGATAAGTGAATAGATGCTTAAACCTGCAGCGCCATGCAGTGAATTACCCAATGCATACAGGATCCACAAAAGTATTTCTTGTATCCAAGAGAAAAAAAGTTTTAGATCCATGGACTCTGTAGAACAGCACTTGAAATTAGGCAGTTTCTTGAAAGTCCGACAGACTGTGAAGCTAGAGTTTGACTGTTCATCACCATGTTCCTATCTCTGTTGCATATATGTAAAGAATTCCTTGAAATCACTGTGGAATAACATGGTTTGTAAAAGGTGTGTGTTAATCTAATTCTGGCTGAAGCACTTTAAACACTCTTTCAATGTTCATCAATATTGAAAGGTTGAGAGGTATAATGTCCCTGGAAATATACTCTTTTCACCCATTCTTTTGGAGCATTTTTCACAAATGTCTCTTTTGGGTCCTTTTCTTAGCAAAGACTAGGTAAATGAACTTTTTGTCAGACAAATGAGTGAAGACCCAGGCACCAGTATATCATTAACCACCAGGGTAAGCCAGAATGTTGTAGTTTTACCCAAAGCACTATTACAGGGGTAAGGTGTAGCCCAAAGAAGAAATGCATTCAAATGCTCCAATGGAGTTTTAAACTGAATTGCAATAGTCTAAGTGAATATTAATGTAAATTCACAATTTAAGACTTTTAGCGTATCACACTCTATTAGTAAAGAGTGACAAATCTGAAGTTTTCTAAGTTCCTCCGAAGTAAAATCACTTCATATATAGTCAGTTTCTCACCAAAGTTGTCATCACCATGTAGCTACTTATGAGAAAGCTATCTTTACTAGAGGAAGAAAAGGGCTTTTCCTGAGTGGGAATGTACTGTTTTCTGAACTCTGTTGGAGTGTATTTCGGAAATACGTGTTTGAAGGATAGATTGATAGAGAAAGCCATTGGACATTCAGTTCTGCCATCAGGATAGATGAATAGATGCTTAAACCTGCACCGCCATGCAGTGAATTACCCAATGCATACACAATCCACCAAAGTATTTCTAGTATGCAAGAGAAAAACAGTTTTAGATCCATGGACTCTGTAGAACAGCACTTGAAATGAAGCAGTTTCTTGAAAGTCCCACAGAATGTGAAGCTAGAGTTTGAGTGTTCATCCCAAATTCCTTTCTCTTTTGTATACATGTAAAGAATTCCTTGAAATCACTGTGGAATAACATGATTTGTAAAAGGCGTGTGGTAATGTAACACTGACTGGAGCACTTTAAACGCTTTTTCAATGTTCATTACTATTGAAAGGTTGAGAGGCATAATGTGCCGCGGTCTAGCAGCAGTGGGTCAGGGGGTCCCACAGGTGAGGGCAAGGCGTCGGCGCTGGGTAACAGACGACAACACGCCTCAAAGGACAGTGAAACTCTGTTCCGTTTATTGCAAGTACAAGCAGGTTTTTATATTTTCATTTCAGGTAGTGATTAATATTTGCAGTATAACATGATTATTTAAGCAGAAAAATCAATACAAAGGTAATCAGTAAAAGTACAAAAGTTCCCATAGATTTAGTTAAAGATTATTTTAACTAGGAGAGCCATTAATCAGACAGTTAGAAATATCTTATTGTATATTAAAGTTTCTCAGAATTTGGTATAGGGCATAAGGATACGCTAGACTGAGTAGAGAAAATAGGAGATTTATTATAAGGCCCTTGTGATGTCTAACTTAGCTATCTACCCTTTTTTGCTTAAAATGTTTTTTCTGTGTACCATAAATTCTGACTCCCTAGTAACTGTTTAGTCTGTAATAACTAACTAGCCTTTGTTATTACTTTGCCTGTCTAGTTGATATATATTCCTATTCAAGGTAAAGGAGGGGCTATTCTTATGTTGCAGGGGGCTTTCAAAGGTACTTCTTTTAAGTTTCTCTAGGAGTTCTTTTATAGACATGTTTTGTACTTTGATTCCTTCTAAGAAAGTAGTGAGATCATCTCATGATTTCCTAGAGTATTCTATCTTGTCTTGGGTGTTTTTCTAATGATTGTTATTGATTAAGCTTGAATTCTCAGATTGTTCTGATTGTTTCCTTGTGCCTATATTCCCTGACGTTCTAGTATGATATTATTATTCTGTTCATTGAGCCGGGAAAGGTCCAGGCACACTATCTGAATCACTGCCAGGGTATTCATAATGATTAAAGCAAAAAGGGTCATGATCTCCAAAGCAAGCACAATCACAATAGGTATTGCAAGGCCTTCCATGCCACGTCCACCAGGTTGGAAACTGCTTCCTTGAAGTCTTACACCCCCTCTCAGGACCTTGTCACGGAGAGAGGGATCCAACAGTGGACGCGGCAGTGGACGTGGCATTTCCCTCTTTTTTATTTTTCAGCTGAAATTGATGAAATTTTAAGGTAGTTTTTCAAAGGGAGGAGAGGATTATTCGGAAGACGACTGGAAAAACAAGGATTAAGATTAGAATAATTAAGCCAGTGATTCCAATATGTATTAAACTAGACCACCACATGACAGGGTTGATGGATTCTTGAATAGACTTCTAGATTCTGTCTGTAATTTCAGAACTTGGTGTAGTTAAATATGCTTGACTAATTTCTGTAATTTTGGTATGTAGGCCTTTAAGATCAGGTCCTAACATAGTATCGTGTCAAATACCTTGCAAATGAGTTTTCACCTGAGGCCAAGTGGTGGAATTTTGATTATAAGGCAAAGGTGTGACACAAATTTATTTAAAATCTGCATGACAACTAATAGTCATTTGAGTCTTTATATTTTGAATCTGGTTTCTTAAATATATAACTGTATCTTCTAAGGCATTTACTCTAGTTTCTAATTTCTTATCAATATTTTCTTGCAGAATTAGTGCAAGGGAAATATTGTGAGAGAGTTGATTAACATGTTGTGTAGTATGTATTTCTTGTACTAAAGCGGTAGTTGATAATGCAATAGAGGTTATTATACTGATTAAAGTAGTAATTCTTAATATTAAAGTGGCTACAAATTTCTTTGGTTTTATTAACTTATTTATTTTTTCTAGTATATATAAATTTGTATCAGCGTATTAATCTCTAGATAGTACTACAGGCATCAGGACATGCGAGGGTTGAAAAACTATGAGAAATGTGGTTAGGTTTTTGGGAAGCCTAGGATCAGTACAGTTGGTTAGAATACAATTAGAACAGTTAATATAAAAAGAGGAGCCCCTTTGCTCCGTATGAATAGACCCAATTAAGATCGCATGAGGGGTATTAACACATGTTCTAATACTATAAATAGTTGAAACACTACTAGTGGGTCTATCAAAAATAATCATATTGGTGGTTGCAAATAATTTGTATAAGTCTGGATAAATGGAGGATCGAGAATGACTTGTGGAATTAGTTACATAAATAGGGGCAACCCATCCTGGGGAGTAATAGCGGCTCAATGGTTCATGAGGATTAAAAATTCTTGTGTTGTTAAGAAAAAACTTGTGAGTAGAATTCAGTAGGTAAGAGGTATAATTATAATAAGGAGAGGAGATAGAATAATCAAAAATAGTTAAGTTAGTTCTTGGAATGGCATGTTTCCTTGGAGTTCTTGGGAATCCACAATTTAGCCATTTTGGAAATCTTGAATTAAGATCAATATTTTTCTAGTATATATCTTTTTCTGGATAATCAGTTAGACATGAATTTATAGCCTTAGGGAGGGAAGTATTATTTTTATAAGTATCATTATAATTATAATGACTAAGGGTGACTATATTAAGTCCCCAAAGAGAACGGCTATAGTCTGTTAAACTAGAGGGAGAGTCAGTAACAAAAGTTCTATAGTTAATAGGTAGGCACCCGGAAGGAGGGGTGCCAGAGGTCGAGAAACATAGAGGGGCATCATCTGCAAATCCTTCAAAGGTGAAATTCTTAGCAGTAGTATGGGAAATTAAGGTATCAGGAATTCCTCCGAGAAGTTTAGTATTGTTAGTGTATACTTTAGGTTGGTTTTCCCCCCAGACTGCTGGGTGAAAGAGGGGAGGATTAGGGATATATGCCTAATAGGTCTGATTAAGAGACTCTGCTGCTACTACCTGGAGAGACAGGAGTGTTACTATAGCAAGCAGAAATGTTTCTGGGGTGGTAGGCTTTCCTGTAGTATTAGCTACAGTATCAGCTACCTGTTGTCCCTCGTGGCACAACTTTTTAATCTGACTCCAGGTGGGTAGGTCGCTTTCTTGAGTGTGCCGAGATGGTCGAGGAGTGGATGGGTATTGTGGTGAAGGAGCAAGCTGCAGGTGAGACATCTTAGGGACCAGACTCTCAGGTTCTTCTTCTTCAAGGATAGGATTAAGTGTAGGAGGTTTTAAGGGCGGCATCCGTCGCTTCTTTATCCCTCTGGATGAGTCTTTCTGGGATCCATACGGGTACTTCTGCATCCTGTGGAAAAACACAGGCGTATCCTCGCTTCCTTGTTAATAAAATATCAGGTCCTTTCCATTCTCCTGTAATGGAATCTTTCCATTTTACTCATTTTTAGGCACATTTTGAACTCCCCAATGTCTTATCATTGGGGTTAAACCTTGTTTATTAGTATTCAAATGATTAATGACGAATAAGGCATGATTTAAAATGTGATGAGGAGATAAATGAGATTGCTTATCTCCAGTCTTTAATTTTTCAATTTGAACTTTAAGGGTTTGATGGGCTTTTTCAACAATCCTTTGCCCTTGGGGATTATAAGGGATTCCTGTTTTATGACAAATCTGAAATTTGTTGTAAAAATCTTTAAATGATTTTGTAGTATATGCGGGAGCATTATCAGTTTTTATTTCTGTTGGCTGTCCTATATAAGTAAAGGCTTGAATTAAATGTTGAATGACGTCTTTTACTGTTTCTCCTGTCCTAGCAGTGGCAAAGATCATATGAGAATAAGTATCTATTATTACATGAACATAACACAGTTTGTTAAACTCAGGGATGTGGGTAACATCCATTTGCCAAATAGAGTTAGGTTTTAGCCCCCTCGGATTAACACCTTCAGATTGAGCTGGGATATGTGTCACACACAAAGAGCATTCTCTCACTATTTGCCTGGCCTGCTCTCTACTTAGATGAAATTGTAACCTTAGAGCAGTAGCATTCTGATGATGCAATGCATGGGAAGTCTGTGCTTCTTGGAGAGCAACAGCAACGATCTTTTGTGTTAATTTATCTGCTCTGTCATTTCCTTGACTTAAGGGCCCTGGCAGGTTTGAATGCCCTCTAATATGACCAATATAGAAGGGGTTTCCTCGTTTTTGAATAAGCTTTTGTAACAATTTTAGTTTTTCATGGATAGAGGAACGAGATGAGATAAGGGCAGTCTCTATAGCAGGAAATAAACTTTTAATATAGTATGAGTCCGTGTATAAATTAAATCTGCCTGGCACCTTTTGGAAGGCGAGAATGACCGCAGCTAACTCTGCCTTTTGAGCTGAGGTTTCCTGTGTCTCTTGAACTATTTCTCGACCTTCTATGATAATCGCAGCCCTTCCATTGGCTGAGCCATCAGTAAAAATGTTAACCACCGGAGGGGCAAAAGGTGAGCTTTTGCATAAATGAGGAAAAATAATAGACACTTCTTTACAAAAATGGAGAAGGGGGTCATTTGGCAAATGGTAATCAATGTTCCCTGCAAAATTACTGAGTGAGATTGCTCATTGATCTTCTAATTGATATAATTGGTCACATTGTTGTCTGGTATAAGGAACAATGATATTATGGACATCTCTTCCAAATAGAGTCTTACTTCTCTGTCTTCCTAGCCAAATCAATTGTGCAACCAGGTATGGATATGATGACAAGTTTTTCTTAGGGGTTATAGACAAGTGAATCCACTCTAAAGGTGCTCCTTGCCAGAGACAGGCGGTGGGAGAATATATAGTTTTCAGAATAATAAGACTCCAAGCTTTATTATAATCTACCTGAGACAATTTTGCATTAGTCAATGCTTGGTCTATTTTTGCGAGAGCTTTTTCTGCTTCAGGACTAAGATGTCTGGGGGATTTAGGCTGACTATCACTCCTTAAAATATTAAAGAGGGGCGATAGCTCTTCAGTTGTTAATTTTAAAAATGGCCTTATCCAGTTAATGTCTCCTAGTACCTTTTGAAAGTAATTAAGAGTCTTCAAACAGTCTCTTCGAATTTCCAATTTTGGGGAAGTAATAGTTGGGGGATCTATGACTCTACCTAAATAATTAAATGGAGGATTTTCTTGAATCTTGTCAGGAGCAACAGTGAGCCCTGCATCTTGCAGCATTTCAATTAAATCTAATAGAGTTTTTCTTAATAATAGTAAATCAGCCCCTGCTATCAGGATATTATCCATATAATGGATACAATAAATTTGACTATAACATTGTCTAAATTTAAGAAGGGCAGTGTCAACAAATTTCTGACACAAGGTCGGACTGTTTTTCATCCCTTGAGGTAAAACTTTCCATTGGTACCTTTGATAAGGTCTTTGTAAATTAGGAGAGGGTAAACTAAAAGCAAATCGTTTCCTGTCTGCTTGACTTAATGGAATTGTAAAAAAACAGTCTTGAAGGTCAATTACTATTATTGAATATCCTTTTGGTATAGCAACAGGGGAGGGGAGCCCAGGTTGAAGGGCCCCCATATCTTCCATAGTAACATTAACAGCTCTTAAATCCTGTAAAAGTCTCCATTTTCCTGACTTTTTTATTACAAATATAGGAGTATTTCAGGGGCTAGTAGAGGGTTCAATATGTCCTTTTTCTAGCTGTTCTTGGACTAATATCTCAGCTGCATTAAGCTTTTCGGTAGTAAGAGGCCACTGCTCTAACCATACTGGTTGTTCTCCTTTCCAAACTATCGGGTCTGCTGTTAATTGAACAGTGGCTATTATTCTAAAAAAGGATTCCTCTTTTCATGGGTACTCTCCTGACTCTCTGGGACTTTTAAAACTGTTCCTATCTGTTCTAATAGATCTCTTCCCCAAAGAGTAAAAGGCAGCGATGGGATGACATAAGGTTGAAAATGCCCTGTACTGTTTCCATCTTGCCATTTCAAAATACTACTGCTTTTAGCTATGTTATTAGCCATACCTAACCCTATTAGCGATGAGCCACTGGTGGTGGTGGGCCAAGCGTTAGGCCAATTCTTTCCAGCTATACAGGAGACGTCTGCTCCTGTATCTAGCAGACCTTCAAATGGGACTCCTTCTATAAAAATTTTTCTCATAGGTCGGTTTTGTCTCAATTGGGCCACCCAAGCTACTATATTGGTGGACCCAAAACCTTCTGCTCCCCTCTCTCTCTTTAAGGTAAGGTTAGGCAAAGCAAAATAGGGAAGCAGAAGCAACTGTGCAATTTGTTGCCCTGGATATATTTGCACAGTCTTCCTTGGAGGTCCTATCATAATCATAATTTCTCCTTGGAAGTCACTATCGATGACTCCAGGTAAGACAGAAATCCCAGCTCTGGAGGTGAAACTTCTTCCAATAATAAGACCAGTGGTTCCTTGAGGTAAGGGTCCATAAATTCCAGTAGCAACTAACACTACTTCTGATTCCAGGGTAATGATAACATGTCTATTAGACGGAAGATCTAGTCCTGCGCTCCCTGGGGAGACTCGGGCCAGGTCATATATGGTGAGTTTGAGTTGGTCTCCTGTGGCTGTCCCCAATTGGGAACGGGGGCTTGGGGGAGCCCCCATACTCCGTTTTTTGGCTGTTCAGTTAATTGAAGTTGTTGCATTAGTGGAGTCACTTGGGGCATATTTGGCAAGGGAGGCTGCCCTTGGTTTCTGTCCTGTCCCTGCGGGGGCAACAACTGCCCGTTCTTATGAAACTTGGAGCGACATTTCTTGGCCCAGTGAAATCCTTTCATACACCTAGGGCATACAGTCGTGGGCCGAGGGCCCATGGGAGGTTGCTGGAGCAAGCCTCCAGTATTAGCTGACTGATTGTTGCGGGGACAATTCTTTTTTATATGCCCTGGCTGGCCACAGGAATAGCAAGCAGCTCCTAAAGAATTTCTTTTATTTTTTTGTCTCCCAGACTTTATGCTTTGTAAGAATTGGGTATAAGTTCTTCCTTTTAAGGCTGCAGCTATTGCCACCCCTTGAATGTATGCTGGGGAGGCTTCCATGCAAGCTTTCACATAGTCCCCTACCGTTCCTGTCCGCCTAACAGGTCTTAATAGTGCTTGGCAAGTTTGGTTAGCGTTCTCAAAAGCTAATCGTTTGAGAACTAATTCTACAGCTTCTTTCATGGGAACAGCTTTGGAGACCGCTTCCTCTAATTTTGCTAAAAAATTTTCAAAAGGCTCTTCTGGACCCTGCTTAATGTTGCTTAAAAAGGAAGTAGCTAGCTCAGGAGTGGGTAATCTTCTCCAAGCTATAATAGCTAATTTTGATATTTCTTCTAAAGTGGTCCTCGATAAAGATAACTGAGCCTGTGGAGAGTCGTACTCCCCGGTCCCTAATAACATAGACATTGTAAGTCTTTCTGTTGAGGGCTGGGAGAATGCCCTTCTAACACTAGCTTTAGCATTGTCTTCATACTCTGTTCTCCACAGCAAATATTGCCCAGAGTTAAGACATGATTTTGCTGTTTGTTGCCAATCATAAGGGGTCATCCACTCAGCAGCAATGGAATCTACAAGCTGCAAAGTATAAGGGGAAGTAGGACCAAAGTCCTTAACAGCCGTTTTTATTTCTTTTATTAACTTAAACGGCAAAGGTTCCCACTGCGGGGGGGTCCTGAGGAGTCATTGGAAAAATCACTGGGAAGCAACTCAAGGTCTCACCCTGCCTCCTTGCCTCTCTCATGGCCCCCAGAAACCCTACCTTATCAGGCAGATGCTTCGCTTGCTGAGACCGAACGGACTTTATTTTTACTTTCACTTTCCGGTCTCGCAGCGCAGCTAACGCCAAGGGGTCGAAATCTTCAGAATGATATCTAGCAGCTTCTTCTTCTAATTCAGCCTGATAATCAGGTGGCACCTCTTCCTTTTTCTCAGGCTGTTCATTATCCGAGTCAGAGTCAGACTCACTTTCACTCTTTTCATGCTCATCTAGATCAGGCAGCGGGGCAGAAGGCGCTAGATTTTCACAAGTTGCTATTTTTACCGCCGCACACAAAGGCTGTTTTTCTTCCTTGGTCGCCTGTTTAGCGAGGCACGCAACCTCATGAGTGGGGTCAAAACTATCTTTTAAAACATTCCAAAGGGGAAAAGCACCTACTGGAACCTTTTCCAGCCCATGAAGGGTATAATAAGTCTTCATATCTTGGCCAAGTCGCTGCCAAGTCTCTGGATTCACTGATCCCTCTTCCGGGAACCAGGGCGCACATTCTTGAACAAAATGAAAAAAATCTCTAAGCTGTCTTCCTGACACACTTACTCCTCTCTTATGGAGCATATGCTTAGTTATATCAATGAATAAACCTCCTTCCTTGGACTCTGTATGTCCCATGATTACTCACCCTTTGCTACCTGGTCTATCTACCAGGGGGTCTGTAGCACCCGGTCGGTGAGAGCCTACCCTATCCGATAATAATTTAAGGGGTCTTACCTGAGGGTCCCTGTTTGGGCGCCACTTGCCGCGGTCCAGCCGCAGCGGGTCAGGGGGTCCCACAGGTGAGGGCGAGGCGTCGGCGCTGGGTAACAGACGACAACACGCCTCAAAGTACAGTGAAGCTCTGTTCCGTTTATTGCAAGTACAAGCAGGTTTTTATATTTTCATTTCACGTAGTGATTAATATTTGTAGTATAACATGATTATTTAAGCAGAAAAAATCAATACAAAGGTAATCAGTAAAAGTACAAAAGTTCCCATAGATTTAGTTAAAGATTATTTTAACTAGGAGAGCCATTAATCAGACAGTTAGAAATACCTATGTACAGGTCTTATTGTATATTAAAGTTTCTCAGAATTTGGTATAGGGCATAAGGATACGCTAGACTGAGTAGAGAAAATAGGAGATTTATTATAAGGCCCTTGTGATGTCTAACTTAGCTATCTACCCTTTTTTGCTTAAAATGTTTTTTCTGTGTACCATAAATTCTGACTCCCTAGTGACTGTTTAGTCTGTAATAACTAACTAGCCTTTGTTATTACTTTGCCTGTCTAGTTGATATATATTCCTATTCAAGGTAAAAGAGGGGCTATTCTTATGTTACAGAGGGCTTTCAAAGGTACTTCTTTTAAGTTTCTCTAGGAGTTCTTTTATAGACATGTTTTGTACTTTGATTCCTTCTAAAAAAGTAGTGAGATCATCTCATGATTTCCTAGAATATTCTATCTTGTCTTGAGTGTTTTTCTAATGATTGTTATTGATTAAGCTTGAATTCTCAGATTGTTCTGATTGTTTCCTTGTGCCTATATTCCCTGACGTTCTAGTATGATATTATTATTCTGTTCATTGAGCCGAGAAAGGTCCAAGCACACTATCTGAATCACTGCCAGAGTATTCATAATGATTAAAGCAAAAAAAGTCATGATCTCCAAAGCAAGCACAATCACAATAGGTATTGCAAGGCCTCCATGCCACGTCCACCAGGTTGGAAACTGCTTCCTTGAAGTCTTACACCCCCTCTCAGGACCTTGTCACGGAGAGAGGGATCCAACAGTGGACGCGGCAGTGGACGTGGCAATAATGTTTCTGGAAATATACTGTTTTCACCCATCCTTTTGAACTATTTTTCAAAAATGTCCTTTCTGGGTCTGTTTCTTAGCAAAGACTAGGTAAATGAACTTCTTGTAAGACAATGAGTGAAGACTCAGGCACCAATATATTCTTATCCACCAGAGTAAGCCAGAATGTTGTAGTTTTACCCAAAGCACTATTACAGAAGGAAAATGTATTCCAAAGAAGCAATGTATTCTAATGCTCCAATGGAGTTTTGCACTGAATTGAAATAGTCTAAGTGAATATGAAAGTGAAATCACAATTAAGACTTTTAGCACATCACACTCTATTAGTAAACAGTGACAAATCTGAAGTTTTCTAAAGTCCTCCGAAGTAAAATCACTTCACATGTAGTGAATTTCTCACCAAAGTTGTCTTCACCATGTAGCTACTTATGAGAGGGCTCTCTCTACTAGAGGAAGAGATGAGCTTTCCCTGAGCGGGAATGTACTGTTTTCCGATCTCTGTTTGAGTATCTTTCAAAAATATGTGTTTGGAGTATACATTGATAGAGAAAGCCATTGGATATTCAGTTCTGCTATCAGGATAGGTGAATAGATGCTTAAACCTGGAGCGCCATGCAGTAAATTACCCAATGCATACACGCTCCACCAAAGTATTTCTTGTATCCAAGAGAGAAACCGTTTTATATCCATTGACTCTGTAGAACAGCACTTGAAATTAGGCAGTTTCTTGAAAGTCCAACAGACTGTGAAGCTAGACTTTGAGTGTTCATCCCAAATTCCTTACTCTTTTGTATACATGTAAAGAATTCCTTGAAATCACTGTGGAATAACATGGTTTGTAAAAGGCGTGTGTTAATCTAACTCTGACTGGAGCACTTTAAACGCTCCTTCAATGTTCATTACTATTGAAAGATTGAGAGGTATAATGTTTCTGGAAACATACTGTTTTCAACCATCCTCTTGAAGTATTTTTCACAAATCTCTTTTTTGGGTCTGTTTCCTAGGGAAGACTAGGTAAATGAACTTTCTGTCAGACAATGAGTGAAGACCCAGGCACCAATATATCCTTATCCACCAGAGTAACCCTGAATGTCGTAGTTTTACCCAAAGCACTATTACAGGAGGAAGGTGTATTCCAAAGAAGCAATGCATTCAAATGCTCCAATGGAGTTTTAAACTGAATTGAAATAGTCTAAGTGAATATCAATGTGAAATCACAATTTAAATCTTTTAGCGCATCACATTCTTTTTTTTTTTTTTTTTAAATTTCTACATCATTTTTATTTCAGGAAAACTCAACAATTTTTTTTATTTTTTTATTTTTTTAATTATTTTATTTTATTTTTATTTTTTTTTTATTTGGTTACTTTTCAAGTACATTTTTTTTTCTCTTCCCCACCCCCGCCCGGTCTCCCCCCTCCCTCCCGTTCCCCCCCCCCCAGTCCTCATCTCTGTGTCATTCATACTTGTTCCTCAAAATCCCTCCCCCTTTTTCCCCTTATGTTCCCTTCCCTCTCCCCTCTGGTCGCTGCCCACTTGTTCTCTATTTCAGCGTCTTTGTTTTTATTCTGTTTGCTTGTTTGTTTTATTCTTTAGCTTCCTGTCAAAGGTGAGATCATATGGTATTTGTCCTTCAATGCCTGGCCTATTTCACTCAGCATAATGCTTTCCAGTTCCATCCATGCTGTTGCAAAAGGTAGTAGCTCCTTCTTTCTCTCTGCTGCATAAAATTCCATGGTGTATATGTACCACAATTTTTGGATCCATTCATTTACTGATGGGCACCTAGGTTGCTTCCAACTCTTGGCTATTGTAAATTGTGCTGCTATGAACATTGTGGTGCATAGGTTCTTTGAAATTGCTGTTTTAGGATTCTTGGGATATAATCCTAGCAGTGGAATTGCTGGGTCAAAAGGCAGGTCCATTTTTATTTTTCTGAGAAAATTCCATACTGTTTTCCATAATGGTTGTACCAGTCTACAATCCCACCAACAGTGAACTAAGGTCCCCTTTTCCCCACAACCTCTCCAACATTTGTTGTTTGTTGCTTTGTCTATTATAGCCATCCTGACTGGTGTAAAGTGGTATCTCATTGTGGTTTTAATTTGCATCTCTCTGATAGCTAACGATATTGAGCATCTCTTCATGTGTCTCTGGATGTTCTGTATGTCCTCTTTAGAGAAGTGTCTGTTCAAGTCCTTTTCCCATTTTTTAATTGGGTTCGATGTCTTCCTAGAGTGGAGTCGTGTAAGTTCTTTGTATATTTTGGAGATTAAACCTTTGTCTGAGGTATCATTGGCAAATATGTTTTCCCATACAGTTGGTTGTCTTTTTAATTTAATACTGTTTTCTTTAGCCATGCAGAAGCTTTTTATTTTGATGAGATCCCATTTGTTTATTCTTCCTTTATATTCCTTGCTCTAGGGCACATATCCGTAAAAATGTTGCTGCGTGGAATATCTGAGATTTTCTTGCCAATGTTCTCCTCTAGGACTTTAATGGTGTCATGGCTTATATTTAAGTCTTTTATCCACCTTGAATTTATTTTGGTGTATGGTGTAAGTTGGTGCTCAAGTTTCATTTTTTTGCACGTAGCTGTCCAGTTCTCCCAACACCATTTGCTGAAGAGGCTATCTTTACTCCATTTTATGTTACTGCCCCCCTTTGTCGAATATTAATTGACTGTAGAGGGTTGGGTTGATTTCTGGGCTCTCTGTTCTGTTCCATTGGTCTATGTGCCTGTTTTTATGCCAGTACCAGGCTGTTTTGATTACAGTGGCTTTGTAATACAGTTTGATATCAGGTATTGTGATCCCTCCTACTTTGTTCTTCTTTCTCAAAAGAGCAGCTGCTATTCGGGCTCGTTTATGATTCCATATAAATTTTTGAAGTGTTTGTTCTATGTCTGTGAAATACGCCATTGGTACTTTAATAGGTATTGCATTGAATCTGTATATTGCTTTGGGTAGTATGGACATTTTGATGATGTTAATTCTTCCAATCCATGAACACGGTATATGTTTCCATTTGTTTGTGTCTTCCTTGATTTCTTTCTTCAGTGCTGTGTAGTTTTCTGCATACAGGTCTTTTACCTCTTTGGTTAGGTTTATTCCCAGATATTTTATTTTTCTTTTTGCTATATCGAATGGGATTTTTTCCTTGATTTCTGCTTCTGCTGATTCATTGTTTGTATACAAAAATGCCTTTGATTTCTGGATATTGACTTTGTATCCTGCTGTTTTGCCAAATTCATTAATTAGTTTGAGCAGTTTTTGGGTAGAGTCTATAGGATTTTCCATGTACACTATCATGTCATCTGCAAACAGTGACAATTTTGTTTCTTCCTTTCCTATTTGGATGCCTTTTATTTCCTTTTCCTGCCTGATCGCTGTGGCCAAAACTTCTAATACTATATTGAATAGGAGTGGTGAAAGTGGACATCCTTGTCTTGTTCCTGATCTTAGTGGAAAAGCTTTTAGTTTTTGTCCATTGAGTATGATATTGGCTGTAGGTTTCTCATAAATGGCCTTTATTATATTGAGGAATGTTCCCTCTATTCCCATTTTGCTGAGTGTTTTTATCATAAATGGGTGTTGTACTTTATCGAAAGCTTTTTCTGCGTCTATTGATATGATCATGTGGTTTTTGTCTTTGCTTTTGTTTATGTGATGAATTACATTTACTATTTTGCGAATGTTGAACATTCTATTAGTAAAGAGTGACAAATCTGAAGTTTTCTAAGTTCCTCCGAAGTAAAATCACTTCATATGTAGTCAGTTCCTCACCAAAATTGTCATCACCATGTAGCTACTGATGAGAGGGCTCTCTTTACTAGAGGAAGAAATTTGCTTTTCCTGAGAGGGAATGTACGGTTTTCTGAACTCTGTTGGAGTGTCTTTCAGAAATATGTGTTTGGAGGATAGACTGATAGAGAAAGCCATTGGACATACAGCTCTGCCATCAAGATAGGTGAATAGATGCTTAAACCTGCAGCGCCATGCAGTGAATTACCCAATGGGTACACGCTCTAGCAAAGTATTTCTTGTATCCAAGAGAAAAACACTTTTAGATCAATGGATTCTGTAGAACTCAGTTGAAACGAAGCAGTTTCTTGAAAGTCCAACAGAATGTGAAGCTAGAGTTTTAGTGTTCATCACCAAGTTCATTTCTCTTTTGTATACATATAAAGAATTGCTTGAAATTTGTAAAAGGCATGTGTGAATCTACCTCAAACTGGAGCACTTTAAACGCTCTTTCAATGTTTATTACCATTGAAGGGTTGAGAGACGTAATGGCCCCGGAAACATACTGTTTTCACCCATCCTTTCGAAGTATTTTTCACAAATGTCTCTTTTGGGTCTGTTTCTTAGCAAAGACTAGGTACATGAACTTCCTGTCAGACAATGACTGAAGACCCAAGCACCAATATATCCTTATCCACCTGAGTAAGCCAAAATGTTGTAGTTTTACCCAAAGCACTATTAGAGGAGGAAGGCATAGCCCAAAGAAGCAATGCATTCAAATGGTTTAATGGAGTTTTGAACTTAATTGAAATAATCTAAGTGAATATGAATGTGAAATCACAATTTAAGACTTTTAGCGCATCACACTCTATTAATAAAGAGTGACGAATCTGAAGTTTTTCACGTTTTTCTGAAGAAAAATTACTTCACATGTAGAGAGTTTCTCACCAAAGTTGCCTTCACCATGTAGCTACTTATGAGAGGGCTCTCTTTACTAGAAGAAGAAATGAAGTTTTCCTGAGTGGGAATGTACTGTTTTCTGGACTGTGTTGGAATATTTTTCAGAAATATGTGTTTGGAGGTTAAATTGATAGAGAAAGCCTTTGGACGTACAATTCTGTCATCAGGATAGGTGAATAAATGCATAAAACTGCAGCACCATGCAGTGAATTACCCCATGCATACACGCTCCACCAAAGTATTTCCTGGATCCAAGAGAAAAACAGTTTTAGATTCATGGATTCTGAAGAACATCACTGGAAATGAAGCAGCTTCTTGAAAGTCCAACAGAATGTGAAGCTAGAGGTGGAGTGTTCATCATTAGGTTCACTGTTCTTTTGTATGCAAGTAAAGAATTTGATGAAAACACTTTGGAAGAACATGATTATAAAAGGCACGTTTCAAGCTAATTCTGACTGTAGCACTTTAAATGCTGTTTCAATGCTCATTACTATACAAAGTTTGAGAGGTATAATGTTCCTGGAAACATACTGTTTTCCCTCATCCTTTTGAAGTATTTTTCACAAATGTCTCTTTTGGGTCTGATTCTTAGCAAAGACTAGGTAAATGAACTAGGTGTCACACAATGAATGAAGAACCTGGCACCAACACATTCTTATTCACCAGAGTAAGCCAGAATGTTGTAGTTTTACCCAAAGCACTATTACTGGAGGAAGGCCTAGCCCGAGGAAGCAAAGCATTCAAATGCTCCAATGGAGTTTTGAACTGAATTGAAATCATCTAAGTGAATATGAATGATAAAACGCAAATTAAGACTTTTAGTGCACCACACGCTATTAGTAAAGAGTGACAAACCTGAAGTTTTCTAAGTTCCTCCGAAGTAAAATCACTTCACATGTAGAGAGTTTTTCACCAAAGTTGTCTTCACCATGTAGCTACTTATGAGCGGGCTCTCGTTAGATGAGCAAGAAATGAGCTTTTCCTGAGCGCGAATATACTGTTTTCCAGACTCTGTTGGAATAACTTTCAGAAATATGTGTTTGGAAAACAGATTGATAGAGAAAGCCATTGGACATACAGTTCTGCCATGAGAATAGGGGAATAGATGTGTAAAACTGTAGGGTCATTCAGTGAATTATCCAATGCATACACTGCCACCCAAGTATTACTTGTATCCAAGAGAAAAATAATTTTAGATACATAGACTTGTAAAACAACACTTGAAATGAAGTAGTTTCTTGAAAGTCCAAAGAATGTGAAGTTACAGGTCGAGTGTTCATCACCAAGTTCCTTTCTCTTTTGTATACATATAAAGAATTTTTTCAAATCACTGTAGAATAACATGATTTGTAAAAGGCGTGTCTTAATCTAACTCTAACTGGAGCACTTTAAACGCTCTTTCAATGTTCCTTACTATTGAAAGGTTGAAAAGCGTAATGTCCCTGGAAACATACTGTTTTCAGCCATCTTCTGAAGTATTTTTCAAAAATGTCTCTTTTGGGCCTGTTTCTTAGCAAAGACTAGGTAAATGAACTTTCTGTCAGACAATGAGTGAAGACCCAGGCACTAATATATCCTTATCCACCAGAGTAAGCCAGAATGTTGTAGTTTTTCCTAAAGAAGGAATGCATTCAAATGGTCCAATGGAGTTTTGAACTGGATTGAAGTAGTCCAAGTGAATATGAATGTGAAATCACGATTTAAGACTTTTAGCGATCACACTCTATTAGTAAAGAGTGAGAAATCTGATGTTTTCTAAGTTCCTTTGAAGTAAAATCACTTCACATGTATTGAGTTTCTCACCAAAGTATTCTTCACCATGCAGCTACTTATGAGGGTGCTCTCTTTACTAGAGGAATAAATGAGGTTTTCCTGAGCGGGAATGTACTGTTTTCTGGACTCTGTTTGAATATCTTTCAGAAATATGTGTTTGTAGGATAGATTGATAGAGAAAGCCATTGGAAATACAGTTCTGCCATCAGGATAGGTGAATAGATGCTTAAACAGGCAGCACCATTCAGTGAATTACCCAATGCATACACTCTCCCCCAAAGTATTTCTTGTTTCCAAGAGAAAATCAGTTTTAGATCCATGGACTCTGTAGAGCATCACTTGAAATGAAGCAGTTTCTTGAAAGTCCAACAGAATGTGAAGCTGGAGGTCCAGTGTGCATCAACAGGTTCACTTTTCTTTTGTGTGTGAGTAAAGAATTTGTTGAAATCACTGTGTAATAACATGGTTTTTTAAAGGCATGCTTTAAGCTAACTCTGACTGAAAGCTCTGCAACCTCTAAGCTATAGTTTCATCCAAAGGGTTTTTTCTAGGAGAAAATTGATGCTCTACCAAGAAATGTATGTATGCTCTACTACATAAATTGAAAACGAGGAGTCTGTGAGTATTAAGTGCATAAGAAACTAAAGGATCACGTTGTGCCCTCCATGTGCATTCCAACTAATCACACAAGAGTGCTGAGTCTTGAGTCCCTCTAATCACAAAGGAATAGTATAATTTGTACAAAACCTGATTTCAGGAAGTGGCTTCTAAGTCATTCATCATCGTATCAGTGCTCTTATTTGAGTAGAAGATGAAATGACAGTTGTCTCAGATAATGCCATTTTTTTAGCACTGGGTTAAATAATCTTTTTCATATATCTGTATTGTGGCATTTGTAAGAGAATTAGATGGTGGCATTTTTGTTGTTAGCATGTTGCTCTTTGCTACAAAACAAATGTGTGATATTTGATTGGGAGGAAGCTTCTAGGATAATGTTAACCCAAGTGTTTTTTATCCAAGAGAAAAGCATATCCTAGTTAAAACATGCAACTAGAGTCTAGGACGTGGTTTGGATAAGACAGTTGTGTGACGTTCCACATGAATGTGATAGGAGCAGTAGACTTGCCTTCACTCTGATCATTTTTCTTCAAGAAAATAAGAAATAATTTTGTGAAAGCTTCCAAGTCAGGCTGGAAAGACACAGTTTTAAACAACAGCTTCAGAGCCAACAATTTTGCAGTGCTTATGAAGTCCAGAGGTATAGACTCATTTCAAAAACTAAAAGAAATAATGTTTCAGATGATACACAGTATGTTTATCACTTCTGCTAAAGTGTTATAGAAATATCACACTCCTGGTAAGTTGGAGAGTGACAAAACATGGAAATCACTTTCTCTTTCTGAAATGTGTCAAAGCATGCATGAGACCATGTCACCTTTAAACTACAATAGCCTCCGTGGTTCAGTTACCTCCAAAGTTTTCATTCTTTATATAAGAAAATAACAAGGTCAGTTAATGTGCCTTACTGGATTTTGATAAACCACATTCTGAATGTCAATATGAAAAGAAAAGGAATGGTCCACCTATATGAAACCGGTGAACTTATGTTTTTTTGGACCATTTTGATGTTGGAAAGCCGTGACATCACTTGAATGTGATCATGTTTCTCATAGAGATTGTTTTAAGCAGATTCTGGAGTGTATCCATAGAACGTCAAGCAACTCTTTGCAGTAGAACAGAAACTCTGTGCTATAACCAGTAACGTCCTTTCCTGCCAAGTCTCTTGATATGTTCCTGTGAGCTGTTTTTTCCCTGGTATATATTACATCCAAAGAACGACCAAATCTACTGTGTCCCAACATAGAAATGCTTGCATAGGCCTATTCTATCTTTGAAAGAGCTGCAACCTCTAAGCCATAGTTTCATGCAATGAGATTTTCCTAGGAGAAAATTGCAGCCCGACCAAGAAATGTATGTATTCTCTACTACATAAATTGAAATTGAGGAGTCTGTGAGTCTTAAGTGACTAAGAATCTAAAAAATTACGGTGGGCCCTCCAGGTGCATTCTGCCTAATAACAACAGAGCACTGAGCCTTCAGTTCTCCTAATCACAATGGGAAAGTATATTTTGTACCAAGCCTGATTTCAACAAATGTCTTCTTGACCGTTCATCTTCATATTGGGTTTCTTATTGCAATAGCTGTTGAAATGAGAGGTGTCTTAGATAGTGCCATCTCTTTTCAGCACTTTGTTAAAGAATCTTCCTGATATATGTGTATTGTGGCATGTGTAAGAGAATGAGCTGACTTTCTTTGTTGTCAGCCAGTTGCTCAGGGCTAGGATACAACTGTGTGACATTTGAATGGGAGGCAGCTTCTAGGGTAAAGTTATCCCGTGTGTTTTTATCTAAAAGAAAAGCATATCCCAGATAAAACATGCAAGTAGACTCTAGGACGTGCTTTATATAAGACAGTTGTATGACGATCCAAATAAATGTGAAAGGAGCAGTAGACTTGCCCTCACTACCTTCATTTTCTTTTGGGAAAATAGGAAATAAATAGTTTGAAAATGTCCAAATCAGCCTGGAAAAACACAGTTTCTACACAACCAGTTCAGAGCCAACAATTGTGCAGTGCTTATGAAGAAGTATATACTCATTTCAAAAAGCTGAAAGTAATGATATTTCAGATCATACAGATTACATTTATTACTTCCACAGAAATGTTTGAGAAATATCACACTCCTGGTAAGTTAAAGAAAGACAAAACACTGAAATCAATTTCTCTTTCTGAAATGAGTCAACGCATGCATGAAACCATGTCACCTTTAAAGTAGAATAGCCTCCGAGGTGTAGTTAACTCCAAAGTATTCATTCTTTCTATAAAAAAATAGCAGGGGGCAATAAGACATGCTTGTAATGTGCCTTTCTGGAGTTTGATAAACCACGTTCTGAATGCCAATATGAAAAAGAGATGAATAGTCAACCTACATGAAACAAGTGAATTTCTGTTTTTTGCGACCATTTTGAGATTTTGGAAACCCGTGAAAGCACTTGAATGTGATCATGTTTCTCATAAACATTCTTCTAAGCAGACTCTGAGGTGTATTCATAAAACAGCGAGCAACTCTTCAGAGGAACAGAAACTCTGTGCTATAACCAGTAACGTACTTTCCGAACAAGTTTCTCGAAGTGTTTGTGTGCACTGTTTCTTCTCTGGTATATATTACATCCAAAAAACGACCAAATGTACAGTGTCCCAACATAGGAATCCATGCATACACCTATGCTATATTTAAAGAGCTGCAACCTCTAAGCCATAGTTTCATCCAATGAGTTTTTCCTAGGAGAAAATTGCAGCCCGACCAAGAAAAGTATGTATGCTCCACTACATACATTGAAATCGAGAAGTCTGTGATCCTTAAATGAGTAAGAAACTAAAGGATCACGTTGGGCCCTCCATGTGCATTCCACCTGATAACACAATAGTGTTGAGCCTTCGGTGCTTCTAATCATGAGGGGAGAGTATATTTTATACCGAACTGGATTTCAACAAATATCTTCTTGACTGTTCATCATCGTATCGGTGTACTTATTTGAGTAGAAGATGAAATGAGAAGTGTCTCAGATAGTGCCATCTCCTTTCAGCTTTTTGTTAAAGAATGTTCCTCATATATCAGTATTTTGGCATGCTTGAGAGAATAAACTGGTGACTTTCTTTGTTGTTAGCCAGTTGTTCAGGGCTTCAAAACAACTGTGAGATATTTGAATGAAAGGAAGCATCAAGGTTAAAGTTATCCAACATATTTTTTATGCAAGAGAAAAGCATATCCCAGTTATAACATGCAAGTAGAGTCTAGGACATGTGTTAAATAAGACAATTGTGTAACGGTCCAAATGAATATGAAAGTAGCATTAGACTTGCCCTCACTACGTTCATTTTCCATCAAGAAATAAGGAAGTAAATAGTTTGAAATAGTTCAAATTAGCCTGGAAAGACACAATTTCTACACAAAGGGTTCTAAAGCAACAATTTTGCAGTGCATATCAAGTCCAGGACAACAGACTCATTTCAAAAAGTTAAAAGAAATGATGTTGCAGATAATAATGAGTACGTTTATTACTTCCACTGAAGTGTTGCAAAAATTTCACACTCCTGGTAAGTTGGTGAATGACAAAACACTGAAATCACTTTCTCTTTCTGAAATGAGTCAACGCATGTATGAGACCATGTCACCTTTAAAGTAGAATAGCCTCCGAGGTGTAGTTAACTCCAAAGTATTCATTCTTTCTATAGGAAAACAACAGGGGCAATAAGACATGCTTGTAATGTGCCTTACTGGATTTTGATAAACCACGTTCTGAATGTCAATATGAAAAGGAGACGAATTGTCCACCTACATGAAACTGGTGAATTTCTGTTTTTTGGGACCATTTTGAGTTGTTGGAAACCTGTGACAGCACTTGAATGTGATCATGTTTCTCATATACACTGTTTTAAGCAGACTCTGAGATGTATCCATAGAACGGCAAGGAATTCTTTTCAGTAGAACAGAAACTCTGTGCTATAACCAGTAACATACATTCCTACCAAGTTTCTTGAAGTGTTTGTGTGCACTGTTTCTTTTCTGGTATATATTACATCCAAAGAATGACCAAATATATAGTGTCCCAACATAGGAATCCGTGCATACACCTATGCTATGTTTGAAAGAGCTGCAACCTCTAAGCCATAGTTTCATCCAATGAGATTTTCCTAGAAGAAAATTGCAGCCCGATGAAGAAAAGTATGTATTCTCTAATACAGAAATTGAAATCGAGGAGTCTATGATCCTTAAGTTAATAAGAAACTAAAGGATCAACTTGTGCCCTCCACCTGCATTCCACCTGATCACACAATAGTGCTGAGCCTTCAGTTCTCCTAATCACAAGGGGAAAGTATATTTTCTAACGAGCCGATTTCATCAAATGTCTTCTTGACTGATCATTATGGTATCGGTGTTCTTATTTCAATAGAACTTGAAATCAGAGGTGTCTCAGATAGTGCCATCTCTTTACAGTACTTTGTTGAAGAATCTTCCTCATATATCTGTATTGTGGTGTGCATGAGAGAATGAGCTGGTGACTTTGTTGTTACCAGTTGCTCAGGGCTACTATACCCATGTCTGATATTTGAATGAGAGGAAGCTTCTGGGGTAAAGTTTTCCCGCATGTTTTTTATCCAAGAGAAGAGCATATCCCAGATAAAACATGCAAGTACAGTCTAGGACTGCTTTAATTAAGAGAGTTGTTTGACTGTCCAAATGAATGTGAAGGGAGCAGTAGACTTGCCCTCACTATGTTCATTTTCCTTCAAGAAAATAGGAGATAAATAGTTTGAAAATGTCCAAATCAGCCTGGAAAGACAGTTTCTTCACAAACGGTAGAGCCAACAATTTGCAGTGCTTATGAAATCCAGAAATATAGACTCACTTCAAAAAGCTAAAAGAAATGATGTTTCAGATCACACAGAGTACGTTTGTTACTTCCACTGAAGTGTTCAAGAAATATCTCACCACTGGTAAGTTGGAGAATGACAAAACACTGATATCACTTTCTCTTTCTTAAATGTGTCCATGCATGCATTAGATCATGTCACCTCTACAGTAAAAGAGCCTCCAAGGTGTAATTAACTCCAAAGTATTCATTGTTTCTATAAGAAAATAACAGGGGCAGTAAGACATGCTTCTAATGTGCCTTATTGGATGTTGATAAAACACATTCTGAATGTCAATATGAAAAGAAAAATGAATGGTCCACCTAGGTGAAACTGCGAATTTCTGTTTTGGGGACCATTTTGAGTTTTTGGAAACCCCTGACATCACTTAAATGTGATCATGTTTCTCATAGACATTGTTTTAAGGAGACTCTGAGGTGATTCCATAGAATGGCGAGGAATTCTTTCCAGTAGAACAGAAATCCTGTGCTATAACCAGTAAAGTAGTTTCCTAGCAATTCTCTTGATATGTTTGTTTCCAGTGTTTCTTCCCTGGTATGTATTAGTGGATAACAATTACCGGGGATGCTGGGAAGATGGCGATGGAGTAAGATGGAGCTGATACTAGCTCCTGTACTCATGGGTGAAAATCCTGGCAGATCTATGGAGAAACAGCACAATAAACCATCGGTTACCCAGCATTTATGAAATTAAAAGACCAGAGATTGTGACCGATGCTGAAACACCAGACGGCGGCAGAGTCAGCTACTGCAGCTGGGTCTCACGCGGCCCCTGTGCTGCCACCAGAGCAACAGGCCTGGGAGCCAGGGAGTCAGGTACGGAAGCCGGACACTCCAAGCCCCTGTGACGGTCCTGGGAGACAGAGGAGTCAGGAACCAGAGCAGGGACACCCTTGTGCCAATGCCATAGCTACCGGCCTGGGCAACGGAAGGGTCAGTTGCAGGAGCTGGGACACCAAAGGCCCCTGTGACACCACCATAGAGAAAGGCCTGGACCCTGAGGAGCGAGCTACGGGAGCCAGGACATTCGCAGATCCTGTGCCACTGCCATAGCGATGGGACTGGACGCCAGGGAGTCCAATACGGAAGCCAGGACTCTCCAAACCCCTGTGACGCAGCAGAGGAGCCTGCTACAGGAGCTGGGAAGCTCTCAAATCCTGTGCCGCTGCCATAGCGACGGGACTGGACGCTGGGGAGTCAGATACAGAAGACGGGACTCTCCAAACCCCTGAGACAGCCCTGGGTGGCAGAGGATCCCTCTTCGGGAACTGGGACAGTCTCAGCCCCTGTGCTGCTGCCATAGCGATGGGACTGGACACTGGGGAATCAGGTACGGGAGTTGGGACTTTCTAAGCCTCTGTGCCACTGCCATAGAGACAGGACTAGACACCGGGGAGTCAGGTACGGAAACCGGGACACTCCAAGCCCCTGTGACGGCCCTGGGCGGCAGAGAGAGCCAGATACGGGAGCCGGGACATTCCCAGCCTCTGTGCCACTGCCGTAGTAACGGGCCTGGGTGCTTGAGGAGGTGGCTACTAGAGCCGGGACATTCAGCAGTGATAGGCGACCAACGCAGGGACCAGTATGAGGACCAGCGTGAGTGTAGGTGGAGACAAAGAACATCAAGAAACTTCAAGGAGTCTGCACCACTGAACTTCACAAGGATCATACCACAGAAGTTTACACCATAAAACCAGTGTTTCAGAACAGATCAATTTTGGAAGCAGAGACTCACAAGAAGAGTCTCAAACAATGGGAAGACAAAGAAACAATCCCCAAATGAAAGAAAAAGCAGAAACTTCAGAAAGAATGTTAGATGAAATAGAGGCTGATCAACTATCAGACAGTGAATTCAAAGCACTGGTTATTACGAAGTTCAAAGAGCTCACAGTGAACTACCAGAAACTGCAGGGGAACTATAATGATCTCTCTGCAAACTACAGCAACATCAAAAAGGAAATGGAAACTATCAGCAAGAGACAAGAGGAAATGAAGAATACAATTTCCGAATTGAAGTACACAGTAGAAAGTTTCCAAAGTAGGATAGATGAAGCAGAGGATAGGATTAGTGAGTTGGAGGACAAGGTAGAAAGCATCTCACAGAAAGAGCAAGAAAATGAAAAGAGGCTCAGAAGGAATGAAGAGGGATTAAGAGAAATGCAAGACAATATGAAACGTAATAAGACCCGAATAATAGGGATACCAGAAGGAGAAGAAGAAGAACAAGGGATAGAAAACGTATTTGAACGAGTAATGAGAGAAAATTTTCCTAATTTGATAAGAGAAAAAGTCTCACAAATCTAGGAATCACAGAGAGTCCCAACCAAGAGGAACCCAAGGAGGCCCACTTAAAGACACATCATCATCAAAATGGCAAAATTCCAAGACAAAGAGAGAATCTTAAAGGCAGCAAGGGAGAAAAAAGAAATAACATACAAGGGAGCCCCAATAAGGTTAGCTACCGACTTCTCAATGGAAACACTTCAAGCAAGAAGAGAATGGCAAGAAATATTTCAAGTAATGAGAACCAGAGGCCTACAACCAAGGCTACTTTACCCAGCAAGGCTCTCAATCAAGATAGATGGCCAAATAAAGAGCTTCCAAGATAAAAGAAGTCTAAAAGAATATGCCTCCACCAAACCAGCTCTACAAGAAATACTAAAAGGACTGCTTTAAGGGAAGGAAGGATAAGAGGTAGACAGAGAGGAACACAGGTACAAAAATGGCAATGAATAAGTACCTATCAATAATAACCTTAAACGTAAATGGATTAAATGCTCCAATCAAAAGACACAGAATAGCTCAATGGATAAGAAAGCATGACCCACACATATGCTACTTACAAGACACTCACCTCAGGACAAAAGACCATCACAGACTAAAAGTGAAAGGCTGGAAACAAGTTTTCCAAGCAAACGGACAGGAAAAAGAGCTGGGGTAGCAATTTTCATATCAGACAAAATATACTTCAAAAAAAAGGCTATAAAGAGAGACCCAGAAAGTCACTTCATTATACTCAAGGGAAGAATCCACCAAGAAGATATTAACATTGTAAACATATATGCACCAAACATAGGGGCACCCAAATTATCAAGAAAATCTTAGAGGACTTCAAGAAAGATATTGACAGCAACACAATCATAGTAGGGGATTTGAACACCCCACTATCAAAAATGGACAGATCTTCCAAACAAATTATCAACAAAGATATTGTGGCATTAAACAACACCTTAGATGAAATGGACTTAACTGATATATATATAGAGCCTTTCATCCCAAAAAAGCTAAATACACATTCTTTTCAAATGCACATGGAACATTTTCAAAGATAGACCACATGATAGGACACAAAACGAGCCTCAACAAATTCAAGAAAATTGAAATCATACCAAGCATCTTCTCTGACCACAAGGGACTGAAATTAGAAACCAACCCCAAAGAAAAAAACCCAAAGCACCCAAAAACATGGAGACTGAATGGTATGCTATTAAACAACGAATGGGTCAAGAATGAAATTAGGGAAGAAATCAAAACATTTCTGAAAAGAAATGAAAATGATCTCACAACAACCCAAAACTTATGGGACACAGCCAAGGCAGTCCTGAGAGGGAAGTTTATAGCAATACAGGCCTACCTAAAGAAAATAGAAACATTTCAAACAAACAACCTAACCCTACACCTGCAAGAACTCGAGGAACAACAACAAAGACAGCCTAGAGCAAGCAGAAAGAAGGAAATAACCAAGATTAGAGCAGAATTAAATGACATAGAAACTAAAAGCACAATTTTAAGGATCAATGAATCCAGGAGTTGGTTCTTTGAGAAGATAAACAAAATAGACAAGCCTTTAAGTAGGCTCATCAAGAAAAGAAGAGAGAGGACTCAAATAAACACAATCAGAAATGAAAAAGGAGAGATTACAACTGATACCACAGAAATAGAAAAGATTGTAAGAAATTACTATGAAGAACTGTATGCCAAGAAATTTGAGAACCTAGGGGAAATGGACACATTTCTAGAAAAATACAATCTTCCAAAACTCAGTGAAAAAGAAGCAGAAAATCTAAATACACCAATAACAGCAAAAGAAATTGAAGCAGTAATCAAAAAACTCCCATCACACAAAAGCCCCGGACCAGATGGTTTCACAGGAGAATTCTACAAAGCATTTAAGGAAGAGCTAACCCCTATTCTCCACAGACTATTTCAAAAAATCCAGAAGGATGGAAAACTCCCAAATTCTTTTTATGAAGCCAGCATCATCCTAATTCCAAAACCAGATAGAGACACAACAAAGAAAGAAAACTTCAGGCCAATATTGCTGATGAACATAGATGCTAAAATCCTCAACAAAATATTGGCAAATCGCATCCAACAATATATCAAAAAGATCATACACCATGATCAAGTAGGATTTATCCCAGGGATGCAAGGATGGTTCAACATTTGCAAATCAGTAAATGTAATACATCACATAAACAAAAGCAAAGACAAAAATCACATGATCATATCAATAGATGCAGAAAAAGCTTTCGATAAGGTACAACACCCATTTATGATAAAAACACTCAGCAAAGTGGGAATACAGGGAGCATTTCTCAAAATAATAAAGGCCATATATGAGAGACCTACAGCCAATATCATACTCAATGGGAAAAAACTAAAAGCTTTTCCACTAAGATCAGGAACAAGACAAGGCTGTCCACTTTCACCACTTCTATTCAATATAGTATTGGAAGTTTTAGCCACAGCGATCAGGCAACAAAAGGAAATAAAAGGCATCCAAATAGGAAAGGAGGAAGCAAAACTGTCACTGTTTGCAGATGACATGATAGTGTACATGGAAAATCCTATAGACTCTACCCCAAAACTGCTCAAACTAATTAATGAGTTTGGCAAAACAGCTGGTTACAAAGTCAATATCCAGAAATCAAAGGCATTTTTGTATACCAACAGTGAATCAGCAGAAGCAGAAATAAAGAGAAAAATCCCATTTGATATAGCAAAAAGAAAAATAAAATATCTGGGAATAAACCTAACCAAGGAGGTTAAAAACCTGTATGCAGAAAACTACACAGCCCTGAAGAATGAAATCAAGGAAGACACAAACAAATGGAAACATACCTTGTTCATGGATTGGAAGAATTAACATCATCAAAATGTCCATACTACCCAAAGCAATATACACATTCAATGCAATACCTATTAAAGTACCAATGGCATATTTAACAGACATAGAACAAACACTTTGAAAATTTATATGGAACCATAAACGAGCCCGAATAGCAGCTGCTCTTTTGAGAAAGAAGAACAAAGTAGGGGGGATCACAATACCTGATATCAAACTGTATTACAAGGCCACTGTAATCAAAACAGCCTGGTACTGGCATAAAAACAGGCACATAGACCAATGGAACAGAACAGAGAGCCCAGAAATCAACCCAACTCTCTACAGTCAATTAATATTCGACAAAGGGGGCAGTAACATAAAATGAAGTAAAGATAGCCTCTTCAACAAATGGTGTTGGGAGAACTGGACAGCTACATGCAAAAAAATGAAACTTGAGCACAGACTTACACCATACACCAAAATAAATTCAAGGTGGATAAAAGACTTAAATGTAAGTCATAACACCATTAAAGTCCTAGAGGAGAACATTGGCAAGAAAATCTCAGATATTTGACGCAGCAACATCTTTACTGATATGTCCCCTAGAGTAAGGAATGTAAAGGAAAGAATAAACAAATGGGATCTCATCAAAATAAAAAGCTTCTGCATGGCTAAAAAAACAGTATTAAATTAGCAAGACAATCAACTGTATGGGAAAACATATTTGCCAATGATACCTCAGACAAAGGTTTAATCTCTAAAATATACAAAGAACTTACACGACTCCACTCTAAGAAGACACCCAACCCAATTAGAAAATGGGAAAAGGACTTGAACAGACACTTCTCCAAGGAGGACATACAGAACATTCAGAGACACATGAAGAGATGCTCAATATCATTAGCTATCAGAGAGATGCAAATTAAAACCACAATGAGATACCACTTTACACCAGTCAGGATGGCTATCATAAACAAAGCAACAAACAACAAATGTTGGAGGGGTTGTGGGGAAAAGGGGTCCTTAGTTCACTGTTGGTGTGAGTGCAGACTGGTACAACCATTATGGAAAACAGTATGGAATTTTCTCAGAAAAATAAAAATCGACCTGCCTTTTGACCCAGCAATTCCACTGCTGGGATTATATCCTAAGAATCCTAAAACATCAATATCAAAGAACCTATGCACCACAATGTTCATAGCAGCACAATTTACAATAGCCAAGAGTTGGAAGCAACCTAGGTGCCCATCAGTAAATGAATGGATCAAAAAATTGTGGTACATATACACAATGGAATTCTATGCTGCAGAGAGAAAGAAGGAGCTACTACCATTTGCAACAACATGGATGGAACTGGAAAGCATTATGCTGAGTGAAATAGGCCAGGCATTGAAGGACAAATACCATATGATCTCACCTTTAACAGGAAGCTAAACAACAAAACAAACAAGCAAGCAGAGAAAACAAAAAACGAAGACACTGAAATAGAGAACAAGGGGATAGCGACCAGAGGGGAGAAGGAAGGGAAGTTAAGGGGAAAACGGGGAGGGATTTGGAGGAACAAATAGGAAGGACACAGGGACGAGAACTAAGGGGGGTGGAAATGGGAGGGAGGTGGGGAGCAAGGGGCGGGGGAGGCTCGGATGGGAAAAATAGACAAAAAAAACTGCACTTGAAAAATAACTAAATAAAATTAAAAAAAAAAACAATTACCAAATCTACTGTGTCCCAACATAGGAATGCTTGCATAGGCATATGCTATCTTTGAAAGAAATGGAACCTCTAAGCCATAGTATCATCCAATGAGTTTTTCATAGGAGAAAATTGCAGCCCGACCAGGAAAAGTAATTATTCTCTACTACATAAATTGAAATGGAGGAATCTGTGCGTATTAAGTGAGTAAGATTTTAAAAAATCACGTTGGGCACTCCTTTTCCATTCCACCTGATCACACAATAGTGCTGAGCCTTCAGTTCTCCTAATCACAAGAGGAAATTATATTTTGTACCAAGACAGATTTCAACAAATGTCTTCTTGACCGTTCATCATCCCATTGGTGTTCTTATTTGAATAGAAGTTTAAATGAGGTGTCTCAGATAGTGCCATCTTTTTTCAGCCCTGGGTTCTAGAATTTTCCATATATGTTTGTATTGTGGCGTGCACGAGAGAATGAGCTGGTGACTTTCTTTGTTTTTAGCCACTTGCTCAGGGCTATGATAGAACTGTGTAATATTTGAATGAGACGAAATTGCTAAGGTAAATTTATGCGGCGTAATTTTTACACAAGAGAAAAGCATATCGCAGTTAAAATATGCAAGTTGAGTACGTCGTGCTTTGGAAAAGAAAGTTGTGTAATGGTCCAAATGAATGTGAAAGGAGCAGTAGACTTGCCCTCACTACGTTCATTTTCCTTCGAGAAAATAGGAAACAATTGTGTGAAAGCTCCCAAATCAGGCTGGAAAGACACAGTTTCTGCACAACCAGTTCTGAGCCAGCAATTTTGCAGTGCTTATGAAATCCAGGACAACACACTCATTTCAAAAATCTAAAAGAAATGATGTTTCAGATCATTCAGTGTACGTTTATGACTTCCGCTAAAGTGTTCCAAAAATATCACAGCCCTGGTAAGTTGGAGAGTGACAAAACACTGAAATCACATTCTCTTTCTGAAATGTGTCAAAGCATGCATGAGAACATGTCACCTTTAAAGTAAAATAGCCTCCGCGGCGCGGTTAACTCCAAAGTAATCTTTCTTTCTTGAAGAAAATAATAGGGGCAGTAAGACAGGATTGTAATGTGCCTTACTGGATTTTCATAAAATACGTTCTGAATGTCAATATGAAAAGGAGATGAATTGTCCACCTACATGAAACCGGTGAATTTCTGTGTTTTGAGACCATTTTGAGTTGTTGGAAACCTGTGACATCACTTGAATGTGGTCATGTTTCTCATTGAAATTGTTTTAAGCAGACTCTGAGGTGTATCCATAGAAAGGCAAGCAACTCTTTTCAGTAGAATCGAAACTCTGCTATAATCCGTAATGTACTTTCCTTCCAATTCTCTTGGTATGTTTGTGTGCAGTGTTTCTTCCCTGGTATATATTCGAGTGAAACAACCACCAAATCTACTGTGTCCCAACATAAGAATGCTTGCATAGGGCTATACTATCTTTCAAAGAGCTGCAACATCTAACCCATAGTTTCATCCAATGAGTTTTTCCTAGGGGAAAATTGCAGCTCAACCAAAAAATGTATGTATGCTCTACTGCATACATTGAAGTCGAGAAGTCTCTGACTCTTAAGTGACTAAGAATCTAAAGGATCACGTTGGGCCCTCCATCTGCATTCCACCTGATAACACCAGAGTGCTGAGCCTTCAGATCTCCTAATCACAATGGGAAAGTATATTTTGTACCAAGCCTGCTTTTAACAAATGTCTTCTTGACCGTTCATCATCTTATCCGTGTTCTTATTGCAATATATGTTGAAATGATAGGTTTCTCAGATAGTGCCATCTCTTTTCAGCACTTTGTTAAAGAATCTTCCACATATATCTGTATTGTGGCGTGTGTAAGAGAATGAGCTGGTGACTTTCTTTTTTCTTATCCAGTTGCTCAGGGCTACGATACAACTGTGTGATATTTGAATGGGAGGAGGCTTCTAGAGTAAAGATATCACATGTGTTTTTATCCCAGAGAAAAGCATATCACACTCAGAACATGCAAGGAGAGTCTAGGATGTGCTTTAAATAAGACAGTCATTATGACGGTCAAAATGAATGTGAAAGAAGCAGTGGACTTGCCCTCACTACGTTCATTAACTTCCAGAAAATAGGAAATAAATTGTATGAAAATGACCAAATCAGCCAGGAAAGACACAGATGCTACACAAACGGTTGAGAGCCAACAATTTTGCAGTGCTTATGAAATCCAGGAGTGTAGAATCATTTCAAAAATCTAAAAGAAATGATGTTTCAGATTCTAGAGAGTACATTTATTAGTTCCACTGAAGTGTTCGAGAAATATCACACTCCTAGTAAGCTGGAGAATGACAAAACAATGAAATCACTTTTTCTTTCTGAAATGTGTCATCGCATGCCTGAGACCATGTCACCTCTACAGTAGAATAGCCTCTGAGGTGTAGTTAACTCCAAAGTATTCATTATTTCTATAAGAAAATAACAGGGGCAGTAAGACATGCTTGTAATGTGCCTTTCTGGAGTTTGATAAACCACATTCTGAATGTTAATATGAAAAAGAGATGAATAGTCAACCTACATGAAACAAGTGAATTTCTGTTTTTTGCGACCATTTTGAGATTTTGGAAACCCGTGACAGCACTTGAATGTGATCATGTTTCTCATAGACATTCTTCTAAGCAGACTCTGAGGTGTATCCATAAAACAGCAAGCAACTCTATTCAGAGGAACAGATACTCTGTGCTATAACCAGTAACGTCCTTTCCTGCCAAGTCTCTTGATATGTTCCTGTGAGCTGTTTTTTCCCTGGTATATATTACATCCAAAGAACTACCAAATCTACTGTGTCCCAACATAGGAATGCTCGCATAGGCCTATGCTATCTTTGAAAGAGCTGCAACCTCTAAGCTATAGTTTCATTCGATGATTTTTACCTAGGAGAAAATTGATGCTCGACCAAGAAATGTATGTATGCTCTACTACATAAATTGAAAACGAGGAGTCTGTGAGTATTAAGTGCATAAGAAACTAAAGGATCACATTGTGCCCTCCATATGCATTTCAACTGATCACACAAGAGCGCTGAGTCTTGAGTCCTCCTTATCACAAGGGGATAGTATATTTTGTACCAAACCTGATTTCAACAAGTGGCTTTTAGACCATTCATCATTGTATCGGTGCTCTTATTTGAGTAGAAGATGAAATGAGAGGTGTTTCAGGTAGTGCCATCTTTTTTTAACACTGGGTTAAAGAATCTGCCTCATATATCTGTATTGTGGCATATGTGAGAGAATGAGATGGTGACTTTTTTGTTGTTAGCAAGTTGCTCTGTGCTGAGATACAACTGTGTGATATTTGAATGGGAGGAAGCCTCTAGAGTAATGTTAACCCACGTGTTTTTTATCCAAGAGTAAAGCATATCCCAGTTAATACATGCAAGTAGAGTCTAGGATGTGCTTTGGATAAGACAGTTGTGTGACAGTCCAAATGAATGTGAAAGGAGAAGTAGACTTGCCCTCACTACGTTCATTTTCCTTCGAGAAAATAGGAAATAATTGTGTGAAAGCTTCCAAATCAGGCTGGAGAGACACAGTTTTGCACAACCGGTTCAGAGTGAACACTTTTGCAGTGCTTATGAAGTCCAGGAGTATAGACTCATTTCAAAAAGCTAAAATAAATGATGTTTCAGATCATACAGAGTACGTTTATTACTTCCAATGAAGTGTTCAAGAAATATCACACTCCTGGTAAGTTGGAGAATGACAAAACACTGAAATCACTTTCTCTTTCTGAAATGTGTCAACGCATGCATGAGACTATTTCACCTTTAAATAGAATAGCCTCCGAGGTGTAGTTAACTCCAAAGTATTCATTCTTTTTTTTTTGTACCCTGACCTTGTGAATTTTCTTCAGCCATAAACTTTGTGTATATTGACAGTCTTTATTTCTATGATTAGTTTCTTATAAAATGCTTCTTTTTCACCTTGAAACTTAAAATAAAAATTTTAAATCTACCTTTGAATTATTTTAATTTATTTTTTATTGATTATGCCATTAGAGTTGTTCTATTCCCCCCTTCATTCCCCTCCACCCTACCCCCTGTTCCCACCATTACCCCCCTTTAGTTTATGACCATGTGTCTCGAGTTTTTTAGATTCTATATTTCCCATACTATTCTTGCCCCCCATCTATTTTCTATCTACTGTCTATGCTACTTATTTTCTGTACCTTGCTCTGACTCCTCTGTTGCTAACCCTCCTTGAGATCTTCATTTCTATGTTTCCACTCCTGATCTAGCTGTCTTTTTAGTTTGCCTTGGTTTAGGTAAGGTTGTTAATAACTGTGAGTTTGCTGTCCTTTCACTGTTCATGTTTTATTTAACTTATTTTTTTAAAGATTTTGTTTATTTATCTTTAGAGGGGAAGGGAAGGAGAGAAACAGCAATGTATGGTTGCCTTTCATGCGTCCCCTGCTGGGTACTGGCCTGCAGAGAACCAGCCTGCAACCCTGGTATGTGCCCTGACTGGGAATCAAACCTCGACTGTCTGGTTTGCAGGCCCGAGCTTAATCCACTGAGCTACACCAGCCAGGGCTTTTTAACTTTTTTTCTTAGATAAGTCCCTTTAACATTTCATATAATAAGGGCTTGGTGATGATGAACTCCTTGAATTTGATCTTATCTGAGGAGTACTTTATCTGTCCTTCCATTCTAAATGAAAGTTTTGCTGGATAGAGCAATCTTGGTTGTAGGTCTTTAGATTTCATCACTTAGAATACCTCTTTCCAGCCCCTTCTTGCCTGTAAGGTCTCTTTTGAGAAATCCGCTGACAGTCTGATGGGAACTCCTTTGTAGGTGACTGTCCCCTTAGCTCTTGCTGCTTCTAGGATTCTCTCCTTCATTTTAATCTTGGCTAACGTAATGATGATGTGCCTTATTGTGTTTCTTCTTGGGTCCAAGTTCTTTGGGACTCTCTGAGCTTCCTGGATTTCCTGGAAGTCTATTTCCTTTGCCAGATTGGGGAAATACTCCTTTATTATTTGTTCAAATATCTTTTCCACTGGTGGCTGTGCCTTTCCCCCTTCTGGTACCCCTATAATTCGGATGTTGAAGTGTTTAAAGATGTCCTGGAGGTTCCTAAGACTCTCCACATTTTTTTGAATCCTTTCTTCTTCACTCTCTTCTGTTTGTCCATTATTTGCTTTCTTCTGGTCCACTCCATTGATTTGAGTCCCAGTTTCCTTTTCATCGCTATTGGTTTCCTGTGCAATTCCATTCATTTCAGTTAGTTTTGCCTTCATATGTTTCTCTAATTTGTGGCTATAATCAACCAGTTCTGTGAGGATCCTGATCACCAGTGTTTTAAACTGTGCCTCTGAGAGTTTTCTATTTCTTCATTGCTTAGATTTATAGGCTCTGGGGCTTTGAGATCTTCTTGAGCCATTTTTGGTCTGTTTGCACCCGTTAAGTATGAGGAGCGGAGCCTTGGACTCCCAGGTCGCTGGGTTGTGACACTGTATGTGGGGGCATGGTCAGAGCGGGGAAATCGCGGCCCCCTCTGCTGTTTTGCACTGTGGGTGAGGAGCAGGGCCTTAGGTGGTTCACCAGGGCAACTCAGAGTCGCTGGGGATATGATGCTGTATGTGGAGGTGGGGTCAGAGCAGGAAAATGGCAGCACCTTCCGCTGCCACTTGCCTTGGGTACCTGCTGGGTCCCGGTCCAATCGCCCAGTCCCTGGGTTGTCTATCTGCACACGAATGCATGACCACAGTCAACTGGCAGCCCTGCTTTATTGCTGTTTCCCCGTGGTTGCTGGTTCTCTCACTAGCTTCAACTTTGCACCTGGATTCCTCACGCCTGAGTCCATCTGACCGAGTTTTTCTGTGCTACCCCACTCCACCAGCTGCTGGTTTTGCCCTTTATCTGTCAGGCTGAAGAATTTGTTGTTAATAGACTTTCGAAATATTTAATTTTATGTGTTCTGGCTGTGTTTTCTGTTGCTAATATTTAGTTGTCTCTAAACGTGGTTGTGTGAAAAAGCACAGCATCTCAACCTATGCCTCCATCTTGGTGGAAGCAAAGTATTCATTCTTTCTATCATACAATAACAGGGGCAGTAAGACATGCTTGTAATGTGCCTTACTGGATTCTGAAACAACACTGGTTCTGAATGCCAATATGAAATGGAGGCAAATGGTCCACCGAGGTGAAATGGGTGAATTTGAGTTACTTGGGTCTATTTTGAGTTGTTGGAAACCCATGACATCACTTGAATGTGATTGTGTTTCTCACAGAGATTGTTCTAAGAAGACTCTGAGGTGTATCCAAAAATGGCGAGCAACTCTTTTCAGTAGAAAAGAAACTCTGTGCTATAAGCAGTAAAATACTTTCCTACCAAGTCTCTTCACATGTTCGTGTGCAGTGTTTCTTCACTAGCAAATATTACATCCGAAGAACAACCAAATCTACTGTGTCCCAACATAGGAATGCTCGCATAGGCCTATGCTATCTTTGCAAGGGCTGCAACCTCTAAGCCATCATTTCATCCAAAGAGTTTTTCCTAGAAGAAAATTGCAGCCCGACAAACAAAAGTATGTATGCTCTACTACATAAATTGAAATCGAGTAGTCTGTGAGTTTTAAGTGAGTAAGAAACTAAAGTATCACTTTGGGCCCTCCATGTGCATTCCACCTGATCACACAATAGTGCTGAGCCTTCAGTTCTCCTAATCACAAGAGGAAAGTATATTTTGTACCAAGCCGGATTTCAACAAATGTGTTCTTGACTGTTCATCATCGTATCAGTGTTCTTATTTCAATAGAAGTTCAAATGAGAGGTGTCTCAGATAGTGCCATCTTTTTTCAGCATTTTGTTGAAGAATCTTCCTTATATATCAGTGTTGTTTCAAGCGTTAGAGAATGAGCCGGTAAATTTCTTTGTTGTTAGCCAATTGCTCAGGGCTACGATACAACTGTGTGCTATTTGAATTGGAGGAAGCTTCTAGGGTAAAGTTATCCCATGTGTTTTTTTCCAAGAGAAGAGCATATCCCAGTGAAAACATGCAAGTAGAGTCTAGGACATGCTTTAAATAAGACAGTTCTGTGATGGTCCAAATGAATGGGAAAGGAGCAGCAGACTTGCCCTCACTACGTTCATTTTCCTTAGAGAAAATAGGAAATAAATAATTTGGAAATGTCCAAACCAGCCTGGAAAACACAGTCTCTACAAAAAACATCAGAGCCAACAATTTTGCAGTGCTTATGAAGTCCAGGAGTATAGACTCATTTCAAAAAGCTAAAAGAAATGATGTTTCAGATCATTCATAATAAGTTTATTGCTCTCACTGAGGTGTTCGAGAAATTTTACACTCCTGGTAAGTTGGAGAATGACAAAACACTGAAATCACTTTCTCTTTCTGAAATGTGTCAACGCATGCATGAGACCATTTCACTTTTAAATAGAATAGCCTCCAAAGTATAGTTAACTCCAAAGTATTCATCGTTCTATAAGAAAATGACAGGGGCAGTAAGACATGCTTGTAATGTGCCTTACTAGATCTTGATAAAACACATTCTGAATGTCAATACGAAAAGAAGACAAATGTTACACCTAGGTGAAACCAGTGAATTTCTGTTCTTTGGGACAATTTTGAGTTGTTGGAAGCACGTGACATCACTTGAATGTGATCATGTTTCTCATAGAGATTGTTTTAAGCAGACTCTGAGGTGTATCCATAGAATGGCCAGAAACCCTTCTCAGGAGAAAATAAACTCTCTGCTATAACCAGCAACGTACTTTCCTACCAAGTGTCTTGATATGTTCGTGTGCAGTATTTCTTCCTTGGTATATATTACATCCAAAGAAGGACAAAATCTACTGTGCCCCATAATACGAATACTTGCATAGACCTAGGCTCTGTTTGAAAGAGCTGCAACTTCTAAGCCATAGTTTCATCCAATGAGTTTTTCTTAGGAGAAAATTGTAGCCTGACCAAGAAAAGTGTGTATGCTCTACTACATAAATTGAAATCGAGGAGTCTGAGATCCTTAAGTGAGTAACAAACTAAAGGATCATGTTGGGACCTCCATGTGTATTCCATCTGATCACAAATAGTCCTGAGCCTTCAGTTCTCCTAATCACAGGGGAAAGTATATTTTCTATCAAGCCGGATTTCAACAAATGTATTCTTGACCCTTCATCATGGTATCGGTGTTATTCTTTCAATAGAAGTTGAAATGAGAGGTGTCTCATATAGTGCCATCTCCTTTCAATTCTTTGGTAAGAATGTTCCTCATATATCTGTATTCTGGCGTGCCTGAGAGAATGAGCTGGTGACTTTCTTTTTTGTTAGCCAGTCGCTCAGGGCTACGATGAAACTGTGTGATATTTGAGTGAAAGGAAGCCTCTAGAATAAAGTTACCCTGCGTGTTTTTATTCAAGAGAATAGGATATCCCAATTAGTACATGCAAGTAGAATCTAAAATGTGTTTTAAATAAGACAATTGTGTGGCGGTCCAAATGAACGTGAAAGGAACAGTAGACTTGTGCACACTACGTTCATTTCCATTCGAAAAAATAGGAAATAAATAATTCAAAAATGTCCAAATCAGCCTGGAAAGAAACAGTTTCTAAACAAACGGTTCAGAGCCAACAATTTTGCAGTGCTTATGAAGTCCTAAAGCATAGATTCATTTGAAAAAGCTAAGAGAAATGATGTTTCAGATAATACAAAGTACGTTTATTACTTCCACTGAAGTGTTTGAGAAATATCACACTCCTGGTAAGTTGGAGAATGACAAAACACTGAAATCAGTTTCTCTTTTTGAAATGTGTAAACGCATGTATGAGACAATGTCACCTTTAAAGTAGAATAGCCTCTGAGATGTAGTTAACTCCGAAGTATTCATTCTTTTTTTTTTTAAAGATTTTATTTTTTTATCTTTAGAGGGGAAGGGGGGAAGGAGAGAGGGAGAGAATCATCAATGTATGGTTGCCTTAGTGCATCCCCTGCTGGGAACTGGCCTGCCGGGAACCGACCTGCAACCCAGGCATGTGCCCTGACTGGGAATCGAACCGCGATTGTATGGTTCGCAGGCCCGCACTCAATCCACTGCTACACCAGCCAGGGCCAAAGTATTCATTCTTTATATAAGAAAATAACAGGGGCATTAAGACATGCTTTTAATGTGTCTTACTGTATTTTGTTAAACACTTTCTGAATGTCAATATGAAAAGAAGACAAATGGTCCACCTATGTGAAAGCGGTGAATTTCTGGTTTTGGGGACCATTTTTAGTTGTTGGAAACCCGTGACATCACTTGAATGTGATCAAATTTCTCATAGAGATTGTTTTAAGCAGACTCTGAGGTGTATGCACAGAATGGCGAGCAACCCTTTCCAGTAGAACAGGAACTGTGTGCTATAACCAGTAACGTCCTTTCCTACCAAATCTCTTCATATGTTCGAGTGCAGTGTTTCTTCCTTGGTATATATTACATTCTAAAAACGACTAATCTACTGTAACCCAACATAGGAATGCTTGCATAGGCCTATGCTATCTTTGAAAGAGCTACAACCTCTAAGCCATTGTTTCATCCAGTGAATTTTTCCTAGGAGAAAATTGCAGCCCAACCAAGAAAATTATGTATGGTCTACTACATAAATTGAAATCGAAGAGTCTGTGAGTCTTCAATGAGTAACAAAAAAGGATCACGTTGGGCCCTCCATGTGCATTCCAACTAATCACACAATTATGCTGAGCCTTCAGTTCTCCTAATCACAAGAAGAAAGTATATTTTGTACCAAGACAGATATCAGCAAATGTTTTCTTGACCATTCATCCTGTTATCGGTGTTCTTACTTCAATAAAGTTGAAATGAGAGGTGTCTCAGACACTGCCATCTCTCTTCTGCACTTTCTTAAAAAAATTTCTCATATATCTGTATATTGGCATGCGTGAGAGAATGAGCTGGTGACTTTCTTTGTTGTTAGCCAATTGCTCAGGGCTACGATTCATGTGTGTGATATTTGAATGAGAGAAAGCTTCTAGGGTAAAGTTATTCCACGTGTTTTGTATCCAAGAGAAAAGCATATCCCAGTTAAAACAGCAAGTAGAGTCTAGGACATGGTTTAAATAAGACACTTTTGTGATGGTCCAAAAGAATGTGAAAGCACCAGTAGACTTGCCCTCACTACGTTCATTTTCCTTCGAGAAAATAGGAAATAAATAGTTTGAAAATGTCCAAATCAGCCTGGAAACACTCAGGTTCTATACAAACGGTGAAGAGCCAACAATTTTGCAGTGCTTATGAAGTCCAGAGGTATAGACCCCTTTCAAAAAGCTGAAGGAAATGATGTTTCAGAACATACAGAGTACATTTATTACTTCCACTGAAGTGTTCGAGAAATATCACACTCCTGGTAAGTTGGAGAAGGACAAAACACTGAAATCACTTTCTCTTTCTGAAATGTGTCAACGCACGCATGAGACCATGTCACCCCTACTAGAATAGGCTTCAAGGGGTAGTTAACTCTGAGTATTCATTCTTTTTATAGGAAAATAACGGAGGCAGTAAGACATGATTGTAATGTGCCTTACTGGATTTTGAAAAAACACGTTCTAAATGTAAATATGAAAATAAGATAAATGGTCCAACTACATTACACCCGTGAATTTCTGTCTTTGGGGACCATTTTGAGTTGTTGGAAACCCATGACATCACTTGAATGTGATCATGTTTCTCATAGACACTGTTTTAAGCAGACTCTGAGGTGTATCCATACAACAGTGAGCAGCCCTTTTCAGTAGAACAGAAACTCTGTACTATGACCAGTTACGTACTTTCCTACCAATTCTCTTGATATGTTTGTGTGCAGTCATTCTTCCCTGGTATATATTACATCCAAAGAAGGACCAAGACTACTGTGTCTCAACATAGGAATGCTTTCATAGGCATATGGTATCTTTGAGAGAACTGCAACCTCTATGCCATAGTTTTATCCAATTAGATTTTCCTAGGAGAAAATTGCAGCCCAACCAAGAAAAGTACGTATGATCTACTACATAAATTGAAATTGAGGAGTCTGTGATTCTTATGTGAGTAAGAAAATAAAAGATAACAATGGACCCTCTGTGTGTATTCCACCTGATCATACAATATTCCTGAGCCTTCAGTTCTCCTTATCAAAATGTGAGAGTATATTTTGTACTTAGAGTAAATTAAACAAATGTCTTCTAGACGTTCATCGTCGTATCGGTGTTCTTATTTGAGTATAAGATGAAATATGAGGTGTCTCAGATAGTGCCATCTATTTTGAGCACTTTGTTAAAGAATGTTTCTCATATATTTGTATTGCAGCCTGCGTGGAAGAATGAGCTGATGACTTTCTTTGTTGTTAGCCAGTTTCTCAGGGCTACGATACAACTGTGTGATATTTGAATGGGAGGAAGCTTCTATGGTAAAGTTATCCCACGTGTTTTTTATCCAAGAGAAAAGCATATCCCAGTTAAAACAGCAAGTAGAGTCTAGGATGTGCGTTAAATAAGACAGTGTGTGATGGTCCAAATAAATATGAAAGGAGCAGTAGACTTGCCCTCACTACATTCATTTTCCTTCGGAAAAATAGGAAATAAATAGTTTGAAAATGTCAAATCAGGCTGGAAAGACACAGTTTCTACCGAAACGGTTCAAAGCCAATAATTTTACAGTGCTTATGACATCCAGGAGCACAGACTCATTTCAAAAAGCTAAAAGAAATGATGTTTGAGACCATACAGAGTATGTTTATTACTTCCACTGAAGTGTTCGAGAAATATCACACTCCTGGTAAGTTGGAGAAGGACAAAACACTGAAATCACTTTCTCTTTCTGAAATGAGTCAACGCATGCATGAGACCATGCCACCTTTAAAGTAAAATAGCCTCCGAGGTGTGGTTAACTCCAAAGTATTCATTCTTTCTATAAGAAAATGGCAGGGGCAATAAGACATGCTTGTAATGTCCCTTACTGGAATTTGATAAACCACGTTCTGAAAGTAAATATGAAAATAAGATAAATGGTCCAACTACATTACACCCGTGAATTTCTGTCTTTGGGGACCATTTTGAGTTGTTGGAAACCCATGACATCACTTGAATGTGATCATATTTCTCATAGAGATTGTTGTAAGCAGACTTTGAGGTGTATCCATATAACGGTGATCAACTCTTTTCAGTAGAACAGAAACTCTGTGCTATAACCAGTAACGTACTTTCCTACCAATTTTCTTGATATTTTTGTGTCCAGTATTTCTTCCCTGGTATATATTACATCGAAAGAACAATGAAATCTACTGTGCCCCAACATAGGAATGAGTGCATGGGCCCATGGTATCTTTGAAAAGCTGCAACCTCTAAGCCATAGTTTCATCAAAAGTGTTTTTCCTAGGGGGAAATTGCAGCCCAACAAAGAAAGGTATGTATGCTCTACTACATAAGCTGAAATCAAGGAGTCTGTGATCCTTAAGTGAGTAAGAAATTAAAGGATCACTTTGGGCCATCCATTTGCATTCCACCTGATCACACAATAGTGTGAAGCCTTCGGTTCTCCTATTCATAAGGTGAAAGTATATTTTGTACCAAGCTGGATTTCCACAAATGTCTTCCTGACTGTTCATCATCGTATCGGTGGTCTTCTTTCAATAGAAGTTGAAATGAGAGGTGTCTCATACAGTGCCATCTCCTTTCAGCTCTTTGTTAAAGAATCTTCCTTATATATCTGTATTCTGGCATGAATGAGGGAATGAGCTGGTGACTTTCTCTGTTGGTAGACAGTTGCTCATGGCTACGATACAACTGTGTGATATTTGAATGAGAGGAAGCCTCTAGGGTAAAGTTATCCAACTTTTTTTATCCAAGAGAAAAGCATATCCCAGTTAAAACATGCAAGTAGAGACTGGGACGTGCTTTAATAAGAAAGTTGTGTGACATGTGAAATGAATGTGAAAGGAGCAGTAGACTTGCCCTCACTACGTTCATTTTCCTTCGAGAAAATAGGAAATAAATAGTTTGAAAATGTGCAAATCAGCCTAGAAAGACACAGTTTCTACACAAACGGATCACAGCCAAAAATTTTGCAGTGCTTATGAAGTCCAAAAGTATAAACTCATTTCAAAAAGCTAAAAGAAATGATGTTTGAGACCATACAGACTACGTTTATTACTTCACTGAAGTGTTCGAGAAATTTTACACTCCTGGTAAGTTGGAGAATGACAAAACACTGAAATCACTTTCTTTTTCTGAAATGTGTCAACGCATGCATGAGACTATTTCACCTTTAAATAGAATAGCCTCCAAGATGTAGTTACCTCCAAAGTATTCACCTTTCTATAAGAAAATAACAGAGGCAGTAAGACATGCTTGTAATGTGCCTTACTGGATTTTGATAAAACACATTCTGAATGTCAATGTGAAAAGAAGACACATGGTCCACCTTGGTGCAACCGGTGAATTTCTGTTTTTTGGGACAATTTTGAGTTGTTGAAAACCCGTGACATGACTTGTATGTGGTCATGTTTCTCGTAGAGATTGTTTTAAGCAGACTCTGAGGTATATCTATAGAACGACGAGGAACTCTTTCCAGTAGAACAGCAACTCTGTGCTCTAACCAGTAAAGTAGTTTCCTAGCAATTCTCTTGATATGTTTGTTTACAGTGTTTTTTCCCTGGTATGTATTAGATTAAAACAACTACCAAATCTACTGTGTCCCAACATAGGAATGCTTGCATAGGCTTATGCTCTCTTTGAAAGAGCTGCAACCTCTAAGCCACAGTTTCATCCAATGTGTTTTTCTTATGAGAAAATTGCAGCCCGACCAAGAAAAGTATGTATGCTGTACTCCAAAAATTGAAATCGAGTAGTCTGTGAGTTTTAAGTGAGTAAGAAACTAAAGGATCACTTTGGGCCCTCTATGTGCATTCCACCTGATCACACAATAGTGCTGAGCGTTCAGTTCTCCTAGTCACAAGGGGAAGGTACATTTTGTACGGAGCCAAATTTCAGCAAATGTCTCTGGGACTGTTCATCATCGTTTGGTGTTCTTTCAATAGAAGTTGAAATGAGAGGTGTCTTATATAGTGCCATCTCTTTTCAGCACTTTGTTGAAGAATCTTCCTCATATATCTGTATTCTGGTGTGCGTGAGAGAATGAGCTGGTGACTTTCTTTGTTGTTAGCCAATTGCTCAGAGCTACTATACAACTGTCTGATACTTGAATGAGAGGATGCGTCTAGGGTAAAATTATCCCACGTGTTATTTATCCAAGAGAAAAGCATATCCCAGTTAAAACAAGCAAGTAGAATCTAGGACTGTTTTAATAAGACAGTTCTGTGACGGTCCGAATGAATGTGAAAGGAGCAGTAGACTTGCCCTCACTACGTTCATTTTCCTTCGAAAAAGTAGGAAATAAATAGTTCGAAAATGTCCAAATCAGCCTGGAAAGACACAGCATCTACAAAAACAGTTCAGAGCCAACAATTTGCAGTGCTTATGAAGTCCACGAGTATAGACTCATTTCGAAAAGCTAAAAGAAATTATGTTTTAGATCATACAGAGTATGTTTATTACTTCCACCGAAGTGTTCGAGAAATATCACACTCCTGGTAAATTGGTGAATGACAAAACACTGAAATCACTTTCTCTTTCTGAAATGTGTCAACCCATGAATGAGAACATGTCACCTTTAAAGTAGAAAAGCCTCCGAGGTGTAGTTAACTCCAAAGTATTCATTCTTCCAATAAGAAAATAACAGGGTCAGTAAGACATGCTTGTAATGTGCCTTACTAAATTTTGATAAAACTCCTTTTGAATGTCAATATGAGAATGAGATGAATGATCCACCTAGGTGAAACCAGTGAATTTCTGTTTTTTTCGGAGCATTTTGAGATGTTGGAAACCCGTGACATCATGTGAATGTGATCATGTTTCTCACAGAGATTGTTCTAAGCAGACTCTGAGGTGATTCCATAGAATGGTGAGCAAATCTTTTCAGAAGAAAAGAAACTCTGTGCTATAACCAGCAACGTACTTTCCTACCAAGTCTCTCGATATGTTTGTGTGCAGTGTTTCATCCCTGGAATATATTACATCCAAAGAACGGCTAAATCTACTTTGCCCCAAATAGGAATGCTTGCATAGGCCTATGCTGTCTTTGAAAGAGCTACAACCTCTAAACCATGGTTTCATCCAATGAGTTTTTCCTAGGAGAAAATTGCAGCCCCAAGAAAAGTATGTATGCTCTACTACATAAATTGAAATCGAGGAGGCTGTGAGTCTTAAGTGAGTAAGAAAGTAAAGGATCACTTTGGGCCTCCTCAACAAGAGGCTTATCTTTCGTCCATCTTCTCATAAAAGTGGCAAGTAGGGTTGAAGAATACAGTTAACACTATATATAGCCTAAAGATGGTGTATTTCCTCTTTATCAGCTGTGACTGTAAATATCATAAAATACTCTTCTGCTGTCATAAACCATTTTGCCTCCCCCTCCAACTGATTACATATACACAATAAAAGGAGTGTGTGCAAACAGAGAACATGAAGATACCTGAAGGAGTCTGCACCACTGAAATTTACAGGTATTATATCACAGAAATTCACACCATAAACCCAGGAAGTCAGAATAGATCGATTTTAGAAGCTGAGACTTACAGGAAGAGTCTCAAAAACAATGGGAAAACAAAGAAACAATCCTTAAATGAAAGAAGAAGAGGAACCCTCAAAGAAAATTTTAGATGAAATAGAGGCAAGTCAACTATCAGATACTGGACTCAAAGCACTGGTTATCAGGAAGTTCCAACAGCTCACAATGAGCTACCAGAAACTACAGGGGAGCTATAATGATATCACCACAAACTATATCAACATGAACAAGGAAATGGAAACTATTAGCAAGGGCCAAGAGAAAATGAAGAATACAATTTCTGAATTGGAAAACACAGTAGAAAGCATTAAACATAGGGTAGATGAGACAGAAGATCGAATTAGTGAGTTGGAGGACAAAGTAGAAAATATCTCACAGAACGAGCAAGAAAATAAAAAGAAGCTCAGAAAGAAGGAAGACACATTAAAAGAAATGGAAGACAATATGAAATATGATAATATCCAAAAATAGGAATACCAAGAGGAGAAGAAAATAAGTGATAGAAAACACATTTGAAAGAGTAATGAGAGAAAATTTTCCTACTTTTTGAGAGAAAAAGTCACACAAATCCAGGAATCACAGAGAGTCCCATTCAAGAGGAACACAAAGAGGGCCACTTCAAGACACATCATCATTAAAATGGCAAAATTACAAGACAAAGAGAGAATCCTAAAGGCAGCAAGGGAGAAAAAAAATAACATACAAAGGAGCCCCAATAAGGTTAGCTACTGACTTCTTAATGGAAACACTCCAAGCAAGAAAACAATGGCAAGGAATATTCCAAGTAATGAGAACCAGAGGCCTACAACCAAGGCTACTTCACCCAGCAAGGCTCTCAATCAAGATAGAAAGCCAAATAAAGAGCTTCCAAGACAAAAGAAGCCTAAAAGAATATGCCTCCACCAAACCAGCTCTACAAGAAATACTAAAAGGTCTGCTTTAAGGAAAGGAAGGAAAAGAGCCAGAGAGAGAGAAACACAGGTACAAAGTGGCAATGCATAACTACCTATCAATAATAACCTTAAATGTAAATGGATTAAATGCTCCAATCAAAAGACACAGAATAGCTCAATGGATAAGAAAGCATGACCCACACATATGCTGCCTACAAGAGACCCAGCTCAGGACAAAAGACCATCACAGACTAAAAGTGAAAGGTTGGAAACAAATTTCCAAGCAAATGGACAAGAAAAGAAGGCTGGGGTAGCAATTCTAGTAGCAGACAAAATAGACTTCAAAAAAAGAGCCATAAAGGGTGACCTAGAAGGTCACTTCATAATACTCAAGGGAAGAATCAACCAAGAATACATTAACATTATAAATATATATGCACCCAACATAGGAGCACCAAAATATATAAAGAAAATCTTAGAGGAATTCAAGAAACATATAGACAGAAACATAATTATAGTGGGGGATTTTAACACCCCACTATCAAAAATGGACAGATCTTCCAAACAATATATCAACAAAGACATTGTCGCATTAAACAACATATTTGATGCAATGGACCTAACTGATGTATACAAAACTCTTCACCCCAAAGAAGCTAAATACACATTCTTTTCAAATGCACATGGAACATTTTCAAAGATAGACCACATGATAGGACACAAAACAAGCCTCAACAAATTCAAGAATATTGAAATCATACCAAGCATTTTCTTTGACCACAAGAGACTGAAACTGGAAACAAACCCCAAAGGAAAAAACCCACAACACCCAAAATCATGGAGAATGAATGGTATGCTAATAAACAACGAATGGGTCAAGAATGAAATTAGGGAAGAAATCAAAAACTTTCTGAAAACAAATGAAAACGATTTCACCACAACCTAAAACTTATGGGACAAAGCAAAGGCAGTCCTGAGAGGAAAGTTTATAGCAATACAGGCATACTTAAAGAAGATAGAAACATTTCAAACAAACAACTTTACCCTACGCCTGCAAGAACTTGAGGAACAACAACAAAAACAACCCAAAGCAAGCAGAAGAAAGGCAATAACCAAGATCAGAGCAGAACTAAATGACATAGAGACTAAAAGCACAATTCTAAGGATCAATGAATCCAGGAGTTGGTTCTTTGAAAAGATAAACAAAATAGACAAGCCTTTAAGTAGGCTCATCAAGAAAAGAAGGGAACGGACCAAAGTAAACACAATCAGAAATGAAAGAGGAGAGATTACAACTGATAGCACAGAAATAGAAGGGATTGTAAGAAATTACTATGAAGAACTGTATGCCAAGAAATTTGAGAACCTAGGGGAAATGGACACATTTCTAAAAAAATATAATCTCCCAAATCTCAATGAAAAAGAGTAGAAAACCTTAATAGACCAATCACAGCAAAAGATATTGAAGCAGTAATAAAAAAAACTCCCATCATACAAAAGCCCCAGACCAGACGGGTTCACAGGAGAATTCTACAAAGCATTTAAGTAAGAGCTAACCCCCATTCTTCACAGACTATTCCAAAAAATCGAAAGGATGGAAAACTCCCAAACTCCTTTTATAAAGCCAGCATAATTCTAATTCCAAAACCAGATAAAAATACAACAAAGAAAGAAAACTTCAGGCCAATATCACTGATGAACATAGACCCTAAAATCCTCAACAAAATATTGGCAAATCGCATCCAACAATATATCCAAAAGATTATACACCATGACCAAGTGGGATTCATCCCAGGGATGCAAGGATGGTTCAACATTTGCAAATCAGTAAATGTAATTCATCACATAAACAAAAGCAAAGACAAAAACCACATGATCATATCAATAGACTCGGAAAAAGCTTTTGATAAGGTACAGCACCCATTTATGATAAAAACACTCAGCAAAGTGGGAATAGAGGGAGCATTCCTCAATATAATAAAGTCCATTTATTAGAGACCTACAGCCAATATCATACTCAATGAAAAAAATCTAAAAGCTTTTTCACTAAGATCAGGAACAAGACAAGGATATCCACTTTCACCATTTCTATTCAATATAGTATTAGAAGTTTGGGCCACAGCGAGCAGGCAGGGAAAGAAAATAAAAGGCATCCAAATAAAAAAGGAGGAAACAAAACTGTCACTGTTTGCAGATGACATGATAGTGTACATGGAAAATCCTATAGACTCTACCCAAAAACTGCTCAAGCTAATTAATGAATTTGGCAAAACAGCACGATACAAACTCAATATCCAGAAATCAAAGGCACTTTTGTATATGAACAATGAATCAGCAGAAGCAGAAATCAAGGAAAAAATCCCATTCGACATAGCAAAAAGAAAAATAAAATATCTGGGAATAAACCTAACCAAGGAGGTAAAATACCTGTGTGCAGAAAACTACACAGCACTGAAGAAAGAAATCAGGGAACACACAAACAAATGGAAACATATACCTTGTTCATGGATTGGAAGAATTAACATCATCAAAATGTCCATACTACCCAAAGCAATATACAGATTCAATGCAATACCTATTAAAGTACCAATGGCATATTCACAGACATAGAACAAACACTTCAAAAATTTATATGTAATCATAAATGAGCCCAAATAGCAAGGACTCTTTTGAAAAAGAAGAACAAAGTAGGAGGGATCACAATACCTGATACCAAACTGCATTACAAAGCCACTGTAATCAAAACAGCCTGGTACTGGCATAAAAACAGGCACATAGACCAATGGAACAGAACAGAGAGCTCAGAAATCAACCCAACTCTCTACAGTCAATTAATATTTGACAAAGGGGGCAGTAACATAAAATGGAGTAAAGATAGCCTCTTCAACAAATGGTGTTGGGAGAAGTGGACAGCTACATGCAAAAAAATGAAACTTGAGCAACAACTTACACCATACACCAAAATAAATTCAAGGTGGATAAAAGACTTAAATATAAGCTGTCACACCATTAAAACCTAGAGGAGAACATCAGCAAGAAAATCTCAGATATTCCACGCAGCAACATTTTTACCGATATGTGACCTAGAGCAAGAATATAAAGGAAAGAATAAACAAATGGGATCTCATCAAAATAAAAAGCTTCTGCATGGCTAAAGAAAACAGTATTAAATTAAAAAGACAACCAACTGTATGGGAAACATATTTTCCAATGATACCTCAGACAAAGGTGTAATCTACAAAATATACAAAGAACTTACACAACTTCACTCTAGGAAGACATCTAACCCAATTAAAAAATGGGAAAAGGACTTGAACAGACACTTCTCCAAAGAGGACATACAGAATATCCTGAGACACATGAAGAGATGCTTAATATCTTTAGCTATCAGAGAGATGCAAATTAAAACCACAATGAGATACCACTTTACACTGGTCAGGATGGCTATCATAAACAAAGGAACAAACAACAAATGTTGGAGAGGGTGTGGAGAAAAGGGGTCCTTAGTTCACTGTTGGTGGAATTGGAGACTGGTACAACCATTATGGAAAACAGTATGGAATTTTCTCAGAAAAATAAAAATGGACCTGCCATTGACCCAGCAATTCCACTGCTAGGATTATATCCTAAGAATCCTAAAACATCAATTTCAAAACAATGTTCATAGCAGCACAATTTACAATAGCCAAGAGCTGGAAGCAACCTAGGTACCTGTCAGTAAATGAATGGATCAAAAAATTGTGGTACATGTACACAATGGAATTCTATGCAGCAGAGAGAAAGAAGGAACTACTACCCTTTGCAACAACATGGATGGAACTGGAAATCATTATGCTGAGTGAAATAGGCCAGGCATTGAAGGACAAATACCATATGATCTCACCTTTAGCAGGAAGCTAAACAACAAAACAAACAAGCAAACAAACAGAATCAAAACAAAGACACTGAAATAGAGAACAAGTGGGCAGCGACCAGAGGGGTGAGGGAAGGGAATTTAAGAGGAAAAATGGGGAGGGATTTTGAAGATCAAGTATGAAAGACACAGGGATGAGGACTGGACAGGGGTGGAATGGGAGGGAGGCGGGAAGAGGGGGCGGGGGGGCTGGGATGGGAGAAATAGACAAAAAAATCTGTACTTGAAAAATAACTAAAAAAAAAAAAAATAATAATAATAATAATAATAATAAAAGAAAAAAATATGTGGAGACATAAATGACCCCGAATAGCAGCTGCAATTTTAAGAAAGAAGAACAAAGTAGGAGGGATCACAATACCTGATATCAAACTGTATTACAAAGCCACTGTAATCAAAACAGCCTGGGACTGGCATAAAAACAGGCACATAGACCAATGGAACAGAACAGAGAGTCCAGAAATAAACCCAACTCTCTACAGGCAATTAATATTTGACAAAGAGGGCAGTAACATAAAATGGAGTAAAGATAGCCTCTTCAACACATGGTATTGGGAGACCTGAACAGCTATGTGCAAAAAAGTGAAACTTGAGCACCAGCTTACACCATACACAAAAATAAATTCAAGGTGGATAAAAGACTTAAATATAAGCCATCACACCATTAAAGTCCTAGAGGAGAACATTGGCAGGAAAATCTCAGATATTTCCCCCAGCAACATTTTTACCAATATGTCCCCTAGAGCAAGGAACATAAAGGAAAGAATAAACAAATGGGATCTCATCAAAATAAAAAGCTTCTGCATGGCTAAAAAAACAGTATTAAATTAGCAAGACAATCAACTGTATGGGAAAACATATTTGCCAATGATACCTCAGACAAAGTTGTAATCTCTAAAATATACAAAGAACTTACATGACTCCACTCTAAGAAGACAACTAACCCAATTAAAAAATGGGCAAAGGACTTGAACAGACACTTCTCCAAGGAGGACATACAAAATATCCAGAGACACATGAAGAGATGCTCAATATCGTTAGCTATCAGAGAGATGCAAATTAAAACCACAATGAGATACCACTTTACACCGGTCAGAATGGCCATCATAAGCAAAGCAACAAACAAGTGTTGGAAAGGTTGTGGAGAAGAGGGGTCCCTAGTTCACTGTTGGTGGGATTGCAGACTGGTACAACCACTGTGGTAAACAGTACGGAATTTTCTCAGAAAACTAAAAATGGACCTGCCTTTTGACCCAGCAATTCCACTGATGTGATTACATCCTAAGAACCCTAAAACACCAATCCAAAAGAACCTATCCACCCCAGTGTTCATAGCAGCACAATTTACAATAGCCAAGAACTGGAAGCAGCCTAGGTGCTCATTAGTAAATGAATGAATCAAAAAACTATGGTACATGTACACAATGGAATTCTATGCAGCAGAAAGAAAAAGTTCCTACCATTTGCAATAGCATAGATGGAAATGGGAAAAATTATGCTGAGTGAAATAAGCCAAGTGGTGAAAGACAAATACCATATGATCTCACCTTTAACAGGAAGCTAAACAACAAAACAAACAAGCAACCAAAATAAAAGCAAATACACTGAAATAGAGAACAGGGGGACAGTGACCAGAGGGGAGAGGGGAGGGAATTTCAGGGGAAAAGGGGAAGGATTTACAGGAGCTAGTATAAAGCACACATGGACAAGAATTAATGGAGGTGCAAATGGGAGAGAGGTGGGGAGCACTGGGGGATGTGAGCTTGTGTGGGAGTAAAAGACAGAAAACTCTATGTAAACAATTAAAAATAAAAATAGAAAATAAAATTAAAAAATAAATAAACTTTCCTGGTGAAAGATTTTAAAAAGAATCAAGAGCTTATGTTTATACACACTCATGTTCTGATGGGCACTTGGGCTGCTTCCAAATATTGGCTGTTGTAAATAATACTACAATAAACACAGAGGTGCATATATATTTTCCAGTTTGTATGCCAGTTTTTTTCAGACAGATTTTCAGAAGTGGAACTCCTGGCTCATCAGGCAGCTTAATTTTTAATGTTTTGAAGAAACTACATAGTGTTTTGTCTGGTCACTACATTAATCTGTATGCTCAACAAGAGTGCATGAGGGTATGTACACAACTGAATATTCATCAGGTATGAATATAAAGAAAATGCAACTTTTGGAACAATTGGGATGGCCTTACTGTATATTTTGCGAAGTAAAATAAGCAAGTAAGAGAAAGAATACTACCATATGAATCCACTTATATTTATAGCCTCATAAACAAAACAAACAAAAAATAGAAACAGAATCATAATACTGAAGACAGACTGACAGATTTCACAGGAGATGGGCTTGGAAAGTGGCTTATAAAGAAAGAGTAATATTAAGCAAAGAAGAATTCATGAACAAAGACAAAAATAGGGTGATCAAAGCAGAATATAAGGGCAGAGCAAAGTAGAAGAGGGTAAGAATAATTGTTTTTTTTAATTTTTATTTAATTGATTATGCCATTACAGTTGTTCTATTCCCCCCTCTTCATTTCTCTCCACCTGCACCCTCCCACCCCTACCATTTCCCCCCTTTTAGTTTATGACTATGTGTCTCAAGTTCTTTGGATTCTATATTTCCCATACTATTCTTGCCCTCCCCCTATCTATTTTCTACCTACCGTCTATGCTGCTTATTTTTTGTACTTTCTCCCCCCACTCCCCAGTTGCTAACCCTCCATGAGATTTTCATTTCTATGGTTCTGCCCCTATCTAGCTGTCCTTTTAGTTTGCTTTTGTTTTAGATGTGGTTGTTAATAACTGTGAATTTGCTGTCCTTTCACTCTTCATCTTTTTTATCTTCTTTTTCTTAGATATGTCCCTTTAACATTTCATATAATAAGGGCTTGGTGATGATGAACTCCTTGAATTTGATCTTATCTGAGAAGCACTTTATCTGTCCTTCCATTCTAAATGAAACTTTTGCTGGATAGAGCAATCTTGGTTGTAGGTCTTTGGATTTCATAACTTGGAATTCTTCTTTCCAGCCCTTCTTGCCTGTAAGGTCTCTTTTGAGAAATCAGCTGACAGTCTGATGGGAACTCCTTTGTAAGTGACTATCCCCTTAGTTCTTGCTGCTTTTAGGATTTTCTTTTTCATTTTAATCTTGCCCTGTGTAATTATGATGTGCCTTGGTGTGTTCCTTCTTGGGTCCAACTTCTTTGGGACTTTCTGAGCTTCCTGGATTTCCTGGAAGCCTATTGCCTTTGCCATATTGAGGAAATATTCCTCAATATTGAGGAGAATAAATTCTCCTTTATTATTTGTTCAAATAAGTTTTCCACTGGTGGCTGTTCCTTTCCCCCTTCTGGTACCCCTATAATTCGGATGTTGGAGTGTTTAAAGATGTCCAGGAGGTTCCTAAGTCTCTCCTCATTTTTTCGAATTCTTGTTTCTTCATTCTTTTCTGGTTGGTCATTTTTATCCTCCTTCTGGTCCACTCCTTTGATTTGAGTTCCAGTTTCTTTTCCATTACTATCGGTTTCCTGTGCATTGCCATTCATTTCAATTAGTTTAGCCTTCATATGTTCCTCTAATGTGACTAAAATCAACCAGTTCTGTGAGGATCCTGATCACCAGTGTTTTGAACTGTGCATCTGAAAGTTTTTGTATTTCTTCGTCACTTAGATTTATGAGCTCTGGGGCTTTGAGATCTTCTTGAGCCATTTTTGGTCTGTTCCTGCCCATTAAGTATGAGGAGCGGAGCCTTAGGGGTAGGGCCTCCAAAGCAGGGTGGCTGGGTTGTGCTGCTGTATGTGGTGGTGAGGTCAGAGTAAGAAAATGGTGTCCCCCTCTCCTGCTTCCCACCACTGGGTGAGGAGCGAAGCCTGAGGTGTTCACCAGGGCAGGGTCGCTCAGGTCACTCAGGCATGATGCCGCATGTGGGGGCAGGGTCAGAGTTGGGAAATGGAGGCCATCTCTGCTGCCTCTTGTCCCTGGGACCCGCTGGGTCCCATCTCACTGCTCACTTCCTCACCTGTCTATCTGCGCAGGAATGCACCAGTACAGTCAACCCACTGCCCTTCACCCTCACCGGATCTGCCGGTGGCTCACTGGGTCGCACTCACTAGGTTGCTCACTGGGTCTGCCCTTTGCAACCCCACACCTGGGATCCACATGCCTGAGTCCTTCTGACCGAGTTTTCCTGCACAACCCCGCTCCACCAGCTGCTGGTTTCACCCTTCTTACCGATCAGGCTGCAGAATTTGTTGTTATTAGACTTCCGAAAAGTTCAATTTTCTGCGTTCTGGCTGTGTTTTTTGTTGCTAATATTTTGTTGTCTCTAAACTTGTTTGTGTGACAAAGCACAGCGTCTCCACCTATGCCTCCATCTTGGTGGAAAGAATAATTAAGTATTGATAAAAAAAGAATTGGCTTTGGACGGTGAACATAATAACATATCCAGATAATGTATATTGAAATTGTACATTTGTATCCTACAGAAAATTATTACTGAATGTCAACCATACACATCCAATACTAAATTAAATACATATATACATACATACTTACATACATACATACATACATACATACTCCTCTCCATGTTCCCTGGTTCTTGGTCTGGAATTCAAAACCAAAATCCTGAGGTACAATAACTATCCCTGAAAATACAGCATCTAGCAGAAGTGACACCTGCTTGCGTGTGTTTGGTACCATCATAATATGGGTGTACTAAGTTATTGTTTTAATTTGAACCTTTCACCTAGAATGTTATATTGTGTGCTTTAATGTGATACTGTGCTGTTACAGAATCACATACTGATGATTTTGTGATAAAAGCTTTTGAAATAAAAGGGCATTATTGGTGCCAGACCCTGTACTTTGTGTTTTCAGAGAATAACTCTAGAACTTTTCAGACTCAGTTTTCCCATCAGTGGACTGGAATCAGAAATGTCCAAGGTCAAATCCCACAATTCTCCCACCTCTGAGAAGATATGTCTTTTTCTTCTCTATCTTAAGCAAGAATTCTCATGCCAGTCACATCTGATGAGCCACAGCTGTCCCTAAGTGAGGGCAGCAGCACCAATCCCCTCAGAAAACATACTCTGTGAGGACTCATGGAGGTCTTCCAGTGCCCTGGGTCTTTATTTCCCCTTCTGTATATAGTGTCAAGAATATATATTGCTGCCCTGGCTGGTGTAGCTCAGTGGATTGAATGCAGGCCTGGGAGCCAAGCAACCACAGTTCGATTCCCAGTCAGGGCACATGCCTGGGTTGCAGGCCAGTTCCCAGCAGGGGACACACAAGAGGCAACCATACATTGCTATTTCTCTCCCTCTCTCCTTTCCTTCCCCTCTAAAGATAAATAAATAAAATAAAAGAATGTATATTGCTCAAGTGTCTAATGAGAATGTCTGACTATCTGGTATTTGGACACATCATGTGGAATATCTTTAACTTTATGTGCTCTAGAATAGTTGAAGGGGAAGCCTTTCAGATATCAATCACAAGGGAATAACTGGGCTAGAGAGGGAATGGGGAGGGTGCAGCTGGCTGTCATCCTAATTAAAGATGATGAATCCATCTGCAGCTAGGCAATCAACGTTGGTCTAATTTGCACCTAGTTAAAAAGGACCACATTAAAGCTATATAGAGAAGAATCTTGAGATAACTCTTTCTCTGTCTTGCAATGGGGGGTGGGGTGGAGAATACATAAAGATAGATGTTTTATTCTTTTGAGGTTAATGTCTTTCTGTTGTCTTTCTAGGTTTGTTTTAGGATCTTTGCCTATTGAAGAATGATTTCAGTAGCTCTCTCACTATCAAATTTACCACCGAAGTAATCATGTATCAGTAAGATACTTCAATACATGTACTGGAAACAGCAGTTGTGATCTCATCACATACTGAAATGAACACCTATGCCTCACCTGACACACTGTGCAGACAGAGATTTCAAAAGAAGTGCTGTAAACTGTGGACATGTTCTTACATACCTCTAACATTCTTCTCCTACATAAAGGATTACTTCTGTGTGTCAATATAAATGCTGTAGATGAATTTCTAAAAAAACATGCATCATTCAAAATATTCTCATTCACAAGTGATTTGAAAGAGTTAAAGAGAAATGGAGTTGGAGAATGGAAAGTGAACTGCTATGTTCACATTCATTTTGACATTCACAAAAATGTGTTGTTCAAGTCAGGTAGTAAAGTGTACGTTTATGTCTTATTTGGGCTATGCTATTGTGCTGAAAAGAATACATTGGAGAAAACTCTAGAAGCTTATTTTGTTTTGAATTTAACATTGTCCTATGCATCTGTTCGCTCACTTACTGGTGGAAAAGTGATTTTGGTAGCTCTTCCACTATCAAACATACTATGGAACTGGTCATCATTCAGAAGGATACTTCAACCAAAATGTTGAAAACATTATGTATTATCTGAGACAACAGTCATTTCATCTTCTACTGAAATGACTATTTCTGCAAGTTGTTATAAATGCTGCAGGTGGGATTACCAGAAAACTTGCTTCATACAAAATATTTGAATACCGAAGTGAATTTGCAGGGTTCAAACTTCTCACTACTGTATTATCAGTGTGAAATGCCCTTGGTGCACTGAGATTGGAATGCTATGTTCATATTCAGTTTCACATTCATAAACCTGTAAAGTTGAATTCAGGTAGTACACTGTACATACATTTCTTAGTTGGGCCATGCTTTTCTGCTAGAAAGAATATATTGTAGAAAACTGTAGTTTAGGAGTTAACTCTACTGCAAATATGACATATGTCTATGCATCTATTCACTCATTTACTCACAGAAAAGTGATTTCAGTAGTTCTTTCACTATTATAATTTCCTCTAAAATGATCATGTTTTAGAAAGATACTTCAGTACAAATGGTGAAAACAATACATATTATCAGAGTGAAACACACTTGGAGTTCTCAAATGTACTGTTAGGTTCATATTCACATAGACATTCAGAAACCTGTACAGTCTAAGTCACATAGTCCACTCTACTTGCATGTCTTATCTGGGCTAAGCCTTTCTACTGGAAATAATACATTAGAGAAAACTGTAGTATAGAAACTTGTTCTCCTTCAAAGCTGACATACCACTGCACATTTGGTATCTCATTGATATCTCATTGATGAAAAACAATGTCAGCAGCTCTTTCCATATCAAATTTATCATGGAAGTGATCATATGTCAGGAAGATACTTGCACAGAATGCTGAAAAGTGTATGTTTTACCTGAAATTCCACTCATTTCATCTTCCACTGAAATGAGTACATTGACATGGCATTAAACACTGTATATGGCTTTTGCTATAAACCTGCTTTGTATAAAATACTCTTTTTCCTGAGTGATATAGAGGGATAAAAACACTTCATTACTGTATTATCTACAAAAAGTCATATACTGTGTTTATAATGCCATGTGAATGTACTAAATTCAGTAGAAAAAGTGAATATACTCAATAATGCCATGTGAATATACTCAATACAGTAGTGAAGTGTTCGAATCCCTCGAAAAAAATCAGGGAAAAGAATATTTCATATGAAGCGGGTTTCCAGCAAAAGCCATGTACAGAGTTAATGCCATATTAATGTACTGATCTCAGAAGATGAAATGAGTGGTGGCTGAGATAACACATAGTGTTTTAAAGCATTCAGTTGAAATATATTTCTGAAATATCACTTCGGTGGAAGTTTGAGAGTGAAAGAGCTACTGAAGTTATTTTTTCATCAGCAAATAAGTGAACGCATGCATAGGACCACGTGACCTTTGACCTAGAATAAGCTTCTATAATGGAGTTTTCTCTAATGAATTCTGTGCAACACAAAAGTGTAGCCCAGTAAGACCTGAATTAGAAAAAACAGTTTTGTGAGTGTCAAAGTGAATATGAATGTAAGAGATCACTTTCTCTCACCAAGTTCATTTCTTTCCAATAAATAGTAATAAATTGTTTGAACCCTTCCAAATCACTCAGGAATGAGACTGTTTTATATGGCAGATTTTAAGCAAACATCTTCTGCAGTGTTTATAACCATGGGTCAATGTAATCATTTCAGTAGAAGATGAAATGAGTGGTGTCTCCAATATGTGTTGTTTTTAGCACTTCTGTTGAAGTATATTTCTGTAATATCATTTTCTTGGTAAGTGTGATAGCAAAAGAGCTACTGAAATCACTTTTCTGTTGTGAACTGAGTGAACAAATGCATAAGACTATGTCATCTTTAAAGTAGAATAAGCCCCTGCAGTACAATTATCTCCAAAGTATTTGTTCCTGCATAGGGAAGCTGAGACATGCATGTACTATGTAGTACCTGACTTGGGCAAAATAGTTTTGTGAATGTCCACATGACTATGAACCAAACAGCCCACTTTCTGTAGCTGAGTGCATTCCTCACTGATAGAACAGTAATAAATTGTTTGAACCCTTTGAAATCACTCAGGAATGAGCATGTTTTGTACCAAGTGGGTTCTAAGCAAACATCATCTGCACTGTCTATAATGCTAGGACAATGTAGCCATTTCAGTAGAAGTTGAAATATATGGTGTCACCAGTAATACATACTGTTTTTAGCATTTCTATTGAAGTGTTTTTCTGAAATGTCACATTTGTGGTAAGTTTGATAGTGAAAGACCTACTGAAATCACTTTTCTGTAAGCAAATGAATGAACGCATGCAAGGACTATGTCATCTATGAAATTCAGTAAGTCTCTATAGCACAGTTTTCCCCAGTTTTGTGAGTCCATGTGAAAAGCATGAACTAAGTAATAAATACATGTATATGGTACCACATAAGTTGTAATTCACACAATTGTGAAGGTCTTGGTGAATATGACCCTAACAGTACCCTTTTAGGGCTCCAAGTGCATTCCACACTGATAATACAGTGGTGAAGAGTTTGAATACCTCTACATCACTCAGGAATAAAAATATTTCATAGGAAGTGGGTTTTCAAGAAAGCCCTATACACTGTTGAATGTCTGATTAATGTATTCACTTAAGGAAAAGTTGAAATGAATAGTGTCTCAGGTAATACATACTGTTTTTAACACTTCTGTTAAAGTATTTTTCTGAAATACTTACCACATTTGTGGTAAGTTAGATAGTGAAAGAGCTACTGAATCAATTTTCTGTCAGCGATGGAGTGAAGGCATGCAAGGCCTATGTCATCTATGAAATAGATGTAAGCCTCTATACCACAGTTTTCTCCAATGTATTCTCTCTAGGTGAACCACGTAGCCTATCTAAGAAATGCATGTATACTGTACTACACAAATTGGACTGTACATGATTGTGAAGGTCTTAGTGAATATGACCCTAAAAGTACACTTTTAGGGCTCCAAGTGCATTCTACACTGATAATACAGTAGTGAAGAGTTTGCACTCTTCTAAATCACTTGGGAATGAAATATTTCATATGAAGCAGGTTTTGAACAAAAACCATCTACACTGTTGAACACCTTATAATGTACTCATTTCATTAAAAGAGGAAATGAGTAGTATCTCAGATAATACATACTGTTTTCAGAATTCTGTTGCAATATCTTTTTGAAATATCAATTCTTTGGTGTGTATGATAGAAAAAGAGCTACTGAAATTATTTTCCATCAGCAAATAAATGAATGCTACCACAGGACTATGTGATCTTTAAAGGAGAATGAGCTTCTAGAGTAGAGTTTACTCCTATGTATTATTTTCAGCAGAAAAGCATAGACCAAATAAGACATGCAAGTACAGCCTACTACCTGATTTGGACAAAACAGTTTTGTGAATGTCGAAATGAATGTGAAGCTAACAGTCCACATTCTGTCGCTGAGTGTGGTTCTCTCTGATAAAACAGTAATGAATTGTTTGAACCCTTCCAAATCACTTGGGAATGACACTGTTTCATACAGAGTGGGTGTTAAGCAAACACCTTCTGCAGTGTTTATAAACACAGGTCAATGTAATCATTTCAGCAGAAGATGAAATAAATGGTGTCTCTAATAATATGTACTGTTTTAAGCACTTCTGTTGAAGTATCTCTCTGAAATATTACTTTTGTGGTATTTTGATGGAGAAAGACTTTCTGAAATCACTTATCTGCCCTCGAATCAGTGAAAGAATGCATAAGGCTATGTCATCTTTAAAGAAGAATCAGCTTCTTCAGTACAGTTTCTTCCAAAGTATTCTCTCCTGTATCAAAGCTAAGACTTGCTTGTACTGTGTAGTGCCTGACTTGAACAAAACAGTTTTATGAATGTCTAAGTGAATACGAAGGTTACAGTCCACTTTCTTTTTTTTTAAATTTTATTTATTTATCTTTAGAGGGGAAGGGAAGGAGAGAGCGAGAGAAACATCAATGTATGGTTGCCTTTCATGTGTCCCCTGCTGGGAATTGGCCTGCAGGGAACTGGCCTGCAACCCAGGAATGTGCCCTGACTGGGAATCAAACCGTGATTATCTGGTTCGCAGGCCCACGCTCAATCCACTGAGCTACACCAGCCAGGGCTTCCACTTTCTGTAATAGTCCATTTCACTCTAATAGTCCAGTAATGAATTGTTTGAACCCTTCTAAATACTTGGTAAGCAGGTTTCCTAAGAAGCATGTTTTAAGTAAACTCTGTCTGCAGTGTTTGTAATGTTGGGTCAATGTACTCATTTCAGTAGAAGTTGAAATGAATGGCGTCTCAGGTGTTCGTACTGTTTTTAGCACTTCTGTTGAAGTATTTTTCTGAAATGTGATGTTCGTGGTAAGTTAGATAGCAAAAGAGCTACTGAATCAATTTTCTGTCAGCAATAGAATGAAGGCCTGCAAGGCTTATGTCATCTATAAAATACAGTAAGCCTCTATGCCACAGTTTTCCCCAGTGTATTCTCTCTAGGTGAACAGCATAGCCTAACTAACAAATGTATGTATACTGTACTACATAAGTTGAACTGTACACGATTGTGAAGGTCTTAGTGAACATGACCCTAAAATACACTTTTGGGCCTCTGAGAACGTTCCATACTGATTACACAGTAGTGAAGAGTCACTTGGGAATGGAAATATTTAGTATGAAGCAGGTTTCTAACAAAAGCCATCTACATGGCTGAACACCTTATCAATGCACCCATTTCTGTCGAACTTGAAATGGATGGTTTCTCCAATATTACATACTGGTTTTAGCACTTCTGCTGAAGTATCTTTCTGAAATATCACTTTCATGGTAAGTGTGATAGCTAAAGAGCTACTGAATCACTTGTCTGTCAGCAAACGAATGCACACATACAAAAGTCAATGTCATATATGAAACAGAGTAATCTATAAAACAGTTTTTTCCAAAGTATTATTTTCCACAGTAAAGCATAGCCAAGCTAAGACATGCATGTACAGCATACTAACTTATATGGGCATAACATTTTTGTGAATGTGGAAGTGAAATATCAACCTAAGAGTCCACTCACTGTGCTCCAAGAGCACTTCACTCTGATGAGACAGTACTGAATTGTTTGAACCACTCTAAATTACTAACATATCAGAATGTTCATATGAAGCAGGTTTTAGCCAAACCAGTTTGCAGTGTTTATAACACCAGGTCAATATACTCCTTACGGTAGAAGTTAAAATGAGTGCTGTGTTTAAAAGTACATAGTGTTTTCAGCACTTGTGTTGAGATATCTTTCTGAAACATGATCATTTCAGAGGAAAGTATGATAGCAAAAGAATTACTAAAATCACTTTTCCAAGGGGAAATTAATGAATGGATGCATAGGACTATGTCATGTTTGAAATAGCACTAGCTTCTATTACCACTGTTTTCTCCAATGCATTCTTTCTGGGAGAAAAGCATAGCAAAACTAAGAAATGCATGGACAGTGTACTACCTGTATTAGACTCTAGTAGTCTATGAACGTCAAAGTGAGTATGAACATAACATTCCAATCTCAGTGTTCCAAGGGCATTTCACCATGAAAATACAATAGTGTAGAGTTTGAATCCTGCAAAATCAGCCAGGAATCAGAATATTTTTTATGAAGCAGGTTTTCTGCAAATCCTTTTGACATGCTTATAACAACATGCAGAAATTGTCATTTCAGTAGAGGATGAAGTGAGTGGTGTCTGAGATAATACATAATGCTTTCAACACTTCTGTTGGAGTGTCTGAGACATGATCACATCTGTGGTAAGTTTGATAATGAAAAAGTGATCAAAATTATTTTTTCAGTCAGCAAATGAGCTAACGCACACATGCACAGGACTATTTGAGCTTTGAAGGAGAATAATATTGTATACTATAGGTTTCTCTTCTCTATTCTTTCCAGTAGAAAGGCTGATCCCAGATAAGACATACATGTACAATTTGTATGTGAGTTGGACTCTACAGATTGATGAATGCCTAAGTAAAATGAACCTAAGAGTACATTTTTGGAACTTCAAGTGCATTTCACTCTGATAATACAGTAATGAAATGTTTGTACCCCTCAAAAAAATTGGGAATGAAAATATTTTTTACAACCAGTGTTCAACGAAAGTCATCTACATTGTTTAATACCATGTCAATGTACTCATTTCAGTAGAAGATAAAATGAGTGGTGTCTCAGATATGTTCTGCTTTCAGCATTCTGTTGAAGTATCTTTCCTCAATTTCACTTCTGTGGTAAGTTGGATAGCGAAAGAGCTACTGCAGTTATTTTCTGTCAGCAAATGAGTGAATGCATGCATAGGGCTATGTGATCTTTGAAGAAGAATAACCTTCTTTACTAGAGTTTTCTGTAATGTATTCTTTCAAGCAGAAAAGCCTAGCCTAGATAAGACAGACATGTACAGTTTAGTACCTGACTTGGACTCTACAGGTTTCTGAATGTCTAAGTGAATAAGAAACTAACAGTACACTTTGGGTGCCCCAAGTGCATTTCCCTGTGATAATACAGTAGTGAAGTGTTTGTACCCTCCAAATCACTTGGGAATGAAAATATTTCAGACAAAGGGGGTATTGAAGAAACACTATCTATAGTGTTGAAGGCTTTGTCACTTTACTCATTTTAGTAGAAAATGAAGTGAGTGGTGGCTCAAATAATACACACTCTTCAGCATTATGATGAGGTATCTTTCTGAAATATCACATCTATGGTAAGTTTCACAGGGAAAGAACTACTGATGCTATTTTCTGTCAGCAAATGAGTGAATGGAGGCATAAGGCTATTCAATCTTTGAAGAAAAATAAGCTTCTATAGTACAGTTTTCTCCAATGTATTATTTCCAGCAGAAAAGCATTGCCCAACTAAGGAATGCATGTACAATCTACCACCTGATTTGGCAAAACTGTTTTGTGAATGTCAAAAAGAAGATGAACCTAACAGTCCACTTTCTGTGCACTAACCACATTTTCTGCTGGTAAAACTGTTATGAATAGTCTGAACCCCTCCAAATCACTTGGGATGGGAATATTTCACACAAACCTGTAGTAAGCATTGATTATAACAACAGGTCAATGTACTCATTTCAGTTAAAGATAAAGTGAGTGGTGTTTAAGATAACACACTTTTTTAAAACATTCTGTTGTAGTATATTTCTGAATTATCACTTTCGTGGTAAGTTTGATAGTGAAAGAGCTACTGAAATCACTTTTTTATCTCAAATGTGTGAATGGATGCATGGGACTATGTCATCTTTGAGGTGGAATAAGCTTCTGTAGGACAGTTTCCTCCAAAGTGTTTCTTCCCTGAACAAAAGCATGGGGAAGCTAAGACAAGTATGTACAGTGTACTACTTGACTTGGACAAAACGGTTTTGTGAATATCAAAATGAATATGAAGCTAAGAGTCTACTTTGTATCATCAAGTTCATTTCTCTGTGATAACACAGTAATGAATTTTGAACTTCTGCAAATCACTCAGGAATGAGAATGTTACATACAAAGTAGGTTTTTAGCAAAAACCCTCCACAGTGTTCATAATGCCAGGTCAATGTACTCATTTCAGTAAAAAATGAAATGAGTGCTTTGTTAGAAAATATGTACTGTTTTCAACATTCTAGTAAAGCATCTTTATTAAACATCATCATTTCAGTGGAAAGTATGATAGTGAAAAAACTACTGAAATTACTTTTCCATGGGCAAATGAATAAATGGATGCATAGGACTACCTCAAGTTTAAAACATACTTAGCTTTTATTCTACAGTTTTCTCCAATGTATTCTTTCTAGGAAAGAAGTGTAGCCTAACCAATGCATGTACAGTATAACATCTGAACTGGACTCTACAAGTTTGTGAATGTCAAAGTGAATATGAATGTAACAGTCTACTGTCTGTGCTCCAATTGCTTTTCTCTCTTATGAAACAGTTGTGAATTGTTTGAACTCCTTCAAATCACTCGTGAATGAGAATATTTTGAATGATGCATATTTTTTTAGAAATTCATCTACAGCATTTATATTGACACACAGAAGTAATCCTTTATGTAGGAGAAGAATGTTAGAGGTATATAAGAACATGTCCACAGTTTACAGCACTTCTTTTGAAATCTCTGTCTGCACAGTGTGTCAGGTGAGGCATAGGTGTTCATTTCAGTATGTGATGAGATCACAACTGCTGTTTCCAGTACATGTATTGAAGTATCTTACTGATACATGATTACTTCGGTGGTAAATTTGATAGTGAGAGAGCTACTGAAATCATTCTTCAATAGGCAAAGATCCTAAAACAAACCTAGAAAGACAACAGAAAGACATTAACCTCAAAAGAATAAAACATCTATCTTTATGTATTCTCCACCCCACCCCCCATTGCAAGACAGAGAAAGAGTTATCTCAAGATTCTTCTCTATGTAGCTTTAATGTGGTCCTTTTTAACTAGGTGCAAATTAGACCAACGTTGATTGCCTAGCTGCAGATGGATTCATCATCTTTAATTAGGATGACAGCCAGCTTCACCCTCCCCATTCCCTCTCTAGCCCAGTTATTCCCTTGTGATTGATATCTGAAAGGCTTCCCCTTCAACTATTCTAGAGCACATAAAGTTAAAGATATTCCACATGATGTGTCCAAATACTAGATAGTATGACATTCTCATCAGACACTTGAGCAATATATATTCTTGACACTATTTACAGAAGAGAAAATAAAAACCCAGGGCACTGGAAGACCTCCATGAGTCCTCACAGAGTATGTTTTCTGAGGGGATTGGTGCTGCTGCTCTCACTTAGGGACACCTGTGGCTCATCAGATGTGACTGGCATGAGAATTCTTGCTTAAGATAGAGAAGAAAAAGACATATCTTCTCAGAGGTGGGAGAATTGTGGGACTTGACCTTGGACATTTCTGATTCCAGTCCACTGATGGGAAAACTGAGTCTGAAAAGTTCTAGAGTTATTCTCTGAAAACACAAAGTACAGGGTCTGGCACCAATAATGCCCTTTTATTTCAAAAGCTTTTATCACAAAATCATCAGCATGTGATTCTGTAACAGCACAGTATCACATTAAAGCACACAATATAACATTCTAGGTGAAAGGTTCAAATTAAAACAATAACTTAGTACACCCATATTATGATGGTACCAAACACACGCAAGCAGGTGTCACTTCTGCTAGATGCTGTATTTTCAGGGATAGTTATTGTACCTCAGGATTTTGGTTTTGAATTCCAGACCAAGAACCAGGGAACATGGAGAGGAGTGTGTATGTATGTATGTATGTATGTATGTATGTATGTATGTATTTAATTTAGTATTGGATGTGTATGGTTGACATTCAGTAATAATTTTCTATAAGATACAAATGTACAATTTCATTATACATTATCTGGACATATTATTATGTTCAACGTCCAAAGCCAAGTCTTTTTTATCAACAATTAATTATTCTTACCCTCTTCTACTTTGCTCTGTTCTTCTTTTCTGCTTTGATCACCCTATTTTTGTCTTTGTTCATGAGTTCTTCTCTGCTTAATTTTACTCTTTCTTTATAAGCCACTTTCCAAACCCATCGCTTGTGAAATCTGTCAGTCTGTCTTCAGTGTTATGACTCTATTTCTATTTTTTGCTTGTTTTGTTTATGAGGCTATAAATATAAGTGGATTCATATGGTAGTATTCTTTCTCTGACTTGCTTATTTTACTTAACATAATATACAGTAAGGCCATCCCCACTGTTCCAAAAGTTTCCTTTTCTTTATATTTATTCCTGATGAATATTCAATTGTTTTTTTTGTTTTTGTTTTTAAAGTAAATATATCTTTCTTGTATTTATTCTAGAGTAGGTTTTTACAGGAAAAAACCTTAATTAAAATCCACATTTTAAGTTTTCAAGAATTTCAAGGTAGAGAATTTGTCAATAATCTTTCTGTTTTTTTAAAAATTTTATTTAGATATTTTTCAAGTACAGTTTTATGTCTATTTCTCCCATCCCAGCCCACCCCCGCCAAGTGCTCCCCACCTTTCTCCCATTTCCTCCCCCCCAGTTCCCCTCCCTGTGTATTTCATACTTGTTCCTCCAAATCCCTTTTTTTCCCCCTTCAATACCCTTCCATCTCCCCCCTGGTCACTCCCCCCTTGTTCTCTATTTCAGTGTCTTTGTTTTATTTTTTTTCCTGCTTGCTTCTTTGTTTTGTTGTTTAGGTTCCTGTTAAAGGTGAGATCCTATGGTATTTGTCTTTCAACACCTGCCCTATTTCACTCAGCATAATGCTTTCCAGTTCCATCCATGTTGTTGCAAAGGGTAGTAGCTCCTTCTTTCTCTCAGCTGCATAGAATTTCATGTGAATATGTACCACAATTTTTTGATCCATTCATTTACTGACAAATACCTAGGTTGCTTCCAGCTCTTGGCTATTGTAAATTGTGCTGCTATGAACATTGTGGTGCATAGGTTCTTTGAAAATGATGTTTTGGGATTCTTAGGCTATAATCTTAGCAGTGGAATTGCTGGGTCAAAAGGCAGGTCCATTTTTATTTTTCTGAAAAAAATCCATACTGTTCTCCATAATGGTTGTACCAGTCTGCAATCCCACCAAAGTGAACTAAGGACCTCTTTGCCCCACACCTTCTCCAACATTTGTAGTTTGTTGCTTTGTTTATGATAGCCATGCAGACGGAAGTAAAGTGCTATCTCATTGTGGTTTTAATTTGCATCTCTCTGATAGCCAATGATATTGAGCATTTCTTCATGTGTCTCTGGATGTTCTGTATGTCCTGCTTGGAGAAGTGTCTGTTCAAGTCCTTTTCCCATTTTTTAATTGGGTTAGATATCTTCTTAGAGTGGAGTCGTGTAAGTTCTTTGTATATTTTGTAGATTACACCTTTGTCTGAGGTATCATTGGCAAATAGGTTTTCCCATACAGTTGGTTGTCTTGCTAATTTAATACTGTTTTCTTTAGCCACGCAGAAGCTTTTTATTTTGATGAGATCCCATTTGTTTATTCTTTCCTTTATATTCCTTGCTCTAGGGGACATATTGGTAAAAAATGTTGCTGCAGGAAATATCTGAGATTTTCCTGCCAATGTTCCCCTCTAGGACTTTAATGGTGCAATGGCTTATATATGAGTCTTTTATCCACCTTGAATTTATTTTTGTGTATGGTGTAAGCTGGTGCTCAAGTTTCATTTTTTTTCCATGTAGCTGTCCAGTTCTCCCAACACCATTTGTTGAAGAGACTATCTTTACTCCATTTTATGTTACTGCCCTCTTTGTCAAATATTAATTGCCTGTAGAGAGTTGGGTTGATTTCTGGGCTTTCTGTTCTGTTCCATTGGTCTATGTGCCTGTTTTTATGCCAGTACCAGGCTGTTTTGAATACAGTGGCTTTGTAATACAGTTTGATATCAGGTATTGTGATCCCTCCTACTTTGTTCTTCTTTCTTAAAATTGCAGCTTCTATTCAGGGTCATTTATGGTTCCATGTAAATTTTTGAAGTGTTTGTTCTATGTCTGTGAAATATGCCATTGGTACTTTAATAGGTATTGCATTGAATGTGTATATTGCTTTGGGTAGTATGGACATTTTGATGATGTTAATTCTTCCAATCCATGAACAAGGTATCTGTTTCCATTTGTTTCTGTCTGCCCTAATTTCTTTCTTCAGTGCTGTGTAGTTTTCTGCACACAGGTATTTTAGCTCCTTGGTTAGGTTTATTCCCAGATATTTTATTTTTCTTTTTGCTATATCGAATGGGATTTTTTCCTTGATTTCTGCTTCTGCTGATTCACTGTTGGTATACAAAAATGCCTTTGATTTCTGGATATTGACTTTGTAACCAGCTGTTTTGCCAAATTCATTAATTAGTTTGAGCAGTTTTTTGGGTAGAGTCTATAGGATTTTCCATGTACACTATCATGTCATCTGCAAACAGTGACAGTTTTGCTTCCCCCTTTCCTATTTGGATGCCTTTTATTTCCTTTTCTTGCCTGATCACTGTGGCTAAAACTTCCAATACTGTATTGAATACAAGTGGTGAAAGTGGACATCCTTGTCTTGTTCCAGATCTTAGTGGAAAAGCTTTTAGTTTTTTCCCATTGAGTATGATATTGGCTGTAGGTCTCTCATATATGGCCTTTATTATTTTGAAAAATGCTCCCTGTATTCCCACTTTGCTGAGTATTTTTATCATAAATGGGTGTTGTACCTATCAAAAACTTTTTCTGCATCTATTGATATGATCATGTAATTTTTGTCTTTGCTTTTGTTTATATGATGTATTACATTTACTGATTTGCGAATATTGAACCATCCTTGCATCCCTGGGATGAATCCCACTTGATCATGGTGTATGATCTTTTTGATATATTGTTGGATGCGATTTGCCAATATTTTGTTGAGTATTTTAGCATCTATGTTCATCAGCAATATTGGCCTGAAGATTTCTTTCTTTGTTATGTCTCTTTCTGGTTTTGGAATTAAGATGATGCTGGCTTCATAAAAAGAATTTGGGAGTTTTTCATCCTTCTGGGTTTTTTGAATAGTCTGTGAAGAATAGGGGTTAGCTCTTCCTTAAATGCTTTGTAGAATTCTCCTGTGAAACCATGTGCTACAGAGATTTTGTGTGATGGGAGTTTTTTAATTACTGCTTCAATTTCTTTTGCTGTTATTGGTCTATTCAGGTTTTCTACTTCTTTTTCATTGAGTTTTGGAAGATTGTATTTTTCTAGAAATGTGTCCTTTTCCCTTAGGTTCTCAAATTTCTTGGCATACAGTTCTTCATAGTAATTTCTTACAATCCCTTCTATTTCTGTGGTGTCAGTTGTAATCTCTCCTTTTTCATTTCTGATTGTGTTTATTTGTGTCCTCTCTCTTCTTTTCTTGATGAGCCTACTTAAAGGCTTGTCTATTTTGTTTATCTTCTCAAAGAACCAACTCCTGGATTCATTGATCCTTAAAATTGTGCTTTTAGTTTCTATGTCATTTAGTTCTGCTCTGATCTTGGTTATTTCCTTCTTTCTGCTTGCTCTGGGCTGTCTTTGTTGTTGTTCCTCGAGTTCTTGCAGGCATAGAGTAAGGTTGTTTCTTTGAAATGTTTCTATCTTCTTTAGGTAGGCCTGTATTGCTATAAACTTCCCTCTTAGGACTGCCTTCGCTGTGTCCCATAAGTTTTCAGGTGTGGTGAGATCGTTTTCATTTGTTTCTAGAAAGGTTTTGATTTCTTCCCTAATTTCATTCTTGACTCATTCATTTTTTAATAGCATACCATTTAGTCTCCATGATTTTGGGTCTTTTGGATTTTGTTCTTTGGGGTTGGTTTCCAGTTTCAGTCCCTTGTGGTTAGAGAAAATGCTTGGTATGATTTCAATATTTTTGAATTTGTTGAGGCTTGTTTTGTGTCCTGTCATGTGGTCTATCTTTGAAAATGTTCCATGTGCATTTGAAAAGAATGTGTGTTTAGCTTCTTTGGGGTGAAGAGCCCTGTATATAACAGTTAGGTCCATTTCATCAAGGGTGTTGTTTAATGTGACAATATCTTTGTTGATATTATGTTTGGAAGATCTGTCCATTTTTGATAGTGGGGTGTTAAAGTCCCCTACTATAATTGTGTTGCTGTCTATATCTTTCTTGAATTCCTCTAAGATTTTCCTTATATATTTGGGTACTCCTATGTTTGGTGCATATATGTTTACAATGTTAATGTCTTCTTGGTGGATTCTTCCCTTGAGTATTATGAAGTGACCTTCTGGGTCAGTCTTTATGGCTCTTTTTTTGAAGTCTATTTTGTCTGGTACTAGAATTGCTACCCCAGCCTTTTTTTCTTGTCCATTTGCTTGGAAATTTGTTTCCAGCCTTTCACTTTTAGTCTGTGATGGTCTTTTGTCCTGAGCTGGGTCTCTTGTAGGCAGCATATGTGTGGGTCATGCTTTCTTATCCATTGAGCTATTCTGTGTCTTTTGATTGGAGCATTTAATCCATTTACATTTAAGGTTATTATTGATAGGTACTTATTCATTGCCACTTTTGTACCTGTTTTCCTCTCTGTCTGGCTCTTTTCCTTCCTTTCCTTAAAGCAGACCTTTTAGTATTTCTTGTAGAGCTGGCTTGGTGACAGCATATTATTTTAGACTTCTTTTGTCTTGGAAGCTCTTTATTTGGCTTTCTATCTTGATTGAGGGCCTTGCTGGGTAAAGTAGCCTTGGTTGTAGGCCTCTGGTTTTCATTATTTGGAATATTCCATGCCATTCTCTTCTTGCTTGAAGTGTTTCCATTGAGAAGTCAGTAGCTAACCTTATTGGGGCTCCCTTGTATGTTATTTCTTTTTTCTCCCTTGCTGCCTTTATGATTCTCTCTTTGTCTTGGAATTTTGCCATTTTAATGATGATGTGTCTTGAAGTGGCCCTCTTTGTGTTCCTCTTGATTGGAACCCTCTGTGATTCCTGGATTTGTTTTACTTTTTCTCTCATCAAATTAGGAAAATTTTCTCTCATTACTCTTTCAAATAGGTTTTCTATCCCTTGTTCTTCTTCTTCTCCTTCTAGTATCCCTATTATTCGGGTATTATTACGTTTCATATTGTCTTGCATTTCTCTTAATCCCTCTTCATTCTTTCTGAGCCTCTTTTCATTTTCTTGCTCTTTCTGTGAGATGCTTTCTACTTTGTCCCCCAACTCACTAATTTGATCTTCTGTCTCATCTACCCTGTGTTTAATGCTTTCTACTGTGTTTTTCAATTTAGAAATTGTATTCTTTATTTTCTCTTGGCCCTTGCTAATAGTTTCCATTTCCTTTTTCATGTTGATATAGTTCGTGGTGAGATCGTTATGGCTCCCCTGTAGTTTCTGGTAGCTCGTTGTGAGCTGTATGAACTTCCTGATAACCAATGCTTTGAATCCAATATCTGATAGTTGACTTGACTCTATTTCATCTAACATTTTTTTCTGAGGGTTCCTCTTTTTCTTTCATTTGGGGATTGTTTCTTTGTCTTCCCGTTGTTTTTGAGACTCTTCTTGTTAGTCTCAGCTTCTTAGATTAATCTGTTTTGACACCCTGGGTTTGTGGTGTGAACTTCTGTGGTGGAATGCCTGTGAATTTCAGTGGTGCAGTCTCTTTCGGTTATCCTGTCGTTTTCTGCTTCCACCTGCTCAAATATGCAGCAACTTTTGGCTGCTCTCCTACAGCAAAGTGCAATTTGTCTCTCTGACTCTACTATTAGGAGGCCTCGTCTATGGGTCCAGCTCTGGTCTTTTCATATTTTCAAATTGATTGTGACTCTTGTGGCTAAAAGAAAGAAAAGACAACGAAAGAAATAAAAGGAAGAAAAAAAGGCGTAGGGGAATGGAAAAAAGAGAAATATGTTTAGAACGAAAAGAAGGAACAAAACAAAAAATCTGAGGAAAGACGACAAAAGTATCGAAAGATGAAACAGTGATAAAATTTTAAAGAAATAACAGATTACTTTAAAAAAACAAAAAAGATAAAGAAAAGGAATTGAGAATGCTGGGAAGATGGCGACGGAGTAAGACGGAGCTGATACTAGCTCCTGTACTCATGGGTGAAAATCCTGGCAGATCTATAGAGAAACAGCACAATAAACCATCGGTTACCCAGCATTTATGAAATTAAAAGACCACATTGTGACCGACACTGAAACACCAGAGGGCGGCAGAGTCAGCTACTGCAGCTGGGTCTCACGCGGCCCCTGTGCTGCCGCCAGAACAACAGGCCTGGGAGCTGGGGAGTCAGGTACAGAAGCCAGACACTCCAAGCCCTGTGACGGTCCTGGGAGACAGAGGAGTCAGGAACCGGACCAGGGACATTCTCGGCCCTTGTGCCAATGCCATAGCTACCGGCCTGGGCAACGGAAGGGTCAGTTGCAGGAGCTGGGACACCAAAGGCCCCTGTGATGCCATCATAGAGATAGGCCTGGGCCCTGAGGAGCCAGCTACAGGAGCCAGGACGTTCACAGATCCTGTGCCGCTGCCATAGCCACTGGATGCTGGGGAGTCAGGTACAGAAGCCGGGACTCTCCAAACCCCTGTGACACAGCAAAGGACCCAGCTACGGGAGCCGGGAAGTTCTCAGATCCTGTGCCACTGCCATAGCGACAGGACTGGATGCCAGGGTGTCAGGTATGGAGGCCAGGACACTCCAAACCCCTGAGACAGCCCTGGGTGGCAGAGGAGCCCTCTTCGGGAACTGGGACGGTCTCAGCCCCTGTGCTGCTGCCATAGCGATGGGACTGGACACTGGGGAATCAGGTATGGGAGTTGGGACTTTCTAAGCCTCTGTGCCACTGCCATAGAGACAGGACTAGACGCCGGGGAGTCAGGTACGGAAACTGGGACACTCCAAGCCCCTGTGACGGTCCTGGGCGGCAGAGAAAGCCAGATACGGGAGCCGGGACATTCCCAGCCTCTGTGCCACTGCCGTAGTAACGGGCCTGGGTGCTTGAGGAGGCGGCTACTAGAGCCGGGACATTCAGCAGTGATAGGCGACCAACGCAGGGACCAGTGTGAGGACCAGCGTGAGTGTAGGTGGAGACAAAGAACATCAAGAAACGTCAAGGAGTCTCCACCACTGAACTTCACAAGGATCATACCACAGAAGTTTACACCATAAAAACCAGGGTTTCAGAACAGATCAATTTTGGAAGCAGAGACTAACAAGAAGAGTCTCACAAACAATGGGAAGACAAAGAAACAATCCCCAAATGAAAGAAAAAGAGGAACCCTCAGAAAAAAATGTTAGATGAAATAGAGTCAAGTCAACTATCAGATATTGGATTCAAAGCATTGGTTATCAGGAAGTTCATACAGCTCACAACGAGCTACCAGAAACTACAGGGGAGCCATAACGATCTCACCACGAACTATATCAACATGAAAAAGGAAATGGAAACTATTAGCAAGGGCCAAGAGAAAATAAAGAATACAATTTCTAAATTGAAAAACACAGTAGAAAGCATTAAACACAGGGTAGATGAGACAGAAGATCAAATTAGTGAGTTGGGGGACAAAGTAGAAAGCATCTCACAGAAAGAGCAAGAAAATGAAAAGAGGCTCAGAAAGAATGAAGAGGGATTAAGAGAAATGCAAGACAATATGAAACGTAATAATACCCGAATAATAGGGATACTAGAAGGAGAAGAAGAAGAACAAGGGATAGAAAACCTATTTGAAAGAGTAATGAGAGAAAATTTTCCTAATTTGATGAGAGAAAAAGTAAAACAAATCCAGGAATCACAGAGGGTTCCAATCAAGAGGAACACAAAGAGGGCCACTTCAAGACACATCATCATTAAAATGGCAAAATTCCAAGACAAAGAGAGAATCATAAAGGCAGCAAGGGAGAAAAAAGAAATAACATACAAGGGAGCCCCAATAAGGTTAGCTACTGACTTCTCAATGGAAACACTTCAAGCAAGAAGAGAATGGCATGGAATATTCCAAATAATGAAAACCAGAGGCCTACAACCAAGGCTACTTTACCCAGCAAGGCCCTCAATCAAGATAGAAAGCCAAATAAAGAGCTTCCAAGACAAAAGAAGTCTAAAATAATATGCTGTCACCAAGCCAGCTCTACAAGAAATACTAAAAGGTCTGCTTTAAGGAAAGGAAGGAAAAGAGCCAGACAGAGAGGAAAACAGGTACAAAAGTGGCAATGAATAAGTACCTATCAATAATAACCTTAAATGTAAATGGATTAAATGCTCCAATCAAAAGACACAGAATAGCTCAATGGATAAGAAAGCATGACCCACACATATGCTGCCTACAAGAGACCCAGCTCAGGACAAAAGACCATCACAGACTAAAAGTGAAAGGCTGGAAACAAATTTCCAAGCAAATGGACAAGAAAAAAAGGCTGGGGTAGCAATTCTAGTACCAGACAAAATAGACTTCAAAAAAAGAGCCATAAAGACTGACCCAGAAGGTCACTTCATAATACTCAAGGGAAGAATCCACCAAGAAGACATTAACATTGTAAACATATATGCACCAAACATAGGAGTACCCAAATATATAAGGAAAATCTTAGAGGAATTCAAGAAAGATATAGACAGCAACACAATTATAGTAGGGGACTTTAACACCCCACTATCAAAAATGGACAGATCTTCCAAACATAATATCAACAAAGATATTGTCACATTAAACAACACCCTTGATGAAATGGACCTAACTGTTATATACAGGGCTCTTCACCCCAAAGAAGCTAAACACACATTCTTTTCAAATGCACATGGAACATTTTCAAAGATAGACCACATGACAGGACACAAAACAAGCCTCAACAAATTCAAAAATATTGAAATCATACCAAGCATTTTCTCTAACCACAAGGGACTGAAACTGGAAACCAACCCCAAAGAACAAAATCCAAAAGACCCAAAATCATGGAGACTAAATGGTATGCTATTAAAAAATGAATGAGTCAAGAATGAAATTAGGGAAGAAATCAAAACCTTTCTAGAAACAAATGAAAACGATCTCACCACACCTGAAAACTTATGGGACACAGCGAAGGCAGTCCTAAGAGGGAAGTTTATAGCAATACAGGCCTACCTAAAGAAGATAGAAACATTTCAAAGAAACAACCTTACTCTATGCCTGCAAGAACTCGAGGAACAACAACAAAGACAGCCCAGAGCAAGCAGAAAGAAGGAAATAACCAAGATCAGAGCAGAACTAAATGACATAGAAACTAAAAGCACAATTTTAAGGATCAATGAATCCAGGAGTTGGTTCTTTGAGAAGATAAACAAAATAGACAAGCCTTTAAGTAGGCTCATCAAGAAAAGAAGAGAGAGGACACAAATAAACACAATCAGAAATGAAAAAGGAGAGATTACAACTGACACCACAGAAATAGAAGGGATTGTAAGAAATTACTATGAAGAACTGTATGCCAAGAAATTTGAGAACCTAAGGGAAAAGGACACATTTCTAGAAAAATACAATCTTCCAAAACTCAATGAAAAAGAAGTAGAAAACCTGAATAGACCAATAACAGCAAAAGAAATTGAAGCAGTAATTAAAAAACTCCCATCACACAAAATCTCTGGAGCAGATGGTTTCACAGGAGAATTCTACAAAGCATTTAAGGAGGAGCTAATTCACATTCTTCACAGACTATTCCAAAACCCCCCAAAAGATGGAAAACTCCAAAACTCCTTTTATGAAGCCAGCATCATCCTAATACCAAAACCAGATAGAGATACAACAAAAGAAGAAATCTTCAGGCCAATATTGCTGATGAACATAGATGCTGAAATCCTCAACAAAATATTGGCAAATCACATCCAACAATATATCCAAAAGATTATACACCATGACCAGGTGGGATTCATGCCAGGGATACCAGGATGGTTCAACATTCGCAAATCAGTAAATGTAATTCATCACATAAACAACAACAAAAAAGGACAAAAACCACATGATCATATCACTAGACATGGAAAAAGCTTTTCATAAGGTAAAACACCCATTTATGATAAAAACACTCAGCACAGTGGGAATAGAGGGAGCATTCCTCAACATAATAAAGGCCATATATGAGAGACCTACAGCCAACATCATACTCAATGGGAAAAATCTAAAAGTTTTTGCACTAAGATCAGGAACAAGACAAGGATATCCACTTTCACCACTTCTATTCAATATAGTCTTGGAAGTTTTAGCCACAGCGATCAGGCAAGAAAAGGAAATAAAAGGCATTTAAATAGGAAAGGAGGAAACAAAACTGTCACTGTTTGCAGATGACATGATAGTCATGGAAAATCCTATAGACCCCATCCAAAAACTGCTCAAAATAATTAATAATTTCGCAAAACAGCAGGATACAAACTCAATATCCAGAAATCAAAGGCATTTTTGTATACAAACAATGAATCAGCAGAAGCAGAAACAAGAAAAAATCCCATTTGATATAGCAGAAAGAAAAATAAAATATCTGGGAATAAACCTAACCAAGGAGCTAAAATACCTGTGTGCAGAAAACTACACAGCACTGAAGAAAGAAATTAGGGCAGACAGAAACAAATGGAAACAGATACCTTGTTCATGGATTGGAAGAATTAACATCATCAAAATGTCCATACTACCCAAAGCAATATACACATTCAATGCAATACCTATTAAAGTACCAATGGCATATTTCACAGACATAGAACAAACACTTCGAAAATTTATATGGAACCATAAACGAGCCCGAATAGCAGCTACTCTTTTGAGAAAGAAGAACAAAGTAGGGGGGATCACAATACCTGATATCAAACTGTATTACAAGGCCACTGTAATCAAAACAGCCTGGTACTGGCATAAAAACAAGCACATAGACCAATGGAACAGAACAGAGAGCCCAGAAATCAACCCAACTCTCTACAGTCAATTAATATTTGACAAAGGGGATAGTAACATAAAATGGAGTAAAGATAGCCTCTTCAACAAACGGTGTTGGGAGAAGTGGACAGCTAGGTGGAAAAAAATGAAACTTGAGCACAGACTTACACCATACACCAAAATACATTCAAGGTGGATAAAAGACTTAAATGTAAGTCGTGACACCATTAAAGTCCTAGAGGAGAACATTGGCAAGAAAATCTCAGATATTTCACATGGCAACTTCTTTACTGATATGTCCCCTAGAGCAAGGAATGTAAAGGAAAGAATAAACAAATGGGATCTCATCAGAATAAAAAGCTTCTGCATGGCTAAAGAAAATGGTATTAAATTAAAAAGACAACCAACTGTATGGGAAAACATATTTGCCAATGATACCTCAGACAAAGGTTTAATCTCCAAAATATACAGAAAACTTACACACCTCCACTCTAAGAAGACACCCAAACCAATTAAAAAATGGGAAAAGAACTTGAACAAACACTTCTCCAAGGAGGACATACAGAACATTCAGAGACACATGAAGAGATGGTCAATATCGTTAGCTATCAGAAAGATGCAAATTAAAACCACAATGAGATACCACTTTACACCAGTCAGGATGGCTATCATAAACAAAGCAACAAACAACAAATGTTGGAGAGGTTGTGGGGAAAAGGGGTCCTTAGTTCACTGTTGATGGGATTGCAGACTGGTACAACCATTATGGAAAACAGTATGGAATTTTCTCAGAAAAATAAAAATCGACCTGCCTTTTGACCCAGCAATTCCACTGCTGGATTATATCCTAAGAATCCTAAAACATCAATATCAAAGAACCTATGCACCACAATGTTCATAGCAGCACAATTTACAATAGCCAAGAGTTGGAAGCAACCTAGGTGCCCATCAGTAAATGAATGGATCAAAAAATTTTGGTACATATACACAATGGAATTCTATGCTGCAGAGAGAAAGAAGGAGCTACTACCTTTTGCAACAACATGGATGGAACTGGAAAGCATTATGCTGAGTGAAATAGGCCAGGTGCTGAAAGACAAATACCATATGATCTCACCTTTAACAGGGAGCTAAACAACAAAACAAACAAGCAAGCAGGAAAAAAAACACAAAAACACTGAAATAGAGAACAAGGGGATAGTGACCAGAGGGGAGAAGGAAGGGAAGTTAAGGGGGAAAAGGGGAAGGGATTTGGAGGATCAAATAGGAAGGACACAGGGACGAGAACTAAGGGGGGTGGAATAGGGAGGGAGGTGGGGAGCAAGGGGCGGGGGAGGCTGGGATGGGGAAAAATAGACAAAAAACTGTACTTGGAAAATAACTAAATAAAATTTTTAAAAAAAGAAAAAAAAAAGAACGAATGCTACCAAAAAGATAAACACTTATTCTAAGTAAATTTAATAATTCCTATGTAAAGTTTAGCAGATACTGTGGAAATATAAAGCTGCTTTGTTTATTTACTAAAAAAAAAAAAGAATGAATTTAGAAAGGCAGTGTCTTGGGTTGATAGAGCAGCAAGCAGCCTGCAGGTTGAGTCGTTTCAGAAGCAGTAAAGCTTTGTGGGTTTTGGAGTGAACTAGACCAAACTTAACTTTTCATTCCTCTGCTTACTAGCTCTGTGACCTTGGGCAAATCATTTAATCTTTGAACCTCTGTAAAATGGGATAATAATACCACTTAACAGCATTGTGTAAAATATTTAGTAAGATTTAGTAATAATCTTGGTATTGTTTAACTACAGTACTCTTGGCTTCTCAGAAATGCCAAATTCTCTAATTCATTTAATACAGTTTTGGTCTCAATCTCTTCATTTGTAAAATGAGAAGAAAAATTGGGCACTAGTCTATTGGACAGTTCTTTGTATTCTTTTTAGTGAAAGATGTATGTTGGTTTTTGCTACTTTTAGTGTTTCTGTATCTCAGAGGATTTGATTATTTATTTTTTTATTTTTTTAAATTTTTTATTGATTATATTTTTACAGTTGTTCTATTCCCCCCTTCATTCCTCTCCACCCTACCCCCGTCCCCACCATTACCCCCCTTTAGTTAATGACCATGTGTCTCAAGTCCTTTAGATTCTATATTTCCCATGCTATTCTTGCCCTCCCCCCATCTATTTACTATCTACTGTCCATGCTACTTATTTTCTGTACCTTCTCCTCCCACTCCCCTGTTGCTAACCCTCCTTGAGATCTTCATTTCTATGATTCCACTCCTGATCTAGCTGTCCTCTTAGTTTGCTTTTGTTTTAGGTGTGGTTGTTAATAACTGTGAGTTTGTTGTCCTTTCACTGTTCATGTTTCTTTAACTTCTTTTTCTCAGATATGTCCCTTTAACATTTCATATAATAAGGGCTTGGTGATGATGAACTCCTTGAATTTGATCTTATCTGAGAAGCACCTTATCTGTCCTTCCATTCTAAATGAAAGTTTTGCTGGATAGAGCAATCTTGGTTGTAGGTCTTTAGATTTCATGACTTGGAATACCTCTTTCCAGCCCCTTCTTGCCTGTAAGGTCTCTTTTGAGAAATCCGCTGACAGTCTGATGGGGACTCCTTTGTAGGTGACTGTCCCCTTAGCTCTTGCTGCTTCTAGGATTCTCTCCTTCATTTTAATTTTGGCTAATGTAATTATGATGTGCCTTGGTGTGTTCCTTCTTGGGTCCGACTTCTTTGGGACTCTCTGAGCTTCCTGGATTTCCTGGAAGTTTATTTCCTTTGCCAGATTGGGGAAATTCTCCTTTATTATTTGTTCAAATAAGTTTTCTGCTGGTGGCTGTGCCTTTCCCCCTCTGGTACCCCTATAATTCGGATGTTGGAGCATTTAAAGATGTCCTGGAGGTTCCTAAGACTCTCCTCATTTCTTTGAATTCTTGCTTCTTGACTCTTTTCTGTTTGGCCATTATTTGCTTTCTTCTGGTCCACTCCATTGATTTGAGTCCCAGTTTCCTTTTCATTGCTATTGGTGTCCTGTGCAATCCCATTCATTTCAATTAGTTTTGCCTTCATATATTTGTCTAATTTGTGGCTATAATCAACCAGTTCTGTGAGGATCCTGATCACCAATGTTTTAAACTGTGCATCTGAGAGTTTTGCTATTTCTTCATCACTTAGATTTATAGGCTCTGGGGCTTTGAGATCTTCTTGAGCCATTTTTCATTTGTTCGCGCCCGTTAAGTAGGAGGATCGGTGCCTTGGACTCCAGAGCACTGGGTTGTGATGCTATGTGGGGGCGTGGTCAGAGCGGGGAAATGGGGGCACCCTCTACTGTTTTGCGCTGCTGGGTGAGGAGCAGAGGCTTAGGTGGTTCACCTGGGCCAGGCCAGTCAGAGCCGCTGAGTATGACGCTGTATGTGGAGGTGGGGTCAGAGCAGGGAAATGGTGGCGCCCTCCATTCATCTTGCTGTGGGGACCCGCTAGGTTCCGGTCCAATCGGCTATTCCCTCGCTTGTCTATCCGTGCACAATGCGAGACCACAGTCAACCGGCAGCCCTGTTCTCTCACTGTTTCCCCCGCGGTCGCTTGCTTGGTCGCTCACTAGGTCGCTCACTAGGTCCAACCCAGCGCCTGGATTCCGCGCGCCTGAGTCCAACTGACCAAGTTTTCCTGTGCAACCCTGCTCCACCAGCTGCTGGTTTCACCCCTTACTGGTCAGACTGAAGAATTTGTTGTTAACAGACTTCTGAAAAGTTCAATTTTCTGTGTTCTGGCTGTGTTTTCTGTTGCTAATATTTAGTTGTCTCTAAACTTGGTTGTGTGAGAAGGCACAGCACATCCAGCTATGCCTCCATCTTGGCGGAAGTCCTCTTATCAGATTTTAAATGGAATTATTTCATTTATTATTTCTTCCGATTATTATTGTATACAAACATGACAGGTAGATATTAATTTTTATTTTATTATTTTACTAAATTATATTTTTAAAGTTGTATTTTTTTAATTTTTAGAGGGGAAGGAAGGAAGAAAGAGAGGGAGAGAAACATCGATGTGTGGTTGCCTCTTGTGTGCCTCCTACTGAGGATCTGGCTTGCAACTCAGGCATATGCCTTGACTGGTAATCAAACTAAGGAAACTTTAAAAAAGATTCAACCTCTGGCCAAGATGGAGGCGTAGGTGGAAACATTGTGCCTCCTTGTATAACCAAGTTTAAAAACAACAAAGTTGAGCAACAAAAATGCAAACAACCACACAGACCAAGGCCCGCAGGCAGCTGTGGAAGGATCCCAGGTATGGGGTAGCAATGGGCGGTCCCAGTGAGGGTGCAAGGTGGCAGTCTGACCATGGTCCCACATTCACACGCAGAAAAACCAGGCAAAGGAGCAAGCAGTGAGACAAACCACGCAGGCCCCAGCAGCAGGAAGCAGCAGAGGGGACTGCTATTGCCCTCTTTGACCCTGCCCCCAAATACAGCATCACAACCCAACAACTGAGTTGCCCTGCCCTGGTAAACACCTAGGGCTTCGCTCCTCAAACATAACAGGTGTAAACAGACCAAAACATGGCTCAAGAAGAACTCAAAGCCCCAGACCCAATAACACTACATGACCAAGAAATAGCCAACCTTTTAGATGCACAGTTCAAAACACTGGTGATCAGAATGCTCACAGAACTGGTGGATTTTAGTCACAAATTAGAGGAACATATGAAGGCTAAACTAATTGAAATGAAGGGAAATGCACAGGAAACCAATAGTGATGGAAAGGAAACAAGGACTCAAATCAAGGGAGTAGACCAGAAAGAAGAAAAAAATGACTAAATAGAAAAGGATGAAGAAACAAGAATTCAAAAAAGTGAGGAGAGGCTTAGGAATCTTCAGGACATCTTTATACCTTCCAACATCCGAATTATAGGGGCACCAGAGGGGGAAGAGGAAGAGCAACAAGTGGAACACTTGTTTGAACAAATAATAAAGGAAAATTTCCCCAATCTGGCAAAGAAAATGGACTTCCAGGAAATCCAGAAAGCTCAGAGAGTCCCAAAGAAGTTGGACTCAAGAAGGAATACACCAAGGCACGTCATAATTACATTAGCCAAGATTCAAATGAAGGAGACAATCCTAGAAGCAGCAAGAGATAAAAGGACAGTCACTTACAAAGGACTTCCCATCAGACTGTGCCAATGTAGAAATTTCCTCAAAGGAAGAGGTCAACTGGGTACCCTTTGTGGGCAGAGAAACATAACTGGAGTCACTATATGTTGTAGTAGCAGATGCCACTGTGAAACATCCATCAATGGTAGGCAGTAATGGAAATGGTAATCATTGCAATGATGATATGATACATAGTCATGTGTTTACTCTTTTTTTAAAAAGAGAGTTATAACTTTAATACCCTCTTCATAAGTTTGCATGGAGAAAACTGAACAGATATTGTGCACTGATTGCACTATAGGCAAGGTAAATGTTGAATCACTATATTGTACATCTGCAAGTAACAGGCTGTTGTATACCAGCCATATTTACAAGATATAGAAAGTATTACATAGCATTTATGCTTCTGCCTTCCATCCCCCTCCACTTGGAGAAAGCTTAACTACCCTATGTGCAGTATTTTTAAGTGAGCAAGTTGGCAAGTATGTGGCTGATCTGTCAGTTTCTTGACCCAGTTGCTGTGTCCACCGGTCTAAGTCAAGGACTGGTCAACTGGTCAACTCCACAAACCAGGTAAACAGTCATCCAGACAGCCAGAGATGAACCTTATAAAGCTGAAAGCAATAGGTCTGTGGCACTGGAGAACCAGGTGTGGACACCTGCTTAGCTGGTCAGCTACAAAGAATGTGGGAATAGGAAGAAGCGGAGGAGAAAGCAGGCAAGACAAGAGCAGTGTTCAGCCTTCCCTACCCACAGGACAGCTCACTGCACTCCTCAAATTGGGGACTTCGGAGAAAACAATGCAGAAAACTCAAGTCCAATTGCTGGGAACCAGGCTTACCCGCATCTAGATAGACTTGCCCTGAGTGCCTCCATGCAGAGCCCATGGCTGTCCCCACCTCTGGAATTTGACTTGGCAAGAAAGTTTGCTTATGTGCCAAGCACCCAGGCCCACACACACACAGGCCAGGTAGACAGCAGCCTGAACCCATGTAGGCAGAGGGTGGCCTTTCTCTTTACATCTTCAGATCAGGACTTAGAAAAATTTCAGAGGTGCTGCCAAGGAAGGGAAGGACCCCAGGAGCAAAGGCAGCCATGTGTGTGCTACACCATCCATCCATCCCATATACACAGAATCAGTAGGCACCTCTGGAGCAGACTCCAAGCATCAAAATCTGCTGTTGCCAGGTAGCATCACCATTTGGACTTTGGGTCCCAGTGTGAGAAGGGGCAGCATGAGTGAGTGCAGGTGAAATCTTCCAGATGTCCTTGGAGATGTGGGAGCCACTCTTTCAATAGTCCTTCAGGTCCAGTCTCCGGAGCACAGGCTGAGTGCTAATGCCCCACACTGCCTGCATGATTGCCCCAGTGAACACTGGAAGTCATCCTTCTCCACTACCACTAACAAATCAACTCCTTTGTGGCTCTGGAGGAAAGAAACATACAAGCATGTGACAGGTGGCTCCTGACAAGAGGCTCGAATGTCAGCAGGACTGAATCAGACCACAGAAACAATCTATTTCTATACCCATCCCTCAAAGGGCACGGAAAGGATATTTTAAAAGATTAAGCAGAAAGCTAAAAAAGAGAAGGGGCTCTCAGCAAGGGGCTCTCACTACTGTCTGTACAACTGACTCTGCGGGTCTGAACTTCACAAAGTCAAGTTCCATGTTCTCTGTAGGCAGAGGATGAAGATATTACAGTTTATAGTGAACACACATAATCAAAACACCACCAGTTAAAGGAAATAAAACAAAGTGGCAACAATTTTAGAAAGTCTCTTCAATAAGTGGTCTTCAAAAATCAGAAAATAATGCATGCCAAAAATAAATCTGGGCAACTCTGTAACAACATTAACAAGAAAAATATTAAACTAATGTCAGGCCTGCCTCCTCTCCCCAAATTTCAACAGATGGAAATTGCATGCACCTTACATTTATTCTTATTCATTCTAGCCCTGTCCAACTTCCATTTCTTCAAACCGACCATAGCACCATACCTCCCCATGCCTTCCAACTGATACTATTCCTGCCCACCTGTCTTTGCCTTCAAACTGACACCAAGTCTACACACCTTTCTCAGGGGCTCAGTTACTCCAGTCCTGCATACTTCTTCCTGTGTTCCAACTGAATCCAGTCTCACCCATGTCGCCCTACCTTCCAACCTGTGACAATACCTCCTATATATGCTTAACATCCAACTAACAAGAGCCTTGTTAATTTGATCCTTACCAGCCTTGTTGCTATACCTTTTTTCACTCAACTCCTTTTTCCTCAAAAGTCCAGAATCTGAAAACACCAGTGTGCAAAAACAACAATATTGGCTCTCTTTTTTTTTTCTGTGTGAGGGCTGAGATTCCTTAGGTGACACATCCCAAAAAGATGCCCACGCAAAACACAAAATTAAGTCTATTTTCAAAATTCAGCTCTTTCTAGCTCTCTACCTAGGATGTACCTCTCTTTACAAGTCCCAATACTTCTGTCTGAATGCTTCCGAGCTTTGGCACCTAACATACCATGCAATATTTATTACATGAAGCAGGACAAAATGCAGCAAATCAAATCCTTCTCGCCAAGTACCTCATAAATAACACACCTTCAATACATCACAAGGGCATACCCTCAGCTTACAGTATCTCAAAACCCACACCACATATAAATATTTTGAAAGCTAATCCCCAACATGCACAGTGCATGCATTCACAGTGGGTCTCTTATGTGCATAAATTATTGACATTTTAAGTCAAATAATTTAGTTTTAGCTTCCTTACACATCATAAAATATTTGGTAGCACCTTGGTCCATATAGTATAAATGCCTCCAGAATCTCAATCCCACAAAAAGAGAAGGAAAAGGCACAGATTAATTAAGAGCGTTAGAAGGTAAGAGGAAGATGAAAACAAGTAGAGTCATGACTGATGTGGTCCAGTGTGTTGGGCATCATCCTGTGGACCTAAATGTCACTGGTTCAATTCCAGTCAGAGCTCATGCCTAAGTTGCTGGCCAGGGCTCTGTTTGGAGAATGTCAGGAGGTTCAAATAGTTATTTCTTTCCATTTTTTCCCTACATTCCCATCTCTCTAATGTAAATAAATTTTTTACAAAGATGAAAACATTTATGTGGAACCTAATCAGATAAAACAAATAAGCAAGCAAGATATAACCAGAGGCATTGAAATTAAGAACAATCTGACACTAACCAGAGACAAGGTGGGAGGGCATAATGTGGGGGAAGGAGGTAAGGGATTCAGGAACAATAATAAAGGGCACATGTACAAAACCAAAAGGAAATATAATCTGGGGAGGGAGATGAGGATGGCTTGGGTGGTAGAGGGTGGGAGGTAAATGCAGACATCTGTGCTTGAACAATAAAACAATTTTTAGAAACAAAAAAGATGAAAATATATTTTGGATATCAAAACCTTGTCTGAGTTATCATTGGCAAATACATTTTCCTATATGGTTGGTTCACTTTTCACTTTGCTGATGCTTTGTTTACCAATGCAGAAGATTTTATTCTGATGAAGTCCCATTTATTCACTTTTTCCTTTAAGGCCCTTGCTCTAAAAGACATATCAGTGAAAATATTGCTGTGTTGAATATCCGAGATTTTCCTGCATATGTTCTCCTCTAAGACTTATATGGTGGTGTAACTTAGTTAAGTCTTCTATTCATATGGAGTTTATTTTTGTGTATAAATTGGTGAAGTTTCGATTTTTTGCTTGTAGCAGTGCAGATCTCACAACACTATTTGTTGAAGAGGTTATTTTCACTCCATTTTATGTTTCTGCCCCCTTTGGTGAATATTAATTGACCATAGAGACTTGGGCTTATTTCTGGGTTCTCTATCCTGTTCCATTGAACTATGTGTTTGTTCTTATGACAGTACCAGACTGTTTTGATTACCATGGCCTTGTAATATAGTTTGATGTCAGGTATTGTGATCCCTCCTACTTTGTTCTTTTTTCTCAAAATTGCTGCCAGCTTCAAGGTTGTTTATGGTTCCAAATAAATTTTTGAAATGTTTGTTATAAATCTGTGAATTATGTCATTGGTATTTTACCAGGGATTGTGTTGAGCATATAAGTTGCTTTGGGTAGTATGGACATTTTGATATTCTTAAAACAACACACATCTAAAGAGTTAATAGATCAAGGAGGAAAACAAAGAGAAAACTAAATCTACCTTGAGACTCACACAAATAGAAAAACAACCTAACAAAATTAAGCAGTTAAAAGAGAAATGAGCATAACTATATAGGACTACCAAAAAGTAGGAAAATAATTTTTAAAAATCTGTTAAATTTATCCCTGAAGAAACCAGAAACCTAAAAACTCATTAACTTATCAGTAGAAGAATATTTATAACAAAGATCTGAGTACAAATAAGTGAAACAAAAATATAAAATAATGATGAATAAAATGAAGACTGATTCATTGAAAAATAAATAGAATGGACAACCCAATTGTAATACTATCAAAGAGGGAACAAAAATGGATAGAATCAAAAATGAAAATGAAAATGTCATCTGATGCCACAGGTTTAAAAAATCACTTAAAAATTTTACAAACCATTACATACCAACATATTTGACAATCCAGATAAAATACATTTTGCAGAAGAACATGCAGCCTCTCAAGGCTCAACTAGAAAGAAACAGAGAATCTCTATAGACTGATTCCTAGCAATGAAATTGAAGCAGCAATAAATTCCCAACAAAACACAAAATCCCAGGATCACATGGGTTACAGGTGAAGTCTTCCAAATATTTAAATAATAATTAGTACATTTTCTCTTCAAACTATTTTAGAAACCATAGGCTAACTTCAAAATTCATATTATGAGGCCAGCACTAATCCAATAACAAAATCAAAGAAAGATAAAACAAAGGAAAAGGTTACAGGCCAATATTCCTAACAAATGCAAGTGCCACAATTCTTAACAGAACAATAGCAAACAGAATTTTTCAGTATGCCATGGCTGGTGTGGCTCAGTGGATTGAGTAATGACATGTGAACCAAGGGGTAACTGGTTGAATTACCAGTCAGGGCACATGGTGGGTTGGGAGCTAGATCCCCAGGAGGGGATGCACAAGAGGCATCCACACTTTGATGTTTCTCTCCCTCTATCTCCCTTTCATCTCTAAAATTTAAATCTTAAAAATAAAACTGTATGGGAAAAGATATTTGCCAATGATACCTCAGACAAAGGTTTAATCTACAAAATATACAAAGAACTTACACGACTCCACTCTAGGAAGACATCGAACCCAATTAAAAAATGGGAAAAGGACTTGAACAGACACTTCTCTAAAGAGGACATACAGAATATCCAGAGACACATGAAGAGATGCTCAATATCGTTAGCTATCAGAGAGATGCAAATTAAAACCACAATGAGATACCACTTTACACCAGTCAGGATGGCTATAATAGACAAAGCAACAAACAACAAATGTTGGAGAGGGTGTGGGGAAAAGGGGACCTTAGTTCACTGTTGGTGGGATTGTAGACTGGTACAACCATTATGGAAAACAGTATGGAATTTTCTCAGAAAAATAAAAATCGACCTGCCTTTTGACCCAGCAATTCCACTCCTAGGATTATATCCTAAGAATCCTAAAACATCAATTTCAAAGAGCCTACGCACCACAATGTTCATAGCAGCACAATTTACAATAGCCAAGAGTTGGAAGCAACCTAGGTGCCCATCAGTAAATGAATGGATCCAAAAATTGTGGTACATACACACCATGGAATTTTATGCAGCAGAGAGAAAGAAGGAGCTACTACCTTTTGCAACAACATGGATGGAACTGGAAAGCATTATGCTGAGTGAAATAGGCCAGGCATTGAAGGACAAATACCATATGATCTCACCTTTGACAGGAAGCTAAAGAATAAAACAAACAAGCAAACAGAATAAAAACAAAGACACTGAAATAGAGAACAAGTGGGCAGCGACCAGAGGGGAGAGGGAAGGGAACTTAAGGGGAAAAAGGGGGAGGGATTTTGAGGAACAAGTATGAAAGACACAGAGATGAGGACTGGGGGGGGGGGGAATGGGAGGGAGGGGGGGAGACCGGGCGGGGGGGGGGGAGGGAAAAGAAAAGAAAAAAAATGTACTTGAAAAGTAACTAAATAAAATTTATTTTAAAAAGTAAAAAAATAAAAATAAAAAAAAATAAGAATGTATCAGTATGTTCAAAGAATTATATGTTATAGTCAAATAGGAATTCCACCAAAAGTACATATCTGCTTCAACATTTTAAAACATTAAGATGACTGTGGCAAAGATGGCAGTGAGATAGGTGACAGTGGAGTCCGCTTCCCCTTGTGCATGGGTGAAACATCTAGCTAATCTTCTGAGGAACAGAGTGAACAGCCAATGGTATCCCAGCATATATGAAGATTGGAGACCAAAAATTGTAGAGGGCATTGAAAAATCAGACAGTAAGGAGAGTGCTTTAGGAAAATAAGGTCCCTGGACCAGCATGGGGAAAAGGGTGGCTGCAGCCCCAGGTCTGGTACCTGCCAGGTCTGCTGCAGGATTTTTGGAAGGGATCAATGTATCCCTTCTCTGCCAAACAAGGTTTGAACACCACTAGGAGGAACCTAGATGCTTTAAGTTTCAGTAGGGGAATAAGGAGGAAGTGGCAAACACACAAAGGCGGTATGCTCTCACTGAAACGGCGAATGCTGGCTGGGAAGAGTTGGACAGTGACAGACCCTGACTGGGTCAGTCCCTGTTTCGGTTGGAAAGTTGGGCTGTGTGAGAGGCCAGGACCTTGTTTGGAGCACCAGGCTTGAATAGGAGAAATTTTTCAAAAAGAGAAAAGAGGCACTCAGTGGCTGTTTTTGGAATTCTCTGCAGCAGCCGCTCCCTCCTCTTGCACCCCTAACCCCACATGGCTGTATGCTCACAGCTGAAGCCCCAGGAACAGTGCACACCCAATCACTAGGCCTGGCAGCTGCCCATTCCACCCCAACAGCAGAGGCCAAGTGCTCAGGCCATAGATCCTGGATGGAGCATGCCTGACCCCAGTGCCCAGAGGCTCCTCCCACCCGGCTCTTGCTCCCAGGGCTCTGCAGAGCCTACTGCCTCTCTATGAGGAGTGTTGAGATGCTCCCACAGAGAGCTGCAGGGCTCAGAGACCTAGCAATATCAATAAAAACTTAACTCAGTGGCGGGGAGCTGAACTACTCTGAAGAAACTCTGAGAGTGCCTTGCACCTAGGACAGCAAAGAGCGAGAAGGTGGTGTCTGAGTTGCCCGAATGGGTGCACCTCAAGCTCAGCACAACCGGTGGACTAAAGGTGTAGGCCAGGCACAGAAGGGCACTTGGGGCCCAGCAGTGAACTGAGGAACTGAGTTGGAGGCTGGGGAACTGTGAAGACTGTAGCTCAGGAAGGGAGAAAAGCTAAACCCATCCTCCTTAGGCCTGCTGAAGCCAGGTCTAAGACCAGCAGAAGTGGTTTGACTGGTTTAAAGCCAGAAGAAGGCTCTTTTAAAAATTATTTTTAAAATTCCCTCTTTCTTTCTTTCCTTCTTTCTTTTTTATCCCTTCCTCCTTTCTTCATTTTAAAAAAATTTCCACAAATGTGATGACAGTAAAACCTGGAGCTGTGAAAAGACCAGAGTTAGACCCAAAGAGATGTGATACCAACAACGAAGACAATGAGACAAATTTCATTTTGCTACTCCAGAGAACTGGCAAATTATTGTATATTTGTATTATTATTTTTCATTATTCTTATATGTTTTACTTTATTACTATTTTTGAATTTCTCTTCTTTCTGTTTAGTCTTCTTTGCTTGGTTTGTTAAATTGAATGGTTCGAATAGTTTCTTTTGTTCTGTCTTTCCTAGTGTATTTTAAATTTTCTGTCTTTACTTCACGTGTTCCATTAGCAAACTACTCTAGGTCATTTACTTCCTATTCTTTTCATTCAGATTACCTAGATTTTGTCATATGATGGTTGCTTCATTGCTAATGTAAATAATTGGTTTCCATATAATTGTATATACTACAAGCACCCCTTCTGGATTTTAGCTCGCTTCACTATTTTCTGAACTTTATTATTGTTCTGATTAACTGTATTCTCTTGTATACTACACCTATTTTCTATCCTTTACTTTCACTTGACCTCATAATCTGATCCCCCACAATCTCACTCCTTTCTAGATACAACTCACAATTCTTCCTCACCCCTAACAAAAGTCTTACTTCTTTCCAACCTTTCTGAAAAGTGGATAGTTGGGTGAAATATCATGGTTAACACTATACATATCCAAAGAATCTCCTGTCTCTTTCCTATGAATTGATACTTTAAATACCATAGAATACACTCCTGCTGTCTTAAAGAATTTTGCCTTCCCGCTCCAACTGCTAACAAAAAAAAATAGGTGGAAGATGTGAACACTAGTATACCTGCAGGAAGAGGAATCCCACCAACAAAGGAATCATCAACAGATAACAATGGTAGAAGGTGAAGGGGGGAGTGGAAGCCACACTACCCTACACTCAGGGCTGATCTGGAAATACAACTAAATAGTGGAGAAACTTCCCAGAACAAACAACTGAACAAGAGTGAAAGAAAAGCCTCAAAACCTCATTCAAACAGAAGAATCACCTTATCCACACCTATACATCACAATACAAGACATGGTGGATGGAGTTATCCTGAGTTAACCAGCTGGAGGGAAGGATCCACCAAAGAAAGACCCAACAAAAATCAAAACCAAAAGGTACACAGAGAGCCAACATAAGCAACAGCCCAAGACCACTGAGCTCAGGAGATCAAGGAGACTGTGTCACTGAATCTCACAAGTCTTTTACCATTGAAGTTCACACCACAAACACAGGGAGTCAGAACAGATTAATTTAAGAAGCAGAGGCTAACAAGAAGAGTCTCACAAACACTAGAAATACAAAGAAACAATCCCCAAATGAAAAGAAAGGAGGAAGCCTCAGAAAGAATGCTAAATGAAAAGGAGGCTAGTCAACTATCAGATAGTGATGTGTATTTTAACTGCCAGATCCTCTGGTGAAACTAAAGATCAATTTTTGTATCTACATTTTTTTACTGAGTTATGGTAACTGTTTCAAGATGGGTCTGCTTCAATGAAGTATGTATGATAGAGTTATAGGAGTGAACTGCATCCAAAATAATACCTAATTTCTGTGTGGGCCTGGACCCCCAGAAATCCCTAAACAGGCCACACCAAAACCAAAAATCTGCACTACATAAATGGCATCTGAAACTCCTCAGTAGTTTGCTTTCCAGGTGGTTTTTTTTTTTTTTCCAAATTTTGGACGGCCCCAGGCAAGTGAAGATGGAGGCAGAAGGCCTTTTATGAGTGAGTGGAAATTTATAAAGATCAATAAGCACAGCAGGTCCACCAATATATTCTGCAAAACCAAGACCCAGGTAAACATCAGCCATATCTGATCCAATATATCCATTCAAAGTCATATAAAATATATTTTCTAACAACCTTTACAGAAACAAACTAAAGCTCAGAGACATGAGGGTTTAGCCCCAAGACACATCCTGGATATAAAGAGTGTCACCATGTGACATGGAGTTGGCCAGTGCTCACTTAGTGAAAAATTGGTTCGGATTATTTTGGGTGCTGTTGAATGTCAGAAAAGAGAAAGGGTAGGAAGTCATGTAAACGAAGGTCCTACATGTGAAGTTTAGTACCATGGACAGTAAGGGCACTTCAAGCACTATGCCTTTTGGAGATTCCTCAATGTACAAGTTTCATCCAGGGACAGACTGATGTCATCCTCACAATAAATGATACAAAAATGGACATAATGTCGGCCACATTATGTTTAACATGTAGAAGTATAAACTTCTGGAGGCCACCTGGGAACACTCAGTACTTCAAACATGTTTTTGCAGGGACAGGGGTGCACAGTACTTCAAACATGTTTTTGCAGGGACAGGGGTGCACAGGATGAAAAAAAAAACTCTAAGCTATCAATATATAATTTTAGTTTACTTGTGAGGAAAATTATTCAATTATTGCTTTCAATGCAGGTTGTTAGCTGAGGAAAAACTGGCCCCCCATTTATGGGTAGTCGCTATTAAGAGCATTGTCTCAGTAAGTCTGACACCAACAACCTGATTATAGAAATAAGAAGAGGAGACAATTGTACTTGAACAATAATAAAAAATAAATTAAACTAAATTAAAAATAAATAAAGAGTGCAATAATGAAAAAAGAAAGGCTAAGAGATTATTACAAAGGAAAGAAAAGAGAGACCTGAAGATTTTAAATCTTCAAAGGCTTACAGGGAAGAACTACAAACCCCCTAAAGTCTGGATGAACCACATTTTGTTTACACTCTGAACATTCAGCTACCTGAAAAGAAGGAAATATCTGCAGAATGTCTTTCTTTCCCAATCTAGAGACAGTGTGCAGGAACAACGCACACAGTGAGAACCTTCTTGATCTCAAATGAAGACACTTACTGCTTTTTGATTTACTTTAAATTAAATTTTGATATTTCTATTATGGAGATTCCAAATTTCTAAAAGTGGCAAATACTTAAGGATTTCAGGAAGAGAAATAGCACATTCCAACAAAGAATCTGTATGATGACTTGGGATGAAATAAATCTGTTTTGCTGGTAAACCAGTTTACAGGTTCCTCAATGTATCCTTAAGAGAAGTGTTTATCATTGACCAATGGGAAAACACATTTGATTAGAACACAAGGGTGATTTTTATTTAAAAGAATGATAAATTCACAGTCAGGTTTTTTGCAATAAAGTAGCTATCATCAGAGAGAGATAATGACAATTTGACAGGTATAACCTATTCAGTTTGGGATCGGGTTATAACTATAATATATATAAATATTTTACATGCCTATCTTTTTATCTATGGCCCCATTGCTAAGTGAATTTATTGAGACCAAGTGTTGTATGATACCAGCCTTCCTATGTAAAACTGTCATTTATATAACTACCTACCTGCTCACTTACCTGGCATAACACCAAACAACACATTCCAGACCTGCTTTTCAGAAAGTGGGCACTAGGTCTTCCCCTTGGCTCAAGGTGACTCCGCCAACATCTAGTTTGTGTCATGGGATATCCCATCATCTGTATGAGACTCAGCTTGCATCTTTGAAAGGTGGGTGGTATAAAATAAACCTTTTGTAAACTTATATGGATTAAATGGATGAGTCAGGGCAGATTTCCCCCTGATGCTTCTTCCTGCAGAATATGCAGCGGGCTTAGCTGTGGTTGTTGTATTCTATTAATTTCAACTTTCCATAAGAATCACTTATCTTTTTTCTTATTTACCTATGGCCATTGTGAGTTTTAAAATGTACATGAAAAGCAACCTTCAAGGAGCTTGTGATGCCATTTATGGGGTCCTGGTTTGTGTTTTGGGGTGGAAAGATTAGGCATTCATGCAGGCAGCAAAAATCCCAAAGCCCCTCAGATTTTTCATATGATTTTGAATACACTTCATTCATAAAACTATATATTATACACCTGCTAAAGCAGACACATTCTGAGATAACTTTCAACAGTAGTGAAGGGGGCAGAATAAAATCTGTTAACTTCAGTTTTAGTAGGAGAGTCAGACAGTTGTAAAAAACATTACTTGAAATATTTTTGCCGTAGGGCACTTATACCCTTTGTTTCATCTGGTGGCACTTTTCCAATGGTGACTAGAGGGGTGGATCGGGATGGATCACAGGACCATATACAAAGGTAGTGATTATTGTGTCCAGGAGGAAAACCTTATGTTTCTACAGAATATAGGTTTAAATGGAGAGCATTAGTTCATGGGTGAGAGAATCATGGCAGAATCCGAGATTTCCTCCAAGTTCACCCTAATTTGTGTCTTCTTCTACTTGATCTCACTTTAGGTGCTGGCCTTGCTCTAGTGTCGATCACCACTATGTTCTCCATCATTGGTTTGTGCCATAAAAGGACATGTGACCAGACCCTGTAAAGTCAGGTTCCACAGAGTCACTTGTAAAAACCTGGTTAGAACCACTGGCAAGAAAGCCCATTTCTTTTTCCGGGTTTATCCAAATTCTCCTTGAGGTTTTTGTTTTTGTATACTTGTAGAGGATATGAAGAGCTAAAAAGTTGCATAGTTCCAAGTCTAAAATTTTGGAACTGCCAGAAATAGCTGGTCATTTTAATGTACAAAACTTACCTTTGTGTTTTTTATCTGAAATACTGAGATTCAAATGGACTTGACTCAAAACATCCTTGGGATAATAAACGTGGAATGAAATTTTTTAAGCAAAGCAATTTTCATTTATGATACTATATGTTAATAAATTAATTATAAATAACGGCCTTAACTGCCATGTTAAAACACATAATAAATATTTATAAAGGATTCTATTGCCCTAGCCAGTGTAGCACAGTGGATTGGGTGTCTGCCTGTGAACTGAGAGGTTGCACATGCCTGGGATGCATGCCAGGTCCCATTCTGGGGGCACTTGAGAGGCAACCGATCAATGTTTCTCTCACACATTTATGTCACTCTCCTTTTTTTTCTCCCTTCCTCTCTCTTGCTCTAAAAGTAAATAAACACAATTTTTAAAGGCTTTTATTAATAATTTACTATGAGAATCACTGTGTAATTTTCATTGCCTAAAAGAAAACACTTCAAAACACCTGGCAGTTGACTTTTAATATAACATCTTTTAATTTGCACTTCTATAATGATTAGTGACATTGAGAATCTTTTCATAAGTCTATTTATCTTTCATACCCTCCTTGGAGAAGCGTCCATTCAGGTTCTTTTTCTATTTTTTTAAATTGGATTGCTTGGTTTTTGGTGTTGATTTTTTACATTCTTTATAAATTTTGATATCAAACCCTTATCAGATATATTGGCAAATTCCATTATTTTCCTTTTCCAACCATATTAATGTGATCATCAGCCAATATGTACAGTTATCTTATGGACACCCAGTGACTAAGGGAATAAAGGATAAAGCATGAGGTAGGACAAATCTTGCTGACCTTCCTATCTCCCCTACAGGCATCTCATTCCTATTACAGACTCTGAATTATTTATCATCAAAGCCTCTGGTGATCGCTTACACATCCTCCTGTTCCCATATCTTTAGTGGATTCTTTGCCCAGACAGGATGAGAATAAGTTCAAATTATCATCTGGCTATGAACTTTGTCCTCACCCCCATGCAATGCAAGGAAATGATCCCAGGGGAGAGATAGAACATGTGAGGTCAGGGATCAAAGCACAGTGGAAGGGAAGAGTTATATAAGGAAAGATTCTCCCCAAATGAGGTCCTAGTACCTTCTCACTGCTTTACACCCAAAGCCACTATAACAATGCCCTCATACATTCTCTCCAGAGTTATTCTGTAGTTTTTAAAACAGTTTGAAGAGAAAATGTCCTAATTAATACTTAAATATTTGGCAGACTTAACCTATGAGCCATCTGGTCCTTGGATTTCCTTTTTTGGGAATTTTGATTACAGCTTCACTTTCATTGCTGGGAATTGTTCTATAGACATGGTGTTTCTTTCTAGTAGAGCCTTGGGAGGCTCTATGTTATTGAGAAAACTCCATTTTACCTAGATGATCAAATACAGTCATATATAATCATTTACAATGTTTTTTTCATAAATTTTTAAACCTGTGGTATCATTTGATATTTTCCTTTTCTGTGTGTGTGTGTGTGTGTGTGTGTGTGTATATATATATGTATATATATATATGTATATATATATATGTATATATATATATATAATTGATCTATGCTATTACAGTTGTCCCATTTTTTTCTACCTTTTATTCCCCTCAAACCTATACCCTACCTCCCACCAGGATTCCCTCACCTTAGTTCATGGCCATGGGTGATACATATAAGTTCTATGGCTTCTCCTTTTCCTATACTATTCTTATCCTCTCCCTGTCTATTTTTTTTAAATATTTTATTTATTTATCTTTAGAGGGGAAGGGAAGGAGAGAGGGAGAGAAACATCAATGTATGGTTGCCTTTCGTGCGTCCCCTGCTGGGAACTGGCCTGCAGGAAACTGGTCTGCAACCCAGGCATGTGCCCTGACTGGGAATCGAACCATAATTGTCTGGTTTGCAGGCCCGTGCTCAATCCACTGTCCCTGTCTATTTTTTAAAAAGATTTTATTTATTTATCTTTTAGAGGGCACTTCTATCTTTTTCTGGCATTTCTGGTTGTTTCTTGGTTTTAGGTTAGTTGTTATCCTCCTTTTGGTTGTGCAAAGAAGTGAAGGGTTTATTCCTATGCCTCCATCTTGGCCAGAACATGCATCTGATTCTGAGTTCTTTTTTTTTTGAAGGTTTTATTTCTTTATTAGCTGGGAAGAGTGGGAGAAAGAGAGGGAGAGAATCTTCAATGTTTGGTTGCATCTCACACACTCCCTAGTGAGGACCTGACAGGGAAGAGAAGCATAATTATTCTTTTAGTTTTAAACCTACCTGATGTCAGGTTGCTCATGCTCTCTCAGTGCTCTTTCATATCCCCTTGTTTCATTGATACTATAAGGATTTATCAGAAGTTCATTGGCCACATAAAGGCTTTTTCTTTTTTATTTAATTATTGTTCAAGTACAGTTTTCTGTCTTTTACTCCCATCCCAGTGTTATTGGCTCAAAATTTTCCCTGTAGTGGACTATCTCACCAACTAAATTGTCCAGTTACTCATTCCTAAATCTAACATATTCATGATGAGGGTATGAAAACTTGATTGACTGCAAAAGGGAGAACAAACAACATCCTTACTTCAAATTTTGAAAGTTATTATACTGCATATTTTTTTGCACACTGTCTCCAAATTGGAAAAGGACGATATTTTACAGATCATTTTCCTTCATGACAGGGGAAGTTCAGGCCTCAGTAGCTTACAGGGAATATAGAGAGATGTGTTTTACAGGGTTGTCAGTTCTGACCTGAAGGACCTTGAGCAGCCATTCAAATCCATAAGCTTCTGTGTTCTAGTCTCTACTCAGATTGTTTCTTGCAGACTCACTGGGACAATGCTCTTAAAACAGACTGTTCCTACAGAAAGATCTGTTGTTCCTGACCTTAACAAAATGTCCTGAAGGAAATAATTGTATGTATTTTCTCAAACCAGTAGGCACAAATTGTACATTTATACCTCAGAACATTTTTATGTTAAAAATCTCCATTCCTCCACCCATGTTCATAAAGAACCCAGAGTTCCTGGATAATTTTCATACCATGAGGCTTTTGCTGGTTCCTAGGAATGTTGCCTTCATTATACCTCTTTTCTAGTTCATTAGTGTGAAGATAACAGCAGCTTACTGTGAATGAAACTTGCACCTTGAGGGCTATCCAGAAGGCATTAGAAAGAGGTGTCCCATTTATCTGTGGAACTAACCATTCGATGTAGAACAACAATGTACATGACTACCTAGCTGTTCAACTATCTGGCAGTGAATACCAAACAGTATATAGTGGACTAGTGTTTCACAAGGTGATTGCTGGCTTTCTCCAGAGCACAAGGTGACCCTCTCTACCCTTAACTTCTATCTTGGGAATAGTCATCATCACACCGAGACTCAATTTTCCTCTCAAAAATTTTTCTGGATAGTTAAAATTTGTGTAATTTTTAGTGGGATTAATTGTATCAGTCATGGTAAGTACATACCTGGTGCTTTGTTGTGCATAATATACTGATGGAACTACTGTGGTTCTTTGTTGGAGCCCAAGAGGCCTGTGAGGGGTGGAGGATAGGGTCTAGCACTGCGGGTGTGGTGACTGGGCCTGGTTTCCAGCCTCGGGGCTATCTTGGGTTGTAACAGTTCTCTGACCCCTTGAGAAACTAGCCACCTCTCCCATCAACTCATATCTTTGGCCTGTGCATCATGTACCCAGAAAGTATGTTAGCTTGGGAACGTCCGGACTCTAAGGGAAGAAATAAACTTTGTAGGTCAAGGAAGTGAGCTACGTGCCAGAAGGCTTCTCCTTTGTTCTCCTTTGTATCCAAGATTGTATATAAGCCAGAAGACTGCGCAATAAACTTGCCTTATGCCAGCAGAGCATTTGGTCCTCTCCTTTATTTCAGTCCCTCGCTCAGCCTCATGACCACCCTTGCCACAGCGGGCTGCGGCAGTTCTTCATATTTATAACTTTCTACTTTGTCATGAGAAGTTCTCTGCCTTTTCCCCCACTGGCCTGTGGCCATTCAGACTTTGGAAAAGCACTTGGAAAGCAACCTGTTAAGAAATTATATATGCTACTTTTTTGTCATGACTTTTGTCCTTGTGGCCAGATTAAGACTCTCTGGAGGCTGCCTGCGGGGAACCCGCAGACTAACTCAGATATGTGATATAATTTTGAATGGGGTTTATTATATATATATATATATATATATATATATATATATATATATATATATATAATTCCTTATGCTAGCTGCAGGCACTTTATGTGACACAGCACAACTCATGAAAAAATTGCACACAATTCTGGAGCTTCCATTTTAGTAGAAACTTACAGAAAATAGGCATCATATGGTTTTCTTCTTCATGTAGCACAGATGGTATCTTTAGAGACTTCTATGCACCAAGAGGCATGTTCCTAACACTGCCCATAATGATGGATCACAGAAACATTTAGTAATGTGATTAATCTTTGACTTTAGAAAAATGCCTCATGTTACCACAAAGCATGTGTTGGAAAGAAAAGCCTTGCATTGTAAGTCAGGATGTCCTAGCTGAAGTCTGGATTTTGTCCAAGCCTACCTTATGGTGTGAATCATTTTTGTCCTTTTCTCTGCAGCTCATAACTTTGTTATTGTGTCCTTCAGACATAAATTCTTCATTAACAGCCTGCTTCAAGCAGTTTGTGAGGCCAGAGTCTCTGAAGTTCAGCTCCACAAACACTGTTGTACAAAACATTATGAGACCCCTGAGAAGAATACTCCTATTTCCCCCACAGAAATCTTTTGTAGAGGCATCAATGGGCATAGGATGTATTATGTTAATTGAATAAGACAGAGAAAGAAAAGTACCACATGAATTTATTTATAAGTATAATATAAAATTTCTGTACTCTTTGAGTTTTTCTGGTACAATATCAAAACAGATATTGAGGGATAATGTGGCTGAAAATTTTACGTTAGCATCTTGAAACTGCCACAGAGTACAGAAGTAGCATTTTGCCTCTTTCTTCTCTAATAATGTGATTTTAAAAATCACTTATCTCAGAAGGTTGTTTTGAGAGTTAAATGTGGAATAAAATGGTCAGATAACAATAGTTTTCTTTTAAAGTACTGAGTTTTGAAAATATTACTAAGATAATAATGACCAGAATTGTAGGAAACTAGAACCAGCTATATAAATAAAAGGAAAATTCAAACATAATAGCTATTACTACACACTGTGTTTTCTGGGAAACCCCAAAACTGTAAACAGAATAAGTGAAGGAGCACAACTTAAAAAGAATTTCTCAGGCTTTTTATCCCATTCATATACTGATGGGCTCTAAGTCTGCCTAGGAGTTTTGGCTAATGTAAATCACAGGGGTTGGCCAATAAATAGGGATGTTACGAAACAGCACTTTGGGTTCTGCTGCCCACTGCCACTCTCTAGAGCCAAAAATTTCAAAGGCAAATGCCTCTTTTCAAAAGCAGATACTGCAGCCTATCATGTCACAGCTTTAATCACTAAGCTGATCAATTAATGCTAAACTCTAACACCTGAGTTGTCCCAGCTTTCCCGTTATTTTCAATAGTTGTTTCTATAGGATTTGCTTACAAAATAAAAACAACTTAATATCCAAAATCTACACAATTCTGTAAGAATAGCAAGCTTCTGCCTCAGAGCCTGTTCCCTGCAGAACAGCAAAACAATAAACCTGTTACCCTCTGCTAGGCCAGCCTAACCGTAGGCTTTGCCCCAAGTTCCTACCCATAGAAAATGCAATTCATTGGGAAATTCAGGCAACTGCATAACAATCACCCAGGCCTCCTTCTGGGAGAAGAGCCTGAAAGCTCAAGACAGAGAGCCCCACCTCGGGAGCCAGAGAGTTTCAGTGAGCCCCAGAGCATCCCAATTAGAGAGAATCAGTGTTCTTTTTTTCCTCCTACTAGCTCTAGAAACTTTCAGCTTCTTGGACAATCTCGTCCTACACTGCACAACATTGTCTAGGCAAACTCTTCCTATAGCCCCCATTTACTTTCCCAATGATTTGAGTTGTCTTAATCAGATCTATCCGTATCAGGGATGCATATATTTTCTCTAATCAGTGTTTTGTTTCTTCACATGAAATTCCAGAAGTGGAAATGCTGGGCCATTAGGCAATTTATTTTTTTAATACTTTGAAGAAGCTAACTAGAGTTTTCTATGGTTGCTTCAGTAATTTACATTCTCAAAATAGTGCATGATGCCCTGGCTAGTGAGTCCCAGTGGACTGAGCATCATCCTGTGAACCAAAGGGTTTCTGGTTAGATTTCCAGTCAGGGCATATGCCTGGGTTACCGAACATAACCCTGGTTGGGGGCGCATGAGAGAGAAAATGACACATTGAAGTTTCTCTCCTTCTCTTTCTCTCTCCCTGCTCTCTCTCTAAAAATAAGTAGCTAAAAATCTATTTTAAAAGCTGTGCATGAAAAAATTACACAATTCAATACTCCTTGTCCATAAAAAAGAAATTTTTTGTAGAGGCATGGATGGGCATAGGGTGTATTATGTTAATTGAATAAGAAAGAGAAAGAAAAGTACCACATGGATTTATTTACAAGTATAATATAATGAACAAAATAGACAAACAAGCATACTACAGTCATAGAAACTAAATAGAGACTGACAGATGTCAGAAGAGATGGATTTGAAAGCTCTTAATAAATAATTTAAAATGGAAAGAAAAAATATCATAGAAGAAATGTGTAATGATCAAAGAAAGGAAGTGGGTTGAATAGGGAAAAATCAGTATTTGTAGAAAAAGAATTGACTTTGAATAATGAAAACACAATGTATACCAATAATGTATAGTAAAATTGGGGGGAGAGAAGATGGTGGCTAGATAAGAGGGAGCAGATTCCACTTCCCCCTATACATGAGAAACCTGGACGATCTACAGAGGAACAGAGCAGACAGCCAGGAGTACCACAGCATATATAAAAATAGGAAATCAAAAACTGTAGTGGACATTGGAAAACCTGATGGTAAGGAGAGTGCTTCATGACAATAAGGGCCCAGGGATCAGCTCAGGGACCAGGGAGGCTGCAGCCCCAGGCCCAGGGCCTGCTGGGCCGGCCACAGGGCTGTTGGGAGAGAGCTAGGTCAGCACTCCCCCCCCAGCCAAGCAGGGTTTGAGCAGCAATGGGAGACGCCTGGATGCTTGAAGTTGCAGAGAGGGGAGTAAGGACTGAGTGGTAAACACACAGGGGCTGTGAGCACCCATGCAGAGCCCTGGGGAAGAGTGTGTGTGGAGCCCATGTGATTGGAGGTGGCCTGGCTGGGCACGTGTGCCCACAACCTGGAGAAAGAGAACTTTGTGGAACACCCAGGGACCACACCCCAGGACCAGAGAGAGCCCAAGTGCCTCCTGAGACATGGAGACCCCACCAGTTAATCTAGAGTAAGCACATGCACCTCAGGAGACCCACCCACATTTGTAAACCCACCCCTCAGCCTGCTGCAGCCAGCAACAACAGAAAAATCAGTTTGGCCAGTTTGAAACCAGCAAGAGGTTTTTCTTGTTGTGTTTTGTTTTTGGCTTTTTTGTTTGTTTGATTTGTTTAGTACTTTTTTATGTTTTAATTTTTATTATTTTTATCTCTCAATTCCTTTTGCTTCTCTTTCCATCTTTTTTATTTTATTCCTTCTTTCTTTCCAATTTAACATCTTTTACCTTCCTTAGTCTGCTTTTTTAAAAAATTCCAACAAATGAGGAAAAAAAACCTGGAACTGTGAAAACACCAGAGTTGGACCCAAAGAGGGGGCATCCCAATAGCTGAGAAACAGAGATAAATTTTACTTTGCTGTTATAGAAAAACTTCAAGATATTGCATATATGTATTACTATTTTTACATTATTCTTACATCTTCTATCTGAATAATATTTATGTATTCCTCTTCTTTCTGATTAGTCTTCTTTGCATGGCTGGTTATGTTGTATTATAAGACAGGTATCCCCTGTCCTCTCTTTCTTAGTGGACTGCTAATTTACTGTCCTTCACTTCACCTGTGTTCCATTAGCACACTACTGAAAATCTGATACTCCCTATTCATGGTATCTAGATCTCAGAGATTCTGTTATATGATTGTTGCTCTAATATTACTGTAAATAATAGCTGTTTAATACTATTGAAAATACTACACAACACCCCTCCCAGATCTCAGCCCACTTCATGCTTTTCTGAACTATATTACTATAGTGGTTAACTCTATTCTCTCACACATTACACCTATTTACTATCCTTTATTCTCACCTTACCTCAGAATCTGACCTCCCACAACCTCACTGCTTTCTAGATCCAACTCACAATCCTTCTCTCCCAAACAACAGCTGTATCTTCTTTCCATCTTTTATAAAAAGTGGTTAGTTGGGTGGTATATCACAGTAAACACGATGATAGCCAGAGGATCTCCTATCTTTTCCTTACCAGCTGCTACTGTAAATAGCATAAAATACTTTCTTGCTGTCTTAAACCATTTTGCCTTACCCCTCCAACTTATCACAAAAAGAGTAAGTAGAAATGGTGAATACCTGGATACCCAAAGGAGACTGTACCACTGAATCTCACAGCTATTCTACTACAGAAGTTCACACCATAAACCCAGGAAGTCAGAACAGATGAGAATAAGAAGAGTCTCACAAACAATGGGAAGACAAAGAAACAATCTCCAAATGAAAGGAAAGAATGAAACCTCAGAAAGAATGCTAAATAAAATACAGGAAACTCAACTATCAGATATTGAGTTCAAAGCAATGGTTATCAGGAAGATCAAAGAGCTCACAATCAGCTACCAGAAACTACAGGGGAGCTACAATGAACTCGCTGGAAACTATATCAACATGAACAAGAAAATAGAAACTATCAACAAAGGCCAAGAGGAAATGAATAATACAATTTCGGAACTGAAGAACTCAGTGGAAGGAATCAAAAGCAAGATCAATGGAGCAGAATCAATCACCTGGAGAACAAAATTGAAAAAACCATGCAGAAAGAACAAGAAAAGGAAAAGAGGCTCAGAAAGAAGGAAGAGGAATTAAGAAAAATACAGGACAATATGAAATACAATAATACCTGAATGATAGGGATACCACAAGAAGGAGGAAAAAAGAAAGGGATAGACAACCTATTTGACAAAGTAATGATGGAAAACTTTTCTAATTTGATGAGAGAAAAAGTGACACAAATCCAGAAAACACAGAGAGTTCCAATCAAGAGGAACCCAAAGAGACCCGGTTCAAGACACATCGTCATTAAAATGGCAAAATTCCAAGACAAAGAGAGAATCTTAAAGGCAGCAAGGGAGAAAAGGTAATAACATACAAGGGAGCCCCAATAAGGTTAGATGCTGATTTCTCAATGGAAACACTCCAAGCAAGAAGAGAGTAGCAAGAAATATTTCAAGTAATGAGAACCAGAGAGAGGCATACAACCAAGGCTACTTTACCCATCAAGGCTGTAAACCAAGATAGAAGGCGAAATAAGGAGCTTTCCAGACAAAAGAAGTCTAAAAGAAGACACCTCCACCCAACCAGCTCTGCAAGCCATGCTAAAAGTCCTGCTTTAAAAAAAAAAGAAAGAAAGAAAAAGAGACAAAGAAACAGGGGAACATAGGTATAAAAATTAAAATGAATAAGTACCTGTGAGTAATAACCTTAAACATAAATGAAATAAATGCTCCAATTAAACAACATAGAATAGCTGAATGGATAAAAAAAAAGCATGACCCACAGATATGCTGCCTACAGGAGACCCACCCCAGGACAAAAGACCTACACAGATTAAAAGTAAAGGGCTGAAAACAAATTTTCCAGGCCAATAAACAGGAAAAAAGGGGAAGCAATACGCATATCAGACAAAATAGACTTTCAAAAAAGAGCTATAAAGAAAGACCCAGAAAGTCATTTTATAATACTCAAGAAAAGAATCCACCAAGAAGACATAAACATTGTAAATATATATGCACCCAACATAGGAGAACCCAAATATATAAAGAAAATCTTAGAGGACTTCAACAAAGATATTGACAGCAACACAATTATAGCAGGGGATTTTAACATCACACTGTCAAGAATGGACAGATCTTCCAAACAAAATATCAACAAAGATATTGTGGCATTGAACAATACCCTAGATCATATGCACTTAACTAATATATATATAGAGCCCTTCATCTCCCAAAAGCTAAATACACATCTTTTCAAATGCACATGGAACATTTTCAAAGATAGACCACATAATAGGATGCAAAACGAGCCTCAACAAATTCAAGAAAATTGAAATCACACCAAGCATTTTCTACAACCACAGAATACTGAAATTGGAAACCAACAACAAAGTAAAAAACCCAAAACAACCAAAATCATGGACATTAAATAGCATGCTATTAAACAACAAATGGGTTGAGAATGAAATTAGGAAAGAAATCAAAAAGTTTCTGGAAACAAATGAAAATGAACTCACGACAACTCAAAACTTATGGGACACAGCAAAGGTAGTCCTGAGAGGGAAGTTCATAGCCATCCAGGCCTACCTAAAAAAGATAGAAACATTTCAAACAAACAACCTAACCCTATGCCTACAAGAACCCAAAAAACGACAACAAAGACAGCCCAGAGCAAGTAGAAGGAAGTAAATAACCAAGATCAGAGCAGAATTAAATGACATAGAGATTAAAAGCACCATTCTAAGGATCAACGAATCCAGGAACTGGTTTTTTGAAAAAATAAACAAAATTAACAAACCTTTAGGCAGGCTCATCAAGAAAGGAAGAGAGAGGACCCAAATAAACAATCAGAAATGAAAGAGCAGCTATTACAACTGACCCCACAGACATACAAAGGATTGTAAGAAATTACTATGAAGAACTGTATGCCAAGAAATTTGAAAACCTATGTGAAATGGACAAATTTCTAGGAAAATATAATCTTCCAAAACTCAATGAAGAAGAAGCAAAAAGGCTAAACAGACCAATAACAGCAGAAGAAACTGAAGAAGTAATCAAAAAAACTCCTGACACAAAAAAACCCTGGACCAAATGGTTTCACAGGAGAATTCTACAAAGTATTTAAGGAAGAGCTAACCCCTATCCTTCAGAGACTATTAAAAAAAATTCAAAATGATGAAAGACTCCTAAACCATTTTTATGAAGCCAACATCATCCTAATTCCAATCCCAAATAAAGATACAACAAAGAAAGAAAACTTCAGGCCAATATCGCTGATGAACATAGACGCTAAAATCCTCAACAAAATATTGGCAAATCCCATCCAACAATACATTAAAAATATCATACACTATGACCAAGTGAGACATCCCAGGAATGCAAGGATGGTTCAACATTCATGAATCAGTAAATGTAATATACCACTAAACAAAAGCAAAGACAAAAATCACATGATCATATCAATAGATGCAGAAAAAGCATTTGATAAGGTACAGCACACATTTATAATAAAAACACTCAGCAAAGTGAAGATAGAGGTAGCATTTCTCAAGATAATAAAGGCCTTATATGAAAGACCTACAGACAAAATCATACTCAATGGGCAAAAACTAGAATCCTTTCCACTAAGATCAGGAACAATACAAGGTTGTCCACTTTCACCACTTCTATTTAATATAGTCTTGGAAGTCCTAGCCACAGCATGAGACAAGGAAAGGAAATAAAAGTCATCCAAATCAGAAAGGAGGAAACAAAACTGTCACTGTTTGCAGATGACATGATAGTGTACATGAAAAATCCTATAGACTCTACCCAAAAACTGCTCGACCTAATAAAGGAATTCAGCAAAACAGCAGGATACAAACTCAATATCCAGAAATCAAAGGCATTTTTGTGTACCAACAATGAAACAGCAGAAAGAGAAATCAAGATAAAAATCCCATTCAATATAGCAAAAAGAAAAGTAAAATACCTAGGAATAAACCTAACCAAGGAGGTAAAAGGCCTATATGCAGAAAACTACACAGCACTGAGGAAAGAAATCAAGGAAGACACAAACAAATGGAAACATACACTGTGTTCATGGATTGGAAGAATTGCCATCATCAAAATATCCATACTACCCAAAGCAATTTACAGATTCAGTACAAGACCTATTAAAGTACCAATGGCATATTTCACAGATATAGACCCGAAACTTTATAAATTTATATGGAACCATAAATGACCCCAAATAGCTGTTGCAATTTAAGAAAGAAGAGCAAAGTAGGAGGAGTCACAATATCTAATACCAAACTGTATTACAAGGCTACTGTAATCAAAACAGCCTGGTACTGGCATAAAAACAGACACGTAGACCAGTGGAACAGAACAGAGAGCCCAGAAAAAAACCCGAGCATCTATGGTCAATAACTTTTCAACAAGAATAAAAGCAACATAAAATGGACTAAAAATAGCCTCTTCAACAAATGCAGTTGGGAGAACTAGACATGCAAAAAAATGAAACTCAAGTACCAACTTACACCATACACAAAAATACATTCAAGGTGGATAAAAGACTTAAATAAAAGCTGTGACATCATTAAAGTCCTAGAGGAGAACATTGGCAGAAAAATCTCAGATACCTCATGCAGCAACTTTTTTACTGATATGTCCCCTAGAACAAGGGACAGAAAGGAAAGAATAAACAAATGGGATCTCATAAAAATTAAAAGCTTTGCACAGCTAAAGAAAATGGTATTAAAATAAAAAGAGAACCAACTGTTTGGGAAAACATATTTGCCAATGATACCTTAGACAAGGGTTTAATATCCAAAATATACAAAGAACTTACATGACTCCACTCTAAGACAAACAACCCAATTAAAAAGTGGGCAAAGGACTTGAACAGATACTTCTCCAAAGAGGACATATAGAGGATCCAGAGACACATGAAATGATGCTCAATATCAATAGCTATCAGAGAGATGCAAATTAAAACCACAATGGGATATTACTTTACACCTGTCAGAATGGCCATCATACACAAATCAAACAATAATTGTTGGAGAGGTTGTGACGAAAAGGGAACCCTACCTCACTGTTGGCAGAATTGCAGACTGGTACAACCACTATGGAAAACAGTATGAAATTTTCTAAGAAAGCTAAAAATGGATTTGCCTTTTGACCTGGGGATTCCACTGCTAGGATTATATCTTAAGAACCCTGAAACACCAATACAGAAGAACCTATGCACCCCAATGTTCATAGCAGCACAATTTACAATAGCCAAGTGCTGGAAGCAATCAATGTGCCCATCAGTAAATGAATGGATCCAAAAACTGTTGTACATTTACACAATGGAATTCTATACAGGAGAAAGAAAGAAGGATCTCCTACCCTTTGTGATAGCATGGAGGGAACTGGAAAACATTATGCTAAGCAAAATAAGCCAGCTGGTAAAAGACAAATACCACATGATCTCACCTTTAATAGGAACCTAAACAACAAAACAAACAAGCAAGCAAAATATAACCAAAGAAACTAAAATAGAGAACAGGGGGACAGTGACCAGAGGGGAGAGGATTTCAGGGAAAAAGGGGAAAGGTTTACAGGAACAAAAGTTATAAAAGACACATGAACAAAAACTAGGGGTGGTGGAAATGGGAGGAAGGTGAGGAGCACTGGGGGGGTGTGGGCAGGGATGGGAGTGAAATACAGAAAACTGTACTTGAACAACAATTTAAAGAACTAAATTTTAAAAAAGAAAAATTGTAAACTTGAAACTTTTATTGATTTATTACTCTATATCGCTTCTATAAATGCAATACAAAATAAATAAATCAAAACTCCTTCACATATTTCTTTGGTTCTTTTTCTGAAATTCAAAAACCAAAACCTGGGCTAAAATAGCTAATCCAAAAAAAACATGAACTTTCAAAAAAAAAAGAACCCTGGAACTCTTTTTTAAAAAAATATTTATTTTTCTTTTTTTTTAAATTTTATTGATTATGCCATTACATTTGTTCTATTTCCCTCCCTTCATTCTCCTCCACCCTGCACATCCCTCCCCCACCATTTCCCCCCTTTTAGTTCATGAACAGGTGTCTCAAATTCTTTAGATTCTATATTTCCCATACTATACTTACCCTCCCCCTTATCTATTTTCTATCTACTGTCCATGCTACTTATTTTCTGTACCTTCTCCCCCCTTCTCCTTCTCCCACTCCCCTGTTGCTAACCCTCCATGTGATCTTCATTTCTATGTTTCCACTCCTGATCTAGCTGTCCTCTAAGTTTGCTTTTGTTTTAGGTGTGGTTGTTAATAACTGTGAGTTTGTTGTCCTTTCACTGTTCCTCTTTTTTATCTTCTTTTTCTTAGATAAGTCCCTTTAACATTTCATATAATAAGGGCTTGGTGATGATGAACTCCTTGAATTTGATCTTATCTGAGAAGCACTTTAGCCACCCTTCCATTTTAAATGAAAGCTTTGCTGGATAGAGCAATCTTGGTTGTAGGTCTTTGGATTTCATCACTTGGAATACCTCTTTCCAGCCCCTTCTTGCCTGTAAGGTCTCTTTTGAGAAATCTGCTGACAGTCTGATGGGAACTCCTTTGTAGGTGATTGTCCTCTTATCTCTTGCTGCTTCTAGGATTCTCTCCTTCATTTTAATCTTGGCTAATGTAATTCTGATGTGCCTTGGTGTGTCCAACTTCTTGGGTCCAACTTCTTTGGGATTCTCTGAGCTTCCTGGATTTCCTGGAAGCCTATTTCCTTTGCCAGAATGGGGAAGTTCTCTTTTATTATTTGTTCAAATAAGGTTTCCTCTCGTGACTGTTCCTCTTCCCCTTCTGGTACCCCTATAATTCAGATGTTGAAACATTTAAAGATGTCCTGGAGGTTCCTAAGCCTCTCCTCATTTTTTAAAATTCTTGTTTCTTCATTCTTTTCTGTTTGGCCATTATTTGCTTTCTTCTGGTCCACTTGATTGATTTGAGTCCCAGTTTTCTTTCCATCACTATTGGTTTCCTGTGTATTTCTTGTCATTTCAATTAGTTTGGCCTTCATATGTTCCTCTAATTTGTGATTAAAATCAACCAGGTCTGTGAGCATCCTTATCACCAGTGTTTTGAACTGTGCACCTGAAAGTTTGGCTATTTCTTTGTTGCTTAGAGTTATGGGCTGTGAGGCTTTGAGTTCTTCTTGAGCAATATTTTGGTCTGTTCGTGCCTGTTATGTATGAAGAGCGAAGCCTTAGGTGTTCACCAGGGCGGGGCCACCCAGGTCGCTGGGTTGTGATGCTATATGTGGGGCAGGAGTCAAAGGGGGGCAATAATGGTCCCCTGTGCTGCTTACCACTGCTGGGGCCTGTGCGGTCCATCTCACTGCTCGCTTCTTCACTGGTTTATTTGCACACGAATGTGTGACCATAGTCAGACTGCCACCTTGCACCCTCAGTGGGTCTGTCCGCTGCTACCCCACACTTGGGATCTGCCCATGGCTGCCTGCATGCCTGGGTTGCACTATTGGGTTGGTCCAGTGGATCTTTCCTGCCCGACCCTGTTCCGCTGCTGGCTTCGCCCCTCTTGCCAGTCTGGCTGAAAGGTTCATTGTTGTCAGACTTCCATATAGATCAATTTTCTGTGGTTTGGCTGCATTTTTGTTGCTAAAACTTTGTTGTTTTTAAACTTGGTTGTGCAAGAAGGCATAGTGTTTCCACCTATGCCTCCATCTTGGTGGAAGTCCCATAATAAACTCTTCATATGTCTATAGAAGGTGGCTTTGGAAAGAGCATATAAGTGTACATGATAAGGGCCTGGCATAACCCTGCACTTAGTCTGAACCATTATGAGGGTGTGACCTATTCTTTTCCTTCCCACTGCAGCAGTTGGCCTACCCCTGCTGCCCTTCAGCCTCACATTACCATCACCAACCTGAGTTTTACAGAGAACATATTGCCAGAATTTATAAAGTGAGCACCACACAGTTAGGTGTGCAAAAACTGATGAGAGCACCCTGATGAGAACACCCCATTTCCTATTATCAGGCTTTTCTTTTTACTCTCTCTGAGCTTAACTGCTACACCATTGGAAGATATGCAGCATTGGCGAGACAGAGAATTTCACATTCAAACTTGAGCCTGCCACTGATAAAAGCTGAGAACTTAAAGTGGAGAACTTATTGATTTGTATTCTCATTTATAACAACATGATTAGAAAACACATCAAAGGGTCACTTTTAAACATTTTAATTAAATGTTTAAATTTAATTGGTATAATATTAGTTTTTAAAATTATAAATATTTCAAGTGTATAATGCTATAATAAGGCATATGTACATTGTGTTGTGTCTACCACCCAAAGTCAAGTCTATTAATGTTTCCTTTCAAAGTTAAATGTGGGATGAGTTATTTTTTTCAATAATGTTATTTTAAAATACTGTATTGTTAGCCATTTAAGAACTTTCATTGGCCCGGTGGCTCAGTTGGTTTAAGTGTTGTCCATTCCACCAAAAGATTGTGAGTTCAATTTTTGCTCAGGGCACATACCTATGTTGTGGGCTTGATCCCCACACAAGGTGCACAGGAAAGACAATTAATGTTTCTCTCTCATATTGATATTTCTCTTCAACTCTTCAACTCTCTCTCTTCCCCTCCCTATATTTTCTTTCATTTTTCTCTAAAGTCAATGAAAACATATTTCCAGTTGAGGATTAAAAATATTTAAAATGACAAATAGGACAAGTTTGATATTGAAGACATTTACAGACCATTTTAAGCAAAAACTGCATTTCATGCATATTTTTGTATACGTGGAATACTTTCTTTTTTCCCATTTTTTAGATTTTATTGTTGTTCAAGCATAGATGTCTGCCTTTCCCCCTCACCTATCTCCCCAACCCTATTTTCTAAGACAAATCTTCTACTGGGCAACAAATCAAGTCCCAATAAACTTTTAAAATATCTACCATATTATCTGACTTCAATTGTAATAAACTTGAAATCCAGAATCAAGAAAATAAAACAGAAAAAACACAAGTAAGTGCCAATTAAACAACATATTGTAAACAACTAATAAATAAAAAATTCTAAAAAGTCACAAAATCTTCCTTAAAACTCATGAAAATAGAAAAACAACTTAACTAAATCTTAGATACAGAAAAATTATTTATAAGTGTTTGGGAAGATGGCAATGAAGTAAGACAAAGAGGATTCCGCTTCCCCCCACACACGGGAGAAAAATCTGGCTGATCTACAGAGGAACACAGCAAATAGCCAACGGTGCCCCAGCATATTGGAAAATAGGAGTTCAGAAACTGTAGTGGACACTGAAAGACCAGACTGTGAGGAGATGGCTGCAGGTCAATAAGGTCCAAGGGAATAGCTCAGAGGCCGCAGGCTGAGGCTCCTGCCTCTGCTGGGCCGTGCCAGGGCCCAGGCTGGGTCTGCCTCGAACTCTTTGGGAGCTGAGGGCTGGCAGCGAGGTCCTTGGGAGAGAGCTGGGTCATCTGCACCCTCCCTACCTGGGCGGGCACAGTTTGAAAGACTCCAGGAGAGATCTGTTTGCTTACAGTGTTAGAGAGAGGAAGGGACACAAGGAAGCAAACAAGGGGGCATTGATCACCCACGGAGCTTGTGGTCGCTGGCTTGGGAGAATTGAGAGTCGCCCTTGTACTTCCCCCTGGCACTGGGAAAGGGTCACACCCAAGCTTGCAGGACCAGGGAAGCCTGCCCTGGAGTGTGTGCCTGCACCCCAGCCCATGGAGTTGACTCCTGGGGTGAAAAGAGCTCTAAAGAGGACCTGGATTCCCTTGGTGGGGCACTGGGGAGAGGTGCCAGTCTGGATTTTGGGAAAGTGCTCCTGAGACTGGCTGAGTAGACTGAGAAGGGAGAAATGCCACACCAATGGCCCCTCAGCCTGCTGCAACCAGTAAGACCATAAAAAAAGGTTTGGCCAGCTGAAAAGCAACAAGAGGTGGGGTTTTTTGTTGTTTGTTTGTTTGTTTGTTTTTAAGTAATCTTTTATTATTTTAACTTTATTATTGTTTTATCTTTCAATACATTTTTCCTCTCTTTCTTTCTTTCTTGTTTTATTCTTTCTTCATTTCTTTCCAAACTTATCACTTTTCTCTCCATTCTGCTGCCTTTCCCCCCCGCACACAACTGAGACAAAAAACTTGGAACTTCGAAAAGACTGAAGTTAGACACAAGAAGGGGGCATCCCAACAGTAATGATAGAGAGACAAATTTTACTTTGCTATAGCAGAGAAACTACAAGTAACTGCATATTTGTATTATTTTTTATTATTCTTACATCTTTTATTTTAATAGCATCTTTGTATTCATCCTCCTTTTGTATAGTCTTACTTGCCTTGGCTGGATATATTGTATCAGTTGACAGGTTTCCCCTGTCCCCTCAATCATAGTGTATTGCTAATTTACTGTCCTTTACTTCCCCTTGCCCAGTTAGCACACTATTGAAGGTCCAATACTCCCTAATCTTGGTATATCACAGATTCTGTAATATGATTGTTGCTCTAATATTATTTTAAATAATAGCTGTTACATACAATTGTAAATACTACACAACGCCCCACCCCAGATCTTAGCCCACTTCATTGTTGCCTGAACTATTATACTGTAGTGGTTAACTCTATTCTCTCTCACACTACACCTATTTACCATCCTTTATTCTCAACTTACATAAAATCTGACCTCCCACAACCTCACTGCTCCCTAGACCCAAATCACAAACCTTCCCAACCCAAAAAGAGCCTTATCTTCTTTCCATCATTTCTAAAAAGTAGCTGGTTGGGTTGAAGATTACATTTATCACTATATATAGCCAAAGGATCTCCTATATGTTCTGTACCAGCTGTTACTGTAAATATCATAGAATACTCTTCTGCTGTCATAAACCAATTTGCCTTCCCCTCCAGCTTATCACACACAAAAAAAGAGTAGGTGGAAGCAGAGAACACCAGGATACTCAAGGGAAGAGGAAAACCAACAACAAAGGAAACACCAACAGATAACGACAGAAGAAGGTGAAGGAGGGAGTAGAAATCACACAAACCTCAACCTAAGACCTATCTGGAAATACAACTAAACAGTGGATAAACTACCCAGGTCAAACAACTGAACAAGAACAAAAGAGAACCCTCAAAACCATATACATGCAGAAGAACTAGTTTCAATGCAACCCACCCTCATGAGCACAGCAAATTAAAATGGGTAGTGGACAGAGAGACCATCAGTCCACCAAATGGTGGGAAGGACCCACAAGAGAAAGATGCAAAAATAACTAAAACCCAAAGACAAACTCAGAGCCAAGGTAAAGGACAGCCCAAGACCAGCGAGCTGGGGAGATCAAGGAGACTACACCACTGAATCTCACAGGTATTATACCACAGAAGTTCACACCATAAATCCAGGAAGCCAGAACAAATCAATTTAAGAAGTTGAAGCTAACAAGAAGAGTCTCACAAACAATGGAAAGACAAAGAAACAATCTCCAAATGAAAGGCAAGAATGAAACCTCAGGAAGAATGCTAAATAAAATACAGGAAACTCAACTATCAGATATTGAGTTCAAAGCAATGGTTATCAGGAAGTTCAGAGACCTCACAATGAGCTACCAGAAACTACAGGGGAACTACAATGAACTCACTACAAACTACATCAACATGAAAAAGGAAATAGAAACTATCAGCAAGGGCCAAGAGGAAATGAAAAATACAATTTCTGAAGGAATCAATAGCAGGGATCGATGAAGCAGAAGATCAGATCAGCAAGTTGAAGGACAAAGTAGGAAAAAAATCCCAGAAAGATCAAGAAAAGGAAAAGAGGCTCAGAAAGAATGAAGAGGGGTTAAGAGAAGTGCAAGACAATATGAAATGTAATAATATCCAAATGATAGGGATACCAGAAGCAAAAGAAGAAGAGCAAGGGGTAGAAAAACTATTTGAAAAAGTGATGATGAGAAACGTCCCTAATTTGATCAGAGAAAAAGTCACACAAATCCAGGAATCGCAGAGAGTCCCATTCAAGAGGAACCCAAAGAGGCCCACTTCAATACACATCATCATCAAAATGGCAAAATTCCAAGACAAAGAGAGAATCTTAAAGGCAGCAAGGGAGAAAAGGTAATAACATACAAGGGAGCCCCAATAAGGTTAGCTACTGACTTCTCAATGGAAACACTCCAAGCAAGAAGACAATGGCAAGAAATATTCCAAGTAATGAGAAACAGAGGCCTACAACCAAGGCTACTTTACCCAGCAAGGCTCTCAATCAAGATAGAAGGCCAAAGAATGAGCTTCCAAGACAAAAGAAATCTAAAAGAATTGCCTCCACCAAACCAGTCCTACAGGAAATACTAAAAGGACTACTTTAAGGAAAGGAAGGAAAAGTGAGAGACAGAGAAGAACACAGGTACAAAAATGGCAATGAATAAGTACCTATCAATAATAACCTTAAACATAAATGGATTAAATGTTCCAATCAAAAGATTCAGAATAACTGAATAGATAAGAAAGCATGACCCTCACATATGCTGCCTAAAAGAGACCCACTTCAGGACAAAAGACCATCACAGACTAAAAGTGAAAGGCTGGAAACAAATTTACCAAGCAAATGGACAAGAAAAAAAAGCTGGGGTACCAATTCTAATATCAGACAAAATAGACTTCAAAAAGAGGGCCATAAAGAGAGACCCAAAAGGTCACTTCATAATACTCAAGGGAAGAATCCACCAAGAAGACATTAGCATCGTAAATGTATATGTACCCAACATAGGAGCACCCAAATATATAAGGAAAATCTTAGAGGACTTCAAGAAAGATATTGACATCAACACAATTATAGTACGGGATTTCAACACCCCACTATCAAAAATGGACAGATCTTCCAAACAAAATATTAACAAAGATATTGTGTCATTAAACAACACCCTAGAGGAAATAGACTTAACTGATATATATATATATATATATATATATATATATATATATCGAGGGCTTTATCCCAAAGAAGCTAAATACATATTTTTTTCAAATGCACATGGAACATTTTCAAAGATAGACCACAGGATAAGACACAAAATGAGCCTCAACAAATTCAAGAAAATTGAAATCATATGAACCATTTTCTCTGACCACAAGGGACTGAAATTGAAAACCAACCCCAAAGAAAAAAACCCAAAGCACCCAAAATTATGGAGACTGAATGGTATGCTATTAAACAACGAATGGGTCAAGAATGAAATTAGGGAAGAAATCAAAACGTTTCTGAAAACAAATGAAAATGAGCTCACAACAACCCAAAATTTATGGGACAAAGCAAAGGCAGTCCTGAGAGGAAAGTTCATAGCAATACAGGCCTACCTAAAGATGATAGAAACATTTCAAACAAACAACCTAACCCTACGCCTGCAAGAACTCGAGGAACAACAACAAAGACAGCTCAGAGCAAGCAGAAAAGAGGAAATAACCAAGATTAGAGCAGAACCTAATGACATAGCGACTAAAAGCACAATTCTAAGGATCAATGAATCCAGGAGTTGGTTCTTTGAAAAGATAAACATAATAGAGAAGCCTTTAAGTAGGCTCATCAAGAAAAGAAGAGAGGACTCAAATAAACACAATCAGAAATGAAAGAGAAGAGATTACAACTGATACCACAGAAATAGAAGGGATTGTAAGAAATTACTATGAAGAACTGTATGCCAAGAAATTTGAAAATCTAGGGGAAATGGACACATTTCTAGAAAAATATAATCTTCTAAAACTTAATGAAAAGGAAACAGAAAATCTGAACACCAATAACAGCAAGAGAAATTGAAGCAGTAATCAAAAAACTCCCATCACACAAAAGCCCTGGACCAGATGGTTTCACAGAAGAATTCTACAAAGCATTTAAGTAAGAGCTAACCCCTATTCTTCACAGACTATTCCAAAAAACCCAGAAGGATGGAAAAACTCCAAAATTCTTTTTATGAAGCCAGCATCATCCTAATTCCAAAACCAGACAGAGACACAACAAAGAAAGAAAACTTCAGGCCAATATCGCTGATGAATATAGACACTAAAATTCTCAACTAAATAGTGGCAAATCGCATGAAACAATATATCCAAAAGATCATACACCATGACCAAGTGGGATTCATCCCAGAGATGCAAGGATGGTTCAACATTCACAAATCAGGGACTTCCGCCAAGATGGAGGCATAGGTGGATCTGCCGTGCCTTCTCACACAAGCAAGTTTAGAGACAACTAAATATTAGCAACAGAAAACACAGCCAGAACACGGAAAATTGAACTTTTCGGAAGTCCGTTAACAACAAATTCTTCAGCCTGACTGGTAAGGGGCGAAACCAGCAGCTGGTGAAGTGGGGTTGCACAGGAGGACTGGGTCAGACGGACTCAGGCTCCGAATCCAGACGCGCAGAATCCAGGCCCAGGGTTGGACCTAGTGAGCGACCGAGCGAGCCACCAGGCAAGCGACCGCAGGGGAGACAGCAGGGGAGCGGTGCTGCATGTTGACTGAGGTTGCGCATTTGTGCACGGGTGGACAGGCGAGAGAGTGGGCAGTTGGACAAGGGCCGGGTGGGGCCCTCGGCACGGCAGTGGAGGGCGCCGCCATTTCCTTGCTCTGACCCCACCTCCACATACAGCATCATATCCCCAGTGACTCTGAGTGGCCCGGCCCAGGTGAACCACCTAAGGCGCCGATCCTCACCCAGCTGTGAGAAACAGCAGAGGGGGTCGCCATTTCCCCACTCTGACCACGCCCCCACATACAGCATCACAACCCAGCGACCTGGAAGTCCAAGGCGCCACTTCTCACACTTAAAGGGCCAGAACAGACCAAGAATGGTGCAAGAAAATCTCAAAGCCCCAGAGCCCATAGATCTAAGTGATGAAGAAATAGCAAAACTCTCAGACGCACAGTTTAAAACATTGGTGATCAGGATCCTCACAGAACTGGTTGATTATACTGACAAATTAGACAAATATATGAAGGCAAAACTAATTGAAATGAATGGAATTGCACAGGACACCAATAGCAATGAAAAGGAAACTGGGACTCAAATCAATGGAGTGGACCAGAAGAAAGCAAATAATGGCCAAACAGAAAAGAGTCAAGAAGCAAGAATTCAAAGAAATGAGGAGAGTCTTAGGAACCTCCAGGACATCTTTAAATGCTCCAACATCCAAATTATAGGGGTACCAGAAGGGGGAAAGTCACAGCCACCAGTGGAAAACTTATTTGAACAAATAATAAAGGAGCATTTCCCCAATCTGGCAAAGGAAATAGACTTCCAGGAAATCCAGGAAGCTCAGAGAGTCCCAAAGAAGTCGGACCCAAGAAGGAACACACCAAGCACATCATCATTACATTAGCCAAGATTAAAATGAAGGAGAGAATCCTACAAGCAGCAAGAGATAAGGAGACAGTCACCTACAAAGGAGTCCCCATCAGACTGTCAGCAGATTTCTCAAAAGAGACCTTACAGGCAAGAAGGGGCTGGAAAGAGGTATTCCAAGTCATGAAATCCAAAGACCTACAACCAAGATTGCTCTATCCAGCAAAACTTTCATTTAGAATGGAAGGACAGATAAAGTGCTTCTCAGATAAGATCAAATTCAAGGAGTTCATCATCACCAAGCCCTTATTATATGAAATGTTAAAGGGACTTATCTAAGTAAAAGAAGTTAAAGAAACATGAACAGTGAAAGGACAACAAACTGACAGTTATTAACAACCACACCTAAAACAAAGGCAAACTAAGAGGACAGCTAGATCAGGAGTGGAAACATAGAAATGAAGATCTCAAGGAGGGTTAGCAACAAGGGAGTGGGAGGAGGAGAAGAGAGGAGGAGGTACAGAAAATAAGTAGCATAGACAGTAGATAGAAAATAGATGGGGGGAGGGCAAGAATAGCATGGGAAATATAGAATCTAAAGGACTTGAGATACATGGTCATAAACTAAAGGGGGGGTGATGGTGGGGATGGGGGGTAGGGTGGAGGGGAATGAAAGGGGGAATAGAACAACTGTAACAGCACAATCGATAAAAAAATTTAAAAAAAACATTCACAAATCAGTAAATGCAATACATCACATAAACAAAAGCAAAAACAAAAACCACATGATCCTATCAATAGACTCAGAAAAAGCTTTTGATAAGGTACAACACCCATTTATGATAAAAACACTCAGCAAGGTGGGAAAAAATGGAGCATTCCTCAACATAATAAAGGCCATTTATGAGAGACCTACAGCCAACATCATACTCAATGGGCAAAAACTAAAAGCTTTTCTACTAAGATCAGGAACAAGACAAGGATATCCACTTTCACCACTTCTATTTAATATAGTTTTGGAAGTTTTAGCCACAGTAGTCATGCAAGAAAAGGAAATAAAAGGCATCCAAATAGAAAAGGAGGAAACAAAATTGTCACTGTTTGCAGATGACATGATAGTGTACATGGAAAACCCTATAGACTCTACCAAAAAAACTGTTCAAACTAATTAATGAATTTGGCAAAACAGTGGGTTACAAAGTCAATATCCAAAAATCAAAGGCATTTTTGTATACTAACAACGAATCAGCAGAAGCAGAAATCAAGAAAAAATCCCATTCAATATAGCAAAAAGAAAAATTATCTGGGAATAAACCTAACCAAAAAGGTAAAAGAACTGTATGCAGAAAACTACACAGCACTGAAGAAAGAAATCAGGGAAGACACAAGCAAATAGAAACATATACCTTGTTCATAGATTGGAAGAATTAACATTATCAAAATGTTCATACTACCCAAAGCAATATACACATTAAATGCAATACCTATTAAAGTACCAATGGCGTATTTCACAGACATAGAACAAACACTTCAAAAATTTATATGGAACCATAAATGAGCCCAAATAGCAGCTGCAATTTTCAGAAAGAAGAACAAAGTAGGAGGGATCACAATACCTGATATCAAACTGTATTACAAGGCCACTGTAATCAAAACAGCCTGGTACTGGCATAAAAACAGGCACATAGACCAATGGAACAGAACAAAGAGCCCAGAAATCAACCCGCCACTCTACAGTCAATTAATATTTGACAAAGTGGGCAGTAACATAAAATGAAGTAAAGATAGCCTCTTCAACAAATGGTGTTGAGAGAACTGGACAGCTACGTGTGAAAAAATGAAACTTGAGCACCAACTTACACCATACACAAAAATAAATTCAAGGTGGATAAAAGACTTAAATATAAGCTGTGACACCATTAAAGTCCTAGAGGAGAACATTGGCAAGAAAATCTCAGCTATTTCACGCAGCAACATTTTTACTGATATGTCCCCTAGAGCAAGGAATATAAAGGAAAGGATAAACAATGGAATCTCATCAAAATAATAAGCTTCTGCGGACTTCCGCCAAGATGGAGGCATAGGTGGATGTGCCGTGCCTTCTCACACAACCAAGATTAGAGAAAACTAAATATTAGCAACAGAAAACACAGCCCGAACACAGAAAATTGAACTTTTCGGAAGTCCGTTAACAACAAATTCTTCAGCCTGACCAGTAAGGGGCGAAACCAGCGGCTGGTGGAGCAGGGTTGCACAGGAGGACTCGGCCAGACACACTCAGGCCCCTGGAATCCAGGCGCAGGGTCAGACCTAGTGAGCGACCCAGCGAGCAACCAGGCGAGCGACCGCGGGGGAGACAGCCGGGCCCAGGGCTGCGTGTTGACTGAGGTCGCGCATTTGTGCGAGGGTGGACAGGCGAGGGAGTGGGCGGTTGGAATGAACCGGCAGGTCCCCACGGCAAGCGGCAGTGGAGGGCGCCGCCATTTCCCTGCTCTGACCCCATTTCCACATACAGTGTCATAACCCAGCGACTCTGAGTGGCCCGGCCCAGGTGAGCCACCTAAGGCACTGCTCCTCCGCACCCAGCTGTGAGAAGCGGCAGAGGGGGTCGCCATTTCCCTGCTCTGGCCACGCCCCCACATGCAGCGTCACAACCCAGCGACCTGGGAATCCAAGGCGCCACTTCTCACACTTAAAGGGCCCGAACAGACCAAGAATGGCGCAGGAGGATCTCAGAGCCCCAGAGCCAATAAATCTAAGCGATGAAGAAATAGCAAAACTCACAGACGCACAGTTTAAAACATTGGTGATCAGGATCCTCACAGAACTGGTTGATTATACTGACAAATTAGACAAATATATGAAGGCAAAACTAATTGAAATGAATGGAATTGCACAGGACACCAATAGCAATGAAAAGGAAACTGGGACTCAAATCAATGGAGTGGACCAGAAGAAAGCAAATAATGGCCAAACAGAAAAGAGTCAAGAAGCAAGAATTCAAAGAAATGAGGAGAGTCTTAGGAACCTCCAGGACATCTTTAAATGCTCCAACATCCGAATTATAGGGGTACCAGAGGGGGAAAGGCACAGCCACCAGTGGAAAACTTATTTGAACAAATAATAAAGGAGAATTTCCCCAATCTGGCAAAGGAAATAGACTTCCAGGAAATCCAGGAAGCTCAGAGAGTCCCAAAGAAGTCGGACCCAAGAAGGAACACACCAAGGCACATCATCATTACATTAGCCAAGATTAAAATGAAGGAGAGAATCCTAGAAGCAGCAAGAGCTAAGGGGACAGTCACCTACAAAGGAGTCCCCATCAGACTGTTAGCGGATTTCTCAAAAGAGACCTTACAGGCAAGAAGGGGCTGGAAAGAGGTATTCCAAGTCATGAAATCCAAAGACCTACAACCAAGATTGCTCTATCCAGCAAAACTTTCATTTAAAATGGAAGGACAGATAAGGTGCTTCTCAGATAAGATCAAATTCAAGGAGTTCATCATCACCAAGCCCTTATTATATGAAATGTTAAGGGGACTTATCTGAGAAAAAGAAGTTAAAGAAACATGAACAGTGAAAGGACAACAAACTCACAGTTATTAACAACCACACCTAAAACGAAAGCAAACTAAAAGGACAGCTAGATCAGGAGTGGAAACATAGAAATGAAGATCTCAAGGAGGGTTAGCAACAGGGGAGTGGGAGGAGGAGAAGGGGGGAGAAGGTACAGAAAATAAGTAGCATAGACAGTAGATAGAAAATAGATGGGGGGGGCAAGAATAGCATGGGAAATATAGAATCTAAAGGACTTGAGACATATGGTCATAAACTAAAGGGGGGGTGATGGTGGGGATGGGGGGTAGGGTGGAGGGGAATAAAGGGGGAATAGAACAACTGTAACAGCATAATCAATAAAAAAATTTAAAAAAATAAGCTTCTGGGTGGATAAAGAAAACAGTATTAAATTAAAAAGACAACCAACTGTATGGGAAAACATATTTGCCAATGATACTGCAGACAAAGGTTTAATCTCCAAAATATACAAAGAACTTACACAACTTCACTCTAGGAAGACATCTAACCCAATTAAAAAATGGGAAAAGGACTTGAACAGACACTTCTCTAAAGAGGACATACAGAATATCCCGAGACACATGAAGAGATGCTTAATATCTTTAGCTATCAGAGAGATGCAAATTAAAACCACAATGAGATACCACTTTACACCAGTCAGGATGGCTATCATAAACAAAGCAACAAACAACAAATGTTGGAGAGGTTGTGGGGAAAAGGGGACCTTAGTTCACTGTTGGTGGGATTGAAGACTGGTACAACCATTATGCAAAACAGTATGACATTTTCTCAGAAAAATAAAAATCGACCTGCCTTTTGACCCAGCAATTCCACTCCTAGGATTATATCCTAAGAATCCTAAAACATCAATTTCAAAGAGCCTATGCACCACAATGTTCATAGCAGCACAATTTACAATAGCCAAGAGTTGGAAGCAACCTAGGTGCCCATCAGTAAATGAATGGATCAAAAAATTGTGGTACATATACACAATGGAATTTTATTCAGCACAAAGAAAAAAGGAGCTACCACCATTTGCAACAACATGGATGGAACTGGAAAGCATTATGTTGAGTGAAATAAGCCAGGTGTTCAAAGACAAATACCATATGATCTCACCTTTGACAGGAAGCTAAACAACAAAACAAACAAGCAAGCAGAATAAAAGCAAAGGCAATGAAATAGAGAACAAGGGGGCAGCGATCAGAGGGGGAGGGGAGGGAATTTAAGGGGAAAAGGGGGAGGGATTTGGAGGAACAAGTATGGAGAACACAGGGACAATAACTAAGGGGGATGGAGATGGGAGGGAGGTGGGGAGCTCGGGGAGAGGTGAGCTGGAATGGGAGAAATAGACAGAAAACTATGCTTGAAAAATAACTAAATAAAAATTTTTTAAAAAAGTTTGTTTTGTCTATTTGTGGTCTTTGTGGTTTCATGTAGATTTTAGAATTATTTGTTCTAGTTCTGAGAACAATGTCATTGGTATTGTGATAGGGGTTGCATTGAATTTGTAAATTGCTTTGGGTAGCATGGATATTTTAACAGTATTAAGCTTTTCAATCCATGAGCCAGGTACTTTATATGCTGTGTCACATATGGCAAGCATGACTACAAGGGACAGAAACTTCAAAGTACCAGTCGTTTAAGCAAGGAAGTTGTTTATTTCTTACCACACAGAAGACGCCTGAGCCAAGCATGACAGGGCTGTTGGAGCAGTTTCATGCAGTCAGAAGCCCAGGTTCCTCCTATCTTTCTGCTCTGCCATACTCAGCAAATAACCTCCACCTAGTGATCTAAGATAACTGCATTATTTCCAGCCATCATGCTTACATCCCACAGTGGAAGGAGGAAGAGAAAAAGAAGGATGCACCCTATACTCTAAGACACTTCTCAGAAGTTTCTGGATATGTTCACTCACATCTATGGCCAGAACTCATCCACATGGCCATATCTAAATGTGATGAAAATAGGGAAACAGACTTTCTAATCCAGGCACCCGTGTTCCCAACTAAATTCAAGGTGATGGAGAAAGAAGAGAATAAACAGTAGAGGGGAACTTAACCATCTCTGTTACACATACCTAATTCTAATAAGTTCCAATAATTTCTAAAATTTAAATCTTATTTATATATTTCTGTTAAGTATCCTGATCATACAGTGTAAAATTCTAAATGACATGTGCCAAAACATGTCCCCCACTTTCTCCTGGCCTCATGGGGGAGCAAAGGTCTCCAGGTCTGCAGTTCTCAAAGTGGGTCCTTGGACTAGCCTAGCATCAGAGGAATTTTTTTTAAAAAGCAGATTTTCAGGCCCCTGCCTCTATCTGGGGTTGAGGCCAGGAATCATGTTTCAGCCATGCCTTGGGGTTTCTAAGTCAGCTCAAGTCTGAAGGCACAATACACCCTGCTTCAATGGAAGCACTACTGACAGCTCATTCTTTCTTGCTGCTGCTTCACTGAGTGACACTCAGAACCACAGACAACTCCCCTCTTAACAGCTTGATTGAGAAATAATCATACCCTCATATCACACCACATAAAATGAACTCAAGTATAGGATGCACTCAAATATACTCACACTCGTGCATCCATCCACATAATCAGTTCTGGGACACTTTGATCATTCTTTTTAAATTTAATTTAATTTTCAAATAGTGCCTCAAACATTTTATGAAGGCCTCTCCTCCATTCCTGCCTCCCCCCGCCACTTCATGGTCCTCACACCCAGACCACCACTGCGTTTCCTTCTCTAACCTCTTGTTGGTAAACAGTGAGTTGTGAACAGATGTGCTCTTTACCCACACACATGGGTGAGGGCAGGCTGCACTCTCACAGTTTTGCACTTTGCACATTTTCCCTATCTCCTCTGTGTGGTGATAGGGCTCACCTGGCCAGCCCCTCAGGGTCTCAGGGGCTCTGTGTGTAACAGGCTCCCACACAGCAGAAGCAGGACCAGTGAGTCTTTGGACATCCCCGTCCCAAAGTTTATTCTGTCAGTGGTCAGCTCTGGACTGCCAGCTAGGTGGGGGGTAATGACATCCCTTCTCCCACGCTTCCATTCCCCAGATCCAGAGGCCAGGCTGGGCTCCAATGGGACATGAACTCCGTGATGGCACTGATCTGTTAAGTCTTTCCAACTGTGAGACTTTGAGCTCTCTGGGGTCCAGGAGGGGTCTGTGTGAGATGTGTCCTCACAAATGTTTGCCCCTGCAGCCATATCAGTAACTCTAGACCTCAGGTACTTACTGCACTTTCTGGAGCCTCAGTTTCCTCTTCTGTAGGATGTGGACAGCATTATTCACCTCACATTGAGCAGGATACATTGAGAGACAGCCATGACATTAGGGAAGCAGAAATGTTTTCCTCTCCTCTCTTCTGAAAAGAGGAAAAGTAACCTTGAATACAATTTAGCATTCCAAGCTCTCAGAACCGGATTAATCTTCACAGCCCATTTTGCTCCCATTTTGCTCCATGTTGTGACAGCTGCCGGCAGGAGGCACAGCACACCAGAGCTGAAAAAAGCCCTGCCCTCCAAGACACTGAGCCAGGACAGGGCCCAGGACTTGGCCAGAGGAGTGCAGAAAATTTAGTTAAAGATTTTTTTGGGCACAGGCAACCAAGAGAAAAAGAGACTTCATCAAAATTAAACACTTTGGTGCATCAAAGACACTACCAAGGGAGTGCACAGACCACCATAAAATGGGGAAAATATTTGCAAATCATAGTTCTGACCAGGGTCTAATCTAAAATATACACAGAACCCCTGAAACTCAACAGCAAATGGACAAACAACTTGATTCAAAAATGGGCAAAGGACTTGAGTAGATATTTCTCTCAAGAAGATATGCAAAAGGCCAATAAACACATAAACATAATGCAAATCAAAACCACTTCACACCCATTAAGGTGGTTAGAATCACAAACATAGAAAATAAATGTTGGCAAGCATGTGGAGAAACTAGACCCCTCCTGGACTGCTGTTGGTATATAAAATGCTGCAGCTGCTGTGGGAGACAGTCTGGCTGTTCCTCAAATGGTTAACAGAGACCTTGGGGCCCACCAATCCCACATATATATAAAAATGTGTACATAAATGTTCATAGCAGCCAAAAAGGGGAAGCAACTCAAATGTCCATCAACAGGGGATGGATAAAGAAATTGTGGGCTATCCATACAATGGAGTGGTATTCAGCCATACAAGGAATGAAGCTCTGACACACTCTACAAAGTGTATGAACTAGAAAACATTATGTGAGTGAAAGAAGCCAGACAAAAAAGCCACATAGTGTATGATTCTATTTACATGAAATATCCTGGATAGGCAATTACAGAGACAGAAGAAGGACTAGTGGTTGTCAGGATCTGGGGGAGGTGGTGGGAAATGGAGAGTGACTGCTTGATAAGGCTTCCCCCTGCTCCACTTCTCCAAACTGTATTAAATCAAGAAGCAATGATGATAAATCTCTAGAAGACAGTCGGTTTGGGGGATTCTGCCCTTGAAAACATGGCATTTGATTTCCAGACACATGCCAGAGCATACTAAACAGGTGAGAGGCTAAAACCCTAAACTGACCTTCTTCTGACCTTTCCCCAGTCTGTGGTCTGTTTTGTGTCCACTGTGGCATCATTCATTTTTGTCTGTAGCTCCCTGAGCCCTCTGTAGACAGTAATTGCAGAATTGGAACAACTCCATTAGAAGTTGCCAGCCCTATGTCAAAGCCAGTAATATGCTTGTCTAAAGCAGCAGGCAAGTCTTCTTGTGTTGAGTTTTGTTAGCACCTGTGTCCTGTGCTGGGGCTCCTGAGTCATAATGAGAACTGGGCTGAGGATGGAGGGGAGCAAGAACAACACCACCTGCCTCAAATAGGATCATTTACATCCAAACGGTTCAGGACCCTGTGTTTGTAGTTGCATTGTCAGTATTTTTTATTTGTGGTTGCATTGTCAGTATTTTTTGTGCTGTCAGGTACAAGTCTTTGTATTTTCAGCGTTATGTCTGTTTTCTAGTCCAACGGCTAAAGCTTCTTGAATCTTCAAAGGATGGCTGAGATCTCTTAGATACTTTTCAAGGAACCTGGGCAAGTCACTGCTGTGGGTATTTCTTAAATAATCTCTTTCTTTTATCTGGTAGTGTCTGTTTTTCTGCTCTTCAAGCCAAACCATAAAGTTTCTAAATTCTGTTTCATCTTTGAAGTTGAAGCAGCAGGTCGTGGTAGTTGAGGGCCATCAGCTTCACAGGAACATGGTCTCTGGACTCCAGCCAGGGAAGCTAGATCTTCTTTTAAAAAGATGAGAATGTTCTGGAATTAGTGGAGGTGCCTGCAGAAGTCTATGACTGTGCTAACAACCACTAGATTGTATGCTTTAAAATGAGCATTTTATGGTATGTGAATTATGTCTCAATTTAAAAAAAAAACTTTGTGGGTTAATGTGAAAATATTGTGCTCATGTTCTTGAAATGTTGGCCCTGCAGCACCCCTCTCCCCTAGCTTCCCACTGCCAGAACATTGTTAAACATTTCTGCCCTGTTTCCAGACATTTTCAGCTTTCTGTTGAATTCATGTTCTTGTTCATTTCTCCCTGTGACTCTTTCTCTGGGAAGGGGCACGGAGTGGACAGGGTGAGAAACTACAATGTGGCAGACAGGAGAGTGTCTGCAGAGAGGCAGTGCAGCTGGGGGACTGCGCTGTGCAGGCTAGGGTTGGCAGTATTCACTGTCCATTGGACCCTCCTGTGTGGCCCCAGGGCAGTGACACCAAAGGAGAGTTGGGTCTGCAGCAAGACCAGTCTGGGCATTTTGAAGGCTTTGTGATTGCAGAAGTCAGCCCTCAGGCCCTGGAGTAAGGCTAACTCTAAAGAACTCCAAAGTTGCCCTTGGAGTAGATTCATTTATTCAACTAAATAATAAGTAAACACTTTCCTTGGCCATGATCTTGAGGCTAAGACTTGTAAGACTTCACTTGATGGGGTACCTGAAAGGAGGAGGTGGGTTCATTGACCAGCCCATTCAGCTCAGACCAGCTCAGGCCCTGCCAGAGTTGGGAGGTGCTGGAACTAGAAGGGCAGGGTCCCTTAGCTGAGACCTGATTTTTGAGCTGGGAAGAGGCAGATGCAGTGAGGATGATGATGATGATGACAATGGTGATGATAATGAATTCAGATGACAGGCAGTCATGGGCTGGGAAATGGACTGGTTAAGGGCTTAGACAAGCCACTGGTACCTCAAGCCTCAAGCCTGTTTACCTTGACCCATGCTAAACAAGAGCAATGTTGACAACAACACAGAACCTTTTGCAGCCAGGCTGTGCGAATTGAATCTTCTCAAAGTCCTGAGAGTGGGCACACATTTCGTTCCTGATTTACAAAGGAGGTGGCTGATCCTAGATTTGAGCCTCATTATGGACATGGCTGGCCCATCTGTTCTGTGGGGAGATTTCATCCACACTGTGTCCTGTGTGAGAGTGAGAGCAATGCTTGGTCACATTATCAGAGGCTGGGAGCTGGAGGTCCTGCACTGCGTCCCAGACCAAGGACTCACAGCTGGGCAGGGAGGGTTGAGACACTGAACTCACGATTAATAAGAGACATGGAAATTAAACCCTGGCTGGGGTACCACTGTTATCCTAATGCAAAGTCAATGAACAGCACGTGCTCTATGGGCAAGGATGCATGGCTGGTGGGGTAAGTTGGTAGAACCTTTCAGGAGGACCATTTGGCAAAATATGTCACAATTTCAGCTGCATAAACTTCAGCAGCTGGTTCAGGGCTGGCCACATGTGGACAATGCACAGTACAGCTGTGAGACAGCTGTGGCTACAATTTGAAAATAGCAGAAAAGCAGAAAGGAAAAATGTAATTCACCAAAACAGATATAAGCATTGTTAATATCCAGTGTCTTTTTTGCAGTACTCTTTTCTGAGATCATTCTTTTATTTGCTGTTTTAACCATTGTTCATTGAACTTCCATGATATGCTGAGTCTCTTGTGCCTGGAACCCAGTGCTGATTGTATAAGCCCACCTCTGTAGTTGTGGTAAGAGCCAATCTCAAAGCCAATGGCTTAGGATAAATGAGGAGTTATCCAGGTCCTCTTGCTGGAACTTGATTGTTCCCAATTTTTGCACTTTGAGTAACTCTGAGGTAAACAACTCTAGGCCTAAATTTTTGCTTTCCCTGGGGTAGATTCCAATAAGTGGTCCAAGAGTAGGAGTAAATGTGAGAGTTTGCCAAGTGACTCTCCTGAAAGGCTGATGGGTTGTCCCACAGCCTGCCATTGCACCCCTCTGTGACCTCCTGGCCTTATTGGTAGAAGGAGGGCCGCTAATCTCTACTTGAAGATGCCCTCTGAGTGTTCCTGGTGTGACAGAACCTGGCTCTGTGCATTCCTTGACCTTTTGTCTGAGCAAGGCCTTTGCTCTCATTTCTCTTGGGAATTTGGGCTTTTCCATCTACACTGAACCTGCATTTACTCCCATGAGCTTTTTGCATATTAGTGATGAGCCCCTCTCACCTTCCATACCTGCTTCTATTATTTTATCTCAAGTAAATGTCTGCTTTTCAATCTGGTTTCTGAATATTTTTAATTCAGTCAGTTTTATCTTTTCTTTCTAAAGCCCAGCACCCCTTGTCTGATTGCTCCCAGCCCCCCATAGCTCTTGTTCAGAAGCTGACACACACATATATGAATGTTCACAGAAAACTCCCTCAGGGCTGGGACCAGTCCTCCTTAGGACATAGAACCCTTGTTCTGCAGCCTGCCCAATGCATACCCTTGGGTGGCATCCTTTCCTACTCTAGGACTTGGTTTCCCTATCGATGTAAAGACCTGTTTTGCTGTCATCTGCACAAGCCTCTATCCATCACTTTCAGGGCCAAGGCCCCCCTGCCACCTCATCCCAGCCCCACACTCTCAGAGGTCCAGACCAGAGCCACCTCTCACCCCATGCAGTAGATATACCCTCCTCCTCAATGTTCCCCACCACTCCCTGTCCTTATCTTGTGGATGCCAGGGCTTACTGCAATGCTAATTGGACAATGCCCCAGGCCCAAGGCTGCCTTAAGTACCCTGATAGTGCTATGTGAGGGCCAGTCATATTTTAGGTCTCTGCTTAAAGCAGAGGACACTTCTGGTTATCAGTGCCCAATTATCTTGGAAAATGGCAATTCCAATCTGTTCTTCCAGTGGTCACTGCTGTGGTTTGTTGATCAGTGACTTCATTCCTGGATGTGCAGTTCACATAAAACCTTGACAAACAGAAATTGTAGCCTGAAGTCTTCAAGAGGGTGAAGGCTTCAAGGGAGCCACCTGCTCCCTTGGCTGGTACGTGTGGATTGCTGAGACTGGGAGGGTAACTTTAGCCTTTAAGGTGCACCCCCTGTGTGCCAGGTTGTCTGGGACATTCCCATCTTGCCTTGCATTGCATGATAAGGCAAGCCAATTGATAGATACACCACCTGAGGCCACAAGGATGAAGCATGCCTGGGCCCCCAGGAGTTGGTGTACAACTGTAAGGGGAGCCAGCCTGCATTCCCAAGGTCAAGGTCAGGGAAAAAATTTCCATTGGTTTGGAAAAGCCCTTCTCTCACACCCAGTCCTTCAGTCCATAGGTGGCATCTGCTACATGTCTTGCCCATTGGAGTATTCCAGCCTTGTTCACAGAGATGGTTCAGGGATGGGTACATAACCTGTTAGTTAATGAGATTCTGTTCCATGAATTTTTTTCTAGGGCCACCAAGGGAGAAGCAGGGAATGTCAGATTGGATCTGCCGGAGGCTGTGGGTTACATTTTTAGGAAGGGTCAGACTGTGCATGAAGAAACCACAGAAGAAAATGGAGCTGAGAGATGGGATAGGGAGAGCCCTGGACACATCACTGGAGTGCCTGGATCCAGCCACATTTGAAATTGTAGTTGCTCACCAGATCTTCCACTAAATGATGCAATAAATGCCTCTTTTGGTTTAAACCAGTTTCAGCTACAGTTTTGTCACTTGCAAGAAAATTGTCCTGTGTAATGTGCACTGTTAGAAGGGGACACACATAGAATCAGAAGACTTCCCACTTCTATGCCCAGAGTCAATGAGCAAGAAAGAGGAGACACAGCTTGTCTGGTCCCATCAGACAGCTAGTGCAGAAGACAGGCAAGGGGCAGAAGGGGCAGAAGCAGAAACACCTGAAAGGGACATAGCAGTGATCAGTGTGTGCAGAAAGAATAAAACGCAGTCATGGCAAAGTCTCACAACTTTTCTTGTAAGTTTCAAAATTTTTCAAAATATAGTTCAGAAAAACAAAAATGAGCCCATGCCAACCCCATGTGAGCCATGGTGGGGTTGTGGAAGACATGTTGTATTGGGCACCAGGGGCAGGAGTTGCTGCTGCGTCTGCTCTGGAGTCCATGGTGGGGGAGCTGAGCCTCTGCCTCAGTTTGTAGCTGCCCCTTAGGGACCTGCCATGTGCCTGTAACCTTGGGCAGGTAATTGGCAGTGTCCCAGAGCTTGGCTTTCCATTATAAATACAGAGTTGTTACAATTTCTACTTCACGAAATGGTGTTGAGCCCTAAAATTGCAATTTGTATGTTCGGCTTGAACCAACCCAGTCCAGATAGTGGCAGTTAGTGCTTGCAGGGTGTTGGGGGACATACCCTGTGATGGCAGGGAAGGCTATCAGTGTTGTGTCAGGTCACCTCCTGTATCTACATGGCACAGGGTGTCCCCAGGCTGCTGGCCCTGTGTAGGAGGGGTCTTTGCCCTGCTGGGAGTGGGGCAGTGGGAATAAGCTGAGAAACCTCAAATCTGGGCCTGTAGGTCAAGACCCTCCCCCCAACATCACCCCCAGGGGGATGCCTGAGGCTGGCACATTAATCTGCGACAGAGAGCAATCTGACACAGAAGGGCCTCACTCTCAGGCATTAGAGGAAGTAAGATGTGGAGACAATGCACCCTTAACACACATAACTAAAGGAGTCCAGGTGAGCCCTGCTGCAATACATCAAAAAATAAAGTCACTTAGCCCAGGCTGGTGTGGCTCAGTGGATTGAGCGCCAGCCTGAGAACCAAAGGGCTGTTGGTTCCATCGTCCTAGTCAGGGCACATGCCTGAGTTGCAGGCCAGGTCCCCACTAGGGGGAGCTTGAGAAGCAACCACACACTGATGTTTCTCTCCCTTTCTTTCTCCCTCCTTTCCCCTCTCTCTAAAAAGAAATACATAAAATCTCTTTTAGACTTCCGCCAAGATGGAGGCATAGGTGGATGTGCCGTGCCTTCTCACACAACCAAGATTAGAGAAAACTAAATATTAGCAACAGAAAACACAGCCCGAACACAGAAAATTGAACTTTTCGGAAGTCCGTTAACAACAAATTCTTCAGCCTGACCAGTAAGGGGCGAAACCAGCGGCTGGTGGAGCAGGGTTGCACAGGAGGACTCGGCCAGACACACTCAGGCCCCTGGAATCCAGGCGCAGGGTCAGACCTAGTGAGCGACCCAGCGAGCAACCAGGCGAGCGACCGCGGGGGAGACAGCCGGGCCCAGGGCTGCGTGTTGACTGAGGTCGCGCATTTGTGCGAGGGTGGACAGGCGAGGGAGTGGGCGGTTGGAATGAACCGGCAGGTCCCCACGGCAAGCGGCAGTGGAGGGCGCCGCCATTTCCCTGCTCTGACCCCATTTCCACATACAGCGTCATAACCCAGCGACTCTGAGTGGCCCGGCCCAGGTGAACCACTTAAGGCACTGCTCCTCCGCACCCAGCTGTGAGAAGCGGCAGAGGGGGTCGCCATTTCCCTGCTCTGACCACGCCCCCACATGCAGCGTCACAACCCAGCGACCTGGGAATCCAAGGCGCCACTTCTCACACTTAAAGGGCCCGAACAGACCAAGAATGGCGCAGGAGGATCTCAGAGCCCCAGAGCCAATAAATCTAAGCGATGAAGAAATAGCAAAACTCTCAGACGCACAGTTTAAAACATTGGTGATCAGGATCCTCACAGAACTGGTTGATTATACCGACAAATTAGACAAATATATGAAGGCAAAACTAATTGAAATGAATGGAATTGCACAGGACACCAATAGCAATGAAAAGGAAACTGGGACTCAAATCAATGGAGTGGACCAGAAGAAAGCAAATAATGGCCAAACAGAAAAGAGTCAAGAAGCAAGAATTCAAAGAAATGAGGAGAGTCTTAGGAACCTCCAGGACATCTTTAAACGCTCCAACATCCAAATTATAGGGGTACCAGAAGGGGGAAAGGCACAGCCACCAGCAGAAAACTTATTTGAACAAATAATAAAGGAGAATTTCCCCAATCTGGCAAAGGAAATAGACTTCCAGGAAATCCAGGAAGCTCAGAGAGTCCCAAAGAAGTCGGACCCAAGAAGGAACACACCAAGGCACATCATCATTACATTAGCCAAGATTAAAATGAAGGAGAGAATCCTAGAAGCAGCAAGAGCTAAGGGGACAGTCACCTACAAAGGAGTCCCCATCAGACTGTTAGCGGATTTCTCAAAAGAGACCTTACAGGCAAGAAGGGGCTGGAAAGAGGTATTCCAAGTCATGAAATCTAAAGACCTACAACCAAGATTGCTCTATCCAGCAAAACTTTCATTTAAAATGGAAGGACAGATAAGGTGCTTCTCAGATAAGATCAAATTCAAGGAGTTCATCATCACCAAGCCCTTATTATATGAAATGTTAAAGGGACTTATCTGAGAAAAAGAAGTTAAAGAAACATGAACAGTGAAAGGACAACAAACTCACAGTTATTAACAACCACACCTAAAACGAAAGCAAACTAAAAGGACAGCTAGATCAGGAGTGGAAACATAGAAATGAAGATCTCAAGGAGGGTTAGCAACAGGGGAGTGGGAGGAGGAGAAGGGGGGAGAAGGTACAGAAAATAAGTAGCATAGACAGTAGATAGAAAATAGATGGGGGGCAAGAATAGCATGGGAAATATAGAATCTAAAGGACTTGAGACACATGGTCATAAACTAAAGGGGGGGTGATGGTGGGGATGGGGGGTAGGGTGGAGGGGAATAAAGGGGGAATAGAACAACTGTAACAGCATAATCAATAAAAAAATAAAAATAAAAAAAATAAAACAAGTTCTCCCCCCCAAAAAAATCTTTTTTAAAAAGTCACTTATAACCAATTGCTTGGTCCTTGCGTATCAGTGTGAAATGCCCAGGTAAACTCCTGGGTGTAGGGTCCTGTGTTCAAGGTTAGGCAGAGTGAAGAGAGGAGATAAATAAAATGGAATCATTTTAACCAAGCTGTTAGAATTATTCACATTATAAAGGTTGAGACATGAGGAAAGACTTCAGTCTTGTTCCAACTAGCCTGGGAACTTAAACTTTTTTGAATTTTCAGTCCTGGTCAATGCCTGAATATACCTCTGGACCTCGGGGTTATCCTCTAATTACTCCCTGAAGCACTCTTGTATACCTCCACCTGACATCTATTATCCAGACCACTAGAAGTGACTAGACTTTGTGATGCCCACCTGCTGGACCACCTGGTGCCCATTATTCTGAGTGTCTGCCATCTGATTGATAATTGTTCTGGGTGGATGATAGGGCTAAAAATGTAGGACTGATAATTCTCGAGAATATACTTTCTACCATAAGAACTTTTAACTTTTTTCTTTGAGACATTTCATCCAGCTGAGGATTCTGCATTTGTAAATTTATGTATTTGCTAAAGTTTATTTGTGCCCCCATAGTCCAGTTGCTGCACTTTCAAGGCCTTTGGTGGACACATACAGAGCAAGGAACAATCAGAGCCACTTGAAGTGCATGTTCACAGCCAGGGTAAATGAGATGACGCTTACTGCCTTCTTGTTCCTGCTCTCAGACCATACATGAATGAGCAACCTCTTCACAATCTCTTTGCATGACAGTTTTTGCATCTTTTTGCCTTTTGTTTGTGATTTTGCAGTTTAAAATGGTCTTAATCACAGACCTGAAGTTCTTACTGTCTAGAGTTCCAGAGCCCCAGAGAACCATGGTAGACCTCATGGAGAAAATACAGGTGAGGTTCACTGAAGCAGGAGCCATGAGTTTAATATTAATGAATTAACAACATATATTAACTAAGGTGTCCTTAAATAGAAACACATATGAACAGGTTCTGTTCAACAGTTAGTTGAAGAAAAACATTGTAACCAGAGGCTGACAGGCACCAGACCTTGTGTTTACCCAGGTGTAGTGGTTCAGAGCTCACAAACCCAGCATGTACAGTCACTTTACAGACAGTGCTACCATGAGTAATGAGAATTGACTATATATACAGTAGACCTAGCTTCTGGACTGTGTGTCTTCCTTTAGAAATAAACCTTTTTGTCTTCCTCCTCCCATGTCTTCCCTTCCTTGGGGGCCTTTTCCAATGCCCTGGATGGGCGGTACCTCCTTGTGTGACGTGGTTATTTTCTAGTGCTCCCTGGGCCAGCCCACAGTAGGCCTGGAAGGCATTTGATGATGTGTTATGTCATAAAGGCATCTATTTAACCTGAACAAGTAGGTGTTCCCAAGCGCTGGCACTGCAGTTCGAACTGAGCCTGCTAGAAAACCTGAGAGTCAGGCAGGGAGTTCTGGGCCAGTGGAAAAAGCCTATTCTAATGCTATGACTCAGAGAGTGATATGGAACCCCTGGGGTTCTCATGGGGCAGTTGGGGCAGGGTGACTCTGCTTGCTTCCATCACTAGGCTGCACATAGCCCACTAAGTACAAAGTGGAGACTGTGGTGAGGAGAGGCCCCTGCAAGCTCCAGGACCTCAGCTGAGAGAAAAACACATCTTGGCTCCTTGTCAGAACCTACCCTGCATTATGTTATGGGCTCTGGTCCAAAGACCCTCACCCAAAACCATTGATTGGATGTCAAGATTTGTGGCCACCCAGCTCCCCATGCTCCTTCTGTCTACTCTATCTGCAAGAGCCCATTATGCTCACACTACTACCCATCAGCTCTGTGGTCCTAAAAACATCACCAAGACCCCAAAGCTCTGTGTCCCCTGTGGAAATTGAAATTGCTCAGCTTTCTTGAATCAAGGGCCATTTCTCTCTCATGGTGATTTCCACCAGGAAGGAAGTAGACACTAGAGCAGGCCAGAGTCCAGGACAGCACTATCCCTCAGTTCTGTTGGGTTGCTAGAACCCTGGGATCCTTCAGACATTCCCTTACAGCCCTTGGGAGGTGGGCCCACAGATGCCCAATGACTAATAAGAAATTGAAGTTCAGGAAAAGTAACTAATGGATCAACAATCATGGCCAGGGGGCAGCACTAGGACTTGAATCAGACCTGTGCCTCTAGACACACTGCTTTCTGCTGATTCTTTTCTTTTAGCTCATTGCCAGTGTCTGTCAGCACACCCCATTTCCCAAAAACATTGACCAGAAGTTAGGTACAGCTACCTCTTGACCAAAGTGCAGAAAAGTGCACAAAAACAGAAACATCCACTCTAACACTTTTGTGTATTTCCTTCTGTTTTATTTGTCCTGCGTACTGTTACTTCCCATTGTCTCCAATTGTTCCCTGTGTCATCATACAACTCCATGAATAACATTTGAAGGGCTTCACCATGTCTGACTGCATAGAAATAACATAGCTTACTGAACCATTTTCCAATTGCTGAACATTTACATTATTCATGATGCTTGTTATAAACAACCCTTCAGTGAACATCTGTATGCACCACTGGCTGCAGAGCTAGTCACTTCACTGTGTAAATTCTCCAAAAGGGGATTGTTGATTTCAAGGGTAAGAACATTTTTAGACTCTTGCTCTAACCTTGAACTGCTTTATATGAAGCCTGTGCCAGTCTGTTCAGTGAACTGTTTGAAGGCAACAGGACAAAATAGGGGTGGGAGCATTAGCTCTCAGGGCCAAAAAGAGAACACAGTCAAGAATTCAGGGCATCACAGGTGGTGGCCACCCTGGAGAGCAGTGGATGGACATGTTGGGTCTGAGGTCAGAATAGAATTAAGGGAGTATACTGACCTTGTGGCCTGTCCATTATTATGGAGCCCCAAAGAGGAAGGAATTTAGAATCAAAGAGAGTCAAAGCTGAGATTGGGCAGATCATCCATTCAGCAAAGAGAACCCACTCTATCACTTCTAACAGAGGGCTTCCACACCAGGGTACAGCTGCCAGATACTGGCATGCTGAGCGAGAACAAAGGGGCTCCGTGGGGCTCAGACAGAAGCTGACATTTGGGTTGGGGGTAGAAGGAAGCCTGGAGCTTAAAGCAGTAGCTACCTGAGGCATTGCTCAGGCCTAATGGGTGGGGATTGTAACCAGCTATTTATTGTTGGGGACCGATCTGCCTGGTTTCAGGAATTGTAACTACCCTCCATGGGTAAGGATGAGTAAGCAACCTCTGGAATGCAAGCCACAAGAGACAAAGCTTGTCTCAGGTAGCAAACGCTGCCTCAGCTTACTCCCCTACTCCCAAAGCATGGTTGGCTAGTCAGAGACAGATAAGACTCCTCAGAGAGAGGGGCAACCTAAGCCAGACATGATCACTTGGGAGGCCATCATGGAAGGACTCGAGGGGCTGCTACAAAGAGGGAGCGACGGACCCTCATTACCCCTGCTATTCTAACATAGCCAGAGTCCCCATGTCCTCTGGGAGAGTGCTTCCTGGCTCTAATCTATGTAAGCCTGAAACCTGTGATGGGGGAGGTGGTGTAGCTTCTTGCCCAGCTAGAGTGGTATCTGGGGTAATCTGGCATAAGAAAGAATTCCTAAAAGTCCTGTGAAACCTGCTTTGCTAAGAGTGCTTTCATTCATATGTTAAGGGTCTGAGCAGGAAATGAGTAAGTCTCCCAAAGTTTCTGCAACCCCCTTTCCTGACAGACTTTGAGTCAGACTAAGCCCTCATATTTCTTTGAAATGTTATCTACTGTTTGATCCTTGCCACCCTGTATTCCTGTGTATTACAACCCAATACAAGCGCCTGGAGGAAGAGGCTCCTGGCCTTTTTCCTCAGAGAAATTGGCCACCTCTCCTCCCCAAGCAGATCATGTCTTGGTAGTGTTTACTTTCATCTGTGGCAAATGGGGAGACTTGAGGGCAAAGTTGCCCCCACAAGCTATGGGCCCAAAGAATATTGGATACTCTTTCCCTCCTCATCCAGTGGATGTTGATGGTAATCAGAAACAGGCAAAGATATCTTCTTCCTAATCAATCTCCTTCCAACACCTGCACTCCCACCTCTAGCTGCTTGGATGGAGATGTTGACAGAACTGGTGCTGGGGACTGCGTAACAGTTTGGCATAGGACCAGACACACTGGGGTTAATGAAGATCAAGGGTCAAGGACTGGCCATGGAGGCCTGAAGAAGGTTGGACAGCAGTGGCTGCAGGCTGAGTGGCAACTCACGGTGGACTGTGGGTGAGTTGGCCAAATCACCTCCAGGCCCACTGTGGGTGTTGAGCTTAGGCAGATCTGGCGAAACTCTGCTACTTCCCATCTGATAACAGGGCCACCTCTAAGACAGTGCGGGATGAGTGAGAGAACTCCCACACAGATGTCACTCAGTTCTAGGCACATACCACACACTCAGTAGTACTGGCATCATCATCATTATCTTTATTTCAGCAGCTGGACTTATTTGGGGATCCATCATCCACTGGGTTCAGTGAACTGCTCCCATTTTGGAAGGCTAGCTGTTTCTCAAGATCCCTAGGCCACATTTCTGGGGCTTTAAGTGATGAGGGAACTCTAGAATTGAAAAGCTTTTAATTTTAAGTTATAGTTAATAAATTTAGTAATTAATGCAGGTAAAAAGCTATTGTTCCAGAGACTGGGTTGTATAATCAGACCCACTGTGACTTCAGGAGACTCATAAGCAATTCAACCTTTGTGCCCCAAAAGGGCAGCTGCAAGCAATCAAGATGACATTTGAGCCATTGTGCTCCATGGAAAGACATCTTTGGCCCAGGATGCAGATAAAGAATCACTGGTCAAGAGATGAAAGGATGCTAGGAAAATTGCCAGGCCGCAGCTTTTATCTGATTAATCTTTTCCCTGAATTCTAGACCTCTTACCTACACTTTTCTTCTCCTTATTGAAAAGGTCAACTTGAGATGAAATATAAGACAGTCTGTAGTAGGGTACATAACCCACTGTCTTCTCAGATTGCCGGCCATCTGAGTAAAGTGCACATGGAGATTCAATCCTTGTCTCTACTTACTGGTTCTGGTAGTGACAGGCAGCCTGAATGCTGACTTTTTTTGGTTTCATTAGGAGAAATGAAAATATAAAAAATGGCCAGTGTTTTTCTTTGCTCATCCTTTTGCATAGATATTTCATGATCTATGCAAACTGCTTTGGCTACATGGCCCCTTTGTATGAAGACCAACTTGAACCTAGCTTTGGGATGCTGAAATGGGATTTACCCAGGGGGCCTCAGCTGGTGGATGCCAGCACCTTATCCTATGAGCACCTGAGAGGTCAAATCTGATTGCCTCTACCAAGTGTGGAGGAGATTGAGAAGCCAGGGCGAAAGACCTGCTCCAGATCCCAAACTGATTGTAATTGCCCCAAGGCCACAGGCTAGTGTGAAGTCATGCAGGTGACCTTGGTGCCCATCTAGCTGTTCCCCATGGAGGCTGGTCTGCAGCCCCTACTACTCAGGCCACTGAGTAGTCTGGTTGGAATGAACACTGAGTGGTCTTAGTTCTTCCTAAAACTCTTAAACAGAAAACAAAAGTAAACAGTTTCTAAGCGTGGTTGTGTCCATTAAAAAAAATTCCTAGGGCTTAGAGCTGAGCCTCAGGGAAGGTGGGGGGCTGATGGCACCCTCCTCTCCACCTGGCCCTGGCTGCTTCAGAAGAATGGTAGGAGAGGATATCAAACATCTGCACATCCCAGGACATCTGAGGGCTAAAGTTCTGTTCTCTGGACCAAATTACGCCTTGCATTTGGTTTGGACCTAACTGAGTAAAATTGAATAATAACCATAGGTAAAAGATTCGAATTGCAATTTGCTTATTTGATGCGAGCCTACTGAGAACAGACCTGTGCTGGCTGCAGTGAGTGCCCTGGGAGTCACACTTTGGTACCAACACAAGCACCATTTTAAAAATTTTATTTCTACTTTTTCTATATTATTAATTTTCTATAATGAGAATATGCTTTTAAAAATCAATATGTATATCCACACAATGAATATATTTCATCCATATAAAGAAATGAAGTACTGATACCTGCTGCAACATGAATGAAACTTTCAATCATGTTGAGCGGAAGAAGCCAGTCAAAAAAGACCACATACTCTTAGCGTCCATTTATAAAAAGTCCAGAACAGGTGAATCCATAGAAGCAGTAAGTAGATTACTGGTTGCCTGGGCCTGAGAGAGGGTGAGGGGTCTTCTCCTTCTTCTTCTTTTTAAAGTCCTCACCCAAGGAAATGGTTATTGATTTTAAAAAGAAGAGAAGAGATGGAGAGAGAGATGGAGAGAAACATTTATCAGTTGCCTCTTATACGCAGGCTGACCAGGGACCAAATCCACAACCTAGGTATGTGCCCTGACCGCGAATAGAACAGGTGACCTTTCAGTTTACAGGACAACAATCCAACCAACTGAGCCACACCAGCCAGGGCTGGACAGGATTCCTTTTGGAGTGATCAAAATACTCTGGAATTAAAGAGTGATGATGGTCATACAACTCTGTGAAGATACTAAAAAACACTGAATTGTACGCTTTCAAAGAGAGAATTCTATAGTGTGGGAATTATGCCTCAATAAAGCTGGTATTTAAAAAGTGAACACATTTTTTAATTTGGGAGCAAAGGAAATGTTATATCAACTTTTTAATTAATTACAAAGAAGAATAAAATAAAGACTGTGTTATAAAACACTGTGGCCCCAGTTGGGTGGGGAGCCCCATTGGGTGGGGTCAGAGTGTAGGGGCCCAGTATTCACCTTCCAAGCCACACTTGACCCCCTTCAGAGAGCCACCAGCCCCCTTCTTTTGGGTGCAGGTTCCTGAAGTGCCATCTTTGACCCATCTCTGTCCACCACTATCCAGTGAGTTGTGGTTCCTCATCACAGGTATGAGGCTGCCTCCCTGTGCTGTGGCCTTCAGGAGGGCTCAAGGAGGGCTGCACTGGGTCTGATCACTAGACCGTCCCAGGCTGCCTAAGCTCACATGGGGATAGTACCTGGCAGTTGGGCTCCCTCTGGCAAGATAAAACTCATCCTTCCTACTGGTGAGCCTTCTGGGGCCTGATATGAGCGGAGGTAGAGGGTGGGTTCTCTGCTTCCATGAGTGAGTTTTTGTTGAACACCAACTGTACCTCAACACTGTTGATCACTATCATTATATCCATCTCACAGATGAGCAAACCGATGACTTAGTTTTGTTGTATGCTGGGTTCTGGTCCCAGAAGTGCATCTGCATGGGCAGGTATGTGCCTGCAGGTGCCCATCTCACTGACCAGGCTGAGTATCAGGGCAGACTAGACTTGGGGGTCCCTGGCATTGGAGTCTCAGGTAGCCGGGGTGACAGCTATGGGAACTAGCGGGGGCACTGTGGTTAACTCTGTGGCCTTGAGCAACCTACTTAAAGTTAGAAAGTCTCTGGGCTAGGCCTCAGTGTACTCATCTGTGCCATGGAGATAATCAACCCACTTGGCCTGATAGCCACTGAGATGGCTGGCTATTCCAGGCAGCAGAAAGAGGTATTGCCATCACCAGCCTGGGCAGGCAGTTTGCAGAGGGCCTTCTGCAGGCTTGGCTCATGTCATCCTTAGGGCAACCAGTAAAGCAGACAGGGAGTGCTTGTTCTCCCCATCAGAGTCAGGGAGATGCAGGCTCAGAGATGTCAGTGTCTTGGCTAAGGACACAGAGTGGTCCTGGCAAAGTTCGGGTCCCAAGGTCTGCCCAAGGATGCTTCAGGCTTCCCTTGCTTGGATCCCAGGACCTGTACCAGCGCCCAGCCCAAGGTTAATTGCAAAGAGAACTGTGATATCTCCACTAGCTGCTTAGCTGTGGACTCCAATGATCATGGGTCAGCAGAGGAAGTAAGCTCCCTGTCACAGGAGGCATGGAAGCAGGGTACCTGAAACCATGCTGAAGGGCTGAGAGTGCATGTAGTACTCAGTCAGGGCAGTTTCTCCCTGCTCTCTCAGGTCCTGAAGTTGCCCCTGTAATGTGTGGGAATGCTGCTGCCATACTAGGCATACCAGCTAGCTGTGGATGGGCAGTGGCCCACAGGCAATAATGTGAATAACCAGCCATCTTCTCTATCATAAGATAGGCACAATGTCCATGCACCACCTGTTTGGCCCTTTGAGAGCTGAGAGGAGGCCAGATTGAAATGCGTCTCTCTGGAACATGCATAGCTCCATCCCTTCTCGATTTTTCCCTGGACAGGCCTAGGCATGCCTATCACAGGCTTGGGACTCACAGTATCCTCAAAGACTTACTGAGTCTTGGAAAAATATGCAGTTTTTCAACAGGGACAAACCAGGATGGTCAGGCCTATTCTTCAGGGGGGATACTGAAGCTTGGCAAGGGTGGGATTGGCCCAAGGCCATGCAAATGGCAGCATAAGGTTGGGGTCTCTAGTTTTAACAGGAAAGACAGTAAGGTCTTCACCCACCCACCTCTGCCTGGAAGGCCCACTCTGGGAGGAGGACTCACTCAGATCCCCACATTGAGGGGTCTTCAGGCTGGTAGAGCTCTTGTCTGCTGCTGTCCTTTCCTCACGTAGACTCTGAGTTTGATGCCTATCCCAGAAGTGGGCATGTGGACTGCAGACTGCATATCACAGGTGTGTGCCAAATGCCCAGTCCAGTGCCAGCACTTTGTGGAACCATGGCTCTCTGACCATGGAAGGAGGGAAGTCCTTATCTGTGGCACCACCCCATTTCCATGGTGTAAATTCTCCCAGCTTTACCACATGTCACTGAACAGAGTTGGAAAGAGATACCAGCCCTCACAAATCAGTCTGCTGGCTTTAGCACCCACCAGCACCCTTCAGTACCCTGCAGGATCTTGGAAAGTCCTGCTGCTCTTTTAAGTCAGCTTGACACCCCCACCCCACCCTGATTGTGAGGGTATGATGTCACCTGAGTTCCTTTGTACCAAGGGCTCCAGGTCCAGCAGCCACAGGCACACCATGTGTCCGAAAGTTTCTGTGTGCTTGACAAATGTGCCATGCCAAGGGGTGGGACCAACATGAGAACAGCCTGTTGTCTCCCTTGGACCAGCTGCCTCCCCTTGCCTCTGTGTCCTGCTATGGAAGTGGGCCAATGACTACATATCACAGGCTTATGGAGGACAGAGTGGGAACCTTGATGGAGCAGGGCTAGGAAACTAGTAGTGTAGTCTTTGCCACATGCCATTTTCCCACAATAAGGATCAAGATCCCCAAGAGAAAAGCATGCCTGTGGGGAGTCCCGAGGAGGCAGAGAGTGGGGGAGATCTGGTAAAAGGGGGCAATACCATTTAACAGAGGTGGGTGAGGAAGAACACTGGGGACTAAGGGACCTCTGCAAGGTTCTCTGGGTCCTATCCACCTACATGCTAGTTCAGCCTGTCTTAGGAATTCTGGGATTTAGATCGGATAATTTTTTTGCCTTTGGAGTCTCAGTTTGCTTAACTGAAAATGAAAATAATGATTACAGTGCTTGCCCTCCTGTCGAGGTGGTGAGATCCTGATGGATTCTGGTGAAGTGAGGGAAGGGCACACCACGGTTCAAGGAGGCTTAGCCCCTGTTGGGGTGCTGGTGGGGTTCAGGCTTCTTCCTGAGGTCTTCCTGAGGGCTGGGAATAACTGGCCCTGGTCCTTCGCCCTCTTGCCTGCCCATTCTGCGCTGGCACAGGGCTCAAAGGTCTAGCACGCCTGCTGTGCTAGGTGAGGTAGAAAGCCTGTGCCTCTTCTGCAGTACACATGGGGCCCTCAGTAGGCCTGCGAGGCAGTACAAAGCGCTCGGGGTCCAGGAGTGCAGCCTGAAGTGAGAGCTGAGGGAATACTGAGGACTTCTGCTGCTGTGGAGCCTGGCAGAGATCTGGAGAAGGCCTCAGGGGCCGGTCTGCAGGTGGCCGCGAGCGCGCTGGAGGCCAGGTGGGCGTGCCAGGCCCCGCCCCGCCGCGCCAGCCCGGGGCTTGGCAGCACAAGCCCCGCCCTCCAAGCGCGCCGGGTCCGAGCCCCAGTGAAACGCGGCAGCGCGTAGCCGGAGCAGCACGCGGAGACGCAGCCCCGCGGGAGGCCTTTGGGAGCACGTCAGGACCCGACCCGAGAGCGACCTGGGCTCGGAGCGCGTTTTCCAGACCCTAAGCGCGCCCTTGCTAGTCCCAGCTGCCAGGCCTCTGGCATGGACGGCGCCCGCTCATGTGAGTGCTGAGCACCCCCACCCCCCTTCTTTGTGTGCGCGCCGCCGCTGCCCCTTCCTCACGCACCCTTGCTGCGCCCCGAGCCGCGTCCTTTGTGGTGCAACCGCCGGGCCTGTTCCTCCCTTTTCCACAACCTCCTAGTCCCCTTTTCAGCCTGCCCCGGCCGCCTAGGAACAGCCCAGCTGAGCAGGGCTGGGCTGAGTAGGGCTCGGCCTCCTCCTGTAACGCTCTCCGGGTCTTGTAAGCAGCCCCTTCCCCAGGGAAAGCCCAGAAGGACCCTCCGTGGCTGGGGCGGGACGGGAGGGCCCGGCGCGGGCGCTGCGGCAGCGCTGTCTCATCCTACTGCTGGGACAGGTGCGGCGGGGCCCGCTTTCACGCCGGTCTCTGTGTCCTTGCCGGCAGAGATGGACGGCGATGGCGGCCGCCTAGACTCCGCTGGAGCACTGATGGAGGACCAGCGCGGCGCGGGGCCCGCGGGCAAGGTGGAGCCGGCGGCGGTGCCGCGGACGCGTGTGGCCCGACCCGGGCCACAGCGCTTCTTGCGGCGCAGCGTGGTGGAGTCGGACCAGGAGGAACCGCCGGGCCTGGAAGCTGCGGAGGCGCCGAGCGCGCAGCCCCCGCAGCCCCTACAGCGCCGGGCGCTGCTACTGTGCAAGACCCGCCGCCTCATCGCCGAGCGCGCACGCAACCGCCCAGCCGCCCCAGCGCCCACCCCGTCCGCTGCGTCGCCGGGTGCTTCCAGCGACCCCGGCTCAGAGCCTGCGGGTGCGCAGGAGCCGGGCTTCGACCCGGTGCCGGTGCCCGCCCCAGACCGCGGGCGGGGTGAAGAGGCGGCGTCACCGAGGAAAGAGGACGCAGGGACGCAGGAGGAAAGGCCGGAGCCGGGGCGCGCGCGCAGAGATGAGCCCGAGGAGGAGGAGGACGATGAGGATGACCTCAAGGCCGTGGCCACCTCCCTGGACGGCCGCTTCCTTAAGTTCGATATCGAGCTAGGCCGTGGCTCCTTCAAGACTGTGTACAAGGGTCTGGACACGGAGACCTGGGTGGAGGTGGCCTGGTGCGAGCTGCAGGTGAGGCGTGCTCTAGCAGGGGGGTGGTGAGTGTGTCCTTGTTTCTGTGGTGTCCTACCTGGTCGTAGGTAGTTCTTGGGCAGCAATGTGTCATCCGATGTGTGAGTGGCTGGATGTGTGGGAGCGGAAGAAGAATGGCTCTGTGTGATGCAGATTGGGTGATGGAGGACAAATCTGGTGTGTGGCATCCAGGTGTGTCACAATGTGGCCCACACTGGAGAGTGGGCAGAGAGTGGGCACTTAAAGGGTGATTTATCAGCTTTGTTCCTTCTTGACTCCTAATTCCAGTGTTGTAAGGACCCAAGTTGTATGGATCCTGGTGTCTTTGGAGAAGCAATGTGAGGGCTGCAGGACCCTGGATCCTGGGCTTGAGAACTCTGAACTGCTCTTAAATGTGTACTTTCCCAAGTCTTGCAAGGTGTAGGTGCCGCTGGCCTGGGGTTTCTAAGGGGCTTCTTCTGACCCACAGTCTGTTTAAGTTCAGGCCTGGTGGGCCCTGGGCCTGTAGGGCAATGCCTGGAAGTGCTGTGAGTAGCCTCTTGGAGCTCCCAAAGCCCATTTGTTCACAAAGTGGGTGCCTGAGGTCTTAAAACCAAGTCATGCAAAATGCAAGGGATGGTTTTTTTTTTTTTTAAAGGCAAATGCTCCATGCATTTTTCATAACCTTGCTCTCATGTTGGCTGTGTCAGGCCCAGCCCTGGAAGATTATATAAACCGTAACTGGAGCAGCCCTGGGCCATCCATGCCTGTAACAGTGGGTGTTTACTGGCCCTCTGTCTTTTGGGGGGGCAGCTGTCCAGCATGGGGCTGGCCTCGAGTGTAAGCCTACACCAGCATCCTGTAAAGTTAACCAGGCCATCCAGGCTTGATGCAGGGCCACTGGCCACACTGCAGGCTGCCTGCCCTTTTAGCTTAAAAGGATTTGGTTGCTCTGTCCTCCAGGTTTTAGCTGGAGGTGTGCATGTGTACGTTTGTGTGTGTGTGTGTGCATGTGAGAATGAGAGAGAGAGAGTGTGTGAACTGGGCTAATTTGTTGGTGCTAACCCATCCTTAGCCTTTCTCCTGAGACAAAGAACCCCAGAGGTCACCCCTCTTTGAAGCCCCTTTTCTGCCGTGGAAATGTAGGTGTCCCAGGGAGTCCTTCATGAGCAGCTGACAGCTCTTCTCTTTCATAGCCCTGCTGAGAGGTACCTTGAGGTTCCTGGGGTGTGCTGGAGATGGCTTGGGAGTGAGTGGGCATCACTGCTACATACAAATGTAGAGTGGAGGGAAGATCTGGAGAGGGAAGATTGGGGAAAAGAGGATTTTTACTTCTTAAGAGTAACCATGCCTTCCCACCTTCTTGCTCTTGCCAAGTGAGATATCATGGCAGCCTGAGTACCCACCAGTGCTCCCTTGTGAAATGCCTGTGCTGGGGAGGACAAGAATGGGGTAGCTGTAGCAGGCACAATTCTGAGTTGGACTTCAGCAGCAGAACCCTGGTGATCTGGTTGAGGCAGGCATTGCAGGTGCTGTGACCTTTGGAGGAGGAGGTTGTTACCTCCCATTTCTTTTAAGGGAAGGCAAGTGATTTTGCCTCCCAGTTCCTGAGCAGAGCTCACAGGGGTAGAGCCTGCTGCTGTCCAGGAGTTGTTTATCCTGGACTTTGGGTGATGATGGAAAGACTGGAGATGGCTTCCAATTTGGTGACATTCCTTGACCAGGAGATACTGGAAGCCCTAAGCCAGTAGGGAAACCATCTGTGTATCTTCCTTCCCCAACAGGAGATTAGTGTAACGTATGCCTTTGGCCATGATGCAGCATTGGGGTCAGCTGCCTGCCTTCTGCTTGGCAGGGCTGAGAGGGACCAGCTTAGGACAGCCAAGAACCTGCTGTGTGTTTAGCTGCTGTTTCCCCCAGTTTATTGTTGAGGACCCCCCACCCAAGGCCACCAGCATGGACCTACACGGCAGAGGGAAATTGTAGCATTATAGGGGGAAGCCCTAACCTGGTAATAGCAGTCCGTTTAGGACTGGAGATGAGTATGAACTGTAGGATGCCAAGTTAGGCTTCTCAACCACTGTGCATTGGGAGAGTGTGATGAATGGCCTGCTGGCTTTATGTCTGGGGAGGGGTTTACAATGTGGAGATGTTCTTCCACCTTGCCCCCCCACCCCCTGGCCCCAGAATTCCTGGGTGTTAAGGCTCCCTTCCAGTGGAGGGCAGGTCTCTTGGAGTGTTGCCCTGAGCCAGGGAGCTTTATATGGAAGGATTCCTCCCTCCCATGAACTCTCTTCTCTATCCCCAGATATACGTTGGCTAGCAGGTTTGGAATGCCCTGAAAACTCACCTTCCAAAGTCTGTTTACTTCTCTTACCCTCTGGATGCAGGGAGGTGTTTGTACTTGCTGGCTTCCCCAGAACTGACACAGTATCACCTGCTCACTTTTTCTGGGTTATCCTGTCAAGGGAAGGTCAGGACGCATTCCCAGATCTAATAAGTCTAGCTTGGAGGCCATCAGGTCCCATGACTCCCAATTTCCTTCTGTGTTACTATTGTGGAGAAAGCAGTATATTTTTACCTCATAGTGAAGGGCAGTGAGGTATGTCACCTCCTGGATTTTCCAGCTGTCCAGAGGTGACACTGATTTGGGGGGAGCTATTTTAAAGCATTACATCCCTATCTCTTTTCTTCCTAATAAACTTTCATTCTTGGCATCAGACCATGTCACGATAGCAGTGGAGGAAGTACAGATGCACCCAGAATCACCGCCCTTGCTCTGTCTCATGTTTCCTACATACCCAGGTCCTTCTTTGGCCAGCTCTAGTCCTGCACAGACCCCATCGTATCAAACAGTGCTTAGGTCCATAGGGCTTGTTCTTGACTCCGGGCTGCCTGGAAGAAATAAGTCTGGACCACTGACACTATTCCAGGCAGCTCGGGTCACTCTCTCAATTCTGCGCTGGCATGAGACCTGAATAGAAAAAACAAAGCCAGCCTGGATCCAGCCAGCTTCTGGAAGCATAGTTGGAGGTGACCTGGACCACCTTGGAGAGAACCATGTTTTCAGTGCTCCTGCCAATGTCACCCCTCTTGTCACTGGCCCCTGCCTTCAGGGTCTTTGCCCTCTGTGCTGCCTCCTCCCCATGGAAGGCTGCTGTAAGCTGCTGTTGCAGGGCCGGGCACTTCCTGGAGGATCCCACCTGGAGTCTTTGCTTCCCATGGTGATGTCCAGCATGTGGAGTCCTTCTACCTCAAGGGGCTGTGAGTCCTTGACCCTGCTGCATCCAAGCACTATCGGGCCCTTTTAGCAGACCCTGGGGGCTGGGCCCCACTACTCAGGCCCTGGATCTCCCAGGTGCTGTTATGAAGCTCTCCTACTGTTCTGTGCTGCCCTAGGGCACCTCAGCTTCCGGAGGGATGGCGGCAGCCTGGGCTCCAGGCTGGGGAATGGCTTATGGATATGGGGACCACAAGACCTGATATTGTGTGACCTGCTGGTGTTCCTTTGGTTCGGCCACAGAGGCACTGTGTTCCCCACCTGCCTGCCCCAGCCAGATATCTGTGTCCTATTCACTGTCTGTGCCTCGGATGTGGATGACGCACCTGGGGGCTTGCTGAATGTGGCCATGCTGACTGCACTGGTCCACTTGCTATCCTCGGAGGGTGACCAGGTCTGCCTTTTGTTGGTGTGGCCCAGTTGTCTCTCCTGTGGCTGTGGGTACCCGACCTGTGCTGGCAGTGAGCTCACACATGTGCTTGTGCAGGTGCACAATTGCCTTTCGTAGACAGGCCAGGCACACACCCTGTGGTACCAAGCACCCTCTGCCCAGGGTTGAGAGGTGCCCCCAGTGGCCTCATCTGCTTTCAGAGGAGCCCCAAGCAGCTGATGTGCCTAGGGGACAGTCCTTGCATATTTTAGCAGGATACTTAGAAAGGGCTCAAGTCAATTTGGCAGGCAGTTACCCTGCTTTGTTATTTTTATTACTCTGAATAGTTTAGTTTTGTTGGGAGATCTGTATTTTGAAATTAGTTGGATGCCAACACTGAGCTTGTTTTCCCAAGTGACAGTCATGTATCACACCAACCGTGATTCTGGTTTGGTTGGTGAGAAAGGCAAGGCTGGCACCAGCTACCTAGAGGCTGTAAAGATGGCTTTCCTGCTCCCTCTGCTAGTACAGAGATGTGGGTGCCTAGCACCCAAAGGCCCCACCCCTGCCTAAGTGGTGTTGGTGAGATGGATGTGGTCAGTGACAGTGGACAAGCAGCCTGAGCTGTGGGTTTCCATCATGAGCACGTCAGGCATTCTTGGGTCCTTCTCTGTTGGAAGCAGATGCTCCTGAGGCTGAGCGTGTGTATCTGTGAGCACACTTGGAGGGCCTAATGTATGGGGCCTCAGCTGTGCCTGAATCAGGGCCAGATCACTAAGTGACTTGGGCCCAGACAGTCTTACTCCCTGAGAGAGCTAGTGGGTATCTCTCTACCCCCGTGCCATTTCTAGGCAGTGGGTGGGGGCTTACTCTGAGGTGGATGAGCTCTGCTGGTTTTGGGCCCAAACATGATGGTGGTGAGAAAAAGAATTGGTAAGAGGAGGAGAAAGAGTATCTGGTACAGAAGGTTCTGGATGTCAAGTCCAATGCCCAGAGCTCAAGAGTGTAGGGTACTATGGTTCGTTGACTCAGCCAGCATTTGTTGGGTGTGTGCTTTGGTTCCATTCAGTTAGCAGGACCATCTCCTAGAGGGACATTTGTGAGAAGCCTGTAGTCGAGAGGGCAGGGGGAAGCATGTGGGGGGAGTCTGCCCTACAGTCCTGTGCCGGTGGGCTTCCCATTTACCTTGCATACTTGTGGCCCTCTGTGTGACTGCAGGCATCTTTTGGGACCTGTGGCTTGGACCAGCTTCACGCCAGAACTGAGTAATGCCCAAGATGATAACACAGAGCTCCAGGCCACTGCTTTGGTGGAAGAAAATTTGACCTGGTCCAACAGAGGTTTGGGTCACCTGCCTGGGTCTCCTTTATGGTCCACCCTGACTGAGAGGTGAGGTGGGCGCTGGCACCTGCCTGCGGTAGTTGTAAGAGGTGTTCAGGAGCCCTGCAGCCAGGCACACAAACATCCCAGAAGCAGGAGTCCTGCTACATTAAGACCCCAGCTCCATAACTTCCCAGCAGGGAGGCTCTTCGAAGGTACTTGCCTTTGTGAACCTCGCTTTACCCTTCTGTGCATTGAGGATAGTGTTAGCCAGCCTTCAGGGGGCCGCTGAGGCTATTGAGAAGTGTGTTCAGCATTCAGCACAGAGCATGCATTGACAATGATGCTTTTCTCATGCCGTGCTTGCTCCACCTCAAGTAAACAGTTTTAAAAAGCACAGGTTGAAGTGGAGAGCAAGTGAACTTAGAAAAGTAGGGAGGCTTACCTGCAGACAAGAGACAGTACCCTGGGTGGTGTGGGACCTCTATGTGTAGAAAGGCTGAGCACCTGGCCCCATCCTTCTTGCTGCAGATGAGGCAAAGAGTTTTCAAATCTGGCTCTTTTCCTGGGAGGGTTGAATTCTGAGATTACCTTGAAGACTTGATTACTACATCTAATTTTTGTCAGCTTTTTAATAGTATGTTAGGTTTTGGGGGAAAGAGTCAGTATGCATTGGTGAGAGAATAGATAAATAGATCACTGGAACATACTAGAGAGCCCAGAAACAGACCCACATAATACAGTCAACAGTACTTTGACAAAGGAACAAAGGCAGTGCAGTGGAGAGAGATGGTCATTTTAACAAATGGTTCTGGAACAGCTAGACATACACATGCAGACAATGAATGTAGATACAGAACTTACTTCCTTCACAAAAGTTAACTCATAATGGATCACATACTTAACTGTAAAATGCAAAACTATAAAAGTTTTAGATGATAACATAGGAGAAAACCTAGGTGACTTTGGTTATGGAGATAACTTTTTAGATACAATACCAAATAAAAAAACTGTCAAGTCAAACTTTATTAAAATGAAAAACTTATGCTCAGCAAGGCACTAATAGAGAATGCAAAGACAAAAAACAGACTGGAAGAAAATCTTTGCCAGACACATACTTCATAATGGACTGTTTCTCAGAAAATACAAAGGATTGTTAAAAAAAACTCAATGATAAGAAAACAGTTTGATTAAGAAATGGGCCAAAGACCTTAACAGACACCTTGTTAAGATGTTCAGACGGCAAATAAACATTTGAAAAGATGCTCCACATTGTATATCATCTGAGAAATGCAAATTAAGAAAAACAATGACACACCACAGCATACCTGTTAGAATGGTGAGAATCCAAAACAGACAACACCCAGTGCTGAGGAGGATGTGGAGCCACAGGAACTTGCATTGCTAATGGGAATACAGAACGATACAGTCACTTTGGAAGGCAACTTGGAAGTTTCTTTTTATATAAGACAGATAAACACCAGATGACCCAGCAATCATGTTCCTTGGCATTTACGCAAAAGACATGGAAATTTATGTCCACACGAAAACCTGCACACGGATGTTTGTAGCAGTGTTATTCACAATTGCCAAAACTTGGAAACTATTTTCTTTTCAATCTTTTCATAAACCTGAAGCTTCTCTGAAAAATAATTTATTAAAAAAGTATAATAGCTACATTAAAGAAGTTTACAGAAATGAAAAAAATTATTCATAATCCAAGTAAATACACCTTACTATTTTTGCATATTACCTTGAAGTTCATTCAGACACATCTTTTTTATAAATACAGCTGCAATCACAGGGCATCACAGCTTTTATATTCTTCTTTTTGGTTCTAGACTGTCTGCTTCCAGGGATCATGGTGCTGAGTGAGCCTGGGAATAGTGGTCCCCCTCACGCCCACCTTACCTTGAGTTGGGAGTACATCCCAAAATGTTTAGGAGTGAGGTCTCCACAGTGGCTTCAGAAATTAAAGACGTGCCATGAGCCCTGCCAAGAAACACGGGCCAGTGGAATGGTGGAGGGGTGCTTGGGCAAGGGGCTTGGTGCCCCCAAGTCCTGGTGATTCGAAAAGGGCTATTTTGGCTGGGCTTCAGGGCACCTCCTCAGCAGGTTGGTCCAAGCCTGGCCATCTTCTGGCTTGTGAGCAGGACGTAGGTGGGGAGGGCAGGAGGGAGCTCTGAGCTCATCAGGTCCTTAGAGCCACCTTTAGAGTTTTAGGGACTCTTTACATATGAGAATGAGGCTTCAGTGAGGTGGGTCATGTTTCAGCTCACAGGAAAACAGCCACTAGTAGCACACCCCACACCTGTCCCTGGGTTGTCATCTTTTAGGTGTTTTCAAAGAGTTGCTGCAGAAAAACTTGGGGAGTGCTCGGTCAGACAGGCCGGCTGTTGTGGGACTTCCCAGAGCCTATAAAGCACATGCTGTGTTGTGAAGCTGTTGAAGGAGTGGGTGTGGGAGGCACCCCCTCTACTTTTTCTTTCATTTTTCCAGCGTCTCATGGGAGCAGGATGGGCTCTGGGGAGTGATGTGTTGTGCCGACTGTTGGTAGAGGTACAGATGTTCCCAGGGCATGTCTTGGCTCTTTTGCAAAGAGTGTTGGAGTTGCCAGTGCTAGAGAACTCAACACTGAAAGCTGGCCCTGTTCTCGAGACTCCATACTTTGCTCAGGTGGGAAGCTGTCCGGGAAGGATCCCTCCCTCCAATGTCCACTCTTCCCCAAGGCCCTGGCTTTTCTGGCTCTGTGTGCTTGCTCAGGAGCCAGAGTGCTGGGAAACTCAGCTACAGGCCAGATGTAAGTAAGTGATGCAGAACTCTGAAACTTTGAGATGTTCAGTTGAGAGCTGCAGCGTTGGCAGGGACAGATCTCTCTCTACTTCTCAGCCATGTTTGATTTGTCCCCAGTCTTACTGCCTCACAGCAGCAGACAGGCTGTCAAAACTCCAGGAATCACAACCACATTTGAAAGTGGGAAGTAAGTGGGTGCTTAGGTAGAGGTTAGATTTAGGTGTCCACATTTTCATCTGTAGAAAATGTTTACTGTTAATCCTCTTAGGTCTCTCTGGTTAGAATTGGATTTCAAGGGGCTCTGGGAAAGACTTGATGGCACAGGTAGGTTATGGTCTGTTCCCTGGAGCTGGGCATAGTGTGTTTTGTGGGTAGGGAGGGGTGTTAGCTGTCTTAGTGTCTTCATCCCTCCTGGTGCCATTGTTTCATGAGGCAGTTCTCTGCCTAGGCTTCTGGTGCCTCCAGGGGCCACTGCTGCCCCCGTCCTCTTCTTCCCATTTCTAGGCTGTGGAGGGGATCCCCATCCCATCCTGTGACCTGGTCTCCCCACCCTCTTCTCTTTCCTCATTGGAGCTTTCTCCTCTGCCAGCAATTTCATTTCTCAATGAATTTTTTATTTTGAAAAACTTAGGAAAGTTGGCACTACCAGTTTTTAACATTTTGCCATATTTGCTTTATCTTTTTCTCTGCATATGCTTTATTCTGGCCCGTTTACACCTCACCCTGAACACTCCAGTAGCACCTCCTAGAGGAATGAGGACATTTTCTCACAAAACCACAGCTGTGTCACAATTAAAGCCAACTGTCAGCCACAAATCCGATATGGACTGTGCCCCCAGAGATGCTCAACACAGTTTCCTGCCTGGATCCAGGATCCAGTCAAGAGCGGTGCATTCCATTTGTTTGTCATGTCAGTTTTAATACAGGACAGTCCCTACCTTTTTTTAGTTATTATTTTGGAAACTTTTGTGGTCTTGCCTTTTTTCCTCTTACAGAGACCACGTGCAGGACTGTCTGGCACTCCTGCCTGAGTGCACTCAGGCCACATTCTGCAAGGTGCTGTGGGTGGTACCAGTTAGGATTCCAGATAGTAGTCAGATCAGCCCCCTGCAGGCACTGCTGACTGCTGTCTCTTGGCCAAGGTGAGTCCATCTCAGCTGATGAGAAAGGTGCAGCCCCCACAGTCTTTGACATGGGCCTCAGCATTTGGGGATAATCCTGATGTAATCATCTGGACTTTTTGGAAACACAAATTTGATCCTGTTGGTCCCACACCCCCCTACCCCCCGCCCACTGGGCAGTCAGTGGTGGAGCCAGGACCTGATCTGGGCCACCTGAGCATGCTGCTAGGAAACTAGACTGCAGATGTGGTCCTCCTGGGACTCAAAGGCTGCTCAGTCTCCTGCTTTCCTAAGCCAGACCACTTGCACAGAATAGTGCTGCCTACTTTTAAGTTGAAACACGGTTGCTGTACTCCTGAACCCCCTGATGCCTGGCTGCATGGATATCTCTAAGAGAAGGCAGTCCTGCAGAGTGGCTTGTTGTTCGGAGGTCCCTAACCTCCAGGGGTCCACCCTCGGGCCTTGCTACCTTTAAGAGGTTGGTGTCTACTGGGTACCATTATGCATCCTAGAAATGGGGGTGGTGGGGAGAAGAGGGCTAGTCCCCACATGCCAGCACTGGATCCCCTCCAGTGAGCTGGGTCAGTGAGGATGGAGGAGGTGGCGGGTGATGGATGGGGAGGCCACTTCATGGGGGGTGTTTCCAGCTACATAAATTTCTAGGAACATGATGGATATGACAGATGCTGAAATCTGAAAAAGAGAAAATGGCCCTAAATTTCCTTCCTGAGACACAACAGTTTTCACTTTGTACCAGCCCTTCTTATCTGTCTTTTATGTTCTTGGGTATTCTTACAAAGTATACTGGGGCTCCACCTGCCCCAGCTTTGTTGTGAGCCCATTTTGGGATCAGGGGCCCACCAGCCTCTTCTGTCCCCTGGAGTATGAATTCAGGGTGGACTCAGCAGTAGCCCTGCTCCTGCAGCTCACCCAGGCTCCAGCAATGTCCCTCTTACCTCTGGTCTGGGACCTCACATGTGGACCAGAGGCATGGGGTGTGTCTTCTCAGTCTGGCTGCTTCCAGGGCTCCATGGCCTCCCAGAGGAAGGATTGTTGACCTGCTGTTTCTTCAGGCTAGGAAGGCTTCTTGCCGAATTGGCTAGCAGTAAACCATTGTCACATGCCCAGACAGGTTCCAGGAATTTATTTAATGAAGAGGTTCAAGCAGGGGAGCGAATTCATCTTTTTTGGAAGAATTATTGCAAACTTAAAGGGTAGAGGAGAGAGGATGAGGAGCAGGGGTGCAATGATGGGATGTCTTCCTGCATATGCTGGGGTTCCTGTGTGCTTGGGTTTGGAAAAAACTCATCCTGAAGCCTTTTTACACAATGTTAGTGACTGACCTGATGGGACTACAGGATCATCAGTTACCAGCAGAGTTCCCTTGCTGCTGTTGAAAGACCCTCGGAAGAGGGCCCCTTTCCTTTATTCTCCCCACGGTGTCAGGGAGCAGGCGCCTGGAGGTCTGGGATGGGGCAGCCATAGCCACAGGCAGAGCGGTCCCGTTCTAGAGGACCCTGTGGAATGATCTAGATGGCTACATGTTCTTGGGCCCTGAGCACATGCAACATCCAGCCTGGCTCAGCCTGGCCCTCCCTCACTGCACACTATACCTGTGACCTACTTGTGAACTATCCTAGCATTTGCTTTGAAATTGTTTGACTCCTGACATGATGTAGGGGTTTGGCTTGTCACATGGACCATTGGGAGCCATGGGGGACAAAGGCTGCCCTTGTCTGTGGCTGTACTTTGTCAGGCTTCCAGACACTTCTGAGTAGAGTTGGTTTTCCGTATGACAGCTGCCTGAGTTGGCATTTGAGAGGTTCAGGTGAGGACTCTGGACAAGGTCATGAGGGCCGGACTGTGGGTCTCATGTGGGCACCTGAGCAGATCCAAGCCTGGAGCCCCACTTGGAAAGACTGTTCTTGCTGGGAGGGGTTTGTCCCCTGGGTAAGGGCAGGGGCTGTGCTATGTAGGGAGGGTAGCTGACTTAAGGTATCTTTGGTGGGTAGACCGGGCAGCTGATGGTTCTGGGCTGATCACAGGGTGATGGAGAACCTCATGGTTTCTCTGTTTGTGCATGGGTACTGACACAAATGATCTGGAATCACACAGAATTGGGCAGAGCCCCCTGGGAGGGTCCGAGGAGCAGTGGGCATGAGCCTGTGGGTGTCCCAGGCCCTGCTCCTACAGTTTTCTGGCTGACTGTAGGTGAGAGTCTCTATATCTAGATATCAGTGGGCACACTGACCCCACTGACAGCATCTCCTGGGTGTGGGAGCCTTAAGGGGCTTGTCTGCTCCTCCCATTTTGTCAGCGGGCAGCCTTTGCAAATGTGGGATTAAATGTCTGTTGGATGGCATCCCTTGGTACCGGCAGGGCCAGTGTGCATTTTGGGTGCTTCATGAGGTGAGGTCTGCACAGATGATCTTGTTTGCTGTTTGTGAAAAGAAGTTAAAAAGGAGGCCAGAAAGTGAATAAATGCAGCTGGGCATACTTTGGAGGAACAGGATAGAATGAGTTGAGAGAAAGTGACAAACCCTATTAAAAGCAGTTAGCTAGAAATAAAATGAAGCAAAAGCAGATGAAAAGAAATAGTAAAAGTGTTTTTAAAAAGAAATGGATAGATGGTATTTTATAAAAATAGGACACTGAAGGATAGAGGCATGTTGCCTTATTGTTTTGGAGGTGAAACTGCTGGAGCCTAGCTGGTGGGTCAGTAGCTGCTAGCCCATGCCATGGACACGGAGCTTCCCCTAACTTCTGGCCTCATGTACCTCTGCTCCTTCGTGTCCTGTGGACCGCCTGGAGTTTCTTGCACGTGGGTCTCAGTTAGGGCTCAGTGTTTCCTACAGAGCATACACGTCAGGGTGTTATTTGGGACTCAGTCCCGGCTGCCCCAATTAGCAGTTGGTCTCCCGTCCACCATGTGGGCCTCCCGTCCACCATGTGGGCCTCCAGAGTCTGCCATCCACCCACCTGCTGTCTGAATCTTGTCCAGTTTCCACTCTGATGTCCCTGGTTGAGGGGGAGGAGTGGCTGAGGTGATGTGGGGGTTTGGGACTAGTCGTTCCCTGAACCTCTGCAGCGGGAGACCCCTGCTCTTGGCTTCCCAGAGACATTTATCCGCTCCTGCTCCCCTCTTCTAGTGAGTTGGTGTGGTGGCAGTCTGCATGGGGCTCAGCATCAGATGACAAGGAGACATACTGTCACCCCTCACTGCCCTGCCTGCCCACCTGCCCCTCTATGTTCCCAGGCAGCATGGTGTTTGACTGGCATCGGACTCACATCTGGTTGGCCTGAAGTGGTGTGTCAGCCTCTGTGAATGTATGATGACAGTGATGATAAAATACAAAAGCTAGCTCTGTTCCCAGAGGGAGTGAGATGGTGACTCTGGAGTGTTCTGGGCCTGCTGGTTGCTTCTTGGCGCAGGTTACGTGTGTGTTTTTGAAGCAGGCCCTTTGTTTCTGCCAGCAGAGTAGGGCCCTTTGAGATCTGGCAGGGCAGAATTGAATCAGCTTGCCAACTTTCTGCCTGTTACTGGGCTGGGCCAGAGGTCATAGGAGGGTCTCACCCTGCAGACTTGGATTGGGACAAACTCTTGTCCCTGGGAGGGGCTCAGAGGAGCCAGGGGGTCTAGGGTTTGACAAGGGCACCTGACAGTACAGTAGATGGGTTCAGTGCCCAGGTTGGATGTTGGGCCCAGGTGGGCTTATTAGCTGCCACAGAAATATTACATGGTCATGCTTCCGTGGCCTGTGTTTGGCAGCAGTGTTGCCTGCCCCCAGCCTCCCTAGCCCCTGGATGCTGCATGTAAATCTGTATGTGTCCTATGAGGCCTTGCTGGCCTGTGTGGGCATATGTTCTGTCTTGGGTTTGCTTGCTAGGGAATAGACCTGCCTGCCTCATAGGTACTTCCATGGGAATGGTGAGCCTTTTGAGACCTGGGGTCCTGGCTCTGGGGCCAGAGCCCTGCCATTTAGCAAAGGCTTTCTTCTTGGACAGGGCAGGACCTGGATCAGATGTTCTATGGCTGATGGTCTTTCAACAAAAGGCTTCTGTTATGTTTTCTCTTTGGGGAAAGGAAAATACTCTGGGCAGGGCAAGGTAAGTACAGGTTAGAGGAGGTTGACTCTGAGTATGATTACTAATGGCCATGATGACAGCTACATAATTTCCTGAAAGCTCATCGAGCCCTTGCTGGCATGTGCTGGTATTCTCTCACTGAGTCCTGCTGCAGCCCTGGGCAGTGGGGACCCGAGGTCCACGAAGGCTGCACTTGGTGGTGTCAGCCTGCAGTCTCCAGAGCTGCCTTTGCTGGTTCCCTTGGAGCTCAGAGTCCCAGTGGTGACGCTCATGCTGGTGGGCTGGCTTGGTGGAGGTGCCGTCTGGAGTCCAGAGTGTGTTTTGTGAACTTGGCAGCTGGTGTGTGAAGCTGGGGCTGGGACACCAACTGGTGGTCAGGATGTGGCTTAGGGGAAGGTGTGGCAGCCAGGAGGCAATGCACTTATGGCCCAGTGGACAAGGGACCTGGGTGGGCAGCAGCAGAGGGCTGCAGTAGCTGGGTGTGCGGATGATATTTGGCCTGCCAGTGCCTTCCTTCTTTACTTACAGAAGGAAAAAACTAAATAAAAGAGATGGAGGTGCTGCCTTGACATATGGAATAAATCCTGGTGATTTCTGGCCACAGGGAAGATTGGCAGGGAGCCAGCAGGGGCAGCTGTCATGTCCAGGCCCAGAGTCAGGTGGGTGGTCACAGTGGAGGGGGCTGGGTGATGGGGGTGCCTGCAGCTATATGCTCCAGCATGGGAATGAGCCAGCCTATGTGCTGGAGCGCCTTTGCAGATGCAGTTGACTTGAGGACCTCGACATGGAAGGTGATCCTGATTACACTGTGGGCTTTGTGTTACCATCTGGGTCTTTATAAGAGGGAGCAGGAGGGCTTTGGGGTGATGTAGTGACAGAAGATGCCAAGGAGCTTGGTGGTCTCTACAAGCCGGACATGGGGTTAGTTCCCCACAAAGCTCTAGGAGGATGCAGCTGTGCTCATGAGGCACCACCTTCTCCTGCTGTTTGGGCTGCTGTGGGGACTTATTGCAGTAGTGACAGGAAGCTACCCTGTCTCTCAGAGCACAGCCCAGGGCTGAGAGTGGCTGCCTGTGGGGGGAGTGTTGGGGACTCATGGGAAAGGCTTGCTTTGAACAGGGCAGGAGCCATTGGTGGCATCCTGGGTTAGCACCCCTCCAGGTCAGGTTTCAGGGACACCTGGCTGGGGGGTATCTGGAGTAAGTGCTGGAGAGGAGGGACTCACCTGAGGCCACACCGGGAGTATATTAACCCCCTTGGCTTGTCAGTGGGTATAGGGGCTGTTGAAGGCCCTTAGAGGATGATATGAAAACAGCATTCAGATACCTGCTGGCTGTGTGAGAGGTGCCAGGAGCAGCAACCCAAAGGATGCTCATGGTCCCTCTCCAGACACCCATCCATGCAGGCAGCCTTCTGGCTCTTGCCTGTATGAGGAATGGCAGAAGGAAGGGAGTCTTCTGAAGGCTGCATATGATGAATATCCCATGGCCCCTGAGGAGGGGTGGCTTCTGAGGTGGTGGGAAAACTTCAGGAGAGCTCCAAAGAAGCCTGAGCACCCTGGGCAGATCTCTGGGCAGGGGTGGCTGGGCTGGGGGACTGGGATACAGGAGGACTCAGGGTTCTGTCCTCAAAGCTGCTGCCTGGGGCCTGGGGCTTGGTCCTCAGGTCAGGGTAGAGGGGGTACATGTGCCCTCTCCACCCATCACGTGTGCTGGGGCTGGGATCTGAGTGGACCTCACCTGCTAGGACTGGGGTGTCCATGGCACAGAGTGAGAAGATGGGGCCTGCATCCTCATGGCTCTTCTCTTAGGCACTATGTCCTTCTTGGTGGTGTCCCAGGTGTGGGTAGGGCTGGAGTGCTGCTCTGCTGCTCCCCATAGGCTGAGCATAAACCCAGCTTGTAGGTAGTGATAATTTTAGGTGGGAGAAGTCAGGGAATGTTGCAGTATGTTCAACCCATGATGCTCAAATCAGAAATGTGTTCATGTTTGTGAGAGATTTTGTTTCCTTTTGGTACAAATGTTATTGTTCAGCACCTCCTTCTCTCCAAAGTACTTATTTGCAGGTCAGCTTTACTAGTGAGCCAGGGTATGAAGGCCAGGGCTGACTGGGTGCTTCGGTGGCACCTTCTCTCTTTCCCAGTAATAGTCTCTCTTGCCTCTGGGCAGCACTCTCTGTCTCACTCCCATCTCTGTCCCCCTTCCCCATCACTGCTTTGTCCCCTCCCCCATCTGTATCCCTCCTCATCTGTATCCCCTACCTTACTATCTTTATACATATTTGCCCACATTTCAGCCCACATCTCAGCCATCCTCCCCATCTCTTGTTACCCTCTCCTCAAATCTGCCCCTCCTCCCCAGTCTGTGCCTCAATCTCTGTCCCCCATCACTCTGTCTCTGTTGCTTTTCCCTTATCTGTGCTACTGTCCCACCATCTCTGGTCTATACATCTCTGTCTTTCCTCCCTCATTTCTGTCCCCTATCCCTGACTTGTCTCCTATCTCCAGCCCTCCCCCCTCTGCTGGCTGGAGCTCCATATCCATAGCAACCATTGCTGCTGTAGAAGCTGGCATCTGCTCCCTCATCCCGTGGGGTGGTATTTTGGGCACAGATTTGATTTTATTGTATCGTTGGTGTTGACTTTTACTCTTTGAGTAAGCACTACGCAGAAGGAGCTGAGGGCAGCGTGCAGGGGGGCCTTTGCTTGGGGATGCCTTGCCTGAGGACCTCCCCAGGGAATCTGTAGACATGGATCCTTTCCCATGGGCCTTGAAAAAACTGACCTTCTCATGGGGTCCAGGAGATGTGAGTAATGACCCTTCTCTGTGAGGTCATGAGATGTGGCTCTTCCCTGATGGGTCCAGCAGACACGTAGCCCTTCCTCGTGGGGTCCTGTGGACAGGATAGAAACACTGACTACTGTGCAGCATGTGGGGAAGCAGATAATGGGGGTCACGCATTATATTGGGGCTTTTGGTCAGTGACTCTGGATGACAGGAGGATTCCAGGGCAGGTGATCCTGGACACAGGGTGGCCTGACTAACATTGCCGAGCCCCAGCTGTGGGCATGACAGTTCACCTGTATCTCCCAGGCCCAGTGCCTTTTGGCACCAAAGTGAGCCCAGATCCCATGTGGAACTTCACAGAATATGTTCGGCAGCCATGCCTAGGTCTGTTATATGAATAAGGACACTGCCACTGCCAGGGTGGTCTCAGGAGCCTCATCTTGGTGTTTCCTCCTCGGCATCTTGCTTTCTCAAGGCCACCTGAATGGCATCGTGTCTGGACTTCTTCCCCTACCACATGGGCCCCCCATTTCTTTGACTGTCAGGGCTCCTTTCCCCCCCATTCTTGTCCTGGTGTTTGTGAACACGTGTTATCCCAGTGTTTGGCACCTACTGTGACCCAGCTTCACCCCCTGTCAGGAGTCCCACCAGGATGTCCAGGACACCCTGTTTGATTTGGCACACTTTGGTGTTGTGGCTGGGAAGGGGTGAATTTCTAGGTGTCCTTAGATTGGGAGACCAGGGAGGGTAGCAGCTGCTTGGCAGAGGGTGGATTGTTCTACAGGCCAGTGTTGGGGCTGATGTGTGCCCTGCCTGCCCTTAAGGACTGGATGCTGAGGGTGGTCCATGATGCACCTGTTGCCATCAGGGTGGAAGCTTAGCCTGGTGTAGCTCTGCCTCATTACACCCTTCTGTTGAGTTTTCTTGGGAAATTCTATGAAAGCAAGTTGGTGTTCAGTCCCTAGGGGCCACCGAGAGCCACTCCTGCCCCTTTGTCTCTTCATCTTCTGAGGGGAGAGTGATGGCAGCGTGTAGAAGTCCATAGAGCTGCCCATAGTGTCTGTGCCTGGCCTGGGCGTCCTGGTGCGTGCAAAGGCAAGGCCAGCAGCATTGAAAGCTTACTGAGGACCAGAACATCCCAGTGTGTCATTTCTGATTTGACAGAAATGGCCATTCCAAACAGGCTGGGAAGTAGACATAATGACTAATAAACCATGCTATACTCCCAGTTACCCTCAGCAGGCTCCTATGCTTATATTCCTTTCAAACCCTCGGACCTGGATGAGCCCCCATATGCACAACTGGGGATTGCCTGCACAGCTCTCAGGCCCTAGGCTGTGCCCACAGGCAACCTAAGAGGGATGTCTTCACCACTCAGTGCAGTCCAGGGATCAGTCCACCCCTCCTCTTTGCACCTCAGGGAGCTGGAGCCCAACAAGGGGATGTGGTCAGAGGTTTGTGGGTTTTACAGAATTGGAATTCTGTGTGCAGTGAGTGTGTTCAGTGCAACGCCGGAAGTCACTTATACAATAGAAACCAAAGGCGGCACTTGAGGAAATCGGTGCCACTGTCACCTACTCTGGGGAGGAGAGCCTTGTATAACATGACTGCTGCCCAAAGCAGGGCCCAGGGACATGGCCAGGTGCTTTCTGCTTTTTGTTTCATGGTAAGCAGATTACAGAGAACTGGGGACACTGGGAACAAAGAGAAGGTTCTCAAATACTCCCACTCTGCTCTGATCACAGCCTGACTCTCAGCATTTTGCTTCGGTGAGGGTGATTTTCATTAAATCCCAGCCTGGTGACTGTCACCCCCACCTGGCCCCTAGCTCCCCTGAGGTCCGCACAGCCTTCATCACCACCAAACAGGCTGTCTCGGGATGTCAGCATTTCTTCCTACTATAAATGACTGCCCAGTGAGCAATTCCAAACACATGCGGGCAGCAAGGTTTTGGATGACTCTCTGTGGGAGCCTGAGGGTGCTGGGTGGCATGTTGTGACTGAGAATAGAGTTCTTTGTTAACCTAACCTGCCTTTACTTTGTATTCTCTGGAGAAATATTTTTATTTTTTTATTTTACTTTCCTCACCTGAGGACATTTTTTCATTGCTTTTAGAGAGAGGGAAGGGGTGGGGAAAGAGAGAGAAACATTGATTGACTGCCTTTTTGTACACACCTGAACTTGGTGGGGTATGCACTGCAACCAGGGATCTAACCCACAACCTGCATACGTGCTCTGACTGGGAATCGAACCCATGATCTTTTGGTCTATAAGACAACACTTGTACCAACTGAGCCACACTGGCCAGGGCTCTCCTGAGAAATATTTTGAAAACAGTAGAGAGAATACATTTTTACAGAGCAGAGGTGCCCCTTCCTGTCACCAGACCATCAACACATGCTCCCCTGTGTGTCCTGTGTGTGCCTATTCACACATGTGCAGTTGCCAAGCCTGTGGCTGCCCCATAGGCCTGGGGTCTACAGGGCTTGTGGGGTGTGGCTCAGGAGGAGCACCTCCCAGGACAGAGTTGTTCCTGGCAGAAAGAACAAAGCCTGTGTTGTTCAATGACTGTTCATGGCGCCCTATCTGTGTGCCTAAGGGTGTGACCGCTATCTTGGAGCAGCTCTGCTGAGGGTGAACTGGAGGGTGGGTACTTTCCTCCTGTGCAGGGGTCCCAGAGTGATGTGTGTACTCCACTCTGAGACATGCTGCTTCACCTGTGCCAGCCATGCTCCTGAGAATCTGCTGGCCTGGTCACAGATCCATGTCCCTGGGCAGCTGAATGGGAGGCAGGCCCTCTGTTTGGGAGGACCCCTGTATCTCAGGGATACTAAATCAGGGCCAGACCCTACACCTGGAAGGGTCCATATGTGTTAGGGGTGTTGAATCAGGGGCAGTCCCTAAGACTGGGAGGAAACCCTCCCCTTGGGGAAGCTGATGGGGAGCAAGGCCTTTGCCAGGAGAATCCCCTCATTTTGGGGATACTGGGTGGGGCTTCTACACCTGGGAGCCCAGTACACCATGTGTCCCCTTCCTGTGAGGGGATAGGACAGACATGCCCTGCCCGTCTGTGTTGATGGGTTTAGGGGGACACATGGATGCATGAGGGGTGTGATGAGGGCTGATGGGGCCCACTGGGTCCCCAGTAGCTCCATGAGGGAGAGATTCTAGGAGGATTTCTTTCAGGGTAGTGGGGGTTCTCTTTAGCTCACACAGCACTCAACAGGTGCCTCCCCATCAGACGGTGCCTGCCCATCAGATGGTGCTTCATGCTAGCCTGGGCATCCTTACCTGTCACATGGACATGAGATGAGTGCCTCACTCTGCCACTTGAAGGTCTTTGGTTGTGTTGTATACTTCTGTCCCTCTAGGATGTGATGTTTAGAAGATGTGGATAGGCAAAAATAAAATAAAAATCACCCCAATTTTACAGAAAAAGGGAAAGGCACAACCATAGTTAAGGTCATGCTATGTATGATGTGATATGTGCCATGATGCATGCCATGATGTGTGATGTGATATGTGGTGTGACATGGCAATATGTGATGTAATGTGTGGCATGTGGCACATGACATGGTATACAGTACTGTGTGCTGTGGTAGGCTTTTTTAGGTAGGGCCTTGTGATATGGTTGGTTTGTCTCTGGCCATTGTGCAGGTTTGAGTCAGCCTTCAGTCCCTCACTTATCATTTGGTTATTTATCTCACTCTTCATTCCTTCAGCCACTTGCTCCTTCATTTATTTATGCACTCACTCTTTGTTCATTCATTCACTCCTTCATTCACTAATTGTTCTCGTCCTTTGATTATGGAGCATCCTCATACCCTGCAGGGAACTATAATCCCTGCAGGGTTTCCTGCCCTTTCTTCTGGGGCTGCTGGGTTTCAGCAAAGCCAGCAGCTGGAAGGTGAGATAAGCAGATGTTGGCTTTAGGTGTTAGAACTGATCTCGTTGCTGTGTTTGGTGTAGCTTATCTGCCAGGTGTGGTCACAGCATGCTTGCATGTGAGCAGGGCATTGTCCCAGCAGGGCTGGCCCCTCTCTGTCACTCTGTCTGATAGAGGCCCACTTGTTTCAGTCAGACCGCCACTCTGCTTCCTCGCTTGTTGTACCCTAGGCTTTGGGACGCTCAGATCGCCACACATTTGGAGGCAGTAAGAGCCAGCCTGGCTGGGGGTCATGTCTGACCTGTCACTTGCAGAGGTGTTGAGCCTCACTGGGCCTCAGCTTCCTCTCTGTAAATGGGCAGCATGCACTTGTTGGCTCATAAGGGTGAGCATCAGGGGCAGAGGTCTTGCCTCAGGGTCATCTTTGTGGGCTTGGCGAGTGGCTGTCCAGTAGGTCATAGCCATCAGTAAATGTTTGCCTGAGGGAGAGATAGATGTAGGTATGGAGGGTCTGATTCCTCACCTGCCAGGGTGTGAGTGACAAGGAGGGACTCCCCACTCCAGCTCTCCTCACCCTGAACATATGATGTCAAACCTCAGAGTTGTTCTTGGGCCTCTGGTTATTCCCATGTGTTGGAGGTGACACATCACAGGTACAGGTGGAGAAGTCCTTGTGGGATGCCAGACATATAGCTTCTCTAGATCTTAGTCATGAGATGGGGAGGTGGCTTTACCATTACTTGGGGAGTGAATGCACCTGCAGGGAGGAAGCCCCACTGAGCACTGGCTCTGTGCTGGATCTGAATTCTGTTCCATTCCTAGGGAAGGACAAACATACCATCTTCTCATAGGAGATCAGGGCAAACAGGGATAGTTATGCTTCTGTTCTGCATGGGCACACCTGGGGAGCCCTTCGTTGTAAAGCTAGACAGCCGGAGATGGCAGAGTGGAGGGGGACAGAGCAGGGTAACTGGGTTGGCTTCCTCATTGCACTGTGTGTTTGTGATTTTTGGTCATTATTTCGTCACATACTTGCATATCCATCTAGTGGTAATGTTAACAACTGAGATGTGGTCTCAGATGTGTCTGCTTTGTCATTGGACAAACCATTCTTGGAGCTGTAAGCTTTGGGTATTTGAGAGTTTGTACTTAGAAAACCTATTCGTCTCTTTATGTTTTTTTTTTTTAGTGATTCACTACAGATGACAGTGTGTATCCTTGGTTATTAAAGTCTGGTATAAGCTTGTAGGTCTTAGAATGTTGAACTCCATCTACTCCCACCCTGTCTTCTGTGATATTGCTTCTAAGATTTTCTTTGCATGTTCAATTTTCAGGAGACTTTTTTGTTTGTTTTTACTGTAATATGCCTTGGTGTGGTTTCGTTTGTTTTAATTTGCTTGGGGTTTATAGTACTTCTTAAATCTATGTCTGAATTTCTTGCTTCAGATTTGCAAAACTTTGGGGCATTATTTTTAAATATCATACTTGTACCATTTTTTATGCCCTCTTCTTCCCAAACTCCATTTGCACATAGGTTGAATCTTTTCATTGTGTTCTATAAATTTTTTAAAGTTTACTTTATTGATTATGCTATTACAGTTGTCCCACTTTTCACCCCTTTGCGCCCTCTGCCTGATAGCCCCTTTCCCTGCAGCAGTCCCCGCTTAGTTCATGCCTGTGAGTCATGCATATAAGTTATTTGGTTTCTCCATTTCCTATACTATTCTTAACATCCCCCTGTCTATTTTGTACCTAACAATTATGCTTCTTATTCCCTGCACCTTATCCTGCGTTCTCCCTCTTCCTCCTCCCTAGTGATAACCCTCCAGATGATCTTCATTTTTATGATTCTGTTCCAGTTCCAGTTTTTGCTGTTTGTTTTTGTTTATGTTTTTTAGATTCAGCTGTTGATAGTTGTGAGTTTGTTGTCATTTTACTGTTCATAGTTTTTTATCTTTTTCTTAGATAAGTCCCTTGAACATTTCATTTAATAAGGGCTTGGTGATGATGAACTCCTTAGCTTTACCTTGTCTGAGTAGCACCTTATCTGCCCTCGCATTCTAAATGATAGCTTTGTTGGATAGAGTAATCTTGGTTGTAGGGCCTTTTCTTTTCTTTTTTTATAAAAGATTTTATTTATGTATTTTTAGGGAGAGGGGAAGGGAGGGAGAAAGAAAAGGAGAGAAACATTGATGTGTGGTTGCCTCTCCTGTGTCCCCTACCTGGGACCTGGCCTGCAACCCAGGCATGTGCCTTGACTGGGAATCAAACCCATAACCCTTTGATTCGCAGGCTGGTGGACCAAATCTACTGAGCCATACTGGCTGGGGTATAGGTCCTTTCTTTTCATCATTTTGTATGCTTCTTGCCAGTCCCTTTTAGCTTGCAAAGTTGCTTTTGAGAAATTAGCTGATAGTCCTATGGAAACTCCTTTGTAGCTAACTCTGTACTTTTCTGTTGCAGTCTTTAAGATTTCCACTTGCCCTGGCTGGTGTGGCTCAGTGGATTGAGCACCAGCTTGTGAACCAAAGGGTCGCTGGTTCGATTCCCAGTCAGGGCACATGCTTGGGTTGCAGGCCAGGTCCTCCCAATTGGGGCATGCAAGAGGCAACCACACGTTGATGTTTTTCTCTCTCTCTTTGTCCTTCCCTTCCCCTCTGTCTAAAAATTAAAAAAACTTAAAAAAAAAAGAGTTCCTCTCTATCTTTAACCTTTAGTATTTTAATTATGATGTGTCTTGGTGTGGTCCTCTTTGGGTCCAACTTGTTTGAGATTCTCTGTGCTTCCTGGACTTGTACGTCTATTTCCTTCACCAAATGAGGGAAATTTTCTTTCATATTTTCAAATACATTTTCAATTTCTTGCTTTTCCTCTTTTTCTTCTGGCATCCCTTTGATTTGGATGTTTGCATGTTTGGAGATGTCCTAGAGTCTTCTTATTCTCTCCTCTTTTTTTTTAAATTCTTGTTTCTTCATTCTGTTCTGGTTGATTGTTAATTTTTTCCTTATGTTCCAAATTGTTGGTTTGAACCCTGGCTTCCTTCCCTTCAGCATTGGTTCCCTGTGGATTTTTCTTTATTGCACTCAGTGTAGCCTTAATTTCTTCCCTTATGCTTTTGCTATATTCAATGATTTTTCTGAGTCTTCTTATCATCAGTGTTTTGAACTCTGCATCTAATAGTTGGCTATCTCTGTTTTGCTTAGTTCTTTTTCTGGGGTTTTGTTCTCTTCTTTCATTTGGACCATATATCTGTATTTCCTCCATTTAGCCTCCCTGTGTTGTTTTTTTTTTCTTTGTATTAGCTAGAGCTGCTTTGACTCCCTGTCTTAGTGCACCTGTTAAGTTGTATGGGGCAGAGCCCTATGTATTCACCAGGGCGAGGCAACTTGCTTCACTGCTTCTTGGCTCTATATTTGGAGAAGGGTTTGGAAAGGGGACAGTGCTGCTGAGCTTGCTCAGCACTCCCTGTTTCCAGTCACTTCACCTCCTTCCTGTATGTGACTTTTGCCCCTCTACCTGTTGCCCTGATGGTGGTTCCCAGAGTGGGTGGGTTTACATTTGTTCTAGGACCATGAGGGCCCTTTAAATGGACTCTCCTGAGAGATCAGCAGTTTCTCCCACCTCCTCAATTCCCACTGGTTTTTGCACCTAGAAATTATGAGGTTTTATTTTCCTGGTTCTAGAACCCTGGGCTGTGCCATCTAGCCTGGGACTGGGATTGCCTGCTCCTAAGATATCCCTCCTGATTATGTCCACCACATATAAATTGTGGCACAGCCTGTTCCAGCCACACTGTGTGTCCTGTCTGCCCTGGCTCCCTGGCTCCACCCCTCATACCTGTCTGGATGAATGTGGCTTATTTAAATCCTTGGTTGTTGGATTTCCATACAGTTTAATTTTCTGGCAGTTCTGGGTGTTTTTTGTTTTGAGGTTAGTTGTGATCTTTATGGTTATGTGAGGAGGCAAAGTGTGTCTACATCTTGCCTCCATCTTGACTGGAAGTGTTCTATAAATTTTTTTTAGCTTTTTTTTTTTTGTTTGGCACTTTATTTTATTTATTTATTTTTAAAATATTTTTTTAATTTTAATTAATTTTATTTAGTTATTTTTCAAGTACAGTTTTTTGTCTATAATGTTTTATAAATTTTTTATCCTTTTTCTTATCTATTTGTTTCTCCATGTCTCACTCTTTTTTTAATCGATGTATCTTCCAGTTGCTGATCCTGTCTTCAGCTATGTATGACCTACTGTTAAATCCATACATTGAATTTCCAATTTCATTTCTTAGTTCTAGCTTTCATTTGATTTTTATTTGACAAATTTTGGTTCTGGTGAAATTATCTATCTTATTATCTATTTTCTTGACCACACTAATCACAGTAATTTAAAGTCTGTGTGTGATAACTATGATATTTGGATCCTCTGGGGAGTTTGTTACTATTGTCTGGGTTTTTTTCATATATTGATTTTCTGCTGGTTACTTTTGTCTCCTGGTCTGGAGTAGAAGTCTGGGCATTACCCAACTCCTCCCTTCCTCAGCAGACCCTGTCTGACTATGGAAGCCCTGTCCACCATCTCAGCTTCTAGTCTAATGCATAGTGCTGGAGGTCTGAGACAGTGCTGTCCTGTAGATATGTGATGTGAGCCACATGTGTAATACTCAGTTTGATAGCCACATTAAAAGTGTAAAAGAACTGGTAGAATTATTTTTTTTAATTATATTTACTTATTTTTAGACAGGTGAATTGAGGGAGAAAGAGGGAGAAAAACATTAGTGTGTGGTTGCCTCTTGTGGTCCCCTCTACTGGGGACCTGGCCTGCAACCCAGGCGTGTGCTCTGACTGGAAACAGAACCAGTGACCCTTTGGTTCACAGGCTGACACTCAATTCACTGAGTCACACCAGCCAAGGCTAATTTTAATGATATATTTTCTTTAATCAATATACCCAGAATATTATCTTTTAAACATGTAATTAATATTATTAATGAAATTTTTTTAAGTTCCCATTAAAATTACTACATCTTAGAAATCTCATGTGTATCTGACACTCAGTTTCTACTAGCCACATGTCAAATGATCAGAGCTATTATCTTGGACTATGCAACTCTAGGGGAGAATGTGCTAAATGTGGGGCTCCGAGCTGGTGGCCCATCAGCTGCATGTGCACTGTGTGCATATCATCTGGTTTGGATGGTGACCCCAAGGCTCTTACTGGGGAAGAGCCAATTTGGGGAAGAGCCAAGAAGTTAATTCACAGGATTGGGGCAGTCGTGAGCTGCAGAGGCTTCCCTCATCCCAGTCTGCCCTGGGCCTCTTTGTCCTTTTGTGGCCCTGATCATGTGGGCTAGTTTATCTGTCAATGGCCCTTGCTTTCTGCTATGCACGCTGGCCCAGTGCCTGGCCCAGAGAGACACTCCCCTATCCTGTACCCCAGTGCAGTGCCTGCCCCAGGGGGACATCATGGATGTTCAGTCCAGGCAGCATCTTCACTCAGACAGACACCAGCCTGAGGCCATCAGTGGCCAAAGTCCCTGCTGCCTGGCCTGTGAGGTCATCTTAGGTCTGTTAATGGGATTGTTCAGGCTTCCTAGGCCTCTGAACATAAGAGTGAGGTCTAGGCAGCTTTTGTGTGGGTGTAGGGCTTGGAGGACTTGGCCAGATAGGCCCTTCTGCAGCAGGAGGCATCAGGGTTCCTCCTCTCTGTTTCTGAGCATCCAGAGTTGCAGGTCTGGGCTTTCACTAGGGTGGGAAGTGTGTGGGTGAGGGGAGTTTGCTTTTTAGGGGTGAGTCCACAGAATTTAGCAGATTGTCACAAGGACTTTGCTCCCCTGGGGTGTCCCAGTCTTTTTGCCCCCTGCAGGGGCAGCGCAGATGCTTGGCAGAGGAGGGCCTTTCGACTGGGCCCACTCCAAAGGGGTTGGCCTGTCAGCATCCTGGCCCTGAGGGTGTGGGGTGTTGGCTGTCCTGTTCTCCCTCTCCCCGTAGGTATTGGATGATCCTTAGTTGCAGTGTTTGCCTTTGCTGACCATGTCCATGGTGTATTTACATCAGTCTTTAGGTGTCCCTCTGGGGCAGTGGCCTGGGATGGGGTGACCCTTTGTAGAAACCAGACACGTGGTGTGGTCATCACAGGGGTGGTGCTGACCGGGCTCTGTATGTTGGGCTTTGGGGCCACCCTAGGTGAATGCTGATGCTCTTGTTTGGGGAGGTCACAGGTGTCCTCTTGGTAGTCTGCTGAGGGAGTAGCTAGTGGGCATGCTCTTTACTGCTGTTCTTTGCATTTCACACCTTGATGACATGCTGTTCTGGACTACTGGGGGTTACAGCGGATGTGTCCTTGAGAAAAGCCAGGCCCTCCTTGACGCCACCATCCTGTGTGGTATCTGTCACCCTGGCCTTGGCAGTTTCTGTTGTGCCAGCTGAGATGGCCTGGGTCAGGAGGAAACCTTTTTCTACCATGACTGTCTGTCCCTGTCCCGGACTGTCTTTGGAATTGGTTCAGGTCTGGCCATGCTTGTATGGGACCTGAGGTCTTGGGGGAGGTTTCATGGGGTGGAGGGCCTGGAAGTGGGTGAGGGGGGAAGACTGGGGGCTGCCCATCTTGCTCCCGCCCCTAAGGATGCTAGTGGTGTGTGGCCATGTCTCTGAGCAAATGCTCCTTCAGCCCCCACAATCTGCCTGCTCTGGTACAAGTGGTACCCTCCCTGCACTATCCAAGTCGTCTGCCTTTTCTTGGGCTCCTCTTTGGTCCATTCCGCTGTGTAGTAACAGCTTCTGTTGGCTTCCAGCAATGGTCCTGTTTGCACCCCTTGAAGAGTATGGTGGGTCCTGCCCTTAGCTCATGGCTCAGGTCAGGGTGAGGCAGAAGCGTTCATCCCAGGGGTGTCCAGTACAGAGAGTCTGTCCGTACACTAACCCGCAGCACTCATGTCAGGGATGGAATCTCCCTGATGGGCAGGCAGGGGCCACACTCCCCTCACCCTGAATTTCACTTCATGGTTGACCCCACCCAGACCCCAGTGAAAGCCTGGGGATGGGGGTCACCATGGATGGGGTGACAGGCCACACTGTGTTAATAGAACCCGAGGAGGCCCTGTTGGTGCTTCCAGTTGGTCCTGAAGCATCACTTGGGGTTGGGGCCACACTCAATTGAGTCTAGAAGGCTCTACAATGTAGCGTAACTGGCTCCTTTCTCTTATCTGCCCGCTGAAGAGCCCAAAATGAAGAGGAGTGATGCTGGCCAGCCTTATTCTGGTGATAAGGTTCACTGTGGAGGACATGTGAAGCAGTTGGGGGAAATGTATGTTCAGTCACATTTGTTCTCTGGTCAACTGTAAACTCCTGATTTGTCAAGGTAACTTGTTCCAGCAAAAGCTGACTCTCAGAGCTGTGTGACCATAGGAAATAAAGTGGAATTCCAATAAGCACTGTCTTATGGCAGAGAAGTGTGCTCAGGGGGTTGATAATAGACTTTCAGGAAAACTGGTACATTAGATCTATGGGAGAGGAAGTACAGATCTGGGATGCAGTCTCATTTTTCATGTGTTTGTAAAATGGCCAGAGAGACTCTCAAATTCCATGGGAACCATTTCAGAATGTTAAAATAATGTCAGTATTTACAAAATGCTAGAGGTTATGTCCTTTGTAACCACTTAAACTTACGACAAAATAGTATAAATTCCAGTGTGCCCCTGGAGAAGGCACCTAGTTTTTAGTCCCTCTGTGTGGCAGTCAGGACTGGCCTGCCCGCTAGATGCTGGTGGCTTTGCCTTCAGAAGGAAGAGCAGGGGTCCCAGTATGGCCTTAAAGAAGAGCAAGGTTCCCTTAAAGACACTAGCTTTGAGTGATTTGTGCCCCTTCCCTATTTAAAGATAGTATTTGTAAAAGCTGTAAGGGGCCAGATAGCAATGTTCAACTGTCTTCCTCATGCACGGACTTACAACCTTGTTGGCTCCTGTGACAGGGCAGATGTGAGTGTTGGAGTGCTTTACCCTCCCCGACCCACCTGTCCACGGAGATTCACCCTCAGCCTTTGCCCAGCTGGAACTTCCCCAGGTGCACTACCTCAGACCAGGTTGTGGGTGGGGGGCATGTCTTATGTGGTAGTAGCAATGGCTAGAGGACTACTTGTTTTAATAATGATGCTTTTAAATTAAATGTGAACTAGAAAAAGCATATACCACTCACCTGTGATTTCACATATTTTATTGTTCAGATGAGATTAAGGAAAGCACTTGGGTTTAGAAGAAGTGACTTTATTTTTAGAACTGCAGTAAATATTGGAGCAGGTCACAGTCCAGAAATGTGAGACATCACACTCTGTTTAAAGTCTCTCTGTTGGTGGCCTTTGGTGGGAGCTCAGTCCTGAGAGGGGTCAGGAGAGCTCCTTAGAGCTGCTAATGTGCCTGCTGTCCCTGCGACGCTGGCACCTGAGTGACATGAACCGCATTTGGCCTGCTCTCCCTGATCTCACACCTGCATGCAGGATACTTCCTCCTGGGATTCCCGCCCTGCCCTTCTCCCAGGCCACAGGAACTTTTTCTTTGGCACAGGGGTATTGCTGGCTGGCTTCTCCCACCTATTCCTTAATTGCTTGTTTATCTGTTTTCTGGGCTGCCTGCTCCCCATGCCTTGGAGGGAGCTGTGCCCTCTCCATCGGGCCAACCTGTCTCTAGACCCCCATTCTTGGGCTGACTCCCATCCATGGAGCCCCTGTCCTGGGCCAGCTCTGTCCTTCAATCTCTTGTATTGGGCCAACTCTGTCCCTGGAGCTACTTGTTCTGAGCTGACTTAGTACCTGGAGTCTTATCCTGGGCTGATTTCCTTATAGAAGTGACAGGTCTCTTGAAGCTTTTTTTGTTTTGATTTATGACCTGATGGCGCTGGTGAGAGATCCCACCAGATTCTATGCTCCTTCTTGCTGCTTATTATCCCTCTGCTCTGTGTGTGTGGACCCCACCTTTCCCTAGCTGGACTTGGGGTCCCTAGGCAGTTCAGTCCTCGTGTGTTGGTTGGGATTTGCCCTGCTGAAAGGAGATGGCTGCAGAACCCCACTGAGAGCAGGGGGAGGACTTTAGCCTTCACTGGTGGGGCTGTTAGCACAGAGCTAGTGACTCCTGGGCCTTTGGGGAGAAGCCCTTCAGGTCCAGGACTGTTGTCCTCTGACCACTCTGGCTACCTTAGGGGTACCATCTAGGACTGGGTGATATTTGCAATGGGCTCGGCTTTTTTCCTGTAGGAGACGAGCGCCTGTGATGTCTAGAATGCTTTCTCCTTTGTAATCTGATTGGCTCTCACTATCTTGGGGGGAATAGGAGCCACTAATTCAGGCAGGGAGGCTGGTCTAAGTGACCTGCCCACCCTGTCTAGGTACCTGAACCATCCCATAGCAAGGCCTGTGAACAGCCAGAGGCCCCCTTCTCACTGCTGTACCTCTAGAACAATCTGATTCTGGCAGGATTGGAGGGTCCTGCAAGAGTCAGGAGCTGTCCTCCTGCCCTGGTTCATGACCTGTAGCCACCTCAGCACATCAAGTAATTTGCTTATCCCACAAGCATTGGCCACAGCCGGTTGCTGAGGTGGCTCTGCTCTGCGAAATTACTGGTCTCATGGGGCCTGCCAGAGATCCACAGACAGTGAGAAGGACTTGGGCTGGCTTTGTGAGGGGAGTGCTCTGAAGACACACCAACTGACCTTTTAAATTATCAGCAGTGTGTTACGCAGTTAAAAATAGCCTGGTGGCTTAGAACATAAAATGAAGTCTGTTTCCTGCCATCCACCGCTGCCTGTACCCCGCCACCCCCCCAACCCCCCACTCCCCCATCGCTGAGCTCTAAGAGGCACTATCTAAAGATGTGATTTTGTTTTATACCCACATCTTTGTCACTATTAGCCCGGACCTGTCACAGAAAATGAGACCGTAACATATACAGGGCACTTTCCTCCCAAGCTCTTAGTTGTTGTTAGTTATGTTGTTTATATAACACAAACCTTTTGTTCTGAAACTACAATGAAATCTTTTCCTTTGCTTTTGATTGGTGCTGAAATACTAGCAAAAAAAAATTATACCATAAATGATTCTCTGAGTTTCCTCTAGAATCAGTGACCAGACTTTTGGAAAGGAATTGGAACTGAAATATCATTGTCCAAAGACAGCTGTCCTGCTGGGCGTGGCACCAGGAACACCCTGCATCCTGACTTCCTTTACTGGTTTCTGCCAAGTTCAGCTGCAGGCACCCCTTGCCTCACTCCCTCTGCTGTGTTATGACAAAACACTTCTTCCAGCGAGTGTTTTACCTGGGGTGCCAGAGAATCAGATTTGAGTTTTCCAGTGTCTGAGAATCAGTCCTAGGGTTGATATTTGTGGATTTGACATCTGTTTGGCTGGATATAGAGTCAGAAGTTACTCTAGGTCAGAACAGAGTCAGCACTTTGAGGAGGCTGCCTCATTGGCTGTGCGCCCATGATTGTTGATGAGACCTCCCCGCCAGCCCCTCCTCCTAGGTGGGTGGGGTTTGTCCTCAGCCATCAGGAATCTGAATTTTGCTGGAACTAGTCTGGTGGTGGATCATTTTTCATTTACTCTTACCTGGCTGGGGCACACACTTTTATTTTAAATAAATAGTTCTGCTCTCAGCTAAAGGAAATACTATTCTACTGTTTCCTTTTCCTTCCTGATCCCTCTTCATTCCTCTGAACTCATTATATATTGTCAGGACTTTCAGCTGGTTTGCTGTGTCTTGAGGTTACTCTTCTGTCTCTCACATTTGGTTTTTGGATGTTTTTACTTTTTTTTTTTTTACATTTGAAAAGTCAAGCACTAATTGATACACAATAAAACACATCTTAAGTGTACAAGTAGTTGTACCCATGGGTGTGACTGCATCCTCTTTTATCTGTGCCTCCTCCACCGCAGAGCCCAGCACTGTTCTGGTTTCAACCCCACTGATAGTTCTGCCTCTTCTGGAGTTTGGGGCTATTGCAAGTGGAACTGCTCTGAGTCCCAGGTACCTGTCTTCTGTGGCTTCCTGTTTCTTTGTCATGGGTGGGTAACCAGTAGGGTATAGCTGGGCCTAGGGCTGGATGTAGACCTGCCAAGGCTTTTTTGAGGCTTCCGACACTGCACTTCCACCTGTACTTCCAACAGCCACATGCCAGGAGGGCTCAGCTTCCCCATTATGCAGAAGTTGGAATGACCCTTTTTATTTTATCTAGCTGGCGGGTGTGAAGTGGGATCTTGTGATTGTAATAGTCATTTTCCTGGTGACTCAGGATGCTGTGCACCTTTTTATATGTTTATTGGCCATTGCTGCATCTTGTTTTATGACACATATTCATTCCTCTTTTGTTATGATTGAGTTATAGGAGTTCATCTCCATTCTGGATCCAAGTCCAATGTCAAATACATCTATTGGGAATAGTTTTTCCCAGTTGGTGCCTTTACTTTATTTTCTTGAGTTGAATGTGCTCTCATGTTATCATCTAGATTAAACATTGACTTTTTGTACTTCATGTTTCATTGGATACAGAATATCTTATTTTTAAAATATTGAGCTTTAATTTGAAAGAGCTCTCTTTTTAAGAGCTCTTAAAAAGAGTTCCTTTTTAAGTAGAAGTTTGATCTTATGTGTTTCAGCCTCTTAGATCTTTAGGAGGACTTAAACTGCATGTTTTTGAAGTTGTCTTTGTCCTGGAATTTTTTTTTGGGGGGGGGAGGGGGGCGGGATCAACTGTGCCAAGGTCCGCCAGGTGTTCCTTCGCCCTGTTGGTGATCATGCCATCTGGTCCCACTTGTGCATGGAGAGGCTGATGAGGGTTTGTGGTGGGTGGGACTGATGAGAGGCAGAGAGTGCATAAATGGTTACAGTGCCACTTGGGATAGAATTCCTTAACCAGATGACATTGTCATATCCTAGGGTCCCTCTCTCCTTTTTGGATTGGTTGAGATCTGGCTTAATGTCCTTTGTGGTCTTCTGTAAGGACCCCAGGGGTCTTGGCCTATGTTTCTTTTTAGCTCTGATTTCTCCCTTCGTGTGTTTAGATGCACGTCTTCTGTCTTCCTGCAGCTCCTCAGAGTTCCCCAGTCCATGTTCAGTTGTGTTTCTGTTTTCTCTGCTGGAGGTCCTTCCAGTGGGACAACCAGTCATGTGCTGCATGGGCTCTGTGGGCCTCTTGGACCAGGACAGAGGTGATAGTGGGGGTCATGTGCTCAAGATGGGGGAAATGCTGTGCTAGGGCATTAGGAGGTGAGGTTCACCTGTGAGATGAAGTTGGAAGTAGCAGGCTGCTTGGACAGGTGAGATGGAGGCCTGGGTGGTGGCAGATGTGGGTCAGGGTGCAGCCTTAGGATCAGGGTGCTGGAGTGTGTTCAGGTTGTGTTAAAGGTGTTGGGCGCAGATGGCCCCAGGGCCTGGAAATGTGTGTCATGTCCTTAGCTCTGAGGTGAACTTGGATGGGACTCTAGTCTTCCTTCTTTGCTCTTGGCTCTGATCTCTCTCCTGGTTTTCTGGTTGTTATCCACCATGGTCATGTATTCACGAAGCTGTCCTTCAAGTCACGTGTAAATTCTTTTTGCTAACCGTACTCCATCAGTAGGTGTGTCATGAGTGAGGCCTCAGACATTTTTAGGAAAGAAGCACTTTGGTGTTGCAGTGGGTTTCGGGATTCCTTTGGCATCTGGAAATCTTTTTGATGAGCTGCCTGTGTAGGGTGGGGCTCCTCAGGGTTGGCCCCTCCCCTGTCCTCCACCCAGGGTCACCAGGTTCTTTGAAAGGCTCTGCAGGTGTCCCTCTCAGCTGTGTGTGTATCTCTCTAGGACCGGAAGCTCACCAAGCTAGAGCGACAGCGGTTCAAGGAGGAGGCTGAGATGCTAAAGGGCCTGCAGCACCCCAACATTGTGCGCTTCTATGACTTCTGGGAGTCCAGTGCCAAGGGGAAACGGTGCATCGTGCTGGTGACTGAACTGATGACTTCTGGGACACTGAAGACGTGAGTGCATCATCTGCCTGGACAGCCAGGGCCTCAGGGTGGGTGTGGCTCAGGGTATGCAGCCCATAATAGCTGGGTGGTCCTCCCTGGTTTTTGGTCAGCACTCCTCTCTCACGGGGTGTCCCTTTTTGTGTGATGAGTACATGGCCCACAGCAATGGGAAGCCCTTCCTTACTTGAGTAGCCGGTGAGCCATTCCCCTACCCCCAGGTACCTGAAGCGGTTCAAAGTGATGAAGCCCAAGGTGCTGCGTAGCTGGTGCCGGCAGATACTGAAGGGGCTGCTGTTCCTTCACACCAGGACGCCCCCCATCATCCACCGGGACCTCAAGTGTGATAATATCTTCATCACTGGGCCCACTGGCTCTGTAAAGATTGGCGACCTGGGCCTGGCCACCCTCAAGAGAGCATCCTTTGCCAAGAGTGTGATAGGTAAGCTCACCTTTCTGAGGCCTTACCAGCCCCTTCAGCGCCCCCATTCCCCTCAGCCAGGCTGTTGCCCTGCATGGCCTGTGTAGATCCTTGACTATGGGCCAGATAGTGAGGTTGGCTGGCACCTGTGGGGCTGTGGGCACTCAGGAGTAGGAAGGAGGCCTGAATGACAGAGGGATTCTGGGACTGTGGCTGGTGATGCTGGAACTGGCCTCAGCCGGTGGGGAGGTATCCCCCAGGATGTGAGGTTGGCAGAAGAAGCCCCCAAGGTGCTTGGGGCCTGGAGCGACCAAGTGTTTTGATGGGCAGGACCTGGGGCCTTCCATTAATGTTGGTTTACTGGCTATTTTTGCCTCCGCATTTTCTTTCTCTGTAAAGCCATTCTATAGCCTTCCCGGGTGGGGCCTTTGGCTTGTGGCTGCAGTTAGGAGTGGAGATAGGGTGCATCTGGTATTGTGTGTGCTGGCCCCACCAGGGTCCTAGCACATAGTAGGCACTTTGTCCATGGGGTTCAGGCCCCAGGCAGTGGGCCCTCCTGGCTTTTTTAAGACAGCACTTGGAGGTGTTTTAGGGAGCTGTTTATGGAGTTCAGGGCATCTGAAAAACACCGGTGTGCTGCAGGGCATGAAGGCTCCAGGGTATGGCACTAAAAGACATCCCAAAGACAGCTGTGTAAACATTTTGATATTTATATATTTTTTAAAGTTTTATTTATTTTATTGTTAGAAGGGAAGGGAGGGAGAAAGAGAGGGAGAGAAACATCGACGTGAGAGAGAAATGTCCATTAGTTGTCTCTTGTGCACACCCTGATTGGGGAATGATCCTGCAATCCAGGCATGTGCCCTGACTGGGAATCAAGCCAGCGACCTTTTGCTTTGCAGGATGATGTCCAGCCAACTGAGCCACACTGGCCAGGGCTCCATGTGCTATTTTGCATCTGTTTTTGTTTTTGTTTTTTTTAACTGAGCATCTGAAAATCTTCCAAAATCAACAGAGAAGTTAAAAGCAGTCTCGTTGGAATGGATTCTCCTCTTTGCAGTTAGTTTAACAGATGCTCAGTTGAACCTGTTTTCATAAAAGGATTCTGTGGTTATTAAAGCAAAAGTTTGTTACAGAAAAATTTGAAAACCTAGACCAGTGTAACTAAAGGAAAATCAGCTGTAATCCCACCTGCCAGATGAATTGTTTTGGTCTCTGCTTGTGGTTTTATACCGGTTAGGTCAGTGTGCGGTTAGGTCACACATCATATATATTTCTTATTTTTACTCAGCCTATCACAAGTCTTCATGGCCATTAAAATTCCCAGTGAATATTATTTTAACCTTTTGCTCTTAGAAAGCACAAACAGTTTCTACCTTAGCCGGTGCCTGCCAGGTAACTGGCACCTGTCCAGCTGCCCCCCGATCATTGTCTGTGCCGCCTGACACTGCCATAGGGTGTGCCTATTGGGATACTTGGGACCTTTCTGAATTTTTGCAATTTTTAAAAGATTTTATTTATTTATCTTTAGAGGGGAGGGGAAGGAGAGAGGGAGAGAAATATCAATGTATGGTTGCCTCTTGTGGGTCCCCTGCTGGGAACTGGCCTGCAACCTAGGCATGTGCCCTGGCTGGGAATTGAACTGCGATCTGAATTTTTGCAATTTAAACAGCCCTGTGGCGACTACAAGTTTTTGTCTGTTCTGGGTTGTGGAGGGAGGGTGTACTGGCTGTGTTCTGCCTCCTTAATGAGAGGCACCTTCAGCATTTCAGACACAGACTCTGTTCCTGGGAAATAATAGTCCCCCACTCTGTGGGCTGATTCAACCCCAAATCAAGAAGGTCTAGGGGGGATTTTTGGAAACTTCTATCCAAAGAACACTCCTATTTGAAGCAGGATTCCAGGACTGATGGCATGGCATGTGTATAGGGGAGGAGGGAGGAAGCTTTGGGCTATGAGGAGCAAAGGAGGCTTCTGGGTCCATGACCACTGACCCTGCATCTGTTGCTCCTGGGCGCAGGCACCCCTGAGTTCATGGCACCCGAGATGTACGAGGAGCACTATGACGAGTCCGTAGATGTCTACGCCTTCGGGATGTGCATGTTGGAGATGGCCACCTCAGAGTACCCCTACTCAGAGTGCCAGAATGCTGCCCAGATCTATCGGAAGGTCACCTGTGTGAGTCCCTGGCCACTGAACTGGCTCTGTCTTTGCGAAATCACAGCAGCTGCGTGAGGAAGGGGACGAGGCCATTTCATAGACGGTGAAACAATGGTATTCACTCAGGTCTCTGAGTTAAACGTAGAAGCCACACAGCAGTAATAGTAATATGGGCTCTAGGGCAGTAGCTGGAGGCTATAATTAGGGGCTCATATTGCTGCAAGGCTAGGGCCTTTGCCAGGTGCCCAGGCTACCTGTCCCTGGAACCCCTCCTGTGGGCCATTTGGGGGCTGTTGGCTTTTCCATCTTCTGGTGTGTCCCCAGAAATTAATTGGCCCTATTATCCTGTCCTCCCTGTGCAATTGTTCTACTTGGTGGGGAGCACTGAAGGAGTGTCCAAGTCAGGAGAGCTGAACTGTGGCTTTTCTGGTCCCTAGTCTGTCACTTTCTGTCTGTGCCCCTAGCACTAGGTTCTGTGGCCCCCAGGTCTTGGCTGTTTGAGTCCAGACCTCTATATACCCACATTGCTTCTGTACTGTCCCCCTCCCTGAAGGTCACAGCTTGTCTTTCTTCTTTGGTTCTTAATTCTGAGTTAGTGGTCATTTGTTTGCTCTGAGCGCCTCCTGCATGCTACTGAGGTTTTGAGGCAGGAAGGCAGGGTCCTTGGTTGGAGGCACTGTGGGTGTGGGTCAGAGACCCACAGATAGGTATGCAGCTCCCAATGGTGCTGGCAGGAGAGGGCGATGTCCTTCAGAGGGGTGGGGGAACCTGAGGGATGTCAGAGCTCCACTGGCCGGCCTTGGAGGTGTCAGTGCTGGCATGTGGGAATAACAGCCTAAAGACCCTCCTTCTGGTCTGTCTGCTGGCCTGGGTAGACAGGGACTGACCCCGTGCCACATTATCTGGCCTGGTCACTGACCAGGGACCTGAATGGTAGAACTGTGCAGTACAGTTGTTTGCAAAAGTCTTGAACTACCAGGCCTTGGGAGTCAATCCTGCTGTGGCCACAGTGGGACCAGAGTCTCTGGTGGCCCTTCGTCAGTAGCAGTGACTACAGATCACATCCTCAGCACCATTGAGCAAGGGTATGGTGGAAAGGCTGGCCATTTTCTCCTCCAGCCTCCAAGACCCTCTGGGTGGCACTAGGGGCCCTAAGCCTCGGGCATACCCACCCTGCCTCACCCCACCTCCTCCAAGCATCAAAGTGAGCAAGTGTGTCCCCAGTCTGTCTTCTCCAGACTTCACTACAACATTCCTTCCACCCTCTAAGCCTCTACCTTCCTGTCATTTTTTTCTTTAGGCGTTAGTGGGAGGTAAGTAAGAAATCCCTTGTAGAGGCCAGTTCTGTGTCAGGTGACCCTGCTCATCTCATCTTCAGGGCATCAAGCCGGCCAGCTTTGAAAAAGTACATGATCCAGAAATCAAGGAGATTATTGGGGAGTGTATCTGCAAAAACAAGGAGGAGAGGTGAGTTCCAAGTGTTACTGAATCTGGAGTGTTTCTCCCTCTGAAATCTCCCTCTGAAATCGAGATCAGGACCTACAGAGTCCAGGGCCTATACGGAGCTTTGGGAGACAGGCTGCTTCAGGCCCAGGTGCTTGCAAGTCAGCTGAGCAGTGCAGTAGGTGGGAAGCCCCTGCAATAAGCGAAGTCAAAGCTTCCTTGACTTTGGGGACTACCCTGGAGCCCCCTTCTCTCCTTTGCTGGCTGCTTCTCGCCTACCCTGCCTGTAGTGAGGGGTTCACGGGCCCTGACTCTACCCCTTGCTTTTTCTCTGTGTTGTCCCTGGTGGACCCATTCATTCTCCTGGCCTGCACGATACCCCCATGCCCAGGCTTCCCAGTGTGTCTCATCCTGCCCCCTCTCCTTAACTCCAGGCTGTATATTCCACACCCCTCTGTCTTACCCATCCTAAACTCCCCTACAGGTTTTCATGTTCACATCAGATGCCACCAAAACCAGCTCTTACTTCCTTTGGTGGTCACTGGGAAACTAGGCATGTATTCTGAGCTTTCTTCCCTCTTCCTTACCCCCTGCTTCTCTTCTCCTACCTATCCTCCACCCTCTCATTCCTCCTCATCTTCCACCACCTCTTCCTCACCCCATCATGTGCCCTGTCAGTCCTTGCATACACAGCACATGGCCACCCTGGTCACTGTCTCCAGCACTGATCACTATGCTTTTCCATAGCCATCACCTCTCAGGCAGGGGCCCTGTCCTGATCTCTGGGCATTTTCTCCTACCCCCTGCAGGTTATCATGTTTTATTTTTTAAGGAAAAATACTTAAAAATTGTGAACTATAACCCATATCAGAAAAGTACTAGAAAAACCATATAGGGCCAAAGAGTCTTCACAGCTGTCCCTGTGAGATCACCTCCTAGATCACGACCTACAGAGTCCAGGGACCATGAGCTTGACCCCTCCCCAGGGACCCCACAGCATTTGTTGGCCTCACTGAGGGTGGCCTCACCCAGTATCCGCCTTTCATGGTGGTAGCCATCCCCAGGTGCGGGCCTCTGGAGGTTGCAGCTCATGGTGGCCACAGATTTGATTCTAGAGGGAGCCATTGTGCCAGAGACAGGGACTAGTGTTTGGGATGCTGGTTTGGGGGCAGAGTGGTTACTGAGGCAGCACCCAGCAACATATCTGCCCTGTCCTGAGGAGCTTCCAGAGAATCCCCTGAATATGGGCTTCTGGACTCTTTGTGAGTCCAGTTCATTCTTAACAGAGCTAGGTATCTTTGTGACGACTGAGTTTATAAGCCTCTCAGCAGGCCTATGCCTCTACAGCAGAGCCTGGCTTATAACCCTTCTCTAAGGAAGGGTTATATTCCCTGAGTCTGTCACCATGGGCATGTTTTTGTAATCAGGGAGAAAAGTCTTAAATACTACAGAGCGAGATGTGTTTTCTCCTCCCCCAGGGGTTAGGTAATGCACATGTAAACTGTTGTGTGCCCCCTGGAGGGATAGAGCATGACCAGCAGGTGGTGCAGTCATAACTTTATGGAAAGAGCTGGGTGGGTCTCAACCCTAGCAACCATGTCCAGGTCCCCCTACCAGGTATGCCCTTCAGCTGCTCCCTCTCCAGGTACCAGATCAAGGACCTGCTCAGCCACGCCTTCTTCGCGGAGGACACAGGCGTAAGGGTGGAGCTGGCTGAGGAGGACCATGGCAGGAAGTCCACTATTGCTCTGCGACTCTGGGTCGAGGACCCCAAGAAACTGAAGGGCAAGCCCAAGGACAATGGGGCCATAGAGTTTACCTTCGATCTGGAGAGGGAGACACCGGACGATGTGGCACAGGAGATGGTAACGTGGTACTTGCTGGTGGTGGGTGGGCTGTGCAAATCATGGTGCATGCCTTGAATGCTTGTGGTTTCCAAAGATTAGAACAAAGTCAGAAAGGGTATGTGGCTCCAGTGAGAGGGCAGTCAGAATGAGGACTGTTTGTCGAGTGTATCTATGAAGGACAATGTAGTTTGGAAATCCCCTGCTGCATAGATTCAGGAGCCATGTGAGCACAGACCTCCTCAGACCTGGAGGGGGCCAGGGGCCTTTGGTATATCAGAAACGCCTTGTTTTGACCAGATTTCTTGCTGAATTTGCATAAAAGTGGACCTTTGAGTTTTACTTTTTTTTTCAAGTGGAATTGTGGCCTAGAAGGCCCAGAAGGAGCAGGACTAATAGGGGGTGTTCAGTGTCACTGAGAGAGGAAATATATCCATGAGAAATTAACAAGATTGATTCCTCGGAAAAACTGAGCGGAAGTAAAAGCATGGTTACTGTCAAGAACTTGTGCTTGGATGTGCTGTCATAGCCATAGGAAGTGTATGTCTCTCTTTCTCTTTTTGTAAACATATGTTTTATTGAATATGGCACATCTACCAAAAGTGTACACAAGTCACAAGAGTATGGCCAACAGATTCTTCAAAACTGGACTTCCTGGCCTTGAGTGGGTTTTAAGAGTAGGAAGTAGGCCAGATGCTGGAGGGTGGTCTGGAAAAAGTGCAGCGAGGGCACCTATATAGCTATATAGCTCCTGTGGGCAGCAGGTCTTCCTGCTGTTTCTTCAGGCCCTGATCAGATGAAGAAACAGAGGCTTGCCATGCCGTATAAGGTGTGGGAGCCACAGACCAAGGGTAGGTTGATGGGGTTATTGGGGCTCAGACATATGGTGGGGTGGGGACCCATGAGGCTTGGTAGTATGGTAGGTCAGTGTGGCATGGAGTGGGTGCTGCACGGTCAGTCAGGGTCCCAACTTCTATCAGACAGCGGCCTGTGCTCCTACTGGTCTGGCATTCACAGTGTGTGTGACATCCCACTGATGTCCTGGAGCCCAGGTCAGGACCACCCTGTACCTTCCCAGCTGTTGGTCCATCCCTGCTCCCAGAAATAGACACATACTATAAGTGGATTTAATGGGTCTTTTAGCTCTGTGCTTCTGGGAGAGTTTTCTGTGACTTTGCTTTATGTGTTGTTGAATCGCTACGTGTTTACTAAGAGTCGCATTAAGGTAATTATCAGCACAGCTGTTCTGTGAATGTAGCACCACAGTTTCTCCTTGTGCTACCCATGATCCCTTCCCACTCTGCTGAAATTTAAAGCACAAACAAAAGTGACAAACAAGGAGCTGTATAGGCCAGTATCCTGTAAGCCAAGGTTCAGGAGTATGGGTCATGTGCCATGTCCTGGAGGGACCTCAGGTTGGGGGGCCTGGCCAGTAGAGCACCCTGAGCACATGGCAGGAGATAAGGTGGGTTCTTGGGACAGCCTTGAGGGGTATGTCTCACTGGGCTTCTGAGGTTAGGGAAAGTGCCAGCAGCTCAGGAGACATAGGTGGCAAGCAGCCCTCCCATTCCCTGAGAGCACTGTGCCTGTTCTGCATTTGTGTGGGCACCAGAGGAACCTGTCTGCCCCAGGAGGGATTTGAAATTTAGTGGAAGCCAAGCTGAGTCAATTGTGCAATAACAGGAGGACAACAGGGGTGTTGGCACAAAGAGATTGCACGTGGTAGTGCTTCCCGGTGCCATCTGTGCCTCACTCTACCAGTTACCTCCTCCTGCTCAGGGTTCTCTGATCCAGCTGTTCTTCCTGGGACTTGGCCACCCTCCCTAGAGGACTATTCCTAACCTAGAATGCTGGCCTCTCTGGCAGCACAGCTGCCCACCCCCAGGTCCATCCTCATGAGTCCTTGGCACTTGACTGACCAGGTGGGTCTGTGGCGTCTTTGCCTGTTCACAGTAGAGGCCCCTGGGCCCAGTGTTTCTCCTTCATTCCTTTTGTTCCTTGCCCCTTCGCTTTTCTTGAGAGACAGAAAAGCCCAGTGCCTTAGGTGGAGCTGAGTTGAAAGCATTGCATTCTCCCAGGTCTTGTCCTATGTGAGTGTGCCAGCCCTACCTAGCCACTGCTCCTGGCTCCTGGCTGGGCATTGTGGTTGATGCTGGGACCTATGGCTAGTTGTTGGCCTATTTCTGACCTTCCTGGCCATACATAAACACTAGAGTTCACACTAGGGTCAGGGGCCCTCTGGAGCTGTCACTGGACCAATGCCAGGACCCTGAGGAGGCTCACTGCCCTGGCTGCTGAAACACACCTTTAACTCAACACGCATTTTTCTTCAAAACTTAAAGTAACAGAGATGACCATGAGTGAAACATAGTGTCAGTCGTCATACAGGGATGGTGACTTCACAAGGTAACTCAGTGAGAGCACAGAGGCATCATGACACTATTGGTCTGGGGACGTGAAATGGTGTTTGGGCTGCCTGTGTCTTAACAGACAACGTCAGTGAGTGTGGAGGGTGGAAGACGTTCCCAAACTTGATGCTCATTCTGATGAGGCTTCCTCTGGGTGTTGGGAGGCAGGCGGGGCTGCTCTCTCCCCTCCCTCTAAATTCACGCCTAAAGTCAGCTCCCAGCAGGTCCTCGGGCAGCAACTGGGATGGAGCAGCGGGTCAGAATGATGGTGCCTGGGAGTCTGAGAAAGGGGCAGGGCTCTGGGGCCTGGGCTCGTTCTGATCTGGAAGCATCCTCTCAGTGTGGACCCCTAGGAAAGTGGAGGGAGTTGTAGCCCAGCCTAGGGGGTTCTTGAGGCCAGGGTATCAGCTCTTCCTTCTGCTTTCACAGCCTCCAGCTAATGGGACATTCAGGGTGACATACAATGTGGCTAAATTCTTTCCTGATTGGGAAAAAATAGAAGAAATTGCTTGGGCTGGAGGTGGGGAGAGAGGGACATCTATAAAGATGGAGCTGGAAGAGAAACTGGGTCATAGGCAGAAAATAGAAGTGTCAGGCAGGAGTGTCAATGGGGCACCTTCTTTCAGTTGCTGTGTGGGTCCCCTGGGTGACAGACAGGGCTGACCCAAGGCTCAGCCTTTTGCTCTCACCCTGGTGCTGCATGGCTCATTTTGTCAGAGTCATTTTCTGAAATGTTTTTGAAGTAGTTGCAAACTGACAGGAAATTTGCAAACATGGATCAAGAATTGTTTGAGATGATATCACAGCCTGATACCTTACAACCTAGGGTTCTCTGTGTCAGCTTCCCATGGACAAGGTTTTTCCCACGTAGCTGCTTATGCAGTCAGAACTGGAGTGTATCTCTGCCCCACTCGGGGTTCTTGGTGGTTCAGCAACACCTTCACTGCTGGTACTGGTCAGGATTGTGTCTGTTTTCAGGAGTCTGACCCTAAAGGGCACAGCCAGCCTGTCATATCACCTAGCTCCCTATCAACCCATCAGTGCATCTGTGAGAACACTGGGCACAGACCAGCCCACTAAGGACTCCCCCTGTGATCATGTGGTTGAGGAGTGTCTGCCAGGGAGCAATCATCATTAATAACTGTTTTGTGGAAAGGTACTTTGGAACTATGTGAATGTCCCAGTTTCATAAAATTTTCTATTTATTTCTATCTCTGTGAACTCATGGTTTGGTTTTACTCAGTAGATTATATGCTCCATTGGTGAGTTACCTCTTATTGTGAAACAAATGACCCAACTTTGCACTGTGCACACACAGTTCCCTCCAGCCTCCAAGGTCAGGAGTCCAGGAGTGGCTTAGCAAGGTGGTTGGGATGAGGGTCCCTCATAAGGTATGGCTAGGGTTCGGCATCTCAGCGCACTCACCTAGCTGCTGGGGGGAGGCTCAGTTTCCAGCCAAGTAGGTTGTTCCTCAGGGCCATTCATGATGTGGTTTCATGTGAGCCAGTGACCCACAGGAGGGAGAGAGACAGAGACAGAGAGACTGAGAAAAAGAGAGCAACAGAGAGAGATAGAGACAGACTGACACAGAATGAGATAGAGGCACAGAGAGAGAGACTGAGAAAGACAGAGGCAGAGAGACAAGCAGACAGAATGCACATCCACGGACTGCTCCCCCACCCCGCTTTGTGTAACCTCATACCAACAGTGATACCTGTCACTCCTGCCACCACAGACCATTTGTGTTCCTCAGATATGCATTTGCAGACATGTCCTTCAAATCATTATGGTGTCACTGTGTATTCTGATGCTTAGAATGTCGCAGATTTGGCCAGTGGGTAGCCCTGGGTGCTAGCTTCTGTGTGTTCCTGCACGTCCTCCATTCTCTACACATGTCTTCACTTTCTGGCAGAAGGAGATGCCCAGGCCCCCTGTCCTCTTCCTGCTGAAATCTCAGTGGCTGAGTTCTGGCATCCATGTGCTATTACTCATGTACACACATACAGCTGTTGACATTTGTGTGTCTGTTGTACATTGAAAACTGTGGGTAGACGGTGGGGGTGAGTGTTCTTCCAGGTTGGGCATTGGGAGTATTTCTGATGCTGCACAGATCCCTAACCAGCACCATGAGGTTTACTCTCTGGTTTTCTCCTTTCCACATGGGGATCCCATGCTGATGCCAAAGAATCTGGCTTCCCTTCTCTTGTGGTTTGGTCATGAATCTCCTTGGAGAGAGCCGTCATATTTCCTGGGGAGGCCTGGCTTCTTTACAGATGCTCCCCAACTCTCTGTTGGCTAAATCAGGTTCATAATGTTGTTAGGCATGGTGCACACTTTCCTGGTCTTAAGCTACAGAATGTGCCTTTGTCCCCGGTCTCCTTGACTTCTCAGAGAATGCTGAGAACAGCATTGGTCTCTCGCTTTGTTGTCCCTGTCCACAAGCATGTATATTTTGGCCAGGACCACATTCCTACCCTTGAGCAGCTTCATTGTTGGGCTCCAGGAAGCCTCAGGGTGCAGATGGTGGGCTATTCCAGGGTGGGAGGCACATCAGGGTACCCCTTTCCCTTTGCTCATACAGCCCATGTTAATGCAGGTTCAGATGGTCACTCTCCCTGTGGACTTACAGTCAATGACTGAAGGTTACATCCTTATGGAATGACAAGGGCATCTTTGAAAGAAGTGGGTGAGGGGCCCTGAGGAGGGGACTTTGGGCAAAGACTCCATAATTGGTGGGGTGGTGGTACAGGTGATAGGACAGGCTCAGCAGTGGGATGTGTGAATGGCGATGTGCCAGTAATGGCAGGTGACTTCCTTTGCAGATTGAATCGGGTTTCTTCCACGAGAGCGATATGAAGATTGTGGCCAAGTCCATCCGTGACCGCGTGGCATTGATCCAGTGGCGGCGGGAAAGGATCTGGCCAGTGCTGCAACCCCAGGAGCAGCAGGACACAGGCAGCCCTGACAAGGCCAGGGGCCTGCATGTGCCCTTGCAGGTCCAGGTGACTTATCATGCACAGACTGGGCCACTGGAGCCCGAGGAGCCTGAGGCTGACCAGCACCTCCTACCCACCATGCTGCCAGCTAGTGCTACCTCCTTGACCTGTGAGTGCTGCTCTCCCCACACGCCCACCAGCTCACTCTGTGGGTGTGGTAGATTGGTGTGGGCGAGTGTTCTTCCAGGGAGGGCATTGGGAGTATCCATGATGCTGCACAAAAATCTGTGACCACAGAGGTTTAAGGCTTGCTAAAGTCTAGCTTCTCAGGACAGGTGGGGACAAATGTACAGGTAGACTCAGACCTCCTGTGCTCAAAGCCAGTAGGGATTGGAGCAGCTCAATCGGCTACTTACCCCACCTGAAGGATACCAGTCTCAGCATCATGGGGCACCTGAGGGTTGTTTCTCACCTTGTACTCAGCACCTGGTGGGGGCATCTGTGCCAGGACACTGTCATCCCGGGGGACCAAAAGTTGAGTAGTCATGCTGCTGTGACCTTTGTCTTCAGGAGCATCCATCCCCAAGACTACCTCTATTCTAGTGTGAAACCTGAGACCCTTCGTTCATTTCTTATGGAGGTTACTGGTGGGTAGTGGGATTGCTTTGTACCTGTCTTCATCTTAGACCACTGAAAGAGTCTAGACAAAAACTTGAGGGCAAAAAGTTCAGCCTTTGCCCTCAAGGGTCCCAAAAATGCAGCTGTAAACTGAGTGTGGAGGCTGTAGCCTTTTCTGTCTCTGAGAAAGTACAGGGAGTTTCAGAGCTATTCAACCTGCCCAGCCCACTGTTGCAGGTTGTTCAAGTGGAAAAACTAAATAGTCTGTTTGAATTATTTAAGAGGCACATCCTTCATTTACCATTAAAATAGCTGAATATTTTTCAAAGTTGGCTATTTAAGACTAGTGGCTGGCTGTCACTTTGAGACAGTTTGCTTACTGTTTGCTTCTTTCCAACCTACTCATGCTTGTTTTGGAGAACAATACTGCTACATCATCATGTTCCATTTAATGATTAACCAAAAAAATTCATTGAAGAGCATAAACTTTTTGTAGAAAAAAGCATTATACACTTTAAAAATGTAATTGTTGGTCGAACAATTTCTAGGATAGGAATTAAGAAATTGCCTTTCATTGAACTTTGAAGAGAGTGTAGGACCTAAAATCCACTCCACTGTGGTAAGATGTCAGGTATGACCCACTGTATAAACAGATGAGTGCAAAAGATGAGTTCACTTCAGGGTGGTCATTTGTGTGCAGACTCTTTCCTGTCTGACTCAGGATTCTGTGTGCTTTGTGCAGCAGCCATGCTTTTCTGCCGTGAGAAATAAACGTTTAGGGATAAAATGGTTTTACCCATTTATTGTAATTTCTTTAGAGTTGGTGATATATTCATACAATATACAATTCAAAAAATCCAAGAGCAAAAGCCAGTTAATTTTCTTCCTGGGAGGCCACTGATGTTGCCTGTGTTTTAATTAACTTCCAGAGATAGCCTACACATGTAATTATTCACATGTACGCACACATACACTCCTGCACACACACCCCTGTGTCTCCCTGTTTCCCAAGTCAGGGCACTTTGCATACTCTCAGCACTCGCTCTAGGTCAGAATAGAAAGCCTGTGCACAGTCGTGCCTCTAGTCACAGGGCCTGTGGATGGCTAGAACACACTGTACTTTGTGAAGGTGAACTGACAGGGACATCAGGCAGCACACGCGTCACCAGAGAAAAGGCCTGATCATAGGTAACACGATGGGCAGACACACTGACAGGTAGAGCAAACATATTTTATGAGTCTTCGTTATCTGTCCTTTTAGTTGCCCACTACAGTCCAGACCAAGCTCAATGGCAGGGCTTGGTCCAGCACCCAATGACTATGATAAGAAGGTAATTTGTTGATCAGCTTAAAAACTATTTTTAAAATTTAATTTTAATTATACAAATAACACTTTAAAAATTTTTAGTTACTTAATATAGTTAGAGTTTGCTATATGTGACTTTTTAAGTAATTAAACACAATTTTTAAATATTTTATTTTATTTACATGTTTTTAGAGAGAGGGGAAGGGAGGGAGAGAAAGGTCAGTATGTGGTTGCCTCTTACGTGCCCCCTACTGGAGACCTGGCCCGGGGCCCAGGCATGTGCACTGGGAATGGAACCAGCGACCCTTTGGTTCACAGGCCTGCGCTCAATCCACTGGGCTGCACCAGCCATGGTACCTTACGTGAAATTTGTCAGGTCTTCTCACATTCTCTTGTGCAACTCTTTCTCTCTCTGTCTCTGTTTCTCTTTCTTTCTCTGTCTTTTTCTGTCTCTCATGCACTTACTCTTTCTCTGTCTCTGTGTCTTTGTCTGTCTGTCTCTTTTTGGTGACAGAACCTGCTTCTCCCTCTCTTCTCTCTGTATAAATGGAAATGATTACCAGACACATCATTAAAAATCATAGCTACTTGTTTCATTGGTTTTGTATAATTAAACCTCAACACTTCTGTCTTCTAGGTTAAAGAAAGTTCTAGTCAGTCCTGGGAAAAATTATTTTTATACAAAACTGACAAGATTGCCCTTTAACTTTATTTGTTTAAATTGCAAATAGACATAGTGTTGACAATCTGAAGGGTGTCCCCCTGTAGAAATAGCTTGGTGTTCATAGGTGACAAATTGTAATGTTTGTGTAGCTTTTGGAACTTGGAAGCAATAAACTGGAAGTGCCATTTTAAATAGGTTTTTGTTTTTCATTTTTTATTGGCACAGCCACACAGGTGACCTGCCCTCCCAAGTACGTCTGGTCAGAGGAGCCTGTGGGCCATGTGGTCCTGTCTGCTCCCTCCTCAGTGGCCCCGCACCCCACACCCAGGTGTGGGTGGCTGCATCCACTGGCCAATTTCACTGGCTGTGCTAGGCTGACTGCAGGTGAGGCCATGGAGCATCCAGGTCTCTTCTCACGGCCTTTCTGTGGTGTGGGAGCCTTTTCAGCCCTGTCAACCCTGTTTTCCAATCTAGTTAGACCTGGCCCATGACTTAAGGAGATATATTTGGACTCAGATCTCCCGCTTCAGACCCTTTGCCTTCACTGTAAGTGAAGGTGGTTAGCGTCTTGAGACCCCCTCCCCATCATAAAACACAGGTGATAATTGATTGGAACTTTTCCTAAGCATTCCAGACTCCCAAGACCCCTTGCTCCTTTGAAAAGCTGAATGAAGGTTCACTTTCAGGCCAAGTTTGGTTCTGTGTGAGGTGAAGTCCCTGTCTGAGCCATGATGGAAGCAGCTGGCTTGCCTTTGAGGATTGTATGAGGTGCCCTCCTGGAATCCATGGTGGACCAAGGCACCCTCTCCAGGTGTTAGGCAGTGTGGTGGGTTGTCAGGGCCATCTCTGGGTGATGCTTTTAGCCCCTGTATTACTCTGTAGTTGATTATGTAAAATGATGCACATTCATTACTTACATGATCTGGAAGCACAATCAAGTGTTTGTTTTACAGAAAAAAACATGGATGAGCTGAGCATTTATGTACAAGCCCGCATTTGCATTCCCTGCGCCTTGTGTAGAATGCCATGGGGGTGATGTTTGGGGTTCCCAATCTGAGCCGTGCCTTTGTCCTCCCCAGCGGACAGCACGTTCGACAGCGGCCAGGGCTCCACCGTGTACTCGGACTCGCAGAGCAGCCAGCAGAGCGTGGTGCTGGGCTCACTGGCAGATGCAGCACCGCTCACCGCCCAGAGTGTGTGCAGTCCCCCCGTAAGCATGAGCGAGGGGCCTGTCCTGCCGCACAGCCTGCCCTCGCTGGGGGCCTACCAGCAGCTGGCCACGGTGAGTCAGAGACCCCCATCCACATAGCCTGGAGTCTGTAAGGGGCCATCTAGGCTGTGCTGGCCAGTGGTCAGTTTCCAGCCATACAAAAGCAGGTGCTCGGGAGATCCATCCTTGTTGTTAGCTGGAGCAGTCTGTGACCTACCCTGAGAGACCTGCCTGGTGAGAAAATACAAAAATCAGAGCCCAGTGCCACCTAGTGTGTGTAAAGCTGTGATAAGCTAGGCATCATTTATAAGAATGAAAACTTTGATTTTGTCTGTCTAGCTTCACTGATGGGGGCTACATAATACCTCTCTACCAGGTATTACACAACCATTAAAAGTTAGAGGTGTGGAAGGGGTTGAATCATGGGAAACATTTTCAGTGATGTTTAATAAGCAGAATTGAAAGGGCCTCATGCTTATGTCTGTGGAATGATTTGTAAACCTAATAAATGAAATGGAAATTGCTAGGTGAAAGGTCACATTTGGCATCTATTTTTCAACTATGATTTATTTTTAATGCCAAAGAAAGCAAAGCAATTGCTTGTTTTGCACTCCTAGGCAGTCAGAGAGGTTGCTTTTGAAGCAGGTGGTGGAATGGGGTCCAGAGGGAGATTTCGATCTCCTAGACCCAGAAGCTGGTCAGGGCCCATGCCCCTTCCTGTGGGAGCTACTCCTGCCTGGTGCTCTGGTTCCCCGGGCTCTCACTCAAACTTCCACCCATGTACTCCCTCCCTGTGGCCACTTTCTGGGTACTGCAGCCTCTCTGACTACCCATCTCTCCTCTCTCCCATTGTCCACTTGGGCTCAGAGACTCCCTTTGGAAAAGAAGTGGAAGCGTTTGCCTCTGCTGATCAGAGTCCAGGACTCATTGGCAGTTAACATTTGCAGTTTTGCTTGTCGAAATGACATGACATGACATGACATGACATGAATGAAAAATGAAATAATGACATGAAAAGAAAATGAAAATGAAAAGAAATGAAATAATGAAATGAAATGAAATACAGTTGTAAATGGCATGAGCAAGTTCTTTAGGAAAAGGCTCCTTCTTGCTCGGAGCTTTGTTTCTTGGCTTTGGGCTTGGGTGTGCTAGAGCGGAGCAGGTCTTCAGCCTTCCCAGGCACAAGATCAGAGAACGGCCGAACCACAGTGGGCTCTTGGTCTGCCAGTCGGGCAGCCCTCTGCCTGTCCCAGCTTCTGCTTGCAGACTGGGAAGGCCGAGCACAGGGAGGTCAAAGGCTGGCCAGCCAGGATGTACCCCAAGACTCAACCAGAGCACTTTCTCTTGTCTGTTTATACAAAAAAAAAAGCTTGGACAGAAGGGCGGGGACTACAGGGAGTCCCCAGGGTGCACCCGGGTCTCCTGGAGAGGGTTATCATCATGATGCACCTCCAGAACCTATTGAAGGAGGAGAATAGGTTGAAGGGATTGGAAGCAGAGCCACTCCTCTGGGGCCTCCTGTGCCTAAATCTCAGTGGGCTGGGGCTGGAGGAGCAGGTGCACTTGGCCACTCATTCCTCACCTTGCCGCAGGTAATGCACAGACAGGTTTGATCCCACCTGTGCTGCTTTTCATAATGTTTTTACTGTGAAACATGGAAACAGCCAACTAACAGTTTTCAGATGACAAACTACTGTTTCCTGGTTCATCCAGAAAACCTCCAGTTAGAGACCTTTCCCTGTCACTGTGGAGAGCCAAGTTCTTCCCTCAGTCATCTCTGTGTTCAAGCCTATTTCCTCCATCTCCCCACCTGCTTCTCACTTTCCCATTATTTTGAAGTAAATCCTAGACAGAAAGACAATTTGCCCATAAATGTAAAGTCTGTATCTTTGGGTTTTGAAAACAAAATCCAGTACCATTACTGCACCTAAAAATGAATAAATTAGCAGCAGTTCTGAATAGCATTAAACACCTACTGCTCAGATTTCTGACTCTGTGCCATTCATTGTCTGCTGCAGCCCCATTTCTCTGACCCCAGCTCTGCAGAGCGCCCCTCTGTCCAGTGCAGGCCCCCCGTCTTGTTCCCATGTTTCTGTATTCTGTGAATGTATATATACTATATGTGTTACACAGTCTATAGAGAGGAAGCATATGTGTTTGTATCTTTGCCCCATTGGTATCATAACAGGCATTTCTCCACAGTCCCACAAGCCCTTAATAGTGGTCTTTTCTCACTGTTGCATAATATTCTGTGGTGCTAATGTTCCAGAACATCAGCCTTGGTTAGGAGGAGTTGTGACCATTCTTGGTATAGGGACCACCACACCTTCCTTTTGCAAGTCATGTTCCTAGGAAAACTATCTCTGACAGGACAATGGGCACAGGGAGTAGGAGATATGTCCCTGTGGCTGTCAAGCTCGTGGCTGGGTGGGGGTCCTCAGGGCAGCCACTGAGCGTGGCACCTGACGCTCTTTGCAGCCTGGCCTGTCAATGGGCTTCGTCCCACTCCCCACTCTTGCCTCGCTCCCACCACAGCATTTCCCAGAGCCAGCCATGAGCTTTGCCCCTGTGCCTACTGGCCCAGGTCAGCCCATGCCCTCAGGCCACCAGGTGAGTGCAGACTGCCCCTCCTTGTGACCACCATTGGTGCCTTAGTGTCCCCTGACAATTTTAGCTGGCCTGGTCCTAGGGTACAGATGAGAGTTGGGGGGGCAGGTCAGTCTGTTGTGTTTGCAGAATTTATGACCCATGTCACTTGGAGGGGGCTCATTCACACATAGCAATTCTTATAGATACACTTGTCCTTGGGTCCCTGCTGGGTGTGCTGGGTGTGCACATGCACACATGTATGTGATTATGTGCGCAAGTATGTGTTGGTGGTAGGCATGCATGTGTGCACATGTGTGTGCACACTCACTCATTGATTTTCTCTGTCATGTCTAAGCACCTGGGGCATCTCTCATCAGGATGCTGGTCTAAGAGAAGTTCCTTCTCCCTCCAGCCTCTTCCACTGGCCCAGCCAGCACCCCTGCCACAGGTCCTGGGCCCGAAGCCTGTGGGTCCTCTCCAGTCAGTGCCCCCCCATCTGCCTCCGTACCTGGCTCCGACCTCTCAGGTGGCCCCGTCTCAGCTGAAGCCCATCCAGATGCCACCAGTGCCCCTGCAGCCACTCACTCAAGTCCCTCCACAGGTACCTTATCCTTCTTGTTCTCTACCCTCCTCCCTCAGTGGAGCTTTGGTGCCTGCTGCCTTCTGTCTGTATTGGGTACATCTGGGATGGAGAAAAGCCAGAAAAGAGCTGTGAATACACAGCTATGGTCACTGCCTATCATTGGAGCCATTCAAGGCCATACTGACCATGGCTCTTTAGAGGCAGGGGCGGGCGGTGTCAGATTAGTAGTGACTTGATAGCACATAGTTGGTGGTCGGGTTCTATCGCCCAGGCTAATATCACTGATGGTCGTGGGGACAGCTTTCACCTCATGGTATGGCATCACAGGTCTATGATGGGAAGTGCTGCTTTATATGAAAGGCGTGAGCATCTGTGAGGTTTACCTCAGTACCCAGAAGGTTCTTACCTGTCTGTTGTCACCTGTCACCTGACCTGGTCCTTTTCATGTCATGTTATAGTTGATTTCACTGTCTAGTTAAGCCACCACCTTGCTTGTTAGTGGTCATGGCATTTTGTTGCTTTTCAAATACACAAAAGTCAGTCTGCACATTTTCACTGTCTTGAAATCGTACACAGTCATTGATCATGTGATGCTTGTGTGCTTGCCACCAGAAAGGCTTTATTTTAATTTTTAAAAAATCTTTTCCTGAGGATTTTTTTCATTGCTTTTAAAGAGAGAGAGAAAGAGGAAGGGCCGGAGTGTGGGGGGGAGAGAGAGAGAGAAAGAGAAACATTGACTGGTTGCCTCTCATGGGCTCCGTGACTGGGGAGCTCCGTGAACCTGCAACTCAGGCATGTGCCCTAACTGGGAATTGAACCCACAACCTTTCAGTGTATGGAGCAATGTTCTAACAAATGGCTACACCAGCCAGGGTAAAAGGCTTTATTTTAGAGCAACAGTTTTCAACCTTTTTATCTCATGACACATACAAACTAATTACTAAAATTCTGTGGCACAACAAAAGAAACACTTTTTGCTGATCAGACCAAAAAATAGATATAATTTTAATCCATTGATACCAGGTGTGTTGTCTGTAGTTATTTTTTATTTGATAATGTGAAGTAAAAGAGGTCAGTGCCCCTGACTAAGTAGTTGGGTATTGCATGTTTTAAATATTCTTGCAGCACACCAGTTAAAAATCACTGTTTTAGAAAGGAAACTGTTGGAGAATCTGCTGAAGTGTGTAAAGTGCAGAGCCCATGAGATTAGATATCATGTGTTTTCCACTAGACATGGAAGGTTTGGGAGCTTCCACTGTGTGGAGGTGCCATTCTCCCCCAGTCCTCATGGCACAGCTATTGTGGGGCCTCAGAGCTCTGCTTTCCCCAAGAAAACCTGACAAAGAATTTGGTCTGTGTGTATTTATGCAGATTAGGGAGAATCAGGCAAAGTAATTTCAGATATTTGGGGCCTGTGTGGTGACTCTAACTATCCTAGCCTTTTTGAAAGAAAACTGAAGCTGGTAGTCACTTCTGTGATCCCTTGGATCTGAGCTGCGCCACCCATCCTTGGAACCTCCATGGTGGTGCCTAAGGAGGCTCTCCCACAGGTTCTTCTCTCACCCTTCTGCCTTTCCTTCTCTGGTTGAACATGTCATGCACTTGGTTTCATTTAAATTGGGTTTACCTTTGGGTGCCCTCAGTAGCTGCTGCATGGAAGTGTCTCAGGCAGAACCTGCAAGGGTTGTGGCTCTTCTTGTATGGGGCAGGCATGCTTCCAGTGGGGCTGAGCCCCAGGGAGCTGACAGACTCACGTCTCTTTCAGATGCCTCCACTTCCTGTTATCCCACCAGTTGCTCCACTGACCACAATCGACAGCCACCCTACAGCCCTCTCCGACCTGCTGGCTGCAAGTGGGCCTGCTGTGCCTCCTCCATCTCAATACTTCTCACCTACTGTGATCTTGCCAAGCCTTCCACTCAGTGCTGCTGCCCCCTTGCCTATGTCACCAGCCATGCCTATGCCGGCATTGAAGCTGCCCCACACCGCCAGGGCCCCACTGGCCGTGCCATGCCAGACCCTTATGCCAAATGTGGCAGCTGCCACCACTCCCGTCCCTCTGCTGGCTGTGGCCCCACAGGGCACGGCTGCCCTGCCCATCCATCCTGCCGTGGCCCAGCTCCCGGCCCAGCCTGTGTACCAGGCAGCCTTTCCACAGATGGTGCCCAGTGACATTCCCCCTTCTCCCCTCCACACGGCACAGACTGTGAGAACCACCCCTCTGCAGCCAGCGACCCCCATGCTGTCGCAGCCCCAGCCGCCAACCATCGCCCACCTTCCCGAGCAGACTGCTTCAGCCCCCAGGGTGGGAAGCCAGGTAATCAATTTGCCGGGAAGGCCTGTTTCTCAGGCACTAGAAAGACCCCTTAGTACCAAGAGGTGCAAAAGTTTGTGGGTTTGCGCTACTCCTCAGCACCTTGAATGGAGGTCACTGGCAGAGGGGGGGGGTCAGGTGAGCAGGTAGCACCATCCCTCAGGCTTGGCTCCTTGTTGTGGGGGTGCCTGCTGTCTCCTCCCACTCCCAGCACATGTCAGGAGCCAAAAGTTTCACCATGGGTCCTTCCCAAGAGTTAGTAGCATCTGCTCATGGGGGGTTTCCCAGCCTTGCCGGGTGTGGCGGCACCTGCCCTTGCCTAGGTGGGGCCTGGCAGCCTCTGTGCAGCGGTGTCAGCCCATCTGTGGGAGCTGGGGAGGCTCACACTGCCCTCCTTATCACCTGTCAAAATGAGGTAGGTGGATAACCCCCATGTCATCGGTGAAGTAGGGCACCAAGGTTCTGGGAAGGTTGGTCTATTAGTTGTGGTCTGGACAGGGCTTGGGGCACCTGATTGCTGGTTCCAAGGAGGTCATGGTAGGCAAGGATGATATCCCAGAGTCAGGAGAGGACCTTGGGTAGCTCATCATGCTGACAGTGAAGGGACATAAGGACATGCATCAGGCTGGTGGGTGAGCCTCCCAATGGCTCCACATACCTGGGGGCAGCCCCAGCATGTTTTAGAGTATCAGGGCTATTATCCAACCTCGTGTTGAGAGGAGTGGTGTGGGACATGTCTCACCTGGACGCTGTCCCACCTGGCCCTAAACGTGAATAGCCCTGTGCCTGTGGGTACCATTTTTTCCTTTTAAAGCTCAGGCTTTTCCCTTATAAGGTGGGGTGGATAGCCCCCCTTCTTCCCCTACTCTTTTAAAAAAGATTCTACTTATTTACTCATTTTAGAGAGGGGAAAGGAGGGAAAAGAGAAGGAGAGAAACATTAATGTGTGGTTGCCTCTTGTGGGCCCCCAGCTGGGGACCTGGCCTGCAACCCAGGCATATGCCCTAGACTGGGAATTGAACCGATGACCCTTTGGTTCTCAGGCTGGCACTCAATCCACACCAGCCAGCACAGTTGCCCTTTTTTGGTTCTGTCGGGAACATTCACCCCAAAGCTTGGGAGGGTGCCAGATACCCCAACTCATGTCCACTTACTCCAATCTGAACTTATTCCACATCCTAAGTGAATGCAGATGGTCCTGGTTGTGCTTCTTGCTGTTTGAATCTCAGCAGGAATTTGTGCTTGGAGAAGGAAGAGAAGGTTTCTGTTGACTAATATGACTAATAAACATGAGTGAGGAGGCAGAGGAGTCCAATGCCTTGACTGAGCAAGCACCTGGACAGCTCATCAGAGTAATGTCCAGTCATGGGTCAGGGCCATTTGGTTAAACACAGGGCCACTTGGAGGTTTGGGGTCTGAGGTCTCAGGGCCTGGACAGGCACCTTGCTGCCTGTGTTGGCCTGGCACACTATTGGCACTGGGTTGTTTGCCTGGTGGCCAGAGAAGATATTGTACACTCAGAGGTCACCCTCCAGGCCAGTGGCCTCCCACTGCTGTCTGAAAGAGGGTCTGGGTTTTATTGATGGGTTGGGACAACCATCCCATAATCTCTGTGGCTGATCAGTCTTGTGCCAGCAGGCCCAGCTGGGGTGATTGTATTTCTCATCACATTCCCAGACTGGGGCAGGATGGAGTCTTCCACCCTTTGTATCTGGGGCCCTCCTTCAGCTATTGGCATTTCCACCAAGAGCTCAAAAAAGGGAATAGCAGGAAGTTGGGCCCAGTTCCCAGGTTGCCCCAAGGAAGGCTGAGATCCAGTGCCCCTTTAGGAGGCAGGGATTGGGGAAGCATTTGGTCCACTTAGGGCTTCTCAGCCAGACTCAGCTAGATGTGCGTAAGTGAAGTATGGTTTTAGATTAGAATTTATACAAGTGGTAACTCAAGAATGGCTTTTTGTTGTTTCTTCTAAGACTGTGTAAAACATTCTCTGAGGCTAGGACTTGCCTGTGGCAGGCATGGGTATGTTAGAGAGAGACACTTCAATGCCCACACCTCAGGTGTGCTCACCTGCCTGGACAGGGAATCACCTGCTGTGCCCCAGGATGCCCAGGGCTCCTCAGGGATCAGGGCCATTTGGTTAAACACAGGGCCATTTGGAGGTTTGGGGTCTGAGGTCTCAGGGCCTGGACAGGCACCTTGCTGCCTGTGTTGGCCTGGCACACTATTGGCACTGAGTTGTTTGCTCGGTGGCCAGAGAAGATATTGTACACTCAGAGGTCACCCTCCAGGCCAGTGGCTTCCCACTGCTGTCTGAAAGAGGGTCTGGAATCACAGCAGGTGATTCCCTGTCCAGGAAGGTGAGCACACCTGAGGTGTGGGCATTGAAGTGTCTCTCTCTAACATACCCATGCCTGCCACAGGCAAGTCCTAGCCTCAGAGAATGTTTTACACAGTCTTAGAAGAAACAACAAAAAGCCATTCTTGAGTTACCACTTGTATAAATTCTAATCTAAAACCATACTTCACTTACGCACATCTAGCTGAGATGGCACCCTGACTTGCATCCCTGTCTTCTGTGCCTGTAGATCCTGCTTGGCCACCCACCTTCGTATGTGGTGGACATCACTGCCCAGGTCCCCACAGTTCCCACTCCTGCTGCCATCCTCTCCCCGCCTCTGCCGGAAGTGCTGCCACCTGCCACCCCTGAGTTCCTGCCTCAGCTTCCTAGTTCCCTGGCTCCCACAGTGGTGGCTGCTGCTCAGAGCTTGCCCATCCAGACCTCTGCGCTGCTGCCACCTGCTAACCTACCACTGACCAGTGGGCCTGGGATCTCCAACCTCTGCCCAGCTGTCCAGTCTGCCGTGGAGTTGGCTCCAGAGGTGTGTGCCCTACCCTTGGGTCTAGGCCTCCAGCCTGTCACCTTGATACCTTGCTCCTGGGCTTGGTCTCAGCCCTAGAGTGCGGAAGGTAGAAGTGTGTGCCTTGGAACAGTCATGTGTGCCCTTCTTATCTTCCTCCACTGTCTGTAGGTATCACATTTACTTTAAATGCACATCCAGGTGGAAGGTGTGATCTTTTACACATAGATTTAGGGAACTTTCCCTTGGAGGTGATGGGAATGCCTGTGACAAGCCTTCCTGGGCCTGTGTGCTTCTTTGTAGGGATGATCAAAGAAGGTTACCATGTTTGGAAAAGGGAGGGCCCCAGCTTTTCAGATTCTGCTTGGCTCCCACAAGATAAAAACCCTCACACCAGATGCCTTGTGTGGTTTACTTGCTAAAGTCAGAAGAATCAGGCAGTGGGCTGGGCTGGGCTGGATTGAACTAGCTGTGCTGATGGCTGTGCTGTAGGGGAGCAAATGTGACCCTTTCCATGGTTTTGTTTCAGGAGCAGGCCTCACAGGACAAGCAGCTTGGCCTCCTGCAGAGCTGTGAGAGGTAACGACTCAGCTGGGATGGGGATGGCATTGCCCATGGGCCAGCTTAGCCTGCCCACTGCTGTGTCATAGGGTTCTTGCCTCCCTTTCCCCTCTTGTGTCCCCTCTTCTAATGACATCAGCAGTTCCCAGCCTGACCTGGTGGAGCCTCAGGGAGTTCCTCTAGGACCTGTTAGCTCTTGCTGAAATTGGCTGTTCAATGCTCCAGGGTGTGTTCTGGATCTTAGAACTGGTCTCTGTGCTGAGGGTGGTACAGGTCAGAGACAGGACCAGGGAAGAGTCCAACTCACACCACTGGTCTTCCAGTGCCTCACTGCTGGGCACCTGTAGTTGCCCAGTCATGGGGCATGTTGAGTTTGGGAGGAAATTGGTCAGGAAGTGACCCTGTGTCCCATCCTCTAAGTATGTCAACACCAAGCTCACTGCTTTGCAAGCTGTCCTCACATCTGCAAAAGCCTCATGCAATTGGCATGTTCTAGTTGCTGCTGCAAATAGGGAAACTGAGGTATCAGAGAAGATTGTTTCTTAATTTTGAGTTTTACTGTGAGCAGGTCAGGAGGCTGAGAGGACCAAGGTCCTAGGTTATAAAACCCATGTGACCCCCACAACCTTGGCTCTTTCCAGGATGGGGAGGAGGTGCTCTGGGTTGGGGGTTTCTTTCCTAGTCATGGCTGGCTTCAGACCCTCTGGGTTTTCCTGCTGAGCACACCCAGGTGTTAAATCTTTTGGCTGTTCCCTGAAAAGCTAAGCTCCCCAAATGAGGCCAGATTACAGGTTGTTTTCATGAACAAATTAACATTCTTGGTTTTCCAACAGCTACGGAGGGTCCGATGTCACTTCTGGAAGAGAGCTGAGTGACAGCTGCGAAGGCACGTTTGGTGGGGGGAAGCTGGAAGGCAAGCCTACCCGGAAACACCACCGCAGGTCTACACGCATGCGCTCCCGCCAGGAGAGGGCCAGCCGGCCCCGGCTGACCATCCTGAATGTGAGGAGACAGGTGTGGTGGGCTGGCAGGTACAGGGTTGGCTGGGTGTGGTCTCCTACCAGGTCTCATTTCCCTGGTGTCCTCTAGGTATGCAACACGGGTGATAAGATGGTCGAGTGCCAGCTGGAGACACACAACCACAAAATGGTGACATTCAAGTTTGACCTGGATGGGGATGCACCCGATGAGATCGCCACCTACATGGTAAGTGGGTGTCCTGCCAGGCTGACTCTATAGCTGCACATCTCCTGGCTATCTCCTCCATGTCCTTTGGGCACTCAGCTGCTTGCAATCAACCTGCTTGTTATCAACCTTTCCTAACCTCTGGCTTCTGCAGGGAGCTTCCTGCTGCTCAAGCCATGACTACTCTTGCTGAGCTGTGCAGCTCTGTGCTCGGGGCCCAGTCCCCTGGCTGTGTCTCCCCACTGGAGTTAAGTGCATAGCAGAAATCAAGCAAATCAATCAGTGAAGATCCAAAAGACCAATGGCATGTTCCCACCAGCAGGGATGTGTGTATGTTACAGGTAGAGCACGACTTCATCCTGCAGGCTGAACGGGAGACATTCATTGAGCAGATGAAAGATGTCATGGACAAGGCGGAAGACATGCTTAGTGAAGACACAGATGTGGACCATGGCTCTGACCCAGGGGCAAGCCCACCACCTCTCAGCACCAGCAGCCTGGGTGCCGGAGAGGTGAGTCGGAGTACTGGGTTTCGGGAGGGCAAGGGCCTGCTTACACCCCAGCCCCAGGCTCTGAGAACAATGCTGGGACATTGTCTGGTGACTGGAGGAGCCTGGTGTGCGTGCAGCATTGAGTGAGGTGGCTGGGCACAGGGTGCCCTCAGCTCAGTTGGAAATGCCCGAGCTCCAAGGCCCTCGGATGTTTCGAGGCCATGTTGTGCTCCCATTTCTCGGTCCATGCAGTCTGCTGATATCTGACCCTTTACCTCCCTCAGGAGAGTCGCCAATCCCAAGCAAACGCCCTGGTGTATCAGCAGAATGGTATGTCGTCTGCCTCCAGGGCCATACCCCCACCAGGCTTATCTTATAGGAGGCATTTCTGTCATTGTCCCTTCTGTCTCCCAGGAGGCATTTGATAAAAGACCCATTGAGCATATTGTCAGAAGTTAGGCCATCACACTGAGGGGCTGTTGGAGTATGTATATACTGCCTTTGCCTTCCCCCTGCCTCCAAATGTCTGTCCTGTCTATCCCAGGTGTTGACTGAGCATGGCATGGACTCGACATTGCCTGCTAACCCTTTAGTGATAGTACCTTGGGTGTCCTGGGAACTAGGCCCATGTTGGGGGGTACTTGTTAGGGCCTCTGGCTGCCAGCAAGGAGCCCATGAGTGTGCTGCATACCCCCTTTCTGGTATGATATATGTTCCCCAAAGTGTCATATGTCAAGTCTGGTGCCAGTGGTGAGGGTCATGCTGGGAGAAATGTACTTACTCTTACCAGCTGTTTTTGTCCTGCCCTTTAGTCCTACACACTGGGAAGAGGTGGTTTATCATCTGTCCAGTGTCTGAACACCCAGCTGCAGAGGCCCCCGAATCTTCGCCCCCACTTCCTCTGAGCTCCCTGCAGCCAGAAGTCAGCCCAGGTAGGAGCAACCGGAACCCCTAGTCTTCCTGTCTAGTAACTCAACACTCCTCCCCTATGTATCTCTCTGTATCACTTGGCTTTACTCATGCACACACAGCTCATCAGCCAGTGCTATGTGCCCAGCTAAGTGCAAGGGACTGGTCCTGCACTGTCATTCCAAAGCCCAGAGCAGCCTGCAGGGCTGTATTCCTCTCCAGGCTTTCTGCCAAATGAGCCAAGTCAAGGCAGCACATTTTTGCTGTGGAGGTGACACACATGGGCTGCACATGTGTGTGCTAAAAAAACTCTGCCTTTACTCTTTCATACCAATGTCACTTTGCAACTTTTAACTTCCTGCTCCTTCCCTGCTCGTTGCTCACCTACAGGGATCCCCTGCATGTTGTTTTGGAGAGAGATGGGAAGTCCCTTATAGTGCTAAGACTCTGATTTGAAATTGTCACCAAGGAAGATGACAGAGATACTGATCTTCACTTGTGTGGACAGATGCCAGCTTGCCCTTGGGGCTGTTGGTTAAGTTGGCTGTTGATTTTTGTGATCCCTTAGGGGGTGAAAATAACCACTTAAAGAGATTTAAGGTTTAATTCCCTATAAGCTGGCAGGGGAAAAGTTGCTAATTATATAACTCGACCTAACCTTATGGTACAGTAGTCCTCCTTGTCTGTGTTTTTACTTTCTGTGTTTTGAGTTACTTGCAGTTAACAGTGGTCCAAAAATATTAGATGGAAAAATTCAAGAAATAAACACTCTGTGAGTTATTTGTTTATGTTTTTAATTTTTATTGAATGTATTGGGGTGACATTAATAACATTATATAGGTTTCAAATGTACAGTTCTATAATATATCATCTGTATGTCATACTGTATTTTCACCAAACCAAGTCAAGTCTCCTTCCATTTATTCCCCTTTACCTTACCCCTTTTATTCCTTCCATTTATTCTCCTTACCCCTTTCTTTCTGGTGATCACCATACTGTTGTTGGTGTCTGATGTACGTATGTTTGTTTATTTATTTATTTAAATGCATTTTTATTGTATTATTTCTATTACCATTTATCCCCTTATACCTTCTTCTACCTCCACCCACCCCCTTCTATCGCAGTCACCTCACTGCTGTCCATTCCATGAGTCCTTTTTCTTTTTTGCTCGATTCTTCCACCCCCTAAACCACCCCACACCTAGAGCTATAAGCTTGCTCTCTATCTATGAGTCTGTCTCCATTTTGCTTGTTAGTTCAGTTTGTTCATTAGATTCCACATATGAGTAAAATCATGTGGTACCTGTCTTTCTCTGACTGGTTTATTTTACTTTACATGATGTTCTCCAGGTCAGTCGATGCCATCACAAAACATAACATTTTCTTCATTTTTACAGCTTTATTGTGTAAATGTACCATAGTTGTTTAATCCACTCATCTACTGAGGACACTTGGGCTACTTCCAAATCTTGGCCATTGTAAATAATGCTGCAATAAACATAAGTGCGCATATATTTTTTCCAATTAGGGTTCCAGGTTTCTTTGGATAAATTCCCAAAAGTAGAATTGCTGGGACATGAGGCAGTTACATTTTTTAATTTTTTCATGGTCTCTCCAGACTGCTTTCTACAGTGGCTGCAACAGTCTGCATCCAGCAGTGCAGAAGAGTTCCCCTTTCTCCACATCCTCAGCAATATTTGTTTATTGTTTATTGATGATAGCCATTCTGACAGGTATGAGGTGATTCTCACTGTGGTTTTAATTTGCATTTCTCTGATGCTTAGTAAAGTTGAGCATCTTTTCATAGTTTGTTGGCCATATGTATGTCCTTTTTGGAGAAGTGGCTATTCAGGTCCTTGTTCCATTTTTCAAATTTTTTTTTCTGTTGAGTTCTATAAGTTGTTTATAAATTTTGTATATTAACCCCTAATCAGATATATGAATATGTTCTCCTATTCTGTGGATTGTCCTTTTACTTTGTTGGTGGTTCCTTTGCTATTCAAAACCTTTTTAGTTTGATATAGTCCTATTTGTTTATTTATTTATTTTTTGGTTTCTTTGCTTAAGGAGATATATCAGAAAAAATATTGCTATGGTAAGTGTCTGAGATTTTACTACCTATGTTTTCTCCTAGGGTTCTTTTTGGATATAAATCTTATTTTTTAATTGTTTTTTTAAAATATATTTTATTGATTATGTCATTACAGTTCTATTCCCCCCTTCATTCCCCTCCACACCCCTCCCCCACCATTCCCCCCTTTTAGTTTATGAACACGTGTCTCAAGTTCTTTAGATTCTATATTTCCCATACTATTCTTGCCCTCCCCCCTATCTATTTTCTACCTACCATCTATGCTACTTATTTTCTGTACCTTCTCCCCTCTTCTCCTTCTGCCACTCCCCTGTTGCTAACCCTCCATGTGATCTTCATTTCTATGGTTCTGCTCCTGATCTAGCTGTCCTCTTAGTTTGTTTTTGTTTCAGGTTTGGTTCTTAGTAACTGTGAGTTTGCTGTCCTTTCACTGCTCATCTTTTTTATCTTCTTTTTCTTAGGTAAGTCCCTTTAACATTTCATATAATAAGGGCTTGGTGATGATGAACTCCTTGAATTTGATCTTGTCTGAGAAGCACTTTATCTGTCCTTCCATTCTAAATGAAAGCTCTGCTGGATAGAGCAATCTTGGATGTAGGTCTTTGGATTTCATGACTTGGAATACTTCTTTCCAGCCCCTTCTTGCCTGTAAGGTCTCTTTTGAGAAATCTGCTGATAGCCAGAAAGAGGGAAAAAATGACCAAACAGAAAAGGATGAAGAAACAAGAATTCAAAAAAAATGAGGAGAGGCTTAGGAACCTCCAGGACATCTTTAAATGTTCCAACATACGAATTATAGGGGTACCAGAAGGGGGAAAGGAACAGCCACCAGTGGAAAACTTATTTGAACAAATAATAAAGGAGAATTTCCCCAATCTGGCAAAGGAAATAGACTTCCAGGAAATCCAGGAAGTTCAGAGAGTCCCAAAGAAGTTGGACCCAAGAAGGAACACACCAAGTCACATCATAATTACATTAGCCAAGATTAAAATGAAAGAAAGAATTCTAGAAGCAGCAAGAGATAAGGGGACAGTCACCTACAAAGGAGTCTCCTAGGGTTTTTATGATTTCAGGTTTAAGTCTTTAATCCATTTTGAATTTATTCTTTTGTGTGGCATAAGAAAGTGGTCTGGTTTCATTTTTCTGCATGAATCTGTCCAGTTTTCCCAACACCATTTATTGCATAAACCACCTTTAGCCCATTGTATATGCTTACATCCTCTGTCAAATATTAGTTGACTGTAAAGGTCTGGGTTGATTTCTGGGATCTCTGTTCCGTTCTATTGTTCTGTGTGTCCTGTTATTATGCCAGTACCATGCTGTTTTGATTACTGTGGCCTTACAGTATAGTGTCATAGTAGGTAACTAGATGCTTCCAACTTTGGTTTTCTCTCTCAAAATCGCTTTTGCTAGTTGGGGCCTTATTTGATTCCACATAAATTTCTGAAATATTTGTTCCAGTTCTGTAAAATACATCATTGGTATCTTAATAGGAATTACAGTGAATCTATAGATTGCTCTTGGTAGTATGGACATTTTAATGATGTTAATTTTTCCTATCCATGAACATAGTATGTGCTCCCAAATATTTATATCTTCTTCAATTTCTTTCTTCAGTTTGTTATAATTTTCCAACACATGTCTTTTACATCCTTGGTTAGATTTATTCCTAGCTATTTTATTCTTTTTGGAGCAATTGTGAATGGGATTGTTTTCTTAATTTCCCTTTCAGATAGATCATTATTGGCATATAAAATGCAACTGATTTCTGGATATTAAATTTGTATCCTTCTACTTTACTGAATTTATGTATCAGTTCTAGTATCAATTTAGGGTTGTCTATGTACAGTATCATGTCATCTGCAAATAATGGCAGTTTTACTTCTTCCTTTCCAATTTGGAAGCTTTTTATTTCTTGTTGTAAGACTGCTATGGCTAGAAATTCCAGCATTGTTTTGAATAAGAATAGTAAAAGTGGACATCCTGTCTTGTTCCTGATCTTAAGAGGAACACTGGTAGTTTTTGCCTGTTGAGTATGATATTGGCTGTAGGTTTATCATATATGGCCTTTATTATGTTGAGTTATGTTCCCTCTATTCCCACTTTGCTGAGAGTTTTCATCATTAATGGGTGCTGGATTTTTTATCAAATGCTCTTTCAGCATTTATGGATAGGATCATGTGGTTTTATTCTTCATTTTGTTCATGTACTGTATCATATTGATTTGTGAATCTTGTTCCAACTTGTATCCCCAGAATAAATCCCACTTAATCATGGTGTGTGATATTTTAAAATGTATTGTTGAATCCAGTTTGCTAATATTTTGTTGAGGATTTTAGCATCTATGTTCATCTGGGGTATTAGCCTATAATTTTCTTTTTTCATAGTGTTTTTATCTGGTTTTGGAATTAGGATAATGCTGGCCTCATAAAATGAGCTTGGGAGCCTTCCCTCCTCTAAAAATTTTTGGAATCGTTTGGAAAGGAGAGGTGTTAATTCTTACTGGAATGTTTCGTAAAAGTAACCTGTGAAGTCATCCCATCCAGAGCTTTTGTTTGTTGGCAATTTTGTGATTAGTGCTTCAATTTCACTAGGTGTTATCTCTCTGTTCATATTCTCTGATTCTTCCTGATTTAATTTTGGAAAATTGTATATTTCTAGGAATTTATCCATTTTATCCAGCTTGTCCAGTCTGTTGGCATGTAGTGGTTCATAATATTTTCTTATAATCCTTTGTATTTTTTTGGTGTTAGTTGTTACTTCTCTTTCATTTCTGAATTTATTTGTTTTGGTCCACTCCCACCACCCCCCTTCTTTTTTTGATGAGTCTGGTTAAAGTTTTCTCAGTCTTGTTTATCTTTTCAAACAACCAGCTCTTGATTTCATTTATATCTTGTAATTTTTTGAGACTCTATTTTGTTTATTTCTGCTTTGATCTTTATTATTTCCTTTTTTACTCTCTTTGAGCTTTGTTCATTTTTTAGTTACTTTAAATGTAGAGTTAGATTTTTTAATTGGAGATTTTCGTTTTTCTTGAGGTAGGCCTGTAATGCTATGAATTTCTCTCTTAAGACTGCATTCTCTTTGTCCCATAGGTTTTGGGTTGTTGTGTTCTCAGTTTCATTTGTTGCAGTGTATTTTTTATTTCTTCCTTGATGTTCTTGTTAATTTTTTCATTATTTAGTAACAAGTTATTTCATCTTCATAACTTTTTTTTAGTTTTTTTCTTGTGATCAATTTCTAATTTCATATCATTATGGTTTGATAAGATGCTTAATATGATTTCAATCATCTTAAATTTATTCAGAACTTGCTTTATGTCCCAACATGAGGCCTATCCTGATTTGAAAAGAATATATATTCTGCTGCTTTGGGATGAAATGCTCTGACAATACCAATTAAGTTCATGTGATCTAGTGTTTTTTTTAAGGCCACTGTTCCCTTGTTGATTTTCTGTGTGGAAGATCTATTCATTTATCAATAGGGTATTAAAATCCCCTAGTATGACTGTTACTGTCAGTCTTTCCCTTTATGTCTATCATGATTTGCTTTATATTATATATTTAGGTGCCCTTATATCGAATACATAAATGTTTACAAGAGCTATATGCTGTTGTTTGATTGATTCCGTTACTATTATGTACAGTCTTTCTTTGTCACTTAACTAGCATTTGTCTTAAAGTCTGTTTTGTCTGATTAAGTATTGCCACCCAGTTTTCTTTCATTTTCATGAAGTATCTTTTTCTGTTTACCTTTAGTCTATGTGTATCCTTACCCATTCAGTTACCTCTTGTGTTTTGATATAATCCATTTACATTTAAAGTGATTATTGATAGGAACATATTTATTGCTATTTTAAAAAAGATTTTATTAGGAGGAAAGTGGGAGCAGGAATAGAGACAACTGTACTAGACCAACAATAAAGAAAGATTTTATTTATTTATTTTTAGTGAGAGGGAAAGGAAGGTAAAAGGAGAGGGAAAGAAATATAAATGTGTGAGAGAAACATCAGTAGTTTGCCTCTTGCACACCTCTACACAGAGACCTGGCTTGCAACCTGGGCTTGTGCCCTGACTGGGAATCAAGCTGGCTTTCTTTTGGTTTGTGGGACAGTGCTCATCCCACTAAGCCACACCCATCAGGGCACCATTTTGTTCTTTTAATTATGGTCCTGTTTGTTTGTTTGTTTTCAATTATCTTCTTAAAGCAGACCCTTTAACTTTTTTGTGTAATATTGATTTGGTGGTAATGAACTGCTTTAGTGATTTTCTTGTCTGGGAAGTTTTTTATTTCTCCTCCAATTTTAAATGATAGCCTTGTTGGGTAAAGTATTCTTGATTTTAGGTCCTTGATTTTCATCACTTTGAATATTTCATGCCTGTCCCTTCTGGACTAAAGTGTTTCTGTTGAGAAATTAGCTGACAGTCTTATGGGAGCTCCCTTGTAGGTAACTAACTTTCTTTCTTTTGTAGTTTTTAAGATGCTCTCTTTGTCCTTAACCTTTGCCATTTTAATTATAATATGTCTTGGTGTGGGCCTCTTTGGATTCAACTTATTTGGGGATTCTCTGTGCCTCCTAGAATTGTGTGTCTTATTCTTCACCAGGGAAGTTTTTAGTCATTATTTCTTCAAAGAGTTTCTCAATCCTTCATTGTCTTTCTTTTCCTTGTGGTACCTCCCGATATGAATGTTGTTGTGCTTTATTTTGTCCCTGAGGTTAATTAAACTGCCCTCTTTTTCTTAATTATTTTTTCCTTTTTGCTGCTCTGATTGGGTGTCTTCCAATCAGACTGACTTTGTCTTCCAACTTGCTAAATCAGTCCTCTGCTTAATCCAAGCTACTGTTTATTTCTTCTAGTGTATTCTTCCTATTAGATACTGTATTCTTCATCTCTGACTGCATTTTTTTGTTTCTATGTTCTTTTTCATCCTCTTGTAGTTCCCACTAAGTTCCTTATAGTTCTCACTAAGTTTCTTTTTATTTTTAAAGATTTTATTTATTTATTTTTAGAGAGAGAAGGGGAGAGAGAAAGAGAGGGAGAGAAACATTAATGTGTGGTTGCCTCTCAAGCGCCCTCCACCAGGGACCTGGCCTGCAACCCAGGCATGTGCCCTAGGCTGAGAATTGAACTGTCAACCCTCTGGTTCACAGTCTGGCACTCAGTCCATTGAGCCACACACCAGCCAGGGCCTCACTAAGTTTCTTGATCATCCTTATAACCTTTTGTTTGTTTGTTTTTTGCACTCCCTATCTGGTAAATTGCTTGCCTCTATTTCATTTAGCTTTTTTCTGGAGATTTCTCCTGTTCTTTCATTTGGGGCATGTTCTTTGTCTCCTCATTTTGGCTTCTTTTGTTTGTTTGTTTCTTTCTATGTATTACAACAAACTGCTATGACTCCCAATCTTTGTGGGGTGGTCTTACATAATAGGTATCTTGTTGAGATCCAGTGGCACAGTCTCTTTGATTATCTGATCTGGGTGTCTAGGAATGTCCTTTGTGTGGGTTATGTGAGCCCTCCTGTTATAAGTGAATCTCGATTGCTTGCTATTCATCTGTGTATCGGTTTTCCCCTCAGGCTGGCTGACTGAGATCCCACCTCAGTCACAGTGTATGAGCTACTGTGTAGGTGGTGACAACACTAAGCAGAATTCACCTCAGCAGGGTCTGGTGCCTGCTGAAATCTCCTTAGGATATGCCCCTTGTGAAACTAATTGGGTCCTGCTCTAATGTTGTGTGCGAAGCCAGCCACTGGGCATGTTGAGTCTGGTGCTACTTGGGATGGGCTCTGGTGCAGATCAATGTCAGATACTGCCTGAGACTGGCTCTGGGTACCTGTTTAGAGCTCATAGTGATCCGCAGTTTATGGCTGCCTTTCTTGGGCCCAGGTGTGCATGGGAAGGACCAAGGGCACCAAGTGCACCAAGGGCAGCTTTCATCAGCAATAAGTCTGGGGGGTAGGCCAGCAAAAGTCCCAAAGCACCCTGAGTTCTGCCTTTGCCTGCTTCCACCTGCTGGCTGCTTGTTAGACTCAGTCCCTGAAAGAGCCTCTGGCAGTACTCAAATTGCAAGAGGAAAGTTCTCAGTGAGTCACTAGGTAATGGTGAGTGGTGTTCCTCAGATTGATACAAGTTCAATCTCAATGCCAGTGCTGGGTCTGAGGCCACTCAACAAAAATTTCACTATATGCCAAGTCTAGCTACCACCTACCAGATGTTTGCAGACCTGTGTGGTGGGATAGGGTCTCAGGAAATTGTCAGAATAAAACCAGCAAGAGTTTTTCAGGCCCAAACAGACAAAATTTGGCCCTATGAAGGAAGAGATCTGTACCATTCAGGTTTGTGATGGAAAAATGACCCTTGTCTCAGAGCCACACAACTCAGTCTGTCCCAGATTTTCCCAGGAGCCTGAGATCACCAGGGCCAGGCTGCTGGGAGTTTGGAGCATGCTGCTAGTGGGTCTCCTGGAAAGGGGAGTGCTGGTCAGACGGGGGGGAAAGGGAGGAGTGGTCCCAGCCCAAGAGCCACACAACTCAGTCACTGCAACTCTCTGATTCTGTCCTGTCCTCTACAACCCTGCCCAGGCAGCTTACTCCTCAGCAGGGTTTGAGCCCCACAGAGTGATATGGGAGGGGATTCCTGAGGGTGGGGCTATTCTGTTTCCCCAGACTGATGCCATAAGGAGGGTAGTCTTCCACCCAAGAAAGATGGCATCTATGATGTGGGAGGGAGACTCAGCACAGGGATCCTGGCCCTTGTCCCTTCAGCTCTCCTTGAAACCACAAACCCCAGTCTCACCTTACATGTCTCTAGTTCACTTGCCCTCCCTCTACCAGAGTTCAGGATGAGTTGCTGCAAATCAGATTTTGTGAGTTAGCCCTTTAGGAAGGCTCCTATGTTTTTAGCAGACTCCTGTCTCTCCCTGACAGAATTCATGCTGATTTTCACAGCCAGGTATTATTTGGGTGACTCTGCTGCTCTGGGCTGGGGAGCTTGATGGAGGCGGGTTTTGCTCCTCAAGGGGAAACTTTGAAGCTGAGATATCCCTCCAGATTCTCAATCACCACACGTGGGTGCAAGGCCAACTCTTCTTGGTGTTTCTGCTCATCCTACCAGTCCGGATATGTCTTCTATAAATACTTGGATATAAAACTTCTCTGCTTAGTCAGTCTTCTGTTGGTTATTCAAGTGATCTTTCTATATTTTAGTTGTAATTCCAGTTTAGTTCTGGGAGGAGGTAAATGTAGCACTCAACTACTCCACTGCCATCTTGAATCTCCCCTAAATTCCTTAAGTTTTAAGTTGTGCAGTGCTCTTAGTAGCACGATGAAAGCTTATACTGTCCTCCATTTTGCCCTGGATACGAATCATCCCCTTTGTACAGTGTCTCCATGCTTTATGTGCTCCGGCTGCTTAGTCACTTAGCCGTGTAGGTTATCGGGTTGATTGTTGAGATGTTATAGTGTTTGTATTCAAGTAGCCCTTATTTTACATAATAATGTCCTCAAAGTGCAAGCACAGTGATGCTGGTGATTCAGATGTGCCGAAGAGAAGCTGTAAGTTGCTTTAAGTGAAAAGATGAAAGTTCTTGAGTTAATAAGGAAAAAATAAAAATTGTATGATTAGGTTGCCGAGATCTATGGTAAAAACTAATCTGCTACCTGTGAAATTGTGAAAAAGGAAAAAAAATTAGTACAAGTTTGCAGAGAGTACATTCACATATGTTTTATTACATATGTAGTTGTAATTGTTCTGTTTTAGGTCGCTATTTTAATCACTTGTTGCACCTAACTTATAAGTTAAACTTTATCATAGGTATATTATGTATAGGATAAACATAATATATCTGGGGTTGGTTCTGTCTACAGTTTCAGGCACCTCCTGGGGGTCTGGCAGTGTATCCCATGTGGAGGAAATACTGTACATTCATGAAAAATAACTGTTAGTCATTGATAAATTTTGTATCATATGTTTCCAGTGACTTCCATTATATTTATTTGGAGATTTATTCAAATAGTAAAACTGTCAGCCTAATAACCCTTAATGGAGCCAAGTCCTGGTAAAGGACTTGGCCCAACCTAGTCTGAGGAATCAAGGGAGAAGCAGCATTGTCTGTCGTGATTCTTTATTTCATTTCATTTCATGTCATGTCATGTCATGTCAATTTAATTTCAATATTATTTTTTTTCACTTCTAAAAATTATTTTGTTTATGCTTTTACCGTTGTTCCAATTTTCCCCTCTACTGCCCTCCACTGAGCCCTCCCCACTCCCTCAGGCGATCCCCACACTGCTGTCCATGTCCATGGATCACACACATACGTTCTTTGACTAATCCTTTCCCCTTCTTTCATCAGTCCCCACCTTCGTTTTTTAGAGCTGTCTGTTCCATGTTTCTATGCTTCTGATTCTAATCTGCTCATTATTAGATTCCGCTTATGAGTAAGATCCTATGGTATTTGTCTTTCACTGATTGACTTTTTTCACTTAGCATAATAGTCTCCAGTTAGTTGCCACAGGTAAGAATTCCTTCTTTTTTACTGTTACTATTGTGTAAACGTACCACAGCTTTTTTATTCACTCACTTACTGATGAGCATTTAGGCTGTTTCCAAATTTTGTATATTGTAAATAATGCTGCTATGAACATAGGAGTACACATATACTTTTGCATTAATGTTTCAGGATTATTAGGATATATTTCCAGCAGTGGAATTGCTGGGTCAGAAGGAGTTCCATTTTTAATTTTTTGAGGAAACTCCATACTCTTTTCCACAGTGGCTGCACCAGTCTGCATTCCCACCAACAGTGCACTAGGATTCCCTTTTCTCTGCATCCTCACATGCACTTGTTACTTGTTGATTTATTAATGGTAGCCATTTTGTCAGGTGTGAAGTGATATCTCACTGTGGTTTTACTTTGCATTTCTCTGATGATTAGTGATGTTGAACATTTGTTCATATGTCTATGGGCCATCTGTACGTCCTCCTTGGAGAAGTGTCTGTTCAGGTCCTTTGCCTATTTTTTAATTGGATTGTCTTTCCGGTTTTGAATAATAAATTCTTTATATTTTTAGATATTAAACCCTTGTCTGATGTATAATTGAAGATATGGTTTCCGAAACAGTGGATTCCCTTTTCATATTTATGATCATTCTTTAGCTGTGCAGAAGCTTTTTAATTTGATGCAATTCCATTTGTTAATTTTTTTCTTTGTTTCCCTTGTCCTAGGAGATATATCATTAAAAATATTGTTATGCAAGATAATCTGAAATTTTACTGCCAGTGTTTTCCTCCATGATTTTTATAGTTTTGTGACTACATTTAAGTCTTTTGTCCATGTTGAGTTTATCCTGGTGTATGATTTAAGTTGGTGGTCCAGTTTCATTTTTTTGCATGTACCAGTACAGTTTTCCCTACATCATTGATTGATGAGACTGTCTTTACTCCCATGTATGCTCTTGCCTTCTTTGTCAAATATTAGTTGACCATAAAGATACTGGTTTATTTCTGGGCTGTCTGTTCTCTTCTATTGATCTAGGTGTCTGTTCTTGGGACAGTACCAAACTATCTTTATTACAGTGGCCTTATAATACAGTTTCATATCAGATATTGTGATTCCCTCCTACTTGGTCCTTCCTTCTCAGGATTGCTGATGCTATTCAGGGTGTTTATTAGTTCCATATAAATTTTTGGAGTATTTGTTCTATTTCTGTGAAATATGCCATCAGTATCTCAACAGAATCTGTAGATTGCTTTGGGTAGTATGGACATTTTAATGACGTTAATTCTTCCAGTCCACGAACATGGTATATGCTTCCATTTATTTGTATTTTCCTCAGTTTCTTTCTTTTGTATCCTGTAATTTTCCAAGTACAGGTCTTTTTTACCTCAATGGTTAAGTTTATTTCTATATACCTAATTTCTTTTGTTAATAGTAAATGGGATTTTTTCTTAGTTTCTCTTTGTGATAGTTCATTATTGGTGTATAAAAATGCCATTGATGTCTGAGTATTTTGTATCCCACTGCTTTGCCGGATTCATTTATTGGGTCTAGTAGTTGTTTGGGGGAGCCTGTAGGGTTTTCTTTGTAGAATATCATGTGTCTGTGAATAATGACAGTTTTGCTTCCTCCTTTCCAATTTGGATGCCTTTTATTTCTTCTGCTTGTATGATTGCTGTGGTTATGACTTCCAGTACTATTTTGAATAAGAGTGGTGAAAGCAGACATCCCTATCCTGTTTCTGATCTTAAGGGAAACACTTTTAGTATTTACTCATTGAGTTTAATGCTGGCTGTACATTTTTCATGTATGGCCTTTATTATGCTGAGGTATGATTCCTCTATTCCCACTTTGCTGAGAGTTTTTATCGTAAATGAGTGTTTGATTTTAACACAGGCTTTTTCTATGTCTATTGATATGGTCCTGTGATTTTTATCTTATATTTTGTTTATGTGGTATATCACATTTATTGATTTGTAAATACCTTGCAACCCTAGGATAAACCCCACTTGATCATGGAGTATGACCTTTTTAATGTACTGCTGGATTCAGTTTGCTAATATTTTGTTAAGGATTTAAGCATCATGTTCATCAGGGATTTTAGCCTATAATTTTTTTTCTTTGTTTTGTTTTACCTGGTCTTGGAATTAGGATACTATTAGCTTTGTAAAAGGAGCTTGGACAACTTTCCTCCTCTTGATTTTGTGGAATAGTTTGAGAAGGATAGGTGTTAGTTCTTGGAATGATTGGTAAAATTTGCCTGTAAAGCCATCTGGTACAGGACTTCTGTTTGCTTTGAGTTTTTTTGATTATTGCTTCAATTTCATTAGCTGTCATCAGTCTATTCAGGTTTTCTGCTTCTTCCTGATTCAGTTTTGGAAGATTGTATGTTTCTAGAAATTTGTCCATTTCACCTAGGTTGTCCATTTTCTTGGCATATAGTTGTTCATAGTATTTTCTCATAATCCTTGTTATTTCTGTGATATCACTTACTAATTCTCCACTTCCGTTTCTGATTTCATTTATTTTGGTCCTCTCTGTTTTTTTCTTGATGAGTCTGGTTAAAGGTTTGTCAGTTTTGTTTATCTTTTCGAAGAACCAGCTCCTGGATTCATTGATCTTTTGACTTGTTTTTTTTTACTTTGTGTCATTTTTTCTGCTCTTATCTTGATTATTTCCTGCCTTCTACTCACTGTGGGCATTGTTTGTTGTTTTTCTAGTTCTTTTAGGTGTATGGTTAGATTGTTTATTTGAGATTTTTTTATCTTCTTGAGATAGAACTGTAATGTTATGAACTTCCTTCCCTCTCAGACTGCTTTTGTTGTGTCTCATAGGTTTGGAGTTGTTATGTATTCATTTTAATTAGTTTCTAGTTACTTTTTGATTTCTTCCTCTATTACACCTGTTTCCCATTCACTGTTTAATAACATGCTCTTTTTAGCAGCCAGGTGTTTGAATGTTTGTGAGGGTTTTTGTGTGTGTGTGTGTAGTTGATATCTAGTTTCATGCCATTGTAATCTGAGTACTTATTATGATATTGATTTTCTTGAATTTGTTAAAACTTATTTTGTGTCCTGACATCTGGTCTGTCTTTGAAATAATCTATGTTGCATTTGAGAAGAATGTGTATTCTTCTTCTTTTAGATGAAATGTTCTGTACATATCCATTAAAGCCTTTTGATCTACTGTGTTGTTTAAAATTGCTGTTTTTGTTGTTTTTTGCTTGAAGATCTATCAATTTGTGATAGTGGGGTGTAAAAACCTCCACTAAGACGGTATAGTTGTCGATATCTTCCTTAAAGTCCACCATGATTTTCTTTATATTATTTAGGTTCTACTATATTGGGTGCATATGTGTTACCAGGGACATATTCTCTTGTTGGATTGATTTCTTTAGTATTATGTAGAGACACTCTTTGTCTCTTGTTATGGCCTTTCTTTTGAAGTCTATTTTGTCAGTTATAAATACTGCTACCCCAGCTTTTCTGTTGTCTCCATTTGCATGGAATGTTTTTTTCATTCCTTTACTTTCAGCCTGTGTTAATCTTCTATTCTGAGGTGGTTCTCTTATAGACAGCATAATGTATATGGGTCATGTTTTCTTATCCATTCAGCACTTAATCCATGAATCACTGAATTCGTTTACATATAAGGTCATTACTGATACTTATTCATCATCATTTTTCCCCTGTATACCCATGTTCTTCTATCTTTCTTCTCCTTAAAGTATTTCTTTTAACATCTGTTGCAATGCTGGTTGGTTATAATTGATGCCTTTTGTGTGTGTATATGTGTGTATGTCTGGGAAGCTCTTAATTCGCCTTCAATTTTAAATTTAAATAGATAGAGTAGTCTTTGTTGTAGGCCCTTGCTTTTCATTACTTTGAATCTTCATGCCAATCCCTTCTGGTCTATAATGTTTCTGTTGAGAAATCAACTGACATTTTTATGGCAATGCCTTTGTATATAATTAACTGTTTCTTGGTGCTTTTAAGATTCTGTCTTTTTCCTTGGAAGTTTGCTATTTTAATTATTATGTGTCTTGATGTGAGTCTCTTAGGGTTCATCTTGATTGTGACTCTCTTTGCTTACTGAATTTGTGTAACTTTTTCCTGCTGACCAGGTTCCAGATATTTTCTGTCATTATTTCCTCAAACAGGTTTTCTGTCTTTTGCTCACTTTCTTCTGGTATGCCTATGATACAGATATTGTTACATTTCATGTTGTCCCTAAATTCCCTTAAACTATTCTTGTTCTGTTTAAACTTGTATCTTTTTTTTTTTTGTTCTGAATGGGTATTCTTTTCTACCTTGTCTTTCGAATCACTAATTTGATCCTCTGCTTCACTAGCCTGCTTTTCATTCTTTCTAGTTATTTCAGGTATTACGTTCATTTCTAACTAGTTCTTTTTTAGTTTCTATATCCTTTTTCTCACTGATGTAGTTCCCACTAAGTTTTTTGTAGTTCTTACGAAGTTCCTTGAACACCATTATAAGCCTAACTTTTAACTCTATGTCTGCTGAATTGCTTGCCTCAGTTTCATTCAGCTCTTCTGGGGATTCCTCCTTTTCTTTTGTTTAGTGGTTGTTTCTTTTTCCCCCCAGTTTATCTGACTCTGTTTTTTCTGTGTATTAGATAGATCTGCTTTGACTCTCCGTTTTGGGGTGCCCTTATGTGGTAGAAGTTGTGGGAATGCAGTGGTGCAATCTTTTGGATCTCCTGAACTGGATGCTCTAGGAATGTCCTTTTGGGGGGGGGGGGGTATGTGGACCCTTCTGTTGTATTTGAGTCTTGATTGTTATTGGCCTATTTGTTGTGGTATTTCCCCACTGGCTGACTGAATGAGATGTTGAACCCCAACCACATCTTGTACATTGTTGTACATGTGCTGACAGAACAAAAGAAGAAAACTAAACACAACAAAAACAAGCAAAAAAACCCTAACAATAGCAAAATCAACACCAAAAGAGTAAAGAATAAGAAAAGAGGAATAGGAAATAGAACAGTGAAAGAAAAAAGGAATATGAGAAGACCAAAGGAAAAAAAATGACTATGAGAGGAGAGATGAAAGAGAAACAATAAGAGGAAGGAATAGAAAGAGGAAAACAGCATAAAGAAAGAGGAAGAATTTAAAAATAAGGAAAGAAGGAAAACTATAGGGTAAGAAAATGAAAGGGTGAAATATAAGATATGAAATAAAAAATAGAGAAAAAAGAAAAATAATAAAAATGCCATGAAAAAGAAAAATAACAAAAAGAACAAAGTGGTTTTATCTCAATAGAGTTTAGTGCATGCCTGTTGGGTTCTCCCTTTGGATACACTGTGATGTTTTCTGAGGCTGATGTAAGCCAATGTCAGTTTCTGTTTGTGTCTAGCCCTCAGCAGCCTGTTTGAGACAACAAGCCATCTGTTGTTTGTGGCTGTCTCCTTGGGGTGTGGCTGCCCCCTTGGGGTGTGGCTGCCCCAGGGGTGGGCCAAGCTGTGCTGCAAAGCAGGCTTTTATCAGCAAAGGGCCCATGGGTGGGTCAGCAAACATCACAAGGTACCACTGGATCTACCTCTACCTGCCTCTCCTTGCTGGCCTGCTGTCAGTCCTAGTCACTGACCTGTTTCACAGAGGGCTTATGGCAGAATCAGGGTATCTCCTCACCCTCTAGATCTCCCATGGGAATGAGATGCTGTTTAGAGTTCAGGGAAGATTATGGGTGTTTCCTCTGCCCCTGAGCCACATGTCTGAGTCTGTCCCAGATTATTTGTCTGAACTCAGCAGGGCAGGGCCTCCAGAGTCCAGAGTTTGGGCTTGCTGGAAACCAGGAGGGTGTTTCTCTGGCTCTCCTGTAAGAAGGAAGTGCCGGTCTGGTTCCCACGAAAGTGTATGGAATGGCTGCACCCTAAAGCCAGTCTCTGACACCCCCAAGTCTGCCTGTGTTGCTGTCTCTTCAGTAGGGGTTATGATGCAGGCTGGGGAAAAAAAGAAAGGAAGAAAAGATACAGAGCGAGGTACATGGATGCCAGAGGATGGTGCAAGCAGCATTTCAGAGGATGGGATGAGTGGTATCCCACAGGGTAGGGTAATTGTTTTTCCCCTGGTAGGAGCTTGCTCTTCTCAATAAAAATGGAAGCTGTGGTATTTGGGGATGTTCTGTCACAGGGATCCCAGCAGGTGCTCCCTCATGTCTCTCCCCAATGCCTCCCACTCCAGACTCTGCTTGGACAACTCCAACCCATACTGCCCTCCCTTTGCTGGAGCACAGGGTGAGTGGTTGCAGATGAAAACCTGTGCTTTGGCCCCTTGAATAAAATAGTGGCTTTCTTTCCAGTGGGCTCCATTACTCCCCAGCAGGTAGAAACCCTGTAGCCTTCCACCACTGGATGCTTTGTGGGCAGTTAATCTTGGCTGTGGCACTGCTCCACACTTAGGAGCCTAGTCTGTGATCCAGGCTTCATTCCTTACAGTGGGAAACTCCCACGGTCATGCAGTAACCTTGGCCTGCCACCTGTTGGAGCACAGCTAGTCCCTTTTGCTTCCCTGCCCTTCCCGCTGGTCTCAAGGTTAAAAGTCTATTCTTCAGGTGTCTTTGGTTGGTTATTTTGGGTGTCTGTTCCCTTCTTTAGAGGAGGCATGAGAAAAATCCTCATTTTCCACCTCCATATTGCAGCCCCTTAAGTAACTTTTAATATCTATAGTGGCTGTTTTAAAATAAGGATGTGTTCATGTTTTTAATACAGCCAATTAACTGGTAGAGAAAAATCCTTACAAAATAAAGCTAATTTTCATTATGGTTTAATGGTTAGAAGGACATGCCTGGAGTTAAACTCTAGTCCTTCATCTGTGCACCAACCTCAAGAAACCTTTCAGAGACAATTTCTTTATCTATAAAAAAGAAAAAGGAGGTGGTCACTTCCAGGGATGGCACATCTGTTATCTTGGTTTAATTGTTCCCTGAGGATGACCAAAAAAGTTGTATGCATTGTAAAAATCATTTGCTTGAAGATATTGGGAAATCTGAAGACTGTGGAGAATTATCAGGTGGGGATCCAGAAGAGGAAGGAGACCCAGGATGTGAGCCCAGTATTGGGATATTTTTTCCGGGGGCATTTTCCATTTCTGCAGGATGGCTGAGAGGCTGAGCATTGATGTTTCAGCAGGTCACTAGACTATGGAAAAGGGGCCTCAAAATTTCAAGCCAGGAGGCTGGCCTTGCTGGGGTACTGTATTGGAGAAGGAAAGACCACTGGAACTAGGCCAGGCAGAGAGATGTATTTCAGAGCATGGTACCCTCATGAAGGCAATCTCAGAGTGCTCTGTGCTCAGGCAGAGGTACAGAGATTCTTTTTACATAAAGGTGACACTAATCTGGACCCCACATTACTTGTACAATCAGTTTTGTGAACAAATACTTGGCACATAATAAAAAAATAACTGGGCAAGTTCTGGGTAAGATGATGTATGCATATTCTGTCACCCCTTTTTTTCCCTAGAACCTAACTGTAGACCTGGGCCAATCAATGCAGAGCATAGGACTAAGTACTCAGGAAATAAGTAGCAGCAGGAGAATGGGGAAGCACACCAGAATTCTAAGTACCATTGAGCTAGCATTGAGCTTAGTGTTTTTCCTCTGGTATCTCATAATCTTAGCTCAGGGTAATGTGATGACTGTGAGTGAGGTCTCAGTGCAGACAGAGAAGCTGCAGGAGACACCATCTGCAGCTTCTCTGCAGGTTTCATCTTACAGAGCAGGAAAGGGAACTTTCAAGCTGAGAGAGAAGGGGGTGGATTCTTCCTGTTTCTCTTTCTCTCTCCTCTTGTCTCCCAGCCCACAGAAAGTTCTAAGGGGCATGAACAGGTAACAGGAGATAAAAATGTGAGCGAGGAGATCCTTTTCTCTACTGTGTGGAACTGGGCCTCAAAGAGTTCATAACCCTTCATAAAATAAAACCCATTACTTTTTTTCTCTGTCTGAACTCCTGCCATTTAGCCATGCTTCTTATGAATGTACAAGTGCATGGTTTCTCTCCAGAGGTCTGTAAGGGAGACCAGGGAACCAGGAAGTACCAGGGAAATCATGGAAAGAGAGGAGCTTAGAAAAGCATCCTGATAAATTTGTTTTCACATGTGCATGCATGTATCCTATCCTAATTAGCATATATATAAAATTTTTGAGAACTGGGTTGATAGATGGACAGACTCCCACTTCTGTTCCAACTGGTCCTTGGTGCTATACACATGTATCACATCAGATTAGTATACCAAAGACACAGGTAACTGAACTGATAGTGTAGCCACAGCTCATAAAAGGCTGGTTGCAACTTGCAGCTTGACCCTAACCAGGTCAATTACCTGCTAAAGCAAAAATAACAACAGTCCTTACAGGATTTAAACAGACTTAGAATCTCATAAAATTATGCAAAATTGGTCTAATCAAGTCCAACCAATGCAATCCAAAATTACTTGTAAAATGAGGAATCATAAAAATGTGAACTTGCATGGAAAATGATATCCAGCACATGATAATGACAAGATTGCATAGATGCTAGAATGATCTGACAATGACTTTAAAGCAACTATTCTAAAAAATGATTGAACCAATCACAAAAATTCTTGAAACAGAGGTGAAATAGAAGACATTAGCAAAGAAATAAAAGATATAAAGAAAGAAGAGACAAATGGAAATTTTAAAACTGGAAACTAAAATACCTAAAACTACCCAATCAGAACTCAGGAAAAAAATACAAAAAATAAAAAAGAAGAACAAAACCTGTGGAACAAGAACAAAGATCTAACACTTGTGTCATTAAAGTCCCAGGAGAAGAGGAGAAAAAGTGCAGTGTCAAAAACTTCCTAAGTTTGCTGAAAGACAAAAACTTACAGACTCAAGAAATTGAGTGAATTTTATCAGTATAAAGCTAAAGAAAACCATACCTGGACACTAATCTTCAGGACAGCTGGAGTTAATCTATGGAGTGGAGAACTCTGCCCAGATTGAAAAGACAGAGAGAAAGAGACCCCTGAGAATATTATGGGGAGGAGTGAATTAGCAAGATGGCTAAGTAGAAGACACCAGCCTTCATTCCCCCATAAAACAACAATTAGACATCTGTCCATAAATGCAAGCATCCCTGTAAGGCACAGATGACAAACACAAGGTCTGTGGGCTGAATCTGGTCCTCCACCTTGTTTTATCCAGCCTGGTACCTTGTTTCTACTTGATGGCAGCGCCGAGCTCTTGCTTAAGTGTTAAGGAGTAGTTACATTTATCCAGTCCTAAACTTACATTCAGTCCTTTGAAGGCAACTGCAAGGCTGGTGTGACCCCTGGTGAAAATGAGATTGACACCCCTGCTAAGAGATCATAGAGTCCCATTAAAAATTTGTGGGAACACAATAGAGCAGTATCAGAATAACTGCACAGAAAGTAGTGCTGGGGAAATGGCCTTAGCTGTGATATCAGGAGATAGGAACAAAGGACAGGTATCTGTATCAGTCACATGGCAGGTGCCATCCTCCTGGTTTCTACTGGTCTGCTCTAAGAGGACTCATCATCCTCTGCTGCTGAGGCACTGTATAATTCTAACAGCCATGGGCTCCCCACAGCATTCACAGTGGAGGACCCCACAGTGTTAGTTGGCACCAGAGCCCAGTGGCTTACTTTGCAGAGAAAACATAGGCAGCTTTTGCCATCAAGGTAAGCAACAGCCATTGCTACCATCAACCCTCCAGAGTGGAGATGCTATTGCACCTCCTTCCCCAGAACTCTAGCTGCTTTGGGTACACCCATGCTCCATACCCTACCCAGCTCTGTGGCAGCTACACGCTCCTGTACCTCAGGCACTGGAGCCACTATAGCCAGCACCCCAGAATTTGGAGTCACCATCATTCTGTGAGCACCTGCACTTTTAGACCTCCGCTCTGTCTATGCACTATGGGTGCCTGTACATCAGACATCGGTGCTACCACTACCACAGTTGAACTTGGTGCCTAGGGGTTTCCCCTTAGTCACATCATCCTCATGGGACAAGAAGAGATTGGGAGTTGACAAGCAGTCTTCAACACTGAAGATCCCACCATCTCCACAGCTGCTTTAGCCACCTGCAGTTGAGGACACCTGCAGTCTATGCCATACCTGATCCCAGCTGATGAAACTGCATAGATACTACACTACTGGCCTCCCTGGGAATACCACACCACATGCAGCTGTGTCTCTGCATCCACTCACAAGTGAAGGTCTTTTCCTAAAAAAAAAAAAAAAAAAACACTCTCTAATAACTAGAAGAGATTACTGCTTTATCAAATGCACAGATATCAGCACAGGGCTACAAGAAACACAAAAAAGAAAGTAAACATGAACCAACCAAATAAGCAATAATTCTTCAGTAAGTGATGCTCAAAGAATTGAAGGTCCATAGATGCCAAATAATTCAAAATAATTGCTTTAAGGAAGTTTGGTGGCTTCAAGGGAACACATGTAGACAATTCAACAAAATTAGGGAAAATAGTATATGAGCAAAATGAGAAGTTTAAAAGAGAAATATTAGATTGGCCAAAAAGTTCATTTGTTGTTTTTTTCTGTAAGATGGCTCTAGCAGCACTTTGTTGTCTTTAACTATATTCAAAACAATTTTGTTAGATTGTATTGTGATAACTGTTATAGCAGCATGCATTTTTTAAGAACTTATCAAAATTGGTGAATTTTTGCATTGTTGAATATTGAAGATGGAAGAAAGTAAGCAACATTTTGGCATATTATGATTTATTACTTCAAGAAAGGTAAAAATGTAACTGAAATGCAAGAAAAAAAGATTTGTACAGTGTATGGAGAAGGTGCTGTGAGTGATTGAATGTGTCAAAAGTGGTTTGTGAAGTTTTATGCTTGAGATTCCTCCCTAGACAATGCTCCAAGGTCAGGTATACCAGTTGAAATTGATAGTGATCAACCCCAGGCATTAATTGAGAACAGTCAACATTATACTATGTGGGAGATAACAGACATGTTCAGAATATCCAAATCAATAAAGTTAATGGTGAAAATGAAAAATGTGTCTTTTATATTATGGACTTTTTGGCCAACCCAATAGAAATAATAAGGACTAAACAGAAATTCTGGAGCTGAAGATACAATGAATGAAAGAAAACAAAAATACAATCGAGAGTATCAGCATCAGACTTGACCAAGCAGAATAAAGAATCTGTGAGCTAGAAGACCAGTCATTTGAAATTATTCTGTCATAGGAGAAAAAAGAAAGAAGAATGAAAACAAAATGTGAAGAAAGCCTATGTGAATTGTGGAGCACCATTAAGCAAGTAATACTTGTATAATGGGAGTGCCAGAAGGAGAAGACAGAGAGAAAGGGTAGAAAGCTTATTTAAGAAATTCCCAACTCTAGGAAGAGATATGTACATCCAGGTATACGAATTTCATTGGTTCCCATACATATTCAATGTAAAGAAGACTTAATCAAGACACATTGTAATAAAGCTATCAAAAATCAAAGACAAAGAGAATTTTGAAAGCAGCAGGAGGAAAAAAAAACTTTTTTTACTAGAGAATGTTCAAAAGGTTTTTAAAAGATTTTTCATCAGAAATCTTGCAGACTACCAGAGAGTGTAAACAATACAATCAAATTGCTGAAAGAATAAAACTGACATCTAAGGATATTTTAACTGACAACATTGTTCTGCAGAAATGGAGAAGTACCACTGTCCTAGACAAACAAAAGCTGAGGCAATTCCTTACCACTATACTGCTTTCCAAGAAATGCGAAAGGGAGTTCTTTAAGCTGAAGTGAAAGGACACCAATTAGTAGCATGAAAACACATGGAAGTATAAAATTGACTGGTAAAAGTAAGTATATAGTCATTCAGAATAATATTATAATGGTTGTGTATAAATCACTTAACTCTAGTGAAAAGATTTAAATATTATTAAAACAATAATATAGAGACATGGAAATAAAGAACAAACTGACAGTGTCCAGAGAGGATGGGGAGGAGGATAATGGGGGAAAGAAGGGGAAGGGTCAAATCAAGGAACATGTATAAAGGACTCATGGACAAAGACAACTGGGACTGGAAGGATTGAATGTGGGGGTGAGGGGTATGTGTGGGAGGGGAGAGTAATGCAGAAAAAATGGGGACAACTGTAATTGAACAACAATAAAAATGAAAAAATAATAATATAGTACTTTTTAATGGATACACAATATAAAAAGATATAAATTGTATGTGATTAAAGTTAACAGGATAGATTTTTATAACCATATTTTAATATAAGCCTCATAGTAATCACAAAGCAAATACCTATAATAGATTCACAAAATATAAAGAGAAAAAAAACAATATATACCACTATGGAAAAAATCATCAAGTTGCAAAGGGCAGCCAAGCAAGAGAGAAAGAAAGGAACAAAAGAACTATAGTTCAGCCAGCAAATAACGAAATAGTAATAATAAGTTACTACTTTTCAGTAATTACATTAAATGTAAAAGGATTAAGTGAAAAGATACAGAGTGGCTGAATGAATTAAAAACGTAAGACAAAACTATATACTCTACAAGAGACTGACTTCAACTTTAATGACACGCATATGAAAATGAAGGATAGAAAAAGACATTTTTGGCTGATGTAAACCAAAAGACCAGGGGTGGCTTTACTTATATCATACAAAAAATAGGCTTTAAATCAAAATCTGTAAGAAGTGACAAAGAGGGCCATTGTATAAAGGTAAGGGAATCAAGTCACCAAGAAGATAGGACAACTGCAAATATATATGCACCAAACATCAGAGCAGTGACATATGTTAAGCAAATGTTACTAGATTTGCAGTCAGAAATAAACAGGAATGCACTAACAGTAGGAGACTTAAATACCTTACTATCAGCAATGGATTGATCATTCAGACAGAAAATAAGTAAGGAAATACTGGACCTGAATAACATTTAAAACAAATGGACCTAAGAAGTATACATGGAAGATTTCCAGGTAGATTATTTATGAGATCACAAAACAGGGCTTAACAGCTTGAGAAAGATTGAAGTCGTATCAGGTTATCTTTTCAACCACAATGGAAATCAATAACAGGAGGAAAGCTGGAAAATGCACAAATATGTGGAAATTGAACAACATACTTAGCAATAGCCAATGGGTCAAAGAAGAAATCAAAAGGGAAATAAAAATATATCTTGAGACAAGTGAAGATGGAAATACAGCATACTGAAGCTGATGGAATACAGCAAAACAGTTTTAAGAGGGAAGTTTATACTACATTAGGAAACAAGAAATATCCCAAACAAACAACCTAACTTTACACTTCAAGAAGTGGAAAAAGAAGAACTAAGCCCAATGTTAGCTGAAGAAAAGATTGGAGCAAAAATAAATGAAATAGAGACTATAAAAACAGTGGAAACGATCAATGAAACTAAGAGCTAGTTTACTGAAAAACAAAATTGACAAATCTCTAACTAGACTAGGAAAAAGGGCTTATAAATAAATTAAGAATTGAAAGAGGAGACATTACAACTGATAGCACAGTAACACAAAGAATCATAAAAGATTTCTGTGAACAGTTATGCTCCAACATAATGGATAATGTAGGAAGAAATGTATAAATTCCTAAAAGCATATAACCTATCCAGATTGAATTATGAACAAATAGAGAATCTGAATGGACCTATAACTAGTAAGGAAATTAAATCAGTAATCAGTAATTTCCCAACAATGGAAAGTCCAGGACTAAATGACTTCACTGGTGAATTCTGCTAAACATTTTTAATATATTTATTTATTTATTTACTTACTTACTTATTTATTTATCTTTAGAGGGGAAGGAGAGAGGGAAACAAACATCAATGTATGGTTGCCTCTAGTGCGTCCCCTGCTGGGAACTGGCCTGTAGGAAACTGGCTTGCAACCCAGGCATGTATCCTGACTGGGAATTGAACCGCAATCCTCTGGTTCGCAGACCTGCGCTCAATCCACTGAGCTACACCAGCCAGGGCCTACTAAACATTTAAAGAGAATTAATTCCTTCCCAAGTCTTGCAAAAAAGTTGAAGAAGAGGGATCACTTCCAAACTCATTTTACCAGTACAGCATTACCCTGATAACAAAGCCAGACAAGGACACTATGGGAATAAATAGTGCCTGGTGCATTGCCCTGGCTGGTGTGGTTTGGTTGGGTATTGTCTTGCAGACTAAGAGGTTGTAAATTCAATTCCCAGTCAGGCACATGCCTGAGTTGTGGGTTTGGTCCCCAGCTGAGGCATGTATGAGAGGCAGCCGGTTGATGTTTCTCTCTCACGCTGATGTTTCTCTCCCTCTTTTCCTCCCTCCCTCGCCCTTTCTCTAGAATCAATAAAAGAAAAATTGAAAAAAATATATAGGCCTGTATCTTTGATGAATGTATATGCAGAAATTTTCAACACAATACTAGCGATATGAATTCAATGGTATATTAAAATAATCATACACTGTGGCCATGGATTTATTCTTGAGATGCAAGGATGGTTGAATATAACCAAATCAACAAATGTGGTACACCACATTAACAGAATGGAGGTTAAAGTCATGGTCACTCAATAGATCGAGTAAAAGCACTTAACAAAATTCAACATCCTTTCATGTTAAAAACCTTCAACAAATAAGGTATAAGAGAAATGTACCTGAACCATAATAAAGGCCATATATGACAAACCCACAGTCAACATCATACTCAGTAAAGAAAAACTCAAAGCTTTTCCCTCTTAGATTAGGAACATTTACACAATGGAATACTAATTGGCCGTAAGAAAGAAGGAAATTTTACCCTTTGCAACAGTATGGATGGACCTGGAGAGCATTATGCTGAGTGAAATAAGCCAGTTAAAGAAAGACAAGTATCATGTGATCTCACTCATATGTGGAATCTAATGAACAAAATGAACTAACAAGCAAAATAGTAACAGACCAATAGAGAACAGACTGAAAGCCGATGGAGGGTGAGGGCTGGGTAGAAAGATTGAACAAAAAGAAGAAAACTCATTGACGTGGACAACAGTGTGGTGATTGCTAGAGATGGGGTCAGTGGAGGGGGAATAAGTCATGTTGGATGGAGACTTACTTGGGTTGGTGAACACACAATACAATGTACAGATGTTGTGTTGTAAAGTGGTGCATCTGAAACATATAATTTTGTTAACCAGTATCACCCCAATAAATTTAATAAAAGGGGAAAAAGTCAGTATAGATTTAAGTTTAAAAAAAAAGAACAGGAATGCCCACTCTCGCCATTTGTATTCAACATTGTACTGGATGTCCTAGTTTACAGCAGTTAGGCAAGAAAAAGAAATAAAAGGCATTAAAATCAGAAAGGAAAAATAAAAATGTGTTTGCAGGTGATATAATTATGTATACAGAACCAACCTTAAAGATGCCCCTAAAAACTGTTAGAACTAATAGATTAACTCAGTGCAGTTTCAGGATGTAAAGTCAACATGCAGAAATGGTTTTTATACACTAATAATGAACTACCAGACAAATGAAAAAAGCAACCCCATTTACCGTAGCATAAAAACTCAGTAACATACTTAGGGATAAATTTCACCAGGGAGATGAGGCATGCACACTGAAAACTGAGACATTGGTGAAAAATATGGAAATAAATGGAAAGATACCCTGTGTTCTTGGATTGGAAGAATTAATGTTGTTAAGATGTACATACTAACCAAAGGCATCTACAGATTCAGTGCAATTCCAATGGCATTTTTCACAAAATAGGAAGAACACTCATAAAATTCATATGGAATCACAAAAGATGCCAAATAGCCAAAACAGTCTTGAGGAAGAACAAAGCTGGAGTCATCTCATTTCCTAATTTGAAAGTATATTGCAAAGCCATAGTAATCAAACAGCAGGGTACTGGCATAAAAGCAGAAACTTAGACTAATAAAACATAATAGAGAACCTGTACACATATAATCAGTTAACCTGTGACAAGAGTGCCAGTGCACACAATGGGAAAAGATACTCTTCAATAAATTGTTCTGAAAAAACTGGGTAGCCACATGCAGAAAAATGAAAGTGGACCCCTATCTTACACCATTAAGTAAAAGCAACTCAAAATGGATAAAAGACTTAAACATAAAATTCTCAGAAGAAAATGTGAAAAGCTCTTTGATATTGGTTGTGGCAATGATTTTTTTTGCATCTGACACTGAAAGCACAAGCAACAAAAGAAAAATTATAAGAGGGACTACATCAAACTAAAAAGCTTCTGCACAGCAGAAAAAAAACCACCAACAGAATGAAAAGGGATTTTAAGGGATAGGAGAAACCATTTGCAAATTGTATGTCAGATAAGAAGCTAATATCTAAAGTATGTAAGGACCTCACACAACTCCACTGAAAGAAACAGTAATCCAATTTAAAAATGGGTATATTGGGACTATATTAAACTAAAAAGAATCCATGGCAAAAGAAACAAAGAACAAAAGGCAGTTGACAAAATGGCAGATGCAAACAATAGCTCTGAAAAAGATTTAATTTATAAGATATTTAAAGAACTCATAAAACTTAACACCAACCAATCCAACTGAATAATGGGCATAGGACCTGAACAGACATTTCTGCGAAGAACACATACAAACAGATACATGAAAAGATGTTCAGTCTCACTAGAGACATGTAAATCAAAACTACCATGAGATAACACCTCATATCTATTAAAGTGGCTGTTATCAACAAGAGAAGTGATAACAAGTATTAGAGAGGTTATGGAGAAAAGGGAACCCTCATTCACTGCTGGTGGGAATGTAGACTGGTACAGCCACTGTGGAAAGCAGTCTGGTATTTCTTCAAAAAATTAAGAATAGAGTTACCATATGACCCAGCAATCCCTGTTCTGGGTATCTACCCCAAAAACTCAAAAACATGTATTTGCAAAGATGTATGCACCCCTATGTTCATTGCAGCATTATTCATGGTGGCCAAGACATGGAGACAACCAAAGCATCCTTTGATAGATGATTGGATAAAGATGTACATATACACAGCCATAAGAAAAGATGAAATACTGCCATTTGCAAGAACATGAGTGGACCTTGAGAATATTATACTAAGTGAGATAAGTCAGTCAGAAAAAGCTAAAAGCCATATGATTTCACTCATATGTGGGATATAAAACTGAAACTCATGGACACAGACAGCAGTGTGGTGGTTGCCAAAGGGAAGGGGATGAGGGATGGAGGCTGTGGCTAACATGATGATGAAAGATGGTTTGGGTTTGACTTCAGGTGGTGGGCACACTAGTATCATAGAAATGTGCACTTGCAACCTGTATGATCTTACTAACGAATGTCACTGCAGTAAATTTAATTAAAAAAATAAAAAACAAAATGGGCAGAGGACATGAAGACACGTTTCTCCAAGAAGACATATAAATTGCCATCAGATACCTGGAAAGATGCTCAGTGTCACTCGTCATCAGGAAAAGGCAGTTCAAGACCATAATGTGACATCACCTGACACTTGTGTGGATGGCTATTTTTAAAAAGACAGTAGATCAGTTCTGGAGAGGATGTGGAGAAAAGGAAAACCTGTACACTGTTGGTGAGAATGTAAATTGGTTCATCCACTATGGAAAACAGTATGGAGTTTCCTCAAAAAAAGAAAATGAAACTAGAACTACCTTATAACCCAGCAGTTCACTTCTGACTATATAGGCAATGGAAATGAAATCACCATCTTGAAAAGATATCTGTACCCATGTGTTCATTGCAGCATTATTCCAATAGTCAAGACATGGGTAAAGAAAAGGTGGTAAATATACACAATGGATTATTATTCAGCCTTAAAAAAGGAAATCCTGCCATTTGTGACCACGTGGACGAACATGGAGGTCATTATCTAAGTGAAATAAGCCAGAGAAAGACAAACACTGTATGATCTTAATTATCTGTGGACTCTAAAGAAAAAAAAAGTTGAACTCAGAACCAAAGAGTAGATGGTTGGTTGTCAGAGACACAGATTTGACCATCTTAGTAGGTGGAGGAAAGCATTTGATAAAATTAAGTATGCATTAATGACTATTTTTATATAATACAGCATGACTTTATTTAAATATCAAAATAAGCAGCAAATTATTTGTTTCTATATAGCTATAATAATAATTCCAAGGAAAAAGATAAGATTGGAGGATTAGAGGATCAGTGCAGAGTTCCATCTTATTTATTTTATTATTTTGCAATGAGAATATCTTCATGTATCATCTGTGTGTTTAAATTTTTTTGGAATGGGAACTTTTAGACTGGTAACGGCTTCAGGAGACAACATCTCCACTCTAATTCTCCGGGCTGTCATGTTGAAGCATAACCAGACTCCTACTGTTCTTATCCAAAGATCACCAATTTTTACTAAATAAATGCTCCTCGATTTGTTGTATGCTTTTGAGCTATTCCAAAGCCCTGAAATAAATGTTGTTTTGCAATAAGTATTTTGTCCAGTTTTATAGTTGTTTTGAGGGGAGAGGATCTGCCAGTCTTTTCACCACCATCACTGGAACTCAGTCAGTTATTAATTACTTGAGTTGATTTTTTTTCTGAGCCAATATTTTCATATTTATGGAGTCTGTATATTATCTTCCCAAGGTTGCTATCACAAGGTAGCCCAAATTGGGTGACTTACAACAACAGAAATGTATTTTCTCATAGTCTCAGAAGTTAGAAGACTCAGGTGTCAACAAGCCATGCACACTCTGAAGGTTCTAGGGAAGGGCCTGTTCCATGCCTTTCTCTTAGCTTCTGGTGTTGACAGTCCTAGGCATTCCTTGGCTTGTAAATGCATCACTGCAGTGTCTGCCTCTGTGGTCACGTGGGGTTCTCCCTATGTGTCTTCACATCATGTTCCTGTGTTTGCCATTAATACCTTTAAATAATAGGAGCATAGGTATAAAAGTGAATTTGTTTAACCTGACAAATGATTTTTATTTAAAAAACAATAGAAAATTATTCTTACTTGGTGATGTGTTGAATTCTTTCTCTTTGAAGTGGAGACCAATATAAGGATGCACATCATCACCACTTATTTTCAGGATCTTACTGGAGGCTGTGGTTAGTGCAATGTGGGGGTAAGACATAAAGGATGAGGGGAGGGAGAGGAGAAAAGGAGAAGGAAATTTAAAAAAAAAAAAACCCAACAGGATTAAAGAAGCCTAGGTGGGCCCTGCCTCACATGGTGAAATTTGAATTTTTGTGGATTGGACCCACCATCATCCTCCTGTGCCTTCCAGGTGATTCCATTTTGCAGCCAAGTTTAAAAAAGTGTTTTTGTAAATATTAAGTAGGTGTCATGGTAGTCCCACAAAAACTTTATTTTTCATTTGAAGAAAATGTTGTTCATTTCAAAACAAAGTTTTACTTGTTTGAGTTGGTACCAACTTAAGGTATGCATTCTTTTATTACTTGTTTCAACATTAACTACTCTTTAAGTAGAAATACATACATAATTCATGCTGTGTAGTAAGATGCTCAAAGCTGAATGCTTATCATGATTTCTCAGTGTAATTCTATATTGGTGCTACATAAAAGGTAACCAGAGGGGAGGTGGAAGGGGATAATGGGGGGAAGGGTTTTTAAGAGCAACTATAAAGGACACATGGACAAAACCAGGGGGGTGGAGTCAGGGTAGGGAGATGGGGATGGCTGGAGTGGTGGGGAGCAGTGGCGAGAAAATGCAGACAACTGTACTTGAACAACAATAAAATGAAAAACAGAATAATAAAAAAAGGTAATGTTCCTTTTAACATTACTACTTTCTATTAAAAATTTGGACAGAGTAAGACAACTATCTTATTCTAAGAAGCCCTTGCTATAAAATCTATTGTATTGAGCCAAATTATAATTCTTCTAAGGACTATGTTTGTTAAAGCCTTCCCTATTTTGAAGGTGATGCATCAGAGAAAAGAAGAGATCGGTGTTGGCAGTGCTGTCACCCCATAGAGGGCATGAGTTTGTCCAGTGAAGTGCCAGGTCAGTAGGACCAGGGAAAGCTGGTACAGGGGCATTTTTCCTATTTCTTCTAGATGCAGCACCCTGTAAAGACCAGTTGTCCTTGAAGGAAAAACCTGGCATCCCAGCTGGTCTGCATCTTCTGAACCAAGCAGGCTCCAAGGACACCCCTGGGGGCACATTGGCCCCTTTGGTGCCATCCTCCCCTTCTGTGAATGTGATGCCCCAGGAAATGGCTGCACCAGCTGCCAGCCCCAAGCTAGAACCAGCAAGGGGGGTGGCCATGCAGGCAGGTGGCCCAGTGACCTCTCAGGAGATGGCCAGTGAGTTTGAGATCCCCCAGCCACCGACAGAGACTCATGATGATGCCCAACTTGCTGCAAGGCTCCCAGATATACTCAGAGAGCCTTGCACCGCCCCCCCAGAGGTCCCTCATCACCCCACAGGTCTCAGGGAGCCTGCCACAGCCAGGGAGGCCAGCACCCAGGTAGAGTCCCTGCCAGCTCCAACCCCTGCACCCAGTGCCTCCAGCAGGACCCCTCAGCCTGCCCTGGGCCAGTCCCTACCTCCACTCTCTAATGTGGTGGGTGCCATCAGCCTGGCTACCTCCCAGCTCCCAAGCCCCCCACTAGGGCCCACCACCCTCCCCCAACCATTAGAGTCAGATGGGGAAGGGCCACTTCCTAGAGTGGGCTTCGTGGACAGTACTATCAAGAGCCTCGATGAGAAGCTGCGGAATCTGCTCTACCAGGAGCATGTGCCCACCTCCTCGGCCTCAACCGGGACCCCTGTGGAGATGGGTGACCAAGACTTCATCCTAGAGCCCCCGAGAGGGGATTGGCCCTGCACAGAGGCATCTAGGGGGGACCCAGCCCTGCCTTCACAGTTTGTGGTGAGTACTGGCCTTGCCCACAGGTGTCGTTCTGTATCAGGGTGGGGGGCCAAATTGAGTCTGGTCATGCAGAGCTGCCTAACCCCAGCCCACCTGTCCTGCCCTCCAAGTCCCATCTCTGAGCCTGGCTTGCCAGTGTGTTTGCAACAAGTGGCCTGTTTGGGAACATGGGGTGTGCAGGTGCAGGGTCAGGAACTGGGTGGCATCAGTGGTGTGTGTGGAGCTCCTGGGATGGGGCCCCGCTCCATCCTCAGGACAGGGAGCCTAGCCCTGGGATGGGAGGAGATGATTTGCAGTTTAGCTGCAGAGATGTCAGTAAGTGAGGCTTCTGGCTCTTTCCTTTGTGTTTCTTCCTCCAGTTGGACAAGTCAGAACTGGCCCCTGGGCTAGAGGTGGCATTGGAGCAGGCTGCGTCCTCACCAGTGAAAGGTGATGAGCCCCAGGACCATTGGCTCTATCCCCACTGTGCATGATATGCCCCATCCTTCCTTGCTTCTTCAGAGCACTCTGCATCCCTGCCCTTCATCACGCAGCACCTTGGGTGGGAACCAAACATGGCAGAGCCTTTCATGATGCCTCAGTGTGTGTTTGTGGGCCAAGAATAGAAAGCCCACTGTGGAAGTGGATGGCAGCCCCCTCCCCTTAGCCTGGCTGAAGGCTCTATTAGCCCCTGTCACTATAGCATGTTAGTCCTTGGGCTGACACACAGCTCTGGCCTGCCATGTCTCTTTTGTCATGTGTGGGTCTCAGCTCAGGCCAGTCTCCCACACGTCAGCTCCTGCTCTGTCATTCACTTTTCACAGCAGTTCTGGAAAAGCAGGTCAGAAATATGCTGTGATCCCATTCTGTAGACAGGGAAACTGAGACAGACTTAGATGACATGGACCTTCCCTAGACACGAGCAGCAGGGCTAGAAATCAGTCCTGTTTATCTGCTCCTTCCAAGACCTCATGAAACCCATTTTTCATCAGAACATATCAGGGAGAGATAGGGTGATGCCATCAGGTGAGAGATGTCAGGTAAGACAGGGTGACACCGTCAGGTGTGTAGAGGGCCTGACTGTGCCCGAGGGTCTGGAACATGTGCATGTAGGGACCTGAGTGCTAGTGGGCTTACGGTTTCTCCCTTCCCCAGGTTCTAGGGCATCTCCTGTGAAATTAGGGGGCTGGAGGTTAGGACAGTTTCTCACTGTGGCTCCCTTTCCCTTCCATTGGCTTTCCTCCCACCATGATTCAGCTTGCCTTGAGCCATTCCTGCCTTTGTCCTTGGCACCAGCCCAAGTAATGATTTTAATGTTCTGACAGCAGCAACATCTTTGAGCAACATACTGGGCTCTGATGGAGGATGGGTAGCCTCAGGTTCACCTGCAGCACCCAGTGTCCCTCAGGTAGGTAGTTTTCTGTGATGAGATATTGAGATGCTCAGCTGGTTGATGGAGTTTGCTCTCTGCTGGTGTTCCTGTGGAATCTTTTTCTTTCTTCTATTTCCCAAGGATGCCCCTGCTTCCGCCATCCCTGCACATCTGGAGCTCACAGACCAGAGCGGCGGGGTCCCTGGGGAAACTGCAGCCGAGCCCATGCAGTGCTACCCCAAGATGTTGACCGAGGGCAGCCAGGCCAGCCACCCCCAGACTCACGGTGCTCTGGCCTCAGGGTCCCCTCAGAAACAGCCAGCACGGCAAGGTGGCAGTTCACCAGCCAAAACGGTGGGCCGGTTTTCTGTAGTCAGCACCCAGGATGAGTGGACCTTGGCCTCTCCACACAGCCTGCGGTACTCAGCCCCACCTGATGTGTACTTGGAGGAGGGGCCCCACAGCCCTGATATGAAGCTGGCCCTGCGGCGTGTGCAGACGACTTCCTCCATCGAGGTCTGTCCTGGAGAGCCCATGTCCAGTGACTCTGGGGATGAGTGCCCACGTAAGAGGCGCCCTATGCTGAAGCATGGCTCTCTGCCTGGCAGCGGTGGCAATGTGGCTAGTGACCTTGTGAAGAAGGCCACTGCCTTTCTACACAGGTCCGCAAGGGCTGGCTCTCCAGGTCCAGAGACACCCAGCAGGATGGGTGTGAAGGTCCCCACCATCAGTGTGACCTCCTTCCACTCCCAGTCATCCTACATAAGCAGTGACAATGACTCAGAGATTGAGGATGCCGACATCAGGAAGGAGCTGCAGAGTCTTCGAGAGAAGTAGGTCCTGTGGGGTGGGTGGCCTGCCAGTGTGGGGCTCCAGGCCACAGTGTTAGGGTGCAGTGGGCAGTTAAGTGTATATATGGAGCTTAGACCAGGAGACAGGGCAGTGGTGATTGTTACTGCTGCCTGTTGGCCTGGTCCCTAGTCTTGGAGCTGCGCCTCTCCATTTCCTGTGGTTATACCTTCCTCCTGTGGCCCTTAACAGAACAGCTCTGTTGTTGCTCAGATCCAGGCCCTCCTCACACTCTACAAGTGGTCAAGGTCCCTGAGATGCAGCCTCACCCTGAATTCTTCTGGGCAGGAGAGGCCACAGTGTAGTTACTGAGGTGAGGAGAGGCTGGAGTTCTGAAGAAGGAATGGCTGTGGGCTAAGAGCTCTTGGAGTGGACCCTGGAACTGCCCACTCCAAGCAGAAGCAGACTCCTCTCTCATATTCTTCCCTCTGGGTGGACAGGGCAAGGCCATGCCTGCTGGGAGGGCTTGGGAGAACTTGTCAGGCACTGCCCACTGGCTTCCCTGGCCCCCCCACTCCTTAAGGAGCCAGCTGCCCTTCTCTACCTCTTTATTCCAGCTGCAGGTGGTCAGGACCAGCCCAGGGGCACCTGATCAACCTGTAGCTCCCTCCCCTGATATACTGTGACAGCTGAAGGCTGTACATGGAGCAGCCATCTAGGGATGTGGTGTCCAAGGAGACATGGGGTAGGGGACTCAGCTGTGCTTTCTCAGGGGTATCACCCTGGAAGCTCTTGGTCAGCAGAAACAAAATGGGATAAGGGGAGCCCAGAGGCAGCCACCCTCCACTGTGAGGGAAGCTGTAGAAGATTGTGAGTGGGGGGATCTTGGTGCACGAAAATCAAGGAGAAGCACCCTGACTGGTGTGGTTCAGTTGGTTGGCACCAGTTCAGTACTGGTCGGGGCATATTTCTCTCCTTCTCTTTCTCCCTCCTTCCCCTCTCTCTAAATAAATAAAATATTTTTTAAAAAGTGAGGGAGAAGCTGCTGTGCACTCTGAAGGGGCAGGGCCCGGAGGTAGGGGTCCTGCAACCTGGGGAGAGGGTGGGGGCTGGAGGTGAAGGGGTGCGCTGCAGGGATGGGAAGGGAGAGAGGAAGAAATGCCAGGAGCCTGGGGAATGGGGACACAGAGAATGCAAAGTCCTGGCTCTGTGGCCTGATGGGACAGTGATGGACCCCAGTAAAAGGAGGAACCATTTAGAAGAGGGTGGGGTTTGGATGTGAATTGAGGGGGATCGGTGACTGCCAGGTAGGAGGTAGCCTTGTGTCAGACCCCCTGGGCACTGTGGAGACACAGGTGCCTCCCCCAAACCTGCATTTGCAGTTTTTAGAACACCCAGGAGCCCCATGATTTTAGAGGCCTGCTGTAGTCAACCCCTGTGGCTATGTGGAAGGGAAGAAAGAGGGTACTTTGGGGCAGAAGTTTCAGAGTGAGGGTCTCCCCCAAGTCTTAAATCAAGTGCTCCCCAGCTGACTAGGCATCCCTCCCCCTACTCCAGCCAGCTTTCACTTAGAAACATCACATACTGTAAGAAGCTCAATCTGATGCAACAGCAGTTTGCTGTTGAGAACATTGTTTTTCTAAAACAAACCTGGTAGGTGTTAAAGACATAAGAGGAAAAATTAGAACTTGGCTCCTCCTGTCCAACAATGAAAAACACCTATTTCACAGCCACACACAGAGGTAGGCCTGGAGTGAGGCTGAGGGGCTGAGCCCCTGGCCAGGGTGGCTGGGACACATGAGATCCTACTGAGGGGATGGTGTCTGGGCCAGTACTGCTCAAGTTGGCAGGAAGGGTGGGCAAGGGAAGTAGCCAGGGGCTCGGCCACTGACTGCTGAGGGAGGTCGGCAGGGATCCCTGTCTCCTCTGGCTTATCCTAGAAACTGCCCTTTCCCATAGTCAGTGCTTCCCTCTGGGCCTTCGTTAGGTTTCCCACTTGTGTGGCTTGTCAGTTGAGCTCTGTGCCCCATGGGTGGTGTTGCCTGAGCTGGGAGTCCCCCGGTAGGGAGGAGCTGGAGCCTCAGGTCTCTGGCTGACCACATGTATCTCAGTTTAGACCTGCTAGTGTTCCCTCATCTGAGACCACGCCTCTATTGTGTGAAGGAAATAACACGTGATGAACCCAAGTGGGCTCTCAGTTCTGAGAACTGATTATTTTACTTTTTACCTGTGTTTATGTGCAGGATTTGTATTGCAAGCATAAATATGTGAAGTTGTTCATGCCACACACCCCCCAAAGAAAAACCCTAAAACACAGCAGTATTATGAGCCTGGATGGGAAACAAGTCTCCCTGGGCTGGTGGTTTGCAGTTCTGTGTTATTGGATGCTGAGCCCTCAGTGATGCCCACTTGGTTTAGACGTAGACAGAAAGATGTTTAAGTAAATGCTGCAGAGTCCCCTCTGAGGAGCCCCATTTGCCCAGGGTGACCTGCGGGCTGCCTAACCTTCCCTTCTTTCCTTTCCTGCAGACACCTGAAGGAGATCTCAGAGCTGCAGAGCCAGCAGAAGCAAGAGATAGAAGCCCTGTACCGCCGCCTGGGCAAGACCCTGCCCCCCAACCTGGGCCTTTTTCATACAGCACCCCCAACCAGCCGCCGGAAAAAGACCAGCAGGAGCAAGCTGAAGGCTGGGAAGTTGCTGAACCCTCTAGTGCAGCAACTCAAGGTTGTGGCCTCCAGTACAGGTCAGCCCTGTGTGCTCCTGGCCACCCTTGGGAGGGGGCTAGGCTGGTAGTTGGGCAGACCCCCCCCCCCCCAGGCCTGGAAGAGTTCTTCATGACTCTCCTTCATGGGAATGGGGAAGCCACTATGGGCTGTGGAGGGCAAGGGCCTCTGCCCCCATGCTGTGACAAGAGGAAAAGGCTGTGAGTGGGCAGGTCTGCTCAGAGCACTCAGCTACCTCTGAGCTGTAGTGTATGAGGGAGGAGGAAAGCCCAGGGTCTCCAGAATTGGGGCCTGCCCTTTCCCAACCTGTCCTTTACTTCAGGTTGCTGCCTGGGACAGGGCTGTTCCCTCTGACGCAGTCTCTTAGACATATATCACCAGCTGACAGTGGGGGTTGAGCCTTTGGGGAGGAGAAGGGTGGTAAGGACCCCAGCCCTTAACCACAAACCCTGGGCACTCAGGGTGCATATGGGCCCCAGCTTGAACACTGAGGTGGAGACCTAGTGAGTTGAAGCCTCAGCTGCACCAGGCGGGAAGCTGGCAGTGAGCTGACCACAAACCCTTGGTTATCATATATAACCCACAGGGCAGAGGTCCATGAATTTTGAGAAGTACACAAATTCCATGCTAATTCCTAATGTTAACAAGAAACTGATTCGAGTGAGGAGTTAATTTACAGGCCCCCTCTTTGAGCTCAGATGGGCATCTCCAGATGTACCACAGTCCTTTCACTGCATTTGCACAAGTCAAACCCAACACAGTGTTGTCACTGTGAAAGCACAACTGGTGGAAACTGTGGTTACTTTCTTTAATCTTCCCAGCACTCCCACATGAGTAACCCAGCCACATGCCCATTGCCTGCAGGGACTTAGCTTCTCCAAGGTCACCTAGCAAAGATCAGGGAGGACAGATGTACCCTGTGGTGGTTGGTCTGTCCTGTGGCACCTTATAGTGCCTGTACCCCCTTCTCCCCACCCAGGTCATTTGTCAGAGTGCAACAGAGCCCCTCCTGCTAAGGACCCCACCAAAGCTGGGGCAGGGCCCGCACCAGCTTCAGACCCGTGTGGAAAGGCAGTTCAGACCCAGCAGCCTTGCTCTGTTCGGGCCTCCTTGTCTGCAGACATCTGCTCCGGCTTAGCCAGTGACGGAGGTGGAGCACATGGCCCAGGTGATTCTCAGCTTGCCCATCTCTGAGCATGTGCTAGTGAAGTAGGGCCCGTGTGGTATAGAGGGGACATGAGCTGTGGCCAAGGCTGCCAACAGCTTCTTAAAGAAGTAATTGTAGGGGTAGCCTTTGAATGAAAAGATGGTTGGCCCAGCAATCAGTCTTGCTGTAAGTGGCTCAGAGGGAGGTGTGCTTGACTAGTGGGACCTGGGAAAGGCACCAGGACCACTGAGAGGTCAGACGTGGCATCAGCTGTGAGGTCTGTGCCAGGTCCTAGGCACTGCCCACTCTGTTCTGCCCCATTCCCCACTAAACATGGGTCCAGAAGGGCTGCTAGGGGAACCAGGGCACAACTCTTCAGCTGGGAGTTTGGCCTTGAGGAGGAATTGCTGTGAACGCAGCAGCTGTGCGATGAGGTGCTGCACCTGCACCATCTCTGTCCAGAGAGGTGGTGACCACTGCCACGTCTGACTCCCCCACCCCCACCCCGCACGCTCTCCTGGGGTCCGCTTCTCTTCCGCTCCAATGCTTCCTCCTTTCCATTATGTGGTCGGTGGCTGTGGTCCTCTGGGCTGGGCTAGGTGCAGCCATGGATACTAAGTGACTGAGGCGGATGTGGCTGGTGGTGTAGGAGGAAGCCCAGAGACTGTACTTGATGCCTGTCTCTCTGTTCTCTTCCCTCTATATTCATTTGCAGGCTGGACGGTTTGCCACCCAACGTCTGAGAGAGTGACCCATAAGTCTAGTAGCAAACCTCGCACTCGATTCCTCAGTGGACCCGTGTCTGTGTCCATCTGTCTGTATTTGTTCTTCTGTATTTTATCACCACCTGGCCCTTGGTTTCTCCCCACCCTCTTCCTGTCTTCATTACCTTCCACACTTTTTGTAGGATGCCTCCCCCACACCAATGAACTCATTTAATATGGAAAATGGAACCCCGTCCACACCCGCCTGTCTAGCCCCAGAAAGCACACTAGTGCATGCTCTCTGCTCCTGCCTGGGCACTGAAAGCATGTGTAGTGGCCTGCCCACTCCCAGCCTCAGTGCCCTGCCCACTCCCAGCCTGAGCACTATGCCTACTATCAGCCTCAGCTCCACCCCCACGCTCCCAAGGTGCCCTACACTTCTTTGATCACTTGTTTTTGTTTTTTGTTTTTTCTGGTTGTAAAAGTTGGATGTACTTTTATTTCAGTTGCAATTGTGGCAAATATACACATCCACTATCCCCCACTCCAGCAACAACAAAAAGACAACTCTGGCCTTCTCCACATATATGATGTGTTTCACATATGTCTGGACTTTGAAGACATGCATGTAGTGAGCTGAAACAGTGCTAAAAGGTCACTGGAGGGTATAACTTCTATACAAGGGCTGGATCACCACATCTGGTACTATCCACCTACCGCCCACTCGCTGTATGTGGGAATGCTGAGAACATGCTCCAGCTAGGACACCCCAGCCCCTCTTTCCACTCTGCTCATCTCAGAATCTTCCAGCTCTGGGAGAGGTGATCCCAGCCTCCCACCATGCTCTGCATTTGGGCCCAGCCCCTCCTTGTTTTCTTTCTAGCTCCTGCACTTTACTTGGTGTGTTTCCCTCTCATCTCAAGGGCCTAAGAAATGAAGTCAATTATGCAAGTCCACAAAACCCTGTGAAACCAAACCTCAGTCCCAGTTGTCTTCAGAGTCCCTGGAATGCCTTCCTAGTGCCCAGGACTCATACCCAGGAATTGCATACCCGCTCGGTGCCATCCAAAATTGTTTTTACCACTCAAATGGATTGGCAGATGAATCTCAAGCTGTGGGTTTTTCAGGTTTTTGGTTTTTAACCCCAAAATTAAGCTTTTTACCAATTGGATTGGATATGCTGATTTGGAGCATGTGGTTTTTGTACAATAAAGATACATTGTACTTTCGGGACCTGAGGCTACTTCCACAGTAAGCATCCTTCCCCATAAGGGGGCCCATGGCATCCCCGCTAGGTGGGTGGGCCATGTTGGAAGCCCGAGATCAGGTAGAAAATGCCCAGGGACTTCCCAGCTCTCCTCATTCACTGATGGATGATGCCTGGTTCAGCTTGGGGATCCCTGGGCTGCTGGTTAGTTGCAGAGTTGGATGGGGTGCCAGGAAATGGGGAGTCCTGAGTGCATCCTGGCTCCCTATTCACTTAGTGTTCTCCTTCTGCCTGTGTGTTTGTGGCTCTTGCCCTGGAGGTTGTGGTGTGAGAACATCTGGATCCCGAGGTATCTCTTGCTCAGATGGGCAACTGTGTCCCTGCTGGGACGGCCACTGGCCATTTGTAGGAAGATATTAGAGCAGGTGGTTGTTTTCCCAGGGTACTTGGAGTAAAAACCTGTGAGTAAGCAGGCACCCCGCATGCCTTTCAAGTCATCACCATTTTACCTTTCTATGTACCTGGTTCTGCTTGTTGTTAAAGGTTTTTTTTTCTTCTTCATGATTACTTACTGTTCCAACATAAGAGAAAAATTTAGGGCATAGCAGGGACAAAGAGATTAGGTTTTGCTTCTGTCCTGGCCAGAAAGGAACATGTAAAGTGCAGCTTGGTGGTGGACAGTGGGGACTGGCCCAGACAGGATACTTTTATGTAGTTGCTTATACTAGCTTGGTAGACCTTGTTTCCTCAGATGCTATGAGCATGAGGATACCGCTGTTTCCATAGCCCAGTTATATTTAGGCATGTCTGGGCTGAGTTCCTAGTCTTCTCAGGCCATGATGTCACCCCACATGCTCTGAGGTTGCTGGTGAGGAGGGTGCTTAGCCTGCTCTGTGCCCTCTTGCCCATGGCCATGAGGCCCAGGGGTGTGAAGACTTGAGCTCCCCTGCTCCTCTACTAATGGGGCAAGAGGAGCCAGGACACCCCCCACTTTGGTCCCAGTATCCACCTTGCTGGCCCTCTGGGCTCCTGGAGCCACTGTGTGCTGCTTCCAGGGTAAGGGACTAGAAGGAAGTTCAGAGCTGGTCTGGGAGGGCTAAAAGAAGGAAGCTAGAGCTTGAGGTGTAATGTAGCTGGCCCAACCCAAGCTGAAGATAAAGCTGAGAAAGGCTTTTCAGTTTCCTATCCTGAAACAAATAGGAAACAAGGCTCTGGGACGATTAAATCTGTGTAAATTGTGGAAGTACAGGAAGTCACAACTTCCTCTAGAACTCAGAGAATGAGAGATGTCAGAAATGGGCACCTACAGCTTCAGGGGGCTAGCAGGTGACCCCAAGTAGGAGAGAAAGCCATGCCAGGCACTTAGAGCATGGGGAGGTCACAGCCTCTGTGCCTCCTTGGGGTGGGCACCAGATAAGGCCTGCCATTAGGTGGGCAGGCTCCCGGGGAGGCCTGGCCCCCAAGGTAGGGCAGACCCTGGATGTAGCCTTGAAGGCTTCTCCCCACCCTACAGAACCCCTTCAGCTTGGGTCAGGTCACAGAAGTGATTATATCCTGGTGTCCTATTGGTCAGAAGTTGTTGTTAGGCACATTGTCCTTCCCCTGCCTCTGGCTTCTCCTGTGTCTGACAATGTGCCTGGCATTCATGCTACAGCAAAACTTGTCTCTGGGACCCCTCCTGCCACTATGTAGTGCCCTCAGGCCCCCACCTGGGTGTGTTCTCTCTCCCTCCTTACCTCCCTGTGGGGACCCACTGCAGTGGGTTTGGGAGAGGGTCCAGGGGAAGAGGAAGGTACACAGGGACGAAACCCCACACACAGCCCCCACCACAGCTTAGGCCACCCCGGGTAATTTGGTCAGTGGTCTAAAGGGCTGGCCCCTATGCTTTGAGGCCTTTGCAATCCAGGTGGTGACACTCAGGGTGAAGTCACCTTAGGGCAGAGCCAACAGGCATCTACTTCCCAGTTCCTGCTTCAGGGACAAGTTTTGCCACTTCTCAGCTTGAGAAGTTGATGGCTCAGTACATAGACACCTAAGAGCAACAACACTTTGGTGCTCTCTGCCCACTTTCTTCTCTGTGCCAGAACCAAGTGCCTAGTGCCACTATTGGGATAGGGCCGATCTGTCAGAGATGTGCCTCTCATCACGGGGGTGGGGAACCCTGGCTGGTCTGCACTGAGGCTGTGGCCCTGCGGTTCTATGTGGCCTTTGTCAGTATTTGAACACCATGGTAAATGGCAAGGGTGGGGATGGCTATAGGGCCTGGTCCATTTTTTAAGCAGTTTGTCCCCCCATCAGACACTCTCAAACTAGAGACATCCTGCTGGTAGCCAGCCAACAGGGGTGGAGGTGGGGAGGTGTTGTCCATGCCAGGAGCAACCTCTGTTCCTATGCCAGAGCGAATGTAGGGGCAAGTAGCATGGGTCCTCACCTCACTGTGGGCTTGAGTGCTGCTGGAGACTCCCCTGGTATGGCTGTGAGGGCAGAAGCCTGGTTGCTTTAAAAAACACACCTACAGACATATGCTGCACAAGGACAGGACGCCAGGTCATCATGTGTGCTCCCTGTTGCAGTCTGGAAGGGTTTTCTTGCCCTACATGGACACTTCCCTGAGTAGTTCTGAGGTCTGGAAGCCGGTTCTTTTCCCAAGGACTTGGCCAACAACGAAGTCCTACAGGGGAGACCTCCACCTCCACAGGAAACCAGGGGTGGGGCTGCTTTAAACCATCATCTCCTTAGTGGTCCCCATGTGGACCTCCTGTGAGTCCTGTGTGGACCCTCTGTGGGTCCTGGCACCCTTGCATTAATGCCTGGTAGCTTTATGGGCAGGAACCAGGGGGCGTATACCCCACTGTGATGTGGAATGACCATACCAGGGTGGGGCTTCTCCATCCAATGCCGTAGGTTTGGTGAGCACAAAGGGCAAGCTCCAGGCCAGAACAGATACTGTGGAAAGCTTGAACGGGGCAAGGCTCTGCTGGAGCGAGGCTGGTTACCAGCCACACGATGGCTACTCGGCTGTAGTTCTGCATGCAGCTGAACAACATGATCTCAAAGTATAAGGCCCAAATCTGGTTGACTTGTGCTTAAAGTTCAGCTGGGAGAACCAGTACCTGCCTGTGCTCTGGTCACCTTGGGCCTGTGTTGCATATGGGCATGGAGGTCTCCACGAACTGGTATGGCTTTCCAGCTTCAAGCACTGTGTTCTGGTGGCCCATGGCACCAACTCTGTCTTTCCACTGAGGTCTTTCTGGGGCCCTGGCTCCATCTGGTGGTTTTGGACAGGCAGCTGGCTGTGGGTGGCCCTCCCACAGGCTGATGGAAATCAGCCCTGAACTTAGACATCCAGCCTGGCAGGCCCAGACCAGCCTTTTGAAAGAACCTGCTGCTGTTAAGCTGAGGGGTCCCACCTAGTATTTAGTCCCATGTTCAATCATCAGTAAAGGCCTGCTATGGTCTAGAAACTAAGGCTACCACCACATAAACTCGATGGGGAAATGTGCATTCCTTGATACCCCACACAGTCACCAAGCCAGGACCCTCCTACCTGTCTCATGTAGTTCCCAAAGGTCCCTGTGTTCCCAGTAGGGCTCCATCTGGAACACAGACCAGCAAAGGCCCTTCAACACTCCCACTGAGATTCAGAAAAAGCCTGGCTCTTTCCTTTCTATTCGCACATTAAAGATCCCAGCAGAATATCACGTGCTTTTCCCCAAGTCAGCCTCAGAATAGACAGGATGAACTAAAATTAGAACAACTGAATGTGAATCCAATACACTCAGCTGTTCCTCACGTTGCCTGGTCGACCTGTGCCCTCTGTCCTCAAACACAGGAGGCAGCGGTTTATCTTCCATGGCTAGAGTGTTGGGGTTGGGGCTGCTGCTGTCAATACCCTCCAAGGAGCAGCATGGTCGTGTGCTGGGCGTCCTTCTCCTGGTGAGGGGCGTGGGCGAGAACACAAAGCCTGCATGTCAGTGCAGCCTTGCTGAGTGACCTTGGGGATGCCTGGGCCATCCTTGCCTGCCCCACTTCTGCCAGCCTGACTTTCTGGAAGGCAGGTTAAGTGAGGCGCAGCCGTCCCTCCTGGCCAGCTCATCTGCTCTCCATTTGCGCACTGAATGTTAAGGCATGCCAGACACTAAAGTCAGCGTGTCTGTCAGCACAGACAGGCTCTGTGGATCACAGGGTCCAGCAGCCCTCAGTGGTCGTCGAGTGACAAGGAGACCTTGCCATGGACTGGTGGATAGGGAGTACCAGATGAAGCTGCCAAGTATAGCACAGAATCAGGGTCAGCCCCGCCTTCTACCTTTCTATAAGACTTCTTGCATTTCCTTAATGCCCTCTGCAGGCCTCCTGGTCAGGGCAGCTATCTGAGATCCAGGATTGGCCTCAAACCTGCAAAACAATGTATCTTTTTGCACTTGGAAAACCTTCTATGGGCCTTGTGGCCAGGCTCTAGTGAGCCAGCACTCTCCTGGCTGACATTAGTGAGGTTTCCTGCCTCAATCAGTGCGGCTCCCAAAAGCCCTATGTTTAAAAGCCCAGTGGTGTGCTTTGCCCTTTTTTTGTTGTTGTTTGGTTTGGTTTTCTTCTTTTTCTTTCTTCCTTTTTTTTTTTTTTTTTTTTTTTGGAATATGTTTCCAGAGATCCACACTCTTCTATCTGAAGCTTGGCACTTGGCCCTGTACCTCCACCCTTTAGAGAAGCATGTGTGAACTGCACACTGATTCAGGGACACCCAGTGAACCCAGAAGGCTGGTCTTTTTTTCTCTAAACTGCTGGCCTTTGCTACTCCTTGCACTGATTACTTTTGCTTAAAGTGTGGTGGCTTGACCCCATGTGTACTGTCTTCCCTAATTCTGTGGTCTTGTGTCATTTCTTTCTCCCTTGCAGGGTCTGCCTTGAAGCGTCTCTGTCTAGGCAAAGAGCACAGCAGTCGTAATTATCGACAGGGGCGGGGAGAGGGGTTCATCCCTTGTCCGCTCTCCATCGCATGGGCTTTATTGTGGCTAGTTTGCATCAGGGTTTCCATGGCTGAGCCTGGAACCATGGGGGCTGGCAGACAGGCAGGCATGGGCCTGCTCTATGCCCACCCTCCGTGGGCACTGCTCCACCTGCACCTGGCTGGACAGCCATCTGAGTGCCCCTTTGTATCTCCATGGCTCTTAGAATTTGTGTATTCTCGCCATTTCACAACTAATAGGCTGTCCTGCTCTGGAACATGCACATATTCTCAATTAATAATTGGCTCCTGGTCCAAAATGTAGGAATGAGTATTTCCTTGCAGTGCTAAAGATGAGTGCCAAAGGAGAGTTCCTGGGACAAAATAGGTATCAGGCTACCTGGGCTGCCTACTGCTCTCATCTCATGCCTTTTTATTTTTTTCTTTTCTGGCTGAAATGGTCATGTAGAGATAGCTCTGTGTGTGTAGAATCTCATTACTAATGTTTAACTGTTTGTGTCTGCTTTTTTGTTGCTAGCCACTAAAGTAGACTACATTTTGCAATGTCTTGTTTGAAGAGATGGTCATTTAGGTTATTTTTTTATTTTAAATGCAGAACCTTTAAAAACTGGAGGGGACACATTTTTTTTTAAAGTAAAAGATCCTGTTTTGATCATTTAAAACAAATCTCTCAGTGGAGTAGCAAGTGCACTTGACCTTGCCCCACCTCTCCCGGAGCACATGCCCAGGCCTCCCCTCCTCTAACCTCCACTCTGCTGGTATCCAGATTGCAGGCAGGTTACGGAAGGAAGGCTCTAGGTTTGTGCCCTTTGTTAGTACCTTCCCCAGTGCTCTGGCAAGGAGAGCTGCAGTTTCTGTGTCTTATATTCCAAACCACCAAGCCATGTAAATTCACAGGAATGTCAATGACCCAGCCTAACCCAGGCATTGTCCCTTTGCTACAAGTTTAACAACAGCTGCTGTGTCCCCAAAGCATCTCCTTTGAGTCCTAATGTTAGAGCTAAGAGTGCAGAGGCTTGAATGGTTTGTCCCTAGTCTGTTCCAGGCGTTTCTTGAGCTCTCTTAGTCTGGGGTTTGGCAGGCTCAAGCTGTGTGTGCATAGAGTGAATACAGAGTTAGGCTGCCAGCACCTGGGGTCCTGTTCCCTGGCCTGGCTGATGAGATGGGTGACATAGCCCAGTCCCCTGTGTCCTGTGGAAATGTTTCACCATGTCTAAAAGGGGCACATAGCTCCCAAATGCAGACCATCTCCTGAAACAAGATGTTGCCTAGCCTGTGCAAGACCATTGTATGAATGACTATAGCCAGCCCCTGGTACTGGCGGACAGTGTCACCAACCCTGGCCTGTGTGTGCCTCCCCAGGGTCCTCCACCAGCAGCCTGGTCCCAGGCCCTGAGCCAGGCCCTCCACCTGCCCTGCATGTCCAGGCTCAGGTGAACAACAGCAACAACAAGAAAGGCACTTTCACGGATGACCTGCACAAGCTGGTGGATGAGTGGACCAGCAAGACAGTGGGGGCTTCACAGCTGAAGCCATCACTCAACCAGCTGAAGCAGACACAGAAGCTACATGACATGGAGGCGATGGCTGGCTGGCCCCCAACCCCTGGCGAGGTGCGGGCTGTAAGTGGGGTGTGGCCAGGTCAAAGGGATAGGGTGGGAGTGGGACTGTGACCACAGGCATCAGCAGAGCAGCAGGTCTTAGCTGAGTGTCAGGTGGCATCTAGGTAGAGCTGTCCTAGGTCTGGTGGATGCAGCCTGGTCCCCACAGTACCAGGTCCACCTATCCTCACTGTGACCTTAGGCTAAAGATGTGTGTGGGGTCTGCACACTGCACCCTGGACCATCTCTTGTTAGACTCAGGTACACCTGGACCAGGTGGAGCAGAAGCCAGGAGCTGCTGTCTTAGATTTTGTCATGGGATTTGTTCCTGTGTCGGGACTATGCCGACCTCAAACCTACTTGAAGGAGTATTCCCTCTCTTTCAATATTGTGAAGGAGTTTGTGCAAGATTGTGTTATTTCTTTCTGAAATGTTTAGCAAAGTTCACTTATGAGACCATCTCAGCTGGCAATTCTTTTTCTGAGTGTGGGAAGGTTTCCCTCTGGCCTGCTATTTTGAAAAACTGCAAACACACAGAAGAGTTGAAAAATCTGAAGGGAACTCTTGTGTACCTCCTATCTGTATGCTGTGATTGACATTTCATTGCTTTTACCATCCCTTGAGGGTAAGGTTTTTGTTATGGATTCAGTTTCTCTTATAGTTTCAGTACCGTGTGGGGTTTCTCTTACTTTCTGTTAATCTCTTTTTTTCTAGCAGTTAGTACATTCTAGATTTATTAAATTCATCTGTAAATTTAGAAATTTATCAGATTTCTAAATTTATTTTCAAATTAATTGGCATTAAAATTCATAACATCTTCTCTTCACCATTAGCAAGATTTGCAGTGATATCTTGTTTTTTATTACAGTATTGGTGACTTCTGAATGTGTGCACAGTCTATTTCTTGAAGGATTTATAAGTTTTATTAGCCTTTTCAAGGAATAATTCTTAGCTTTGATGGTATTCTTTATTGTGTTTCATTAGTTTCTTCCTTAATTATTTTTTTTCCATCTTACATTTTTTCTTCTAGAAAAGTTTATTGAGATGTGAAGTTACTGATTTCCAGCTGTCCTTCTTTTATATAATACAGGCTTCAGGCTACAGAATTCCCTCTAAATGGTTTTAGCTGCAGAGGTTTTAGTATGGAGCATTTTCTTTGACTTTTGGTTCAAAATATTTTACAGTTTCCACTATGATTTTAAATACGATAGCTATTAATCTCCTTGTGATCTTTTTATTTCCTGGCTTTTAGTCTAATTCTACTAATAACAGAACAAAATTTGGGTGTTCTCAGTTTACTAAAATTTGCTGGGACTGGCTTTTTGACCCAGGTTGTCAGTCTTGGCTGTTCAAAGGATAATTGAGGCCAACCTCTTTCATTTCCTCTCACAGCCACATTCCTAGTTTGAAGCTCCCCTATTTCTCTTCTGAATGATGGCAGCACTCTCCCGACAGCTACATCTCCATCATTCTGACTCAAGATTATTCTGTTATTCTGCAACAAAGTTGAGAATCCTTAACATGTTCCTAAAGCCCTGCAGGGTCTTGCCATGAACCCTGGGCAAGCTTGTGTCAGCTCTGCCACTTGGACCCCCCCTACTGGCTCTCAGAGCCTATCCTGAGCTATCCCCCATCCGTCAGCCCTGCTGATCCTGTTGTTCAGATGGTTAGGATTCTTGCTAAGGTTTTTCATTTGTTTATTTTTGTGTTAAATCTAAATAACATGAAATTTATCATTTTAATCATTTTAAGTGTATAATTCAATAATGTTAAGTATCTTCACAGTGTTGTACAGCCATCACTGCTATCCATGTCTAGAACATTTTCATCAGCCAAAACAGAAACTACTCACTAAGGAATAACTCTTCAGTGTCCTCCTCTGGTACCTCCAGTTACCCAGCCACTGTTAACTTTTATTTTACTTTCTGTTTCTATGAATCTGATGACTCTAGTTACTTTTTATAAGTGGAATCATACAGTATTTGTCCTTTCCTGTTTTGCTTTCTTCACTTAATGTTTTCAAAGTACCTTAGTATTGTAGCATGTTTTAGAACTTCATTCTTTTTTCCCATTTTTTTATTGTGGTAAAATACACATAACATAAAATTTGCCACCTTAATCATTTTTAAGTACCAGTGCAGTGGCAGTAACGTACATAATAGTGCGTTACTATTGTTGTTTGCCCATCACCATTACCCATTCCCAGAGTTTCTCACATTGCAAAACCAGAACTCTGTGCTCACTGAGAACAACTTCCCATTTGCGCGCCTTGCCTCACCTGGCCCAGCCTCTGACACCCACAGTTTTACCTTCTGTCTGTATGAGGCTGACTGCTCTAGCTCCTCATATATATGGAATCACACAGTAATTGTATTTTTATAATTGGCTTATTATGTCAAGCATAATGTCATCATTGGTCATCTGTGTTGTAGTGTGTGTCACAATTTCTTTATAAGGCTGAATGATATTCCATGTGTATATGCCACATTTCATTTATTCATCCATCCAGGGACACTTGGGTTACTTCTACCTTTTAGCTACTGTGAATAATGCCACTACAAACATGGGCATGCAGATATCTCTTGGGGACTGTGCTTTCAGTTCTTTGGGGTATATCACTGGATCATATGGTAATTCTACTTTTAATTTTTTGAGAAATTGTCAAACTGTTTTCCATGGTACCTGAACATTTTTACAGTCCTACCAACAATACACAGAGTGTCCAGTTTCTCTTCATTTTTACCAAAATTTCTATTTTCGGTTTTTTTAAGAGTAGCTATCTTAATGGGTGTGAGGCATGATTTATTTGTATTTCCATAATGATCAGTGATGTTGACATATTTTCATGTGTTTATTGGCCATTTGTATATCTCCTTTGGAAAAATAACAATTTAAGTCCTTTCCCCATTTTTTGTTTTTATTATATTAGTACAGAGGTCTTTTATATTTTTTACACTTACTATGCCATGAATTCATAGGGAATGGGTTCCAGCAGCCCAGAGTTCTTTCAGTTGGTTCTCATACAGTGTGCATCTCTGGTTGGAGCAGGCTTCCTTGTTTTTCTGATCATTTTCCTTCACATTTTTCAGAAAGCTATCTCAACTCTTACAGTGCTTAATATGCTCAATACATACTTTAATTCTCTTGGCAAGAATCTTTCCCTTAATTTGTTTGTTCACAGCAATGCCCACTGTATGCTGGGTGACACTGTAGACTCCTCCAGTTTTGCCATGGAAACACCTGTGGGACATTCCTTCCCTTGATATCCACAATGTCAGCTTTCTTGTAGGTTAGCATATAGATGGATTGCCAAAGGAACAACTCCATGTTTTCTAACAGGCCTAGAGAACATGCAGTAGGTGCCTTTCTTCTTTCCCTTTGTGTTAGTCATTTTGGCAAATTACTAGAATATGGTGGTCCTGGCCAAAAGGAAGCCCTTTACCCATTTTTAAATAGCATTGTGGTTATTCTTTTCTTTTTTCTTTTATTTGCTTTTTAATCTTCACTTGAGGATATGTTTATTGATTTTAGAGAGTTTGAGAGGAGAGGGGAGAAAGAGAAAGAGAGAAAGAAACATTGATGTGAAAGAGAAACATAAGTTGCCTCCTGTATGCACCCCAGCCAGGGATTGAACCTGCAACCTAGGTATGTGTCCTGACCAGGGATTGAACCTGCACCCTTTTACCCAACCAAACCACCAAGCCAGGACTAAATAGTGTCATTTTTTGTTACTGAGTTTTAGCAGTTGTTTATTCTGGATAAATTAATGCCTTATCAGATACATAATTTGCAAATATTTTGTGTTATTTTATGGATTGCCTTTTTACTTTGTAGATAGTGCTTTTTGACGCACAAAAGTCTTCAATTTTCACGAAGACCAATTTATCTACTTTTTTCTTCTGTTGCCTGTCTCTGGTGTTGTATCCAAGAAATCATTGCCAAATCCAATGTTGCGAAACTTCCCCTATGACTCCTTCTAAGACTTTAGTAATTTTAGCTCTTATGTTCATCTCTTTAATCCATTTTGAATTAATTTTTATATATGGTATTAAGTAAGGGTTCAACTTCATTCTTTTGTGTATATGCCCAGTTTCCCTAACAGTATTTCTTGAAAAGACTGTCTGTCCTTTCCACATTGAATGGATTTGGCACTTGAATTGAAAACCATTTGACCATATGTGCAAAAGTTTATTTCTGTATTCTCTATTCTGTTCCATTGCTCTGTATGTCTGTCCTTTTGCCAGTATCACACTGTTTTGATTCCCATAGCTTTATTGTACGTTTTGAAACCAGGAAGTAAGAGTTCCCCAACTTTGTTTTTCTCTTTCAAGATAGTTTTGATTATTTGCCATCCCTTAAGACTTCTAATGATAGTTCTTTTTTGGGGGGAGGGGATTATTTCTTGAAAAAAATGCTATTGAGACTTTAATAGTGATTGCATTGAATCAGTATATAACTTTGGGTAGTATTAGCATATTAACAATACTAAGTCTTTCAATTCATGAACATGGGATGCCTTTGCATTTATGTATTTCTTCCTTAATTTCTTTTAGCAATGTTTTGTAGTTTTCACTGCATTAGTCTTTGAACTTTTAAAATTTATTCCTATTTTTATTCTTTTGTATACTATAGTAAATGAAATTATTTTCTTAATTTTCTTTTTAGATCATGTTATCTTTAGATCATGTTATCTACTTATCTTGTTCCTGATTTTACAGGAAAAGCTATCAGTCTTTTACCATTGAGTGTGATGTTCATTATGGGTTTTTTAATAAATGTACATGTGTGTGTACATACATGTGTATACATATGTATGTGAATATATATTTTGTGTGTATGTCTATATATATATTTGGCCTTTATCATATTGAAGAAGTTCCATTCTATTTTTAGTTTGCTGAGTGCTTTTATCATGAAAGAATGTTAGATTTTGTCATGCTTTTTCTGCATTATTAATGGCATTACATTGACTATTATATGTTATCTGTGCATTCCTTGGGTAAATTCCACTTAGTTATGGTGTATACTCCTTCTAATACATTATTGAATTTGTTCTGCTAATATTTTGTTGAGGGTTTTGACACCATTATTCATCAGGGGTATAAAGTCTGTAATTTGCTTGTGATGTGTTTATTTGGCTTTGTTATCAAAATAATGCTGGCCACATAGAGTGAGTTAGGCAGTGTTCTCACTCTTCAGCTTTTTGGAACAGTTTGAGAAACATTGGTGCCCTTTCTTTTTTAAATGTTAGTAAAATTCACTAATGAAGTAAATTGGTACAGGGTTTTTCTCTGTTGAGAAGCTTTTGATTACTGATTCAATTTAACTATTGTTATAAGTCTCTTCAGATTTTGTTTTTTCTTGAGTCATTTCTGCTAGTCAGTATGTTGCAAGAAATTTTCCTGTTTCATGAAAGTTTCCCAGTTTGGTAACTAAAACTTTGTCAATTTGTTCATGTTCTCAAAGAACTAATATGGTTTCATTGATTTTTTTCTATTATTTTTCTGTCCTTTGTTTTTGTTATGGTATACAGTTAGGATTATTGATTTAAGATCTTTTTATTCATTTTTATTCTTTTAATATATTTTATTGATTATGCTGTTACAGATGTCCATATTTTTCTCCCCTCTTCCATGTACCCCCTCCCACCAGCACTCCCCACCTTAGTGTCCATGGGTCATACATATAAATTGTTTGACTTCTCCATTTCCCATGCTATTCATAACATCCCTGTCTGTTTTGTACCTACTATTAATGCTTCTTATTCCCTCTACCTTTTCCCCCATTCTCCCTCTCCCCACTGATAACCCTCCCTGTGATCTCCATTACTATGATTCTATTCCTGTTCTAGTTGCTTAGTTTGTTTTTGTTTTTGTTTTACATTCAGTTATTGATAATTTTGAGTTTGTTGTTATTTTACTATTCATAGTTTTGATAATCTTCTTTTTCTTAGATAAGTCCTGTTAACATTTCATATCCTAAGAGCTTGGTGATGATGCACTGCTTTAACTTGACCTTATCTGGGAAGCACTGTATTTGCCCTTCCATTCTAAATGGTAGCTTTGCTGGATAGAGATCTCTTGGATGTAGGTCCTTGCCTTTCATGATTTTGAATACTTCCTTCCAGCCCCTTCTTGCCTGTAAGATTTCTTTTGAGAAATCAGCTGACAGTCTGATGGGAACTCCTTTGTAGGTAACTGTCTCCTTTTGTCTTGCTGCTTTTAAGATTCTCTCCTTCTCTTGAATCTTGGGTAGTGTAATTATGATGTGCCTTGGTGTGTGCTTCCTTGGATCCAACTTCTTTGGGACTCTCTAAGCTTCCTGTACCTCTTTGAAGTATATTTCCTTTGCCAGATCGGGGAAGTTCTCATTCATTATGGTTTCAAAAAAGTTTTCCATTCCTTGCTATTCATCTTCTCCTTCTGGTACCCCCTCTGATTGGAATTTAGGAACATTTAAAGTTGTCCCAGAGGTTCCTAAGCCTCTCATTTTTTCGAATTCCTGTTTCTTCATTCTGTTCTGGTTGAATGTTTCTTTGTTTCTTCTGCTCCAAACCATTGATTTGAGTCCCAGTTTCCTTCCCATAACTGTTCTCTGTACCTTTTTCTTTATATCACATTTCATATCCTTCACTTTTTCCTCTATTTTGCAACTAATACTAACAACCATTTCTATGAGCATCCTGATTACCAGTGTTTTGAACTCTACATCCAATAAGTTGGCTGTCTCTTCGTTGCTTAGTTCTGTTTTTGGAGTTTTGATCTGTTCTTTAGTTTGGGCCATATTTTTTTTGTCTGGGCATGCCTGTTAAATAGTAAGGAGCAGAGCCTTAACTATTTGCCAGGGCAGGGCAGGGCAACCCAGGTTGCTACATTGTGGCACTGTATGTGGGGGAGGGGTCAGAGAGGGAACATTGCCACTTGCTAAGTTCTGGGTCAACTTTCAGTCACCTCCCATGCTACCCACAAGCAAATTGGGCCCTTCTGGTGCTGATCCCATGGTGGGTGGGTTTGTGTATGTTCTAGGACCTTTGGGTTTCTCCAGTGAACTCTCCTGTGAGGCTGGGAGCTTCTCCTGTTGCCGTAACCCTCACAGGATTTTTCATTCACAGGTTTTGAGGCTTTATTCCAACCTTGCACTGGAACCCTGGGTTGTGTGGTCTGTCTTTGCTCTCCATTTGTTCCTCCCAGTTTATCTGCTCACAAATGTGGGACTGCCAGCTCCACCAGCTGCCACCTTCCTTGGGCCTCCAGCTGCCGGGGCTTCCAACCACTGCCTTACTGTGAGTCCTCTTTGCCCTGGCTGCCCATCTCCACCCCTTCTACCACTCAGGATGAATGTTTCTCTATCTCCTTGGTTGTCAGACTTCATGCAGTTCGATTTTTTGGCAGTATTGGTTATTTTTTGTTTTAAATTTATTGTTGTCCTTCTTTTGGCTGTGTGAATAGGCAAAGTGTATCTTCCTATACCTCCATCTTGGCTAGAAATCTAAGATTCTTCTATCCATATTTCTTCTTTTTCAATATAGATATTTACAGCTATAAATTCCCTGTAAGAACTCTCTTTTCTTTGTCTCAGAAATATAGATCTTTATCTTTTCCTTTTAATTTGTCCCATAGTATTTTCTAATTTCCTTGTAATTACTTCTTTGACCCTTTGATTAAAGTGTGTTGTTTCATTTTGCATGCTTGTAAATCTTCTAGGTTTCCTTTTGTTACTTATTTCTAATTTCATTCATTGTGTTAGAAAAGATACTTTGTATGATTTTAAACTTTTAAAATGTGACTTGTTTAATGGCCTAACATATGGTCTATTCTGGAGAATGTTCCATGTGGTCTTGAAAAGAAGTAAATTTGGCTGCGGTAGGTTGGAATATTCTGTACAAGTTATTAGGGTTAATTGGCTTATGGTGATGCTCAGGGCCTCTCTTTCCTTATTGATCTGTTTTATTCTTTTTTTAAAATTTTTTATTGATTATGCCATTACAGTTGTTCTATTCCCCCCCTTCATTCCCCTCCACCCTACCTCCCCATCCCCAATACCCCCCCTTTAGTTTATAACCATGTATCTCAAGTTCTTTAGATTCTATATTTCACCTACTATTCTTGCCCCCCCATCTATTTTCTATCTACTGTCTATGCTACTTATTTTCTGTACCTTCTCCCCTCTTCTCCTCCTCCCACTCCCCTGTTGCTAACCCTCCTTGAGATCTTCATTTCTATGTTTCCACTCCTGATCTAGCTGTCCTTTTAGTTTGCTTTTGTTTTAGGTGTGGTTGTTAATAACTGTGAGTTTGCTGTCCTTTCACTGTTAATGTCTTTTTAACTTCTTTTTCTTAGATAAGTCCCTTTAACATTTCATATAATAAGGGCTTGGTGATGAAGAACTCCTTGAATTTGATCTTGTCTGAGAAGCACTTTATCTGTCCTTCCATTCTAAATGAAAGTTTTGCTAGATAGAGCAATCTTGGTTGTAGGTCTTTAGATTTCATGACTTGGAATACCTCTTTCCAGCCCCTTCTTGCCTGTAAGGTCTCTTTTGAGAAATCTGCTGACAGTCTGATGGGAACTCCTTTATAGGTGACTGTCCCCTTATCTCTTGCTGCTTCTAGGATTCTCTCCTTCATTTTAATCTTGGCTAATGTAATTATGATGTGCCTTGGTGTGTTTCTTCTTGAGTCCGACTTCTTTGGGATTCTCTGAGCTTCCTGGATTTCTTGGAAGTCTATTTCCTTTGCCAGATTGGGGAAATTCTCCTTTATTATTTGTTCAAATAAGTTTTCCACTGGTGGCTGTTCCTTTCCCCCTTCTGGTACCCCTATAATTCAGATGTTGGAGCGTTTAAAGATGTCCTGGAGGTTCGTTCCTAAGACTCTCCTCATTTTTTCGAATTCTTGCTTCTTGACTCTTTTCTGTTTGGCCATTATTTGCTTTCTTCTGGTCCACTCCATTGATTTGAGTCCCAGTGTCCTTTTCATCACTATTGGTGTCCTATGCAATTCCATTCATTTCAATTAGTTTCGCCTTCATATGTTTGTCTAATTTGTGGCTATAATCAACCAGTTCTGTGAGGATCCTGATGACCAGTGTTTTAAACTGTGCCTCTGAGAGTTTTGCTATTTCTTCATCACTTAGATTTATAGGCTCTGGGGCTTTGAGATCTTCTGGAGCCATTGGTCTTTTCTGGCCTTTTAAGTGTGAGGAGCGGAGCCCTGGACTCCCAGGTCGCTGGGTTGTGACGCTGTATGTGGCCATGTGGTCAGAGTGGGGAAATGGCGGCACCCTCTGCTGTTTCTCACAGCTGGGTGAGGAGCAGAGCCTTAGGTGGTTCACCAGGGCCGGGCCACTCAGAGTCGCTGGGTTATGAGGCTGTATGTGGAGGTGGGGTCAGAGTGGGGAAATGGCGGCGCCCTCCTCCGCTGCCGCTTGCTGCGGGGACCCGCTGGGTTCCGGTCCAATCGCCCACTCCCTCACCCGTCTATCCGCGAACAGATGCATGACCACAGTCAACCCGCAGCCCTGCTCCCTCGCTGTTTCCCCACTGTCGGTCGCTGGCTGGGTTGCTTGCTCGGTCTCTCACTAGGTCCAACCCTGTGCCTGGATTCCACAGGCCTGAGTCCAACTGACCAAGTTTTCCTGTGCAACCCCGCTCTACCAGCTGCTGGTTTTGCCCCTCTTACTGGTCAGGCTGAAGAATTTGTTGTTAACAGACTTCCGAAAAGTTCAATTTTCTGTGTTCTGGCTGTGTTTTCTGTTGCTAATATTTAGTTGTCTCTAAATTTGGTTGTGTGAGAAGGCACGGCTTTATCCTCCTATGCCTCCATCTTGACGGAAGTCTCAGTTTTATTCTTAATTGAGAGTGCTGTATTAAAGTCTGCAACTGTTAGTGTAGAATTGTCTATTTTTCTCTTTAGTTTCCTCTCTGTATCACAGAAGTTGGAGCTCTTTTGTTAGCTGCATACAAATTTATATATCTTGATGGGTTAAACCTTTTATCAATATTTACTGTCCTTCTTTGTCTCTTGTAATCTTTTTTTACCCAAAATCTATTTTGTCTGATAATAAAATAGCCACCCAGCTCTCTTTTTCCATCCTTTTACTTTCTACCTATTTGTGTCTTTGTATCTTAAAAGAGCATTTTACAAATAAGTATATAGATCAACCAAATTTTATTCGTTCTGCCTATCTCTGTTTATTAATTAGAGTTTAATCCACTTATATTTGAAGAAATTATAGATAGGAGAGGATTTCTGCCATCTAACTATGTTTTCTATGTCTCATAGATTTTTATTCTTCAATTCTCCATTATCATTTTTCAAATATTTGACTTTTTTTCTAGTGTATAATTTTGATTCCTTTTTCTTTACTTTTGTATGTGTAGATGGGACTACCTTGGAGATTAGAATTAACATCTTAATTTGTGACAACCTGCTTTGAGTAATAACAGTTTCCAATAGTACGTAAACCCTCTGTTCCTATTCATCTCCATCCTGCTGCCTTTGTATTGTTTTGTCACAGATTGAATATTTGAATATATGCTCAGTAACATACATTTATAATAATTATTTGCCTTTTAAATTATATATGAGAAACAAAGAATTAAAACTAAAAGTATAATATATTTATCTATTCAGTTATCTTCTTTATTTCTTCATGTGGCTCTGAGTTACTGTTTATTAACTTTTCATTTTAGCCTGAGGACTCCCTTTAGCATTTCTTGAGGGCCTATTTTTTAGTAAAAACCTCTCTTAGGTTTTGTTTATTCTAGAGTCTTAATTTTTCTTTCATTCTTTTAAAAAATTTTTTTGTAATTTTTCATTACCATTTATTCACCTTATACCCTCTTCCATGTCCACCCACGTCCCTTCCTGCAATCATCACACTGTTGACCATGTCCAAGAGTCCTTTTCCCTTTTGCTTGATCCTTCACCCCCTAACTGCATCCCACCAAGAACTGTCATCCTGCTCTCTATGAGTCTGTCTCTATTTTGCTTATTAGTTCAGTTCATTCATTAGATTCCATATACAAGTGAAATATGGCATTTATCTTTTCTGACTTGCATATTTCACTTAGCATAATGTTCTCCAGATCCATCCATGCTATCACGAAGGGTAAAATTTTCGTTTTTTTGATGGCTGAGTAGTATTCTATTGTGTAAATGTACTATAGTTGTTTTATCCACTCATCTACTGAGGACACTTGGGCTGCTTCCAAATCTTGGCTACTGTAAGTAATGCTGCAGTGAACACCAGGGTGCTTATATTCCTTTAAATTACTGTTTCAGGTTATTTCAAATAAATTCCCAGAAGTGGAATTGCTCAGTCACAAGGCAGTTCCATTTTTAATTTTCTAAGGAAACATCATACTGCTTTCCACAGTGGCTGCACCAGTCTGCATTCCCACCAGCAGTGCAAAAGTATTCCCCTTTCTTCACATCCTTGCCAGCACTTGTATTTTTTGATTCATTGATGACAGCCATTCTGACAAGTATGAGGTGATATCTCATTGTGGTTTCCTGAGGAAATACATCAGAAAAAATATTGCTATGAACCGTGTCCAAGATTTTACTGCCTATGTTTTCTCCTAGGATTTTTGTGACTTGGGGTTTAACATTTAAGATTTTAATTCATTTTTAATTTATCCTTGTGTGTGGCATAAAAGGGCGTCTAGTTTCATTTTTCTGTACAAATCTGTCCAATTTTCTCAATCCATTTATTGAATAAACTATGTTTAGTGCATTATATGTGCTTGCTTCCCTCTGTCAAATATTAATTGACTATGTGTGTGGATTTATTTCTGGGTTATCTGTTCTGTTCCATTGATCTATGTGTCTGTTTTTGTGCCAGTGCCATTTTTTAAAAAGATTTTGTTTATTTATTTTTAGACAGGGGAAGGTAGGGGGAAAGAAAGGGAGAGAAACATCAATGTGCAGTTGCCTCTTACCCATCCCCCACCGGGGACCTGACCTGCAACCCAGGCAAGTGCCCCAGACTGGGAATCGAACTAGTGACCCTTTGGTTCACAGGCTGGAGCTTAATCCACTGAGCCATATCAGTCAGGGCCTGTGCTGTTTTGATTATTATGGCCTTATAATATAGTTTGATATTAGGTAGCGTGATTCCGCCAACTTCCTTCTTTCTCAAAATCACTGTTGCCGTTTAGGGTCTTTTGTGGTTCCATGAAAATTTCTGAAATATTATTCTAGTTCTGTGAAACATATCATTGGTATCTTGATAGGAATTGCATTGAATCTACAGATTGCTTTGGGTAGTATGGACATTTTAATTATGTAAATTCTTTCTATCTATGAACATGGTGTATGTTTCCACTTATTTGTATCTTCTTCAATTCCTTTCTTCAGTGTCTTGAAATTTTCTGAGTATAGGTTTTTAAATCATTGGTTAGATTTATTCCTAGGTATTTTATTCTTTTTGGAGCAATTGTGAATGGGATTGTTTTCTTAATTTCACTTTCTGATAATTCATTATTGGCATATAAAAATATAACAGATTTCTAGATACTAATTTTGTATTCTACTACCACACAGAATTTATTTATCAGTTCTAGTAATTTTTGATAACCCTTTTGGGGTTCTCTTTGTATAGTATCATGTCATCTGCAAATAATGACAGTTTTGCTTCTCCTTTCTAATTTGGATACCTTTTGTTACTTCTTGTCTGATTGCTAGGGCTAGGACCTCCAGTACTATATTCATTAAGAGGGCAAAAGTGAGACCACTTACAGTTTTTGCCCACTTAGTATGATGTTCACAGTGGATTTGCCATATATGGCCCTTACTATATTTGGTGTGTTCCCTTTATTCACACTTTGTGGAGAGTTTTTATCATTAACAGATGTTAGATTTTATCAAATGCTTTCCTGCTTTTATTTATATCATCATGTGGTTTTTCTTCATTTTGTTTATGTGGTATATTACATTTATTGATTTGTGAATCTTGTACCAACTCTGCATTTCTGGAATAAATCCCACTTGGTCATGGTGTATGATGTTTTTGATGTATTGCTGTATTTATTTTTACTAATATTTTGTTGAGGATATTAGCATCTCTGTTCATCAGGTATATTGGCATATAATTCTCTTTTTTGTAATCTCCTTTTTTATTTTATTTTTTTAAATTACTTTATTGTTGTTCAAGTACAGTTGTGTGCATTTACCTCCCCAACACCACCTTCCATACCCCAGCCATCCCTATCTCCCTCCCTTGCTTCTATCCACCTGCCCTGGTTTTGTTCATGTGACCTTTATAGTTGTTCCTGAAAACACTTCCCACCTTCCCCTTCATTATCCCCTCCCACCTCCTCTCTGGTTACTGTCAGATTGTTTTTAATTTCAATATCTCTGGTTATATTTTGCTTGCTTGTTTGTTGATTAGGTTCCACTTAAAGGTGAAATCATATGGTATTTGTCCATCGTCTGGCTTATTTCACTTAGCATAATGCTTTCCAGTTCTATCCATGCTGTACCAAAGGGTAGGAGCTTGTTCTTTCTTTCCTCCTGTTGCATAGTATTCCATAATGTAAATGTACCACAGTTTTTTGATCCATTCATTTCCTGATGGGCACTTAGGTTGCTTCCAGCTCTTAAGTATTGTAAATTGTGCTGCTGTGAACATTGGGATGCCTAAGTTCTTCTTTATAGATGTTTCCGTGTTCTTAGGATATAATCCCAGCAGTGGAATTGCCAGATCAAAAGGCAGTTTCATTTTTAGTTTTCTGAGGCTATTTCATACTGTTTTCCTCAGTGGTTGCACCAGTATGCATTTTCACCAGCAGTGTAGTAGGGTTCCCTTTTCTCCACAACCTCTCCAACACTTACTTATTGATTTGTTTATGATGACCGTTATCACCAGTGTGAAGTGGCATCTCATTGTGGTTTCAATTTGCATCTCTCCAATAGCTAGTGATGCTGAACATCCCTTCATATGGCCCTCTGTATGTCCCTCCTTCCTTGGAGAAGTGTCTGTTCAAGTCTTTTGCTCATTTTTTAATTTGGTTGTTTGTCTTTTTGGAGTGGAGTCGTGTGACTTCTTTATATATTTTGGAGATCAAACCCTTGTCTGAAGTATCATTGACAATTCTATGTTTTCCCATATAGTCGCTTCTCTTTTCATTTTAATGCTGTTTTCTTTAGCCATGCAGAAGCTTTTTAATTTGATGAAGTCCCATTTGTTAATTCTTTCCTGTATGTCCCTGCTTTAAGGGATCTGTTTGTAAAGATATTGCTGCCTAGAATGTCTGAAATTCCTGCCAGTGTTTTTCTCTATGACTTTTATATTTAAGTCTTTTATCCACCTTGAATTTATTTTGTCTATGGTGTAAGTTGGTGATCAAGTTTCTTTTTTTTTTTTTTTTTGCATGTAGCTGTCCAGATGTCCCAACACCACTTGTTAAAAGAGGCTGTTTTACTCCATTTTGTGCTTCTGCCCTCTTTTTCAAATATTAATTGACCATAGAAGACTTTGGTTTATTTCTGGGCTTCTCTATTCTATTCCAGTGATCTATGTGTCTGTTCTTTTTTTTGTTGTTGTTGATTATGCTGTTACAGTTGTTCTATTCCCCCCTTCATTCCCCTCCACCCTACCCCCCCACCCCCACCATTACCCTCCCTTTAGGTTATGACCATGTGTCTGAATTCCTTTAGATTCTATATTTCCCATGCTATTCTTGCCCCCCATCTATTTTCTATCTACTGTCTATGCTACTTATTTTCTGTACCTTCTCAGCCCTTCTCCTCCTCCCACTCCCCTGTTGCTAACCCTCCTTGAGATCTTCATTTCTATGTTTCCACTCCTGATCTAGCTGTTCTTTTAGTTTGCTTTTGTTTTAGGTGTGGTTGTTAATAACTGTGAGTTTGTTGTCCTTTCACTGTTCATGTTTCTTTAACTTCTTTTTCTTAGATAAGTCCCTTTAACATTTCATATAATAAGGGCTTGGTGATGATGAACTCCTTGAATTTGATCTTATCTGAGAAGCACCTTATCTGTCCTTCCATTCTAAATGAAAGTTTTGCTGGATAGAGCAATCTTGGCTGTAGGTCTTTGGATTTCATGACTTGGAATACCTCTTTCCAGCCCCTTCTTGCCTGTAAGGTCTCTTTTGAGAAATCAGCTGACAGTCTGATGGGGACTCCTTTGTAGGTGACTGTCCCCTTATCTCTTGCTGCTTCTAGGATTCTCTCCTTCATTTTCATTTTGGCTAATGTAATTATGATGTGCCTTGGTGTGTTCCTTCTTGGGTCCAGCTTCTTTGGGACTCTCTGAGCTTCCTGGATTTCTTGGAAGTCTATTTCCTTTGCCAGAGTGGGGAAATTCTCCTTTATTATTTGTTCAAATAAGTTTTCCACTGGTGGCTGTGCCTTTCCCCCTTCTGGTACCCCTATAATTTGGATGTTGGAGCGTTTAAAGATGTCCTGGAGGTTCCTAAGACTCTCCTCATTTCTTTGAATTCTTGCTTCTTGACTCTTTTCTGTTTGGCCATTATTTGCTTTCTTCTGGTCCACTCCATTGATTTGAGTCCCAGTTTCCTTTTCATTGCTATTGGTGTCCTGTGCAATTCCATTCATTTCAATTAGTTTCGCCTTCATATATTTGTCTAATTTGTGGGTATAATCAACCAGTTCTGTGAGGATCCTGATGACCAGTGTTTTAAACTGTGCCTCTGAGAGTTTTGCTATTTCTTCATCGCTTAGATCTATGGGCTCTGGGGCTTTGAGATCTTGCGACATTTTTGGTCTTTTCTGGCCTTTTAAGTGTGAAGAGCGGAGTCTTGGACTCCCAGGTCGCTGGGTTGTGACGCTGTATGTGGGGGCGTGGTCAGAGCGGGGAAATGGCGACCCCCTCTGCTGTTTCTCACAGCTGGGTGAGGATTAGCGTCTTAGGTGGTTCACCAGGGCCGGGCCACTCAGAGTCGCTGGGTTATGAGGCTGTATGTGGAGGTGGGATCAGAGCGGGGAAATGGCGGCGCCCTCCACTGTCGCTTGCAGCGGGGACCCGCTGGGCTCCGGTCCAACCGCCCACTCCCTCACCTGTCCGCCTGCGCACAAATGCGCAACCACAGTCAACACGAAGCACCGCTCCCCCGATGTCTCCCCTGCGGTCGCTCACTAGGTCCAACCCTGCACCTGGATTCCTCGTGTCTGGATTCCGCACCTGAGTCCAGCTGACCGAGACCTCCTGTGCAGTCCCGCTTCACCAGCCGCTGGTTTTGCCCCTCTTACTGGTCAGGCTGAAGAATTTGTTGTTAACGGACTTCCGAAAAGTTCAATTTCCCGTGTGCTGGCTGTGTTTTCTATTGCTAATATTTAGTTGTCTCTAAACTTGGTTGTATGAGAAGGAACGGCACATCCACCTATGCCTCCATCTTGGCGGAAGTCTATGTGTCTCTTCTTGTGCTAGTATCAGGCTATTTTCATTACAGTGGCCTTGTAATACTGTTTGGTATCAGATATTGTGATCCCTCCTACTTTGTTCTTCTTTCTCAAAATTGCTGCAGCTTTTCAGGGTCATTTGTGGTTCCATGTAAATTTTTGAAATAGTTGTTCTGTATCTTTGAAATATCATTGGTACTTTAAAAAAGATTGCATTGAATCTATAAATTGCTTTGGGTAGTATGGACATATTGATGATGTTAACTCTTCCACTCCAAGAACATGGTACATGTTTCCATTTGTTTGTGTCTTCCTTAATTTCGTTCTTCAGTGTTGTAGTTTTCTGAGTGCAGGTCTTTTACATCATTATTTAGGTTTAATCCTAGGTACTTGATTTTTCTTGTTGCTATATCAAATGGAATTTTTTGCTGATTTCTGTTTCTGATATTTCATTGTTGGTGGGCTAAAATTCCTTTGATTTCAGAATATTGACTTTTTATCCCACTGATTTACCCAATTTACTTATTAGGTCAAGGAGTTTTTGGTGAAGTCTATATGATTTTTCATGTACACTATCATGTCATCTGCAAACAATGACAGCTTTGCTTCCCCCTTTCCAATTTGGATGCCTTTTATTTCTGTTCCTGGTCTGATTACTGTTTCCAGGACTTCTAATGCTATGTTGAGTACAAGTGGTAAAAGTGGACATCCTTGTATAGTTCATAATCTTAGTGGGAAAGCTTTTAGTTTTTGACCATTGAGTATGATGTTGGCTGTAGGTCTCTCATATATGGCCTTTATTATGTTGAGGAATGCTCCCTCTATTTCTTCTTTGGTGAGTATTTTTATCATAAATGGGTGCTGTACCTCATCAAATGCTTTTTCTGCAGCTATTCATATGATCATTTGGTTTTTGTCTTTGGTTTTGTTTTTCTGATGTATTACATTTATTCATTTGTGAATATTGTACCATCTTGCAACCCTGAGATGAATCCCACTTGGTCATGGTGTATGATCTTTTGGATATATTGTTGGATGCGATTTGCCAATATTTTGTTGAGGATTTTAGCGTCTATGTTCATCAGCGATATTGGCCTGAAGTTTTCTTTCTTTGTTGTGTCTCTATCTGGTTTTGGAATTAGGATGATGCTGGCTTCATAAAAAGAGTTTGGGAGTCTTACATCATTTTGGATTTTTTGGAATAATCTGTGAAGAATAGGGGTTAGCTCTTCCTTATATGCTTTGTAGAATTGTCCTGTGAAACCATCTGGTCCAGGGCTTTTGTGTGATGGGAGTTTTTTGATGACTGCTTCAATTTCATCTGCTGTTATTGGTGGTATGTTCAGGCTTTCTGCTTCTTCTTCATTGAGTTTTGAAAGATTCTATTTTTCTAGAAATTTGTCCATTTCACCTAGGTTTTCAAATTTCTTGGCATGCAGTTCTTCATAGTAATTTCTTACAATCCTTTGTATTTCTGTGGGATCAGTTGTAATCTCTCTTCTTTCATTTCTGATTGTGTTTATTTATGTACTCTTGTTCTTTTTTCATGAGTCTGCTTAAAGGCTTGTCAATTTTGTTATCTTTTCAACAAAACAGCTCCTGGATTCATTGATCCTTGGAATTGTGCTGGTAGTCTCTATGTCATTTAATTTTGCTGTGATGTTGGTTATTTCCTTTCTTCTACTTTCTCTGGGCTGTCTTTGTTGTTGTTCTTCGAGTTCTTGTAGGTGTAGTGTTAGGTTGTTTGTTTGAAATATTTCTATCTTTTTTAAGTAGGCCTGTATTGCTATGAACTTTTCTCTCAGGACTGCCTTCCCTGTGTCCCATAAGTTTTGGGTTGTTGTGAGCTCATTTTCATTTGTTTTCAGAAACTTTTTGATTTCTAATTTCATTCTTGACCCATTCGTTGTTTAATAGCATGCTATTCAATCTCCATGATTTTGTGTGTTTTGGGTTTTTTCCTTTGGGGTTGGTTTTCTGTTTCATTCAGTCCCTTGTGGTCAGAGAAAATACTTGGTATGATTTCAATTTTCTTGAATTTGTTGAGGCTTATTTTGTGTCCTATCATGTGGTCTATCTTTGAAAATGTTCCATGTGCATTTGAAAGAATGTGTATTTAGCTTCTTTGGGATGAAAGGCTCCGTGTACATCAATTAAGTGCATATGATCTAGGGTATTGTTCAGTGCCACAATATCTTTGTTAATAGTTTGTTTGGAAGATCTGTCCATTTTTGACAGTGGGGTGCTAAAACCCCCTATTATTGTGTTGCTCTTACTATCTTTCTTGAAGTCCTCCCAAGATTTTCTTTATGTATTTTGGTGTTTCTTTATGTATGTTGGATGCATATATTTTTATGTTTATGTCTTCGTAATGGATTCTTCCCTTGAGTATTATGAAGTGACCTTCTGGATCTGAGTTTATGACTCTTTTTTTGAAGTGTCTCTTGTCTGATATGAGTAATGCTACCTCAGCTTTTTTTCTGTCCATTTACTTGGAAAATTTGTTTCCAGCCCTTCACTTTGAGTATGTTTAGATTTTTTGTCTTGAAGTGGTTCTTTTGTAGGCAGCACATATGTTGGTCATGATTTCTTATTCATTCAGCTGTTCCATGTCTTTTTTTTAATCAATAATTATTTTTTATATAATTTTATTTATTTTTCAAGTACAGTTTTTTGTCTATTTCTCCCATCCCAGCTCCCCCCCCGCCCCGTGCTCCCCACCTCCCTTCCATTTCCATTTCTTTTGATTGGAACATTTAATCGATTTACTTTTAAGGTTATTATTAGTACCTACTTAATCACTGCCATTTTTTCGTACCTGTGTTTCTCTCTCTCACTTTTTTTTTCCCTCTTCTTAAAGCAGACCCTTTAGTATCTCTTGCAGAGCTGGTTTGGAGGAGGTGTATTCTTTTAGATTTGTTTTGTCTGGGAAGCTCCTTATTTGGCCTTCCATTTTGGGAATCTTGCTGGATAGAGGAGTCTTAGTTTTAGGGCTTTGGTTTTCATTGCTTGGAATATTTCTTGACAGTCTCTTCCAGCTTGGAGCATTTCCATTGAGAAATCAGCTGCTAGCCTTATTGGGGCTCCCTTGTAGGTTACTTCCTCTTTCTCCCTTGCTGCCTTTAAAAATCTCTCTTTGTCTTGGAATTTTGTCATTTTAATTATGATGTGTCTTGGAGTGGGCCTCTTTGGGTTCCTCTTGATTGGGACGCTGTGTTTCCTGGATTTGTGGGACTTTTTTTCCTCATCAAATTAGGGAAGTTTTCCCTCATTACTTTTTCAAAAAAGTTTTCAGTCCCTTGCTCCTCTTCCCCTTCTGGTATCCCGATTATACAGATATTATTATGCTTCATGTTGTCTTGCATATCCTTTAACACCTCTTCCTTCTTTCTCAGTCTTTTTTTCTTTTTCGTGCTCTTTCTGGGTGTTTTTTTCTACCTTGTCCTCCAGCTTGCTGACTCAGTTCTTTGTTTCATCTAGCCTTCTTTTGATTCCTTTTGCTGTGTTTTTCAGTTCAGAAATTGTATTCTTCATTTCCTCTTTGCCCTTGATGATAGTTTCTTATTTCCTTTTATATGTTGATATAGTTTGCAGTGAGTTCATTGTAGTTTCCCTGTAATTTTTGATAGTTCTTTGTGAGCTCCTTGAACTTGTTGATAAACATTCCTTTGAACTCAGTATCTGATGGTTGACTTGCCTCTAGTTCATTAAGCCTTCTTTCTGAGGCTTCCTCTTTTCCTTTCATTTGGGGGTTATTTATTTGTCTTCCCATTATTTGTGAGACTCTTCTTGCTAGCCTCTGCTTCTTAAATTGATCTGTTCTGCCTCCCTGTATTTGTGGTGTGAACTTCTATGGTAGGATACCTGTGATATTCAATGCTGCAATACCCTTGATCTCCTGACCTTGTTGGTCTTGAGCTGTCATTTATGTTGGCTCTCTGGATGTATTTGGGTTGATTGTTGTTGGGTCTTTCTTTGGTGGGTCCTTCCATCCATGTGGTTAACTGAGGGTCACTCCACCCACCACGTCTTTTGTGATGTTATTATGCAGGTGTTACAGGTCGTGTCAAAGCTTGCTCTTCTGTCCATCCAAGGTTTGTTTGTTTGTTTGTTTGTTTGTTTCAAGAGGGGAAGGCAGGGAGAAAGAGAGGGAGAGAAACATCAATATGTGGTTGCCTCTCACACGCCCTCTACGGGGGACCTGGCCTTCAACCCAGGCATGTGTCTTGACTGGGAATCCAACCGGTGACCCTTTGATTCACAGACCAGCACTCAACCACTGAGCCATACCGGCCAGGTCAAATTTTTGAGGCTTCTCTCTCACTGTTATTGTTTGCTCTGGGTAATTTCTCCACTATTTAATTGTGCTTCCAGATTTGTCCTGGGTTGGGTGGAGGTTAGTGTGGCTCCCGCTTACTCCTTCATCATCTTTCTTAATAAAGGAAGGTCTGTTGGTGGTTCTTTTGTTGATGGGTTCTCTCTTCCAGCAGGTATACTGGGGTTCACAGCCTCCACCTACTCTTTTATGTGATCAGTTGGAGGGGGAAGGCAAAATGAATTAAGACAGCAGGAGTGTATTCTATGGGATTTAAATTACCAACACATAAAAAAGAGATAGGAGTTCCTTTGAATATGTATAGTATTAACTGAGATATTTCACCCAACTAGGCACTTTTTTGAAAGGTTGGGAAAAAGGTAAGAGTCTTATTAGAGGGAGAAAGGATTATGAGGTGAATCCAGAAAACAGCTTGTGTGAGGTTATATTATGAGATACAGTGAAAGGATAGAAAGTAGGCATAGTGTGCAAGAAAATAGAGTTAACCACAACAGTAATAAAGTCTGGAAGACAGTAAGCTTGGCTAAGATCCGGGAGTGGTGCTGTGTAGTATTTGCAATTGTATGGAACAACAATTATTTATAATAATACTGGAATCACCATCCTATGACAGAATCTATGCGATTTGAATAACAGGAATAAGAAGCACATGACCTAGAGTAATATGGTATTGGAACGCAAGTGAAATGAAATAAAGAAAATTAAAAATACACTATGAAAGAGAGAACAAGGAAAACCAGTCAAATAATGCAATTAAACAATCTAAATGAAGAAAACTAAACAAAGAAATGAAATTTCAAAATACTCTTAAAATAAAAGAATTAAAATAATGAAAAACTAATAATAATACAAATAAACAATAACTTGCAAGTTCTTTGAAATAACAAAGTGAAGTTTGTCTCAGTTTCTCAGTTGCTGGGATTATCTCTCTTTGGGTCTGACTCAGATCCTTTCTCAGCTCCAGGTCTTAATTGTCTCACTTGTGGGGAAGGGGAAAAAAAAAAAAAAACAGCCTCCTGCTGGCTTTAAACAGTCCAAGCAAATTCTTCCTGGCTACAGCAGGCTGAGGGAGTTGGGGTTTCTATTTTCTTCCTTCCTGTGGTTTTGCACAGATGGGGGCCAGGTCTGGGCTGCATTCTTCATAGTTGCCCAGTCTGCAGTTCAGTTCCACAGTTCACTACTGGGCTCCCAGTGCCCTTCTGCGCCAGGCCTACACCTTCAGTACACCAGTTGAGCTGTCCTGGAGGTGCACCATTCAGGGGCAACTCACACACCACCTTCCTGCTGTTTGCTGTTCTACGTGCTAGGCACTCTCAAAGTCTCTTCAGGGTAGTTCAGCTCCCCCAATGAGTTAAGTCTTTCTGGGGATTGCTGACTCCCTGAGCCCTACTGCTCTCCTCAGCGGGTGGGTTGGTGGGGGGCCTCCTTCCCCTTAGTTAGTCAGTCTCCTACTTCCTCTTAGCTTGCCAGTCTGCAATACCTTTATCTGATTTTGGAATTAGGACAATGCTGGCCTTGTATAGTGAGCTCAGCTGTCTTCCTTTTGAATATTTTTGGACTCCTTTGATAAGAGCAGGTGTTAGTTCTCCTCAGAATGTTTGGTAAAATTCACCTGTGAAGCCATCTGGTCTAGGGCATTTGTTTGTTGCAAGTTTTGTGATTACTGCTTCAGTTCCACTAGGTGTAATCTGTCTATTCAGATTATCTGATTCTTCCTGATTTAGTTTTGGAAGATTGTATGTTTGTAGGAATTTATCCAGCTTGTCCAATTTGTTGTCGTATAGTAGTTTTATGGTATCTTACAGTCCTTGGTATTTTTTGGTGTCAGTTGTTATACCTCCTCTTTCATTTCTAATTTTATTTATTTGGGTCCCTCTCTCTTTTTTCCTTGATAAGTCAAGTTAAAGGTTTGTTGATCTTGTTTCTCTTTTCCAAGTACTAGCTCTTAGTTTCATTGATTTGTATTGTTTTTTAAGACTATTTCATTTATTTCTGCTCTGATCTTATTATTTTCTTTCTTCTATTCACTTTTTTGTTGCTTGTTGTTCTTTTCCAAATTTTTTAAGTGTAATGTTAGATTTTTTTAATCTAAGATTTTTCTTCTTAATTGAGGTAGTCCTCTAATGCTGTGAATTTCCTTCTTAGGACTGCTTTCTCTCTGCCCCATAAGTTTTTGGTATTTTGTCCTCATTTTCTTTGTTGCAAGGTATCTTTGATTTCTTCCTTGATGTTGTTATTAATCCATTCATTGTTTAATGTGTTATTTAGCTTACATGTCATTGTGTATTTTTCACTTTTCTCATGATTGATTTCTAGTTTTATAGGATTATGGTCGGAGAGGATGCTTGATATGATTTCAGTCATTTTAAATTTATTAAGATTTGTTTTGTGTCCTAACATAAGATCTAGCCTAGAAAATGTTCCACATGCACTTGAAAAGAATGCACTTGTGTATTCTTTTCAGTGCACTTGGGTGTCCTAACATGAGGTCTATCCTAGAAAATGTTCCACATGCACTTGTGTATTCTGCTGCTTTGGGATGAAATGCTCTGTAAATACCAATTAAATCCATTTTATCTCATGTGTCATTTAAGGCACCTGCCCCTGTTGATTTTTTTGTCAGGAAGATGTATCCATTGAAGTCAGTGGGGTGTTAAATTCTTTACTCTTACTGTATTTCTGTCAATCTCTCCTTTTATGTCCCTCAAGATTTGCTTTACATATTTAGGTGCTCCTGTGTTGGTTGTGTAAATGTTTACAGGGTTATATCCTATTGTTGGGTTTTTCCCTTTATCAATATTTAATGTCTTTGTCACTTACTATAGCCTTGGTTTTTACATCTCTTTTGTCAGATTTAAGTATTGCTACACCAGCCTTTTTTTCCATCTTTCCATTTGCATGAACTATCTTTTTCCATCTCAATACTTTAGGACTGTGTATTTTTCATTCTGAGGTTGGTCTCTTGGAGTCAGCATATATATGGGTCTTTTTTTTTTTTTTCTTCTTAAAGCAAGCTCTTTCACCTTCGTTGCAATACTGGTTTGGTGGTAACAGATTCCTTCAGATTTTTTGGCGGGGGGGGGCGGTTCTGGGAAGCTCGCTATTTGTCCTCAATTTTAAATGATAGCGTCAGTTTTAGGTCCTTTTTTTTCATTGTCTTGAATATTTCACACCATTCCATTCTGGTCTGAAATGTTATTGTTGAGAAATCAGATGACAGCCTAATGGAAGCTCCTTTGTATGTAACTAACTGCTTTTTTTTTTTTGCAGCTTTTAAGATTTTTGTCTTTAAGCTTTGCTATTTTTTGTGCATAAATTGTTATTTATTTTTTAAATATATTTTATTGATTATGCCGTTACAATTGTCCCACTTCCCCCCTTCATTCCCCTTCACCCTATACACACCCTCCCCCCATTCCCCCACCGTTAGTTCATGTCCATGTGTCACAAGTTCTTTAGCTTCTACATTTCCCATACTATTCTTGCCCTCACCCCTGTCTATTTTCTACCTACCATCTATGCTACTTATTCTCCGTACCTTCTCTCCCCTTCTCCTCCTCCCACTCCCTTGTTGCTAACCCTCCATGTGATCTCCATTTCTGTGGTTCCACTCTTGATCTAGCTGTCTGCTTAGTTTGCTTTTGTTTCAGGTGTGGTTAATAACCGTGAGTTTGCTGTCCTTTCACTGTTCATATTTTTTATCTTATTTTTTTTAGATAAGTCCCTTTAACATTTCATATAGTAAGGGTTTGGTGATGATGAACTCCTTGAACTTGACCTTATCTGAGAAACTTTTTATCTGCCCTTCCATTCTAAATGAAAGCTTGCTGGATAGAGCAATCTTGGATGTAGGTCCTTGCCTTTCATGACTTGGAATAGTTCTTTCCAGCCCCTTCTTGCCTGTAAGGTCTCTTTTGAGAAATCCACTGACAGTTTGATGGGAACTCCTTTGTAGGTGACTGTCCCCTTATCTCTTGCTGCTTCTATGATTCTCTCCTTCATTTTTATCTTGGGTCATGTAGTTATGACGTGCCTTGGTGTGTTCCTTCTTGGGTCCACTTTCTTTGGGACTCTATGGGCTTCCTGGACTTCCTGGAAGTCTATTTCCTTTGCCAGATTGAGGAAGTTCTTCTTTATTATTTGTTCAAATAAGTTTTCCAATTGTTGCTGTTCCTGTTCCCTTTTTGGTACCCCTGTAATTCGTATGTTGGAACATTTAAAGATGTCCTGGAGGTTCCTAAGCCTCTCCTCATTTTTTTGAATTCTTGTTTCTTCGTTCTTTTCTGTTTGGTTGTTTCTTTCTTCCTTCTGGTCCACTCCATTGATTTGAGTCCCAGTTTTCTTTCCATCACTATTGGTTCCCTGTGCATTTTGCTTCATTTCACTTAGTGTAGCCTTCATTTTTTCATCTAATTTGCTACTAAAATCAGCCAGTTCTGTGAGCATCCTGATCACCAGTGTTTTGAACTGTGCATCCAATAGGTTGGCCATCTCTTTGTCACTTAGAAGTATTGGCTCGGGGGCTTTGAGCTATTTTTCCTCATGAGCCATAATGTTTTGGTCTGTTTACGCCTGTTACGTATGAGGAACGAAGCCTTAGGTGTTCACAAGGGTGGGACAACCAAGTAATTGGGTTGTAATGCTGTATGTTGGGGCAGGGTCAGAGAGGGAGCAATGGCATTTGTTCCACTCTCTTGGATTTTGGTCCCCTCTGCTGCTTCCCACAAGCAAATTGGGCCCTTCTGGTGCTGGTTTCCAGGTGGGCTTGTGTATGTTCTAGGACCCTGTGGGTCTGTCCAAGGAACTCTCCTGTGAGGCTGGGAGCCTCTTCTGGCACCTCAACCCCCGAAAGTTTTTCCAATTGTTGCTTTTAGGCTTTATTTCTTGTTGCTGGGGCCCTGGGTTGTGTGGTCTGTTTCACTGCTCGTTTTTTTGTTTGTTTGTTTGCCTGGTTTATCTGCATGTGAATGTGTGTCCACAGTCAGCCAGCTGCCCTGTGAGCCTTACTGGGTTTGCTCATCTCGTCCTCATGCTCACCCAGGTCCACTAACCACCGCCTTTTCCTGCTGGGACCCCTCTCTGCCAGCCACCAACTCCTCCCCTCTTACCGGTATGGATGAAAGGTTCAATGTTGTCAGACTTCGGTACAGTTCAATTTTCTGTGTGTTTTGTTTGTGCAAGGAGGTACAATGTCTCCACCTGTGCCTCCATCTTGGCCGGAAGTGAGCTTTATTATTTTTATGATGACATGTTTTGGTGTGGGCCTCTTTGGGTCCATCTTGTTTGGGATCTATGCACTTCCTGGAATTGTATGTCTTTTTCCTTCACTGAGTTAGGGAAGTTTTCAGTCATTATTTCTTCAGATAGGTTCTCAAATAGGTCCCTTGCTCATTCTCTTGTACTCCTCGTATTTCTGTGGTATGCATGTTGGTATGCTTCATGTTGTCCCAAAGGTTCTTAAACTCTCCTCATCTTTTAAAATTCTTTTTTCTTTTTGCTGCTCTCCCTGGGTGTTTTTTCTTCCCTTGTCATCTGAATCTCAGATTTAATCCTGCACTTCATCTAACCTGCTGTTTATTCCTCACTGTGTATTATTTGTTTCAGTTGTTGCATTCTTTACTTCCAGCTGGTCCTTTCTTCTGGTTTCTTTTTTTTTTTTTTTTCATGCTGTGGAACATCCTTATAATTGTTACTCTGAGCTCTCTATCTGATAAATTATCTGCCTCCATTTCATTTAGTTCTTCACCTGGAAAATGCTCTTCTTTTGTTTGGGGTCTGGTTTTTGGTTTTCGGGTTTTTTTGTTTTGGGGGGGTGTTTTGTATTCCCATTTTGGCTGCCTCTTTGTGTCTGTTTCTATGTATTAGATCTGGAAAGACTGGTGCAGCCCTTTGTCTGTACTGCCTGTGATTGGTGCTGGACAACCTGTTTGCAGCTATAAGCGAGATACAGCTTATGGCTCCCTCTGCTAGGCTTTGGTGTGTGCAGAAAGAAACACAATGCACACCAAGGCTGGCTTTTACCAGCACAAGTTCTTGGGGAGGGTCAGCTAAAGTCTCAGAGCCCCCAGAGGCCTGCCTTCCTCTGCAGGCTTTCTGTTATGTTTAATCACTGAAATAGTCTCCAGCTGTGCTCCTCAGCAGCCCAGCAAAGCACCACAGGGTGGGTGGGGCCAGATGGATTCCTGTGTGTGCAGCTATTGCTTCCCCCAGCTGATGCTGCATGGAGAAGAGTGCTGCCTGAGAAAGATGGTATCTGCAGTATGGGGAATGAATAATCACAGGGATGCTGGTGGCTGACCCTCAGCTCTCTACACAGTGCCACCATCCACAGACTTTACTCTCATGGCTCTATTATCCTCTGCCCTCCCTCTGCAGGAGCCCAGGGTAAGTGGCTGCAAATACCGTTTGTGTGTTGGCCCATGGAGAGGCACTTTGCATCTTCAGCCATCTCCCTGATGAAAAGAAACTCCACTGCTTTTCTTTTTTTTAATATATTTAATTATTCTTCAAGTACAGTTTTCTGTCTTATACTCCCATCTCAGCCCACCCCCCAGTGCTCCCCACCTCCCTCACATTTCCTCTCCCTGCCTTAGTTTTTGTCCATGTGTCCTTTATACTTGTTCCTGTGAATCTTTTCTTTTTTCCCCTGAAATTCTCTCCCCTCTGGTCCATGTCAGCCTGTTCTGTATTTCAGGGTCTTTGGTCATATTTTGCTTGCTTCTTTGTTTTGTTGTTTAGGTTCCTTTTAAAGGTGAGATCATATGCTATTTGTCTTTCACAACCTGGCTTATTTCACTCAGCATAATGCTTTCCAGTTCCATCCATGTTGTTGCAAAGGGTAGTAGCTCCTTCTTTCTCTCTGCCGCATAGAATTCCATTGTGTATATGTACCACAATTTTTGGATCCATTCGTTTACTGATGGACACCTAGGTTGCTTCCAATTCTTGGCTATTGTAAATTGTGCTGCTATGAACATTGTGGTGCATAGGTTCTTTGAAATTGATGTTTTAAGATTCTTGAGGTATAATCCTAGCAGTGGAATTGCTGGGTCAAAAGGCAGGTCGATTTTTATTTTTCTGAGAAAATTCCATACTGTTTTCCATAATGGTTGTACCAGTCTGCAATCCCACCAACAGTGAACTAAGGTCCCCTTTTCCCCACAACCTCTCCAACATTTGTTGTTTGTTGCTTTGTCTATGATAGCCATCCTGACTGGTGTAAAGTGGTATCTCATTGTGGTTTTAATTTGCATCTCTCTGATAGCTAACGATATTGAGCATCTCTTCATGTGTCTCTGCATATTCTGTATGTCCTCTTTGGAGAAGTGTCTGTTCAAGTCCTTTTCCCATTTTTTAATTGGGTTAGATGTCTTCCTAGAGTGGGGTCGTGTAAGTTCTTTGTATATTTTGGAGATTAAACCTTTGTCTGAGGTATCATTGGCAAATTATGTTTTCCCATACAGTTGGTTTTCTTGCTAATTTAATACTGTTTTCTTTAGCCTTGAAGAAGCTTTTAATTTTGATGAGATCCCATTTGTTTACTCTTTCCTTTATGTCCCTTGCTGCAGGGGATATGTCAGTAAAATGTTGCTGCGTGAAATATCTGAGGTTTTCCTGCCAGTGTTCTCCTCTAGGATTTTAATTGTGTCACGACTTATATTTAAGTCTGTAATCCACCTTGAATTTATTTTGGTGTATGATGTAAGTTGGTGCTCAAGTTTCATTTTTTTGCACATAGCTGTCTAGTTCTCCCAACACCATTTGTTGAAGAGGCTATTTTTACTCCATTTTATGTTACTGCCCCCTTTGTCGAATATTAATTGACTGTAGAGAGTTGGGTTGATTTCTGGGCTCTCTGTTCTCTTCCATTGTTCTATGTGCCTGTTTTTATGCCAGTACCAGGCTGTTTTGATTACAGTGGCCTTGTAATATAGTTTGGTATTGGATATTGTGATCCCTGCTGCCTTGTTCTTTGTCAAAATTGCAGCTGCTATTTGGGGTCATTTATGGTTCCATATAAATTTTGGTACTGTTTCTTCTATGTCCTTGAAATATGTCATTGATACTTTAATAGGTATTGCATTGGATCTGTAAATTGCTTTGGATAGTATGGACATTTTGATGATGTTAATTCTTCCAACTTATGAACACGGTATGTGTTTCCATTTGTTTATCCATTTGTTTATTTCATTTGTTTTCCATGTGTCTTCCTTGATTTGTTCTTCAATGTCGTGTAGTTTCTGTGTACAGGCCTTTTACCTCCTTGTTTAGGTTTATTCCTAGGTATTTTATTTTTCTTTTTGCTGTATCAAATGGGATTTTTTCCTTGATTTCTGCTTCTGCTGTTTCATTGTTGGTATAAAAATATGCCTTTGATTTCTGGATATTGACTTTGTATCCTGCTGTTCTGCCAAATTCATTTATTACGTCTAGCAGTTTTTGGGTAGAATCTATAGGATTTTCCATGTATACTATCATGTCATCTGCAAACAATGACAGTTTTGTTTCCTCCTTTCCAATTTGGATGCCCTTTATTTCCTTTTGTCTGATTGCTGTGGCTAAAACTTTGAATATTATATTGAGTAGAAGTGGTAGAAGTCGACAACCTTGTCTTCCTCCTGATCTTAGTGAAAAGGATTTTAGTTTTTGCCCATTGAGTATAATGTTGGCTGTAGGTCTTACATACATGTCCTTTATTATGTTGAAGAATGCTCCCTCTAGTCCCACTTTGCTGAGTGCTTTTATCATGAATGGGTATTGTACCATATCAAAAGCTTTTTCTGCATCTATTGATATGATCATGTGGTTTTTGTCTTTGCTTTCGTTTATGTGATGTATTACATTTACTGATTTGCAAATATTGAACCATCCTTGCATCCCTGGGATGATTCCCACTTGGTCATCTAGTATGATCTTTTTGATACATTGTTGGATGCGATTTGCCAATATTTTGTTGAGGATTTTAGCATCTTTGTTGATCAGCGATATTGGCCTGAAGTTTTCTTTCTTTGTTGTATCTTTATCTGGTTTTGGAATTAGGATGATGCTGGCTTCCTAAAAAGAGTTTGGGAGTCTTCCAACATTTTGGATTTTTTGGAATAGTTTGTGAAAGATAAAAGTTAGCTCTTCCTTATATGCTTTGTAGAATTGTCCTGTGAAACCATCTGGTCCAGGGCTTTTGTGTGATGGGAATTTTTTGGTTACTGCTTCAATTTCATCTGCTGTTACTGGTCTGTTCAGGCTTTCTGCTTCTTCTTCATTGAGTTTTGAAAGATTCTATTTTCCTAGAAATTTGTCCATTTTACCTAGGTTTTCAAATTTCTTGGCATATATTTCTTTGTAGTAATTTTTTACAATCCTTTTTATTTCTGTGGGGTCAGTTGCAATCTCTCCTCTTTCATTTCTGATTGTGTTTATTTGAGTCCCCTCTCTTCTTTTCTTGATGAGCCTACTTAATGGCTTGTCTATTTTGTTTATTTTTTCAAAAAACCAACTTCTGGATTCATTGATCCTTAGAATTGTGCTGTTAGTCTCTATGTCATTTTATTCTGCCCTGATCTTGGTATTGCCTTCCTTCTACTTGCTCTGGACTGTCTTTGTTGTTGTTCCTCGAGTTCTGGTAGGTGTAGGGTTAGGTTGTTTGAAATGTTTCTATCTTCTTTAGGTAGGCCTGTATTGCTATAAACTTTTCTCTCAGGACTGCCTTTGCTGTGTCCCATAACTTTTGGGTTGTTGTGAGCTCATTTTCATTTGTTTCCAGAAACGTTTTGATTTCTTTCCTAATTTCATTCTTGACCCATTCATTGCTTAATAGCATGCTATTCAGTCTCCATGATTTTATGTGTTTTGAGTTTTTTCCTTTGGGTTTGGTTTCCAATTTCAGCCCCTCGTGATTGGAGAAAATGCTTGGTATGATTTCCATTTTCTTGAATTTGTTGAGGCTTGTTTTGTGTCCTGTCATGTGGTCTGTCTTTGAAAATGTTCCATGTACATTTGAAAGAATCTGTATTTAGCTTGTTTGGGATGAAGGGCTCTATATATATAAGTTAAGTCCATTTCATCTAGGTTGTTGTTTAATGCCACAATATCTTTGTTGATATTTTGTTTGGAAGATATGTCCATTTTTGACAGTGGGGTGTTAAAATCCCCTGCTATAATTGTGTTGCTGTCAATCTCTTTCTTGAAGTCCTCTAAGATTTTCTTTATGTATTTGGGTGTTCCTATATTTGGTACATATATATTTACAATGTTAATGTCTTCTTGGTGTATTCTTCCCATAAGTATTATGAAGTAACCTTCTGAATTCCTCTTTATGGCCCTTTTTTTGAAGTCTATTTTGTTTGATATGAGAATTGCCACCCTGTCCTTTTTTTCTAATTTTTTTGCTTGGAAAATTTGTTCCCAGCCTTTTACTTTTAATCTGTGATGGTCTTTTGTGCTGAGGTGAGTATCTTGTAGGCAGCATATGTGTGGGCCATGCTTTCTTATCCATTCAGTTATTCTCTGTCTTTTGATGGGAGCATTTAATCCACTTACATTTAAGTCTGTTGTTGATAGGTACTTATTCATTGTCATTTTTGTACCTGTGTTCCTCTCTGTCTCTCTCTTTTCCTTCCTTTCCTTAAAGCAGTTTTTTTAGTATTTCTTGTGGAGTTGGTTTGGTGGAGGCATATTCTTTTAGACTTCTTTTGTCTTGGAAGCTCTTTATTTAGCCATCTATCTTCATTGAGAGCCTTGCTGGGTATAGTAGCATTGGCTGCAGGCCTCTGGTTCTCATTACTTGGAATATTTCTTGCCATTCTCTTCTTGCTTGGAGTGTTTCCATTGAGAAGTCAGTAGCTAACTTTATTGGCACTCCCTTTTTCTCCCTTGCTGGCTTTAAGATTGTTTCTTTGTCTTGGAATTTTGCCATTTTAATGATGATGTGTCTTGAAGTGGGCCTCTTTGGGTCCCTTTTGATTGGCACTCTCTGTGATTCCTGAAGTTGTGTGGTTTTTTTTTTTTCTCTCATCAAATTAGGGAAATTTTCCATCATTACTTTTTCAAATAGCTTTTCTATCCCTTGTTCTTGTTCTTGTGTTTCTGGTATTCCTATTATTCGGATATTATTACATTTTCTATTGTCTTGCATTTCTCTTAATCTGTCTTCTTTTTTTTTTTTTGAGCCTCTTTTCCTTTTCTTGGTCCTTCTGGGAGTTTTTTTCTACCTTGTCCTCCAACTCACTGATCTGATCTTCTGCTTCATTGATCCTGCTTTTAATTCCTTCTACTGTGTTCTTCAGTTTAGAAATTGTATTCTTTATCTCCTCTTGGCCTTTGCTGATAGTTTCTATTTTCTTTTTTATGTTAATATAGTTTGCGGTGAGATCATTGTAGCTCCCCTGCAGTTACTGGTAGCTCATTGTGAGCTCTTTGAACTTCCCGATAACCAGTGCTTTGAATTCAATATCTGATAGTTGACTTGTCTCTGTTTCGTCTAACATTCTTTCTGAGGCTTCCTCCTTTTTTTTTATTTGGGGATTGTTTCTTTGTCTTCCTATTGTTTGTGAGACTCTTCTTGTTAGCCTCAGCTTCTAAAGTTGATCTGTTCTGACTCCCTGGGTTTATGGTGTGAACTTCTGTGGTAGAATACCTGTGAATTTCAGTGGTACAGTCTCCTTCAGGTATCTTGATGTTCTCCACTTTCACCTACTGCTTTTGTGTGTGCGTGTGTGTGTGTGTATGTGTGTGTGTGATCAGTTGGAGGGGGAGGCAAAATGGTTTATGACAGCAGACGAGTATTTTAGATATTTATAGTCACAGCTGGTAAAGAAGAGATAAAAGATCTTTAAGCTATATATAGTGTTAACCGTAATCTTCAACCCACCTTGCCACTTTTAAGAAAGGATGGACAAAAGATTAGTCTGTTGTTGGTGAGGGAAAGGCTTGTGAGTTGGATCTAAAAAACAGTGAGGTTGCGTGTGGTCAGATTTTTGAGGTAAAGAATAGTAAATAGGTGTATGTAAATACAGTTAATCACTACAGTAATAGAATTCAGGAACATGTAAAGTGGGCTATGATCCAGGAGATGCATTGTGAAGTATTTACAGTTGCATAGATCAGCTATTATTTACAATAATATTAGCACAATCATATGACAGACTCTATGTGATTTGTCTGAATAGGGGGTATAGAGTTTTCAGTAGTGTGCTAAGGGAAAACAAGTGGCATGAAGTATAGAAAATTAGCAATCCACTGTGGAGGAGAGAACAGGGGAAGCCTGTCCAATAATACAATATAGCCAGCCAACACTAAAGAGGAAGAATACAGCAATACAAAAAGAGGAATACAAAGATACTACTAAAATATAAAAGAAGTGAGAATAATGAAAAATAATACAAATATGTAGCAACTTGTGGCTTCTCCGCTATAGCAAAGTGAAATTTGTCTCTGTGTCTCTACTCTTGTGGAGTAGAGTACTCTTGTCTCTACTCTTGGGATGCCCCCTTTTTCGGTCCCACTCTGGTCTTTTCACAGTTCCCAATTGTTTTTGTCTCGTGTGGGTAAAAGAAAACAAAGCAGCAAACCAATAAAAAGGCAGGAGAAGTGAGGAAAATGCATTAAGTTTGGAAAGAAAAGGACTAAAACAGGAAAAAGGAAAGAGGAACAAAGTATTGAGTGATAAAACAATAATAAAATAAAAAATATATAAGATTACTAAAAAAAAAAAAGTTACTAAAGAAAAAAAAAAACTTCCCTTTTTGGTTTCAAACTGTCCAAACTGGTTTTTCTTGTTGCAGCAGGACCTCTCTGTGGGCTGGGGTGCAGGCTGCCAGATGGGGGTGCGGGTGCCTGCGCACCCACCAGGCTGCCTGGGTCCCATAGGATCTGGCCTAGTCCTTCCCAGTTCTGTGGGGTAACTGAAATGCTTCCACCCCTTCTCTGGATTGCTGCCACGCTGGGTGGAAGCAAGCCAAGCTGCTGTGGCAGGAGAACACCTAAGTCCACTTTCCTAAAAAAACTTCTCCTGAAAGCCTGCCTCTCAGCCCAGCCCAATCCCCAACCAGACCAATGATGACAATGTGCCTCTCAGTTTTCCCCTGGCTGGCGACCACAGAGTCCGCAGTTGAACAGGGCCCTTTGTCCTTGTTACCCTCTCTGTAAACTCAAGCAGACAGGTCTCTGCCTGGTGTTGCCCAGCCTTGCTTACACGGAGAGGGAAGGAGCTGATGACCCAGCTCTCTTCCAACAACCTTGTAGCAGGCCCAAGGCTCCCAAAGAGTCTGCCGTAGATCCGCCGGGTGCCAGGTTCCCAAAGAGTCCGTGGCAGACACCCTGGTACTGTCCCAGACCGATGCCTCTGGGCGCTGGACAAGGGCGCCGGCCCCTGCCTCCGCTACTCTTGTCTTTACTCAGGTCCCTGAGACTCCACTGACCTGCAGCTGTCTAGTCCTTCAGCATCCGTCACAATCTGTGGTCTCTTAATTTCATAAATGCTGGGGAACTGTTGGTTGATTGTGCTGTTCCTCAGTAGATTTGCCAGGATTTTCTCCCATGTGTACAGGAACTGGAATCCACTCCGTCCTACTCTGTCACCGTCTTCCTGTACCGAAACTCCACTGCTTTTCATAGGCAGTGTTATTTGGCTTCCTTTCCCAGTTCTGGTGCTCCTGACTGAGGAGCCCAGGTTGAGGTTTAGACCCTACACTTCCCAGGGGGGGTCTCCCCTGGCCACCGAAATGCCCTTCTAATACTTCTCAGCTGCTCTCTGTGGGAGCCCAGCCAGCTCTCACACCTCCACACTTTCTACCAGTCTCATTGTGGTGACATGGTTACTTCTGTAAGTCCTTAGAAATAAGGCTACACTGTAACTAGTGTTCAGTTGGTTATTCAGGATGATTATTCTATAATTTAGTTGTAGTCCCAGCTTCTATCCTTCTATCTGTTATGCCACAATCTTGGATCTTCATTCTTGAATAATTACTTCATTAGATGTAGAATTCTTGATTGAGAGCCTTTTTCTTCTCTATTTCAAGTATTTCTTCTGCCCTATCTCTTTCTCTTCTCCCTCTTAGATGTCCATAATGCATAAATTGGACTGCTTAACAGTATCCCATAGAGCCCTCTGTATACTTTTTTCATTTTTTTCTGCTCCCCAGACTTGGCAATTTCAATTGTATGATTTTAAGTTTGCTGATTATTTACTCTGCCTGCTCATATCTGCTTTCGATCCTCTGTAGTGGAGCTCTAAATTTCAGCTTTTATATTTTAGCTCTAGTGTTTCTATTTTGTTCCTTTTATAATTTCTGTCTCTTTATTGATATTATCATATTGTTCATCTATCACTTTCCAGGTTTCCTGTTTGCCCATTGTCTCCTTTTGCTCTTTGAGCATATTTTAAGACAGCTGGTGTGAAGTCTTTGTTTAAGAAGTCCAAAGTCTATTTCAGTTCATTATTTTTTTTCTTTGTGGGGTCATACTTTCCTTATGGTTTGTATAATTTGTGATTTTTTTTGAAAACTGGACATTTGAATATTATAAATAACTTTGGAAACCAAATTCTCTTTTTCCTCAGTATTTGATGGTTTTGTTTGTTGAAGGCTTAGCTTGTGTTCAGCAATTGTTCTGACAGATTTTCTTAAACACCAGGAGCTCACTTTGCCTATGCTTGTACTTCTTGCTTACACCAAGACTAGTAGTGAATACTTAGGGTCTTCTCAGTTCTTTTCTGAATATGAATCCTGCTGTGGGCATGCACATGGCTTTCTAAATTACATCCCCTCAGTATATAGCACTTTTCTGTCTTGGCATTAGGCAGTTTATGTACGTCTCAACTGTAATCTTTGGCCTTGGGCAACTGTGGATTTTTTTATTGCCTTACAAGGTGTTTCAGCAATACAAGGCATTTTTCTGCCCTTAGAGAATTCCAAGTTTGGTCAGGCAGTCCTAATTTGCGAACCCTTATCAGTCCTTCAAGTGGCTTCCAGACAAATTAGTACAGACATACAAATTATGAATAAGATCTCTGCTCTTTTTTGAACTATGGGCCAAGGTACCACACTGGGAATGTAAACTCCCTTCTTGAAGACATGTGTAAAGGCAGGGAAGATGTGGGCCAATAGCCAGTGAAAATACCAGAGTGCTTTTTAAATTTTTAAAAATTTGCCTTTTTTTTTATTTGCCTTTTGTTTCTACTCGATTTCTATAAACCATTAGTTGTTTTCTAGAGTTCTGATAAAGTTAGTTCCGACAGTTTCTAGTTGTTTTTTCAAAGTTTCTTGCCCACCCTTATTGGCTTTGTCTGGGTTTGTACATATTTTGTCAGTTATAAAGAAGAATTTTTAAATTTATTGTTATGGTTGTGGATTTGAGTATTTCTTATTGTACTTCTGTTGACTTTTGCCTTATACATTTTGAATCTATGTTATTAGTTATATTCAAATTTAGATTTACCATGTCTGACTTGTGAGCTGAACTTTTAACATTATCAAGTATCTCTGTTATAAATTTTTCCCTTCAATCCACTTTGTCTAAAATTGCTATAACTATACTAGGTTATATTGGATTATCATTTGCATGGTGTATGCTTTCCCATTATTTACTTTCAGCCTTTCTGTATCCTTATGTTTTAGATGTATCTCATGTAAACACATAATTTGGGTCTATTTCACTTTTTCTAGTTTTTAAATGATTTTGTTCACTTACATTTAATGTAAATTACTAAGGTCTATTTTTTCTTGCCCATTTTGTAGACACTACAAAGACCATAAAACACTTAACCTGCATTTACTTTCCTAGTGGCACTTATTTTTTAAATTACAAATGGACTTCCAGTCCCACAACACATTTTTTATACAGTCAGTTTTCATTCATTTGCATATTTACCAGTTGTGTCATTTCATTTCTTCTTACCTCTGATCTTCCATTTGGAATCATTCAGAATGTCCTTTAATTGTATACCAGTGACTGCTTTTTCAGGTTTGGCCTAAAAGTGTCATTGTTTTATCACCATTCTTAGAGGGTGTATTCAGTTGGTCTAGGATTCTAGGTTAACAGTTATTTATGTGCGTTGGCATTTTCATTCTATTGTTATTTAGCTGCCCTTCTTTTTGTTGGAAGTAAGCTGCCAGTCTATTTGTCATTCCTTTAAAGATAATACATCCTTTTTCTTCTGGCTTCTGGTAGTTTCATTTTCAGAAGATTTATTGTGTGGTACCTAAGAATATAAATAATTTTTTCTCTTACTTAGACTTCATAGGGCCTGATGACTCCAGGGTTGATTTTTTTTTAAAAATCAAATTTGGATTTTTTTTCTTTGTCTCTTCCCATACTGCTCCTGCTTCACTCTCCTCCCCCCCCCCTCCTGAGACTTCAGTCCACATTTGAGGTCTCTTACCCTGTCCTTGGTCTCTTATGTATTTTTCTCTTCTTTTGTCCCTTGATACTTTATTCCAGATATTTTCTTTAAATCTTATTTCACACAACTTTTCCTTTGTTTCTAAACTACTGTTAAATCTATGCATTAAGTTTTAATTTTAGGTATTATAGTTTTCAGTTGGAAACTTCATATTTGTTGTCCCCTCACCAACACACACACATCTGCTATATCCTTTTTTATAGTTTCTGGCTCTCTGCCCAAATTCTCAATCATATCTCTTCTATAAAACAGTATTTTATAATTTCCATTTTCTATTTCACCTCGTATTGCCTTGTCTATTGTTGTGAATTTTGAACAAAGTGTGTGTGGGAAGTTGAATTTGAAAATGTATTTGTAAAGAGAATTTGAAGCCTAGAAGATTTCTTACTGTTTTTGTTTGCTGTGGGGCACCTTACACATTTTTAGCCATCTTGTGTAATGTTTCTGGTCAGGGATCTTTACTGTTTAAAAGTCAAAATATCTCTTTATTATTGATTTATTGAAGTTTGCTACATGTTTTTCACTATATGCATTTGGCCCTTGAACAAGCCCAGGGTCAGAGGTGCTGACCCCCATGCAGTTGAAAACCTACACTAGTCAGCCCTCTGCACACATGGGCTCCCAGCCACAGGTTGGAACCACAGCTGACCCCTGAACAACATGGGTTTGAGCTGCTCAAGTCCACTTGTATGTACATTTTTTTCTAACAGTTTATGGCTTGACTTTTTATTTTCTTTTTTTTTAATATATTTTATTTCTTTATCTTTAGAGGGGAAGGGAAGGAGAGAGGGAGAGAAACATCAATGTATGGTTGCCTTTCGTGCGTCCCCTGCTGGGAACTGGCCTGCAGGGAACTGGTCTGCAACCCAGGCATGTGCCCTGACTGGGAATTGAACCTCGATTGTCTGGTTCACAGGCTCACGCTCAATCCACTGAGCTACACCAGCCAGGGCCTTTATTTTCTTAATAGTAAAAGCAAAATGGCAGAGATTTTATCTTGTTGAGGTCCAGTTTATCAGATTTTGTTTGTTTGATAATATTTTAGTTTTATTTAAGGACCATTTGCCTCTTCCAAGACCAGGGATATTGCAGTCAGACTTGTAAACCACCTCAAATTAACTTTTGTGTATGGTTTCATGTAGAGGTAGTTTTCCCACTCACCCCACCCCCTCCCCATTTGTATATTCTGGTCATTACCAGCATGTTGCTTTCCTCAGACATTCATCAAGTGGCTATTCATGTAGGGCCATTTCTGAAGTCACTATTTTGTTCCATTGAGCCATTCTTTTATCCTTTGATAGTATAACATCCTCTTAATCACTGTAGCTTTATAGAAAGCTTAATATTTGTGTAAGATCCAACATTAATCTTCTTCAAGAATTTCTAGATTTTTTTAGGTTCTTAATATTTCTATATACATTTTAGAAAAAGCCTGTTAATTTCTGTAGAATACCCTGCTGGCATTTTGATTGGGATTATATCTGAGTTTTTGATCAACTGGGTAAGATTTGACATATTAACAATATTGAATGCACCTATGAACTTGATTTTTTTCTCTCTCAGCAAAGTTTTATAGTGTTCAGAGTAAAGGTGTTACACATATTTCATTAAATGTATCCCTGGATAGTAGATGTCTTGGAATGCAGTTGTAAATTATACTGTTTAAAGATTTTATTCTCCAGTTGTATGTTAGTATATAGGAATACATTGAGTTCTGTATTTTGTATCCTGCAATCTTGCTAAATTTGCTTGTTAGTTCTAGAAACTGATTTGTTCACTCTTTTGGGTTTTCTCCATATACAATCTTCTCATCTGTAAATAAAGATGGTTTTACTTTTTTCCCCAGTCTGTGCCTCTGTTCCTTGCCTTGCCTTATCTGGAACTTCCCATGCGCCATGGGAAGTTCTGGTCCATGGATTTTAACTAGGAGCAAGAGGGTCTTCAGGGGGATGCATTTGGCACTTCGCATTAGCACTGGGTGGCTGCAGGTTCTGCAGAGTCCCCTCACAGGACTCAGCTGCTGTGCTGTCCTTGAAGGAATGTGGGATTCCTTAGATGCCCTCCCTGCATCTATGAAAAACATCATGTTGGATTCTCCTTTGTGGTATAGGTACAGTAAGCGCAGTCATTGCCACTGGGACAGCAGGATTGCATCCTGGGGCAAGCTCCACTAGGTTGTGATGTTTTATCATTTTTAGTTGTTGGATTAGATCCACCAACATTTTCTGTAGGGGGTTTGAAGTTTGTTGGTGTCCTTTCTTGCAGTAGCCTACTCAGGTTTCTACAGCATAGGCATGTTGGTCTCACCAACTATTACTGTTCACTACCCCACCTTTGTGCTACTTCTCTGGGTTGTAGAGAGCAGAGGGGCTACCCTGCCATTGACTCATAGGCCCTGGGCACATGCCCCTCATAGCTCCCCACTGCTCTGGTCCTCCCATAATGGCACTGACCAAACAGTAGGCCTTTGGTTTGGGGTATCTGATCTCTCATGATGCCTTCAGTGGTCAGGCCCTGACAGGGCAATCTCTGGCTTGTGGACAGCTGGGGTATTGAGCTCAGCATTGGCTGGGCTACAGATTTGGAGAGCAAGGAAAGGTGGACCTCTGCTTCCTGGCCCCACACTGTCAACTCTGGCGTCAGCTGTTAGAAGGTGACCCATGGCAGATTTTGGGACACTCTCTCAAGGATGGAGAAACTGCAGGGACCCTCAGGGCCATTGGGAGAGGCCAGGTGATTACAGCCACACGTGTCCTCGCCCTCTTGTTTTATAGGTGAACACACCTCGAGCAGCAGTGGGGACACCATGTCTGGCCCTGGCACCTGGCCCTCTGCCTACCACAGTCATTCCTGGAACTGCCCTGGCCTTGCCTCTGCTCATACCAGGTATTGCCCTCTCTTGCCTCTCATCTCTACTCTTTGCACTGCCTCTAGGCCAGTACATAAGCCTGCTCTCAGCCCGTTTCCTGGGGTCCCTGGGGAGCCCAGGCAGGGAGCCGAAGCCCTGGCTGGGGACCACCTGGTTGTCCTGTGCTCCCTGAGTTCTTCTGGCCATCTGTGGTCAGCATGCCAGGCCCCAGGCTGTGGATTGTGTAGTTCTGTCTAACTACTTACCAGATGGAATGAGCTGAATTGAGTAACCCAGAGTAGCCGGGCTGTGGTTTGGTCTCCTAGTCCTGCCCCGCCTGCCTGAGGGTGCCCAGTAAAGGGCCTGTGTGAGGGCTGCCCTTGCTTCCTTTATTGCTGCAGACCCCATTTCCTCTTAGGTTCCCATGGCCACTCAGTCTTTATATCCACTTCCGGTACTTGAATCAACGTTTAGGACACTGTAAACATGCTGTAGAATCACAGTGCCTTGAATTTCAGCTTTTCTGTTTCCTAATGGAAAGAAATGTTTGAAAATTCATGTTTTGGAAAAAGTATATTTTATTTACAACTGGTTTGTGCATTGATATCTTTATTTCCCATTTTAAGTTGCAGAGAGATATAAGTGGCTTATAAATCTGAAGCTAGTCTGAACTTTAGTTTTCTGCTGTAAGTGGTACTTTCTGCTGTAAGTTTAGTTTAAAAAACTAAACTAGTGACCTTGAGTATTGAAGAGTTGCAAATGGCAGGGGAGCTCTGCTTCATGTTCATAAAAGGAGGTCTCTCTGGGCTTCTATGTCACTGGTAGCAAACAGATGGACATACACCCTCAACTGTAGCACTGCGGGCACTGTCAGCAGGATGCTTAGGGCTGCATGGTTCCTGGGGCCATGCATTGCTAGCGGCATTTGGTCTCTTAATAAGGAGCGTCAGTAGCTATGTTTGGCTATGTGGAACCTACTGGAAAGTACTAGGTAAGCAGACACACCCTCAGGACCCAAAGCCAGCCAGGGTTGCTATGCGGTGGGTAAGTTAAGGGTGTGTGTTTGCAGTCTCAGGGACATAGGCTGGCACCATCCTCCAGAGATAGCACCACCCCTTTGGCTCTGGGGTCCCACCCACACTCCAGCTGGTCCTTCTTCCTTTTCCATTACCTACACTGAGGCCTATGATCACCTGCACCTCACTCTTTGGCATGCTCACAGGCTGCTCAACCCACCTCTGGCCCCCTGACTGCTCTCCAGGCACCATGGCTACCCAACTAAGGGCGGGGTGTTCCTCCCCTTGAGATGTTGGCAGGACTTCTCCTATGCTGGCACCAAACAGCCCCCAGAGGAAACTAAAGGCTCTGCTTCTCACTGGCTAGGATATTGCTCACCGTCTTCAAGGAGGCAGCTGGTTGAGCTGACCAACTGTGAATTGTAGAATTCTGCTGTATTTCGGAACCTCACTAAAACTGGCTTCCTTAAATTCCATCAATTATATTAGAATTGAATTTTCTGGATGATTATCTTTTGCCAGGACATGATGCTGTACTCAGAGATTTCTTTCTCTGTGATGTGCCCTTTGGTCCTCTGTTGAGTTTAGTGTGCCTGGTTCTTGAGGGCAATGGAAGCCACCCTTCCCTCCAACACTAACCCCACCCGCAGTGCACCAACGTGAGGTTTAGAGTTCTGGCCTTGTACATGAATGGTCAGTGGCACAGAATCCCCAAGATATTGTATATATGAAGGAGGAAAATAGACATTTTTGCGTGAAAATAGTGTGGAACAACATCTTTGTCTTTCTCTCTGTCCACGTAAAAGCTGAACCAGCTAACTTCATAGGGAAGATTGGGGAGGAGAGCTGGCTGGGTGAGCAGGCAGTGTTTGCCATCTCTCTGGTGGGAGCCAGGCATGATGGACTCAACTGTCAGGATCAGGGAATGAGTGTGGGGTGTCAGGTGGGATTCAGTCTGCTGTACACAATGCCCACCAGGTGTGCCCTGGGCCCCAACAGTGGCCAGCCTCTGCATGCTCTGGGCTTGGGTTGTTCTGTTCACTCTGCTTTCAACCATATAGATGTGGGGTGGGCTCTGCCCTATGAACAAAGTGATCCTTGTAGGCAGCTAAACAGTGCACTCGACCCCTGTCCATGTTGGCTGTTTACAAGAAAGCTAGGTTTGCATGACTCTGTGCATGAAGTGTAGGGGGGCGTGTCAGGCTCTAGGCCTCTTGAGAGGAGGATTGGGGCTGGGTCATGGAACAGACTCTCCTGTCCTGTAGGCACAGGGAGGGCCATGGTGCAGGTGTGGTTTTGGGAAAGGTTTCCCTCCTGAACCCCTCTTCTGCAACCTCCACCCCATGGAGCTCAGCATGTGTTCCTGGCCATATGCCCTTGATGACTTCATACTTAGGGGCCTGTGCCCCTGCCTGCATTCACTCAGGCTAGGGCTCACAGTGCCCTGTGTTCCACCCAACTGGGGTGGCTGCCCAGGTCTACAAGTCCTACACTCCTACTGAGATGCACTCAGGCTTTGTGCCTCTGTTCACAGAACATTGGGAATGACCAGTTGCATTTGATGCCTCATCTCAGGGCTGGCTTTGATCAAAGGCCAGGGCATTGTGGGGTTGCTGTGTCCAAGGATCCAGAGGTAGCTTGCTCCCTGTCCACTCAGGCTGGATGTGCTGGAAGGTGCTGTCTGGTTTGGGGCACTTGCTCAGTGCAGAGGTGGCCAGCAGGCTGGGGTTGCCGGGTCCATCTTCACAGGGACAGTCAGGATTTCTAGCCCCCTGAGGAACACATCTGCTTTGGGGTCACTGCTCCACCTTCCAGGGCCTGGTGTCACCATGTAGTCCCTATAATGAGCTATGGTGGTTTTGTTTTCTAGATTCTGAGAGTGAGAAGCCCAACTGAGCCCAGGCTGGCTGACCCGACCCAGACGCCAGACCCTGTGTCATCATACAAAGAAGGCGGGTCTGCACCTCATGTCAGTTCACACTGTTTTGTAACCACTTTCTAAGCATTTTTTAAATTCACAATTGGAAACACAAATGTAACGCAACAATAAAAAGTATTTTGGGGGAAAAAGGACTTTGGTTTTTCAAACTCTCCTTTTCAGTGGTCCTAGACAGGCCATTGGCCTGAGATGGCAGTGAGTAGGTACAAGTGCTGGAGCATCTCTAGGGACCACAGAGCAGGACAGTCTGGGGCACCCTTAGCCAAAGGTTCTGGTTGTGATGATGAACCCTTTGCAGTTTACAGGATGCTACAGTGCCCCTCTTAGTTCAGGGTCCTTGCATCTGATAGCAGCCAGGACACATCAAATGGGTGACAGAGTCACACACCTCTTGGGGAAGCAGTCTGGGCCCTGGATGGCAGGTAGCCTCTTCAGGCCCAGGGTAACACCCATTCTTTGCAGGGCCCACAAGGCTGAGCAGCAATGCTAATCTCAGGTGATGGCTCCTGGCCTCCAGACTTGTGGCTTTGCACACACAGCTCTATTCATTCTGCTGACCCTTTGGCCATCCTGCTCCAAGGCATGTCACCCCTCCCCACAATATACACACCCTGGCACAGGACACCCCACTGACCTGGAATGGCTCTTTCTCCACATGCACTGTCAAGAGAGGCTGGCCTGGGTCTGAGACCCCTGGCTACAGAAGGTGGCAGGACAGGCTTGCTGGCCCTTGCAGGCTATCCCCCATGGTGGGATCCTGGAGCACCATGTGAAAAGTGGGAAACCTCTGAGTAGCCCCACAGGGAGACGTGGGTGATGGAATTGTAGCCTTGCCTGAGGGACCTGCTTATGCTGGGGCTGGTGCCTGGGGTAGAACTCAGTGGCCCGCACACTGAGATGGGGAACTGCATTTTTGTTTTCATTGATTTCTGGTGGCAACTGAGTGCTTCCTTGTTAATGAATGTGAGGTGGGGCTAGCAGCACCTGGGGCAAGTCACTGCCGGAGCCCACAAATGCTACGTCTGATATTGCAGTTGTTACAGGTATCCCCAGATGTCATTTACCTCCGTCAAAAAAGCCACCCCTGTGATAGACTCCTTTCCAACTGGCTGATGAAAGCAGATCAGTGTGGATTTCCTGTCTCCCACAGCTTCCCAAGGGGATTTACTGGTGCAATATGAAGACATGCATCTGTGGCAGTATGCATGGTGGCTGCCCACACCATCTCTCATCACTGGACATGTCTTATGTGTGTCTGCGCCTCGGGCCTGTTCCACTCTGATCTATCAGAGGGGCAAGTATGCAGCCAGATGGGATCCTGGCCAGTGTTTTCACTCTGTTCTGTTTATTATCCCTACTTTGCAGCTCCTGTTACTGGGTTCTCACAGTTAACCTTTCTGGACAGCAGATTTATTTAAATCATTCCTTTTAATCAAGTAATAGTACAGATGCTAATGGTGAACACTGGTAAGATAATTACTGGTTAAAGATAAGGATAGTACAGGACTTAATGATAAAAATTGTGTGGGCAGAGGAACCCCTATTCACATCATACCACAACTGAGAGAGTACTCCCTGTAGCAGGCCCTCAGAGCAGAGCCAGTCTGCACTCCTTCCATCCTGTGGCCCCAAGTAGCAGAGTCTGTCCTACCTGACTCTGGGGGCATCAGCTTGGGTCCTCCATGCAGACAGACACAGCCCTCTGGAAGCTATTGCACTGGTAATCAGCACAGGAGGAGGGACAGGCCAGTGATGGTGATGGTCAAACCACCACCCTAGGGGTACAGTGGATCCTGCATGCCCAGCCTCCAAAGCCCTCAGGGTAAGCCCTAATCCCTGATGGTTTTTAGTCAAGGATTTCTTCTAAAGGCAGAGATTAAGCATTAGGGTTTGAGTGTCATGGGTGAAGCTTATTAGTTTTTATACAAGCCTCAGCAGTTTTTGTTAGTCTGATTAGTTCAGACTAACAAAATAGTTCAGATAGTTTCTGATATCTTGTCTATTGCCTTTGTCACTGTGGTTAGGTGATCTAACCAGGTTGAAGAACCAAGATTCTGCAAAAGATCTCATAGTTGTGTATCACTGATATTATCTCTAAAGCACATGCAGAAACTAAATATCTTGTTATGACCTGGCTGGATAGCTCAGTGGATTGAGTGTGGACCTGTGAATCAAAGGGTCACTGATCCAATTCCCAGTCAGGGCACATGCTTAGGTTGCGGGCCATGTTCCCAGTGGGGGCCACATGAGAGACAACCACATATGATGTTTCTCTCCCTCTCCTTTTCCTTCCCTTCCCCTCTCTCTAAAAATAAATAAATAAAATTAAGTAAATAAATAAATATCTTGTTACTATTGCTATTGTTTAAGCCATCATTGTTTTGTGCTTACCTAGCTACATTTTTCTAATAGGCAAAGTATACTTTTATCCATTTTTCCTGAAACTGGCTTTATAGGCAGGCCTTCAGGATATGACTAGTATACTTCATAATCTTTGACTATAAATGACTTACTTTCTTAATCTTTGACTGTAAGCTATGTAACAGCCAAAGCAATTAAAACACTTAGTTACAGCCTATACCTCTCTATCTGTACTTGAAGATCTAATACCTAAGTATGTTTAGTGTTAACTGCTCGTTTCAGTCTCTAGCCAGGAAGTCCAGCCTTGACTTAGTATGTTGAGGCTTTAGGAAACAAAAACACATGGTATCTTGGGCCACTGTAATAATACCAGTTACTGGGCAGCTTAAACAACAACATTTATTTCTCACACTTCTAGAGGCTGGAAGTCCAGGATCATGTAGGTGGCTATCATCTCTGTGTGTTCTCATACCCCCTTCTTTGTGCACTTATGATGGAAACTGAATGAGCTCTGTTCTTTTGATTCTCTTCTTATAAGAACACTAATAATTTCAGATCAAGGTCCACCCTTATGATCTCACTTAATCTTATTTCCACAAGCCCTTATCTCCAGAGAGTCACATTGGGGGTTAGGGCTTCAACATACGAATTTGGGGAAATACAAACATTCAGTCCATCAAACATAGCTTAATAAATAATTTTGGTACACAGTCCATTTGTAAGATAGAAACTATACTTGTCTTTGCCTACATACACATATGTTCAAACTATAAATACCAAATACACACACACACATACACACAGAGAAGGGAGGAGGAGGTCAAGACACATTGTGGCAGACAACTGAAAGAAATCACTCATGCTGTCTTTTCTGGGTTCCACATGAGCTCATCCTTTCCAACCCTAAAGCATCAGAACCATGGGCTGGAGGACAAGGACCAGTGATGAACATACCAGGCCAGCACCAGGTCAGCTACCCAGGGTTGGTCAGTGACACTGAGGGCCAGAACTCTTGGTTTAGAACTCAAGTGCACAGAACTTCAGAAAAGAGAAAAGGGGAAGCAAGGAACAGATGAGATGGATAAAAATCACATTGCAAGATCACAGACTGAATCCCGTGTCAGTACCACATTTGTCATGGTATGTAAATGGTTTGATCACTTTCATTAAGAGAAACTTTCAGATTGGATTTTAAAAAAGACCCAACTATATATTGCATACAATAAAAAATTTAAATATAAAGACGGGTAAGGTAAAAGAGTGGACCAAAATATACCATACTAACAATCAAAAGGGAGCCAGAGTGACTATTAATATCAAACAGTGCAAATTTCAGAGCAAAGCTTAATCTGAGGGCAAAGATATCCTTTCATAAAGAAAAGGGGTTAGGGATGCTGGGAAGATGGCGACGGAGTAAGATGGAGCTGATACTAGCTCCTGTACTCATGGGTGAAAATCCTGGCAGATCTACAGAGAAACAGCACAATAAACCATCGGTTACCCAGCATTTATGAAATTAAAAGACCAGAGATTGTGACCGACACTGAAACACCAGACGGCGGCAGAGTCAGCTACTGGAGCTGGGTCTCACGCAGCCCCTGTGCTGCCGCCAGAGCAACAGGCCTGGGAGCCGGGGAGTCAGGTACGGAAGCCGGACACTCCAAGCCCCTGTGACGGTCCTGGGAGACAGAGGAGTCAGGAACCGGAACGGGGACACCCTTGTGCCGATGCCATAGCTACCGGCCTGGGCAACGGAAGGGTCAGTTGCAGGAGCTGGGACACCAAAGGCCCCTGTGACGCAGCCATAGAGACACGCCTGGACCTTGAGGAGCCAACTACGGGAGCCGGGACGTTCGCGCACTGCCATAGCAACAGGACTGGATGCCAGGGAGTCAGGTACCGAAGCCGGGACTCTCCAAACCCCTGTGACGCAGCAGAGGAGCCAGCTACGGGAGCCGGGAAGCTCTCAAATCCTGTGCCGCTGCCATAGCGACGGGACTGGATGGGGAGTCAGGAACGGAAGCCGGGACTCTCCAAACCCCTGTGACGCAGCAGAGCAGCCAGCTACGGGAGCCGGGAAGCTCTCAAACCCTGTGCCGCTGCCATAGCGACGGGACTGGACGCCGGGGAGTCAGGTACAGAAGCCTGGACACTCCAAACCCCTGAGACAGCCCTGGGTGGCAGAGGATCCCTCTACGGGAACTGGGACTGTCTCAGCCCCTGTTCTGCTGCCATAGCGAAGGGACTGGACACTGGGGAATCAGGTACGGGAGTTGGGACTTTCTAAGCCTCTGTGCCACTGCCATAGAGACAGGACTAAACGCCGGGGAGTCAGGTACGGAAACTGGGACACTCCAAGCCGCTGTGACGGCCCTGGGCGGCAGAGAGAGCCAGATACGGGAGCCGGGACATTCCCAGCATCTGTGCCACTGCCATAGTAACGGGCCAGGTTGCTTGAGGAGGCGGCTACTAGAGCCGGGACATTCAGCAGTGGTAGGGGACCAACGCAGGGACCAGCTCGAGGACCAGCGTGAGTGTAGGTGGAGATGAAGAACATCAAGAAACTTGAAGGAGTCTGCACCACTGAACTTCACAAGGATCATACCACAGAAGTTTACACCATAAAACCAGTGTTTCAGAACAGATCAATTTTGGAAGCAGAGACTAACAAGAAGAGTCTCAAACAATGGGAAGACAAAGAAACAATCCCCAAATGAAAGAAAAAGCAGAAACTTTAGACAGAATGTTAGATGAAATAGATGCTGATCAACTATCAGACAGTGAATTCAAAGCACTGGTTATTACGAAGTTCAAAGAGCTCACAGTGAACTACCAGAAACTACAGGGGAACTATAATGATCTCTCTGCAAACTAGAGCAACATCAAAAAGGAAATGGAAACTATCAGCAAGAGACAAGAGGAAATGAAGAATACAATTTCCGAATTGAAGTACACAGTAGAAAGTTTCCAAAGTAGGATAGATGAAGCAGAGGATAGGATTAGTGAGTTGGAGGACAAGATAGAAAGCATCTCACAGAAAGAGCAAGAAAATGAAAAGAGGCTCAGAAAGAATGAAGAGGGATTAAGACAAATGCAAGACAATATGAAACGTAATAATATCCGAATAATAGGAATACCAGAAGGAGAAGAAGAACAAGGGATAGAAAATGTATTTGAACGAGCAATGAGAGAAAATTTTCCTAATTTGATAAGAGAAAAAGTCTCACAAATCCAGGAATCACAGAGAGTCCCAACCAAGAGGAACCCAAGGAGGCCCACTTCAAGACACATCATCATCAAAATGGCAAAATTCCAAGACAAACAGAGAATCTTAAAGGCAGCAAGGGAGAAAAAAGAAATAACATACAAGGGAGCCCCAATAAGGTTAGCTACTGACTTCTCAATGGAAACACTTCAAGCAAGAAGAGAATGGCAAGAAATATTTCAAGTAATGAGAACCAGAGGCCTACAACCAAGGCTACTTTACCCAGCAAGGCTCTCAATCAAGATAGATGGCCAAATAAAGAGCTTCCAAGACAAAAGAAGTCTAAAAGAATATGCCTCCACCAAACCAGCTCTACAAGAAATACTAAAAGGACTGCTTTAAGGGAAGGAAGGATAAGAGGGAGACAGAGAGGAACACAGGTACAAAAATGGCAATGAATAAGTACCTATCAATAATAACCTTAAACGTAAATGGACTAAATTCTCCAATCAAAAGACACAGAATAGCTCAATGGATAAGAAAGCATGACCCACACATATGCTGCCTACAAGAGACTCACCTCAGGACAAAAGACCATCACACACTAAAAGTGAAAGGCTGGAAACAAGTTTTCCAAGCAAATGGACAAGAAAAAAAAGCTGGGGTAGCAATTCTCATATCAGACAAAATAGACTTCAAAAAAAAGGCTATAAAGAGAGACCCAGAAAGTCATTTCATTATACTCAAGGGAAGAATCCACCAAGAAGACATTAACATTGTAAACATATATGCACCAAACATAGGGGCATCCAAATATATCAAGAAAATCTTAGAGGACTTCAAGAAAGATATTGACAGCAACAAAATCATAGTAGGGGATTTGAACACCCCACTATCAAAAATGGACAGATCTTCCAAACAAATTATCAACAAAGATATTGTGACATTAAACAACACCCTAGATGAAATGGACTTAACTGATATATATAGAGCCCTTCATCCCAAAGAAGCTAAATACACATTCTTTTCAAATGCACATGGAACATTTTCAAAGATAGACCACATGATAGGACACAAAACGAGCCTCAACAAATTCAAGAAAATTGAAATCATACCAAGCATCTTCTCTGACCACAAGGGACTGAAATTAGAAACCGACCCCAAAGAAAAAAACCCAAAGCACCGAAAAACATGGAGACTGAATGGTATGCTATTGAACAACGAATGGGTCAAGAATGAAATTAGGGAAGAAATCAAAAAGTTTCTGGAAACAAATGAAAATGATCTCACAACAACCCAAAACTTATGGGACACAGCCAAGGCAGTCCTGAGAGGGAAGTTTATAGCAATACAGGCCTACCTAAAGAAAATAGAAACATTTCAAACAAACAACCTAACCCTATGCCTGCAAGAACTCAAGGAACAACAACAAAGACAGCCCAGAGCAAGCAGAAGGAAGGAAATAACCAAGATTAGAGCAGAATTAAATGACATAGAAACTAAAAGCACAATTTTAAGGATCAATGAATCCAGGAGTTGGTTCTTTGAGAAGATAAACAAAATAGACAAGCCTTTAAGTAGGCTCATCAAGAAAAGAAGAGAGAGGACACAAATAAACACAATCAGAAATGAAAAAGGAGAGATTACAACTGATACCACAGAAATAGAAAGGATTGTAAGAAATTACTATGAAGAACTGTATGCCAAGAAATTTGAAAACCTAGGGGAAATGGACACATTTCTAGAAAAATACAATCTTCCAAAACTTAGTGAAAAAGAAGCAGAAAATCTAAATACACCAATAACAGCAAAAGAAATTGAAGCAGTAATCAAAAAACTCCCATCACACAAAAGCCCCGGACCAGATGGTTTCACAGGAGAATTCTATAAAGCATTTAAGGAAGAGCTAACCCCTATTCTCCACAGACTATTTCAAAAAAATCCAGAAGGATGGAAAATTCCCAAATTCTTTTTATGAAGCCAGCATCATCTTAATTCCAAAACCAGATAGAGATACAACAAAGAAAGAAAACTTCAGGCCAATATCGCTGATGAACATAGACGCTAAAATCCTCAACAAAATATTGGCAAATCGCATCCCACAATGTATCAAAAAGATCATACACCATGATCAAGTAGGATTCATCCCAGGGATGCAAGGATGGTTCAATATTCACAAATCAGTAAATGTAATACATCACATAAACAAAAGCAAAGACAAAAATCACATGATCATATCAATAGATGCGGAAAAAGCTTTCGATAAGGTACAACACCCATTTATGATAAAAACACTCAGCAAAGTGGGAATACAGGAGCATTTCTCAAAATAATAAAGGCCATATATGAGAGACCTACAGCCAATATCATACTCAATGGGAAAAAACTAAAAGCTTTTCCACTAAGATCAGGAACAAGACAAGGTTGTCCACTTTCACCACTTCTATTCAATATAGTATTGGAAGTTTTAGCCACAGCGATCAGGCAAGAAAAGGAAATAAAAGGCATCCAAATAGGAAAGGAGGAAGCAAAACTGTCACTGTTTGCAGATGACATGATAGTGTACATGGAAAATCCTATAGACTCTACCCCAAAACTGCTCAAACTAATTAATGAGTTTGGCAAAACAGCTGGTTACAAAGTCAATATCCAGAAATCAAAGGCATTTTTGTATACCAACAGTGAATCAGCAGAAGCAGAAATAAAGAGAAAAATCCCATTTGATATAGCAAAAAGAAAAAATAAAATATCTGGGAATAAACCTAACTAAGGAGGTAAAAAACCTGTATGCAGAAAACTACACAGCCCTGAAGAACGAAATCAAGGAAGACACAAACAAATGGAAACATATACCTTGTTCATGGATTGGAAGAATTAACATCATCAAAATGTCCATACTACCCAAAGCAATATACAGATTCAATGCAATACCTATTAAAGTACCAATGGCATATTTCACAGACATAGAACAAACACTTCAAAAATTTATATGGAACCATAAACGAGCCCGAATAGCAGCTGCTCTTTTGAGAAAGAAGAACAAAGTAGGGGGGATCACAATACCTGATATCAAACTGTATTACAAGGCCACTGTAATCAAAACAGCCTGGTACTGGCATAAAAACAGGCACGTAGAGCAATGGAACAGAACAGAGAGCCCAGAAATCAACCCAACTCTCTACAGTCAATTAATATTCGACAAAGGGGGCAGTAACATAAAATGGAGTAAAGATAGCCTCTTCAACAAATGGTGTTGGGAGAACTGGACAGCTACATGCAAAAAAATGAAACTTGAGCACAGACTTACACCATACACCAAAATAAATTCAAGGTGGATAAAAGACTTAAATGTAAGTCATAACACCATTAAAGTCCTAGAGGAGAACATTGGCAAGAAAATCTCAGATATTTCACGCAGCAACTTCTTTACTGATATGTCCCCTAGAGTAAGGAATGTAAAGGAAAGAATAAACAAATCGGATCTCATCAAAATAAAAAGCTTCTGCATGGCTAAAGAAAACAGTATTAAATTAACAAGACAACCAACTGTATGGGAAAACATATTTGCCAATGATACCTCAGACAAAGGTTTAATCTCTAAAATATACAAAGAACTTACACGACTCCACTCTAAGAAGACACCCAACCCAATTAGAAAATGGGAAAAGGACTTGAGCAAACACTTCTCCAAGGAGGACATACAGAACATTCAGAGACACATGAAGAGATGCTCAATATCATTAGCTATCAGAGAGATGCAAATTAAAACCACAATGAGATACCACTTTACACCAGTCAGGATGGCTATCATAAACAAAGCAACAAACAACAAATGTTGGAGGGGTTGTGGGGAAAAGGGGTCCTTAGTTCACTGTTGGTGGGAGTGCAGACTGGTACAACCATTATGGAAAACAGTATGGAATTTTCTCAGAAAAATAAAAATCGACCTGCCTTTTGACCCAGCAATTCCACTGCTGGGATTATATCCTAAGAATCCTAAAACATCAATTTCAAAGAACCTATGCACCACAATGTTCATAGCAGCACAATTTACAATAGCCAAGAGTTGGAAGCAACCTAGGTGCCCATCAGTAAATGAATGGATCCAAAAATCGTGGTACATATACACAATGGAATTCTATGCTGCAGAGAGAAAGAAGGAGCTACTGCCCTTTGCAACAACATGGATGGAACTGGAAAGCATTATGCTGAGTGAAATAAGCCAGGGGTTGAAAGACAAATACCATATGATCTCAGCTTTAACAGGAAGCTAAACAACAAAACAAACAAACAAGCAGAAAAAAAACAAGCAAAGACACTGAAATAGAGAACAAGGGATAGTGACCAGAGGGGAGAAGGAAGGGAAGTTAAGGGGAAAATGAGGGAGGGATTTGGAGGAACAAATAGGAAGGTCACAGGGACGAGAACTAAGGGGGGTGGAAATGGGAGGGAGGTGGGGAGCAAGGGGTGGGGGAGGCTGGGATGGGAAAAATAGACAAAAAAACTGTACTTGAAAAATAACTAAATAAAATTTAAAAAATAATAATAAAATAAAATTTTTAAAAAACTTAAAAAAAAAAAAAGAAGAGGGGTTAACCCATCAAGGAGACACTACTAAAACATTTTATCCCCCCAGTAACAGAACTTAAAAGTTCATGGGGAAAATGGAAAGAACTGCAAAGAGAAAAAGACAAATCTACAATTATAGTCAGATACTTCAATTTTCTCAGTAACTGACAAAACAAGAAGACAAAAATCCCATCATAATAGAGTCTGACTCCATTTTTTTTAAAGATATGACAGCACTTAAGTCTCAGCCTCCCTCCTCCCCTCCATTGCACATCTGGAAAACATAAGAAGCCATGGTGCCTCCTCACTGGGCACCATGGGAAATACATGCCATGAATGGAAGCTCTCATCCTGACCCTACCCGCTAACCACCATAAAAACTCTAAGCCAGGCTCCCTTCCCTCCTCCCTCAACCCATTTTGGACTGAAAGCTTCATTATGTGATTAACAGACATTTTCATCCTCTCCTGATATATGTGTGTGGTGGCATCATCAATCTCAATATTAGAACCAAATTTTGGGTTGAGGTCACTACTATTTCTGTGGAGTGACAGCAATAAGCACTAAGAGTATATGACACATTGACAATACTATCAACCAATGTGGCCTGATTGACTTTTCTCAAACATTCTACCCACAGTAGAACATGTTTGTTTTTTCATGTGTACATGGTCCATGTTCCAAGATAGGTCATTTGCTGGGCCATAAAAATGAGTGACAAATTCTAAAGGATTCAAGTCAGACAAATAGTGTTCTCTGACCACAGTGGAATTAAATTAGAAATCAAGAACAGATCTCTGGAAAATACCCATATATTTTGGAAATGAAATTACATGTCTAAATAATCTATAAATCAAAGGAGAAATTAGAAAAAATTAACTGAAAATGAAAACACAACAGCAAAATTGGTGGGATACAGCTAAAGCAGCACTTAGGAAAAACTTGATAACACCAAGCCTGTATCAGAAAAGAAAATCAAACCAATGACTTCATCTTCAACCTTACAAAACTAGCAAAAGGAGAAATTAAATTTAAAGTAAGCATAAGAAATTGAATAACATAAATCAATAAAGTAGAAAATTTAAAAATAAACAAGAGAATATCAATATAACCAAATACTGATGCCTGAGAAACTCAATAAAACTGAAAAACCACTAGCTAGACTGATCAGGCAAGAAGAAAGAATACAAACTCCCAATATTACAAATGAAAGAGGCGACATCAAAGTTGATTCCATAGGTACTAAAAGGATTATTAATAGGCTTGTGAAAATCTTCTTATGCCAATAACTGACCATTTTGGTGAAATGAACAAAGTACTTGAAAAATACAAATTATCAAAGGTTACTTAAGAAAAAATAGAATCTTAGACAGCCCTTTATCTATGAAGTAAGTTTATTTTGTAGTTAAAACTTTTCTCACAAAGAAAACCTGAGGTGCAGATGACTTCATGGGTAAATTCCTTTAGATATTTGAAGGAGAAATAATAATAAAGCCTGTCCTACACACTTTCCAGATAATTCTGCTGCCCCCATTCTATGAAAAAACATTAAATACATTTTAAAAACCCATAAATATATAGAGATCAATACCTTTCATAAGCAAAACGTTTTAAGTAAATTATTAGCAAATTGAATGCAGCAACACATGAAAAGGATAATATTTTATGACTAGGATTTGTTTTAGGAATCCATGAATGGCTCAACTTTCAAAAATTAATCAGTATAAGATTACAGGTCATAACAACAAAAAGTATGAAATACTTAGGTAAAAATCTGACAAAAAATGTGCAAGACCTATATAACATTGCAGAAAGAAGAGAAGATTCTAGTAAGTGGAGAGAGAGTGTTCACAGGTTGGAAGATTCACAAGCTGATTGTAAAATTCATGTAGGAATGCAAAGGACCTGGAATAACCTAGGTCCTTTTTCAAAGGACCTTTAAAAAAAAGCAAATTTGGAGGACTAACACTACCTGAAAATGTATTCATGAAACTGCAGTGACCAAGATTGTGTACTAATGGTGTTAAGATAAATTAGTAAATCAATGGACACAATAAAGAGTTCAGAAACATATATGGCACCTGATTTTCAACAAAAGCACAAAGGCAAAGCAGTGAAGAGAAGATAATCATTTTAACAGATGGTGTTTGAACAATTGGAAGTCCATGTGTAAAGAAATAAAACTTTGATCCCTGCCCTGGCTGGAGTGCATTGAGTGCTGGCCTGCGAACCAAAGGGTTGCCAGTTTGATTTCCAGGGCACAAGCCTGGATTGTGGGCTGTGTCCCCAGTAGGGGACTTGTGAGAAGCAACCACATGTTGATATTTCTCTCCCTCTATTTCTCCCTCCCTTCCCGTTTTGAAAAATAAATAAAATCTTTATAAAAAGAAACAGCTTTGGTGCCTACTTCCCCATTTACAAAAATGAAGTCAAAATGAACCACAGATCCAAATACAAAACCTGAAAGTGTAAAAATTTTGGAAAAAAATCAAGAAAACATCTTCATGATCTTGAGCTAGGTAAAGATCTAGATATAACACCAAAAGCACAGTACATTTAAAAAACCTCATGTATTATAGTTCATCAAATTAAAAAAAATCTCTTCAAAAGATACTGTTACTAGAATAAGAAGCTACAGACTCACAAAGAACTTGTATGTAGACATAAGCAATTCTAAAGCTGCAGTAACAAGAACATAACCGAATTTCCAAAAATGAGCAAAGAATTTAAAGAGATATATCACCAAAGAAAAGATATGGATTGCAAAGAAACTTATGAATACATTCTCAATATCATTAGTCATTACAAAAACGGTTTAGACCACTGAGATACCACTACACACTTTCTGAAAACACTGAAATTGAAAACTTCAAAGTGCTAGGAAGGGTGTGGAGGAATCAGGACTTGCACACTGCTGGTGGAAATGCAAAATGTTCCAGTCCTTTGGGAGACCATTTGGCAGTTTCTTAAGGAGTTAAATGTGTATTTACACTCTGACCCCCTGTTCCACTCCTGGGTATTCACTTAAAAAAATGAAAGTCAAAGTCTACACAGAGGCTTGCATACAAACGTTCAGACCAGTTTTGGAATAGTCATAAACTGGAACAATACACTCTTCCATCCGCAGGTGAGTAGGTAGACACATTGTGCTGAGCAACAGGGAAGAATCAACCATGGTATGAATGGTATGAACCAGGTATGAGTCAACCATGTATGTGTCCATGTATGCCAACAACATGGATAAACCTCAACCAAAAAGGAGTACCCAACTTGTATATACAAAGTCTATCCAGCAAAAGTTCAGCCATTGATTAATATAAAGAGAACAGTTTGTGTGACATTGATGTAACTTGACAACCAAGGACAGTGTACTGGGATGTACATACATGAACAGTGACAACTTCATTGTACTAGTTAGTGGGGGCAGAAGATGCCACTGAGTGAGCATGTGTACTATGTTGCCATCACATTGAAAATGACTGAGCGAGTAAAGAAACAAATCTGCATCAAGTTTTGTGTTGGGCTTGAACATTCCTCCACAGAAACTGAGTGATTTAGAAGGCCGCACCTATGGGCAACTGGTAATTGGCAGCTTCGTCACAACAACACACCCGCTCATGCATCACTTCTACAGAGGTTTTTTGTGAAACATCAAATCACCCAGGCCTCCTACAGCCCAGAATTGGCACTCTGCAACTTCTGGCTTCTCCCAAAACTAAAATCACCTTTGAAAGGAAAGAGAACTGTCAATGGGATTCAGAAAAATATGACACAGCAGCTGATAGCTATTAGGAGAACTGTGTGAGGCCCCAAGGTGCCTACTTTGAAGGGGACAGAAGCATCATTGTCCTATGTACAATGCTTTTTGTATCTTGCATCTTCTTCAATAAATGTCTCTATTTTTCACATTACATGACTGGATACCTTCTGGACACACCTGGTATGATCATACATGATTATAGAAATTGTTAACAGCTGTATAGTGTATAGTGCTAGGAAGGCAACTAGAAGTTGCCTAGAGAGGGGTTGGGAGATTGCAGAGGAACCGAAGGAAACCCTGCAAGCCTACTCTACTAGTGATGTCACCATAGTGGTGATGTCACCAGTGTATGTGCACAGTTGATCTTTGAACAACATGGGGGTTAGGGAGTGCTGATCCTTGAAAAATCAAAATTCTGCGTATACCCCTTGGGGTTGCTCAGTGGCTCCTAGTTGAGTCAATGAATCATTCAGGTTGTTGGACAGAGGAATGAGCTCACTAGAGCAGGGACAGGCCCCACAGTGTACTGTGGTCCTGAGCAATGGCATTCCAGCCCTGTTCAGAGGTCAGGAAGGAGATCACACACTGGCAGAGGATGGGGGTCACAGAGACTACCATCTGCTTGGTGATTGCTCCATGCCAGCCCTACATTCAGATTACCTTGCTCAGTCTCCATTATGTGGGGAACCTATGGCATGGCACATAATGTGGCAAGGGATGGGTTGGAGATTTGACCCCCTACTGTATGGCCTTCCTATTTCTTGCTCTTTCTTGGAATCAGAGTTAAATTTTTAAAGCATCTATCTCACATACACCTTCTAGCAAATTACAGTTTTTTGACACCCACTTTCTAGGGTCATGGCAGGGCATGATGAAACTGTCAAGGTTGGTGTCTGAGCCCCAGTATCTCTCTAAGCTCCAGCAGGAGAATACCACTCCCAGTAGGCCAGTATTGCCAGCAGCAGAAGCCTTGATGGCTGTGTGGGCACGTGGTCTGAAACAGCAAATATAAAATTGGGGCTTGCTTGGAGTCTCTAGAGCCTTCACATCTACACTTCAGCTGGGCAAAGTGAAGTGACAAATCCCAGGAGGCTGTAATCGTGCCCAGTGTTGCAGGGAGGTAGCCACCCAATCCAGGCACCTCCCCTGAGGCCACATACATCCACTGCCTTCACTATTAACTTTACCAAAGCCTAATGCTCCCAGAATTAGCAACAGTTATAAATCTTGTCCCTCATTGTGTCCCACGCTACCCCTTACCAAGGTGAGGCTTGCTGTCCAGGCCACAAGATTCCTGGTAACACCTGTGTACCTGAGACAAAGCCACACCAATTTGAATGAACATGCTGACAAGAAGACATGGATCCCCCTAATCACCCCCCTTCTCAGGACATACACAGACCTCCCCATTCCTCCTGCCAATCTTAAAAATAAAACATCAGGTATTTTACCAGCAAAAATAAGTTTATTTGTGAATAGCAGAGGACTTACAATTCAGGATGTGCAAAGTATGGAAAACCATAACCCAAGTCCTTGTTTTCCTAGGAGAACAAAGGAAAGAAACATTACAGAGAAAAAGGGGGAGTTTAGAGGAGCATAAACACGATGTCCTTTGGAGGAAACTGGGAGTTCCAAGTGTAGTGGCTTCCCATTAAGTCATGATAGATTCTCACTGGCTGAGTCTTTTCCTGAGCAGAGAGAAATTTTTCTTCCAGCTGCAGTAGTAAAGTAGGCAGTTGAGAAGTTTAATGGTAGTTTTTCCTGTTACAGTTTGCAAGGTTCAGTGAATGGTAGTATGTGAGAGCTCCCCCTTCAGAGCTTCCTGAATCAATTTTAAATGAGGTTTCCTTTAATCATTTCTACATTCATCTCAAGACACACACAGACTTTCCCTTTTCTTCCTCCTCTAAGGACATACACAGATTCCCCTGTCCTTCTTCTTCTTATGATTGGTTAGCTGAGATTAGATAGAGCTCTGTGCCCACTGAAACCAGCTAAACACAGAGAAAAATGTTTCCTGTGATTTGGACTGAGATTTCCCTAGAGTGAAAAACCACCCACCTGTCAATCACTTCACTTCTTATCTCCCCCTGTAAATCAATTTCCTGTAAGTCAACCAGGTGTACATCACCTACCTGAAAATCAGCCACCTGTAGCCACCTGCCTATAACCTGTCTACTCCCTGTACTTCAACAACCTAATATACCCTTCCTCACTTATTTGGAGTTTGTTTTTAGCAAGTTCAAGTCTTACAGAAAGGAGGAGAGCTGAGGGGCTGAGATGGAGCTGACCAATGGACCTGGTGGGGGGGGTGTGAGGTGAGCTGCCCCCACCCCAGAAGGACAGTGTGACAGGGGAAGAATTATGGGTGCCTAGGCAAAATCACTCTGCATGCGAACAGGTGGGCACCCTGCTGAGCCTTGTTGATGCTGGAACAATTTAGTTTCTGAAACCAGCTCTTTGTCTCCAAATAGCTGCATTTGACATATATAAGTCCTGATTAAAGTGGCTAAATTTTTGTTCACGTAGTTTTCTCCACTATAGTCTGCTCCATTATGCTAAGCTGACAGTGCTGTTTAATTTATTAAGCCACTGCCAAACCATGAGGTTCAGGGCAGTGATCAGAATGCCAGAGAGAGGGACTGGAAAACCGAGTGCTAGTAGACAGGTTCTGCTTCTGTCACTGGGCCCAGGAGATGGATGGTAAGAATGGCAGTGTGGCAGCCCCTAAGAGCATCTGCAGAGTTTGTTCCTTTTATCTGAGCTCCAGCACTGAGGCTTCCAGACCCCACAACACCCCATTTAGAACATAGCTTTCAAAGGGAAACGTGTTACTGTGTAAACTCACATTGGAGAGATGCTGGTGAGGCCTGAGTGGATTCTGGATTTGGCACAGACTCAGTCACAGAACAGAGCAGGGACGGATCATTCACCAAGAGGTCTGTGCATGACATCTCAGGCCAGCAGGGAGAGCACCATGGAGTATAGCCAGGCATAGGCCAGGCTTTCTAAGTTTCATATACGGAGCACATAGTGTCTGAGCACTCCTGTGAAGTCTTGTTGGGCCAGTAGCCAGCACCTGAATAAGTCTGACTTACCTGGCCTCCATCCCTCAGAAGGTCTATAAAGGGAACATCTTTACTAAATGTTTTCTGCAGCACATATTAACTTTGGTGCAAAATTGTCTCTAAACAGCAGGCTGAGTACATGCTGCAGGTCCCTCACCTATCTCCAAATTCATGCAAAAGCGTCAAGTGTAATAATTAAAACAAAGTCATATTCAGAGGCAAAGTAAGTGTATGAAAACTGGCTTGCAAGGGGCTCCTGAAAGGTGGAGTATAAACTTCATGTCCCTGACAGATACTGAAGGGGGCGGTGTCACTACCAAAATGCCCATTGCTTAGAAGTGGAGGGGCCTGGAGATTAGCTGGGGTAAAGGGACCACAGGAGGGACCTGAGGGATGATCCCTTCCCATCTCCTGTTTCCTTCATGCCAAGTGACAATGCAGGAATGTATGCCATCCCATGGCAAATGATGGTATGAGTGTAGGTGGGGGAGACTGCTCAACAAATCAGTGGCATAGAGAGCACTTATTCGAGAAAGCACACTGTGGAAGATGCTGCCCCATGAGGTAGCCTTGCTTCTCTCACTGTCTCTGAAAAGAGTGAGGCTGATGGCAGCAGATCCCACCCATCACCAAGCAGGCTTTCCTGAGAGGTGACTGGCAGCAGATGAGGACTCCCAACCACAAGTCTCAGCACATGGGAAAATGTCACAATGCATTTAAGGATATCACCTCGAGGGAGAGAGAGAAAGAGAACAATACAAGAAATTACATCAGAGAAAATGCAGATACACGAGCAAGACCAGGATTTAAAACAGATATGATTAAAATTCCCAGTGAGACAGAGATAGGGTTTTCATCTGTGTAATACAGGACAGACAATAAATACAGTAGATATGAGAACACATCAAGTTAGAAGTGTTAGAACTAAAAATATATGATTGTTACAATTTAAAAATAACTATGAAAAAATGCAAGCAGACAAAAGAAAAAAGTGAAAAATTACAATTCTCTTACAAAAAGATACATATTTTATCATATTGCTCAATTTTCTCACATATACACTTGTCTAACCAAGATTATACAGATATATTTTATCCATATAATTTTGTATATCCGTATAATTTTGTAAGCTATTTATAGTTTACAATATATTTTATCTTTTTATCACCTTAGACTTAATTTTTACCTATGAAGAAAAAAAGTTGGCGAGTTAGAAGTGATAAGAATTGGAAAGGAGGAAGATGGTGGTGAGGTAGGTGGGAGCTGAACCAATTTGTTCATGCACCAAACTGGGACACCTAGCCAATCTTCTGAGAACAAAGTGAACGGCCAGCAGAATCTCAGCTTATATGAAATTTGGAAGCCAAAGATTGCAAAGGATGTTGAAAAACAGATGCTCATACATTTTTTTCGTATTATTGTTGTTTCAATTCCCACACAGCACCCTTCCTTGGTCTTGGTCCATTTTACTATGTTTTCGAGTTTTATTACTGTTGTGGTTAACTTCATTCTCTCACACACTACCCCAAGTTTCTATCTCTTAACTCTCACTATATCTGACCATCTAACCTAGTGTAAACACTCTGGAGTAAGCACTCTGGAGTCAGCTCACATTCTCCTTCCCTTCTAAAAAGAGTCATCTCTTTTTCACCTTTTAGAAAACTGGCTAGTTGGTTGAAACATCAGGGTTATTGCTGTACTTCTCCAAAAGATTCCCTATCTGGTCTCCACTTGTTGGTACTTTAAATTCCATGGAATAATCTACTTATATCAGAATCCACTCTGCCTCCACCCTACCCCAGATCACATACAAGATAACATAGGAATTGTGAATACCAGTAAGCCTGCTGGAAGAGAGAACCCACCAACAAAGGAGTCACCAACTGGTTAAACCCAAGTAAACAATACAGCCCACTCAAATAGGAAAAAAAGGCAATGCTAGGGCATCCAGACAAAGAGATCACCCCACTGAGTCCCACAAAACTCCTACCATAGAAGTTCGCCCTATGAAAACAGCTAGCAAAGCAGAGCATTAGGAAGCACAAAAACAAACAAAAAGAGTCACCTAAAATGGGGAGACAATAAAAAAAATTCCTGCAATTAAAAGCAATGGAAAACTCCTCACTATAACAGCTAAATGGAATGGAGGTAAGCAAACTATCAGATATGGAATTCAAAAGAATGGCTATAAGACGCTCAAGGAATTCCCAGACAAGTACAAAGAACTGAGTGGGAACTACAACAGTACTAAAAAGGAAATAGAAACTATAAATGAGAACTAGGAATAAATGAGCAATACAATTTCTGAAGTAAAAAACACACTAAAAGGAATTACAAGCAGGCTGGATGCAGCAGAGGCCCAAATTAGTGAACTGAAAGACAAAGTAGAAAGAAATATTCAGGTAGGGCAGCTGAATGAAAAAAGACTAAAAAATATGAAGATAGCTCCAGGGAACTTCAAGATAACATGAAAAGCAATAACAGTCACATCACAGGAATACTTGAAGGAGACAAAAAGTAGCAGGGGATAGAAACCCTTTTTGAAAAAATAATGACAGAAAACTCTCCAAACTTAGGGGAAAATGCATGCAAGTTCAGGAATCACAGATGGTCCCAATCAAAATGAACCCAAAGAAGCCTTCTGCAAGACACATCATAATTAAAATCCAAGTTTTAAAAACAAAAACAGAATCTTAAAAACAACAAGGGAGAAACAAGAAGTAACCTTTTTAAAAAAGCTCCAATAAGGCTAGCAGCTGATTTCTCAATAGAAACACTGCAGGTGAGGAGAGAGGGGCAAGAAATATTCCAAGTCATGAAAAGCAAAGGCCTGCAACCAAGACTACGTTAACCAGCAAGGCCCCCAATTTAAATGGAAGGTGAAATAAGGAGTTTCCCAGAAAAAACAAGGCTGTAAAAATATACCTCTACCAAACCATCACTGCAACATATGCTAAAGGGACTACTAATAAGAAGAGAAAGAAAAAGAAGGAGAGAGAGGAAACAGGTACAAAAGGGGAAAAATGAATAAGTACCTATCAATAATAACCTTGAATATGAATGGATTAAATGCTCCAATCAAAAGACATAGGACATTTGAATGGGTAAGAAAATATGACTCACACTTATGCTGCCAACAAGAGACCCACCTCAGAACAAAAGACCTACACAGACTGAAAGTGAAGGGCTAGAAAAAATATTCCAAACAAAACCAGAGGAAAAGCAAAGGCTGAAGTAGCAATACTTACATTAGACAAAATAGACTTCAAAACAAAAGTCATAAAAAGAAACCCAGAAGGCTACTTCATAATATTCAAGGGAAAAATTCATCAAAAAGACATAAATATTGTAAACATATATGCACCCAACATAGGAGCACCCAAATATATAAGCAAAATCTTAGAGGACTTCAAGAAAAATAAACACAGTAACAAACTTATACTAGGGAACTTTAACACCTCACTGTCAAAAATAGATACATCATTTAAAGAAAATATCAACAAGATATTGCAGCATTGAATCATGTCCTAGATCAAACAGACTTAACAGAGATATACAGAACCTTTCATCCCAAAGGAGCAAAGTACACCTTCTTTTCAAATGCACATGGAACATTTTCAAAGATAGACCACACGATAGAGCACAAAACAAGCCTCAAAAAATTAAAGAAAATTGAAATCATATCAAGCATTTTCTCTGACCACAAGAGACTGAAACTAGAAACCATCCTCAAGGAAAAAAGTCAAAAACACTAAAATTCATGGAGATTGAATAGCATGCTATTAAACAATGAGTGGGTCAAGAATGAGAACAAGGAAGGAATCAAAAGTTTCTGGAAACAAATAAAAATGAACACAACAGTCCAAAGCCTATGGTACACAGCAAAGGAAGTCCTGTGATACAATCCCACGTGAAAAAACATAAAAACACTTAGGATACAGAAGATGGCAACTAGGTAAGAAGGAGCAGATTCCACCTCCCTCTACACACGGGAGAGAAATCTGGCCAATCTACGGAGGAACAGAGCAAATAGCCAACAGTACAGCATATATGAAAATACAAGATCAAAAATTGTAGCGGACATTGAAAAATCAGATGGTAAGGAGAGTGCTTCAGGACAATAAGGACCCGGGGATCAGCTCGGGGACCAGGGAGGCTGCAGCCCCAGGCCCAGGGTCTGCTGGGATGGCCACAGGGATAATGGAAGAGAGCTAGGTCAGCGCTTCCTCCCTGGCCAAGCAGGGTGTGAGCAGAACTGAGAGAAACCTGGTTGCTTGAAGTCACACAGAGGGGAGTAAGAACTGAGTCATAAACACACAGGGGCTGTGAGGAATCATGCATAGCCCTGGGAAGAGTGTGTACTGCAATGTGTGTGACCTGAGGCGGCCTGGCCAGGCGCGTGCATCCACACCCCCAGAAGAGAGAGTTTTGAGGAATGCCAGGGGCCCACACTCGTAAACCTGGAGAGAGCATATGTGCCTCAGGAGACATGGAGATGGCACTGATAACCCACCCCACAGCCTGCTGGAGACAGCAAGAACAGAAAAAATGGTTTCACCAGTTTGAAACTAGCAAGAGATGTGTGTGTGTGTGCGCGCGTGTGTGTATGTTGTTTTTTTGTTTGTTTGATGTTTTTTAAATAATTTTTTATTTTTAAATTTTTATTATTTTTTATTTCTTAATTCCTTTTGCTTCTCTTTCCTTCTTTCTTGTTTTATTTCTTCTTTCCTTTCCAATTTTATCTCTTCTACATTCCTTAGTCTGCTTTTATTTTGAAATACCAACAAATGAGACAAAAAAAACTTGTAACTGTGAAAAGACCAGAGTTGAACACAAAGAGGGGACATCCCAACAGCTGAGACAGAGAGACAAATTTCACTTTGCTATTACAGAGAACCTGCAAGATATGGCATATTTTTTACATTATTCTTACATCTTTTATTTGAATAATTTTTTTAAAATATTATTTTATTTAGTTACTTTTCAAGTACATTTTTTTTTAATCTATTTCTCCCATCCCACCGTACCCCCCCGCCCGGTCTCCTCCCTCCCTCCCAATCCCCCCCCCCAGTCCTCATCTCTGTGTCTTTCATACTTGTTCCTCAAAATCCCTCCCCCTTTTTCCCCTTAAGTTCCCTTCCCTCTCCCCCTCTGGTCGCTGCCCACTTGTTCTCTATTTCAGTGTCTTTGTTTTTATTCTGTTTGCTTGTTTGTTTTATTCTTTAGCTTCCTGTCAAAGGTGAGATCATATGGTATTTGTCCTTCAATGCCTGGCCTATTTCACTCAGCATAATGCTTTCCAGTTCCATCCATGTTGTTGCAAAAGGTAGTAGCTCCTTCTTTCTCTCTGCTGCATAGAATTCCATGGTGTATATGTACCACAATTTTTGTATCCATTCATTTACTGATGGGCACCTAGGTTGCTTCCAACTCTTGGCTATTGTAAATTGTGCTGCTATGAACATTGTGGTGCATAGGTTCTTTGAAATTGATGTTTTAGGATTCTTGGGGTATAATCCCAGCAGTGGAATTGCTGGGTCAAAAGGCAGGTCAATTTTTATTCTTCTGAGAAAATTCCATACTGTTTTCCATAATGGTTGTACCAGTCTGCAATCCCACCAACAGTGAACTAAGGTCCCCTTTTCCCCACACCCTCTCCAACATTTGTTGTTTGTTGCTTTGTCTATTATAGCCATCCTGAGTGGTGTAAAGTGGTATCTCATTGTGGTTTTAATTTGCATCTCTCTGATAGCTAACGATATTGAGCACCTCTTCATGTGTCTCTGGATATTCTGTATGTCCTCTTTGGAGAAGTGTCTGTTCAAGTCCTTTTCCCATTTTTTAATTGGGTTAGATGTCTTCCTAGAGTGGAGTCGTGTAAGTTCTTTGTATATTTTGGAGATTAAACCTTTGTCTGAGGTATCATTGGCAAATATGTTTTCCCATACAGTTGGTTGTCTTTTTAATTTAATACTGTTTTCTTTAGCCATGCAGAAGCTTTTTATTTTGATGAGATCCCATTTGTTTATTCTTTCCTTTATATTCCTTGCTCTAGGGCACATATCCGTAAAAATGTTGCTGCGTGGAATATCTGAGATTTTCTTGCCAATGTTCTCCTCTAGGACTTTAATGGTGTCATGGCTTATATTTAAGTCTTTTATCCACCTTGAATTTATTTTGGTGTATGGTGTAAGTTGGTGCTCAAGTTTCATTTTTTTGCATGTAGCTGTCCAGTTCTCCCAACACCATTTGCTGAAGAGGCTATCTTTACTCCATTTTATGTTACTGCCCCCTTTGTCGAATATTAATTGACTGTAGAGGGTTGGGTTGATTTCTGGGCTCTCTGTTCTGTTCCATTGGTCTATGTGCCTATTTTTATGCCAGTACCAGGCTGTTTTAATTACCGTGGCTTTGTAATACAGTTTGACATCAGGTATTGTGATCCCTCTTACTTTGTTCTTCTTTCTCAAAAGAGCAGCTGCTATTCAGGCTCGTTTATGATTCCATATAAATTTTTGAAGTGTTTGTTCTATGTCTGTGAAATACGCCATTGGTACTTTCATAGGTATTGCATTGAATCTGTATATTGCTTTGGGTAGTATGGACATTTTGATGATGTTAATTCTTCCAATCCATGAACACGGTATATGTTTCCATTTGTTTGTGTCTTCCCTGATTTCTTTCTTCAGTGCTGTGTAGTTTTCTACATACAGGTCTTTTACCTCTTTGGTTAGGTTTATTCCCAGATATTTTATTTTTCTTTTTGCTATATCAAATGGGATTTTTTTCCTTGATTTCTGCTTCTGCTGGTTCATTGTTTGTATACAAAAATGCCTTTGATTTCTGGATATTGACTTTGTATCCTGCTGTTTTGCCAAATTCATTAATTAGTTTGAGCAGTTTTTGGGTAGAGTCTATAGGATTTTCCATGTACACTATCATGTCATCTGCAAACAGTGACAATTTTGTTTCCTCCTTTCCTATTTGTATGCTTTTTATTTCCTTTTCCTGCCTGATCGCTGTGGCCAAAACTTCTCATACTATATTGAATAGAAGTGGTGAAAGTGGACATCCTTGTCTTGTTCCTGATTTTAGTGGAAAAGCTTTTAGTTTTTGTCCATTGAGTATGCTATTGGCTGTAGGTCTCTCATAAATGGCCTTTATTATATTGAGGAATGTTCCCTCTATTCCCATTTTGCTGAGTGTTTTTATCATAAATGGGTGTTGTACCTTATCGAAAGCTTTTTCTGCGTCTATTGATATGATCATGTGGTTTTTCTCTTTGCTTTTGTTTATGTGATGAATTACATTTACTGTTTTGCGAATGTTGAACCATCCTTGCATCCCTGGGATGAATCCCACTTGGTCATGATGTATAATCTTTTGGATATATTGTTGGATGCGATTTGCTAATATTTTGTTGAGGATTTTAGCGTCTATGTTCATCAGCGATATTGGCCTGAAGTTTTCTTTCTTTGTTGTATCTCTATCTGGTTTTGGAATTAGGATGATGCTGGCTTCATAAAAGGAGTTAGGGAGTTTTCCATCCTTTTGGATTTTTTGGAATAGTCTGTGAAGAATGGGGGTTAGCTCTTCCTTAAATGCTTTGTAGAATTCCCCTGTGAATCCATCTGGTCCAGGGCTTTTGTGTGATGGGAGTTTTTTGATTACTGCTTCAATTTCTTTTGCTGTTATTGGTCTATTCAGGTGTTCTACTTCTTTTTCATTGAGTTTTGGGAGATTATATTTTTCTAGAAATGTGTCCATTTCCCCTAGGTTCTCAAATTTCTTGGCATACAGTTCTTCATAGTAATTTCTTACAATCCTCTCTATTTCTGTGGTATCAGTTGTAATCTCTCCTTTTTCATTTCTGATTGTGTTTATTTGTGTCCGTTCCCTTCTTTTCTTGATGAGCCTACTTAAAGGCTTGTCTATATTGTTTATTTTTTCAAAGAACCAGCTCCTGGATTCATTGATCCTTAGGATTGTGCTTTAATCTCTATGTCATTTAGTTCTGCTCTGATCTTAGTTATTTCCTTCCTTCTACTTGCTTTGGGCTGTTTTTGTTGTTGTTCCTCGAGTTCTTGCAGGCGTAGAGTAAGGTCATTTGTTTGAAATGTTTCTGTTTTCTTTAGGTAGGCCTGTATTGCTATAAACTTCCCTCTCAGGACTGCCTTGGCTGTATCCCATAAGTTTTGGGTTGTTGTGAGATCATTTTCATTTGTTTCCAGAAACTTTTTGATTTCTTCCCTAATTTCATTCTTGACCCATTCATTGTTTAATAGCATACCATTCAGTCTCCATGATTTTGGGTGTTTTGGGTTTTTTCCTTTGGGGTTGGTTTCCAGTTTCAGTCCCTTGTGGTCAGAGAAAATGCTTGGTATGATTTCAATATTCTTGAATTTGTTGAGGCTTGTTTTGTGTCCTATCATGTGGTCTATCTTTGAGAATGTCCCATGTGCATTTGAAAAGAATGTGTATTTAGCTTCTTTTGGGTGAAGAGCTCTGTATATATCAGTTAGGTCCATTTCATCAAGGGTGTTGTTTAATGCCGCAATGTCTTTGTTGATATTTTGTTTGGAAGATCTGTCCATTTTTGATAGTGGGGTGTTAAAATCCCCCACTGTAATTGTGTTGCTGTCTATATCTTTCTTGAATTCCTCTAAGATTTTCCTTATATATTTTGGTGCTCCTATGTTGGGTGCATATATATTTATGATGTTAATGTCTTCTTGGTGGATTCTTCCCTTGAGTATTATGAAGTGACCTTCTGGGTCACTCTTTATGGCTCTTTTTTTGAAATCTATTTTGTCTGATATGAGAATTGCCACCCCAGCTTTTTTTTCTTGTCCATTTGCTTGGAAAATTTGTTTCCATCCTTTCACTTTTAGTCTGTGATGGTCTTTTATCCTGAGGTGGGTCTCTTGTAGGCAGCATATGTGTGGGTCATACTTTCTTATCCATGACGCTATTCTGTGTCTTTTGATTGGAGCATTTAATCCATTTACACTTAAGGTTATTATTGATAGGTACTTATTCATTGCCATTTTTGTACCTGTGTTCCTCTCTGTCTGTCTCTTTTCCTTCCTTTCCTTAAAGCAGACCTTTTAGTATTTCTTGTAGAGCTGGCTTGGTGGCAGCAAATTCTTTTAGACTTCTTTTGTCTTGGAAGCTCTTTATTTGGCCTTCTATCTTGATTGAGAGCCTTGCTGGGTAAAGTAGTCTTGGTTGTAGGCCTCTGTTTCTCATTACTTGCAATATTTCTTGCCAATCTCTTCTTGCTTGGAGTGTTTCCATTGAGAAGTCAGTGGCTAACCTTATCGGGACGCCCTTGTATGTTATTTCTTTTTTCTCCCTTGCTGCCTTTAACATTCTCTCTTTGTCTTGGAATTTGGCCATTTTAATGATGATGTGTCTTGAAGTGGGCCTCTTTGGGTTCCTCTTGAATGTGACTCTGTGTGATTCCTGGATTTGTGTGACTTTTTCTTTTGTCAAATTAGGGAAATTTTCTCTCATTACTCTTTCAAATATGTTTTCTATCCCTTGTTCTTCTTCTTCTCCTTCTGGTATTCCTATTATTCGGATATTATTACGTTTCATATTGTCTTGCATTTCTCTTAATCTCTCTTCATTCTTTCTGAGCCTCTTTTCCCTTTCCTCTTCTTTCTGTGAGATGCTTTCTACTTTGTCCTCCAATTCACTAATCCGATCTTCTGTTTCATCTACCCTATTTTTAATGCTTTCCACTGTGTTTTTTAATTCAGAAATTGTATTCTTCATTTCCTCTTGGCCCTTGCTAATAATTTCCATTTCCTTTTTCATGTTGATATAGTTCACAGTGAGATCACTGTAGCTTCCCTGTAGTTTCTGGTAGTTGATTGTGAGCTCTTTGAACTTCCTGATCACCAGTGCTTTGAATTCAGTATCTGATAGTTGACTTGCTTCTGTTTCATCTAACATTCTTTCTGAGGATTCCTCCTTTCCTTTCGTTTGGGGATTGTTTCTTTGTCTTCCCATTGTTTGTGAGACTCTTCTTGTTAGCCTCAGCTTCTTAGATTAATCTGTTTTGACACCCTGGGTTTATGGTATGAACTTTTGTGGTGGAATGCCTGTGAATTTCAATGGTGCAGCCTCTTTTGGTTACCCTGTTGTTTTCTGCTTCCACCTACTCAAATATGCAGCAACTTGTGGCTTCTCTCCCACAACAATGTTCAATTTGTCTCTCTGACTCTACTATTGGGAGGCCTCTTCTATGCGTCCATCTCTGGTCTTTTTATATTTTCAAGTTGATTGTGACTCTTGTGGGTAAAAGAAAGAAATGATAAGTAAAGAAATAAAAGGAAGAAAGAAAAAATGGTAGGGGAATGGAAGAAAGAGCAATAAGTTTAGGAAAGAAAAAGAAATAAAACAGAAAATCCGGGAAAAGAGGACAAAAGTATGGAAAGATGAAACAGTAATAAAGTTTTAAAGAAATAACAGATTACTTTAAAAAAGGAAAAAGATAAAGAAAAGGAATGGAGAAGGAAGAAAGGTAGATAAAAAAAGAAAGAATAAAGATAAAATAAAGTAAAAAAAACAAAAAACAAAAAATGCACCAAAATACCCTCTCAAAAACACCCTCAGAAAAAGGAATGTCTCTTGTTGGCTTCAAACTAGCCGAACCGCTTTTTCTGGTTGCAGTTGGCTGAGGGTCGATTGTTGTGATGTTTTTCAGCCAGCCCCTCTCAGGATCCAGACACTTGGCGCCTCTCCCCCAGCTCCCTACAATGGGGAACTAGGAGTTTCTCGCAGCGCTCCCCTCCCAGGGGTTACTGCCATAGTCTGGTTTGCTGTGTTTGCGGGCACCTGCACCGGCCTAGTTGCCTGGTTCCCTCGGGATTGAGCACAGGCCTGCCCCCGTTCAGTTGGGAAGCCCCAGACCCTCTGCCCAATCCTGGGCTTGCTGCCAAGCTGGGTGTGAAGCAGACCAGGCTGCCGTGGCTACTGGATTCAGAGCCCCAGGCTGCACCTCTGAGTTCTCCTGGGCTGGTAACCACAGAGTCTTTGGCTGGGGCCCTTTGTCCTCCGCACCCTCTCTGTAAACTCTATCAAACAAGTCTCTCCTGGCCCCCCACTTTGCTTGGCCAGAAAGGGAGGGGGTTGAGGGTCTCAGCTCTTTTTCCAGGACCCCTCAGCCTCCCGGGCTTCCAGATAGTCTGAGGGGGGTAGACTGGAAGCTGGGAGCAGATCTGAGGACTGGGCGCCGACCTAGAAACTCTGTGTGCTCGCCATGGCACGTGCATGGTGTGTATCCCTTCTGCTCCTGTGTTTGTCTGGGTCCCCTGGCCAACCTCTGGCAAAAAAACAAAACAAACAAACAAAAAACAAAAAAACAAAAAACAAAAAAACCCTAGGGATGTAGCAGCACCACGCCGGGTGCTGGACCCAGAACCCTGTGCATGCTGAAATCTCCTCTGCTCCCCTCTGGTTGGGTCCCCCGGTCTGTCCAGGCCCAAAAATCCTAGGGAGGGAGCTTTCTGGGCGCTGAACGTTGGCCTAGGCGCCCTCTGGCACTTGCCCAGACACCCTGCTTGTGGAGCTAATAGTTCCCCAACTTGCGCGCAGGCTGAAGTTTCTTCCACACCTCGCCTGGGCCACTCGGCCTGCCCGGCAGAAAAATTCCAGGGAGGGAGCAGTCCGGGCGCTGAAGGCTGCCCCAGGAGCCCTTTGGCTCTGGCCACAGGGCTCTGGTTCCCCTACCCTGCACCGGCTGTTTCTCCCTGCTCCGTCCCAGAGACTACTGTACCGCTGCTGTCTCCCTACCGTCTGGTTCCTCCGTGACCGATGAGGTTTCTGGTCTCTTATTTTCATATATGCTTGGCAACTGCTGGCTTGCTGGCCTCACCTCCTCCGATCGGATAGGTTTCTGTCTCTTTTGTACTAGGAACTGGTATCTGCTCTGTCCTAGTCCACCGCCATCTTGAAACCCCTGAATAATATTTTTTATTACTCTTCTTTCTGTTTAGTCTTCTTTGCTTGCCTGGTTATATTGTATCATTTGACAGGTTACTTTTGTTTTCTGTTTTATAGTGTATTGCTAATTTACTGTCCTTCACTTCACTTGTGTTCCATTAGCACACTACTCAAGGCCCGATGCTCCCTATTCTTGGTATCTAGATTTCACAGATTCTGTCATATGATTGTTGCTCTAGTATTATTGAAAATAATAGCTGTTCCGTACTGTTGTAAAGACTACACAACACCTCTCCCAGATCCTAGCCTACTTCACGGTTTCCTGAACTCTATTACTCTAGTGGTTAACTCTATTCTCACACACACTACACCTATTTACTATACTTTATTCTCACCTTACCTCACAATCTGACCTTCCACATCCTCACCACTTTCTAGATACAACTCATAATCCTTCCCTCCCCAACAAGAGTCTTATGTTCTTTCCATCGTTTCTAAAAAGTGACTAGTTGCATGGTATAGCACAGTTAACACTATACATAACCAAAGGATCTCATCTCTTCTTTACCAGCTGCTATTGTAAATAGCAAAGAATACTCTCTTGCTGTCTTACACCACTTTGCCTTACCCCTCAACATGATCACAACAAGAGTAGTTGGAAGCGGTGAACACCAGGATACCTAAAGAGAACTGCACCACTGAATCTCAGAAGTATTCTACCACAGAAGGTCACATCATAAACCCTGGAAGCCAGAAAAGATCAATTTAAGAAGCTGAGAATAACAAGAAGAGTCTCACAAACAAAGGGAAGATAAAGAAACAATCCCCAAATGAAAGGAAAGGAGGGAATCTCAGAAAGAATGCTAAATGAAATAGAGGAAATTCAACTATCAGATATTGAGTTCAAAGCAATGGTTATCAGGAAGCTCCATGACCTCACACTGAATTAACAGAAACTACAGGGAAACTACAATGAAATCATTGCAAACTATATCAACATGAACAAAAAAATAGAAATTATCAACAAGGGCCAAGGGGATATGAAGAACACAATATCTGAACACAGAAGAAGGCATAAAAAGCAGGATACATGAAGCAGAAGATCTGATCAGTGAGCTGGGGGGACAAAATAGAAAAAAACACCCAGAAAGAAGAAGAAAAGGAAAAGAGGCTCAGAAATAATGAAGAGGGATTAAGAGAAACACGAGACAGGATGAAACATAATAATATCTGAATAATAGAAATACCAAAAAGAGAAGAAGAAGAGCTAGGGATAGAAAACCTATTTGAAAAATTAATGATGGAAAACTTCCCTAATTTGATGAGAGAAAAAGTTACACAAATCCAGGAAACACAGAGAGGAACCCAAAGAGGCCCATTTCAAGACACACCATAATAAAAATGGCAAAATTCCAAGACAAAGGGAGAATCTAAAAGGAAGCAAGGGAGAAAAAGGAAGTAACATACAAGGGAGCCCCAAAAAGGTTAGCTGCTGACTTCTCGGTGGAAACACTCCAAGCAGGAAGAGAATGGCAAGAAATATTCCAAGTAATGGGATCCAGAGGCCTGCAACCAGGCTACTTTACCCAGCAAGGCTCTCAATCAAGGTAGATGGCCAAATAAGGAGCATTCCAGACAAAAGAAGTCTAAAAGAATACACCTCCACCAAATCAGCTTTGCAAGACATGCTAAAGAAATTGCTTTAAGGAAAAAAGAGACAGAGAGGAACATAGGTACTAAAATGACAATGAATAAGAACCTATCAATAATAACCTTAAATATAAATGAATTAAATGCTCCAATCAAAAGACATAGAAAAGCTGAATGGATAAGAAAGCATGACCCACACATATGCTGCCTACAAGAGACCCACCTCAAGATAAAAGACCTACACAAACTCAAAGTGAAGGGCTAGAAACAAAATTTCCATGCAAACAGACAGGTAAAAAGGCCGGGGTGGCAATACTTATATCAGACATAATTAAATTTTTTAAAAAGAGCCATGAAGAGAGATCCAGAAGGTCACTTCATAATACTCAAGGGAAGAATCCACCAAGGAAAGATAAACATTGTAAATATATATGCACCCAATGTAAGAGCACCAGAATATATAATAAAAACATTAGTGGACTTCATGAAAGATATTGACAGCTAAACAAATATAGTAGGGGATTATAACATCCCACTGTCAAAAATAGACTGATCTTCCAAAACAATATCAACAAAGATATTGTGGCATTGAAAAATGCCCTAGATGAAATGGACTTCACTGATATATACAGAGAGACCCCTTCATCCCAAAGGAGCTAAAGACACATCTTTTCAAATGCACATGGAATATTTTCAAAGATAGACTACATGATAGGACAAAAACTAAACCTCAACAAATTCAAGAAAATGGAAATCATACCAAGCATTTTCTCCAACCACAAGAGACTGAAACTAGAAACCAATTCCAAAAAAACCACCACCAAAACAATCAAAATCATGGAGATTGAATAGCATGCTATTAAACAATGAATGGATCAAGAATAAAATTAGAGAAGAAATCAAAAAGTTTCTGGAAACGAATGAAAATGAACTCACAACCTCTCACAATTTATGGGACACAGTCAAGGCAGTCTTGAGAGGGAAGTTCATAGCAATACAGGCCTATTTGAAAAAGACAGAAATATTTCAAATGAAGAACCTGACCCTACACTTACAGGAACGGGAGGAACAACAACAAAGACGGTCCAGAGCAAGTAGAAGGAAGGAAATAACCAACATCACAGCAGAATTAAATGACATGGAGAATAAAAGTACAAATCTAAAAATCAAAAACATGGAGACTAAAAGTACAATTCTAAGGATCAAAGAACCGGGACTTGGTTCTTTGAAAAGATAAACAAAATCCACAAGCCTTTAAGCAGGCTCACCAAGAAAAAAGAGAGAGAACCCATATAAACACAATCAGAAATGAAAGAGGAGAGATTACAACTGATACCACAGAAATACAAAGGATTGTAAGAAATTACTATGAAGAACTGTATGCCAAGAAATTTGAAAACTTAAGTGAAATGGACAAGTTTCTAGAAAGATATAATCTTCTAAAACTCAATGAAGAAGAAGCACAAAGTGTGAACATACCAATAACAGCAGATGAAATTGAAGCAGTAATCAAAAAACTCTCATCACACAAAAGCCCTGGACCAAATGCTTCCACAGGATAATTCTACAAAACATTTCAGGAAGAGCTAACCCCTATTCTTTATAGACTATTCGAAAGAATTCAAAATGATTGAAGACTCCCAAACTCTTTTTATGAAGCCAGCATCATTCTAATTCCAAAACCAGATAGAGACACAACAAAGAAAACTTCAGGCCAATATCGCTGATGAACATAGACCCTAAAATCCTCAACAAAATATTGGCAAACTGCATCCAACAATACATTAACAAGGTCATACACCTTGACCAGTGGGATTCATCCCAGGGATGCAAGAATGGTTCAACATTCCAAAATCAGTAAATGTAATATGCCATATAAACAAAAGCAAAACAAAAAACACATGATCATATTAATAGATACAGAAAATCATTTGGTAAGGTACAGCAACCATTTATGATGAAAACATTCAAGCAAAGTGGGAATAGAGGGAGCATTCCTTAACATAATAAAGGCCATGTATGAAAGACCTACACCAACATCATAGTCAATGGGCAAAAACTCAAATCTTTTCCACTAAGATCAGGAATGAGACAAGGTTGTCCCTTTTCACCACTTATATTCAATAGAGTACTGGAAATCCTAGCCATAGCAATGAGACAAGAAAAGGAAATAAAAGGCATCCAAATTGAAAAGGAGGAAATAAAACTGTCATTGTTTGCAGATGACATGATAGTGTACATAGAAAATCCTATAGACTCCACCCAAAAACTACTCAATGTAATAAATGAATTTGGCAAAACAGCGGGATACAAGTCCATATTCAGAAATCAGAGGCATTTTGGTATACCAACAATGAAACAGCAGAAGCAGAAATCAAGAAAAAAATCCATTTGATATAGCAAAAAGAAAAAGAAAATACCTAGGAATAAACTTACCCAAGGAGTTAAAACACCTGTATACAGAAAACTACACAACACTGAAGAAAGAAATCAAGGAAGACACAAACAAATGGAAACATATACTGTTGGGAACTGCCCTGCCTGGTTTCGGGAATTGTGACTGCCTCCCATGGCTAAGTGAACAACCTCCAGAATGCAGGTCACAGGAGAGAAAGCTTGTCTCTAGCAGCAAGCTCTTCTTCTGCTTCTTCCCCTGCCCCCAAAGCATGGTCGATGTCCATGGTGGGTGCGACCCCTCAAAGAGGGGCAAACTAGTCCAGACATGATTACTTGGGAGGCCATCATGGAAGAACTTGGGGGCTATGACAAAGAGGGAGCAATGGACCCTGGTCTCCCTGGCTATTGTGACATAGCCCAAGTCCTCATTTCTGGGAGAAACCCTGCCTGGCTCTAATCCACTTGAGCCTAAAAACCTATGATGGGGAAGGTAGTACAGCCCTGTTCTGGAAAGGGCAGGTATCTGGTATAAATCAGGCCTAAGAAAGAATATGTAGGACTTCCGCCAAGATGGAGAAGTAGGTGGAGGTTCCACCTCACCTCTGTGCACAACCAAATATAAGAACAACTATTTTTAACAGCAGTCACAACCAAGCCACACGGAAAATCGACAATACGGAGTCCAAAGGACAACTAGATACTCGGCTGGACCGGTACGAGGAGCGAGGCCAGCAGCGGAGCAGGTTAGCAAGAAAAAATTCCCGGGGAGGTGCGCGGTGCGCGCAGGCAACCGAGGGCGCTGATCGCCAGTGAGCTGGCTGCCGGAGCGCACAGGGAAGAGGCGCGGTGGCTCGGTCGTTCACGCGCATTTACGTGGGGAGAAACCACTGAGAAGGGAAACCCGTGCGGTGCAGCAGGCTCGCAAAATTAGGATCGGATAAGCAAGCCCGAGGCGTTTGAGTGACTGGATGCGCTGGGCTAGCGGAGAGGAATGCCATTGCTCCCTCTCTGACCCCGCCCCCACACACAGCGTCACAAACCAGCGACCTGGGTCGCCCCGTCCTGGTAAACAACTAAGGCTTCGCTCCGCTCACTTAACAGCACGAATAGACCAAAAATGGCTCTAGGACAACTCAGAGCACCAGAACCGATAGACCTAAGTGATGAAGAAATAGCCAGTCTTTCAGATGCACAGTTCAAAACACTGGTTATAAAGATCCTTACAGAACTGGTGGATTTTAGTCACGAATTAGAGAAACATATGGAAGCTAAATTAATTGAAATGAATGCTGATACAAAAGATACCAATAGTAATGGAAAGAAAATTGGGATTCAAATCAAGGGAGAGGACCAGACGGAAGAAAAAAATGATAAAACAGAAAGGAATGAAGAAATAAGAATTCAGAAAAATGAGGAGAAGCTTAGGAACCTCCAGGACATCTTTAAACGCTCCAACATCCGAATTATAGGGGTACCAGAAGGGGGAAAGGCACAACCACCAGTTGAAAAATTATTTGAACAAATAATAAAGGAGAATTTCCCCAAGATGGCAAAGGAAATAGACTTCCGGATAATCCAGGAAGCTCAGAGAGTCCCAAAGAAGTTGGACCCAAGAAGGAACACACCAAGGCACATCATAATTACATTAGCCAAGATTAAAATGAAGGAGAGAATCCTAGAAGCAGCAAGAGCTAAGGGGACAGTCACCTACAAAGGAGTTCCCATCAGACTGTCAGCTGATTTCTCAAAAGAGACCTTACAGGCAAGAAGGGGCTGGAAAGAGGTATTCCAAGTCATGAAAAACAAAGATCTACAACCAAGATTGCTCTACCCAGCAAAACTTTCATTTAGAATGAAAGGACAGATAAGGTGCTTCTCAGATAAGATCAAATTCAAGGAGTTCATCATCACCAAGCCCTTATTATATGAAATGTTAAAGGGACTTATCTAAGAAAAAGAAGTTAAAGAAACATGAACAGTGAAAGGACAACAAACTCACAGTTATTAACAACCACACCTAAAACAAAAGCAAACTAAAAGGACAGCTAGATCAGGAGTAGAAACATAGAAATGAAGATCTCAAGGAGGGTTAGCAACAGGGGAGTGGGAGGAAGAGAAGGGGGGAGAAGGTACAGAAAATAAGTAGCATAGAAAATAGAAGTGGATAGAAGATAGATGGGGGGGCAAGAATAGCATGGGAAATATAGAATCTAAAGGAATTGAGACACATGGTCATAAACTAAAGGGGGGGTAATGGTGGGGATGGGGGGTAGGGTGGAGGGGAATGAAGGGGGGAAGAGAACAACTGTAACAGCATAATCAATAAAAAATTTAAAAAAAAAGAAAGAATATGTAAAAATCCTGTGAAACTTGCTTTGTTTAGAATGCTCTTATCCAAGATTGATCTATCCAGCAAAGCTTTCATTTAGAATGGAAGGACAGATAAAGTGCTTCTCAGATAAGATCAAGTTCAAGGAGTTCATCATCACCAAACCCTTATTATATGAAATGTTAAAGGGACTTACCTAAGAAAAAGAAGATAAAAAAGATAAACAGTGAAAGGACAGCAAACTCACAGTTGTTAAGGACCACACCTAAAAGAAAAGCAAACTAAGAGGACAGCTAGATCAGGAGAAGAACCATAGAAATGGAGATCACATGCAGGGTTAGGAACAGGGGAGTGGGAGGAGGAGAAGAGGGGAGAAGGTACACAGAATAAGTAGCATAGACGGTAGGCAGAAAATAGACAGGAGGAGGGCAAGAATAGTATGGGAAATATAGAATCTAAAGAACTCATGACACAAGGACATAAAAGAAAGGGGGGGCATTATGGGGGAGGGGTGTGCAGGGTAGAGGGAAATGAAGGGGGAAATAGAACAACTGTAATGGCATAATTAATAAAATATATTTAAAAAAATAGAAATAAATAAAATGAAAATGTTACCACAAAATGGAAAAAAAAAAGAATGCTGTCATTTAAATGATAAGGGTCCAAGCAAGAAGTTGATTCCTCAAAGTTTTATGGCTCTGTTAGCTATCTGACCCTGACTGAGAATAAACCCTCATAGTTCTTTGAATGATATCTATTGTTTGATCCTTACCTGTATTCTTGTGCAAATGAACCCAATAAAAGCTCCTTGAGCAATGGGCTCTTGGCCCTTCCTCTTTGAGGGATCAGCCACCTTTACTCCCCAAGCTAATTATGTCTTGGTAATGTTCACTTTTATCCCTGGAAGAGCGGGGGACTTGTGAGGAAAGTTGTCCCCACAATATACCATGTTCATGGATTAGAAGAATTAACATCATCAAAATGTCCATACTACCCCAAACAATTTACAGATTTAATGCAATACCTATTAAAGTACCAATGACCTATTTCAAGGACATAGAACAAACACTTCAATAATTTATATGGGACCATAAACGACCCTGAATAGGAGCTCCAATCTTGAGAAATAAGAGCAAAGTAGAAGGGATCACAGTACCTGGTACCAAACTGTATTACAAGGCCACTGTAATCAAAACAGCCTGGCACTGGCATAAAAACAGAGACATGGAACAGTGGAACAGAACAGAGAGCCCAGAAATAAACTGAAGTCTCTGGGTCATTTAATATTCCACAAAGGGGGAAGCTGCATAAAATGGAGTAAAGATAGCCTCTTCAACAAATGGTGTTGGGAGAACTGGAGAGCTATGTGCAAAAAAAAAAAATGAAACTGGAGGACCAACGTACACCATACACCAAAATAAATTCAAGGTGGATAAAAGACTTAAATATAAACCATAACACCACTAAAGTCCTAGAGGAGAACATACGCAAGAAAATCTCAGACATTTCATGCAGCAATATTTTTACTGATATGTCCCCTAGAGTAAGGAACATAAAGGAAAGAATAAACAAATGGGATCTCATCAAAATAAAAAGCCTCTGCACAGCTAAAGAAAACAACATTAAAATTAAAAGAGATCCAACTGTATGGGAAAACATATTTGCCAATGATACCTCAGACAAGGGTTTAATCTCCAAAACATATAAAGAACTTACATGACTCCACTCTAAGAAGACAAGCAACCCAATTGAAAAATGGGCAAAGGACTTGAACAGACACTTCTCCAAGGAGTACATACAGAGGATCCAGAGACACATGAAAAAATGCTAAATATCTCTAGCTATCAAATAAATGCAAATTAAAACCACAATCAGATACCATTTCACACCAATGAAAATGGCCATCATAAACAAACCAACAAACAAGAAGTGTTGGAGAGGTTGTGGGGAAGAGGGGTCCCTAGTTCACTGTTGGTGGGATTGCAGACTGGTACAACCACTATGGAGAACAGTGTGGAATTTTCTCAGGAAACTAAAAATGGAACTGCCTTTTGCTCCAGCCATTCCACTGCTAGTATTATATCCTAAGGACACTGAAACACCAATCGAAAGGAACCTATGCACCCCAGGGGCTTCCACCAAGATGGAGGACAGGTGGAAACACTATACCTTCTTGCACAACCAAGTCTAAAAACAACAAAATTTTAGCAAAAAAACCACATCCAAACCACAGAAAATTAAACAATACAGGAGTCCAACAACAACAAAACACTCAGCTAGACTGGTAAGAGGGGCAGAGCCAGCAGCAGAGAGGGTCAGGCAAAAAAAATCCCCCAACCCAGGCATGCAGGCAGCCAAGGGGGGAACCCAGATGTGGGGGTAGCGATGGGCAGACTCAGTGAAGGTGCAAGACCGCAGGATGACTGAGGTCACACATTTGCATGCAGATAAACCAGTGAAGAAGCTAGCAGTGAGACAGACCTCACTGGCCCCAGTGGCGGGAAGCAGCAGAGGAGACCACTCACTGACCCCGCCCCCACATACAGCATCACAACCCAGCGACCGGGAGGCCCAGCCCTGGTGAACACCTAAGGCTCCTCTCCTCATACATAACTGGCGCAAACAGATGAAAACATGTCTCAAGAATGACTCAGAGCCCAGAGCCAATAAATCTAAGTGAACAAGAAATTGCCAACCTCTCAGATGCACAGTTCTAAACACTGGTGATCAGGATGCTCACAGAACTGGTTGATTTTAGCCACAAATTAGACAAACATATGAAGGCTAAACTAATTGAAATGAAGGGAAATGCACAGGAAAGCAATAGTGATGGAAAGGAAACTGAGACCCAAATCAAGGGAGTGGACCAGAAGGAAGAAAAAATGACCAAACAGAAAAATATGAAGAAACAAGAATTCAAAAAAAATGATAAGAGGCTAAGTAACCTCCAGGACATCCTTAAACGCTCCAACATCTGAATTATAGGGGTACCAGAAGGGGAAGAGAAACAGCCAAAAGTGGAAAAATTATTTGAACAAATAATAAAAGAGAACTTCCCCAATCTGGCAAAGGCAATAGACTTCCAGAAAATCCAAGAAGCACAGAGAATCCCAAAGAACTTGGACCCAAGAAGGAACACACAGAGGCACATCAGAATTACATTAGCCAAGATTAAAATGAAGGAGAGAATCCTGGAAGCAGCAAGAGATAAGGGGACAGTCACCTACAAAGGAGTTCCCATCAGACTGTCAGTGGATTTCTCAAAAGAGACCTTACAGGCAAGAAGGGGCTAGAAAGAAGAATTCCAAGTTATGAAATCCAAAGACCTACAACCAAGATTGCTCTATCCAACAAAACTTTCATTTAGAATGGAAGGACAGTTAAAGTGCTTCTCAGATAAGATCAAATTCAAGGAGTTCATCATCACCAAGCCCTCATTATATGAAATGTTAAAGATACTTATCTAAGAAAAAGAAGATAAAAAAGATGAACAGTGAAAGGATGGCAAACTCACAGTTATTAGCAAGCATACCTAAAATGAAAGCAAACTAAGAGGACAGCTAGATCAGGAACAGAACCATAGAAATGAAGATCACATGGAGGGTTAGCAACAGGGGAATGGGAGGAGGAGAAGGGGGAAGAAGGTACAGAACATAAGTAGCATAGATGGTATTTAGAAAATAGATAGGGGTGAGGGCAAGGATAATAGGGGAAATATAGAATCTAAAGAACTTGAGACACGGGTCATAAACTAAAGGGGGGGGAATGGTGGGGGAGGGGTGTGCAGGGTAGAGGGGAATGAAGGGGTAAAATAGAACAACTGTAATGGCATAATGAATAAAATATATTAAAAAAAGAAACTTGTATAATCTTATTAACCAATGTCACCCCCAAATAATTTAATTAAAAAATTTAAAAGGAACCTATGTACCCCAATGTTCATAGCAGCACAATTTATAATAGCCAAGTTGCTGGAAGCAACCTAGGTGCCCATCAATAAATGAATGGATCCAAAAACTATGGTACATTTACACAACAAAATTTTATGTAGCAAAAAAAATTAAGGGGCTCCTACCCTTTGCAACAGCATGGATGGAACTGGAAAGCATTATGCTAAGTGAAATAAGCCAAGTGGTGAAAGACAAATACCATATCATCTCACCTTTAACAAGAACCTAAATAACAAAACAAACAAGCAAGCAAAATATAACCAAAGACACTGGAATAGAGAACAGGCTTACAGTGTCCAGAAAGGAGAAGGGAGGGAATTCCAGGGGAAAAGAAGAAGGGTTTATAGGAATAAGTGTAAAAGACACAATCACAAGAAGTAGGGTGGGTGGAAATGGGAGGGATAGGGAAGGGCTGTGTGGGTGTGCTGAGATAGTAGTAACAGACAGAAAAATGTACTTGAAAAACTACTAAAAAATAAATAGATAAATAAAAAGGAAAAAAACATGCAAACATTTCAAATAAGCAAACTAACCCTACATTTACAACAACTGGAGGAACAGCAACAAGCAAAGCCCAGAGCAAGTACAATGAAGAAAATAACTAAGATAAGAGCAGAATTGAATAACATAGAGAGTAAGAAAATAACCAAAGGATCAATGAATCCAGGAGCATGTTCTCTGAAAAGATAAACAAAATTGACAAGCTTTTAAGCAGACTAATCAAGAAAAAAATACAGAAGACCTAAATAAATAAAATCAGAAATCAAAGAGGAGACTTCTGCCAAGATGCAGGCATAGGTGGAGATGCCGTGCCTTCTCACACAACCAAGTTTAGAGACAACTAAATATTAGCAACAGAAAACATAGTCAGAACACAGAAAATTGAACTTTTTGGAAGTCTGTTAACAACAAATTCTTCAGCCTGACTGGTAAGGGGCAAAACCAGCAGCTGGAGGAGCTGGGTAGCACAGGAAAACTTGGTCAGATGGACTCAGGCGCACAGAATCCAGGCGCAGGGTTGGACCTAGTGAGAGGCCCAGCAACCACAGGGAAACAGCGAGGGAGCAGTGCTGCGGGTTGACTGTGGTTGCGTATTTGTGCTCGGATAGACAAGGGAGGGAGTGGGCGATTGCACCAGGACCCAGCAGGTCCCCATGGCAAGTGGCAGTGGAGGAGGGCGCCGCCATTTCCCTGCTCTGACCCCACCTCCACATACAGTGTCATAACCCAGCGACTCTGAGTGGCCCGGCCCTGGTGAACCACCTAAGGCTCTGCTCCTCACCCAGCTGTGCAAAACAGAAGAGGGGGCCGCCATTTCCCTGCTCTGACCACACGCCCACATACAGCATCACAACCCAGCGACCTGGGAGTCCAAGGCTCCGCTCTTCACACTTAATGAGCATGAACAGACCGAAAATGGCTCCAGAAGATCTCAAAGCCCCAGAGCCTATAAATCTAAGCGATGAAGAAATAGCACAACTCTCAGATGCACAGTTTAAAACACTGGTGATCAGGATCCTCATAGAACTGGTTGATTATAGCCACAAATTAGACAAACATATGAAGGCGAAACTAACTGAAATGAATGGAATTGCACAGGAAACCAATAGTGATGAAAAGGAAACTGGGACTCAAATCAATGGAGTGGACCAGAAGAAAGCAAATAATGGCCAAAAAGAAAAGAGTGAAGAAGCAAGAATTCAAAAAAAAATGCAGAGAGTCTTAGGAACCTCCAAGACATCTTTAAACGCTCCAACATCCGAATTATAGGGGTACCAGAAGGGGGAAAGGAACAGCCACCAGTGGAAAACTTATTTGAACAAATAATAAAGGAGAATTTCCCCAATCTGGCAAAGGAAATAGACTTCCAGGAAATCCAGGAAGCTCAGAGAGTCCCAAAGAAGATGGACCCAAGAAGAAACACACAGAGGCACATCAGAATTACATTAGCCAAGATTAAAATGAAGGAGAGAATCCTAGAAGCAGCAAGATCTAGGGGGACAGTCACCTACAAAGGAGTTCCCATCAGACTGTCAGCTGATTTCTCAAAAGAGACCTTACAGGCAAGAAGGGGCTGGAAAGAGGTATTCCAAGTCATGAAATCCAAAGACCTACAACCAAGATTGCTCTATCCAGCAAAACTTTCATTTAGAATGGAAGGACAGATAAAGTGCTTCTCAGATAAGATCAAATTCAAGGAGTTCATCATCATCAAGCCCTTATTATATGAAATGTTAAAGGGACTTACCTAAGAAAAAGAAGTTAAAAAACATGAACAGTGAAAGGACAGCAAACTTACAGTTATTAACAACCACACCTAAAACAAAAGCAAACTAAAAGGACAGCTAGATCAGGAGTGGAAACATAGAAATGAAGACCTCAAGGAGGGTTAGCAACAGGGGAGTGGGAGGAGGAAAAGGGGGGGAGAATGTACAGAAAATAAGTAGCATAGACAGTAGATAGAAAATAGATGGGGGGCAAGAATAGTATGGGAAATATAGAATCTAAAGAAAACTTGAGACACATGGTCATAAACTAAGGGAGGGGGTAATGGTGGGGATGGGGGGGTAGGGTGGAGGGGAATGAAGGGGGGAATAGAACCACTGTAATGGCATAATCAATGAAAAATAAATTTAAAAAATAAATCAAAGAGGAGAGATCAAAACTGATACTATAAAAATACAGAGGATTGTTAGAAATTACAAAGAAATATATGCCAAGAAATTTGAAAACCTAGGAGAAATGGACAAATTTTAAGAAAAATATACTCTCCCAAAACTGAATGAAGAAGGAGAAAGCCTGAAGAGACTGATAGCAGGTGATGAAATCAAAACAGTACTCAAATACTCCTGTAACACAAAAGGGATCAGATGGTCTCACAAGAGAATTTTACAAAACATTTAAGAAATAGTTCATTTCTTTCATCCTCACACTATTCCAAAAAATCCAAAATGATGGAAGACTCTCAAACACTTTTATTTATACACCAAGTATCATAATTCCAAAAGCAGATAAAGACACAACAAAGGAAGAAAACTGTAGGCCAATATCACTGATGAACATAGATGCCAAAACCCTCAACAAAATATTGGCAAACCACATCAAGCAATACATTAAAAAGATCATAGACCATGACCAATTGGGCTTCATGCCAGGGATGCAAGGATGATACAATATTTGTAAATCAATAAATATAATACATCATATTATATAATACATATATAATTATATATGTATAATTATATATGTATAAACAAATGGGATCTCATCAAAATAAAAAGCTTCTGCAGGGCTAAAGAAAACAGTATTAAATTAAAAAGACAACCAACTGTATGGGAAAACATATTTGCCAATGATACCTCAAACAGAGGTTTAATTTCCAAAATATACAAAGAACTTACACGACCCCACTCTAGGAAGACATCTAACCCAATTAAAAAATGGGAAAAGGACTTGAACAGACACTTCTCTAAAGAGGACATACAGAATATCCAGAGACACATGAAGAGATGCTCAATATCGTTAGCTATCAGAGAGATGCAAATTAAAACCACAATGAGATGCCACTTTACACCAGTCAGGATGGCTATCATATACAAAGCAACAAACAACAAATGTTGGAGAGGTTGTGGGGAAAAGGGGTCCTTAGTTCACTGTTGGTGGGATTGCAGACTGGTACAACCATTATGGAAAACAGTATGGAATTTTCTCAGAAAAATAAAAAATCGACCTGCCTTTTGACCCAGCAATTCCACTGCTAGGATTATACCCCAAGAATCCTAAAACATCAATTTCAAAGAACCTATGCACCACAATGTTCATAGCAGCACAATTTACAATAGCCAAGAATTGGAAGCAACCTAGGTGCCCATCAGTAAATGAATGGATACAAAAAATTGTGGTACATATACACAATGGAATTCTATGCAGCAGAGAGAAAGAAGGAGCTACTACCTTTTGCAACAACATGGATGGAACTGGAAAGCATTATGCTGAGTGAAATAGGCCAGGCATTGAAGGACAAATACTATATGATCTCACCTTTGACAGGAAGCTAAAGAATAAAACAAACAAGCAAACAGAACAAAAACAAAGACGCTGAAATAGAGAACAAGTGGGCAGCGACCAGAGGGGAGAGGGAAGGGAACCTAAGGGGGAAAAGGGGGAGGGATTTTGAGGAACAAGTATGAAAGACACAGAGATGAGGACGGGGGGGTGGGGTGGGATGGAAGAAATAGATAAAAAAAATGTACTTGAAAAGTAACTAAATAAAATTTATATTAAAAAAATAATAATATACAATTATATAATTGTATATTGTATAATACATATATAATAAAGTATAATATAATACATATAATATAATTACATAGGTCCAGAGACATATGAAAGGATGCTCAGCATCACTAGCCAACAGAGAGACGCAAATTGAAACCACAATGAGATACCACTTTACACCAGACAGAAAGGCCATCATAAACAAATCAAGAAAGAAGTGCTGGCGAGGTTGTGGAGTAAAGGGAACCCTAGTGAACTGCTGGTGGGAATGCAGACTGGTTCAGCCACTGTGGGAAACAGTATGGAATTTCCTCAGAAAACTGAAAATGGACCTGCCTGTTGACCCAGCAATTCCACTGCTGTGATTACATCCTAGGAATCCTGAAACACCAATTCAAAAGAACCTATTAACCCCAATGTATATAGCAGCACAATTTACAATAGCCAAGTGCTTGAAGCAACCCAAGTACCCATCAGTAAATGACTAGATCAAAAACTACGGTACATTTACACAATGGAATGCTACACAGCAGAGAGAAAGAAGGAGCTCCTACCATTTTCAAGAGCATTGATAGAATTGGAGAGCATTATGTTAACTGAAATAAGCTAGGCCATGAAAGACAAATACCATATGATCTCACCTATATGTGGAACCTAATCAACAGAAAAAAGAAGCAAGGAAAATATAACCAGAAACTTTGGCATTTATGTATCTTATGATGTGATCATAATGTCCAATAACAATATGTCACTGAAAAGTTATCACAATATATTGACTATATACTCCTTCATCTCATTTGAAATCTCCTTCCCGCCTTCCCCTCTGGCAACCATAAACTTGTTCTTGGTTTCCATAAGTCTGTCTTTGTTTTATTTTCTTCATTTGCCTTTTAAAGATTCCATGTATAAGTTAAATGCTACAGCATTTGTCTTTTTCTGACTTATTTTTTCTTACCACAATACCTTCTAGATCCATCCATGTTGTTACAAATGGCAAGATTTTATTCTTTTTGTGGCTGAGTAATATTCCATTATATGTAGCTACCACAACTTCTTTATCCATTTGTCTATCAGTGAACAACTAAGTTACAATGTAAACATGGCTTGCCTCCTTGCACAACCACATCAAAATTATAACTAAACTATAAAACAACCATTATTCTGTATCATCAGACATCAAGTTGACTGGAAGTCTGACAACTATGGAAATTTAAAAACCACATTCATCCTGACTGATAGAAGGGGTAGAGATGCAAAGATGTGGAACAGACTGGTACTATATCCAATTGTGTGAATACAAATTTGGGAGGGCTATCTCACCAGAAAGGGGTCCCAACCCCATAATAGTTCCCTTAGCCCAGGGTTCCAGTGGCAGGAAGATAAGTCCCCATATTTCTGGCTGTAGAAACCAGTGGGGATTGAGTTGGTGAAAGAAACTGCTAAATTACCAAGCAGTTCCTCTTAAAGAACCCACACATGAACTTACTCAGACTCACTCTCTCTGAGCTCCAGCACTGGTTTATGGGGAAGAACTCAAGTGTCTGGCATCAAACTGAGAGCTGGGGGACAGCTTTCTCCCAGACGGAATGGCAGGCAGAGGCACTGTCTCTTTTCTGAATCCTTCCTCCACAGAGCCACAGAGCCAGGAGGAAGCTGCATCTCTGAGACTCCATCAACATGGCTCAAATTGTTTGCTCTTCCCAGGTAATTCCCTGAGGCTCCAGCCCATTGAACATATGTGCCTATCCAAGCTGTTACTGGCTTTTCCATATAAATGGCTTGCCTTGGCTCATGCTACACATCATTTAAATCCTCTCAAACAATAGCCAGCCTAAGCAAGCTCTCAGGCCTCAAACCCCTAGCTAAGTGGTCCCAGGCCCAGCACTAGCAGCAGTCAGTGTAGGTTCAAAGCTTGGCTTCGCCTTGGAGTTTCCAACCCCAGCATAACTACATCTGCAACCATCTTTGTAGATTACTTTGTAGTTCATGCAGGGTGGCTCAGGGCAGAACACAGGTGGTAGTTGACCTTGGTATGCACCACCTAGAAAACCCCAGGGCCAGTGCACTCAGTGGACAGCTGAAGACCACATTGGAGCATCACCACCGTACCCCTGCACAACTGATCCTCCACACGGAGGATCCACAAGGAGAAGGTTGGTGGCTAGTGGTAACAGCCAGTCATTACAGATGACTGGCACAGGCAAATCCCTCCCATTGATCAGCCAACAGCAACCAAGGCTCAACTACAAGAGGAAGGTGTACTCAACCCACACAAAGAGTGCACATCAAGTACCCAGTTTGGGAAGCTGTGCCACTGGACCCTACAGGACAGCTATTACATTAGGCCACACTACCAAAACAGGGAGTCATAGCAGCTTTAACTAATACATAGGAATAAACATAGGGAGGCTGACACAATGAGGAGACAAAGAAACATGACCCAAATGAAAAAACAGATTAAAACTCCAAAAAAAGAACTAAACAAGATGTAAGCAATCAAATTTAAAATTCAAAACATTGAGTATAAGGATGCTCAAGGAACCTAGTGAGGACCTCAACAGCATAAAAAAGATTCAGTCACAATCAAGGAGACACTAATTGAAATAAAGAACAATTTACAGGGAATCAACAGTAGAGCGGATGAAACCAAATCAATGATATGAAACGTAAGGAGGAAAAAAAACAATCAATCAGAAAAACAAGAAGAAAACAGAATCTAGAAAAATAGGTTAGTATAAGCAGTCTCTGAGACAGCTTCAAGATACCAAAAAGTGCATTGCATGGTTACCAGAAAGAGAAGAGAAAGAGCAAGAAATTGGAAATCTATTTGAAAAAATAAAGGGGAAAAAAGCCTTTCCTAATTTGAAGAAAATAGACATGCAAGTCCAGGGAGCACAGAGTCCCAAACATGATAGATGCAAGGAAGCCCACACCAAAACATGTAATTAAAATGCCAAAAGTCAAAATAAAAAGAGAATCCTGTAGGAGACTGTTCTGCGTGGTGTGGGCCCAGCTCCCACTCGAAGATGCACAGGACCCACACCAATGGATAGGTTCTCCCGTGGGGAATCAGGCCTACAATATGCCTAGGCTGCTTTGAGTCTTGCTTTTTGCTAAAAATTCCCTCACCCAGATTTGTGGCAAACATTTACTGCAAAGTAACTTCCTAAAATCCATGCTAAACCTTCCAAGAATTAATGTAACCCGGTCAACCACTTTTGCCCTTTTCATTAGCAAATATTCCTCTTCTGTGATGTGATTAGCATCATTGGCTCCGTTGTTTGATGTAAAAGATAACCACCTAAAGCAACTTGTGCACAGTAAATGAGGACCACCATGTAATGTGCCAAGAAACTCAATAAAGACTGGTCATGGCAAGGGCCAAGGCTTTTGCTCCCCTTGAGAGAAAAAGCCATGCTGTCCCTTTCCTCCACTGGACTTGGTAGTTTGTGTGAATGTCTCATTTCATCCATAATGATGTGGACACTGTGGGCCGGTGCCCTCATCAGAATTCTAAAAGCAGCAAAAGAAAAGCAGTTAGTTACCTACAGGGGAGTTCCCATAAAATTGTTAGCTGATTTCTCCAAAGAAACTTTTAGACTAAAAGGGATTGCCAAGAAATATTCAAAATCATGAAAAGCAAAGAACTACAGCCAACATTGTTCCAACCAGCAAAGCTATAATTTAGAAACAAAGGCAGATCATAAGGAGATTTTCAGACAAGGAGATTTTCAGACCAGAAAAAAAAACGGAAGAAGTTTATTATCACCAAGCCATTATTATATGAAATGTTAAAGGGATTTATTTAAGAAAAACAAGAAGATCAAAACTATGAACAATAAAGTGGCAGTAAATGCGTATCTATCAATAACTTAATCTAAAAAACAAACTAAGCAAATAAAAACAGAAAGAATCCTGGATGGGGAGAGCATTATAATGGTTACAGAACAGAGGGGTTTAGGGAAATGGGTAAAAAGATGAGGAATTAAGAAGTACAAATTGGTAGTTACAGAATAGCCATGGGAATGTAAAGCACAATATAGAAATGGAGTAGTCAAAGCACTTATACTCATGACCAATGGACATGAACAAAGCTGTGAGGATTGCCTGAGAGAGTGAGGTGAGATGAGGTTTTTTCTTTCCTCCTTTTCTTTTTTAATATATTATATTGATTATACTGTTACAGTTGTCCCATTTTTTTCTCCTCTTTATTTCCCTCTGCCCAGCAACCCCCATCCCACCAGCATTCCCCTGCCTTAGTTCATGTCCATGGGTTGTACATATAAGTTCTTTGGCTTCTACATTTCCCATACTATTCTTAAATTCCCCTGTCTATTTTCTATCTACCATTTATGCTTCTTGTTGCCTCTACCTTTTTCCCCACTCTCCCCTCATCCCCTCCCCACTGATAACCCTTCCTATGATCTCCATTTCTGTGATTCTGTTCCTGTTCTAGTTGTTTGCTTAGTTCATTTTTGTTTTTTAGGTTCTTCTGCTGATAGTTGTGAGTATGTTGTCATTTTACTGTTCATAGTTTGATCTTATTTTTCTTAGAAAAGTCCCTTTAACATTCATATTATAAGGGCTTGGAGACTTTGAACTCTCTTAACTTGACCTTATCTGGGAAGCACTTTATCTGCCCTTCCATTCTAAATGATAGCTTTGCTGGATAGAGGAATCTTGGATGTAAGTGTTTGCCTTTCATGACTTTGAATACTTCCTTGCAGCCTCTTCTTGCTGTAAGGCTTTGTTTGAGAAATCAGCAGAGTCTTATGGGAATTCCTTTGTAGATAACTGTCTCCTTTTCTCTTGCTGCTTTTAAGATTCTCTCCTTGTATTTAATGTTGGGTAACTTAGTTCTGAGGTGTCTTGGTGTTTGCTTCCTTGGGTCCATTTTTTGGGGACTCTCTGAGCTTCCCGGACTTCCTGGACATCTATTTCTTTGCCAAATTAGGGAAGTTCTCCATTATTTTTTTAAATAAGTTTCCAATTTCTTGCTCTTCCTCTTCTCCTTCTGGCACCCCTGTGATTGGGATGTTGGAGAGTTTAAAGTTGTCCCAGAGGTTCCTAAGCCTCTCTTCATTGTTTTGAATCCTTGTTTCTTCATTTTGTTCTGGGTGAATGTTTATTTTTTCCTTCTGCTCCAAATTGATGATTTGAGTCCAGGTTTCCTTCCCATAACTGTTGGTTTCCTGTATATTTTCCTTTGCATAGCCTTCACTTCTTCCTCTATTTGGAAACCATACTCAACCACTCTGTGAGCATCCTGATTACCAGTGTTTTGAACTCTGCACCTGATTGGTTGACTATCTCTTTTTCTTTTAGTTCTATTTTCAGAGTTGTGATCTGTTCTTTCATTTGGGATATAATTTTTTGTCTTGGCACTCCTGTGACATAGTAAGGGGAAGAACCTTAGGTATTTGCCAGGGTGGGGCAACCCACATTGCTGTACTGTGGCACTGTATGTGGGGGAAGGGTCAGAGAGGAAACAGTGCTGCTTTCCTGGCTCTCCACCAGCTTTCAGCCACTTCCCCAACTACCCAAAAGCAAATTGGGCCCTTCTGGTGCTGATTCCAGGGTGGGTGATTTTGTGTACCTTTTATGGCCCTGTGGGTCTCTTCAGTGACTTCCCCTGTGAGGCTGGAAGTTTTTCCTACCACCAGAACCCCCATGATATTTTACTGTCAGAGGTTTTGAGGCTTTATTTCCCAGTGCAGAACACTGGATTGCATTGTCTATCTTGCTTCCCAGTCGTTCTTCCCAGTTATCTAAATGCAAATATGGGGCAGCCCAGTCCACCAGCTGCTGCCTTACTGTGTGTCCTCTCTGCCTCAGTTCCCCTTCACAGCCACTCCTACCAGTCTGAATGAATATTTCTTCTTTAACTCCTTAGTTGCTGGACTTTCATACAGTTCAATTTTCTGGCAGTTCTGGTTATTTTTTGTTTTTAAATTTGTTGTTGTCCTTCTTTTGGTTGTGTGAAGATGCAAAGTGTATCTATGCACATCTCCATCTTGGCCAGAAGTACCTAAAACTGCAGGTATACAATTGTATATTATCTGTATATTGCATTGCGTGTTCATCACCCCAAGTCAAGTTTCCTTCCATCATCATGTATCCCCACTTTACCCTCTCCTACCTTTTACCACCCCCTTTCCCTCTAGTAGTCACCATATTGTTAATTGTGTATATGAGGTGTTTTTTTATTAACCCCTTGAACTTTTTCACCCAGTTCCTCTTCCCCCTCCTCTCTGCCATCTGTCAGTCTAGTCTCTATTTTGCCTAAAACATTTGGTAATCCTGCACACAGCTTTTATGAAAGCAAATTACAGCTGTAAAACAGATTGTCCAGAAGAGAAAGCCATGGATTCAAAAGATGCTCCAGCAAAGATGGAGGTGTAGGTGGATACATTTTACTACCTTGTACAATCAAAAGAAAGACAAACACCAATTTAAAAACAAAACAAAAAAAACCAACCAGAACTGCCAGAAAATTAAACTGTATGGAAGTCCAACAACCAAGGAGTTAAAGAAGAAACATCCATCCAGACCAGTAGGAGGAGGGGCAGAGATGGGCAGCCAGAATGGAGAGGATATGCAGCCAGGTGGTGGCTGGAAGACCAGTCCCATATTTAAATGTGGCTGAACCAGGAGGAACATCTGGGAGTGAGGCAGGCCGTGAATCCCAAGGTTCCAATGCAGACAAATACAGCCTCAAAACCCTGGCTGTAAAAACATGTGGGGATTGTGTGGTGGGAGAAACTTCCTGTCTCACAGGAGAGTTTGTTGGAGAGACTCACAGGGAATGTGGGAATGTACACAAACCCAACCATCTTGGAATTAGCGCCAGAAGGCCTCAATTCCCTTGTGGATAGTAGAAAAAGTGACCCAAAAATGGGGTGAGAGTCAAACAAGCAGCATTGTTCCCTCTCTGACTTCTCTCCCACATACAGTGCCAAAATACAGCCAAATGGGTTGCCACCCCTGGTGAATACCTAAGCTCCACCACTTATAATGTAACATGTGGGGTGAGTCAAAGAAATATGGCCCAAATGGAAGAACAGGTCAAAACTTCAGAAAAGAACTAAGTGACAAAGAGATAGACAACCCATCAGATGCAGAGATCAAAACACTGGTAACCAGGATGTTCCCAGAAATGACTGAGTATGTCTGCAAAATAGAAGTGAAGGCTATACAAAGCAAAATGAAAAATATACAGGGAACCAAGAGTGAAGGGAAGAAAAATGGATATCAAATCAACAATTTGGAACAGAAGGAAGAAATTAACCTTCAACCAGACAGAATGAATAAACAAGGAATTGAAAGAATGAGGAGAGGCGTAGGAACCTGTAGGGAAAATTAAGTCAGTCAGGCTCCCTCACCCAGATATCCAGGCAACTGTGGCTTGACAGTGTTCATGTGGCCTTGAGTAAGGGCCCGCATGTATAAAATGAACCTCTGTAACTTTTTCATAATTTTTTACTGTTGTTTAAGTACAGTTTTCTGCCTTTTCCTCCCACCCCTCCCTACCACTCCAGTCCTCCCAACCTCCCTCACCTGTTTCCATCTCCCCTCGTTATTGTCCATGTGTCCTTTATCATTGTTCCTGAAAATCCTTCACCATTTCTGCCACATTATCCTCTCCCCTCTCCCCTCTGGTCACTGTCAGCATGTTCTCAGTTTCAGTGTCCTTAGTTATATTTTGCTAACTTGTTCATTTTGTTGATTAGGTTCTCGTTAAAGGTGAGATCATAAGGTATTTGTCTTTCACTACCTGGCTTTTTTTACTTAGCATAATGCTCTCCATTTCCATCCATGTTGTCTAAAAGGGTAGGAGCTATTACTTTCTTTCTGCTACATAGAATTCCATTGTGTAAGTTGTACCATAGTTTTTTTCCTTCTTTTAAAAAAATTACGTATTTATTTATCTTTAGAGGGGAAGGGAAGGAGAGAGGGAGAGAAACATCAATGTATGGTTGCCTCTCATGTGTCTCCCACTGGGAACTGGCCTGCAACCCAGGCCATGTGCCCCGACTGGGAATCAAACTGTGATCCTCTGGTTCACAGGCCTGTGCTCAATCCACTGAGCTACACCAGCCAGGGATGTACCATACTTTTTTGATCCACTCAGTTGCCCATGGGCACTTAGGTTGCTTCCACTACTTGGATATTATAAATTGTGCTGCTATGAACATTGTGGTGCATAGGTTTTTTGAATTGATGTTTTAGGATTCTTAGGATATAATCCTAGCAGTGGAATTGTTGGGTCAAAAGGCGGTTCCATTTTTACTTTCATGAGCAAATTCCATACTGTTTTCCATAGTGGTTGCACCAGTCTGAAATCCCACCAACAGTGAATTAGGGACCTCTCTTCCCCACAACCTCTCCAACACTTATTGTTTGTTGATTTGTTTATGATGGCCATTTTCCCAGGTTCTGAAATGGCATCTGATTGTGGTTTTAATTTGCATTTATTTGATAGCTAGAGATATTTAGCATCTTTTCATTGTCTCTGGATCCTCTGTATGTACTCCTTGGAGAACTGTCTGTTCAAGTCCTCTACCCATTTTTCAATCGGGTTGCTTGTCTTCTTAGAGTGCAGTCATATGAGTTTTTTTATTTTATTTAGTTATTTTTCGAGTACATTTTTTGTCTATTTCTCCCATCCCAGCCCCCCCCGCCCTGTCTCTCCCCTCTCTCCCATCCACCCCCCCAGTCCTCATTCCTGTGTCTTACATACTTGTTCCTAAAAATCCCTCCCCATTTTTCCCCTTAAATTCCCTTCTCTCTCCCCTCTGGTCGCTGCCCACTTGTTCTCTATTTCAGTGTCTTTGTTTTCATTCTGTTTGCTTGTTTGTTTTATTCTTTAGCTTCCTGTCAAAGGTGAGATCATATGGTATTTGTCCTTCAATGCCTGGCCTATTTCACTCAGCATAATGCTTTCCAGTTCCATCCATGTTGTTGCAAAGGGTAGTAGCTCCTTCTTTCTCTCTGCTGCATAGAATTCCATTGTGTATATGTACCTCAATTTTTGGATCCATTCATTTACTGATGGGCACCTAGGTTGCTTCCAATTCTTGGCTATTGTAAATTGTGCTGCTATGAACATTGTGGTGCATAGGTTCTTTGAAATTGATGTTTTAGGATTCTTGGGGTATAATCCTAGCAGTGGAATTGCTGGGTCAAAAGGCAGGTCGATTTTTATTTTTCTGAGAAAATTCCATACTGTTTTCCATAATGGTTGTACCAGTCTGCAATCCCACCAACAGTGAACTAAGGACCCCTTTTCCCCACAACCTCTCCAACATTTGTTGTTTGTTGCTTTGTCTATGATAGCCATCCTGACTGGTGTAAAGTGGTATCTCATTGTGGTTTTAATTTGCATCTCTCTGATAGCTAATGATATTGAGCATCTCTTCATGTGTCTCTGGATATTCTGTATGTCCTCTTTAGAGAAGTGTCTGTTCAAGTCCTTTTCCCATTTTTTAATTGGGTTAGATGTCTTCCTAGAGTGGGGTCGTGTAAGTTCTTTGTATATTTTGGAGATTAAACCTTTGTCTGAGGTATCATTGGCAAATATGTTTTCCCATACAGTTGGTTGTCTTGCTAATTTAATACTGTTTTATTTAGCCATGCAGAAGCTTGTTATTTTGATGAGATCCCATTTGTTTATTCTTTCCGTTATATTCCTTGCTCTAGGGGACATATCCGTAAAAATGTTGCTGTGTGGAATATCTGAGATTTTCTTGCCAATGTTCCCCTCTAGGACTTTAATGGTGTCACGGCTTATATTTAAGTCTTTAATCCACCTTGAATTTATTTTTGTGTATGGTGTAAGTTGGTGCTCAAGTTTCATTTTTTTGCACATAGCTGTCCAGTTTTCCCAACATCATTTGCTGAAGAGGCTATCTTTACTCCATTTTATGTTACTGCCCCCTTTGTCAAATATTAATTGCCTGGGGAGGGTTGGGTTGATTTCTGGGCTCTCTGTTCTGTTCCATTGGTCTATGTGCCTGTTTTTATGCCAGTACCAGGCTGTTTTGATTACAGTGGCTTTGTAATACAGTTTGATATCAGGTATTGTGATCCCTCCTACTTTGTTCTTCTTTCTCAAAAGAGCAGCTGCTATTCAGGCTCCTTTATGATTCCATATAAATTTTTGAAGTGTTTGTTCTATGTCTGTGAAATATGCCACTGGTACTTTAATGGGTATTGCATTGAATGTGTATATTGCTTTGGGTAGTATGGACATTTTGATGATGTTAATTCTTCCAATCCATGAACAAGGTATATGTTTCCATTTGTTTGTGTGTTCCCTGATTTCTTTCTTCAGTGCTGTGTAGTTTTCTGCATACAGGTCTTTTACCTCCTTGGTTAGGTTTATTCCCAGATATTTTATTTTTCTTTTTGCTATATCGAATGAGATTTTTTCCTTGATTTCTGCTTCTGCTGATTCATTGTTCGCATACAAAAATGCCTTTGATTTCTGGATATTGACTTTGTAACCCACTGTTTTGCTAAATTCATTAATTAGTTTGAGCAGTTTTTGGGTAGAGTCTATAGGATTTTCCATGTACACTATCATGTCATCTGCAAACACTGACAGTTTTGTTTCCTCCTTTCCTATTTGGATGCCTTTTATTCCCTTTTCCTGCCTGATGGCTGTGGCCAAAACTTCTCATACTATATTGAATAGAAGTGGTGAAAATGGACATCCTTGTCTTGTTCCTGATCTTAGTGGAAAAGCTTTTAGTTTTTGCCCATTGAGTATGATATTGGCTGTAGGTCTCTCATAAATGGCCTTTATTATATTGAGGAATGCTCCCTCTATTCCCACTTTGCTGAGTGTTTTTATCATAAATGGGTGCTGTACCTTATCAAAAGCTTTTTCTGCATCTATTGATATGATCATGTGGTTTTTGTCTTTGCTTTTGTTTATGTGATGAATTACATTTACTGATTTGCGAATATTGAACCATCCTTGCATCCCTGGGATGAATCCCACTTGGTCATGGTGTATAATCTTTTAAATATATTGTTGGATGCGATTTGCCAATATTTTGTTTAGGATTTTAACGTCTATGTTCATCAGTGATATTAGCCTGAAGTTTTCTTTCTTTGTTGTATCTCTATCTGGTTTTGGAATTAGGATGATGCTGGCTTCATAAAATGAGTTTGGGAGATTTCCATCCTTTTGGATTTTTTGGAATAGTCTGTGAAGAATGGGGGTTAGCTCCTACTTAAATGCTTTGTAGAATTCTCCTGTGAACCCATCTGGTCCAGGGCTTTTGTGTGATGGGAGTTTTTTTGATTACTGCTTCAATTTCTTTTGCTGTTATTGGTCTATTCAGGTGTTCTACTTCTTTTTCATTGAGTTTTGGGAGATTATATTTTTCTAGAAATGTGTCCATTTCCCCTAGGTTTTCAAATTTCTTGGCATACAGTTCTTCATAGTAATTTCTTACAATCCTTTCTATTTCTGTGGTATCAGTTGTAATCTCTCCTCTTTCATTTCTGATTGTGTTTATTTGTGTCCCTTCTCTTCTTTTCTTGATGAGCCTACTTAAACGCTTGTCTATTTTGTTTATTTTTTCAAAGAACCAGCTCCTGGATTCATTGATCCTTAGGATTGTGCTTTAGTCTCTATGTCATTTAGTTCTGCTCTGATCTTAGTTATTTCCTTCCTTCTACTTGCTTTGGGCTGTTTTTGTTGTTGTTCCTCGAGTTCTTGCAGGTGTAGGGTTAGGTTGTTTGTTTGAAATGTTTCTATCTTCTTTAGGTAGGCCTGTATTGCTATAAACTTCCCTCTCAGGATGGCCTTCACTGTGTAACATTAGTTTTGGGTTGTTGTGAGATCATTTTCATTTGTTTCCAGAAACTTGTTGATTTCTTTCCTAATTTCATTCTTGACCCATTCATTGTTTAATAGCATACCATTCAGTCTCCATGATTTTGGTGTTTTGGGTTTTTTCCTTTGGGGTTGGTTTCCAGTTTCAGTCCCTTGTGGTCAGAGAAAATGCTTGGTATGATTTCAATATTCTTGAATTTGTTGAGGCTTGTTTTGTGTCCTATCATGTGTTCTTCTTTGAGAATGTTCCATGTGTATTTGAAAAGAATGTGTATTTAGCTTCTTTGGGGTGAAGAGCTCTGTATATATCAGTTAGGTCCATTTCATCAAGGGTGTTGTTTAATGCCACAATGTCTTTGTTGATATTTTGTTTTGAAGATCTGTCCATTTTTGATAGTGGGGTGTTAAAATCCCCCACTATAATTGTGTTTCTGTCTATATCTTTCTTGAATTCCTCTAAGACTTTCTTGATATATTTGGGTGCTCCTATGTTGGGTGCATATATATTTATGATGTTAGTGTCTTCTTGGTGGATTCTTTCCTTGAGTATTATGAAGTGACCTTCTGGGTCACTCTTTATGGCTCTTTTTTTGAAGTCTATTTTCTGATATGAGAATTGCTACCCCAGCTTTTTTTTCTTGTCCATTTGCTTGGAAAATTTTTTCCAGCCTTACACTTTTAGTCTGTGATGGTGTTTTGTCCTGAGGTGGGTCTCTTGTAGGCAGCATATGTGTGGTTCATACTTTCTTATCCATGACGCTATTCTGTGTCTCTGGATTGGAGCATTTAATCCATTTACATTTAAGGTTATTATTGATAGGTACTTATTCATTGCCATTTTTGTACCTGTGTTCCTCTCTGTCTGTCTCTTTTCCTTCCTTTCCTTAAAGCAGACCTTTTAGCATTTCTTGTAGAGCTGGCTTGGTGGCAGAAAATTCTTTTAGACTTCTTTTGTCTTGGAAGCTCTTTATTTGGCCTTCTACCTTGATTGAGAGCCTTGCTGGGTAAAGTAGCCTTGGTTGTAGGCCTCTGTTTCTCATTGCTTGAAATATTTCTTGCCATTCTCTTCTTGCTTAGAGTGTTTCCATTGAGAAGTCAGTGGCTAACCTTATTGGGACTCCCTTGTATGTTATTTCTCTTTTCTCCCTTGCTACCTTTAAGATTCTCTCTTTGTCTTGGAATTTTGCCATTTTAATGATGATGTGTCTTGAAGTGGGCCTCCTTGGGTTCCTCTTGAATGGGACTCTGTGTGATTCCTGGATTTGTGTGACTTTTTCTTTTATCAAATTAGGGAAATTTTCTCTCATTACTCTTTCAAATATGTTTTCTATCCCTTGTTCTTCTTCTTCTCCTTCTGGTATTCCTATTATTCGGATATTATTACGTTTCATATTGTCTTGCATTTTTCTTAATCCCTCTTCATTTTTTCTGAGCCTCTTTCCCTTTCCTCTTCTTTCTGTGAGATGCTTTCTACTTTGTCCTCCAATTCACTAATCCGATCTTCTGCTTCATCTACCCTACTTTTAATGCTTCCTACTGTGTTTTTTAATTCAGAAATTGTATTCTTCATTTCCTCTTGGCCCTTGCTAATAATTTCCATTTCCTTTTTCATGTTGATATAGTTCAAGGTGAGATCATTGTAGCTCCCCTGTAGTTTCTGGTAGCTGATTGTGATCTCTTTGAACTTCCTGATAACCAGTGCTTTGAATTCAGTATCTGATAGTTGACTTGCCTCTATTTCATCTAACATTCTTTCTGAAGATTCCTCCTTTCCTTTCATTTGGGGATTGTTTGTTTGTCTTCCCATTGTTTGTGAGACTCTTCTTGTTAGCCTCAGCTTCTTAGATTAATCTGTTCTGACACCCTGGGTTTATGGTATGAACTTTTGTGGTGGGATGCCTGTGAATTTCAGTGATGCAGTGTCTTTTGGTTATCCTGTTGTTCTCTGCTTCCACCTACTCAAATATGCAGCAACTTTTGGCTTCTCTCCTACAACAATGTGCAATTTGTCTCTCTGAGTCTACTATTGGGAGGCCTCTTCTATGGGTCCAGCTCTGGTCTTTTCATATTTTCAAGTTGATTATGACTCTTGAGGGTAAAAGAAAGAAAAGACAAGGAAAGAAATATAAGAAAGAAAGAAAAAAATGGTAGGGGAATGGAATGAAGAGCAATAAATTTAGAAAGAAAAGAAAAAGAAATAAAACAGGAAATCCGGGAAAAGAGGACAAAAGTATGGAAAGATGAAACACTAATAAAATTTAAAATTAATAACAGATTACTTTAAAAAAGCAAAAAGATAAAGAAAAGGAGTGGAGAAGGAAGAAAAGTAAAAAAGAAAGAATAAAAATAAAATAAAGTAAAGTAAAAAAAAAACCAAGAAAGAAAAAACGCACAAACAAAAATAATGTCTCAAAAACAACATCAGAACAGAAAATGTCACTTGTTGGCTTGAAACTAGCTGAACCGGTTTTTCTGGTTGCAGTTGGCAGAGGGTTGATTGTTGTGATTTTTTCAGCCAGCCCCTCTCAGGATCCAGACACTTGGCGCTTCTCCCCAGCTCCCTACAATGGGGAAGTAGGACTTCCTCGCAGCACTCTCCCCCCCAGGGGTTACTGCTATAGGCTGGTTTGCTGTGTTTGCAGGCACCTGCACTGGCCTAGTTGCTTGGTTCCCTTGGGATTGAGCACAGGCCTGCCCCGTTCCATTGGGAAGCCCCAGACCCTCTGCCCAATCCTGGGCTCGCTGCCAAGCTGGGTGTGAAGCAGACCAGGCTGCCATGTCTACTGGATTCAGAGCCCCAGGCTGCACCTCTGAGTTCTCCTGGGCTGGCAACCACAGAGTCCTTGGTTGGGGCCCTTTGTCCTCCGCACCCTCTCCGCAAACTCTATCAAACAAGTCTCTCCTGGCACCCTACCTTGCTTGGCCAGAAAGGGAGGGGATTGAGAGTCTCAGCTCTTTCCCCAGGACCCCTCAGCGCCCGGGGCTTCCAGATAGTCTGTGGAGGGTGGACTGGAAGCCGGGAGCCGATCTGAGGACTGGGTGCCGACCCAGAAACTCTGTGCACACATTGCGGCACGCTGCGTGGTGTGTATTCCTTCTGCTTCTGTGTTTGTCTGGGTCCCCTGGCCAACCTCTGCCAAAAAAAACCTAGGGATGGAGCAGCACCACACCGGGCGCTGGACCCAGAAGTGTGTGCAGGCTGAAATCTCCTCTGCTCCCCTCTGGTTGGGTCTTGTGGCCGGTCCGGGCCCAAAAATCCTAGGGAGGGAGCTTTCTGGGCGCTGAATGCCATGTAGGAGCTCCCAGGCACTGGCCCAGACACACTGCGTGTGGAGCAACTAGTTCCCCAAATTGCGCGCAGGCTGAAATTTCTTCCACACCTCTTTGCCTGGGCCACTTGGCCTGCCCGGTGGACAAATCCCAGGGAGGGAGCCATCTGGGCGCTGAGGACTGTCCCATGTGCCGTTGGGCTCTCGCCACAGGACGCTGGTTCCCCTACCCTGCGCCGGCTGTTTCTCCCTGCTCTGTCCCGGAGACTACTATACCGTTGCTATCTCCCTGCTGTCTGGTTCCTCCGTGACCGATGAGGTTTCTGGTCTCTTATTTTCATATATGCTTAGCAACTGCTGGCTTGCTGGTCTCACCTCAAACCACTCTTCAAAATGATAATGCTGTGTCCTGTGTCCTGATTCTTGTATCCACCTCTCCCTGTAGGGGGCTAGCTGCATTCACTACTGCCTCAACTACACAAACGACAGGATGCTGAAAACCCTTTTAGTCATATGAGTTTTTTTATATATTTTGGAGATCAAACTTTTGTCCAAGGTATCATTGGCAAATATGTTTTCCCATATAGTTGGTTCTCTTTTCATTTTAGTGCTGTTTTATTTAGCCATGTAGAAGCTTTTTATTTTGATGAGATCCCATTTGTTTATTCTTTCCTTTATATTCCTTGCTCTAGGGGACATATCACTAAAATATTGCTGCATGTAATATCTAAGATTTTCCTGCCTATGTTCTCCTCTAGGACTTTAATGCTGTCATGACTTATATTTAAGTCTTTTTCCATCTTGAGTGTATTTTTGTGTATGGTGTAACTTGGTGATTGAGTTTCATTTTTCCTTCTTTCTTTTTATTTTTTTGCATGTAGCTGTTCAGCTCTCCCAACATCAATTGCTGAAGAGACTATTTTTGCTCCATTTTATGATGCTGCCTGCTTTGTTAAATATTAATTGATCATAGAGACTTGGGTTTATTTCTGGGCTCTCTCTTCTGTTCCATTGGTCTATGTGTCTGTTCTTATGCCAGTACCAGGCTGTTTTGATTACAGTGGCCTTGTAATATAGTTTGATATCAGCCATTGTGATCTCTTCCACTTTGCTCATCTTTCTCAAAATTGCTGCAGTTGTTCAGGGTAATTTAGGGTTTCATATAAGTCTTTAAAGTGTTTATTCTATATCTGTGAAATTTGTCATTGATAGTTTAATAGGTAGTGTGTTGAATCTATAAATTGCTTTGGGTAGTATGGGCATTTTGATGATGTTAATTCTTCCAATCCATGAATAAGGTATATGTTTCTATTTGTTTGTGTCTTCCTTAATTTATTTCTTTAGTGTTGTGCTGTTTTCTGAGTACAGGTCTTTTACCTCCTTGGTTAGGTTTATACTTAGGTACTGTATTTTTTTTTGTTGCTATATCAAAAGGAATGTTTTTTACTAATTACTGTTTCTGATGTTTTGTTGTTGGTATACAGAAATGCCTTTGATTTCTGAATATGGACTGTGTATCCTGCTGTTTTGCCGAATTTATTTAATAGGTGGAGCAGTTTTTTGGTGGAGTCTATAGGATTTTCTATGTACACTATCATGTCATTTGCAAACAATTACAGTTTTGTTTCCTCTTTTTCAATTTGGATGCCTTTTATTTCCTTTTCTTGTCTGATTGCTGTGGCTAGGACTTCAAATACTATGTTGAAAAGAAGTGCTGAAGGTGGACAACCTTGTGTTGTTCCTGATCTTAGCAGGAAAGGTTTTATTTTGTGCCCATTGAGTATGATGTTGGCTGTAGGCCTCTCATATATGGCCTTTATTATGTTGAGGATAGCTCCCTCTATTCCCACTTTGCTGAGTGTTTTTTATCACAAACGAGTGCTGTACCTTATTAAATGTTTATTTGCATCTATTGATATGATAATATGATTTTTGTGTTTGCTTTTGTTTATGTGATGTAGTACATTTATTGATTTACAAATATTGTACCATCCTTGCACCCCTGGGATGAACCCCACTTGGTCATGGTCCATGATCTTTTTAATGTATTGCTGGTTGCAGTTTGCCAATATTTTGTTGAGGATTTTAGCCTCTATGTTCATCAGTGATATTGGCCTGAAATTTTTTTCTTTGTTGTCTTTATCTGGTTTTGAGATAAGGATGATGCTGGCTTCATAAAAAGAGTTTGGGAGTCTTCTATCATTTTGGATTTTTTTGAATAGTCTGTGAAGAATAGAGTTATTCCTTAAATGTTTTGTAGAATTCTTCTGTGAAACCATCCAGTCCAGGGCTTTTGTGTGTCAGGAGTTGTTTTTTTTTTTTTTTTTTTTACTGTGAGGTTCTGTTATATAACTAGAAGATCAATACTGTCACCTTGCTATCTTTGTGTGCACTTAGTATATAAGGGAGCCATGACTTCCCATGGTTCAACTAGTGGCTTGCAGTGCCCATGGATTTCCCTGTAATAAAGGCATGTTAGATATCCCAATGACCCCGTGAATTTTTTCGTCTGCCCAAATGCTTTGTGAACTTGTCTGGCCTTGAATGACTACAGGACAATTGACATAGTTGGCAGAATTTGTCATAGTATGGTATGGAGTCCTCAGGACCCCTTGAGGGGGGAATTAGAGAGGTGGTCCACCACCCATATGTGGTATTTGGTGTCAGAGCTCCTTGAAGCTTGGCTGCCTCACCAGGACTGACCCAGTGTTAGTGGTGCACTTGACATGGTAGAGGAGGCCCTGTGGGTGGTAGGGGAGACCCTGGAGAAGTCAAGTGTCTGGGCAGTGGAGTTTTTTACTGCTCCTCAAGCTGTAACAGAGACTGCACTTAGCCAGGTGGTGAAGTTACAAGAGCTCTGAGAGGGAGCAGAAGCATTGGAGGCTCAGATTCGTGCCCTGGAGGCAGACCTCTGAACAGGGGAGCCACAATGATCCCCCTCCCTGATTGTAGTGGGTGATTTGGAGGGGGAAGAAGAATAGAGTTCCCTGTGAGCCTGCCCAAGTGGTGATACAGAAGACTAAGTCACAACATCCTTTGGCACCTGGGGTGATTCTGGCTGGCCCCGTCCAGATAGTTGAGCACACTACCTAGCATCCACACACACAGGCCAAACTAGTCAATCTGGCAAAGCAGTTTCAGTAGCAGACCAGGAAGCCTTTGGCAACATGGCTCCTCTGAATTTGGTATTTAGAGGTACATAGTATCATGTGTACTGGTAATGAGATGGAAAAGTTGGCTTCCAAGTTGGCTTCCCCTCCCTGTACCAGTGGCTGCAAAATAGCCCACACAATGGGAGGAGGCAGGGATCTCATTCTTTGTTAGAATGGGTCATGGCTTTGATTGGTACAGTCTGGGCTGATGGAGGAGATGTGCCAGATACTGTGAGTAAATGGAAGTCCTACAGATGGACTTAGTACAGATTCTATGGGAGTTGGGAGTGTGCCAGGTCATGTTTAATCTTAATACTCATTCATGTCCTCCATGATGAATGCTTTATGGTAGGGATGATATCTGGTGTTGCAGCACACCCCTTCTTCTTCTTTGGGTCCCTCATGGCTTTTTGGCCTGGTATGTTGGACGCCATATTAATGACATCACCATAGTGGTGGCGAGTCTTGGTGGCCAGAGCCTCTGCAGCAGCAGAAAGGAGTTTGGATGGTGTCTCCATCCCCCTCCACCTCTCAGTCAAGCAACTTTATGCTGGTGACCATGACCCAGATGTGGATGGATCTTTGGGGGGCTGGAGTAGATCAAAGCAATATTGATGGGAAGCCCAATGCTTAATTATTAGAACTGTGGAAATGGTGGGAAGCTGGCCAGAGTTTCATGCATCCCCAGAAAAAGAAGAAGGTGAATGGAAAACCTGAGGACATGACCAGAGAGGCCTGTCCTGTCCAGCTGGGATACCACCTGGCTGTGCCAGCCCCCTAAGAAGAAAGAGGAGATATCCTTTGGAAATTTGAATAGGAGGAGGGGTGAGGAATCTATCTACAGGCGATGGACAGGGACTGGAAGCTGCATGTGGAATTGGCTACCCACTGGTCCCCTACAAATGTCCAGCGGGTCCTGGCTCTAGTAGACACAGAAGCAGAATATACTCTCCCGTATGGAAACCCTGACAACTTTTCAGGGCCTGAGGCCTGTATCAATGGTTATGGGGGCACAGTGTAAAGGTGAAGGCCTTGCCACTTCCCCTGAGTATTGGGTAATTGCTCCCCCACCATTAATGTACTGTGTATGTGTCCCCAACTCCTAAGTATATCCTGGGCATTGATGTGCTCCAAGGATTGTGGCTGCAGACCACTGTGGGAGAGTTCCACCTGAGAGTGTGAGTGGTTAAAAACCATTCTATAGGGACATGCTGAGCATCCCCTGCTTCAGCTGCTATTCTTATGATGGGTGACAGCAGCAAAGCAGTACTAGCTATGATCTGGTTTGACACTGGAGTTGGTCAGAGTAGCCAGTGGGAAGCACTGTGACCTGAGTGGCTTACAGACAGATGGCCACTTGAACATGGCCTTGAGAGATAAAAGCCCCCACATGTGTTTGGTGCCTCTTGTTGCCTCTTGGGGTAGAGAGAAACTTGCAAATAGTGAATTGGGTAATTGGGACATGGCCCCCGATTTCGAAGGTGACATACTGAGGGCCAGAAGACCATGAAACATTGCTCCATGGCTCCTTGTGGTATCCCTATGGCCCATTATAAGTTCCCCACTGTTTTTGCAAATAGAAGCTGAACCCCCAGTCAAAGTATAAAAGGTATGGTACTTGCACCCACAAAGGCCCCTTCTGCCAGCCAATGTCTTACCAACTGACCAGAAACCTGCTTGCATTTTGCCTGGGGGTTGTAAATTACCATTGTTACTTCCAATAATTGCTTTGTCTTTTCACCTCTTGGGTACAAACTAACATCCTAGTTGACTGGGTATATACATGTGCCTCAGTGGCTAACCAATCAGTGTGCTGGATCTGCACTGATACCCTCTTTAGTATGGCTGCAAGTCTCCCGTGGCACATCTTTCTGGCCTCCATTTCCAACTGGACTTGTTTACAATACCAGTGGAACAGGTCACAGTCCTTTGGAATGCAACCCAGGCTGACATCTACACTGAGGCACAGCAACTACTCCATATGGAATGACTCAGGATGGCTCATGGATGAGGCCATGGAGTTGGCTGGACAAGCCCCCCTCTGTATTGAGAACCTCAAAGGACAAGCCCAAGAGGGAGGGACTCTGATAGGTCCATGTCAGAAGCATACTCTTAAGCATTACTCGGAGGCATGTAATAACAGGTGGGCTGCAGTTCCCACAGGGACCCTTTGGGTGTGTAGCTCTCATGGGTGGCCTTACTTGCCCAGAAATTGGACTGGCCATTGTACCTGGGGATGGCCTTATTTGCCTGTTCAAGTTCAGAAAACTCCCACAATCCAGCCAGTCAATTGAGAAGCATTTAAGGTGAGACACTGGGTAAAGTGTACCCTCTGATGGTACTACCCCTTAGCCATTTTTTCTTCTCAAGCTACTTCTATAGTCACTGAGGCTGAGATACCTGGTTTGGCTTTGCACACTGCTTGTGTGTTGAATGCAACATATGATTCCTTGAGCCTCTTAAATGAAGAAGTGTATCAATTGAGAAATTTGCCCTACAAAATTGCATGGCCTTAGATATGCTCACTGTATCATAAGGTGGGGTATGTGCCCTAGTTTGGGCCAAATGCTGTGTGTATATTTCAGATGTCCATCACAATGTTAGCCAAGCTCTACAGGCATTAGCTTCTGAGACCCACACTATTGAATGCCTAACAGGTGATCCCTTGCAGGAATGGTGGACATCCCTAACTTCTGAATGATGGTGGGCCCTTGCTATTTTGGGGGGCAGTATCTGCCTCCTAGTCACTTACTGCTGTAGTCTATACTGCTGTTGTGGTATTTGGATGCAGGGCTCTGTCCTCCTCACCAAGGTACCCTTGCAGAAGACATCCTCGTGTAGATTGTATGGCAAGGAACCTGAAGGAGTGCAATGTAGGGAAAATGGATTCAGTCAGGCTCCCTCACCTGGATGTCCAGGTGACTGTGGCTTGGCAGTATTCATGTGGCCTTGAGTAATGAACTGCATGCATAGAATGAAGCTTTGTTATATAACTAAAAGTTCAATATAAGCACCATGCTGGATTGTGTGCACTTAGTATACAAGGGAGTCAGCACTTCCATGATGCAACTTGCAGCTTGCAGTGCACCTTGATCTCCCCACCCCAGAATAAAGGCATGTTCAGATATCCTGACAGCTCTTGTGACTTTTCTTCTGTCTGAATCCTGCATGAACCCACCCAGCCTTGAATGGCTACAGAAGAGAATCTCTGGGACAACTTTAAACTTTCTAACATTCCAATCATAGGGGTGCCAGGAGGAGAAGAGGAAGAGCAAGAAATGGAAAAGTTAATTGAAAACATAGTGAAGGAAAACTACTCCAATCTGGTGAAGGGGCTAGACATGCAAGTCCAGGAAGCTCAGAGAGTCCCAAAGAAGTTGAACCCAATGAAGCATGCACGAAGGTACATCATAATTACATTACCCAAGATTAAAATTAATGAGAGAATCTTAAAGGCAGCAAGAGAAGAGGAGAGACAGTTACCTACAAAGTAGTTCCCATAAGATTACCAACTGATTTCTCAAAAGAAAACTAACAGGAAAGAAAGGGCTGGAAGAAATTATTCAAAGTCATGAATGGCAAGGACCTACAACCAAGATTACTCTATCCAGCAAAGCTATCATTTAGAATGGAAGGGCAGATAAAGTGCTTCCCAGACTAGGTCAAGTTAAGGGAGTTCAAAATCACCAAGCCCTTATGATATGAAATGTTAGAGAGATTTATCTAAGAAAAATGAGATAAAAACTATGAATGGTAAAATGACAACAAACTCACAGCTCTCAACAACTGAATCTAAAACAACAACAAAACACTAAGCAAACAATGAGAATAGAAACAGAATCACAAAAATGGAGATCACAAGGAAGGTTATCAGTGGGGAAGAGGGGTGGTTAATGGGGGAAAAGGTACAGGGAATAAAAAGCATAAATCTTAGGCACAAAATAGACAGGGGGAGGTTAAGAATAGTGTGGGAAATGGAGAAGCCAAAGAACTTATATGTATGACCCATGGGCATAAACTAAGAGGGGGTGGGGATGCTGGAGGGAGGGGTGTGCAGGGTGAAGGGAGATAAAAGGGAGAAAAAAATGGGACAAATTTACATTGGGGGTTCTCCTTTCCTAGGCTGAAATGAAGTCCAACTGACTAAGCACACCCAAGAGAAAGAAAAGAAGTGTCTCAAAGAAACATTGAAAAACAAACAATTTAAAAATGTTTTATTGATATTTACCAAGCTGCTTTGATGATCATTTTCTACTGTTCAGTTCTACACAAACCCTTCCTATAAAATTTAATATAAAGAAAAATCTTGTCTCAATTACTATTTTTTCTGGTTTTCATTTCCAAAATATATACTTTAAAGAAGTTAGGGGGGAGTCTTATGATAAAGCATAATTACCATCTTAAGCATATTTTCTTTCTTGTGTTAGAGGACCTGAACTTCTGCTTTGTTGTTTGTGTGCATGTGCCATTCTGTCTGTTAAGGAGGCACTTCTGTCAGATAGAAGAAGGGTTTCAAAGTCTGGGCAATTTTAAATATTGTTACTAAATTTTATTTTTGCTAAAAGTTAAAATGTAGCACAGTATTTTTCACACCAGCTATAAACGGGATGAGTTTGACAGGAACTCAATGGGACAAATGTAGCCAACTGCAAAGAAGAAATCAACATGTAATTAACCAAATAGTGTATATAAGTAATAGCTAAACCTCCTTTCAGGAGGCAAAGCTTTTTTTTTTTTAGATTTTATTTATTTATCTTTAGAGGGGAAGGGAAGGAGAGAGGGAGAGAATATCAATGTATGGTTGCCTCTCATTCATCTCCTGCTGGGAACTGACCTGCAACCCAGGCATGTGCACTGACTGGGAATCAAACCATGATCCCCTGGTTCACAGGCCCACACTCAATCCACTAAGCTACACCAGCCAGGGTGAGACAGAGCTTTTTATATGACTCTCCTGTCTTCTTAATTTACTACAGGTAAATAAAAGTACCTTGCAAAAACTATGCAATCTCTCATTGATTTAGCATCTCAGTTAATGGGTGTTTAACCCATGCTCTGGATCTGACCCATCCTAAGGCAATCTAAGTAGTCTACACTTCTATCATATAGCTTAATGGCATGATGCCCACTCAAATACACACTCTTAGCTATGTTTTGGATGTTTACATTGATTGTTAAAATAATGAATGTCTTTTGGAAATAATTAATTTAGAAAAGAGTTTTTAGGGATTGCTACCACAGTTGAAAATGAGTAAGCAAACCTGTTACCAGGAAGAGACCTGAGCAGGGCGCTCTTCCCCTGAGCTTGTTCTTTGGTTCTTATCTCACTCACAAAAGATTAATTCAACTGACAGACAATCATGTATATGGGGAAATAAGATAGCAAGTTTATTCATGAAAAACATACAGGTCCAAAGCTGCAAGCAGGCACCCAGCTAGTCGTAAATGTCCCACAAACAGAGGAAATAAAGTTGTTAGTAAGTTTATTTTATGCACTTGAGCTGAGGCTACAAATGGATCCTCAGCTAATCTGGATGTGCCGACTCTTGGAGTTCAAGGATTATATACTTTAATCAGCTTCTAGGTACCCCTTCTTCTTCCCCTTCTAAACTTTAGGAATAATGTACATCTACAAAGGCTTTCTTTCTCAGCTAGTAAAGCCTCTTTTTCTTGTTAGTAAAACTGCTACAGAGGCTCCCTTTCCCAGTGCAGAGTCTCAAGGACTCTCTTCCTCCTGTGCTATTCCTGCTTGTGATGTTTGGAGAACCAGGCAATCATATCTGACCAGGCTCAGGACTGCTGAGACAACCAGTTAGACATGTATCCTTCCTCCTAGTTGCCTTAGTTTGCTAACTATCCTGCTCAACAAACCTACCTTTTACTATGAATGACTAGCTTTTGCAGCTAACAAGGAGTTCAGAATGAAAATAAGTGCCTTTAACTTTCTGACTTAAATAACTTCATGGAATGTAGTATTGTGTGGGAAATCCTCTAGAAAATGATAAAACTTGTAGAGGAAGTTTTTGTTAATGTGAATAAACAGGATTTTTAGGTTCTTTCTCTTGGAGGATTGCCTAATATGTTGATCATACAAGGTGGCTCCTGCCTGGAAATGTGGCTGCTAGAAAATAGGCAATGCTGTCCCCACAAGTGATGCATGGCGACCACTGCCAGCACTGGCCAAACAAGAGACATCAGTGAAGCAGCTACCTGGATGGAGTATCTACCCTAGCTCTGTGGGGTGGCTTGGAGAATAGTGATCACCAGGAAGAACAAGGGACTTCAGGAGCCATGTGCTGACACTGGGCTTCTCCTGTCATGGCATATGACTCTGGATTGCTGCTGCACCTGCTGAGCCAAACTGAACCAAGCTTTTAGAATTTATTGTTCTTGGGGCTACCTGGGGAGAGTGCCTCCATCCATTTCTCCTTCCCCTTTACATCTCCTTCTTGACCACCCCCCTCCCCAAAAAATAAAAATAAAAAACTGGCTAGATCAGGTAGCTCCTGCTCTATGTTCTTCCCACTTCTGGTATTTTTCCCCTGTCACAATGAGTCTGGTTGGCCACTGTGTATTCAAGTAGCTGTCTTCTCTCACTAGACTAAGCCCTTTGGAGGGCAGAAGAGAGGTGGGACTACTTTACTTGCCTTGTGTGCCCAACATTAAATATACTGTCTTGCACAGATTAAGTGTTCAGTAAATATTGGACAGATTAAAGAATAAATGAGTAATGAATTGTACCATTGAGAAGAGTCTGTAGCAGGGGAAATATCAATTAAACAATAAAATGTAAGTGCAGAGTAACTAGAGGAGCTTCTTCTCACCATCCAACCCAACAGAGAACAGAACTGGGGTGGGGGGCATGGGGCTCTGACAGCAGCTACAGAAGAGAGACCCCCAGAGACCAGGCAAAGACAGTTGAGAAGCCAAATCTTACCAGACTACCCTAAATTCTCATCTGATTTCAATGAGCATTGAGTATAAAAGCTTCAGGCTATGGAATTTTGGAATTCAAATGTCACAAACTAATGCTAGAAGATTCAATGCATGATAGATGTCATTTTGTTTGTGTGCAAAACCATGGTTACAGATAGAATTGCCATATGAACTTATTTTACCTTGTAAATTAATAAATGAGATGTAACAAGAAGGGAACCTGCAACAGAAAAAGAAGAAAAGAAGAAGCACTTTGAAATTTAATAAGACACATAACACAGTTATAATATTTCCACCTTACCCAGAAGGTGAGTGAATAGACATGACATCAGCACTGGTCTTCACTCAAAAGAAGAGTTTGTATTAAGAATATCATAATGAAGAGGACTTCCACCAAGATGGAGGCATAGGTGAAAACATTGTGCCTTTTTGCACAACCAAGTTTAAAAACAACAAAGTTTTAACAACAAAATACACAGCCAAACCACAGAAAATTGAACTATACTGAAGTCCAACAACAATGAAACAATCAGCCAGACTGGTAAGAGGGGCAGAGCCAGCAGCGGAGTGGGGTTGGGCAGGAAAGATCCACCAGAATGACCCAGGCATGAGACCTAGGCATGCAGGCAGCCAAGAATGAATCCCAGGTGTGGAGTAGCAACTGGTGGACCCACTGAGGGTGCAAGTTGGCAGGCTGATCTCAGTCACACATTTGTGCCCAGATAAACCAGGTGAAGGAGTTAGCAGTGAGACAGACCTCACTGGCCCCAGTGGCGGGAAGCAGCAGAGGAGACTACTCACTGACCCCGCCCCCACATACAGCATCACAACCCAGCGACCTGGGAGGCCCAGCCCTGGTGAACACCTAAGGCTCCTCTCCTCATACATAACTGGCGCAAACAGATGAAAACATGTCTCAAGAATGACTCAGAGCCCAGAGCCAATAAATCTAAGTGAACAAGAAATTGCCAACCTCTCAGATGCACAGTTCTAAACACTGGTGAGCAGGATGCTCACAGAACTGGTTGATTTTAGTCACAAATTAGAGGAACATATGAAGGCTATACTAATTGAAGTGAAGGGAAATGCCCAGGAAAGCAATAGTGATGGAAAGGAAACTGAGACTCAAATCAAGGGTGTGGACCAGAAGGAAGAAAAAAATGACCAAACAGAAAAATATGAAGAAACAAGAATTCAAAAAAATGAGAAGAGGCTTAGGAACCTCCAGGACATCTTTAAACGCTCCAACATCCAAATTATAGGGGTACCAGAAGGGGAAGAGAAAGAACAAGTGGAAATCTTATTTGAACAAATAATAAAAGAAAACTTCCCCAATCTGGCAAAGGCAATAGACTTCCAGGAAATCCAGGAAGCTCAGAGAGTCCCAAAGAAGTTGGACCCAAGAAGGAACACACCAAGGCACATCATAATTATATTAGCCAAGATTAAAATGAAGGAGAGAATCCTAGAAGCAGCAAGAGATAAGGAGACAGTCACCTACAATGGAGTTCCCATCATACTGTCAGTGGATTTCTCAAAAGAGACCTTACAGGCAAGAAGGAGCTGGAAAGAGGTATTCCAAGTCATGAAATCCAAAGACCTACAACCAAGATTGATCTATCCAGGAAAACTTTCATTTAGAATGGAAGGACAGTTAAAGTGCTTTTCGGATAAGATTAAACTCAAGGAGTTCATCATCACCAAGCCCTTATTATATGAAATGTTAAAGGGACTTACCTAAGAAAAAGAAGATAAAAAAATATGAACAGTGAAAGGCCGGCAAACTCACAGTTATTAACAACCACACCTAAAACAAAAGCAAACTAAGAGGACAACTAGATCAGGAGCAGAACCATAGAAATGAAGATCACATGGAGGGGTAGCATTAGGGGAGTGGGAGGAGGAGAAAGAAGGTACAGAAAATAAGCAGCATAGATAGTAGGCAGAAAATAGATAGGGGGAGGGCAAGAATAGTAGGGGAAATATAGAATCTAAAGAACTTGAGACACATGGACCTAAACTAAAGGGGGGGAATGGTGGAGGAGGGATGTGCAGGGTGGAGGGGAATGAAGGGGGGAAATAGAACAACTGTTCTTTTGATTATGCTGTAATGGCATAATCAATAAGATATATTAAAATAATATCAGTCCTGGCTGGTGTAGCTCAGTGGATTGAGTGCAGGCCTGTGAAGCAAAGGATCGAGGTTCGATTCCCAGTCAGGGCACATGCCTAGGTTGCAGGCCAGTTCCCAGTGGGGGACACATGAAAGGCTACCACACATTGATATTTCTCTTCCTCTCTCCTTCCCTTCCCCTCTCTCTTAAAATAAATAAATAAAATATTTTTAAAAAGAATATCATAATGAAGTCATATATTATGACTTAATGATATTTTAATTATCTAATTAAAATGATTAATTGGACCTAGAAAGTGTACTTATACATATATGTGAAAGCAACATTGTGAAGTATTTTTCTTTCTGTTTTATTGAGATATAATTGACATACAAACTGTATAAATTTAAGGTGTGCAACATAATGACTTTATTTACATATATTGTGAAATGATTACAACACTGTTTAGTTAACATCTACCAACTCATATAGATACCAAAAAAAAAGAAAAGAAAGAAAAAGAAAAACTTAGAGGAAAAAGTTTTTTCCTTGTAATGAGAACTTTCAGAATCTACTCTGTTAGCAACTTTCAAATTACTATACAGCAATAATGACAGTGGTCACCAAGTTGTACATTAAATCCTTAGTACTTTTTTATCTTATAGCTGGAAGTTTGCATCTTTTGACCACCTTCATCCAAGTCTCTCACCCCACAACTGCCACGTCTGGTAACCATCACTTTTTCAATGAAGTTTTTGTTTGATTCCACAAACAAGTGAGATCATGCGGTATTTGTCTTTCTCTCTCTGACTTATTTTACTTAGCATAATGCCCTCAAGTTTGCTGCAAATGGCTTTTTAAAATGGCTGAATAGCATTCTATTGTATTTTATTTATTTATTTTTTGTCCTCACTCAAGGATATGTTTATTGATTTTTAGAGAGAGAGGAAGAGAGAGTGAGAAAGATGTGAGAAACATCAATCAGTTGCCTCCGCACATGCCGACTGGAGATTAAACCCACAACCTAGGGCTGTGCTCTGACTGAGGGTGGAACCCACAATTTTTTCATGTATGGGACAACACTAAACCAACATAACTACTCAGCTAGGGCAATAACCCTTCATTTTATATATATAAAATATACAACATACCAAATATGTATGTGTATACTTATGATATTTTCTTTATCTTTTTACCTGCTTATCCATTGGTAGATAATTAGGTTGTTTTCAGGTCTTGGCTATTGTGAGTAATGTTGCAGTGAGCATGGTATTGCAGATAGCTCTTTAATGAAGTGATTTTGTTTCCTTTGAATATATACCTAGAGATAGAATCACTAGGTCATAGAGTAGTTTTATTCTTAATTTTTAAGGAAACTTCATACTGTTTTTCACAGTGACTATAACAATTTACATTCCCACCAACAGAACAAGTGTTCCCTTTACTCCACAGTCTGTCTAACACTCCTAGTGGTTGTGAGTTTATATCTTATTGTGGTTCTGACTTGTATTTCCATAATGACTAGTGATAAAGTTTTAAAAAAATTCAGCTTGAGTATTGTACAAGTGTCTAAAGAAAGGAAGTAGAACACTCTTTTTCTTGGTATCGAGTTCACATGGTTATTCAGGATGAATAGTTTGGTGACATGAGGTTAGTGAATTCCTTTGTAGATGACCTCATCTAATCAATCACAGTATTCTGTAGCTTATGCTTCAATATCTGCTTTTATGCATCACTGAAAATGCATACATATATACTGGAAAACTATCAAAAGGAATTAAACATAGTTTAAACTCCCATCTCAGAGCCTATGATGGTGATGATGATGATGATATACAAGTTTTTGAGGTTCTTCTTGATCTTTCTGAAGTAAAGCCCAATGCATCACTGAAAAAAATACCATTAAGTTTCCTTTTTGGCCATTTCATGGGTTAAATTTCATGGGGCTAAGGAGTCATTGCTGTGGCAAGAAGTTCTCCCCTCTAATGTACTTAACAGACACTAAGAAGAGCCACATATGTTTTCCATGTCACTAGTGCACTGAAACATACATTCCATCCAAATGCATTTGTGAAAATAACAATATGAGAATTAAGATCACTTTTGTCAACACAAATTTACATTTTCTCAGGGAAATACTGGTTCAGAAATATAAAACTCCAAATCAATTTCTTGGGTTTTTTTTTTTTCAGGAAAATTTTACAAAGCAGTTTACCTACTCAAATAACTCTTGTTTTACAGCAACAATTTGCTCAACTCCCAAACAGCTTGCCAATTAGAGAAGAGTCTGCTTATGGAGACTCACTTCAAAATCTTCACCTCTCTTTGCCCACAAATCCTAAATCTCAGCGAATGCCCAGTTTTGACAAAGTTTCTGAACGTACTCAGGTCCAGACAGTACAAGCTGTAGGCTCCTTGTGAGATCTACTAAGGCTTTCAAAGTGGAATGCTTCCATACTGCAGCTGACTTCACTGGTCCACAGGTTCTCTGGTCATCCATGTTGGGGCAAGAGTCGACAAATCACAGCATTAAACATGTTTCACTGAAGCTTTTGTTACAGAAGTGGTTCTCAGAAGGACATTTTCTGTAAATCTCCACAAATAGCAAAACTATTCTAAATACATTGAAAACATTCCGAAGGAGGGACTCTGTGACAATCATTAGAAAGCAGGACAAATTGGTTGTTTAGGCCTCTACCAAACCAAAATAAGGAAATCAAGCCATTGCATCTAAAGATAAAAAAGGAGAGAGGAGAGATAGAGGGGCAAAAAATAAGAAAGGAAAAATATGAGACCAGGTTGTGGCACATTTTTCCAAATTAAGTGGCTGTAGAAGTATATTCTCTCTTCTTCCTTCGCCCTTTCTCTTCCTTCCAATTTTCAGCCCCACCACTGGAGGACTGAGAAGTTGAGTGGGCATTAAGTTTACTAAAGAGACAGGAATGGTAATATTTGAATGGAAAGGTTGGGTAGATCTGGAAAGACAGAAGCTTGCAGTACTAATAATATGTGAAAAACACAGCATCCCATCTTGGAAATAAACGAGGCAATTTCAGGGGCATCTAGTTGAATCAGGCCTTAAATACACCTGCTGTGGGCAGTTTATCCTGTTGTCCTTCCACATTATTTTCTTGTTCTCTCTTCTACATTTGTTCCCTGTCTCTTAGGACCACATACCTTCCTCTGCTCTCTAATTGTCCAAAGACCTCTCCCACTGTCCACATCCAGTCTTTAAATCTAGCCTTTCTTCTTCACTCACTCTTTTCTTACTGAGTATTTCACAATCGGTAATGCCACTAGAGCCACTTTAAAAGGTGAAAGCTTCCTTGGTACTTACAATAGTTATGCTGAGGTAAATCCTATTAATACACTGAGAAAAATTATTTTTCTCCCCTTGATAACAAAAAAGGAGAATTTATTAACACAGATTATCTTTTAACTCAAATTTATTACTTTTCTTGAAAACCAAATAAAAATTTACAGTGAAGCCACTATTCTTTTTCTTATACCAAAGATCTATTTTTTTTACTCATTGGTGCCTTGATTTCCCTCAGGCTTCAATAAACTTGAGTATCTCTTAAAAAATCTTGCCAGTGCCAATTTTAATACAGAAAAAATATGTATACATAAGAGATGAGTAAGCAAAATTCATTTTATTTTTATTAAGTATTTTATTGTTTCTTTATTACAGTTGTACCAGTTTTCCCCCCTTTCCTTTCCTCTACCCAGCCCAACCCACCCCCTGCAAAGTTCTTTTTAAAATCAAAGTCAATAGTAGTAGGAAAGTTTATGGAAGGGTTCATTTACTACTTATCTGCACCCACATTATTTTTTACTTTTTGACCTCTTTTTCTTTGAGTCCTTTTAAATAGTGTATTACTGCACCTAATTGTACAAACCAACTTCAGAATTATAGTTTACTAGACTTCGCCACAACAAAATACTTAATGTGTCTGGATGTACTCTGTCATGTTTTACATAAATATTTATAACAGCTTTATTTATAATCATTAAATATTTTTAAAAACAAATGTCTTTCAGTGAGTGAGTAGATAAACCAATATGGTACATCCGTATAATAGAATACTACTTAGCCATAAAAATGAACAGATAATGTTGGTTTACCAGCAACATGGTTGAACCTTGAAAGTATTTGATAAATGAAAGAAGGCAAACCAAAAAACTTACATGCCATAGAATTCCATTTATATGACATTTTGGTTTTTTTTTTTTTTTATTTGGTTACTTTTCAAGTACATTTTTTTTTCCTCTTCCCCCCCCGCCCGGTCTCCCCCCTCCCTCCCGTTCCCCCCCCCCCCCCCCCCCAGTCCTCATCTCTGTGTCATTCATACTTGTTCCTCAAACTCCCTCCCCCTTTTTCCCCTTAAGTTCCCTTCCCTCTCCCCTCTGGTCGCTGCCCACTTGTTCTCTATTTCAGCGTCTTTGTTTTTATTCTGTTTGCTTGTTTGTTTTATTCTTTAGCTTCCTGTCAAAGGTGAGATCATATGGTATTTGTCCTTCAATGCCTGGCCTATTTCACTCAGCATAATGCTTTCCAGTTCCATCCATGTTGTTGCAAAAGGTAGTAGCTCCTTCTTTCTCTCTGCTGCATAAAATTCCATGGTGTATATGTACCACAATTTTTGGATCCATTCATTTACTGATGGGCACCTAGGTTGCTTCCAACTCTTGGCTATTGTAAATTGTGCTGCTATGAACATTGTGGTGCATAGGTTCTTTGAAATTGATGTTTTAGGATTCTTGGGCTATAATCCTAGCAGTGGAATTGCTGGGTCAAAAGGCAGGTCAATTTTTATTTTTCTGAGAAAATTCCATACTGTTTTCCATAATGGTTGTACCAGTCTACAATCCCACCAACAGTGAACTAAGGTCCCCTTTTCCCCACACCCTCTCCAACATTTGTTGTTTGTTGCTTTGTCTATTATAGCCATCCTGACTGGTGTAAAGTGGTATCTCATTGTGGTTTTAATTTGCATCTCTCTGATAGCTAACGATATTGAGCATCTCTTCATGTGTCTCTGGATGTTCTGTATGTCCTCTTTAGAGAAGTGTCTGTTCAAGTCCTTTTCCCATTTTTTAATTGGGTTCGATGTCTTCCTAGAGTGGAGTCGTGTAAGGGAAGTTTATAGCAATACAGACCTACCTAAAGAAAACAGAAACATTTCAAACAAATGAACTTACTCTACGCCTACAAGAACTCGAGGAACAACAACAAAAACAGCCCAAAGCAAGTAGAAGGAAGGAAATAACCAAGATCAGAGCAGAACTAAATGACATAGAGACTAAAAGTACAATTCTAAAGATCAATGAATCCAGGAGTTGGTTCTTTGAAAAAATAAACAAAATAGACAAGCCTTTAAGTAGGCTCATCAAGAAAAGAAGGGAACGGACACAAATAAACACAATCAGAAATGAAAGAGGAGAGATTACAACTGATACCACAGAAATAGAGAGGATTGTAAGAAATTACTATGAAGAACTGTATGCCAAGAAATTTGAGAACCTAGGGGAAATGGACACATTTCTAGAAAAATATAATCTCCCAAAACTCAATGAAAAAGAAGTAGAACACCTGAATAGACCAATAACAGCAAAAGAAATTGAAGCAGTAATCAAAAAACTCCCATCACACAAAAGCCCTGGACCAGATGGATTCACAGGAGAATTCTACAAAGCATTTAAGGAAGAGCTAACCCCCATTCTTCACAGACTATTCCAAAAAATCCAAAAGGATGGAAAACTCCCTAACTCCTTTTACGAAGCCAGCATTTATATGACATTTTGAAAAAAGGCAAAAACTAAAGGGTTGGAGAGGTCAGTGATTGACAATGGTTGGGAGTGGGAAAGAGTGGAAATTTGGGGATAATGAAATTATTATCTGATAATTTTGATGGTGAATATAAGCCTCAAGTTGTTTGTCAAATTGCTTACAACTCAACACCACATTGTGTGTCTGGTTCTTTTCTGCATCTCTTTGCTATCAGGCTGGATTCTTGGCAGCAATATTAATCGGCAAGGTAGCATGATTCTTTGAAAGGAAATTTCTTTTAACACTGCCTGGGTATTAAGCATTTTATTTGTTGCACTACTATAAAATTAATATTTTGACAAGAGTGTACATATTGTCATGTCTCATTTAAGAAAAATAATTTTTCTGGAGTAGATATTTAGAAATGCAATTTCTGGAGAGTAAAATATGCACATTTTCAATTTTCATATTTGCTTAATTGACTTTCAAAAGGGCAGTGTGTGAAAGTTTCTCTAACATCCAAGTCAAATCCTGCTATTATTAGACTTTTAAAATCTGGCTCATTTTCTGAATAAAAAAATTATATTACATGGTTTTAGTTTGAATATTCTTGATTATTATTAAGATAGCATATATATAACTTGTTGATTGACACTATTTTCTGCCTTCATTATGGCTATTATTTTTTGCTATCATGATGACATATTTACATATATGTTGGATATTCTCTGAAATTTACTAGAGGAAGTAACTAAAACTGAGTGTGTTTTTAATTATCATGCCCAAAGTTACATGACTGATCATTTCTGAGGCATTGCTTTCAATCAAGTGTTTCGGCATGTAAGGATTAACCATAACAAAAGTCATCTCTTTAAAAAGCTGTTTTATTTATTTTTTTACTTACCATTTTAAATTTATTTATTAAAAAAATTTTCAGCCCTGGCTGGTGTGGCTCAGTGGGTTGAGTGTAGGCCTGCAAACCAGGGGATCATGATTTGATTTCCCATCCGGGCACATACCTGGGTTGCGGGCCAGTCCCCAGCAGAGAATGCATGAGAGGCAACCACACACTGATGTTCCTCTCCATCTCGCCTTCCTTTCCCCTATAAATATACATTTAAAAAAACTTCATAAATTTTTTTTTAGTACAGTTTACTCTCAGTATTATTTTATATTGGTTTCAGGTGTATAGCATAGTGATTAGACTATCATATCCTGATACTTTACAAAGTGTTCCCTCTGATATTTCCAGTATCCACTGGGCACCATACATAGTTATTGTATTATTGACTATGTTCCCTGTGCTGTATTTTACCTGCAACTACCAACTTGCACTTCTAATTTGTTTATATATTTCATCCCTTCCCTCCAACTCCCTCCCCCATGGTGATTACCAGTGCAATATCTATGTCACTGAATCTGCTTCTATTTTGTTTATTAATTTATTTTGTTCTTTAAATTCTACATATACATGAAATATATTGTGGGGGCAACTTTGCCTACAAAGTCCCTCCATCTGCCATGGATGAAAGTAAAATTGCCAAGACATGATCTTCTTGGGGAGGAAAGATGGCTGATCCCTCAAAGAGGAAGGGCCAAGAGCCCCTTCCTCAAGGGGCTTTTATTGGGTTAATTTTCACAAGAATACAGCTAAGGATCAAACAATAGAGAGCATTCAAAGAACCATGAAGGCTTATTCTCAGTCAGGGTCAGATAGCTAACAGAGCCATAAAACTTTGAGGAACCAACTTCTTGCTTGGACCTTTATCATTTAGATAAGAGCATTCTAAACAGAGCAGGTTTCATAGGATTTCTACATATTCTTTCCTATGCCTGATTTACCCCAGATACCACTCTAGCAAGGCAAGGAGCTACACTGTCTCCCATCACCAGTTTTTAAGGCTTAAGTGGATTAGAGCCAGGAAGCGCTTCTCCCAAATGGAATGGGGACTCTAGCTATGTCACAACACCTGGGGGATGAGGGTCCATCACTCCTTCTTTGTCGCAGCCCCTCTTGTCCGTCCATGATGGCCTCCCGAGTGATCATGTTTGGCTGAGATTGCCCCTCTTTATGTGAGGAGTCTCACTGGTCATGGACATCAACCATACTTTGGGGGCAGGGGAAGAAGCAGAAGCACCGCTTGCTGCTAGAGACAAGCTTTGTCTCCTGTGACTCCCATTGCAGAGGTTGCTCACCCATCCTTAGCCATGGGGGATAGTTAGAATTCCTGAAACCAGAAAGAGTGGTCCCCAATGATATATGGTATTTGTCTTTCACTGACTGACTTATTTCAGTAGCACAATAACCTGTAGATCTATCCGTGCTGTCTCAAATGGTAAGATTTTATTCTTATTTATGAGCAAGTAATATTCCATTGCATATATGTACCATAGCTTTTTAAAATTTTTATTTAATTATGGTTCAAGTACAGTTTTCTGTTTTTTACTCCCATCCCAGCCCACCCCCCCAGTACTCCCCACCTCCCTCCCATATCCACCCCCCATAGTTTTTGTCCATGTGCCCTTTATACTAGTTCCTGTAAATCCTTCCCCTTTCCCCCTGGTATACCCTCCCCTCTCCCCTCTGGTCACTGTCAACCTGTTCTCTATTTCAGTGTCTTTGGTTATATTTTCCTTGCTTGTTTGTTTTGTTGTTTAGGTTACTGTTAAAGGTGAGATCATATGGTATTTGTCTTTCACGGCCTGCCTTATTTCACCCAGCATAATGCTTTCCAGTTCCATCCATGCTGTTGCAAAGGGTAGTATCTCGTTCCTCCTTTCTCTAATGTAGAATTCCATTGTGCAAATGTACCGTAGTTTTTGGATCCACTCATTTACTGATGGGCACCTAGGCTGCTTCCAACTCTTGGCTATTGTAAATTGTGCTACTATGAACATTGGGGTGCATAGGTTCTTTCAGATTGGTGTTTTAGGGTTTTTAGGATATAATCCCAGCAGTGGAATAATGGGTCAAAAGGCAAGCCCATTTTTAGTTTTCTGAGAAAATTCCATACTGTTTTCCATAGTGCTTGCACCAGTCTGCGATCCCACCAACAGTGAACTAAGGACCCCTTTTCCCCAAAACCTCTCCATCATTGTGGTTTTAATTTGCATCTCTCTGATGGCTAGCAATATTGAGATTCTTTTCCTGTGTCTCTGGATCTTCTGTATGTCCTCCTTGGAGAAGTGTCTGTTCAAGTCCTTTTCCCATTTTTTAACTGGGTTAGTTGTCTTCTTAGAGTGCAGTCATGTGAGTTCTTTGTATATTTTGGAGATAAAACTTTGTCTGAGGTATCATTGGCAATTATGTTTTCCCATACAGTTGGTTGTCTTGTTAATTTAATGCCATTTTCTTTAGCCAGGCAGAAGCTTTTTATTTTGATGAGATCCCATTTGTTTATTCTTTCCTTTATGTCCCTTGTTCTAGGAGACGTATCAGTAAAAACGGTACTGTGTAAAATATCTGAGATTTTCTTGCCAATATTCTCCTCTAGGATTTTAATTGTTTCACAGCTTATATTTAAGTCTTTTATCCACCTTGAATTTATTTTGGTGTATGGTGTAAGTCTATGCTCAAGTTTCATTTTTTTGGATGTAGCTCCAGTTCTCCCAAACCATTAGTTGAAGAGGCTATTTTTAGTCCATTTTATGTTACTGCCCCCTTAGTTGAATATTAATTGATGGTAGACAGTTGGGTTGATTTTGGGGCTCTCTGTTCTGTTCCACTGGTCTATTTCTCTGTTTTTATGCCAGTACCAGGCTGTTTTGATTACAGGGTCCTTGTATTACAATTTGATATCAGGTATTGTGATCCCTCCTATTTTGTTCTTCTTTCTCAAAAGAGCAGCTGCTATTCGGGGTCGTTTATGATTCCATATAAATTTTTGAAGTGTTTGTTCTATGTCTGTGAAATATGCCACTGGTACTTTAATGGGTATTGCATTGAAGGTGTATATTGCTTTGGGTAGTATGGACATTTTAATGATGTTAATTCTTCCAATCCATGAACAAGGTATATGTTTCCATTTATTTGTGTCTTCCTTGATTTCTTTCTTCACTCTTGTGTAGTTTTCTGCATACATGTCTTTTACCTCCTTGATTAGGATTATTCCCAAATATTTTTTTTGCTATAACAAATGGGATTTTTTAAAATTTCTGCTTTTGCTGATTTATTGTTAGTATATAAAAATGCCTTTGATTTCTGGATATTGACTTTGTAACCTGCTGTTTTACCAAATTCATTTATTTGTGTTTGAGCGGTTTTTGAGTAGAGTCTATAGGGTTTTCCATATACACTATCATGTCATCTGCAAACAATGACAGTTTTGTATCCTCCTTTCCAATTTGGATACATTTTATTTCCTTTTCTTGTCTGATATCTGTGGCTAAAACTTCCAGTACTATATTAAATAGAAGTGGTGAAAGTGGACATCCTTGAGTTGTCCCTGATCTTAATGAGAAAGATTTGAGGTTTTGCCCATTGAGTATGATGTTTGCTGTAGGTCTCTCATATGTGGCCTTTATTATCTTGAGGAATGCTCCCTGTATTCACACCTTGCTTAGTGTTTTTTGTATCATAAATGGGTGTTGTACCTTATGAAAAGCTTTTTCTGCATCTATTGATATGATCATGAGGTTTTTGTCTTTGCTTTTGTTTATGTGATGTATTACATTTACTGATTTGTGAATAATGAACCACCCTTGCATCCCTGGGATGAATCCCACTTGATCATGGTGTATAATCTTTTGGATATATTGTTGGATGCAATTTACCAATATTTTGTTGAGGATTTTAGGGTCTATGTTCATCAGCAATACTGGCCTGAAGTTTTCCTTCATTCTTGTGTCTCTATCTGTTTTTGGAATTAGGATGATGCTGGCTTCGTAAAAAGAGTTTCGGAGTTTTCCATCATTTTGGATTTTTTAGAATAGTCTGTGAAGAAGGGGGTTAGCTCTTCCTTAAATGCTTTGTAGAATTCTCCTGTGAAGCCATCTGGTCCAGGGCTTTTGTTTGATGGGAGTTTTTGATTACTGCTTCAATTTCCTTTGCTGTTATTGGTCTGTTCAGGTTTTCTGCTTCTTCATTGAGTTTTGGAAGATTTTATTTTTCTAGAAATTTGTCTGTTTCCCCTAGGTTCTCAAATTTCTTGGCATACAGTTCTTCATAGTAATTTCTTACAATCCTTTCTATTTCTGTGGTATCAGTTGTAATCTCTCCTCTTTCATTTCTGATTGTGTTTATTTGTGTCCTCTCTCTTCTTTTCTTGATGAGTCTACTTAAAGGCTTGTCTATTTTGTGTATCTTTTCAAAGAACCAACTCCTGGATTCATTGATCCTTAGGATTGTGCTTTAGTCTGTATGTCATTTAGTTCTGCTCTGATCTTGGTTATTTCCTTCCTTCTACTTGCTTTGGGCTGTTTTTGTTGTTGTTCCTTGAGTTCTTGCAGGTGTAGGGTTAGGTTGTTTGTTTGAAATGTTTCTATCTTCTTTAGGTAGGCCTATATTGCTATAAACTTCCCTCTCAGGACTGCCTTCACTGTGTCCCATAAGTTTTGGGTTGTTGTGAGTTCATTTTCATTTGTTTCCAGAAGCATTTTGATTTCTTCCCTAATTTCATTCTTGGCCCGTTCATTGTTTAATAGCATACCATTCAGTCTCCATGATTTTGGTGTTTTGGGTTTTCTCCTTTGGGGTTGGTTTCCAGTTTCAGTCCCTTGTGGTCAGAGAAAATGCTTGGTATGATTTCAATATTCTTGAATTTGTTGAGGCTTGTTTTGTGTCTTATCATGTGGTCTATCTTTGAGAATGTTCCATGTGCATTTGAAAAGAATGTGTATTTAGCTTCTTTTGGGTGAAGAGCTCTGTATATATCAGTTAGGTCCATTTCATCAAGGGTGTTGTTTAATGCCGCAATGTCTTTGTTGATGTTTTGTTTTGAAGATCTGTCCATTTTTGATAGTGGGGTGTTAAAATCCCCCACTGTAATTGTGTTGCTATCTATATGTTTCTTGAATTCCTCTAAGATTTTCTTTATATATTTGGGTGCTCCTATGTTGGGTGCATATATATTTATGATGTTAGTGTCTTCTTGGTGGATTCTTTCCTTGAGTATTATGAACTGACCTTCTGGGTCACTCTTTATGGCTCTTTTTTTGAAGTCTATTTTGTCTGATATGAGAATTGCTACCCCAGCTTTTTTTTCTTGTCCATTTGCTTGGAAAATTTGTTTCCAGCCTTTCACTTTTAGTCTGTGATGGTGTTTTGTCCAGAGGTGGGTCTCTTGTAGGCAGCATATGTGTGGTTCATACTTTCTTATCCATGACGCTATTCTGTGTCTCTGGATTGGAGCATTTAATCCATTTACATTTAAGGTTATTATTGATAGGTACTTATTCATTGCCATTTTTGTACCTGTGTTCCTCTCTGTTTGTCTCTTTTCCTTCCTTTCCTTAAAGCAGACCTTTGAGTACTTCTTGTAGAGCTGGCTTGGTGGCAGAAAATTCTTTTAGACTTCTTTTGTCTTGGAAGCTCTTTATTTGGCCTTCTATCTTGATTGAGAGCCTTGCTGGGTAAAGTAGTCTTGGTTGTAGGCCTCTGTTTCTCATTACCTGGAATATTTCTTGCCATTCTCTTCTTGCTTGGAGTGTTTCCATTGAGAAGTCAGTGGCTAACCTTATTGGGACTCCCTTGTATGTTATTTCTCTTTTGTTGCCTTTAAGATTGTCTCTTTGTCTTGGAATTTTGCCATTTTAATGATGATGTGTCTTGAAGTGGGCCTCCTTGGGTTCCTCTTGAATGGGACTCTGTGTGTTTCCTGGATTTGTGTGACTTTTTCTTTTATCAAATTAGAGAAATTTTCTCTCATTACTCTTTCAAATATGTTTTCTATCCCTTGTTCTTCTTCTTCTTCTCCTTCTGGTATTCCTATTATTCGGATATTATTACGTTTCATATTGTCTTGCATTTCTCTTAATCCCTCTTCATTTTTTCTGAGCCTCTTTTCCCTTTCCTCTTCTTTCTGTGAGATGCTTTCTACTTTGTCCTCCCATTCACTAATCCGATCTTCTGCTTCATCTACCCTATTTTTAATGCTTCCTACTGTGTTTTTTAATTCGGAATTTGTATTTTTCATTTCCTCTTGGCCACTTGCTAATAATTTCCATTTCCTTTTTCATGTTTATATAGTTCGCGGTGAGATCATTGTAGCTCCCCTGTAGTTTCTGGTAGCTGATTGTGAGCTCTTTGAACTTCCTGATAACCAGTGCTTTGTATTCAGAATCTGATAGTTGACTTGCCTCTATTTCATCTAACATTCTTTCTGAGGATTCCTCCTTTCCTTTCATTTGGGGTTTGTTTGTTTGTCTTCCCATTGTTTGTGAGACTCTTCTTGTTAGCCTCAGCTTCTTAGATTAATCTGTTTTGAAACCCTGGGTTTATGGCGTGAACTTTTGTGGTGGAATGCCTGTGAATTTCAGTGGTGCAGTCTCTTTCAGTTATTCTGTCGTTCTCTGCTTCCACCTACTCAAATATGAAGCAACTTTTGGCTTCTCTCCTACGACAATGTACAATTTGTCTCTCTGTGTCTACTATTGGGAGGCCTCTTCTATGGGTCCAGCTCTGGTCTTTTCATATTTTCAAGTTGATTGTGACTCTTGTGGGTAAAAGAAAGAAATGACAAGAAAAGAAATAAAGGGAAGAAAGAAAAAAATGGTAGGGGAATGGAAGAAAGAGCAATAAATTTAGAAAGAAAAGAAAAAGAAATAAAACAGAAAATCCGGGAAAAGAGGACAAAAGTATGGAAAGATGAAACACTAATAAAATTTAAAATTAATAACAGATTACCTTAAAAAAGCAAAAAGATAAAGAAAAGGAATGGAGTAGGAAGAAAGTTAAAAAAAAGAAAGAATAAAAATAAAGTAAAGTAAAAAAAAACCAAGAAAGAAAAAACGCACAAACAAAAATAATGTCTCAAAAACAACATCAGAACAGGACATGTCACTTGTTGGCTTGAAACTAGCTGAACCGGTTTTTCTGGTTGCAGTTGGCTGAGGGTCGATTGTTGTGATATTTTCAGCCAGCCCCTCTCAGGATCCAGACACTTGGCGCCTCTCCACAGCTCCCTACAATGTGGAACTAGGACTTCCTCACAGTGCTCCCCTCCCAGGGGTTACTGCCATAGGCTGGTTTGCTGTGTTTGCAGGCACCTGCACTGGCCTAGTTGCCTGGTTCCCTCGGGATTGAGCACAGACCTGCCCCCGTTCAGTTGGGAAGCCCCAGGCCATCTGCCCAATCCTGGGCTCGCTGCCAAGCTGGGTGTGAAACAGACCAGGCTGCCATGTCTACTGGATTCAGAGCCCCAGGCTGCACCTCTGAGTTCTCCTGGGCTGGCAACCACAGAGTCCTTGGTTGGGGCCCCTTGTCCTCCACACCGTCTCCACAAACTCTATCAAACAAGTCTCTCCTGGCACCCCACCTTGCTTGGCCAGAAAGGGAGGGGGTTGAGGGTCTCAGCTCTTTCCCCAGGACCCCTTAGTGCCAGGGGCTTCCAGATAGTCTGAGGGGGGTGGACTGGAAGCTGGGAGCCGATCTGAGGACTGAGCGCCAACCTAGAAACTCTGTGCGCACGTCATGGCACGCTGCGTGGTATGTATCCCTTCTGCTCCTGTGTTTGTCTGGGTCCCCTGGCCAACCTCTGCCAAAAAAAAAACCTAGGGATGGAGCAGCACCATGCTGGGTTTTGGACCCAGAACTGTGTGCAGGCTGAAATCTCCTCTGCTCCCCTCTGATTGGGTCTCTTGGCAGGTCCGGGCCCCAAAATCCTAGGGAGGGTGCTTTCTGGGCGCTGAAGGTTGGCCTAGGCACCCTCAGGCTCTTGCCCAGATACACTGCGTGTGGAGCAACTAGTTCCCCAAATTGTGTGCAGGCTGAAATTCCTTCCACACCTCTTTGCCTGGGCCACTTAGCCTGCCCGGCAGAAAAATCCCAGGGAGGGAGCCGTCTGGGCACTGAATGCTGTCCCAGGCATCGTTAAGCACTCTCCCAAGCAAAGTTCCCACCAGGCGCCAGACCTCCGACCTATGCACAAGCTCAAATCACCTCTGCTCCCCTCTGTTTGGGCCACTTAGCAGGCCCCCGGCCCAAAAATCCCAGGGAGGGAGCCGTCTGGGCGCTGAAGGCTGTCCCATGCGCAGTTGGGCTCTCGCCACAGGGCACTGGTTCCCATATTCTGCACCGGCTGTTTCTCTTTGCTCTGTCCCAGAGACTACGGTACCGCTGCTGTCTCCCTACCATCTGGTTCCTCTGTGACCAATGAGGTTTCTGGTCTCTTATTTTCATATATGTTTGGCAACTGCTGGCTTGCTGGTTTCACCTCCTCCGATCGGACAGGTTTCTCTCTCTTTTGTAGTAGGAACTGGTATCTTCTCTGTCCTAGTCCACCGCCATCTTGAAAGCCTCCTAAAACTTGTTTTTAAAAGCATCAGGAGTTGTCAAGGCAGAGAAGACTATTTGAAAAAGGGGGAAAAAAGTTTGCTGCCTTTTTGACACTAGGACTGAAAGAAGAGGAGAAAGAAAAGGAAAGATGTTAGAGCCCCAGGCTTCATCTTTCCAAAAAATAATAACAGTCATCAGCAGAGGATAGGCCAGGAGAGAAGAAAAGAATTTTATTTATTTATTTTTAAAAAATTTTATGTACTTATTTTTTTCCGAGAGGGGGAGGGAGGGAGAAAGAGAGGGAGCAAAACATCAATGTGTGGTTGCCTCCTGTGCACCCCCTACTGGGGATCCAGCCTGCAACCCAGGCATGTGCCCTAGACTAGAAATCAAACCAGTAATCCATTGATTGCTAGGCCAGCAATCAACCACAGAGTCACACCATCCAGGGCGAAAAGCACTTCCTTTTATAAAAATATACTTTATTGATTATGCTATTATAGTTGTCTCATCCCCCCCCTTATTCCCCTCCACCCTGCACACCCTCTCCCACCCACATACACCCCCCCCGCTTTAATTCATGTCCATGTGTCTTAAGTTCTTTAGCTTTTACATTTCCCATATTATTCTTGTCCTCCCCTTGTCTATTTTCTACCTACCATCTATGCTACTTATTCTCTGTACCTTTTCCCCTCTCTACTCCTCCCACTCCCCTGTTGCTAACCCTCCATGTGATCTTCGTTTCAGTGGTAATGTTCCTGTTCTAGTTGTTTCCTTAGTCTGTTTTTGTTTTAGGTGTGGTTGTTAATAATTGTGAGTTTGCTGTACATGTTTTTTATCTCCTTTTTCTTAGATAAGTCCCTTTAACATTTCATAAAATAAGGGCTCAGTGATAATGAACTCCTTGAACTTGACCTTATCTGTGAAGCACTTTATCTGCCCTTCCATTCTAAACAAAATCTTTGCTGCATAGAGCAATCTTGGGTGTAGGTCCTTGTCTTTGGAATACTTCTTTCCAGCCCCTTCTTGCCTATAAGGTCTCTTTTGAGAAATCAGCTGACAGTCTGAGGGGAACTCCTTTGTAGGTGACTATCCCCTTATCTCTTGCTGCTTCTAGAATTCTCTCCTTCATTTTAATCTTGGGTAATGTAATTTTGATGTGCCTTAGTGTGTTCCTCCTTGGGTCCAACTTCTTTGAGATTCTCTGAGCTTCCTGGACTTCCTGGAGGTCTTAGTTTTGTGTGTGTGTGTGTGTGTGTGTGTGTGTGTGTGTGTGTGCCAGATTGGGGAAGTTCTCCTTCATTTGTTTTTTCAAATAAGTTTCGATTTCTTGCTATTCCTCTTCCCCTTTGGTACGCCTATAATTCAGATGATGGAATGTTTAAATATGTCCCGGAGGTTCCTAAGCCTCTCCTCATTATTTTGAATTCTTGTTTCTTCATTCTGCTCTGGTTGAATGTTTCTTTCTTCCTTTTGATCTAAACCTTTTATTTGAGTCCCAGTTTCCTTCCTGTAGTAGACCACTCTGCCTGATTTTAGAAATTGTATCTCTACCCCTTGTGGCTAAGGGTAAGAGACAACCTTTGGAGTGCCATCCACAGGAGACAAAGCCTGTATCTGGTAGCAAATGCTGCCTCAGTTCCTCTCCCTGCTCCCAAAGCTTGGTCGGAAGTCAATGATGGGTAAGACCTCTCACAGCTGGGGGCAACCTAAGCCAGACTCGATCACTTGGGACGCCTTCATGGAAGGACTGGGGGGGAGGCTGCAACAAAGAGCAATGGACTCTCACCACTCCCCCCCACACAAACCCTGAGTCCCCCTGTTCTCTGGGAGAAGTGCTTCCTGGCTATAATCCCCTTAAGCCTGAATACCTGATGGGGAGAGTTGCAGCTCCTTTCCTTGCTAGAGCTGTCCTGGGGAAAAATCTGGCATCACAAAGACTTGCTGATAAACCTGTGAAATCTGCTCTGCTAAGAGTGCTTTCATTCATATGATAAGGGTCTGAGAGGAAATGAGTATGTCTCCCAAAGTTTCTGCAACTCTCTTCCTGACAGACACTGACTCAGACTCTGAAGCCCTCAGATTTCTTTGTAATGTTATCTACTGTTTGATCCTTGCCATCCAGTATTCCTGTGTATTACAATCCAATAAAAGGCTATGGAAGAGGGCGCTCGGGGCCTTTTTCTCCTCGGAGAAACTGGCCACTGCTGGCCTTTGTCTCCCCTGAGAAACTGGCCACAGCCCATTCCTCCTCCTCAAACAGATCCAGCATGTCTTGGCCATATTCTTATTCGTTCACGTGTGTCTGTGGTACGGGGTGGGGGACTCACGGAGAGGTTGCCCCCACACCTTCCCATCACTATTTGTTCTCTGTGCATTTCCATTCATTTCACTTAGTGTAGCCTTTATTTGTTCATCTAATTTGTGACAAAATTCAACCAATTCTCTGAGCATTCTGATCACTAGTGTTTTGAACGGTGTATCCGATAGGTGGGCTATCTCTTGGTCATTTAATTGTATTATTTCTGGAGCTTTGATGTTCTTCCTTTTTAGCTTTTTTTTTTTTTTGCCTTATGGTGCCTGTTATCTAGTTAGGGGCGGAGCCTTAGGTGTTCACCAGGGTGGGGCAACCCAGTAGCTGGGTTGTGACACTGTGTGGGGGGAGAGGTCAGAGAGGGAACAGTGGCACTTGCTTCGCTCTCTGCCAGATTTCAGTCACTTCCCCCACTTCCCATAAGCAAATTGGGCCCTTTTGGTGCTGATTCCCAGGTGGGTGGGTTTATGTAAGTTCTAGGACCCTGATGGTATCTCCAATGAACTCTTGTATGAGGCTGGGAGTCTCTCTTGGCACCTCAAGCCCCACAGGTATTTTCAGTCAGTGTTTTGAGGCTTTATTTCCCAGTGCTAGGACCCTGGCTTGTGCCATCTGTCACGCTCCCCAGTTATCTGCACAGGAATGTGGGACTGCTGCCTGGTTAGCCAGATGCCTTGCGCACGGTGCCCAGCTTCTCAATCACCACCCAGCTGAGTCTGCCCATTGCCACCCCATGCTCGTGGTCTGCCAGCTGCTGCCTGGATGCCCAGGGTCAGCCTGGTGCCATCTTGTGCACCCAGGATGCCTTGCATGCCCGTGTCACCACTTCCTGTGCCTCAACCTCTCTCCTCTGGGCTGCCTGACTATGCCCTGCCTACCAGTCTGGATGAATGTGTCTATTGCAGCTCTTTGGCTGTCCAACTTCCATACAGTTCAATTTTCTGTCAGTTCTGGTGTTATTTTGTTTCTAAATTTTTGTTGTCCTTATTTTGGTTGGGCAAGGAGGCAGTGGGTCTATCTACACCTCCATCTTGGCTGAAGTGGGAAGCACCTTGCCCCAAATTATTCTTTTTTCCTCTGATTTTCCTGGCAGAGCCCTGCACTTTGGAGACCTCTCTCTTCCCCTGCCACCTTGCCCCACCTCCTCCTCTGCCCCAACCATAGCCCCTCCTAGTCTCAGCAAGGCTGTGCACAGAACTGGCAGGTACAACTGGATGGAGATGGAGCAAAAGCCCACTGAGCCAGCTGCAAACTTGGAGTAAAGAGTGGGAAGTAGGGAGGGGAAAAGGGGAGAGGGGAGAGGGGAGGGTGGCAGCGGCAACCAGAACACCCCAGACTGCACTGTGTCAAGTCAGGCAGACCATGAACACCTTCCGCCTTCATGGTGTGGTTCCTTGGGCAGCGCTCAGGGTGCCTGAAGAGAACATGAAGATGTACAATTTGGAGATCAGCAAATACCTGGGAGCACGTGGAAACTGGTCAGAGGTGAAAAAGCACCAGTTCAAGGATGAGGCCAGCGACTGTGAATGCTGCGTTTGAAGGAGCACCCAGATTATAAATACGGCCTGGAAGAAAACTTGAATGCTCACAAAGAAGGATAAGTACAAGCCACTCAGGGGCTACTACTCCTGGCAACAACAGCATGGCCAGCGGGGTCTACCTGGGTGCCAGCCTCAGCAACAGCATGATGAGCCAGTGCATGGGAAGCTACTGGCACAGGAACGGCAGGAGCAAGGGCAGTTATAGCATAATGCAGGACCATCTGGACTACTCCAGTACCTAGGCCCCAGCATGCTTGGTGCCCACAGTGCAGATACAGCCCATGTGCTGTTAGACTTGAGCGCCCTGCAGCTACAACCCCATGAGCAGCTCATGGACCTACAGGAACAGCTCACCCACTTATTGCATGTCCTATTCACTGCAGGGCACTCCTGGCATGGTGCTTGGCTCCATGGTCTCAGTGTCAAGTCCAAAGCCAGCTCCAGTCCTACTGTGGTTACCTCTTCCTTATACTCAAGGGTGCCCTGCCAGGCCAGGACCTCCTCAGGAACATGATCAGCCTGTACCTCCCTGATGCTAAGGTGTGGGAGCCCAACACCCCCAGCAGACTTCACATGTCCTAGCACTACCAGATGGGCATAGCCAGCCATTAAAGGCACACTGCCCTTCTCACCCATATGAAGGCCAGACAGGGAACTGGAGAGAAATGTGAGGAGAATAAGAAACAACATGGAGAAACCCTGGTATTCTCAGAACAAACAAAAATGCCATCAGCCACAGCAAATGACATCTGTCTGCAAAAGTAAACACCAATCCCATCTACACTGACAAAAAAGCTATGATGCTTAGAAGAAAACCTTTATCCTAGATCAATAACATTCAAAGTTAATCTTTAAGCAATGAAGAAAATGTTTTAATACTTGCAAGCAATTTTTGTACAGTATCTATTGAGATATATGTGGCAAAGTGCCTATTGATTATAAGATGAAGAATATGCCAATGTTTTTCAAGAAAGAGTTTCTTGCTGAATTTTGATTCTGCAGCTGAAATTTAGGATAGTTGCAGACATGGAAAGAATAAAATTACTAACATCTGGACATTTAATTGTTTAAAAATTGTACAAAAGGGAAAAAAACTAGAATAAGTACAAGTAAAACTATCTCTGTGGGCTTTAAAGGGGCAGATTTTTAGATTGTACTAATTTTTTTAACTTACTGTTAAAAGCAGGTTGACATCATTGGTAGCTTGTAATAGCTTCCCCCCACCCAAATTTCCACTCTGTTCAAATAAAAAAATGAAATTACTCTGTTTAAAATATTTTTGTATGGTTTGTAATATTTCAATAAATTTATTGTGATATTTCAAGGTGCCCAGCCTTTATTTTCCATAGTTATATTTTAAAGATTTGGCTCTGTTATCTGAATCAGTCTGCCAAGAATCCATGTGTATATTTGAACTAATAACTTTCTCATAACAGGTACATTTCAACTTAAGTTTTTACTCCATTATACAGTTTAAGAAAATTAATTTTTGAAACATGGGAAAAATGAGGTTTTTAAAAAAAATTTAAACATTTTACCATGAAGTCTAATATTGTAGATAGTAAATGGTTTTTCCCTATACTTTCTGTATTTAAAAAACATGTCACCAATTATTACTTTTGCAAAACAGACATTAAATAAAAGTTAGTTCTTTGAAGCTTTGGGACTATGTTAAGTTCTAGACACCAGTTTTTATGGTTCTGTTTCTCAAGAATCTAGCAAAATTGCATACGGATGGGGTAACGATGACCATGGGGATGGATCACTGCTGACACAGGGACTCAGCTTCTCTCCAAGCTGTTTGATTTATTCTACAGAAAGGGAGAATTTCTCTAAAGAAGTTTCACTAGTTTACAATTTTTTTAATTTTTTTATTTAATTATTTTTCAAGTACAGTTTTCACTCTTTTACTCCCATCCCAGCCCACCCCTCTGTGCTTCTCACCTCCCTGCCATTTCCAGCCCCTTTCTTGTTGTCCATGTGTCCTTTATACTAGTTCCTATAAATCCTTCCCCTATTTCCCCTGAAATTCCCTTCCCTCTGCCCTCTGGTCACTGTCCCCCTGTTCTTCATTTCAGTGTTATTGTTTTCTTTTGCTTGCTTGTATGTTTTGTTGTATAGCTTCCTGTTAAAGGTGAGATCATATGGTATTTGTCTTTCACTGCCTGGCTTATTTCACTCAGCATAATGCTTTCCAGTTCTATCCATGCTGTTGCAAAGAGTAGGAACTTGTTCTTTCTTTCTGTTGCATACAGTTCCATTGTGTACATTTACCATAATTTTTTGATCCATTCATTTACTGACGGGCACCTAGGTTGCTTCCAATTCTTGGCTATTGTAAATTATGCTTCTATGAACATTGTGGTGCATAGTTATTTTGGATTGGTGTTTTAGGGTTCTTAGGATACAATGCCAGCAGTGGAATTGCTGGGTCAAAAGGAAGGTCGATTTTCAGTTTTCTGAGAAAATTCCATACTGTTTTCCACAGTGGTTGAACAAGTCTGCAATCCCACCAGCAGTGAACTAGGGACCCCTTTTCCCCACAACCTCTCCAACACTTATTTTTTGTTGCTTTGTTTATGATGACCATTCTGACTGGTGTAAAATGGTATCTCATTGTGATTTTAATTTGCATCTTTCTGATAGCTAGAGATATTGAGCATCTTTTCATGTGTCTCTGGATCTTCTGTATGTCCTCCTTGGAGAAGTGTCTGTTCAAGTCCTTTGCCCATTTTTTAATTGGGTTAGAGGTCTTCTTAGAGTGGAGTCATGTAAGTTCTTTGTATATTTTGGAGATTACAACTTTGTCTGAGGTATCATTGGCAAATATGTTTTCCCATACAGTTGGTTGTCTTGTTAATTTAATGCCGTTTTTTTGAGCCAGGCAGAAGCTTTTTATTTTGATGAGATCCCATTTGTTTATTCTTTCCTTTATGTCCCTTGTTCTAGGGGGACATATCAGTAAAAAAGTTGCTGTGTGAAATATCTGAGATTTTTTTGCCAATGTTCTCTTCTAGGACTTTAATGGTGTCATGGCTTATATTTAAGTCTTTTGTCCACCTTGAATTTATTTTGCTGTATGGTGTAAGTCGGTGCTCAAGTTTCATTTTTTTCACGTAGCTGTCCAGATGTCCCAACACCATATGTTGAAGAAACTATTTTTACTCTATTTTATGTTACTGCCCCCTTTGTTCAATATTAATTGCCTGTAGAGACTTGGGTTTATTTCTGGGTTTCTGTTCTGTTCCATTGGTCTATATTCCTGTTTTCATGCCTGTACCAGGCTGTTTTGATTATAGTGGCCTTGTAATACAGTTTGGTATCAGATGTGATCCCTCCTACTTTGTTCTTCTTTCTCAAAATTGTAGCTGCTATTTGGGGTCTTTTATGGTTCCATATAAATTTGAGAAGTGTTTGTTCTATGTCTGTAAAATATGTCATTGGTACTTTAATGGGTATTGCATTGAATCTGTAAATTGCTTTGGGTAGTATGGACATTTTGATGATGTTAATTCTTCCAATCCATGAACACAGTGTATGTTTCCATTTGTTTGTGTCTTCCTTGTTTTCTTTCTTCAGTGTTTTGTAGTTTTCTGCATACAGGTGTTTTACGTCCTTGGTTAGGTTTATTCCTAGGTATTTTATTTTTCTTTTTGCTATATTGAATGGGATTTTTACCTAGATTTCTTCTGCTGTTTCATTGGTGGTATACAAAAATGCCTTTGATTTCTGGATATTGACTTTGTATCCTGCTGTTTTGCCAAATTCCTTTATTAGGTTGAGCAGTTTTTGGGTAGAGTCTGTAGGATTTTCCATGTACACTATCATGTCATCTGCAAACAATGACAGTTTTGCTTCCTCCTTTTCTATTTGAATGCCTTTTATTTCCTTTTATTGTATGATCACTGTGGCTAAAACTTCCAATACTATATTGAATAGAAGTGGTGAAAGTGGACAACTTTGTCTTCTTCCTGATCTTAGTGGAAAAGCTTTTAGTTTTTGCCCATTGAGTATGATGTTGGCTGTAGGTCTCTCATATGTGGCCTTTATTATCTTGAGGAATACTCCCTCTATTCCCACTTTGCTGAGTGTTTTTCTAATGAATGGGTGTTGTACCTTGTCAAAAGCTTTTTCTGCATCTATTGATAGGATCATGTGATTTTTGTTTTTGCTTTTGATTATGTGATGTACTACATTTACTAATTTGCGAATATTGAACCATCCTTGCATCCCTGGGATGAATCCCACTTGATCATGGTGGACGATCTTTTTAATGTATTGTTGGATGCAGTTTGCCATTATTTTGTTGAGGATTTTAGGGTCTATATTCATCAGCGATATTGGCCTGAAGTTTTCTTTGTTGTGTCTCTATCTGGTTTTGGAATTAGAATGATGCTGGCTTCACAAAAAGAGTTTGGGAGTCTTCCATCATTTTAGATTTTTTGGAATAGTCTGTGAAGAATAGGGGTCAGCTCTTCCTTCAATGTTTTGTAGAATTCTCCTGTGAAACCATCTGATCCAGAGCTTTTGTGTGATGGGAGTTTTTTCATGACTGCTTCAATTTCATCTGCTGTTATTGGGCTGTTCAGGCTTTTTGCTTCTCCTTCATTGAGTTTTGGGAGATTATATTTTTCTAGAAATGTGTCCATTTCCCCTAGGTTTTCAAATTTCTTGGCATACAGTTCTTCATAGTAATTTCTTACAATCCTTTCTATTTCTGTGGTGTCACTTGTAATCTTTCCTTTCTAATTGTGTTTACTTGCATCCTCTTTTTTTCTTGATGAGCCCACTTAAAGACTTGTCTATTCTGTTTATCTTTTCAAAAAATCAGGCCCTCGATTCATTGATCCTTAGAATTGTGCTTTCAGTCTCTATGTCATTTAATTCTGCTCTGATTTTGGTTATTTCCTTCCTTCTGCTTGCTCTGGGCTGTCTTTGTTGTCATTTCTCGAGTTCTTGCAGGCATAGGGTTAGGTTGTTTCTTGGAATTTTTTTTCTTCTTTAGGTAGGCCTGTATTGCTATGAACTTTTCTCTCAGACTGCCTTCACTGTGTCCCATAAGTTTTGGTTTGTCACGAGTTCATTTTCATTTATTTCTGGAAAGTTTTTTATTTCTTCCCTAATTTCATTCTTGACCCATTCTTTGTTTAATAACATGCCATTCAATGTCCATGATTTTGAGTGTTTGGGGTTTTTTCCTTTGGGTTTGGTTTCTAGTTTCAGCCCCTTGTAGTCGGAGAAAATGCTTGGGATAATTTCAATTTTCTTGAGTTTGTTGAGGCTCATTTTGCGTCTTATCGTGTGGACTATCTTTGAAAAAATTTCATGTGCATTTTTAAAGAATGTGCATTTAGCTTTTGGGGGATGAAGGGCTCTGTATATATCCATTAAGTCCATTTCATCTAGGGCATTGTTCAATGCCCCAATATCTTTGTTGGTATTTTGTTTGGAAGATCTGTCCATTTTTGACAGTAGGGTATTGAAATCCTCTAGTATAATTGTGTTTCTGTCAATATCTTTCTTGAAGTCCTCTAAGATTTTCTTGATATATTTGGGTGCTCCTATATTGAGTGCATATATATTTACAATGTTAATGTCTTCTTGGTGGATTCTTCCCTTGAGTATTATGAAGTGACTTTCGGGGTCTCTCTTTATGGCCCTTTTTTTGAAGTCTATTTTCTCTGATATGAGTATTGCTACCCCAGCTTCTTTTTCTTGTCTGTTTGCTTGGAAGATTTGTTTTTAGCCCTTCACTTGTAGTTTGTGATGGTCTTTTGTCCTGAGGTGGGTCTCTTGTAGGCAGCATATATGTGGGTCATGCTTTCTTATTCATTCAGCTATTTTATATCTTTTGATTAGAGCATTTAATCCATTTATGTTTACAGTTATTATTGATAGGTATTTATTCATTGCAATTTTTGTACCTGTGTTTCTCTCTGTCTCTCTTGTCCTGCCTTAAACTGGTTCTTTTAGCATCTCTTGCAGAGCTGCTTTGGCGCAGGTGTATTCTTTTAGAGTTCTTTTGTCTTGGAAGCTTTTTCTCTGGCCTTCTATCTTGATTGAGAGCCTTGCTGGGTAAAGTAGCCTTGGTTGCAGGCCTCTGGTTCTCATTACTTGAAATATTTCTTGCCATTCTCTTCTTGCTTGGAGTGTTTCCATTGAGAAGTCAGTAGCTAACCTTACTGGCACTCCCTTGTATGTTACTTCCTTTTTCTCCTTTGCTGCCTTTAAGATTCTTTCTTTGTTTTGGAATTTTGCCATTTTAATGATAATGTGTCTTGAAATGGGCCTCTTTGGGTTCCTCTTATTTGTGACCCTCTGTGATTGCTGGATTTGTGTGACTTTTTCTCTCATCAAAGTAGGGAAGTTTTTCATTATTTTTTCAAATAGGTTTTCTATCCTTGTTCTTCTCCTTCTGGTATTCCTATCATTTGGATATTATTATGTTTCATATTGTCTTGCATTTCTCTTAATCCTTCTTCATTTTTTATGAGCCTCTTTTCCTTTTCTCGCTCTTTCTGGGAGTTTTTTTCTACTTTGTCCTCCAAGTCACTGATCCAAGCTTCTGCTTTCTCAATTCTGCTTTTGATTCCTTCTGATGTATACTTCAATTTAGAAATTGTATTCTTCATTTCCTCTTCTTCCTTGCTGACAGTTTCTATTTTTTTCATGTTGATATAGTTTGGGGTGAGATCATTGTAGCTCCCCTGAAGTTTCTGGTAGCTCATTGTGAGCTCTTTGAACTTCGTGATATCCAGTGCTTTGAATTCAATATCTGATAGTTGACTTGCCTCTATTTCATCTAACATTCTTTCTGAGGATTCCTCCTTTCCTTTCATTTGCGTATTGTTTCTTTGTGTTCCCATTGTTTTTGAGACTCTTCTTGTTTGCCTCAGCTTCTTAAATTGATTTTTTTCTGACTCCCTGGGTTTATGGTATGAACTTCTGTGGTGGAATACCTGTGAAATTCAATGGTGCAGTCTCCTTCAGTTATCCTGGCATTCTCCACTTCCACCTACTCCTTTTCTTTGTGATCAGTTGGAGAGGGATGCAAAATGGTTTATGGCAGCAGAAAAGTATTTTATGATATTTACAGCCATAGGCAGTATAGAAGATATAGAAGATCTTTAGGGTATATATAGTGTTAACTGTAATCTTCAACCCAACTTGCCACTTTTAGGAGAGGATGGAAACAAGAGAAGTCTCTTTTTGGAGAGGGAAGACTAGTGAGTTGGATCTAGAAGGCAGTGAGGTTGTGGTCGGTCAAATTCTGGGATAAGGTGAGAGTACAGGATAGTAAATAGGTGCAGTGTATGAGCAAATAGAGTTAATTACTCCAGTAATAGAATTCAGGAACTGTGAAGTGGACTAAGATTGGGGAGATGTGTTGTGAGGTATTTACAGTTGTATAGAACAGCTATTACTTACAATAATATTAGAGCAACAATCATAAGAGAGACTCTATGTGAATTGTCTGAATAGGAGCATTGGAACTTTGGGTAGTATGCTAAAGGAACACAAGTGACGTGAAGAATAGAAAATTAGCAAAACACTGTGGAAGAGAGAACAGGGGAAACCTGTCAAACGATACATTACAACCAGCCAAGGCAAAGAAGCCTATACAGAAAGAGGAGGAATACAAAGATACTATTAAAATGTAAAATACATGAGAATAATGAAAAAAATAATAATTATACAAGTATGCAGCAACTTGTGGCTTCTCTGCTACAGCAAAGTGAAATTTGTCTCTCTGACTCTACTGTTGGGAAGCCTGTTCTTTGGGTCCAGCTCTGGCCTTTTCGCAGTTTCAAGTTGTTTGTGTCTCTTGTGGGTAAAAGAAAAAAAAGGCAGGAGAATGGAGGAAAAAGCAATAAGTTTGGAAAGAAGGGAAGAAGGAATAAAATTAAAAAGAAGAAAAAAGAGGAAAGAAGTATTGAAAGATAAAACAATAATAAAAGTTTTAAAATAAAAGACTACTTAAAAAAAAAAAAACATCTCTTGTTGGTTTCAAACTGGCCAAACCAGTTTTTCTGGCTGCAGCAGGCTGAGGGGCAATTAGTGAGCAAAACTAGAGGTGCCTCTCCCCAGCGCCCTAGGAAGCGGGGATCTAGGACTTCATCACAGCACTCTTTTCCCAATGGTTATCACTGCGGGCTGGGCTGTGGGGCACAGGTGCGCCCACTGGCCAGGCTGCCTGCTTCCAGCAGGTTCAAGCGCAGACCAAACACAGTTCTGTGGGGGAACTCTAGGCCCCCTGCCCAATCTCACCGTTCACTGTCAGGCTGGGTAGGGAGCAGAGTCTGTGGTTGATCTGGGCCCTTTGTCCTCAGCACCCTCTTCGTGAACTCTAGCAAACAAGTCGCTCCCAGAGTCCAACCTTGCTTGGCCAGGGAGGGAGGGAACTGATAACCCAGCTCTCTCCCTTCAGCAGGCCCAGGGCTCCCAAAGAGTCCAAGGGAGTTGCACCAGAAGTCAGTCCTGAGCATTGGGCACCAACCCAGGCACACTGTTCACCCTCCGAGGTGCACTGGGTGCTGCCTGCCGGGCACTGGTCCCTAGACTGTGCACCGGCCAAAGTCCCTGCTGCTCCTTTCTTTGCTCCGGTCCCTTTGGCAGGCGCAGGGTTCCCAAAGAGTCTGAGAAGATGCACCCAGAGCCGGTCCCGAGTGCTGGGTGCTGACCCAGGACTGCTGGGTGCCAGCCAGGGCATGCTGTGCACCTGACACTGGTCCCCGGACTGTGCACCTGTCGAAGTCCCTGCTGCTCCTGTCCTTGCTCTGGTCCCCGAGACTCCACTGTACCGCTGCTGTCTCCCTACCATCTGGACCCTCCGTGACCATCTGGATCCTCCATGACTGTCACGATTTCTGGTCCCTTATTTTCATATATGCTGAGGAACTGCTGGCTGCCTGCGCTGCTCCTCCACCAATCAGCCAGGATCCTCTCCTATGTGTGCAAGGAACTGGAATCCACTCCATCCTACTCCAGGAGTTTCACTACTTTAAAAATCATAATTTATTATAAAAGTAAATCACTACCCTATGCTAGTAATGAACAAATGGAATTTGAAATTAAACACTCGATCCTATTTACATTAGCACCAAAAAATAAAATACATAGATACAAATCTAATAAGATATGTATAAGACCTATAAGAGGAAAACTATAAAGCTCTGATGAATGAAATTAACTAAATAAATAGAGAAATTTCCCATGTTCATGTATAGGAAGACTCAATATCGTCTAGATGTCAGTTCTCCTAACTTGTTCTATAGATTCCACACAACCTTAATCAAAACCCCAAGTTGTTTTGTGGATATTGACAAACTGATTCTAAAATTTATATGGAGAGGCAAAAGACACAGAATAGACAACATAATATTGAAGGAGTATAACAAAGCTAGAGAACTAACACTATGTGACTTTGAGATTTACTATAAAGCTACAGTCATCAAGACAGTGTGCATTAGAAAAAGAACATAGAAATAGATCAAAGGAACAGTTTTCAGAAATAGACCCACATAAATAAAGTCAACTGATCCTTGACAAAGGAGCAAAGGCAGTATGATGAACAATAGTCTTTTCAATAAGCAGTGCTGGAACAACTGGACATCCACATGCAAAAAAAAAGACCCCTTTCAGAAAAATTAACTTAAAATGAATCATAGATCTAAATATAAAGTGAAAAACTATAAAACTCCTCTAGGAGTTTTAACATAGGAGAAAACTAAAATGACTCAGGTGTTGCAATGACTTCTTAGATACCATACCAAAAGCACACTCCACAACAAAAGAAATAATTTATAAGCTGGACCTGATTAGAATGAAAACTTGTACTCTGCAAAACAAAATGTCAAAAGAATTGTTGTGGATACCAGCCTTCAGTGTCCGTGTCATTATGGATGAAATGAGACATTCACACTGACTACCGAGTCTGGTAGAGAAAAAGGCACAACATGGCTTTTCTCTCAAGGGGAGCAAAAGCCTTGGCCCTTGCCTTGACCGGCCTTTATTGGGTTTCTCAGCACATTACATGACGGCCCTCATTTACTGTGCACAGGTTGCTTCAGGTGGTTACCTTTTATAGCAAAGGAGCCAGTGCCGCTAATCACATCACAGAAGAGGGATATTTGCAAATGAAAAGGACAAAAATGGTTGAACTGGTTACATTGGTCCTAGGAAGGTTTAGTGTAGTAGACCGCTCTGCCTGATTTTGGGAATTTTATCTCTACCCCTTGTGGCTAAGGGCTAGAGAGGACCTTTGGAATGCCAGCTTCAGGAGACAAAGCCTGTTTCTGGTAGCAAATGCTGCCTCAGTTCCTTTCCCCATCAGGTATTCAGGCTTAAGGGGATTAGAGACAGAAAGCACTTCTCCCAGAGAACATGGGGACTCAGGCTATGTCAAAGCCGGGGAGGGGGGGAGAGTCCATTGCTCCCTCTTTGCTGCAGCCCCCTGATAAAGTGGGGGGCAAGAATCCATTGCTCTCTCTTTGTTGCAGCCCCCTGAGTCCTTTCATGTAGGCCTCCCAGGTGATCGAGTCTGGCTTAGGTTGCCCCCCCCCATGAGGGGTCTTACCTGTCATGACTTCCGACCAAGCTCTGGGGGCAGGGAGAGGAACTGAGGCAGCATTTGCTACCAGAGACAGGCTTTGTCTCCTGCGGCTGGCATTCCAAAGGTCGTCTCTCGCCCTTAGCCACAAGGGGTAGATATACAATTCCTAAAATCAGTCAGAGTGGTCTACTACATCTCCCCCATTCGTGTTTATGAAATTAATTGAAATTGTTAGGCCTGTGAAATCTATTTGCTATTCTCGAATGCAATCACAAAAAAACAACTTCTATAAACATCATAGAGCACAAACAAGAATTCCAAGGGCTGTTATAACTTAAACTCTTAAATTCAGTCAGTTGAAATATGATATAAATGCATGGGAAAGACAAAAGTAACAGGTATGGTTACATTTCAATTTTGGGGAGCATTAGCACAGACTTCACAAAGTTACTTTGAAGATATGCAGCAAGGGGTAGTATCTGAAGTCAGGGTGAGACAGTTTAGTAAGAGTAAGTAGCAAACCAGTGTTTGGAGTGCAGCATGAAGAGTCTGAAAAACCTGCTTGGTTAAGCATTAAATGTCCTGCAACATCAATTTAGTCCCTTTAAGTTGGCAGGAAAAGTCTCTCTTAGGTGATGTTGAATACCACTCCAGGGGTGTTGGTTGGAATTCCACACAGCTTGGAGAAGTCTGGATCAGGAGAGTCTAATGTGTGGAGATGTGTCACCGGTTGGGGAAGCCTTTTCTGTGATATGGCTTCAACCTCATCGCCTGCAGTTCTAAAGGTTATTCTGAAAAGCAAACAGCATACCCTCTTCCCCAAGTTTAGAGTTAAAATCTGGGGTTAAAATGGTTTAGAATTCTGCCTAAAAATGTTTTACAATTGGAATACAAAGCAACTCATCGTAGTTTAGAAAATTATAGGTAAACAATGGCCAATAAAAATTAAATTGGGAGGAAGTCTCATAACTCCTTCTTTATTGTTTGTTAAAGAGATTTTTAAAGGTATGAAGAGCCCGTTTTACAATAGTCAGACCAGTTGGATTGTAAGGTCTCTATTGGCAAATATCTTAAAACTAAAAATTCCTCACACCGAAAGACTCCGCATTTAGAAAACCAGCTTCAATGCTACCAGCCCCAGCTGCTCCTTGAAATCTTACCTGTTGCTAGGAAACAGAGCGGGCGCAGGCCTATGGTGGCTGCCCGTGCTGCCCGGTCCAGCGCGAACTCGGTTGGTCAGCGTTCTAAACCTCTTTGGTAGCAAACGTTGTGCAAGTTGTGCGCTAGGCGGTTGGTGCTGTCATTACCTGCAGGCATTCACTGCTGCGGTTGGTGCACCAAAGTTGGTCCAGGGCACTGACGCCACCTCTTAGCCCTCACGTCTGCGACTGGTCTGCTCTCAGGGTTGCACAAACGAACAGGTTGCGCAGTGAGGGGGCCCAGCCCTCTGGCAATTCCAATCATCCGGGCCCTTGACCTGAGGAGATAGCCCCCCTCCCGGCCTGCCCGCCACCTGGGTGCCGATGGGGGTGAGGGGAAGGAGGAAGCCGTGCAGCCCTTGCTCCGGGTGCACGCACTTTTCCAATCAAAGAAATTCTTTTCTGAGTTTTGTGTTCACTTACACAGCTGAGAGGGCTCGGAGTGCTGGATATGCGATTACCCGCCGAGCCCCAAGATTAACGTGACAGGGACCGTCCTGGGTATTATGCAGGGAAGTGCAGGGGAGATTCAAGAAGTGATAAAAAGTATCCTTTCACTATTTTCTAACACGCCTGGGGCCTGCTTTTCTGCAGATGCCCTGACCCCTCTGAGGGGTGAATTTTCGTCCACTTATTTCTAACACACCTGGGGGCCTGTCTTACAGATACCCCTGACCCCCCTGGGGGTGAATTTCCATCCACTTAGGTATGTGTCCCTGGCAATTACGTGGCTCAAGGCCTCTGGTTTGAAGGCACCAGATGTGGAAGCGACCTCGTGGGTCCCCCCTGACCACCAGGGATGAGAATCCTGATTCTATTACCTTCTTATTCCTGGCCTAGTGTGGCTTGGCTCTAGGCCTCTGGCTTGAAGAAGGTCCGAGTCCAGTCCCTGTTCCGAGCACCAGATGTGGGGGCGACTACTTTCTCGAGGTCTCCCCGGTGCCACGGATGATAATGAATATGACAAAAATATTATGTGATCTGCTTGGAGAGGAGGGATGGCCGATTTCTCTGGGAAGACAAAGGCCCACAGTTCCTCGGAGAAACTGTCAGCTGCTGGCTTCTTCCTCTCCAGAGAAACTGGCCACAGCCCACGCCTCCATCCCCACGCAGATCTCATCTTGTCTCGGCCATATTTACTCACTCACGCGCATCGGTGGAACCAGGGGGACTTCGAAAAAGTGGTCGCCTCCACAGTTTAGCATGGATTTTAGGAAGTTACTTTGCAGTAAATGTTTGCCACAAATCTGGGTGAGGGAGTTTTTAGCAAAAAGGAAGACTCAAAGTGGCCTAGGCACATTGTAGGCCTGATTCCCCACAGGAGAACCTATCCATGGGCATGGGTCCTGTGCATCTTCAAGTGAGAGCTGGGCCCACGCCACGCAGAATGGTCTCCTATGAAGAATAAGCAGACAAACCACACACTATTTCAAAACATTTGGGAAAGACACATCTGATAAAGAATTTTTATCTAGAATATACAAAGAACGCTTAAAACTCAACAGCAAAAAACCAAGCAACAAAATTAAAAAATGGGCAAAAGATCTGAACAAATACTGCATCAAAGAAGTTACAAAAGTGCAAAATAAGCATATAAAAAGATTTTCACCATCACGTTTTGTTAGAGAACTGGAAATCAAAACAAAAATGAGATACCGCTACACATTTATTAGAATGAGCAAAATCTAGATCACTGAAAAGATCAAATACTGGTGGAGAATGTGGAGTAACAGAAATTTGCATTCATGAATGGCAGAAATGTGAAATTGTACATCTTCTTTAGAAGACAGTTTTGGCAGTTTCTTACAGAAATAAATATACTGTTGTCATATGGTGTAGCAATCTCACTTATGCATATTTACTCAAAGGAATTTAAAAAATATCCACACAAAAACCTGCACAAGGATGTTTATAGAAACTATATTCAGAAGTGCTAAAACATGAAGCATCTGAGATATCCTTCAGTAGATCAATGGATAAATAAACTATGCTACATCCAGACAGTAGAATGTTATGCGGTGCTGAAAAAAAAAAGGAGCTATTAAGACATGAAAATTAAAGGAAGACATATGTATATTACCAAGTGAAAAGAGCCATCTTAAAAGGCTACATACTATATAATTTCAACTGCATGACATTCTGGAAAAGGCAAAACTGGAGATAATAAAGAGATAAGTGGTTGCTAAGGGTCAGGGGAAGGAGGGATAAATAGGAGCAGTGCAAAGGATTTTTAGGGCACTGAAACTCTTCTGTATAATACATGCCATTATACAACTGTCCAAATTCATAGAATTTACCACGGCAAGAATGACCCACAATGTAAACTATGGTCTTTGGGTCCTGGCTGGTGTGGCTGTTGGTTGGAGCATTGTCCTGTCAATTGAAAGGTCAGGGTTTGATTCCTGGTTAGGGCACTTGTCTAGGTTGCCAATTTGATACCTGATCTGGGAGTGGATAAGGCACAACCAATCAACGTTTTTCTCTCCCTCTCTCTCTCTCTATCACTTCCCCTATTTCTAAAATCAATAAGTATGTCCTCTGGTGAGGCTAAAAAACAAAATTATGAACTTTGGATGATGATGTGTCAACGTAGGTTCATTAACTGCTACAATCATAGCATTGTGGTGGGGGAATGTTGATAGTGGGGGAGGCTGTGTGTGTGCAGGGGGAGGAAGGATGTGGGTAAATTTTCTTAAACTTTGCCGTGACTCTTAAATTGCTTCAAATATAAAGACAATTATTGTTTTTTTAAATTAAAGTTCCTGATAAAATACCAGTTACTTTCTCCTTCACCAAATGTATGAGGCTGATACTAGGGCATGGAAATAACTTTTTCTCTGAGATTTTTCAAATAAAGATTGATCACATACATCCGTTACTGAGGAGAAAAACTCATTATACTCATCAAGATTTTATGCTCATTAAGATGTAAATTGTTTGTTTTGGTCTAATTTATGTTACAAAAAAACATCGGAGGGTCTTCTCATTTAATTTTGACTTAAACTTTATTCTATTTACTGTATATAATTAGTATCTGTTGTCTGCCTTAGAAACATTCAAATGTTTCTTAAACAGTGACCCCGAAACTCCTGGAACTTTTCCATGAAAAAACAAAGAAAGATATGTGTTGAAATCAGATCAATTTGGGAAATGTTATCACTTACATGTCTTACTTGCAGCATAAAATGTCTGAGAACTGTGCATACACACACACACACACACAGTGAAAGGATGAAACCTAAACTTCCAACTTCTTTGGCTACAGAGTCTTTTTATAAAACAATAGTCTGTATTACACACTTTAAATGATTTTGCTCTATAATACACAGCTTGGCATCACTGAATTAGTGTTGCCCACTCACTAAAAGGTGGTCATAAAATGGAAGATTTGCAGCACAATAAAGGGAATGAATGAAAATATAAAAAGGTCTATTTTTGCATTACAGACAGTTTTAAATTACATTCAACCCTCTTTCTACTTTCATAAAGTGATTGTACTTTTAAGACATTTTTGGATGAGACATCTGTCATCCAGAGAAGGATGCCATTAAAGGACATTAGCACTGTTAATGCATTCTGCCAGCTCTCCCTTCTCTGGTCATTTTCCATTCACTCCAGACTGGAGATTATCCTCAGTTTTGCAATTCTATGAGATAACTCAAAGCTATGGGGAGTGACCTCACCAGCTATCACTGCTTCATCCTTAGGTCTCTGTGACCTCTGGTTAAGTCTGTGACAGACTCAGTTGGCTATAAAACTAAGACCACTGTCACAGAAAAAAAAATCATGTCCTCTGTTATTCAAGTAGGATGCTTATAATGTTGGTTTTCTATTTCTACAAAGAGATTTTTTAAAATTTTACTCATTTATTTTGAGAGGGGAAGGGAGGGAGAGAGACACCAATGTGTGGTTGCCTCTTATGTGTCCCCCACTGGGGACCTGACTTGCAACCCTGAGCGGGAATTGAACTGGTGATCCCTTGGCTCGCAACCTGCGCTCAATTCACTGAGCTATACCAGCTAAGGCTCCACCTAGTGATTTTAAAGTAGGGCAATGATCACCATGACTGCAGAATGTATGAACCATGTCTTGGAGAAACAGAGCTGTTCATAAAATCAACACCTCTAAGCTGTAGATGATGTCAATCTGTCCGTCAGGCCAGTAGGAGACAGCAGTGGACAGGAGAACCTGCCTTCAGATAAGCAGCCCCCTGGGCTGCTTTGAGCCTGACAAAGAGGTCCTTGGTTAGGGGACCAGGATGGCAGCTGCCACACAAATCCTGGGAGCCCACAACAAAATCATGAAAGAGGAATACTACCCAGGCCCAGATGCATCATTTTTTCCAGTTACTCCTCTTTCGTGAAAAGTTCTTCCAAACCAGTGATTTTGAACCTTTTTTTTTATCTCATGGTACATATAAACTAATCTCTAAACTTCTGTGGCAAACTCCAAAATATACTTTTTCCCAATCTGAAAAAAAATAGGTATAATTTTGATTCATTCATACCAGATGGCTATTGTTGTGTTGGATGCTGTCATTTTTTATTTGACAATCAAAGGGAAAAGAGGTCAGTGCCTCTTACTAAATAGTCAGGTATTGTGTGTTTTAAAAAATTCTTGCAGCACAGCAGTTGAAAATTACTGTTCTAAACAAACACATATTTTTGTCCCTAAATAAAAAAATAGTTCAGGATGCTTTCCCTACTAAAAACTTAGTATACATTTTATTTTCTTTGTATCTCTATTGAATGAACTTTCACTGTGTCAAAAATCACTCAAGAAAGAGCTCATCCTCCCCACACCTGCCCTGGTCCAATGTCTCCTAAAGTGTCACCTGACCCACAATATCAAGGAACTCACCAGCACGTAAACAGATGCTGGAGTGTGATATTTGTACCTGGGCAACTAAACATGATCATATTTCTTATCTAAATGCTTCCAGCTAGTGTGGCCTTAAGTCTGTTTCCGGCCAAGGAACCAGCCTCTTCTATGCTATCTCAAAATAGAGATTTTAATATAAAAATAACTATATAAGTGACCTCCAAATATTGTCATTTTTACAGCTAACTCTTAACTTATATTTTGAGCATTGTAAAGAAGGACAAAAATTGGCAAATAACTTTATAGGTAAGTGCAAGTGTTAGATAAATAGGTAATAATAGCTGAGATTGAGTCCTTAAGTTTCCAAATTATATAAAATTTTACAAACTTATATCAATTTGTTTTGCTGGGAATGAGAAGTGTTCTTTAAAGTGAACTGGTAAAAGTTGGTAACAAACTTAACTTAAAATGAAAAGAAAAATCTTATAAATTCAGATCAGCTTAAAAGCCTAACAAAAACCCTAGGTGGTGAGGGGTTCCCAGATGAGAAGCACCTGAGAGAAGGGGTGGTTGGAATGTGCATCACAACTGACCCACCCCTGCAGCCCATACAGGAACTTAGGGAGGATCCCAAGGGGCGTGGAGATGGAATAGGTTTTACTTATCTGTTTATTTAGTTAGTTAGTTTTCAGAGTTTCCAGTGTACCCCCACATCTGCCTCAAGAACTTTGAAAACCTGCCTGTGTCTCTGTGGCATTTGGGGAATCCAGGACAGGACTCTGACCATCTTTGAGACCTCCAGGGGAAGGGGCTGATGAAAGTGCCGCGCAGTGACTGAGGGACTGCACTTGGCATAAGTGCTTCCCAGCCTCAGAACCAAAGGAGTTCATACTGACCAAAGTGGCTCAGCTTGAGAGAGCCGTCCTGGGAGGGAGGAGATGGTGTCAGCAAGACCTCCCTTTTACCTCCCTTTTTACTGAAAATAATCAGAGGACCCCAGATTTCAGCCAAGGGCACAGAGACTGGCACAGAGTTGGTTTTGAATTACCCCACGAACCCAACTTGTCCAAAGTGAAAAAAATAATAGTTTTGGGCTTGCAAAAAAAAGTTCTTTAAAATCAAAGTAAGGTAGTAGAAACCTACTAGATACTGTGTTGCAAAAATTATTTGAAAATTTCTTTAAAGATTATTTAGTTTATTTTCTCAGAAAGGATTTTTTTATTGTTGTTCAAGTACAATTGTATCCATTTTCCCCTCACCACTCCCCCCACCACATCATTGCCACTTCCCACCTTCAGTCCTACCCCGCTTTGGTTTTGTCCATGTACCCTTTATAGATGTTCCTGAAAAAACCCTTCCCCTTTTCTTTCTAATATCCCCTCTCACTTCCCCTCTGGTTACTGTCATTCTTAATTTCATTGTCTCTGTTATATTTTGCTTGCTTAGTTGTTTTGTCAATTAGGTTCTCCTTATAAGTGAGATCATTTGTTATGGCCCAGAGACATATGAAAAAATGCTCAGCATCACTAGCCATCAGAGAGATGCAAATTATAACCACAGTGAGATGCCACTCCAAACTGGTGAGAATGGTCATCATAAACAAATCAACAAACAACAAGTGTTGGAGAGGATATGGAGAAATAAAAATATATCAAAAAATTTTAATTATATCTAAAGCACTAGCTGTTGTGCTACCAAATTTTGCTTAGTTCTTTTTTAAAAATAACCAATTGTGTATAGCTAATTACACAAATAAAAACTGACTCAATAATAACATGAAAAATAAAAAAAACAATAGAAGAAACATTAAATGCTTTCTATGCAGAATGTCTTACTATTTTTTAACTTACTATTTTACTTTCCCTTCACTGCCACACCATTAACTTGATCCCCATTTTCCAGGTCAAAGAAATGAAGTTTGGAGGAACTGGGTGACTTGCCGAAGTCATAGAAATGGTAGGGGTAGGTTTATCTCACCCTAGAGACCACACTCTGTAAAATAAATATATACACTCTACAGAATATTTACTGCATTGGAAATTTGCTTATAAAATGTTACCAACATAAAATTATGGCAGGAATAAAAAGGAAGAATGGTGCTCTTTCTTTTGAATATAAGGGTGATACCTGAGCTGAGAGAGGTCTGGTTGTAGTGGTCTTTGGAAAGAAATAGCAGAGATTATGAGACCACAGGAAGTAGGTGGTGGCAAGTCCAGCTTCTAGACTCTGAATAGAAGGGAAGAGGCACAGACATTACTACAGTGAGGTTGAGAAACTTGAAAGTACAGAACCGTTTAGAGCTAGTGAGCTACGTCACTCACATTTATCGTGAAAGATGTTGATGCATTCTATATTCTCATCTCCTGGGTCTGGCACTGAACTACTGTATAGTTGTCTGGAAGTTGGGTTACCTGTGGAATGGTTGACAGTAGGGAGCATGATGTTTGTGTTCTTGGGGAAATGCTTTTCTGGTCACTACAGTGTGTGGATGCCAACTGGGCACAGGCTGATGGACAGCACTGAGTAAATGAAATAATGGAAACTTGTGCGTGTTCGGAAATGGAACAATCCCTATAGCCAGGAGCACAAGTGTAATGACAAAGCTGGTTCCAGGAATGTGTACTAATCTGATCCACTTCAGAGAGGTGGCAGTACTTATGAAGCCCCTGGAACTGTTACCAGGGAGATCCAAGACAGGGGACTCCTCCTTGGTTTTTGCCTTGCTTGCAAGAGATAAATTCAAGCAAGAGATAACATGTCTAGTGGAAATGAGATAGCAAGTTTGTGAAATGTAGAGGAAGAAAGATAGTAAATTTGTTATTAAGTTTGTTCTATAAACTTGAGCCAAGGCTACAAATGGGAGCTCAAGCTAATCTGAATGGCCCCACTATTGGAAATTCAGAAGTTATATACTTTAGTAAGCTTCTAGGTTCCCCCTCCTTTCCCCTCTTCAGAACTTAGTATTAATATTCAGTTATAAAGGCTTTCTTTCTCAGCTAGTGAAATTGCTATAGGTTTTCTTTCCAGGCTGAGGAAATCATTACAAAGGCTTCCTTTTCCTGCACACAGAGTTTCAAGGACACCTCCTCCTATGCTATCATAGTTTTGCTCATGATGTTCAGAACACCTGGCAATCTTATTGGACTGGAGTCAGGATTGCTGAATCAGTGGGTGAGACATGTCTTCTTCTTCCCCCTTGCCTTTCTTTACTATCTATCCTACCTAACAGAAAACTGGATCCTGAAGTCTCCTATTGTGTGTCTGGTGTGAGAACCACAGAAAATGCAACTGTATATGTCTGGGAACACTTCCAGAAATTTCTTCTTGTGAAAGTTTATTATAAAGTGCACTAAACTTAAATGATGTGATCTATCAAGAGGAACAGCTCATAAGGGTTAACATTGTGGACAGCCTATGGGTTTTGTTTTTGGTTTTGGTTTTTGCCTATTTGGAAAACATCTTTACCTTTGGAGTACTAAAAAGGCAACAGTGAGCATGGCAGTGTAAGAGGACCTAACAAATTGGACAGACATAATTCAACAAAGGATTCCATGCTCAACACACAAGCATTTTTTGTGGGAACCATACATTGAGAAACTGGAAGTGGGTGTATTAGAGCAATCAGGGAGATGGGACAAGGAAAGGACAAAGATGGGAGACATAGACACTTGGTGCTCACTGCAGCCCAATAGATGGAATAGAAGTGGAAGGTCAGGAGCAGTCCTCAGGGTGCAGAACAGAGCAGAGGGGCAGATGTAACAATTGGGCCTGGGTGGCCAGTATATACTCCCATTGAGCCAAGGATCAGCAGCAGAGAAGTGATGCAAATGGTGACGGCATTCCACAAGCTGCCACCATCAAAGAAATCTGCAGACAGGAGAGCCCAACCTCCCTGACTCCCATCTATCCTCCTGTGGCCCACCAGGCAGTAAAACCCTCACTTAGTAGATCATGAAGGGTAGAAACAACTTTACAGGCTTACTTAGCCTGTACTCATTATGGCTGAACCTACCAGAAAGAACAGAGCAGATGCAGGACACCTCCCATCTCATCCCACCTCCCTCTCCTACTCCTCCTCCCCTGCCCTGTGTGTAGGAAACTGATAGACACAGCTAGGACACCTCAGACAGAGCCGTACAGCTGGCAGCTTCAGTTGCAGGAAGGCAGCACTGGTAACACACAAGCTAGGAGACCCACAGCCCATAGCATCCTATTATGTGGTTGGTGCCCTGAGACCAGGCAACCCAGGCATAAAGAGGACAGCCATCTCCTCAAGAAATACAAGGTGGTTTCCATAGTCAAGGTGATTCTTCCCCACAGAGATCCCAAAAGCCCAAGTAATGCAGGTAAAAGAAAACAAAACTTGCATTTTAGCACCAGCTACTGGAAAACAAACAAACAAAAAAAAGACCTTTAGTTATAACCCTGTAAAAGAGCTGAGTTAGATACTTTAAAAAAGAAAAGAATTCATTCCTACAAGTTCCTAGGCAGAGAAATAATTCATCAAGCACAACAAATAGACTTAGAGACATTGAAGACTGTGAGTTAAAAAGAACATTGGAAAATGAAGTTCTGGTAAAACTCAGTGAGATACAAGAAAAGTCAGAAAAGCAGTTCAATGAGCTTAGAAAGATAAGGAACAAACAAAAGGAGAATTTTATCAAAGGAACTAAAACTTAAAATAATAACAAAACAGAAATTCTGGAGCTGAAAAACTCACTAAATAAGATAAAGAATGAACTAACATGCTTAGGAAATAAAACAAACCAGATGGAGAAAAGAATGTGTCATACTGAGAATGGAAATCTAGAAATGACTCAAGTGGAAGACAAAACAGAATCAAGAATTAAAAAAAATAGATGAAATAACTCTACAAGAACTGTATGACTCTGTCAAAAATAGCAGTATAAGAATAGTGGGGCCCTGGATTGTGTGGCTCAATGGATTGAGTGCCAGCCTGCAAAGCAAGGGGTCACTGGTTCAATTTCCATTTAGGACACATGCTTGTGTGTCAGGCCAGGTCCATAGCAGGGGGTGTGTGAGAGGCAACCACACACTGATGTTTCTCTCCCTTTCTTTCTCCTTCCCTTCCCTTCTGCCTAAAAATAAACAAATGAAATCTTTTTTTAAAAGGAATAGTGGGTATATAAAATGGAGAAGAGAGGAAAAAGGAAAACAGAAAGCCTATTTGAACAAATAATTGTCAAGAAGTTCCCAAATTCATGAAAATAACTGAACTTTTGAATCCAAGAGGCTGATAAAACAGCTAATTATCCAATCCAAAAAGGTCTTTCCAAAGGCACATGATATTAAGCTGTCAAAAATTAACAACTAAGGAAGGATTATCAAAGCAGCTAGAGAAAAGAAACTGCTAACCTATAAAACAAACCCTATTGGATTATAATTGCACTTTTTGGCAGAAATCATACAAGAAAAAAGTGTAATCAAAACTTCAAAGTATTGAGAGAAATCACCAGTCAAGTTATTCTTTAGATATGAAGGAGAAATAAAGGCTTTTCCAAAGAGAAGGCAAAGAAATTTACCACCAAAAGTTCCACATTACAAGAAGTGCTGAAAGGTGCTCTTTTACCTGAAACAAAAAAGACTAAAGAATATAAAACTGTACTGTGAATAACAGACAGAGAGATACAGGAAATTGCAACTCTTGTTTAGAGTAGGGTATTAAACACTTAAATATAACATGAAAGTTAAAGAAGGTAAAAGCATTTTTAAAAAGAAGACAATTGCTATTGTAATTTGAAAATAAATGAGCAGCAAAAAATAATTTATGACAACAAAAACATAAGAGTGGTGTTGGGGAAAAGACTTATGTTATATAGGTGAATGCAGATAAAACACAACGAAAAGAAAAAGGATATTGTACATATAAAAAACTATTTTTTGCAAAAGCCTAATAATAGTAGCCACAAAAAAGACAATCTGGAAGTGAGACACAAAACATAAACAAAAGAAAAATTGGAGGAAAAACATCATAGAATATCACCAAACTAAAATAGCAGAAAGAAACACAAGGAAAATAAACAATGGAGAGACAGAGCTACCAGAAGGCACAAGATAGAATGGTGTTTCAAAATTCTCATATGTCAATAATCACCCTAAAAGTAAATGTATTGAGCTCACCAATTAAAAGTCACAGAGTAGCTGTGTGGATTAAAAAACAAACCCTACTGTTTGCTGCCTTTAGGAGACACATTTTAGCTGCAAAGACAAATATATATTCACAGTGAAGGGTTTATAGATGACATTCCAAACAAATAGCATCTAGAAAAAAGTGATATAGCTGTATTTATATCAGTCAAAATAGATTTAAAAATAAAAAAGTAACAAGAGAGAAAAATGGACACTTTATAATGATAAAGGGAATAATACATCAAGAAGATATATACTTACTATATTGAAAGAGGTGTGGAAGAAACTTCAGCCTGTGTGCAAGTTGGGGAACTAGTCGCTCCACACGCAGTGTGTCTGGGCAAGTGCCTGAGGGCGCCTAGGCCAACGTTCAGAGCCCAGAAAGCTCCCTCCCTAGGATTTTTGGGCCCGGACCGGCCAAGAGACCCAACCAGAGAGGAGCAGAGTAATCTGTTATTTCTTTTAAACTTTATTACGGTTTCATCTTTCCATACTTTTGTCCTCTTTTCCCAGATTTTCTGTTTTATTTCTTTTTCTTTTCTTTCTAAACTTACTGCTCTTCATTCCATTCCCCTAACATTTTTTTCTTTCTTCCTTTTATTTCTTTCCTTATCATTTCTTTCTTTTACCCACAAGAGTCACAATCAACTTGAAAATATGAAAAGACCAGAGCTGGATGCATAGAAGAGGCCTCCCAATAGTAGAGTCAGAGAGACAAATTGCACATTGTTGTAGGAGAGAAGCCAAAAGTTGCTGCATATTTAAGTAGGTGGAAGCAGAGAACAACAGGATAACCAAAAGAGGCTGCACCATTGAAATTCACAGGCATTCCACCACAAAAGTTCATACCATAACCCAGGGTGTCAAAACAGATTAATCTAAGAAGCTGAGGCTAACAAGAAGAGTCTCACAAACAATGGGAAGACAAAGAAACAATCCCCAAATGAAAGGAAAGGAGGAATCCTCAGAAAGAGTGTTAGATGAAATAGAGGCAAGTCAACTATCAGATACTGAATTCAAAGTACTGGTTATCAGGAAGTTCAAAGAGCTCACAATTAGCTACCAGAAACTACAGGGAAGCTACAATGATCTCACTGTGACCTATATCAACATGAAAAAGGAAATAGAAATTAATAGCAAGGGCCAAGAGGAAATGAAGAATACAATTTCTGAATTAAAAAACACAGTGGAAAGCATTAAAAATAGGGTGGATGAAACAGAAGATTGGATTAGTGAATTGGAGGACAAAGTAGAAAGCATCTCACAGAAAGAACAGGAAAGGGAAAAGAGGCTCAGAAAGAATGAAGAGAGATTAAGAGAAATGCAAGACAATATGAAATGTAATAATATCCGAATAATAGGAATACCAGAAGGAGAAGAAGAAGAACAAGGGATAGAAAACATATTTGAAAGAGTAATGAGAGAAAATTTCCCTAATTTGACAAAAGAAAAAGTCACACAAATCCAGGAATCACACAGAGTCCCATTCAAGAGGAACCCAAAGAGGCCCACTTCAAGACACATCATCATTAAAATGGCAGACTTCCAAGACAAAGAGAGAATCTTAAAGGCAGCAAGGGAGAAAAAAGAAATAACATACAAGGGCATCCCAATAAGGTTAGCCACTGACTTCTCAATGGAAACACTCCAAGCAAGAAGAGAATGGCAAGAAATATTCCAAGTAATGAGAAACAGAGGCCTACAACCAAGGCTACTTTACCCAGCAAGGCTCTCAATCAAGATAGAAGGCCAAATAAAGAGCTTCCAAGACAAAAGAAGTCTAAAAGAATTTGCTGCCACCAAGCCAGCTCTACAAGAAGTACTCAAAGGTCTGCTTTAAGGAAAGGAAGGAAAAGAGACAGACAGAGAGGAATACAGGTACAAAAATGGCAATGAATAAGTACCTATCAATAATAACCTTAAATGTAAATGGATTAAATGCTCCAATCAAAAGACACAGAATAGCATCATGGATAAGAAAGTATGACCCACACATATGCTGCCTACAAGAGACCCACCTCAGGATAAAACACCATCACAGACTAAAAGTGAAAGGATGGAAACAAATTTTCCAAGCTAATGGACAAGAAAAAAAAGCTGGGGTAGCAATTCTCATATCAGACAAAACAGACTTCAAAAAAAGAACCATAAAGAGTGACCCAGAAGGTCACTTCATAATACTCAAGGGAAGAATCCACCAAGAAGACATTAACATCATAAATATATATGCACCCAACATAGGAGCACCAAAATATATAAGGAAAATCTTAGAGGAATTCAAGAAAGATATAGACAGAAACACAATTATAGTGGGGGATTTTAACACCCCACTATCAAAAATGGGCAGATCTTCCAAACAAAATATCAACAAAGACATTGCAGCATTAAACAACACCCTTGATGAAATGGACCTAACTGATATATACAGAGCTCTTCACCCAAAAGAAGCTAAATACACATTCTTTTCAACTGCACATGGAACATTCTCAAAGATAGACCACATGATAGGGCACAAAACAAGCCTCAACAAATTCAAGAATATTGAAATCATACCAAGCATTTTCTCTGACCATAAGGAACTGAAACTGGAAACCAACCCCAAAGGAAAAAACCCAAAACACCCAAAATCATGGAGACTGAATGGTATGCTATTAAACAATGAATGGGTCAAGAATGAAATTAGGGAAGAAATCAACAAGTTTCTGGAAACAAATGAAAATGATCTCACAACAACCCAAAACTTATGGGACACAGCGAAGGTAGTCCTGAGAGGGAAGTTTATAGCAATACAGGCCTACCTAAAAAAAACAGAAACATTTCAAACAAATGACCTTACTGTAGGCCTGCAAGATCTCGAGGAACAACAACAAAAAGAAAAACAGCCCAAAGCAAGTAGAAGGAAGGAAATAACTAAGATCAGAGCAGAACTAAATGACATAGAGACTAAAACCACAGTTCTAAGGATCAATGAATCCAGGAGCTGGTTCTTTGAAAAAATAAACAAAATATACAAGCCTTTAAGTAGGCTCATCAAGAAAAGAAGAGAACGGACACAAATAAACACAATCAGAAATGAAAGAGGAGAGATTACAACTGATACCACAGAAATAGAAAGGATTGTAAGAAATTACTATGAAGAACTGTATGCCAAGAAATTTGAGAACCTAGGGGAAATGGACACATTTCTAGAAAAATATAATCTCCCAAAACTCAATGAAAAAGAAGTAGAACACCTGAATAGACCAATAACAGCAAAAGAAATTGAAGCAGTAATCAAAAAACTCCCATCACACAAAAGCTCTGGATCAGATGGTTTCACAGGAGAATTCTACAAAGCATTTAAGGAAGAGCTAACCCCCATTCTTCACAGACTATTCCAAAAAATCCAAAAGGATGGAAAACTCCCAAACTCCTTTTATGAAGCCAGCATCATCCTAATTCCAAAACCAGATAGAGATACAACAAAGAAAGAAAACTTCAGGCCAATATCACTGATGAACATAGATGCTAAAATCCTCAACAAAATATTGGCAAATCGCATCCAACAATATATCCAAAAGATTATACACCATGACCAAGTGGGATTCATCCCAGGGATGCAAGGATGGTTCAACATTCGCAAAACAGTAAATGTAATTCATCACATAAACAAAAGCAAAGATAAAAACCACATGATCATATCAATAGACGCGGAAAAAGCTTTTGATAAGGTACAACACCCATTTATGATAAAAACACTCAGCAAAATGGCAATAGAGGGAACATTCCTCAATATAATAAAGGCCATTTATGAGAGACCTACAGCCAATATCATACTAAATGAGCAAAAACTAAAAACTTTTCCACTAAGATCAGGAACAAGACAAAGATGTCCACTTTCACCATTTCTATTCAATATAGTATTAGAAGTTTTGGCCACAGCGATCAGGCAGGAAAAGGGAATAAAAGGAATCCAAATAGGAAAGGAGGAAACAAAACTGTCACTGTTTGCAGATGACATGATAGTGTACATGGAAAATCCTATAGACTCTACCCCAAAACTGCTCAAACTAGTTAATGAATTTGGCAAAAAAGCAGGATACAAAGTCAATATCCAGAAATCAAAGGCATTTTTGTATACAAACAATGAATCAGCAGAAGCAGAAATCAAGGAAAAAATCCCATTTGATATAGCAAAAAGAAAAATAAAATATCTGGGAATAAACCTAACCAAGGAGGTAAAAGACCTGTATGCAGAAAACTATACAGCACTGAAGAAAGAAATCAGGGAACACACAAACAAATGGAAACATACACTGTGTTCATGGATTGGAAGAATTAACATCATCAAAATGTCCATACTACCCAAAGCAATATACAGATTCAATGCAATACCTATTAAAGTACCAATGGCATACATTACAGACACAGAACAAACACTTCAAAAATTTATATGGAATCATAAATGAGCCCGAATAGCAGCTGCTCTTTTGAGAAAGAAGAACAAAGTAGGAGGGATCACAATACCCGATATCAAACTGTATTACAAAGCCACTGTAATCAAAACAGCCTGGTACTGGCATAAAAACAGGCACATAGACCAATGGAACAGAACAGAGAGCCCAGAAATCAACCCAACCCTCTACAGTCAATTATTATTCGACAAAGGGGGCAGTAGCATAAAATGGAGTAAAGATAGCCTCTTCAGCAAATGGTGTTGGGAGAACTGGACAGCTACATGCAAAAAAATGAAACTTGAGCAACAACTTACACCATACACCAAAATAAATTCAAGGTGGATAAAAGACTTAAATATAAGCCATGACACCATTAAAGTCCGAGAGGAGAACACTGGCAAGAAAATCTCAGATATTCCACGCAGCAACATTTTTACGGATATGTGCCCTAGAGCAAGGGATATAAAGGAAAGAATAAACAAATGGGATCTCATCAAAATAAAAAGCTTCTGCATGGCTAAAGAAAACAGTATTAAATTAAAAAGACAACCAACTGTATGGGAAAACATATTTGCTAATGATACCTCAGACAAAGGTTTAATCTCCAAAATATACAAAGAACTTACACGACTCCACTCTAGGAAGACATCTAACCCAATTAAAAAATGGGAAAAGGACTTGAACAGACACTTCTCTAAAGAGGATATACAGAATATCTAGAGACACATGAAGAGATGCTCAATATCGTTAGCTATCAGAGAGATGCAAATTAAAACCACAATGAGATGCCACTTTACACCAGTCAGGATGGCTATAATAGACAAAGCAACAAACAACAAATGTTGGAGAGGTTGTGGGGAAAAGGGGTCCTTAGTTCACTGTTGGTGGGATTGCAGACTGGTACAACCATTATGGAAAACAGTATGGAATTTTCTCAGAAAAATAAAAATGGACCTGCCTTTTGACCCAGCAATTCCACTGCTAGGATTATACCCCAAGAACCCTAAACATCAATTTCAAAGAACCTATGCACCACAATGTTCATAGCAGCACAATTTACAATAGCCAAGAATTGGAAGCAACCTAGGTGCCCATCAGTAAATGAATGGATCAAAAAACTGTGGTACATATACACAATGGAATTCTATGCAGCAGAGAGAAAGAAGGAGCTACTACCTTTTGCAACAACATGGATGGAACTGGAAAGCATTATGCTGAGTGAAATAGGCCAGGCATTGAAGGACAAATACCATATGATCTCACCTTTGACAGGAAGCTAAAGAATAAAACAAACAAGCAAACAGAATAAAAACAAAGACACTGAAATAGAGAACAAGTGGGCAGCGACCAGAGGGGAGAGGGAAGGGAACTTAAGGGGAAAAAGGGGGAGGGATTTTGAGGAACAAGTATGAAAGACACAGAGATGAGGACTGGGGGGCGGGGAATGGGAGGGAGGGGGGAGACTGGCTGGGGGGGGTGGGGTGGGATGGGAGAAATAGATTAAAAAAATGTACTTGAAAAGTAACTAAATAAAATTTAATATTAAAAAAAGAAAAGTAACTAAATAAAATTTAATATTTAAAAAAATAAATAAATAAAATAATTAAGATACACAAAAAAGAAGATATATACTTAATATATATACTTAATACATATAAAGCCAACCCAGGAGCACCAGAATACATAAAGCAACTCCTAACAGAACTGACAAAATTATAGTTTAGTAGAGAAAACAATGGAGAGATTATAAAAACAAAAAATCAACAAGGAAATACCAGTTTAACTAATACATTATACCAAATGGACATAATAAATATTCATAGAGCTTTTCATCCCAGACTACCAGAATGTACATTCCTTCCTAGTGCACATGGAACATTCTCAAGGATAGAACATATGTTGAAGCACAAAATTAGTCCTCCAAATTTAAGAAGATTGAAATCATACCAAGCATTGTACTCTCCTACAACACTTTGGGAATCAAGTGCAAAAGAAAGATTAGGAGATTAGAGAAAGATGGTGGCAGAGTAGGACAAAGGATTCCACTTCCCCCACGCATTGGAGAAAAACCTGGCCGATCTGTGGAGGAGCACGGCAAATAGCCAACAGGGACCCAGCATATAGGAAAACAGGACTCCAGAAATTGGAGTGGACACTGAATGACCAGACTGTGAGAAGATGGCTACAGGTCAATAAGGTCCAACGGAACAGCTTAGAGGCTGCAGACTGAGGCTTCAGAATCCATCACCCATGCCGAGGCCTGGCCAGTCTTCTTCGGACTCTGGGAGCAGAGGGCTGGCAGCAAGATCCTTGGGAGAGAGCTGGGTCATCTGCTCCCTCCCTACCTGGCTGGGCGCAGTTTGAAAAATGCCAGGAGAGATCTATTTGCTTATAGTGTCAGAGAGAGGAAGGGGCACAAGGAAGCAAATGAGGGGGCTTTGATCACCCTTGGAGTCTATGGTCATCCACTTGGGAGAATTGAGAGTCACCCTTACATTCCCCCATAGCACTGGGAAAGGTTCATGCCCAAGCCTGCAGGACCAGGGAAGCCTGGCCGGGAGCATGTGCCCACACTCCAGCCAAGGACAGTGGATCCTGGGGAAAGTCTTCTCTCAGTGGGGAACTGGAGAGAGGCACAGGTCCGGATCTTGGGAGAGCACTCATGAGAACGCCTGAGTTCACCGAGAAGTGAGAAAGGCCACACCAATCACCCCTAAGACTCCTGCAGCTAGTGTGACCAGAAAAAACGGTTTGAACAGCTAAGAAATCAACAAGAGCATTTTTTGTTTGTTTTGTTTTGTTTTATTTAATAATCTTTTATTCTTTTACCTTTATTGTTGTTTTATCTTTCAATACTTTTACCCTCTCTCTTCTTCTTTCTCATTTAATTCCTTCTTCCTTTCTAGACAGAAACCTACCGCTTTTTCCTCCCTTCTGCTGCCTTTTTTTCTTTCTTTTTGCCCCCCCACCTCCCAAGTGAGACAAAAGACTTGGAATGGTGAAAAGACCAGAGTTGGACTCAAAGAGGGGGCATCCCAACAGTAGACACAGAAAGAAAAATTCACTTTGTTATAACAACAAAAAAAACCTATAAGTTACTGCATATTTGTATGTTTTTCATTATTTTTTCATTATTCTTACATCTTTTATTTTAATAGTATCTTTGTATTCCTCCTCTTTATGTATAGTCTTCTTTACCTTGGCTGGATATATTGTATCACTTGACAGGTTTCCCCTGTCCCCTCAATCATAGCGTGTTGCTAATTTATTGTCCTTTACTTCCCCTTGCCCAGTTAGCACACTATTGAAGGTCCCATACTCCCTAATCTTGGTATATCATACATTCTGTCATATGATTGTTGCTCTAATATTATTGTAAATTATAGCTGTTACATACTATCATAAATACTACACAACAACCCCCCCCCAGATCTTAGCCCACTTCATTGTTGCCTGAACTATAATACTATAGTGGTTAACTCTATTCTCTCTCACACTACACCTATTTACCATCCTTTATTCTCACCTTACCTCAGAATCTGACCTCACTTCATTCTAGATCATAATAACAAAGCTTCCCTCCACAATAAAAGCCTTATCTTCTTTCCATCCTTTGTAAAAAGTGGCAAGTTGGGTTGAAGATAACAGTTATCGCTGTACATAGTCAGGGGATCTCCTATCTCTTCTCTACAAGTTGCTACTGTAAATATAGAATACTCTCCTGCTGTCATAAACCAGTTTGCCTTTCCCTCCAATGGATGAAAAAAAAAAAAGAGTAAGTAGAAGTGGTGAACACCAGGATACCCATTGGAAGAGGAAACCCAACAACAAAGAAACCACCAACAGATAACAACAGAAGAAGGTGAAGGAGGGAGTAGAAACCACACAAAACTCAACCCAAAATATATCTGGAAATACAACTAAATAGTGGAGAAACTACCCAGGGCAAACAACTGAACAAGGGCAAAAGAGAATCCTCAAAACCATGTACACACAGAAGAACTAGATTCAATACAAACCACCCTCACCAGCACAACAAATCAAAATGAGTAATTTTGACAGAGGGACCATCAGTTCACCAGCTGGTGGGAAAGACCCACAAAAGAAAGACCCCAAAACAACCAAAACCCAAAGACAAACTCAGAGCCAATGTAAAGGACAGCCCAAGACCAGCGAGCTGGAGAGATCAAGGAGACTATACCACTGAATCTCCCAGGTATTATAACACAGAAGTTCACACCATAAATCCAGGAAGCCAGAATAAATCAATTTAAGAAGCTGAAGCTAACAAGAAGAAACTCACAAACAATGGGAAGACAAAGAAACAACCCCCCAATGAAAGAAAAAGAGGAAGCCTCAGAAAGAATGCTAGATGAAACAGAGGCAAGTCAGCTATCAGATATTGAATTCAAAGCACTGGTTATCAGGAAGTTCAAAGAGCTCACAATAAGCTAACAGAAACTACTGAGGAGAAATAATGAACTCACCACAATCTATATCAACATGAAAAAGGAAATAGAAACTACCAGAAAGGGCTAAGAAAAAATAAATAATACAATTTCGAAGCTTAAGAACACAATGGAGAGAATCAAAAGCAGGATGGATGAAGACAAGATCAGATCAGCGAGTTGGAGGACAAAGTAGGAAAAAACTCCCAGGAAGAGCAAGAAAACGAAAAGAGACTAAAAAAGAATGAAAAGGGAATAAGAGAAATGCAAGACAATATGAAATGTAATGATATCCGAATATTAGGGATACCAGAAGGAGGAGAAGAAGAGCAAGGGAGAGAAAATCTATTTGAAAAAGTCATGATGGAAAACTTCCCTAATTTGATGAGAGAAAAAGTCACACAAATCCAGGAATCACAAAAAGTTCCAATCAAGAGGAACCCAAAGAGGCCCACTTCAAGACACATCATCATCAAAATGGCAAAATTCCATGACAAAGAGATTCTTAAAGGCAGCAAGGGAGAAAAAGGAAGCAACCTACAAGGGAGCCACAGTAAGGTTAGTTGCTGACTTCTGAATGGAAACAATCCAAGCAAGAAGAGATTGGCAAGAAATATTCCAAGTAATGAGAAACAGAGGCTTACAACCAAGGCTACTTTACCCAGCAAGGCTCTCTTTCAATCAAGAAAGAAGGCCAAATAAAGAGCTTCCAAGACAGAAGAAGTCTAAAAGAAGACACCTCCACAAAGCCAGCTCTACAAGAAATACTAAAAGGTCTGCTTTAAGGAAAGGAAGAAAAAAAGAGGGACAATGAAAAAAAGTTATAAAAGTGACAATTAAAAGTACCTCTCGGGAGAACTGGGAAGATGGCAACAGAGTAGGACGGAATGTACTCCAGCTCCTGTACACGTGGGTGAAAAGCCTGGCCGAGCTACTGAGAAACAACGTAACTAAGTAATAGATCCACAGCATTTATGAAGTTGGGAGAGCAGTGATTGTGACGGATGCTGGTTCTGGTCAGTGGCAGGTTAGTGGTGCATAGGGGAGCTGAGTGGAGACAGAAGCTGCCGCGGGGCTGGCACCCGCAGCTGGGCGGCCTTGGTGCTATAGCCATTGCGGCAGGTCTGGCAGGCCAGAGGAGTCCTCCTCAGGAGCAGGGGTACCAAGCAGCCCCAGTAGGTGACCAGCGTGGGTCAGCAGTTTTCTCCCTCCCCATCTGGGCAGCACCAGGCAGAGGCCTATCTGCTTGAGTTTACACAGAGAACAGAGAGCAACAAGAACAAAGGGCCGTGCTCATCTTTGGACTCTGTGGTTTCCAGCCCGGGAGAATTGAGAGGCACATTGTTGCCACCAGTCTGGCTGGGGATTGGACTGGGCTGAGAGGCAGACGGTCTGGAGAGGTTTTATTTTATTTTTTTATTTTTTGAAAGTGAACTGAGGTGCTCTCCTTCGAAGGCTTGGCTTGCTTCCCACCCAGACTGGCAGTGAGAAAGTATTGCGCCAGAGAGTGAGGGAACTGGGAACCAGGCAGCCTGGCAGGAGCACCAGCACTTGCATCCCAGTCTGGTAGCCTGGCTGGTGCGCATAGGCAACACATCCAACAGAGAGGTCCTGCTGCAACCAGAAAAACTGGTTTGGACAGTTTAAAACCAACGAGGGAAGTTTTTTTGTTTTGTTTTGTGGGGTGTTTTTTTAGTAATGTTATATATTTTTAATTTTATTATTGCTTTATCTTTCAATATTTTGATCCCCTTCTTTCTTTTTTCCTGTTTTAGTCCTTCTTCCCTTCCTCCCAAACTTACCACTCTTTCCTCCCTTCTCCTGCATTTTTTTGGTGTTTTCTTTTGTTTGTTGCTGCATACTTGCATTTTTTCATCATTTTCACTTCTTTTATATTCTAATAGTATCTTTGTATTCCTTCTCCTCCTGTATAGGCTTCTTAGTCCTGGCTGGTTATATTGTATTATCTGACAGGTCTCCTCTGTTCTTTCCTCCACAACGTATTTCTAATTTTCTATACCTTATGCCTCTTGTTTTCCTTTAGCACACTACCTGAAGCTCTACACACCCTATTCAGACAGATCTCATAGAGTCGGTCACATGATTGTTGCTCTAAAACTATTGTAAATAATAGCTGTTCTATATAACTGTAAAAACTTCTCAACAAATCTTCCAGATCTTAGCCCACTTTACAAGTTCCTGAATTCTCTGACTCTAGTAATTAACTCTATTTGCTCACACACTATACTACACCTACGTACTATTCCTTACTCTCACCTTATCTTAAAATGTGACCGTCTGCAACTTCACTGCTTTCTAGTACCAACTCACAAGCCTTCCCTCCCCAACAAGAGGCCATCTCCTGCCCATCCTTTCATAAAAGCGGCAAGTAGTGTTGAAGATTATGGTTAACACTATATATAGCCTAGCCTAAAGATCGTCTATCTCTTCTCTATCAGCTGTGATTGTAAATATCATAAAATACTATTCTGCTGTCATAAACCATTTTACCTCCCCCTCCAACTGATTACACACACACACAAATAAGGAATAGGTGGAAGTGGAGAACTTCAAGATACCTGCAGGAGTCTGCACCACTGAAATTCACAGGTATTCTACCACAGAATACCTGTGGTAGAATAAACCCAGAGAGTCAGAATAAATTAATTTTAGAAGCTGAGGCTAACATAAAGAATCTCAAAAACAATGGGAAGACAAAGAAACAATCCCCAAATGAAAGAAAAGGCAGAATCCTCAGAAAGAATGTTAGATGAAATAGAGGCAAGTAAACTATCAGATATTGAATTTAAAGCACTGGTTATCAGGAAGATCAAAGAGCTCACAATGAGCTACCACAAACTAGAGGGGAGCTACAATGAACTCACAACAAACTATATTAACATAAAAAAGGAAATAGAAACTATCAACAAGGGACAAGTGGAAATGAAGAATACAATTTCCAAATTGAAGAACAGAGTAGAAAGTATCAAAAATAGAATCAGTGAAGAAGATGATCGAATTAGCAAGTTGGAGGACAAATTAAAAAACACCTCACAGAAAGAGCAAGAAAAAGAAAAGAATCTCAAAAAGAATGAAGAGGGATTAAGAGAAATGCAAGAAAATATGAAATGTAATAATATCCAAATAACAGGAATACCAGAAGGAGAAGAAGAAGAACAAGAACGAGAGAGAGAAAACATATTTGAAAGAGTAATGAGAGAAAATTTTCCTAATTTGATGAGAGAAAACGTCATACAAATCCAGGAATCACAGAGTCCCAATCAAGAGAAACCAAAACAGGCCCACTTCAAGACACAACATCATTAAAATGGCAAAATTCCAAGGCAAAGAGAAAATCTTACAGGCAGCAAGGGAGAAAAAAGAAGTAACATACAAGGGAGCCCCAATAAGGTTAGCTACTTACTTCTGAATGGAAACACTCCAAGAAAGAAGAGAAAGGCAAGAAATATTCCAAGAAATGAGAACTAGATGCCTACAGCCAATACTATTTTACCCAGCAAGGCTCTCAATTAAGATAGAAGGCCAAAGAAAGAGCTTCCAGGACAAAAGAAGTTTAAAAGATTCTGCCTACACCAAACCAGCCCTACAAGAAATACTAAAAGGACTGCTTAAAGGAAAGGAAGGAAAAGAGACAGACAGAGAGGAACACAGGTACAAAAATGGCAATGAATAAGTACCTATCAATAATACCCTTAAACGTAAATGGATTAAATGCTCCAATCATAAGACAGAAAATACCTGAATGGATAAGAAAGCATGAGCCACACATATGGTGCCTACAAGAGACCCATCTCAGGACAAAAGATCACCACAGACTAAAAGACAAAGGCTGAAAACAAATTTTTCAAGCAAAATAACAAGAAAAAAAGCGGGGTTAGCAATTCTCATATCAGACAAAATAGACATCAGAAAGAGGGCCATAAAGAGAGACCCAGAAGATCACTTCATAATACTCAAGGGAAGAATTCATCAAGAAAACATTAACATCGTAAATATATATGCACCCAACATAGGAGCACCCAAATATATCAAGAAAATCTTAGAGGACTTCAAGAAAGATATTGACAGCAACACAATTATAGTGGGGGATTTTAACACCCCACTATCAAAAATGGATAGATCTTCCAAAGAAAATATCAACAAGGATATTGCAGCATTAAACAACACCCTAGATGAAATGGGCTTAACTGATATATCTAGAGCCCTTCATCCCAAAGAAGCTAAATACATATTCTTTTCAAATGCACATGGAATATTCTCAAACATAGACCACATGATAGGACGCAAAATGAGCCTCAACAAATTCAAGAAAATTGAAATCATCCCAAGCATTTTCTTTGATCACAAGGACTGAAACCGAAAACCAACCCCAAGAGAAAAGACCTAAAACATTCAAAACCATGGATTGAATAGCATGCTATTAAACAATGAATGGGTCAAGAATGAAACTAGGGAAAAAATCAAAAAGATTCTGGAAACAAATGAAAATGAACTCATGACAACCCAAAATTTATGGGACACAGCAAAGGCAGTCCTGAGAGGGAACTTCATAGCAATACAGGCCTACCTAAAGAAGATAGAAACATTTCAAACAAACGACCTACCCTACGCCTACAAGAATCTGAGGAACAACAATAAATACAGCCCAGAGAAAGTAGGAGGAAGGAAATAACCAAGATTGGGGCAGAATTAAATGACATAGAGACCAAAAACACAATTCTTAGGATCAATGAATCCAGGAGCAGTTTTTTTGAAAAGATAAACAAAATTGACAAGCCTTTAAGGAGACTCATCAAGAAAAACAGAGAGAACCCAAATAAACACAATCAGAAATGAAAGAGGAGAGATTATAACTGACATCACAGAAATAGAAAGGATTGTAAGAAATTATTATGAAGAAATGTATTCCAAGAAATTAAAAAACCTAGGGGAAATGGACAAATTTCGAGAAAAATGTAATCTTCCAGAAGTCAATAAGAAGCAGAAAGCCTGAATAGACCAATAACAGCAAGTGAAATTGAAGCAGTAATCAAAAATCTTCCATTACACAAAAGCCCTGGACCAGATGGTTTCACAAGAGAATTCTACAAAGCATTTCAGGAAGAGCTAACCCCTAATCTTCACAGACTATTTCAAAAAATCCAAAATGATGGAAGACTCCCAAAGTCTTTTTTTGAATCCAGCATCATCCTAATCCCCAAACCAGATAAAGATACAACAAATAAAAAAATTCAGGCCAATATCACTGATGAACATAGACACTAAAAATCCTCAACAAAATATTGGCAAACCACATCCAACAATACATTAAAAAGATCATTTAACATGACCAGGTGTGATTCATCCCAGGGATGCAAGGATGATTCAATATTCGCAAATCAGTAAATATAATACATCTTATGAACAAAAGCAAAGACAAAATCACATGATCATATCAATAGATGCAGAAAAAGCTTTTGATAAGGTACAACACCCATTCATTAGAAAAACACTCAGCAAAGTGGGAATAGAGGGAGCATTCCTCAAGATAATAAAGGCCGCATGTGAGAGACCTACAGCCAACATCATACTCAATAGGCAAAAACTAAAATCCTTTTCACTAAGATCAGGAAGTAGACAAGGTTGTCCACTTTCACCACTTCTATTCAATATAGTATTGGAAGTTTTAGCCACAGTGATAAGACAAGAAAAGGAAATGAAAGGCATCCAAATAGGAAAGGAGGAAGCAAAACTGTCACACTGTTTGCAGGTGACATGATAGTGTACATGGAAAATCCTACAGACTCTACCCCAAAACTGATCAACCTAATAAACGAATTTGGCAAATCAGTGGGATACAAAGTCAATATCCAAAAGTCAAAGGCATTGTTGTATACTATCGATGAAACAGCAGAAGAAGAAATAAAAAAAATACCATTTGATACAGCAAAAAGAAAAATTAAATACCTAGGAATAAACCTAACCAAGGATGTAAAAGACTTGTACAAAGAAAATTACACAACACTGAAGAAAGAAATTAAGAAAAACACAAACAAACGGAAACATATACCATGCTCAGGGATTGCAAGAAATAACATCATCGAAATGTCCATACTACCCAAAGCAATTTAAAAATTGAATGCATTATCTACTAAAGTACCAATGGCATATTTCACAGGCATACAACAAACACTTCAAAATTTTATATGGAATTATAAACGACCCAAACAGCAGCTGCAATTTTGTGAAAGAACAAAGTAGGAGGGATCACAATACCTCATACCAAACTGTATTACAAGGCCATTGTAATCAAAACAGCCTGGTACTGGCATAAAAACAGGCACATAGACCAATGGAACAGAACAGAGAGTCCAGAAATGAAACCAACTCTCTACACTCAATTAATATTTGAAAAAGGGGGCAATAACATAAAATGGAGTAAAGATAGCCTCTTCAGCAAATGGTGTTGGGAGAACTGGACAGCTACATGCAAAAAAATGAAACTTGAGCACCAACTTACACCATACACCAAAATAAATTCAAGGTGGATAAAAGACTTAAATATAAGCCATGACACCATTAAAGTCCTAGAGGAGAACACTGGCAAGAAAATCGCAGATATTTCATGCAGCAACATTTTTACTGATATGTCCCCTAGAGCAAGGGACATAAAGGAAAGAATAAACAAATGAGATCTCATTAAAATTAAAAGCTTTCACACGATGAAAGAAAACAGCATTAAAATAAAAAGAACCAACAGTATGGGAAAACATATTTGCCAATGATACCTCAGACAAAAGTTTAATCTCCAAAACATACAAAGAACTTACATCACTCCACTCTAAGAAGACAGCTAACCCAATTAAAAACTGGGCAAAGGACTTGAACAGTCTTTTCTCCAAGGAGGACATACAGAAGAACCAGAGACACATAAAAAGATGCTCAATATCGCTAGCTATCAGAGAGATGCAAGTTAAAGCCACAATGAGATACCACTTTACACCAGTCAGAATGGTCATCATAAACAAAGCAACAAACAACAAGTGTTGGAAAGGTTGTGGAGGAGAGGGTTCCCTAGTTCACTGTTGGTGGGATTGCACTCTGGTACAACCACTGTGGAAAACAGTATGGAATTTTCTCAGAAAACTAAAAATGGATCTGCCTTTTGACCCAGCAATTCTACTCCTGGGATTACATCTTAAGAACCCTAAAACACCAATCCAAAAGAACCCATGCACCCCAATGTTCATAGCAGCACAATTTACCATAGATAAGAGCTGGAAGCAGCCTGGGTGCTCATTTGTAAATGAATAGATAAAAAAATTATGCTACATGAACTTCCACCAAGATGGAGGCATATGTGAAAACACCTTGCATCAGCGCACAACCAAATCTAAACACAATAAAGTTTTAACAACAATAAATGCCACCAAACCACACAGAAAATCGACCATGTAAAGTCTGAAAACGATGAAATGCTCCACTAAACCAGTAAGAGGGGCGAAGCCAACAGCATAGTGGGTTGGCCAAAAAGATCCATGACCAGGGTGGTGCGCAAGCAGCCAAAGGCACAGGTCCCAGGTGCAGGCTAGCTATAGGCGGACACAGGGAAGAGGTGTGGCTGGCTGTCTGAGGTCGGTCCAGCATTTGCATGCAGATAAACCAGTGAAGAGGCGAGCATTGAGACTGCACAGCACAGAGCGGTGGGCTCGCACATTTCAGCTCAGATAAACAGATGGGGACGAGTGGTGGGACGGACTGGGCAAGTGGAGAGGACGGCCATTGCTCCCTCTTTGACCCCGCTCCACATACAGCATCACAAACCAGTCACCTGGTGGCCCCGCTCTGGTAAACAACTAAGGCTCTGCTCCCCATACCTAATGGGCATGAACAGACCAAAAATGACTCAAGAACAACTCAGAGCCCCAGAGTCAATAAATCTAAGCAATGAAGAAATAGCCAAACTTTCAGATGCACAGCTCAAGACACTGGTGATCAGGATCCTCACAGGACTGGTTGATTTTAGTCACAAATTAGAGAAACATATGAAAGCTAAACTAATTGAAATAAATGGTAATGCACAGGAAACCAATACTAATGGAAAGGAGACTGGGACTGAAATCAAGGGAGCAGACCAGAAGGAAGGAAAAAATGACCAAACAGAAAAGAATGAAGAGACAAGAATTCAAAAAAATGAGGAGAGGCTTAGGAACCTCCAGGACATCTTTAAATGTTCCAACATCTGAATTATAGGGGTACCAGAAGGGGAAAAGGAACAGCCACCAGTGGAAAACTTATTTGAACAAATAATAAAGGAGAATTTCCCCAATCTGACAAGGGCAATAGACTTCCAGGAAATCCAGGAAGCTCAGAGAGTCCCAAAGAAGTTGGACCCAAGAAGGAACACATCAAGGCACATCATCATTATATTAGCCAAGATTAAAATGATGGAGACAATCCTAGAAGCAGCAAGAGATAAGGGGACAGTCACCTACAAAAAAGTTCCCATCACACTGTCAGTGGATTTCTCAAAAGAGACCTTATAGGCAAGAAGGGGCTGGAAAGAGGTATTCCAAGTCATGAAATCCAAAGACCTACAACCAACATTGCTCTACCCAGCAAAACTTTCATTTAGAATGGAAGGGCAGATAAAGTGCTTCTCAGATAAGATCAAGTTCAAGGAGTTCATCATCACCAACCCCTTATTATATGAAATGTTAAATGTACTTACCTAAGAAAAAGAAGAATAAAAAGATGAACAGTGAAAGGACAGCAAACTCACAGTTATCAACAACCACACCTAAAACAAAAGCAAACTAAGAGGACAGCTAGATCAGGAGTGAACCATAGAAATGAAGATCACATGAAGGGTTAGCAACAGGGGAGTGGGAGAAGGAGAAGGGGGGAGAAGGTACAGAAAATAAGTAGCGTAGACAGTAGATAGAAAATAGATAGGGGGAGGGTAAGAATAGTAGGGGAAATACAGAATCTACAGAACTTGAAACTCGTGTTCATGAACTAAAGGGTGGGGAATGGTGGGGGAGGGGTGTGCAGGTTGGAGGGAAACGGAGGGAGAGAATAGAACAAATGTAATGGCATAATCAATAAAAAAATGTTAAAAATGTAAAAAAAATCATGGTACATGTACACAATGGAATTCTATGCATCAGAAAGAAAGAAAAAGTTCCTACTCCCTGCAATAGCATAGATGGAAATGGAAAAAATTATTCTGAGTGAAATAAGGCAGGCGGTGAAAGACAAATGCCATATGATCTCATCTTTAACAGGAAGCTAAACAACAAAACAAACAAGCAAGCGAAATAAAAGCAAGACACTGAAATGGAGAACAGGGGGACAGTGACCAGAGGGGAGAGGGGAGGGAATTTCAGGGGAAAAAGGGAAGGATTTACAGGAACTTGTATAAAGCACACATGGACAACAATTAACAGGGGTTGAAATGGGAGAGAGGTGGGGAGCACTGGGGGGGTGGACTGAGATGGGAGTAGAAGGTAGAAAACTGTACTTGAAAAATAATTAAATTTTTTAAAAAGAAAGAAAAAAATGGAAAAAATAAAGATTTTGAAAAACCACATAAATATGTGGAGTCAAAACATGCTTCTGAACCATGGCTGAGTCAAAGAAACATAAAAGTAGGGCTAAAAAATACATTGTGATAAATGAGAATGACAATACAACATATCACACTTTTGGAGATGCAGCAAAAGTGGTAATAAGAAGGAAGTTTATGGCATTACAGTGTTGCCTCAAGGAACAAGAAATAACTCAATTAACTGATGTGGTCCCTGGACAAAAGGGTTGTGGCTGCAATGAACAAATTCACACAGACTACAGAAATCCTGTGGGGAAAAGGGACAGCACAGCTGCTCTGTAAGTGACAAAGAGGGCCCAACCCCTGCCTGGACAAGCTTTAATTGCTTTTCCGGGCACATTATATCAAGAATGGTTCTGCATTCACTATGCACAGGTTCACTTTAGGTGGTTACCTTTTACAGAAAAACAAAGGAGAGAATGTTGCTAATTATATCAAAGAAGAAGGATATCTACAAATGTAAAAGGAAAAGTGTGTGAACTGGTTATACTCCATACTTGGAAGGTTTAGCTCAGAGCTTAGGAAGTTACTTTAAAGATAAGCAGTAAGCATATCTGCCTCAATTCAGGGAGAGAAAGTTTTAGCAAAAGCAAGCCTCATAGTGGCCAAGGTACAATGCAGGCCTGATTCCCCACTGGAGAACCTATCTGTGGGCATGAGTCCTGTGTGCCAGACTTCGCTCCCCACTGGCCTTTCCAAGTAGAGGCTAGGCTACATTTCCCACACCTCACGGAATGGTCCACTATAATTAACAGCCTAAAATACACCAGAAAAGATTAGGAGAAGAAGACCAAACAAAGCCCAAAGCCAGTAGAAAAAAAAGTAAATAATAAAAATTAGACCAGAATTAAATGAAATAGAGAAGATAGAGGAAAAAGACAATTGAAGAAAAACAGTCATTAGAAATCATAAAAAAATAAATAAAAACCCAAGACCAGATGGCTTTGCCAGTGAATTATATGAAACACTTAAAGAAGGCTTACTACCTATTCTTCCCAAACTCTTCCCCAAATTTTAAGAAGATGCAACACTTCCTAGTTCTGTTTTTGAGGCCAATGTTACCCTGATACCAAAACCTAGTAAGAACAACACACAGAAAAGAAAATTATAGACCATTGACCAGCAGACCATATAGACTGGTATCTCTGATGACTATAGATGTAAAAATCCTAAACAAAATACTATAAAATTGAATACAACAATACATAACAAAGATAATACATCATGGTGGATGCAAGGATGGTTTGACATAAGCATATCAATCAATGTATTACACCACATTAACAAAATAAAGTCATATTATCATACTAATAAATGCAGAATGCCAGCAGGTCTCAGGGTACCAGAATGATGGATGGGACAGGTGACAAATGAAGAGTCAGATACCCAATTGGATGCCAGAGAACAGCCAGCCTCTGTGGGTCTAACCGAACTCTCAGAGTTTGATTTAAGCTGTATTTTATAGGGACTGTTACATAACATTAAAGAAACTGGGAGACTTCTGCCAAGATGGAGGTGTAGCTGGAAACACTGTGCCTTCTTGTACAACCAAGTTTAAAGACAACAAAGTTTTAGTAACAAAAACGCAGCCAAAATACAGAAAATTAAACTACTGAAGTCTGACAACAACAAACCACTCAGCCAGACCGGTAAGAGGGGCAGAGTCAGCAGCAGAGTGTGGTCAGGCAGGAAAGATCCCTTGACCCAGGCGCACAGGCAGCCGTGGGCAGATCCCAGGTGTGGGGTAGCAATGGGTGGACCCAGTGAGGGTGCAAGGTGGCAGGCTGACTGCAGTCACACATTTGCATGCAGATAAACCAGTGGAGGAGCGAGCAGTGAGACAGACCACACTGGCCCCAGTAGCAGGAAAAGCAGAGGGGACCGCTATTGCCCCTCTTTGACCCTGCCCCCCAATACAGCATCACAACCCAGTGACCTGGGTGGCCCCACTCTGGTGAACACCTAAGGCTCTGCTCCTCATACATAACAGGTGAAAACAGACCAAAACATGGCTTAAGAAGAACTCAAAGCCCCAGAGCCAATAACTCTAAGCAATGAAGACATAGCCAAACTCTCTGATGCACAGTTCAAAACACTGGTGATCAGGATGCTCACAGAACTGGTTGATTTTAGCCGCAAATTAGAGGGACAAATGAAGGTTAAACTAATCAAAATAAACAGAAATGCACAGGAAAGCAATAGTGATGGAAAGGAAACAGGGACTCCAAATCAAGGGAATGGACCAGAAGGAAGAAAAAATGACCAAACAGACAAATAGGAAGAAACAAGAATTCAAAAAAATGAGGAGAGGCTTGGGAACCTCCAGGACATCTTTAATGTTCCATCATCCAACTTATAGGGGTACCAGAAGGGAAGAGAAAGAGCAAGTGGAAAAATTATTTGAACAAATAATAAAGAACTTCCCCAATCTGGCAAAGAAAATAGACTTCCAGGAAATCCAGGAAGCTCAGAGAGTCCCAAAGAAGTTGGACCCACATCATCATTACATTAGCCAAAATTAAAATGAAGGAGAGAATCCTAGAAGCAGCAAGAGATAAGGGGACAGTCACCTACAAAAGAGTTCCCATCAGACTGTCAGAAGATTTCTCAAAAGAGACCTTACAGGCAAGAAGGGGCTGGAAAGAAGTATTCCAAGTCATGAAATCCAAAGACCTACAACCAAGATTGCTCTACCCAGCAAAGCTTTCATTTAGAATGGAAGGACAGATAAAGTGCTTCTCAGATAAGATCAAATTCAAGGAGTTCATCATCACCAAGCCCTTATTATATGAATCATTTTGTACAACCTCATTGGAATTCTTCCCATCATTGGGCCTCAAATACAGGTGTCTAAAAATCCCACCACCTATTAATCACAAAGACAAACATGCAAGGAGAGATAGTCAGGAAATCCAGCCACAGTTGCCTCTCCTGTGCAGATGCATCTCATCTGTCCCGACTGTATTAAGGAACAGCTGTTGGTTGGCTCTCAACAGCAGAAAAAGCATTTGATAAGATACAACATCTACTTATAATTAAGACACTCAGTAAAATTAGTATAAAAGTACCTCAACATAATAAATGTCGTATATGATAAACCCTCAGGTAATATCATAATCAATGGTGAAAAACAGAAAGCTTTTTCTCTATGCTCAACACAGTACTGGAAGTCTTAGTCAGAGTAGCCAGGCAAGAGAAAAAAAATAAAAGAAATCCAAATTGGGAATGAAGAAGTAAAATTGTTCATTTTTGCAGATGGCATAATTCCATATATGGAAAACCCTAAAGACTCCACCAAAAAAATTTAGAATCAATAAACAAACAATAAAATTGTAAGATTCCAAATCAATATACAAACATCCATTGGATTCCCATATACTAACAACAAAATATCAGAAAAAAAATAAAGATGCCATTTGTAACTGCAACAAATGAATGAATAAAATACCTAGAAATAAACTAAGCAAGTAAAGTGAAGGGCTAATATGCTGGAAACTATTAAAAAATGGTGAAAGAAATTGAAGAAGACACAAAGAAATAAAAAATATTCCGTGTTTATGGATTGAAAGAAATAACATAGGTACACGCAGAAACTTCTTTACTGATATGTCCCCTAGAGCAAGGAATGTAAAGGAAAGAATAAACAAATGGGATCTCATCAAAATAAAAAGCTTCTGCGTGGCTAAAGAAAACAGTATTAAATTAAAAAGACAACCAACTGTATGGGAAAACATATTTGCCAATGATACCTCAGACAAAAGTTTAATCTCCAAAATATACAAAGAACTTACATGACTCCACTCTAAGACACCCAACCCAATTAAAAAATGGGAAAAGGACTTGAACAAACACTCCTCCAAGGAGGACATACAGAACATTCAGAGACACATGAAGAGATGCTCAATATCATTAGCTATCAGAGAGATGCAAATTAAAACCACAATGAGATGCCACTTTACACCAGTCAGGATGGCTATCATAAACAAAGCAACAAACAACAAATGTTGGAGAGGTTGTGGGGGAAAAGGGGTCCTTAGTTCACTGTTGGTGGGAGTGCAGACTGGTACAACCATTATGGAAAACAGTATGGAATTATCTCAGAAAAATAAAAATCGACCTGCCTTTTGACCCAGCAATTCCACTGCTGGGATTATATCCTAAGAATCCTAAAACATCAATTTCAAAGAACCTATGCACCACAATGTTCATAGCAGCACAATTTACAATAGCCAAGAGTTGGAAGCAACCTAGGTGCCCATCAGTAAATGAATGGATCAAAAAACTGTGGTACATATACACAATGGAATTCTATGCAGCAGAGAGAAAGAAGGAGCTACTACCTGTTGCAACAACATGGATGGAACTGGAAAGCATTATGCTGAGTGAAATAGGCCAGGCAATGAAGGACAAATACCATATGATCTCACCTTTAACAGGAAGCTAAACGACAAAACAAACAAGCAAGCAGAATAAAAACAAAGACACTGAAATAGAGAACAAGGGGATAGTGACCAGAGGGGAGAAGGAAGGGAAGTTAAGGGGAAAAAGGGGGAGGGATTTGGAGGAACATATAGGAAGGACACAGGGACGAGAACTAAGAGGGGTGGAAATGGGAGGGAGGTGGGGAGCAAGGGGCGGGGGAGGCTGGGATGGGAAATATAGACAAAAAACTGTACTTAAAAAATAACTAAATAAAATTAATTATAAAAAAGTCTTTATTGTATAAAATTATCCACATTAACAGCATCTTTTGCATATAAATCATAATATGTTGCAATAATTGGAAAGTTAATAAAAGGGAAACTTCTGTGAATCCCTTTGGATTATGGAATCCCCACTCTTCATTTATAATACCTTTCTATCTCTGATATGCTCTGTATATCAAATATTATTAAACATTATTTATTCCTGACTTTTAAAATGAAAAAAAGTTTTTCAAGATGGCGGTGGACTAGGACGGAGCAGATAACAGTTCCTAGTACAAAAGAGAGAGAAACCTATCCGATTGGAGGAGGTGAGGCCGGCAAGCCAGCAGTTGCCAAGCATATATGAAAATAAGAGACCAGAAACCTCATTGGTCACAGAGGAACCAGACGGTAGGGAGCAGCAGTGGTATAGTAGTCTCTGGGATGGAGCAGGGAGAAACAGCTGGCGCAGGGTAGGGGAACCAGTGTCCTGTGGCGAGAGCCCAACGGCGCATGGGACAGTCTTCAGTGCCCAGATGGCTCCCTCCCTAGGATTTTTGGGCCGGGGGCCTGCCAAGTGGCCCAACCAGAGGGGAGCAGAGGTGATTTCAGTCTGTGCATAGCTCAGAGGTGCAGCGCCTGGTGGGAACTGTGTCTGGGAGAGTGCCTAAAGACGCCTGGGACAGCGTTCAGTGCCCGGACAGCTCCCTCCCTGGGATTTTTCTGCCGGGCAGGCTGAGTGGCCCAGGCAAAGAGGTGTGGAAGAAATTTCAGCCTGCAGGCAATTTGGGGAACTAGTCGCTCCACACGCAGTGTGTCTGGGCAAGTGCCTGAGGGCACCTAGGCCAACCTTCAGTGCCCAGAAAGCGCCCTCCCTAGGATTTTTGGGCCCGTACTGGCCAAGAGACCCAACCAGAGGGGAGCAGAGGAGATTTCAGCCTGCACACAGTTCTGGGTCCAGCGCCCGATGTGGTGCTGCTCCATCCCTAGGTTTTTTTTTTGGCAGAGGTTGGTCAGGGGACCCAGACAAACACAGGAGCAGAAGGGATACATACCACGCAGCGTGCCATGACGTGCACACAGAGTTTCTAGGTCGGTGTCCAGTCCTCAGATGGCTCCCGGCTTCCAGTCCACACTCCTCAGACTATCTGGAAGCCCTGGGCGCTGAGGGGTCCTGGGAAAAGAGCTGAGACCCTCAACCGCCTCCCTGTCTGGCCAAGCAAGGTGGGGTGCCAGGAGAGACTTGTTTGATAGAGTTTGTGGAGAGGGTGCGGAGGACAAAGGGCCCCAACCAAGGACTCTGTGGTTGCCAGCCCAAGAGAACTCAGAGGTGCAGCCTGGGGCTCTGAATCCAGTAGACATGGCAGCCTGGTCTGCTTCACACCCAGCTTGGCAGCGAGCCCAGGATTGGGCAGAGGGCCTGGGGCTTCCCAACTGAACGGGGGCAGGCCTGTGCTCAATCCCGAGGGAAGCAAGCACCTAGGCCGGGGCAGGTGCCCGCAAACACAGCAAACCAGCCTATGACGGTAACCCCTGGGAGGGGAGCACTGTGAGGAAGTCCTAGTTCCACATTGTAGGGAGCTGGGGAGAGGTACCAAGTGTCTGGATCCTGAGAGGGGCTGGCTGAAAAAAACCACAACAATCCGACCCTCAGCCAACTACAACCAGAAAAACCGGTTTGGCTAGTTTGAACCAACAAGTGACATTTCCTTTTTTGATGTTGTTTTTAAGAGATTATTTTTGTTTCTGTATTTTTTGTTGTTTTTTTTTTACTTTACTTTATTTTTATTCTTCCTTTTTTTTTTTTTACCTTTCTTCCTTCTCCATTCCTTTTCTTTATCTTTTTGGTTTTTTAAAGTAATCTGTTAATTCTTTTTAACTTTATTACTGTTTCATCCTTCCACACTTTTGTCCTCTTTTCCCGGATTTTCTGTTTTATTTCTTTTTCTTTTCTTCTAAACTTATTGCTCTTCATTCCATTCCCCTAACATTTTTTTCTTTCTTCCTTTTGTTTCTTTCCTTATCATTTCTTTCTTTTACCCACAAGAGTCACAATCAACTTGAAAATATGAAAAGACCAGAGCTGGACGCATAGAAGAGGCCTCCCAATAGTAGAGTCAGAGAGACAAATTGCACATTGTTGTAGGAGAGAAGCCAAAAGTTGCTGCATATTTGAGTAGGTGGAAGCAGAGAACAACAGGATAACCAAAAGAGGCTGCACCATTGAAATTCACAGGCATTCCACCACAAAAGTTCATACCATAAACCCAGGGTGTCAAAACAGATTAATCTAAGAAGCTGAGGCTAACAAGAAGAGTCTCACAAACAATGGGAAGACAAAGAAACAATCCCCAAATGAAAGGAAAGGAGGAATCCTCAGAAAGAATGTTAGATGAAACAGAGGCAAGTCAACTATCAGATACTGAATTCAAAGTACTGGTGATCAGGAAGTTCAAAGAGCTCACAATCAGCTACCAGAAACTACAGGGAAGCTACAATGATCTCACTGTGACCTATATCAACATGAAAAAGGAAATGGAAATTATTAGCAAGGGCCAAGAGGAAATGAAGAATACAATTTCTGAATTAAAAAACACAGTGGAAAGCATTAAAAATAGGGTGGATGAAACAGAAGATCGGATTAGTGAATTGGAGGACAAAGTAGAAAGCATCTCACAGAAAGAAGAGGAAAGGGAAAAGAGGCTCAGAAAGAATGAAGAGAGATTAAGAGAAATGCAAGACAATATGAAACGTAATAATATCCGAATAATAGGAATACCAGAAGGAGAAGAAGAAGAACAAGGGATAGAAAACATATTTGAAAGAGTAATGAGAGAAAATTTCCCTAATTTAACAAAAGAAAAAGTCACACAAATCCAGGAATCACACAGAGTCCCATTCAAGGGGAACCCAAAGAGGCCCACTTCAAGAAACATCATCATTAAAATGGCAGTCTTCCAAGACAAAGAGAGAATCTTAAAGGCAGCAAGGGAGAAAAAAGAAATAACATACAAGGGCATCCCAATAAGGTTAGCCACTGACTTCTCAATGGAAACACTCCAAGCAAGAAGAGATTGGCAAGAAATATTCCAAGTAATGAGAAACAGAGGCTTACAACCAAGGCTACTTTACCCAGCAAGGCAATCAATCAAGATAGAAGGCCAAATAAAGAGCTTCCAAGACAAAAGAAGTCTAAAAGAATTTGCTGCCACCAAGCCAGCTCTACAAGAAATACTAAAAGGTCTGCTTTAAGGAAAGGAAGGAAAAGAGACAGACAGAGAGGAACACAGGTACAAAAATGGCAATGAATAAGAACCTATCAATAATAACCTTAAATGTAAATGGATTAAATGCTCCAATCAAAAGACACAGAATAGCATCATGGATAAGAAAGTATGACCCACACATATGCTGCCTACAAGAGACCCACCTCAGGACAAAAGACCATCACAGACTAAAAGTGAAAGGCTGGAAACAAATTTTCCAAGCTAATGGACAAGAAAAAAAAAGCTGGGGTAGCAATTCTCATATCAGACAAAATAGACTTCAAAAAAAGAGCCATAAAGAGTGACCCAGAAGGTCACTTCATAATACTCGAGGGAAGAATCCACCAAGAAGACATTAACATCATAAATATATATGCACCCAACATAGGAGCACCAAAATATATAAGGAAAATCTTAGAGGAATTCAAGAAAGATATAGACAGAAACACAATTATAGTGGGGGGATTTTAACACCCCACTATCAAAAATGGACAGATATTCCAAACAAAATATCAACAAAGACATTGCGGCATTAAACAACACCCTTGATGAAATGGACCTAACTGATATATACAGAGCTCTTCACCCCAAAGAAGCTAAATACACATTCTTTTCAAATGCACATGGAACATTCTCAAAGATAGATCACATGATAGGGCACAAAACAAGCCTCAACAAATTCAAGAATATTGAAATCATACCAAGCATTTTCTCTGACCATAAGGGACTGAAACTGGAAACCAACCCCAAAGGAAAAAACCCAAAACACCCAAAATCATGGAGACTGAATGGTATGCTATTAAACAATGAATGGGTCAAGAATGAAATTAGGGAAGAAATCAAAAAGTTTCTGGAAACAAATGAACAAGATCTCACAACAACCCAAAACTTATGGGACACAGCCAAGGCAGTCCTGAGAGAAAAGTTTATAGCAATACAGGCCTACCTAAAGAAAACAGAAACATTTCAAACAAATGACCTTACTGTAGGCCTGCAAGAACTCGAGGAACAACAACAAAAACAGCCCAAAGCAAGTAGAAGGAAGGAAATAACTAAGATCAGAGCAAAACTAAATGACATAGAGACTAAAAGTACAATTCTAAAGATCAATAAATCCAGGAGTTGGTTCTTTGAAAAAATAAACAAAATAGACAAGCCTTTAAGTAGGCTCATCAAGAAAAGAAGGGAACGGACACAAATAAACACAATCAGAAATGAAACAGGAGAGATTACAACTGATACCACAGAAATAGAGAGGATTGTAAGAAATTACTATGAAGAACTGTATGCCAAGAAATTTGAGAACCTAGGGGAAATGGACACATTTCTAGAAAAATATAATCTCCCAAAACTCAATGAAAAAGAAGTAGAACACCTGAATAGACCAATAACAGCAAAAGAAATTGAAGCAGTAATCAAAAAACTCCCATGACACAAAAGCCCTGGACCAGATGGGTTCACAGGAGAATTCTACAAAGCATTTAAGGAAGAGCTAACCCCCATTCTTCACAGACTATTCCAAAAAATCCAAAAGGATGGAAAACTCCCTAACTCCTTTTATGAAGCCAGCATCATCCTAATTCCAAAACCAGATAGAGATACAACAAAGAAAGAAAACTTCAGGCCAATATCGCTGATGAACATAGACGCTAAAATCCTCAACAAAATATTAGCAAATCACATCCAACAATATATCCAAAAGATTATACACCATGACCAAGTGGGATTCATCCCAGCGATGCAAGGATGGTTCAACATTCGCAAAACAGTAAATGTAATTCATCACATAAACAAAAGCAAAGACAAAAACCACATGATCATATCAATAGATGCAGAAAAAGCTTTTGATAAGGTACAACACCCATTTATGATAAATACACTCAGCAAAATGGGAATAGAGGGAACATTCCTCAATATAATAAAGGCCATTTATAAGAAACCTACAGCCAATATCATACTCAATGGACAAAAACTAAAAGCTTTTCCACTAAGATCAGGAACAAGACAAAGATGTCCACTTTCACCACTTCTATTCAATATAGTATTAGAAGTTTTGGCCACAGCAATCAGGCAGGAAAAGGGAATAAAAGGCATCCAAATAGGAAAGGAGGAAACAAAATTGTCACTGTTTGCAGATGACATGATAGTGTACATGGAAAATCCTATAGACTCTACCCAAAAACTGCTCCAACTAATTAATGAATTTGGCAAAACAGCAGGATACAAAGTCAATATCCAGAAATCAAAGGCATTTTTGTATACAAACAATGAATCAGCAGAAGCAGAAATCAAGGAAAAAATCCCATTCGATATAGCAAAAAGAAAAATAAAATATCTGGGAATAAACCTAACCAAAGAGGTAAAAGACCTGTATGCAGAAAACTACACAGCACTGAAGAAAGAAATCAAGGAAGACACAAACAAATGGAAACATATACCGTGTTCATGGATTGGAAGAATCAACATCATCAAAATGTCCATACTACCCAAAGCAATATACAGATTCAATGCAATACCTATTAAAGTACCAATGGCGTATTTCACAGACATAGAACAAACACTTCAAAAATTTATATGGAATCATAAACGAGCCCGAATAGCAGCTGCTCTTTTGAGAAAGAAGAACAAAGTAGGAGGGATCACAATACCCGATATCAAACTGTATTACAAAGCCACTGTAATCAAAACAGCCTGGTACTGGCATAAAAACAGGCACATAGACCAATGGAACAGAACAGAGAGCCCAGAAATCAACCCAACCCTCTACAGTCAATTAATATTCGACAAAGGGGGCAGTAACATAAAATGGAGTAAAGATAGCCTCTTCAGCAAATGGTGTTGGGAGAACTGGACAGCTACGTGCAAAAAAATGAAACTTGAGCACATACTTACACCATACACAATAATAAATTCAAGGTGGATAAAAGACTTAAATATAAGCCGTGACACCATTAAAGTCCTAGAGGAGAACATTGGCAAGAAAGTCTCAGATATTCCACACAGCAACATTTTTACGGATATGTGCCCTAGAGCAAGGAATATAAAGGAAAGAATAAACAAATGGGATCTCATCAAAATAAAAAGCTTCTGCATGGCTAAAGAAGACAGTAGTAAATTAAAAAGACAACCAACTGTATGGGAAAACATATTTGCCAATGATACCTCAGACAAAGGTTTAATCTCCAAAATATACAAAGAACTTACACGACTCCACTCTAGGAAGACATCGAACCCAATTAAAAAATGGGAAAAGGACTTGAACAGACACTTCTCTAAAGAGGACATACAGAATATCCAGAGACACATGAAGAGATGCTCAATATCATTAGCTATCAGAGAGATGCAAATTAAAACCACAATGGGATACCACTTTACACCAGTCAGGATGGCTATAATAGACAAAGCAACAAACAACAAATGTTGGAGAGGGTGTGGGGAAAAGGGGACCTTAGTTCACTGTTGGTGGGATTGTAGACTGGTACAACCATTATGGAAAACAGTATGGAATTTTCTCAGAAAAATAAAAATTGACATGCCTTTTGACCCAGCAATTCCACTGCTAGGATTATATCCCAAGAATCCTAAAACATCAATTTCAAAGAACCTATGCACCACAATGTTCATAGCAGCACAATTTACAATAGCCAAGAGTTGGAAGCAACCTAGGTGCCCATCAGTAAATGAATGGATCCAAAAATTGTGGTACATATACACCATGGAATTTTATGCAGCAGAGAGAAAGAAGGAGCTACTACCTGTTGCAACAACATGGATGGAACTGGAAAGCATTATGCTGAGTGAAATAGGCCAGGCATTGAAGGACAAATACCATATGATCTCACCTTTGACAGGAAGCTAAAGAATAAAACAAACAAGCAAACAGAATAAAAACAAAGACGCTGAAATAGAGAACAAGTGGGCAGCGACCAGAGGGGAGAGGGAAGGGAACTTAAGGGGAAAAAGGGGGAGGGATTTTGAGGAACAAGTATGAAAGACACAGAGATGAGGACTGGGGGGGGGGGAATGGGAGGGAGGGGGGAGACCGGGCAGGGGGGGGGGGAAGAGAAAAAAAAATGTACTTGAAAAGTAACTAAATAAAATTTAAAAAATAATAATAAAATAAAATAAAATGTTTTTAATAGTTCAAAAAAATAAAAATAAAATGTTTTTAATAGTTCAAAAAAAATAAAATAAAATAAAATAAAATAAAAAGACAACGAAGTGTATGAGAAAACATATTTGCCAATGATACCTCAGACAAAAGTTTAATCTCCAAAACATACAAAGAACTTACATCACTCCACTCTAAGAAGACAACTAACCCAATTAAAAACTGGGCAAAGGACTTGAACGGTCTTTTCTCCAAGGAGGAAATACAGAAGAACCAGAGACACATAAAAAGATGCTCAATATCGCTAGCTATCAGAGAGATGCAAGTTAAAGCCACAATGAGATACCACTTTACACCAGTCAGAATGGTCATCATAAACAAAGCAACAAACAACAAGTGTTGGAAAGGTTGTGGAGGAGAGGGTTCCCTAGTTCACTGTTGGTGGGATTGCACTCTGATACAACCACTGTGGAAAATAGTATGGAATTTTCTCAGAAAACTAAAAATGGATCTGCCTTTTGACCCAGCAATTCCACAGCGGGGATTATATCCTAAGAACCCTAAAACACCAATCCAAAAGACCCTATGCACCCCATTGTTCACAGCAGCACAATTTACAATAGCCAAGAACTGGAAGCAGCCTAGGTGCTCATTAGTAAAAGAATGAATAAAAAAACTATGGTACATGTACACAGTGGAATTCTATGCAGCAGAAAGAAAGAAAAAGTTCCTACCATTTGCAATAGCATAGATGGAAATGGAAAAAATTATGCTGAGTGAAATAAGGCAGGCGGTGAAAGACAAATGCCATATGATCTCACCTTTAACAGAAGCTAAACAACAAAACAAACAAGCAAGCAAAATAAAAGCAAGACACTGAAATGGAGAACAGGGGGACAGTGACCAGAGGGGAGAGGGGAGGAAATTTCAGGGCAAAAGGGGAAGGATTTACAGGTACTAGTATAAAGCACACATGGAGAACAATTAACGGGGGTGGAAATGGGAGGTAGGGAGGGAGCACTGGGGCAAGGTGGGCTGGGATGGGAGTAAAAGACAGAAAACTTTACTTGAACAATAATTAAATTTAAAAAATTAAGAAAAAGGAACCGTAAACATTGTAAACATATATGCATCTAGCATAGGGGCACCCAATGTATAAGAACAATCTTGGTGGACTTCAATAAAGGTATATACAGATTTATACTAGGGGATTTATACACCCTTTTGTAAAAAATGGATATATCTTTCAAGGAAAATATCGACAAGGTATTATGGAACTGAAGGACGCATTAGATCAAATGGACTTAACTGATATATATAGAACCTTTCATCCCAAAGAAGCAAAACACACAATCTTTTCAAATGCACATGGAACATTTCTCAAAGATAGTTCCATATAAATTTTTGAAGTGTTTGTTCTATGTCTGTGAAATATGCCATTGGTACTTTAATAGGTATTGCATTGAATCTGTATATTGCTTTGGGTAGTATGGACATTTTGATGATGTTAATTCTTCCAATCCATGAACAAGGTATATGTTTCCATTTGTTTGTGTCTTCCTTGATTTCTTTCTTCAGGGCTGTGTATTTTTCTGCATACAGGTTTTTTACCTCCTTAGTTAGGTTTATTCCCAGATATTTTATTTTTCTTTTTGCTATATCAAATGGAATTTTTTCCTTGATTTCTGCTTCTGCTGATTCATTGTTTGTATACAAAAATGCCTTTGATTTCTGGATATTGACTTTGTAACCTGCTGTTTTACCAAATTCATTAATTAGTTTGAGCAGTTTTTCGGTAGAGTCTATAGGATTTTCCATGTATACTCTCATGTCATCTGCAAACAGTGACAGTTTTGTTTCCTCCTTTCCTATTTGGATGCCTTTTTTCCTTTTCTTGCCTGATCACTGTGGCTAAAACTTCCAATACTATATTGAATAGAAGTGGTGAAAGTGGACATCCTTGTCTTGTTCCTGATCTTAGTGGAAAAGCTTTTAGTTTTTCCCCATTGAGTATGATGTTGGCTGTAGGTCTCTCATATATGGCCTTTATTATGTTTAGGAAAGCTCCCTCTATTCCCACTTTGCTTAGTGTTTTTCTAATGAATGGGTGTTGTACCTTATCAAAAGCCTTTTCTGCATCTATTGATATGATCATGTGATTTTTGTCTTTGCTTTTGTTTATGTGATGAATTACATTTACTGATTTGCGAATAATGAACCATTCTTGCATCCCTGGGATGAATCCCACTTGCTCATGTTGTATAATCTTTTTCATATATTGTTGGATGTGATTTGCCAATATTTTGTTGAGGATTTTAGCATCTATGTTCATCAGCGATATTGGCCTGAAGTTTTCTTTCTTTGTTGTGTCTCTATCTGGTTTTAGAATTAAGATGATGCTGGCTTCATAAAAAGAATTTGGGAGTTTTCCATCCTTCTGGATTTTTTGGAATAGTCTATGGAGAATAGGGGTTAGCTCTTCCTTAAATGCTTTGTAGAATTCTCCTGTGAAACCATCTGGTCTAGGGCTTTTGTGTGATAGGAGTTTTTTTTATTATTATTGCTTCAATTTCTTTGCTGTTATTGGTGTATTTAGATTTTCTGCTTCTTTTTCTCTGAGTTTTGGAAGATTGTATTTTTCCAGAAATGTGTCCATTTCCCCTAGGTTCTCAAATTTCTTGGCATACAGTTCTTCATAGTAATTTCTTACAATCCCTTCTATTTCTATGGTATCAGTTGTAATCTCTCCTCTTTCATTTCTGATTGTGTTTATTTATGTCTTCTCGCTTCTTTTCTTGATGAGCCTACTTAAAGGCTTGTCTATTATGTTTATCTTCTCAAAGAACCAACTCCTGGATTCATTGATCCTTAGAATTGTGCTTTCAGTCTCTATGTCATTTAATTCTGCTCTAATTTTGGTTATTTCCTTCCTTCTGCTTGCTCTGGGCTGTCTTTGTTGTTGTTCCTCAACTTCTTACAGGCGTAGGGTTAGGTTGTTTGAAATGTTTCTATCTTCTTTAGGTAGGCCTGTATTGCTATGAACTTCCCTCTCAGGACTGCTTTTGCTGTGTCCCATAAGTTTTGGGTTGTTGTGAGATCATTTTCATTTGTTTCCAGAAACTTTTTTATTTCTTCCCTATTTTCATTCTTGACCCATTCATTGTTTAATAGCATGCCATTCAGTCTCCATGATTTTGGGTGTTTTGGGTGTTTTTCTTTGGTGTTGGTTTCCAATTTCAGTCCCTTGTGGTCAGAGAAGATGCCTGGTATGATTTCAATGTTCTTGAATTTGTTGAGGCTCGTTTTGTGTCCTATCATTTGGTCTATCTTTGAAAATGTTCCATGGGCATTTGAAAAGAATGTGTATTTAGCTTGTTTGGGGTGGAGAGTTCTATATATATCAGTTAGGTCCATTTCATCAAGGGTGTTGTTTAATGCTGAAATATCTTTGTTGATATTTTGTTTTGCAGGTCTGTCCATTTTTGATAGTGGGGTGTTAAAATCCCCTACTATAATGGTGTTGCTGTCAATGTCTTTCTTGAATTCCTCTAAGATTTTCTTAATATATTTGGGTGCCCCTATGTTTGGTGCATATATGTTTATGATGTTAATGTCTTCTTGGTGGATTCTTCCCTTGAGTATAATGAAGTGAACTTCTGGGTCTCTCTCCACGGCCCTTTTTTTTTTGAAGTCTATTTTGTCCGATATGAGAATTGCTACCCCAACTTTTTTTCTTATCCACTTGCTTGGAAAACTCGTTTCTAGCCTTTCACTTTTAGTCTGTGATGGTCTTTTGACCTGAGGTGGGTCTCTTGTAGGCAGCATATGTGTGGGTTATGCTTTCCTATCCATTAAGCTATTCTGTGTCTTTTGATTGGAGCATTTAATCCATTTACATTTAAGGTTATTATTGATAGGTACTTATTCATTGCCATTTTTGTACCTGTGTTCCTCTCTGTCTCTCTCTTTTCTTTTTTTCCCTTAAAGCAGTCCTTTTAGTATTTCTTGTAAAGCTGGTTTGGTGGAGTTGTATTCTTTTAGACTTATTTTGTCTTGGAAGTTCTTTATTTGGCTTTCTATCTTGATTGAGAGCCTTGCTGGGTAAAGTAGCCTTGGTTGTAAGCCTCTGGTTCTCATTACTTGGAATATTTCTTGCCATTCTCTTCTTACTTGGAGTGTTTCCATTGAGAAGTCAGTAGCTAACCTTTTTGGGGCTCTGTGGTATGTTACTTTTCTTTTGTCCCTTGCTGCCTTTAAGATTCTCTCTTTGTCTTGGAATTTTGCCATTTTTATGATGATGTGTCTTGAAGTGGGCCTCCTTGGGTTCCTCTTGAATGGGACTCTCTGTGATTCCTGGATTTGTATGACTTGTTCTCTCATCATTTTTGGAAAATTTTCTCTCATTACTCATTCGATTACGTTTTCTATGCTTTGTTCTTCTTCTTCTCCTTCTGGTATTCCTATTATTTGGATATTATTACATTTCATATTATCTTGCATTTATCTTAATCCCTCTTCATTCTTTCTGAGCCTCTTTTCATTTTCTTGCTCTTTCTGTGAGATGCTTTCTACTTTGTCCTCTAACTCACTAATGCTGTACTCTGCCTCATCTATCCTACTTTTGAAACTTTCTACTGTGTTCTTCAATTTGGAAATTGTATTCTTCATTTCCTCTTGTCCCTTGCTGATATTTTTTATTTCCTTTTTCATGTTGATGTAGTTTGCAGAGAGATCATTGTAGTTCCCCTCTAGTTTCTGATAGCTCATTGTGAGCTCTTTGAACTTTGTAATAACCAGTGCTTTGAATTCACTATCTGATAGTTGATTAGCCTCTATTTCATCTAACATTCTGTCTAAAGTTTCTGCTTTTTCTTTCATTTGGGGATTGTTTCTTTGTCTTCCCATTGTTTGAGACTCTTGTTGGTAGTCTCAGCTTCTAAAATTGGTCTGTTCTGACACCCTGGGTTTATGGTGTGAACTTCTGTGGTATGATCCTTGTGAAGTTCAGTGGTGCAGACTCCTTGAAGTTTCTTGATGTTCTTCATCTCCACCTACTCTCACACTGGTCCTCGCACTGATCCTGGCACTGGTTGCCTACCACTGCTGAGTTTCCCATCTCCAGTAGCTGACTCCTCCAGCCCGCAGGCCAGTTACTACGGCAGCGGCACAGGGGCGAGAGTGTCCCAGCTCTCGTAGCTGACTCCCGCGTCCAGTCGCATTGCTATAGCAGCAGCACAGGGTCCAAGAATGTCCGGCTCCTGTAGTTGACTCCTCTGGGGCCCAGGCCTGTCACAGGGGTTTGAAGTGTCTGGCTCCTGTAGCTGACTCCCCTGTGCCCAGGCCTGTCTCTATGGCAGTGGCACACGGGCCTCCAGTATCCTGGCTCCAGTAGCTGACTCCCCAGTGCTATGGCAGCACGCAGGGGCCGAGAATGTCCCAGCTCTGGTACCGGACTCCTCTGGTGCCCAGGACTGTCACAGGGGCTTGGAGTGTCTGGCTCCCGTACCTGACTCCCTGGCTCCCAGGCCTCTTGCTATGGCGGCAGCACAGGGGCCACGTGTGTCCCAGCTCCTGTAGCTGACTCTGCCGCGGTCTGGCATTTCAGTGTCGGTCACAATCGCTGGTCTTTTAATTTCATAAATGCTGGGTAACCAATGGTTTATTGTGCTGTTTCTCTATAGATCTGCCAGGATTTTCACCCATGAGTACAGGAGCTAGAATCCACTGCGTCCTACTCTGTCGCCATCTTCCCAGCATCCTCCATACACTTTATTTCTATTCAGATGTTATGATGGCCCTTCTGGTATTTTATTAGGCCATGTGTATTTATCAAGATAGATTAAGTGATAGATTTTGTAAGACTCTTAACTATTTGAAGTAATGTGTCTATTTTAGCCCTACATTGAATATACTATCCAGCCTGACTCTCTGAGTCTTGGAAAATGTACATGTTTAAATAATTATTTGAGAGATAAATCCTCCAAAATAGTCCATTACCTTAACTGTTAGCTTAACATTAGAACCTTGTCATATACTGGAAATGTGTGCAATATCGCTTGAGGACATTATCATATTTTAAGAAAAAATAATTAAGAAGTATAATTGTGCCATATAATAAAATAGGAATATTACCAGATATTGTACTAATTTGTAAAAGTCTTCACAAAGTGTTAGCCTGTTTCATTTAAGAATAAAACAAAACCCACACACCTGACACAAACTGTTATATGCAAAATAACATATTAGTTGCTTAGCACTGGAAGGTGAAAGAGAATCCAGAGATTGTTTTGCTGAATATTTTTTTCCTAGAGCCCATTTATTTCATGCCTTTACTATGTTTCCAAAGTAAAGAAGTCAATCCTATGTTAATCACAGCATTATTTATGATAGACAAGATTTGGAAGCCACCCAAGTGTCCACCTGTAGATGAGTAGATGAAACAGTCATGGTACACATATATGATGGAATACTACTAAGCTGTAAATAAAAGAAGAAAATTTTACCCTTTGCATGGGTAAAGGGTAAAGCATGGATGGATCTGGAAAACACTATGCTAAGTGAAATAAGCCAGTCAGAGAAAGACAGGTACCATTCCATTTAACTAATATGTGGGATCTAATGAACAAACTGAACTAACAAGCAAAATAGAGACAGACTCATAGAGAACAGATGACAGGTCTGGGGAGACTTGTTGGATGGAGGGATTGAGCAAAAATGAAAAAAAGAGAGGGAACTCAGATATGGACAACTCTGTGGTAACTGTTGGGGGGAGGGGTGAATCGAGGTAGAAAAAGGTACGGGGGATAAATGGTGATGGAAAAAATAAATAAAAAGGAAATAAACAAACAAATAAGTTACAACAACAAAAAAAGGAATTCAGACCTTGTACCCAATGATATAAAATATGTGGCACAGAGAGACTTCCGGCCAAGATGGAGATATAGGTAGACACACTGTGCTTCCTCACACGACGAAAAGAAGGACAACAATAAATTTAAAAATGAAAAACAACCAGAACTGAAAGAAAGTGGAACTGCATGAAAGTCTGACAACAAAGAAGTTAAAGAAGAAACATTCATCTAGACTGGTAGGAGGGATGGAGACTGGCAGTCTGGTGAAGAGGACTCACAGCAATGTAGCAGCTGGTGGGCCAGGGGAAGTGGTGGCTTGTGGACCAGGTGGTCCAACATTTCCACACAGATAAACCAGGAGGAAGAACTGGAGAGTGAGATAGACTGTACAACTCAGGGTTCCAGTACCAGGAAATAAAGCCTCAAAGCCTCTGACTGAAAACTCCTGTGGGGGTTGAGGTGGCAGTGGAAGAAATGCCCAGCCTCACAGGAGAGTTCACTGGAGAGACCCACAGAGTCCTAGAATGTACATGAACCAACCCACCTGTGATTAAGCCCCTGAAGGGCCCAATTTGCTTGTGGGTAGCTGGAAAAGTGACTGAAAAACAATAGAGAGAGGAGCAAGCAGCACTGTTCCTTTTCAGATTCCTCTCCCACATACAGTGTCACAACGCATCTACATGGGTTGCCCCACCCTGGTGAATACCTAAGGCTCCCCCTCTTACTATGTAACAGAAACGCTGAAACAAAAAAAAATGGCCCCAGTGAAAGAACAGTTCAAAGTTCCAGAAAAAAGTACAACTAAGCAACAAAGAGATAGCCAACCTATCAGATGCACAGTTCAAAACACTGGTTATCAGGATGCTTCAGGAACTCACTGGATACTTCAATAGCATAAAAAAGACCCTGGTAACAATGAAGGTTGCATTATGTGAAATAAAGAAAAATCTACAGGAAACCAACAGTTATGGGAAGGAAACCAGAACTCAAATCAACAGTTTGGAGCAGAATGAAGAAATAAACATTCAACCAGAACAGAATGAAGAAACAAGAATTCAAAAAAAATGAGGAGGTCCTTAGGAACCTCCAGGACATCTTTAAATTTGCCAACATCTGAATCATAGAGGTGCCAGAAAGAGAAGAGGAAGAGCAAAAAACTGAAAACTTATTTGAACAAATAATGAAGGAGAACTTCCCCAACTGGCAAAGAAAATAGACTTTGAAAAAGTCCAGGAAGCCCAGAGAGTCCCAAAGAAATTGAATCCAAAGAGGAACATGCCAAGGCACATCATAATTACATTACCCGAGATTAAAGCTAAGGAGACAATCTTAAAAGCAGCAAGGGAAAAGGAGACAGTTACCTACAAAGGAGTTCCCACAGACTATCAGCTGATTTCTCAAAAGAGACCTTACAGGCCAGAATGGGCTTGAAAGAAGTATTTCAAGTCATGAAAGGCAAAGACCTACATCCAAGATTACTCTATCCAGCAAAGCTATTATTTAGGATAGAAGGGCTTCCCAGATAAGGTCAGATTAAAGGAGTTTATCATCACCAAGCCCATTTATATGAAATGTTAAAGGGACTTATCTAAGAAAAAGATCTAAAATATGAACAGTAAAATGACAACAAACTCACAGCTTTTAACAACTAAACCTAAAAAACCAAAAACAAACTAAGCAAACTAGAACAGGAACAGAGTCAAAGAACTGGAGATCACATGAAGGGTTATCAGTGGGAGGGGGGAGGGGGGAAGGAGGAAAAGATACAGGGAATAAGAAGCATAAATAGTAGGTAGAAAATAGACAGGGGGAGGTTAAGAATACTATAGGAAACGTAGAAGCCAAAGAACTCATATGTACAATCTATGGACATGAACTAAAGAGGAGGAATGTGGGTGGGGGTGGGTGTGCAGGGTGGAGGGAAATAAAGAGGAGATATAAATGGGACAACTGTAATAGCATAATCAATAAAATATATTTTTAAAAAATATGTGACACTGACAGCTGAATAACTAAATATCGACAACAACTAAAAATGGCCAAATAACATATTATCCTTCATTGGAAGATGGCAGAATTTTATTTTTTAAATTTGTAATTATCTAAAAGGGGTAAAACCTTTGGAGGAAAGAGTTTTGGAGGTCTACCTACATCTGTAATTTTTCCATTCAGAGGCAATGAGGTCACAAAAGGACAAAAATTCACCAATATTTCTCCAAGTAGAGAGCCCCATTTGCCCATGCTGGCAATTTTTCTGAGTATCTCAGGATTCTCAGTGGGGCAGAGTTACTGATTCTCCTCTTGTGCTTTCAGTTTGATAAGTGTCTTTGTCACCAGTGGAAATATGGTTCTTTCATGAAGTCATAAAAAGGCATTTTGGAGGATGCCACACATTGGAGGATGATATGTAGCAGTAAGATTTTTTGGAGTGAAAATGAAGGACTGTCCACAGGTGCCCAATGTCTCATTCATAAACAGGTGGCTTAGCTCCATCTGGACAAGTCCTTGGCCTGGTGAACATAAGTGCCCACCAGGAGGATCAGGATCCAGAATTGAAATGTCATCACCTTGGGTTCCAGTAGTCCAGCATACAAGGGAGGAACAAAAAAAACCCCGGAATTATCTTTTGGAGGGCAGGATTCTTTGTAGTACAGGTTTCCCCTACTAGGTGAGTGTTCTAGGAACACACCTGTATCAGTGTACCAGCTGGTATTACTGTGAGAGGCTACATTTGGCTTCAGTGAATTTTTTTAAGACTTTCACCGTGTTTGCCCATTTCATGATGGGTGATTTATGAGCACACCTGCCAACACCATGCTGAATGTTCAGCAGTTTTTGACCAAAAATGGCATGATCCCCACCCTCCCTATTCACCCAATCTCACCCCAAGTGACTTTCCTTTTGTGTTTTCCCAGATGAAAAAAGTCCTCAAAGGGGCCCTGGCTGGTGTAGCTCAGTGGATTGAGCGTGGGCTGCGCTCAAAGGGTGACCAAAGGGTCACAGGTTTGATTCCCAGTCAGGCCACATGCCTGGGTTATGGGCCAGGTCCTCAGTGGGGGCCACACAAGAGGCAACCACACATTGATGTTTCTCTCTCTCTCTCTCTCTCTTTCTCCCTCCTTCCCCTCTCTAAAAATAAATAAATAAAAATCTTTAAAAAAAAGAAAAAAGTCCTCAAAAGGAAACCTTTGCTGATGTGGAAGACGTGAAACAAACAAAAAAAAATGGCAGAAACACTAAAAGGTATCAAAATTAGTGAACTCAAAAACTGTTTTTGAGTAATGGAAAAAATGTCTTGATAGGTGTATTGCATCAAATGCAGAATACTTTGAAGGTGACTGAAATTTAAGCATGTAAGAATAAATGCACAATTTTTTATAAATAAATTCCATCGTTGTTGGGTGTTTTTTTTTGTGTGCAGTCCCCCTTCATAGTCTCTGCTCTTAGCTGCCCTCTGGCTGGCATTGAGCTGCTGCAGTGAGGCCCATGCTTGAGCCTGTGCTTGGAGCCACGCAACTGTTATGGAGAGAGAATGCATGTTACTGAGAGAGGCTTTTGTTATGCTTCGATTATATTACCTCAGACCTGGAAGACAGCAAATTTTCTTTCAAACTAACCAATCTCTTTTCTAATTCTTCACAGACTTGTATTGGACCTGCCCTTAAGCATTTCATTTTCTAGATTTCCTGGGGGTTTGTGCCCTTATCCTATCTGATCCTTTTCCCAGATTTTTCCAGGCTAGACCCTTCCCCTTTGTGGTCACCATTTAAAAAAATTAATTTATTTTTTAACTTTTAATTGTTGTTCAAGTACAGTTTTCTGTCTTTTACTCCCCTCCCAGCCCACCACCCAGCCTTCCCTACTTCTCTCTCATTTCCACCCCCCCTAGTTTTTGTCCATGTGTCCTTTATACTTGTTCCTGTAAACCCTTCCCCTCTCCCCCTGAAGTTCCCTCCCCTCTCCCCTCTGGTCACTGTCAGCCTGTTCTCTATTTCAGTGTCTTTGGTTATATTTTGCTTGTTTGTTTTTTTGTTTCGTTGTTTAGGTCCCTGTTAAAGTATGGTCACCATTTTGGCTTCTATAGTACATGCCCAAAAGTTCTGCTGCATCATCTGGTTTCCACTGTGCATGTGCCTAGCAGAGGAATTTCGTCTGCAGTTTTACCCCCCCTCAGTAATTCCAGTTAATGACTGTTTGTCTTGTGGCAGAGATTGGACACCTGATTCCTCCTCCTCTCTCAGGGATTAAGTCCCCTCAGTGGCAGATGGAGCTGTTCCATCTGAATGCTCTGGCTTCCTAGTGAATCAGGCTAAATATCTGATTCAGCTCTCTAGTAGATTAGGCTTAATGTCTAGTTCCATTTGCTCCCTTTATTAATAACTAGCTAGCTACCTATTCTACCAGTATGGGCTCCTAAAAAGTGCCTCAGGTATCTGTGAGTTTATGTGGGGGGTCTCAAAGAGAGGTCTTTGTGTGAGACTTCTCAGTGTGGATCTCTGTCAGAAAACTCTACACAGGTCTCTGTGTGATGTCTTGTTACAGAACAGACCCAAGAGAGGTGTACAATATTCTATAACTGAAAGGACCCCCTTTTCTCCAGGGGTCCCCCCCACTAGGTTCGCTTTGCCCTCTACCAGAGGAAAGATGTCTCTCAGTGCCAGAGTTTGGTGAAAAGGAAAGGAATTATTTATTTAAAAGCTATGAAGGCTTAGAGTAATGACTTAATGTCTTCATTAAAATACCAAAGTCCTTTAGAATACCCACAGACATACACAGTCCTTCCTTCTCCCTCTGCCCAATCTGGGGTATCGTATCTCAGGAAAAGAAGTAGAAGTCTGGACTTCCGCCAAGATGGAGACATAGGTGGAGGAACCACCTTGCCTCGGTGCACAACCAAATCTAAGAACAACTATTTTTAACAACAATCACAACCAAGCCACACGGAAAATCGACAATACGGAGTCCAAAGACAACTAAATGCTCAGCTAAACCGGTAAGAGAAGCGAAGCCAGCAGCGGAGCAGGTTAGCAAGAAAAAATTCCCGGGTGGTGTGCAAGCAGCGGAAGGCGCTGATCGTGAGCTAGCTACGGGAGCGCACAGGGAAGAGGCGCGGCGGGCTGTCTGGGGCTGTCTGCGGTCAGTTGGTCGTGCATCCGCGTGCGGAGAAACCAGTGAGAAGGGAAGCCTGCGTGGGGTAGCAGGCTCGCACAATTCCGATCGGATAAACAACGGGGCGAGTGGTGTGACTGGACGGGCTGGGCTAGCGGAGAGGACCGCCATTGCTCCCTCTCTGACCACGCCCACACACACAGCGTCACAAACCAGTGACCTGGGTCGCCCTGTCCTGGTAAACAACTAAGGTTTCGTTCCGCTTACTTAACAGCACGAATAGACCAAAAATGGCTCTAGGACAACTCAGAGCCCCAGAACCGATAGATCTAAGCAATGAAGAAATAGCCAGTCTTTCAGATGCACAGTTCAAAACACTGGTTATCAGGATCCTTACAGAACTGGTTGATTTTAGTCACAAATTAGAGAAACATATGGAAGCTAAACTGATTGAAATGAATGGTAATACAAAGGAAACCAATAGTAATGGAAAGAAAATTGGGACTCAAATCAAGGGAGTGGACCAGAAGGAAGAAAAAAATGATCAAACAGAAAAGAATGAAGAAATAAGAATTCAGAAAAATGAGGAGAAGCTTAGGAACCTCCAGGACATCTTTAAACGTTCCAACATCCGAATTATAGGGGTACCAGAAGGGGGAAAGGAACAGCCACCAGTGGAAAACTTATTTGAACAAATAATTAAGGAAAATTTCCCCAATCTGGCAAGGGCAATAGACTTCCAGGAAATCCAGGAAGCTCAGAGAGTCCCAAAGAAGTTGGACTCAAGAAGGAACACACCAAGGCACATCATCATTATATTAGCCAAGGTTAAAATGAAAGAGACAATTCTAGAAGCAGCAAGAGATAAGGGGACAGTCACCTACGAAGGAGTTCCCATCATACTGTCAGCTGATTTCTCAAAAGAGACCTTACAGGCAAGAAAGGGCTGGAAAGAAGTGTTCCAAGTCAGGAAAATCAAAGACCTACATGCAAGATTGATCTATCCAGCAAAGTTTTCATTTAGAATGGAAGAGCAGATAAAGTGCTTCTCAGGTAAGACCAAATTCAAGGAGTTCATCATCACCAAGCCCTTATTATATGAAATGTTAAAGGGACTTACCTAAGAAAAAGAAGATAAAAAAGATGAACAGTGAAAGGACAGCCAACTCACAGTTATTAACAACCACACCTAAAACAAAAGCAAATTAAGAGGACAGTTAGATCAGGAGCAGAACCATAGAAATGAAGATCACATGGAGGGTTAGCAACAGGGGAGTGGGAGAAGGAGAAGGGGGGGAAAGGTACAGAAAATTAGTAGCATAGACAGTAGATAGAAAATAGATAGGGGGGAGGGTAAGAATAGTAGGGGAAATACAGAATCTAAAGAATTTGAGACACGTGTTCATGAACTAAAGGGGGAAATGGTGGGGGAGGGGTATGCAGGGTGGAGGGGAATGGAGAGGGGGAATAGAGCAAATGTAATGGCATAATCAATAAAATAAAACAAGTAGAAGTCTGTGATTCAGGCTCCCGGCACCATTAGTTGTGTCACCACTGTGATCTCCAGTTAATCCAAAGCCATGTGGCACCTTCTCATGGCCCACCAGCAAGACTCCTTTCGCCCCTTTGCTTTCAGGCAAAGTCTTTTCTGCTTCCTAAGCTGCATGGCAAAAAAGGAGCACTCCAAAGCCACATGGTCCTCACTCTTTCCCAAGCCTCAGGGTCTCCACTCCACCAAAGTTGTGTTGTCACTCTGTCATGGCTGCCGTGCTTGGGTTTAAATCCCAGCACCAGTCTTCCTCTGCAGTCCCATTTCCCACTCCTCTTACAATCAGTTACACCTGCCAGCATTCCCACATTCTTTCAGCTTTACTGGAAGAATGGGCTGCCATAGTAAATCTGGGCAGGTGTGTCTCCATGGCATGGAGCCAATGATCTCCAAGCTCTGACACAAGCGCTGTAACCAGGGAGAATTGCCTCCCAATTACAACTTGGGTGGAAGTTACTTCTATCCCCCTGGCTCAAGGCATGGCCACAGCTATTTAATATATCTGCAAAACCAGTTAAGGGTTATAGATAGGTTAAATGACCACGTCAGAGGTTAGCTACAAAACTGTAGCTAATAAAACAGCTTTCAATGACCCTGCTCCATGTGTTCCATCCTACATTTCAGACTTGTCTGGGTGAAGACATCCTATATATATATTTTCTAATATCTTCTAGACATGTTGAATTCTGGACCCCATTACAAACCCCTATTTGTGGCCCCCCTCTTGGCTGTACCCTGTTACAGTCTATATCATTGTGTGAGGTCACTCTGTGAGGTCTCTGTGCATCCTCTCTGTCACAGGTCCCTGTGAGCAGTATCTGTGTCATCTCTGTGCAGGGCTCTCAGTGTGGGGCTCTCCATGGCTGGCCCTACTTTACTTTATGACAGGGGAGGGGCAAAGGGACTTGCTCCTTTCTGTTTCTTGATGTTCCATCAGCATACCCATCTGTCTGTGGCACTTGTCCTGACAAGATCATGGATTTCACTCAGTTCTGCCCACTCCCAGAACTCATCTCATTATCCCCTATGAGGACCAAGCAGCAGCCAGGCTCAGGGTTCCCACCCTGTGCCACACCCTCCTGAGCTCCTGAGAGCCCACGGCACTCTCTGCCCTGGTTTCCACCTCTCCCACAAGTCCTGGCTGCACTGTCACTGATGTGTCCACCTTGTAGGAAGCTCTGGATCAGGGCCCAAAGGCAGGACCTGGCTCTAGAGAGAACTCAAAGTATAAGGAGTCCTGTGCCCACTCTGTCCCTTCACCCCAGTGCTGGTCTCCCATGGGCCATACCCATAAGTTAAGGTCACAAATTGTGTCTCATGGTTCCCAGTCCTATACAAGCTGGTGAAATATATTTTGGAGAGGTCAACATTCCTTGCTTGAAGAGTCTTCTACCTCTGTGAGCCTGGCCATCTGAGTAGCAACCACAGGTGGCTTCTCTCACCTGACTCTGGGAAGTCAAAGGGGGTGGACACCCTGAGCCAGTGGACCCTTAAGTTCTTCTTCCCTCTGGGTTTGTAGATGACAGTGTGATGCCAAGGGCTCCTTGGTCACTGAACAATTTATGGGCATTGTGTCACTTTACTTCCTTCACCCTCATATCATATCTTGGGTGCACTGAGTCCCATTGTCACATGGTGACTGCATGTACAGTCACATCCTGCTCTCCTCCCTAAAAAGGAACTATGGGTGCCCTTGGGCAAGCCATTCTCTCTCCCTGGCAGGCAGGTGTGGGGCCCTTAGCAGCCTCTGTGCCCTTCACCTGCATACCCTGAGAGCTGAGAGTGTTGCCCTAGACCTTGTTGCTGCTCCTGAGAGTGAGAAAGGCAGAGGGAGGGGACACTGAGCACAGAGTTTACAGGAGTTGGCTGGTCCATGTCCATCTCAGCTTCATGAGGGAGAGAAGGGCTCTCAGAGCAGGTGCCAGCCATTCCCACAAAAAGATCCAGTGCGTGATCTCTCCTACCTCTGGACTCAGGGCCAGTACAGCTGCCAAGGTCCCCTCCCCACTCTGTGAAACTTCCTATAAACTGAGGGATTCAGCCTCTGCAAATACCTCCATTACAGCCCACATATTCAAGGTAGAGAGAAAGCAGGAGAAGACAGGCTGAGCCAGATCTTACAGTTTTGCTCATCTTGAAACCTCCTAAATGCTTTTGTCTGTGTAATTATGAATTACAGAAAAAGGTACATTGAAAAAATGGCAGTGAAGGTGGGTGTGCCTCACTGCAGTAAACCTCCCTTCATGGCACCATTTTTTCTGGAAGCCAAAGAAGGCTCTTAGGACTTTGAACCCAAATCCCTTCTCCTCTACCTGGAGGGCACAGAGAGAGGCCACCCACCAACTCTCATGAGAAAAAATCGTATATTTTGTGAAACAATAAACTTTGTAATAGGAAGAACTTTGGGGATGCTGTTTCCCTGGGTGGAAAGGCCCATTTCCACCTCCATCAAAGGCCCATTGCCATCGTTGTCTCTGGTCTATCTGCTCTTATTAGAGCAGATGTGGCCCTTGGGGGTAGCTTGGTGACTGTAGGCCCTATCTTTCTTTCCTCACTCTTCTCTGCTTTGAAGAGGAGAGAACCTTGAGGTAGCAGGAACACTCACCTACTGGGGCCTGAGATTGTTGTTTGTGTTGATTTAACTCCTTGGCATGAAGCCCTTGGTAAAGTCCTAGTTTCTCCAGCAGGATTTGTCCAACTGCACTCATGATCACCTGAGCTTAAACAGGTGCATTGTCCAGAACTGATCTGCTTTTGACTGGTTCTTGATTCCGAGCAATGGTTGAGACAGGTTGGCCTTTTTGAAGAGGTTCTTCTGGTCCTTTGCCTTTTTCATTGGGGTTAAGATACTGTGGAGAGCATGTTTTTCTTTTCTTTTTATTTTTTTTATTGATTATGCTGTTACAGTTGTTCTATTCCCCCTTTATTCCCCTCCACCCTACCTCTCATCCCCACCATTACCCCCCCCCTTTAGTTTATGACCATGTGTCTCAAGTCCTTTAGATTCTATATTTCCCATGCTATTCTTGCCACCCCCCATCTATTTTCTATCTACTGTCTATGCTACTTATTTTCTGTACCTCTCCCCCCTTCTCTTCCTCCCACTCCCCTGTTGCTAACCCTCCTTGAGATCTTCATTTCTATGTTTCCACTCCTGATCTAGCTGTCCTTTTAGTTTGCTTTCGTTTTAGGTGTGGTTGTTAATAACTGTGAGTTTGTTGTCCTTTCACTGTTCATGTTTCTTTAACTTCTTTTTCTTAGATAAGTCCCTTTAACATTTCATATAATAAGGGCTTGGTGATGATAAACTTCTTGAATTTGATCTTATCTGAGAAGCACTTTATCTGTCCTTCCATTCTAAATGAAAGTTTTGCTGGGTAGAGCAATCTTGGATGCAGGTCTTTAGATTTCATGACTTGGAATACCTCTTTCCAGCCCCTTCTTGCCTGGAAGGTCTCTTTTGAGAAATCAGCTGACAGTCTGATGGGGACTCCTTTATAGGTGACTGTCCCCTTAGCTCTTGCTGCTTCTAGGATTCTCTCCTTCATTTTAATCTTGGCTAATGTAATGATGATGTGCCTTGGTGTGTTCCTTCTTGGGTCCGACTTCTTTGGGACTCTCTGAGCTTCCTGGATTTCCTGGAAGTCTATTTCCTTTGCCAGATTGGGGAAATTCTCCTTTATTATTTGTTCAAATAAGTTTTCCACTGGTGGCTGTTCCTTTCCCCCTTCTGGTACCCCTATAATTCGTATATTGGAGTGTTTAAAGATGTCCTGGAGGTTCCTAAGACTCTCCTCATTTCTTTGAATTCTTGCTTCTTGACTCTTTTCTGTTTGGCCATTATTTCCTTTCTTCTGGTCCACTCCATTGATTTGAGTCCCAGTTTCCTTTTCATTGCTATTGGTGTCCTGTGCAATTCCATTCATTTCAATTAGTTTCGCCTTCATATATTTGTCTAATTTGTCGGTATAATCAACTAGTTCTGTGAGGATCCTGATGACCAGTGTTTTAAACTGTGCGTCTGAGAGTTTTGCTATTTCTTCATCACTTAGATCTATTGGCTCTGGGGCTCTGAGATCCTCCTGCGCCATTCTTGGTCTGTTCGGGCCCTTTAAGTGAGAAGGGGCGCCTTGGATTCCCAGGTTGCTGGGTTGTGACGCTGTATGTGGGGGCGTGGCCAGAGCGGGGAAATGGCGACCCCCTCTGCCGCTTCTCACAGCTGGGTGCAGAGGAGCAGTGCCTTAGGTGGTTCACGTGGGCCGGGCCACTCAGAGTTGCTGGGGTATGTGGAGGTGGGGTCAGAGCAGGGAAATGGAGGCGCTCTCTGCTGCCTCTCGCCGCTGGGGCCTGCTGGGTCTCTTCTAACCACCCACTTCCTTGCTGGTCTATCTGTGCACGAATGTGCAACCACAGTCAAATCTCAGCCCTGCTCCTTCGCTGGTTCCCCGTGGTCACTCTGAGTCGCTCATCAGGTCCACCCATTGCAACCCTGTGCCTGGATTCCGCGCACCTGAGTCCATCTGACCGAATTTTCCTGTGTAACCCGCTCCACCAGCTGCTGGCTTCGCCCCTCTTACTGGTCAGGCTGAAGAATTTGTTGTTAACAGACTTCCGAAAAGTTCAATTTTCTGTGTTCTGGCTGTGTTTTCTGTTGCTAACATTTAGTTGTCTCTAAACTTGGTTGTGTGAGAAAGCAAGACGTCTCCATCTATGCCTCCATCTTGGCAGAAGTTCAACTTCATTTTTTAACCTCACGTATTTACTTTCATTTATTTTTGTGACAACATTTAAGTTCTATTCTCAGAAAACTTGATACCATAAGTCACCATGATATACAATAGATCCTCAGGTCTTTATCTTGTAACCGAAAGATTGTACCCTGTTACTAGCCTCTCCCCACTATTTTCACCAGTCTCAGCCCCTGCCAGTTACTTTTAACTCTATTAGTTCACTTTTATTTTAGATTTCTCATATAAGTGACAATATGCAGTATTCATCTTTTTCTGTCTGGTTTATTTACTTTAGTATAATGCCCTCCAGATTCATCCATGTTGTTGCAAATTTCAACTTACTTTTCCCTACATACTAAGTTTTTTATTTTCATCAGGAGGGGTAGAAATTACTAAATTTTGACTCTTTAATTTGTTACTGTTTTCATTAACCTTTGCCATCTTCATTCAGAAAGACTGACACAAACGTTTAAATCAATGATTTCTTATTTAAAATTTCCCAAAATATGTATAATAAAAGATATACTATAAAATACGTATAATAAAAATATACCAAAAAAACCTGTGAATGATGTTTTATGTTAGTAGCACTTATACTTCTGAGGTTAGAAAAAGCTTCATGGAAACTAATGGGACATGCTCTACACACACACACACACACACACACACACACACACACACACATACACACGCTCATATTCACATTCTGACAGACCATATTTTCTAATCCAAGAATTAAGCATTTCATCATTTTCTTTAAATCTTTTGTTTCTTCTTCATCCTGTCTTTTCTTACTCTACCCCTAATAGACATTCTCCATTCTCCAGAGGTTAGAAACCTGTGTGCTACTTCCAGAAGCCAGGAATGTGTTAGTGGAGCTAAGGTTCTGATCTTTGGAGTGGACATTAGGACTGGGCCACTAAGGCTTGGGTTTGAGTCTAGTCAACCAGTCTTTTTTGTTATTCCTAGTGCATTCTATGCCTATTCACTTTTTCAAAGCATGCTGTACTTTCCCTCTCATGCCCGAGGCAGACCTAGGACCTCCAGTTTTGCCTGTACCTTACAGAGAGAGATTTTTGAGTCCCATAGGTTAATTCCCTTGTGACATCACTGAATATCCCTTTGGACAGCAGGAACTGGGGTTTACTTAGGAAATGCACTTTTTAATCACTACATGGTTAATTTTTTTCTTAATAATTAGAATATAGGCTTGAAAATAATGTATATTCTCTGTTGGTCATAAATGTTTATACAACTTTAAGGAGAAAGAGTGAATTTACTTGGCTGACTATTGTGAATGTGCAGTTCAAGAGCACATCTTCAGCATCAATTGCTGTTTTCATCTGTCTTCAGTCTCTTCACCTTTTATGAAATTGTCAATAGGGCGTGACACCCCCTAGTCAGGACAACAAAGGCATCTAGGGAACATGGAGAGTCCTGATCTGGACAACTAGGATCAATAGGGAGCAGGGCAGGCCCTGATTTCTGCTTCATTTTCAGGCCACCTTATGACTAGAATGTGGGTCTCATCTTCACCTAGAAAATCAAGCTTGGGTATGTAAGGATTTACCATCCAATATGATCTGTGAGAATAAAATATATATACTCCTGGTTCTTGGCACAGAGCTCCTGAAACCCTTATAATTTTTTAAGTGATAAGAGCACTGGGAACATCTTTAATTCTAATATTTTGTCTTGGACACCAGTTCCTGACACAGAGCTCCTAAAACTCATGTAATTTCTTGGGTGACAGGAGTGTCTTTTCTTTTAATCAGGTGACTCTGTGGGCTCCTGGATGGGGGCTGGTCACCTGAAAGACCAGGCCATGAAAACTTGAAATTTTTCACATCATGAAGTTTAAGTTCTTGCAAATAAACCTCACATTGCATACACAAGAAATTCGTAGAACCTCAGTAGCACAGCTTCTCATAGTGCATGTGTGTCTATCCCATGAGAGACCCTGAGTTACATTTCATAGCTTACAGTCTTTATGAACCCCATGCCCATCCACCTTTTCTAACCTCATTGTAAGGAAGTAAAGTGGGGGGGCACTGTGGTCTACTAGGAGACTGCTGGGAGCATGAGTTCAGTGGGCAAGAAAAGAGCCATTAACATACAAGGCTCCTCCTTTGCACTTACCAACCTAGAAAGCCACTGGAAGAGCAGAGACATAATTTCCTGGCTGCAAATGATTGACTCTACGAACTCTTTGGTACATGGGAATGCGTAGATAGGTGATTTTATCATTATTACAAAATTGTACATACACACACTTAGAGCTTATAAGAAGAATATCTTTTACTTGATAAAAAGATAATCCTGGTTATACTATAAGAGGTTTGGTTAAGTTGTTTTTATTATACTAAGTTGGTAAATTTATTTTCAACTTAGCATGTTTTTATCTCAGAATAATTTGATGCATTGTTACCTCTCATGGTAATCATTAAAGCAATGTTTAATGTCTTTCTCAATGGATGAAATAATTTTATACTTAATACATCAAACAGGTCTTTTTCTGGAGCTGGGACTAAAATTTAAGTCTGCTACATTATTGACTCATATCACCAAATGCTGTAGGGACAAATTAAGAAATACATAGAAGCATATCAAGAAAGGTGGTAGGTACTGAGAAGTTATTTTATTTACTTTATATTTAAAAACCCTTTCATGGCAGTTATGAAGTATGAGAAATGGTTCCAAATATTCTTAAAATATTCTGTTCAATATTTTAATAGTTCCAGTGTGGCAAAAACTATGTATGTCTGTGAGACCTGAAGCAAAAGGGAGCACGATAAGCAGGTCCAGAGTTCCCATCAGCAATGAATCAAAGCAGAGCTATGCATTTTGTCTGGGTATCTTACTAGCACATTCCCAGGGCATCACTTTTCACCAAAAAGGTTTGTGTACTCACCACTTCTTGAAGGTGCAATGCATTTCAACTCTGTTTTGCTATTTTGATGAAGTCTTTCCTTTTCTCTGCATCTTTCCAATAGTTCTATAACATCTTTAGCATAATTCAAAGTCCAGTTCCATAAAAATATTCTTTAAAAGAATTTCACATAACCACACAAAGTAAAATTTCTCACACGCCTCATTCCTCTTCTATTAAACCACTTTATAGCATTTACTTGGTAGGAGAATCATCTATGGTGATGTCTTATTTTTTCATAGATAGCAAATTTCTGCAGAGCAGAAACTAATTTGGACAGGCTCAAGCAACATGGAGAAACCTTGAGATTCTGTGGGCCTAGGCATACCTCTTCCAGGTATAGTTTGAGCCTATTACACAGTCTCTTGACTGTGAGACTTGTATTTTTTGCACCACACACAGGTCAACACAATTTTGAATTGACTGTTCTGAGATAATAAGAATTACCTTACAGTAATAAGCCAATAAGTTAGCTAATGAGCACTAAAATATATCTAGCATAACAACATGGGACTAAGAAGAAAATAAGGAATAACTAAAACAATATTTTTATTAATTTTTCCCAGATAAAATATTTTCATCTTTATTCTTAAAACAAAGTACCATTGAGAGGAAATTTAGAGTACCTTTATTCATTTTTGAACTGAAAGTGATATACATTGTCATTGGACCTCAAAACAATGTATGTATTCACTTTAGTATCACAAATATTTTCATCTTCTTTGTGCTATATTTTGTATTTTGTTTATGATTTATTTATGAATTGCACATCTATGTTCATGAAAAAGACTTTGGCTTTTCTTGAAATGGAAGGTTCCCCATCTCAATAGCTATACCATGAACTCCACATTCTGCCAGTGAGTCCTTTTCCATGGTCTCAGCATTCTCTGCTGTGAAGTGTAGTGCTTGGGTTGTAATGCACGGTGAATTCCAGCAGGTGGAAGGAGTGAAAGAGAATGGTAGATACCTTCCACTACTACAGAAAAGAAATGAAAAATCTTAGGGAAACACAAATGGACACAAAAATCATTACAGAGTTTGATTGTATGAAGAAAATGTTTCCATATTGAAAAAATGTTACATATCACATTAACAGATTAAAGGAGAAAAATCCAATGATTACCTTAGATACAGAAAAAGAATTCTGTACCATTCAATATCTTAAGTGACTTATTTTTCCCATTGTATCATATTCTTCAAAATCCTAATTTAGCTTTCTTATGAAAAACAAACCCTATCTAAAACCTAATCCTATTCAGTGCTTGTTCTAGAGTTACAAGTTCATTTCTTATGAAGCTCTTAGGACTCTTTATTTATTTTTAAAAATTTATATATATATATATATATTTTTTTTACTGATTATGCTACTACAGTTGTTCCATTTTTTCTTTTTTATTCCCCTTCACCCTGCACCCTCCTGCCGACCTGCATTCCCACCCTACTTAGTTCATGTCCATCAGTTATACATATAATTTCTTTGACTTATACATTTCCTATACTGATCTTAACCCCCCACTGTCTATTTTCTACCTACTATTTATGCTTCCCTGTGCCTTTTCCCCCATTAACTCCCTTCCCCTCCCTTCTGATAAACCTACATGTGATCTCCATTTCTGTGATTCTGATCCTGTTCTAGTTGTTTGCTCAATTTGTTTTTGCTTTTGTTTTTGCTTTAGGTTCAGTTGTTGAGAGTTGTGAATTTGTTATCATTTTACTGTTCATAGTTTTGATCTTCTTTTTCTTAGATAAGTCCCTTTAACATTTCATATAATAAGGGTTTGGTGATGATGAACTCCTCGAATCTGACCTTATCTGGGAAGTACTTTATCTGCCCTTCTATTTTAAATGAGAGCTTTGCTGGATTGAGTAATCTTGGATGTAGGTCTTTGCCTTTCATGACTTGGAATACTTCTTTCCAGCCCCTTCTTGCCTGTAAGGTCTCTTTTGAGAAATCAGCTGAGAGTCTTATGGGAACCCCTTTGTAGGTAATTATCTCCTTATCTCTTACTGGTTTTAAGATTCTCTTCTTATCTTTAATCTGGGGTAACTTAATTATGATATGCCTTGGTGTGTGCTTCCTTGGATCCAACTTCTCTGGGACACTCTGAATTTCCTGGAAGTCTATTTGCTTTGCCAGATTGGAAAAGTTCTCCTTCATTATTTGTTCAAATAAGTTTTCTATTCCTTGCTCTTCTTCTCCTCCTTCTGGCACCCCTATGCTTAGGATGTTGGAACTTTAAAGTTGTCCCTAGGGTCCCTAAGCCTCTCATTTTTTAAAATTCTTGTTTCTTCATTCTGTTCTGGTTGAATATTTATGTCTTCCTTCTGCTCCAAATCATTCATTTGAATCCTGGTTTCCTTCCCTTCACTGTTAGTTTCCTGTATATTTTCCTTTATTTTACTTTGCCTAGCCTTCACTTTTTCCTCTGTTTTGATACCATACTCAACCGTTTCTGTGAGCATCTTGATTACCAGTGTTTTAAACTCTGTATCTGATAGGCTGGCTATCTCCTCATCGCTTAGTTCTATTTTTGGAGCTTTGATCTGTTCTTTTATTTGAGCCATATATATATATATTTTTGTCTCAACACTCCTGTTATGTTGTAATGGGCAGAGCCGTAGGTGTTCACCTGTGTGGGGCAACCCACTTTGTTGCATTGTGGTGCTGTATGTGGGGGAGGGGTGCAAGAGGCAACAGTGCAGCTTGCTCACTTCTTGGCCAGCTTTCAGTCACTTTCCCTGCTACCCATGTACAATTGAGCCATTCTGGTGCTGACTCCCAGGTGGGTGGGTTTATGTACATTCTAGGACCCTGTGGGTCTCTCCAATGATCTCTCCTTTGAGGCTGGGAGTTTCTCCTGATGTTGCAACCACCACAAATTTTTATGGCCAGAGTTTTTGAGGCTTTATTTCACCACACTGGAACCCTGGGTTGTGTGGTCTGTCTTGCTCCCCAGTTGTTCCTCCCCGTTTATCTGTGCATGAATGTGGGTTCGCCCATCATCACCTTGCCCTCCCAGTCCTGCAGCCACTGCCTTGCCAGGCATCCTCCCCACCCTGGCTGCCTGTGTCTATCCTCTTTCCAGTCTGAATGAATGTCTATTCTTTAACTCCTTTGGACTTCCATACAGTTCAAATTTCTGGCAGTTCTAGTTATTTTTTGTTTTTAAATTTGTTATTGTCCTTTCAGTTGTGCAAGGAGGCAAAGTGTATCTACCTATGCATTCATCTTGGCTGGAAGTTCCAGAATAACTTAATTTGAATCCTTGTCCTTTAAAACTGCATTTCTATGTCTATGCCTTCTGTTACTAAAACTGTACACTTTCTTTAAACTTAATCTGAACTTTTGACTCTTAACCTCAATTTCCAATGATAAACAAAAAGTAAGCAGCCAGCATTCCTTAGGTTCACTTTTATGAACACATTTTATGACCAATTAAAAACATAGGTTCCTCTACTGGTGAACACACTTTTACTTTAATTGAAGGTCTTTTCCAGGTAGTGGGGCCGGGCACTCTGGGATTCATGAGAAAAGAACGAATGAAATAAATTTTGGTGAAGTTTTTAGTGGTGGGCTTTCCTGCCATACCTAGGACAGTGCAAGTTTTGGAGGAAAGGTGTCCACAGAAGGAGATAAGGACGGAGTAGGCAGCCCGAGTATCTAACACGATGGTTATTGTCTTAACTGCCATATCCATGCATATCATAGGCTCCAGTTCAGTAATGATGACCTTGTGAAGTGGCGATGACTGGGGCAGGCAGCTTCAGTCCCAAGTACCATCTCAGGGCAGTGTGGCAGCCTCAGGCTTGAGGACCCTTTGGCCCAACAGACAGAGAGCTACCTAATGGCTTGCAGCCTTGCATTGGTAGCAGGAAACTTGAGCAGGCTTATTATGATTAGGATACTTCTTTGCCCAATGCCCCACATTTAGGCACACATCAGTCACACTTAGTGTCTTTTTTTAAAATTATTTTTCAAGTACATTTTTTTTGTCTATTTCTCCCATCCCAAACTCCCCTGCCCGTCTCCCCACCTCCCTCCCATCCCCCCCCCGTCCTCATCCCTGTGTCTTTCATACTTGTTCCTCAAAATCCCTCCCCATTTTTCCCCTTAAACTCCCTTCCTTCTCCCCTCTGGTCACTGCCCACTTGTTCTCTATATCAGTGTCTTTCTTTTTATTCTGTTTGCTTGTTTGTTTTATTGTTTAGCTTCCTGTCAAAGGTGAGATCATATGGTATTTGTCCTTCATTGCCTGGCCTATTTCACTCAGCATAATGCTTTCCAGTTCCATCCATGTTGTTGCAGAGAGTAGTAGCTCCTTCTTTCTCTCTGCTGCATAGAATTCCATTGTGTATATGTACCACAATTTTTGGATCCATTCATTTACTGATGGGCACCTAGGTTGCTTCCAACTCTTGGCTATTGTAAATTGTGCTGCTATGAACATTGTGGTGCATAGGTTCTTTGAAATTGATGTTTTAGGATTTTTAGGATATAATCCCAGCAGTGGAATTGCTGGGTCAAAAGGCAGGTCGATTTTTATTTTTCTGAGAAAATTCCATACTGTTTTCCATAATGGTTGTACCAGTCTGCAATCCCACCAACAGTGAACTAAGGTCCCCTTTTCCCCACAACCTCTCCAACATTTGTTGTTTGTTGCTTTGTTTATTATAGCCATCCTGACTGGTGTAAAGTGGTATCTCATTGTGGATTTAATTTGCATCTCTCTCACAGCTAACGATATTGAGCATCTCTTCATGTGTCTCTGGATATTCTGTATGTCCTCTTTAGAGAAGTGTCTGTTCAAGTCCTTTTCCCATTTTTTAATTGGGTTCGATGTCTTCCTAGAGTGGAGTCGTGTAAGTTCTTTGTATATTTTTGAGATTAAACCTTTGTCTGAGGTATCATTGGCAAATATGTTTTCCCATACAGTTGGTTGTCTTGCTAATTTAATACTGTTTTCTTTAGCCCTGCAGAAGCTTTTTATTTTGATGAGATCCCATTTGTTTATTCTTTCCTTTATATTCCTTGCTCTAGGGCACATATCCGTAAAAATGTTGCTGTGTGGAATATCTGAGATTTTCTTGCCAATGTTCTCCTCTAGGACTTTAATGGTGTCACGGATTATATTTAAGTCTTTTATCCACCTTGAATTTATGTTGGTGTATGGTGTAAGTTGGTGCTCAAGTTTCATTTTTTTGCACGTAGCTGTCCAGTTCTCCCAACACCATTTGCTGAAGAGGCTATCTTTACTCCATTTTATGTTATTGCCCCCTTTGTCAAATATTAATTGACTGTAGAGAGTTGGGTTGATTTCTGGGCTCTCTGTTCTGTTCCATTGGTCTATGTGCCTGTTTTTATGCCAGTATCAGGCTGTTTTGATTACAGTGGCTTTGTAATACAGTTTGATATCAGGTATTGTGATCCCTCCTACTTTGTTCTTCTTTCTCAAAAGTGCAGCTGCTATTCGGGCTCGTTTATGATTCCATATAAATTTTTGAAGTGTTTGTTCTATGTCTGTGAAATATGCCATTGGTACTTTAATAGGTATTGCATTGAATGTGTATATTGCTTTGGGTAGTATGGACATTTTGATGATGTTAATTCTTCCAATCCATGGGCAAGGTATATGTTTCCATTTGTTTGTGTCTTCCTTGATTTCTTTCTTCAGTGATGTGTAGTTTTCTGCATACAGGTCTTTTACCTCCTTGGTTAAGTTTATTCCTTGATATTTTATTTTTGTTTTTGCTATATCAAATGGGATTTTTTCCTTGATTTCTGCTTCTGCTGATTCATTGTTAGTATACAAAAATGCCTTTGATTTCTGGATATTGACTTTGTATCCTGCTGTTTTGCCAAATTCATTAATTAGTTTGAGCAGTTTTTGGGTAGAGTCTATAGGATTTTCCATGTATACTATCATGTCATCTGCAAACAGTGACAGTTTTGTTTCCTCCTTTCTTATTTGGATGCCTTTTATTTCCTTTTCCTGCCTGATTGCTGTGGCCAAAACTTCTAATACTATATTGAATAGAAGTTGTAAAAGTGGACATCCTTGTCTTGTTCCTGATCTTAGTGGAAAAGCTTTTAGTTTTTGCCCATTGAGTATGATATTGGCTGTATGTCTCTCATAAATGGCCTTTATTATATTGAGGAATGCTCCCTCTATTCCCACTTTGCTGAGTGTTTTTATCATAAATGGATGCTGTACCTTATCAAAAGCTTTTTCCGCATCTATTGATATGATCAAGTGGTTTTTGTCTTTGCTTTTGTTTTTGTGATGAATTACATTTACTGATTTGTGAATGTTGAACCATCCTTGCATCCCTGGGATGAATCCCACTTGGTCATGGTGTATAATCTTTTGGATACATTGTTGGATGCGATTTGCCAATATTTTGTTGAGGATTTTAGCATCTATGTTCATCAGCGATATTGGCCTGAAGTTTTCTTTCTTTGTTGTATCTCTATCTGGTTTTGGAATTAGGATGATGCTGGCTTCATAAAAGGAGTTAGGGAGTTTTCCATCCTTTTGGATTTTTTGGAATAGTCTGTGAAGAATGGGGGTTAGCTCTTCCTTAAATGCTTTGTAGAATTCTCCTGTGAACCCATCTGGTCCCGGGCTTTTGTGTGACGGGAGTTTTTTTGATTACTGCTTCAATTTCTTTTGCTGTTATTGGTCTATTCAGGTGTTCTACTTCTTTTTCATTGAGTTTTGGGAGATTATATTTTTCTAGAAATGTGTCCATTTCCCCTAGGTTCTCAAGTTTCTTGGCATACAGTTCTTCATAGTAATTTCTTACAATCCTTTCTATTTCTGTGGTATCAGTTGTAATCTCTCCTCTTTCATTTCTGATTGTGTTTATTTGTGTCTGTTCCCTTCTTTTCTTGATGAGCCTACTTAAAGGCTTGTCTATTTTGTTTATCTTTTCAAAGAACCAACTCCTGGATTCATTGATCCTTAGAACTGTGGTTTTAGTCTCTATGTCATTCAGTTCTGCTCTGATCTTAGTTATTTCCTTCCTTCTACTTGCTTTGGGCTGTCTTTGTTGTTGTTCCTCGAGTTCTTGTAGGCATAAAGTAAGGTTGTTTGTTTGAAATGTTTCTATCTTCTTTAGGTAGGCCTGTATTGCTATAAACTTCCCTCTCAGGACTACCTTCGCTGTGTCCCGTAAGTTTTGGGTTGTTGTGAGATCATTTTCATTTGTTTCCAGAAACTTGTTGATTTCTTCCCTAATTTCATTCTTGACCCATTCATTGTTTAATAGCATACCATTCAGTCTCCATGATTTTGGGTGTTTTGGGTTTTTTCCTTTGGGGTTGGTTTCCAGTTTCAGTCCCTTGTGGTCAGAGAAAATGCTTGGTATGATTTCAATATTCTTGAATTTGTTGAGGCTTGTTTTGTGCCCTATCATGTGGTCTATCTTTGAGAATGTTCCATGTGCATTTGAAAAGAATGTGTATTTAGCTTCTTTGGGGTGAAGAGCTCTGTATATATCAGTTAGGTCCATTTCATCAAGGATGTTGTTTAATGCCGCAGTGTCTTTGTTGATGTTTTGTTTGGAAGATCTGTCCATTTTTGATAGTGGGGTGTTAAAATCCCCCACTATAATTGTGTTGCTGTCTATATCTTTCTTGAATTCCTCTAAGATTTTCTTGATATATTTGGGTGCTCCTATGTTGGGTGCATATATATTTATGATGTTAGTGTCTTCTTGGTGGATTCTTCCCTTGAGTATTATGAAATGCCCTTCTGGGTTACTTTTTATGGCTCTTTTTTTGAAGTCTATTTTGTCTGATATGAGAATTGCTACCCCAGCTTTTTTTTCTTGTCCGTTTGCTTGGAAATTTGTTTCCAGCCTTTCACTTTTAGTCTGGGATGGTCTTTTGTCCTGAGGTGGGTCTCTTGTAGGCAGCATATATGTGGGTCATACTTTTTTATCCATGCAGCTATTCTGTGTCTTTTGATTGAAGCATTTAATCCATTTACATTTAAGGTTATTATTGATAGGTACTTATTCATTGCCATTTTTGTACCTGTGTTCCTCTCTGTCTCCCTCTTTTCTTTCCCTTCCTTAAAGCAGACCTTTTAGTATTTCTTGTAGAGCTTGGTTGGTGGCAGCAAATTCTTTTAGACTTCTTTAGTCTTGGAAGCTCTTTATTTGGCCTTCTATCTTATTTAAGAGCCTTGCTGGGTAAAGTAGCCTTGGTTGTAGGCCTCTGTTTCTCATTACTTGGAATATTTCTTGCCATTCTCTTCTTGCTTGGAGTGTTTCCATTGAGAAGTCAGTGGCTAACCTTATTGGGACTCCCTTGTGTGTTATTTCCTTTTTCTTCCTTGCTGCCTTTAAGATTCTCTCTTTGTCTTGGAATTTTGCCATTTTAATAATGATGTGTCTTGAAGTGGGCATCCTTGGGTTCCTCTTGAATGGGACTCTGTGTGATTCCTGGATTTGTGTGACTTTTTCTTTTATCAAATTAGGGAAATTTTCTCTCATTACTCTTTCAAATATGTTTTCTATCCCTTGTTCTTCTTCTTCTCCTTCTGGTATTCCTATTATTCGGATATTATTACGTTTCATATTGTCTTGCATTTCTTTTAATACCTCTTCATTTTTTCTGAGCCTCTTTTCCCTTTCCTGTTCTTTCTGTGAAATGCTTTCTTTTTTATCCTCCAACTCACTAATCTGATCTTCTGTCTCACCTCCCCTATTTTTAATGCTTTCCACTGTGTTTTTTAATTCAGAAATTGTATTCTTCATTTCAGCTTGGTCCTTGCTAATAATTTCCATTTCCTTTTTCATGTTGATATAGTTCACGGTGAGATCATTGTAGCTCCCCTGTAGTTTCTGGTAGCTGATTGTGAGCTCTTTGAACTTCCTGATAACCAGTGCTTTGAATTCAGTATCTGATAGTTGACTTGCCTCTATTTCATCTAATATTCTTTTTGAGGGTTCCTCTTTTCCTTTCATTTGGGGATTGTTCCTTTGTCTTCCCATTGTTTGTGAGACTCTTCTTGTTAGCCTCAGCTTCTTAGATTAATCTGTTTTGACACCCTGGATTTATGGTGTGAACTTTTGTGGTGGAATGCCTGTAAATTTCAGTGATGCAGTGTCTTTTGGTTATCCTGTCGTTCTCTGCTTCCACCTACTCAAATATGCAGCAACTTTTGGCTTCTCTCCTACAACAATGTGTAATTTGTCTCTCTGACTCTACTATTGGGAGGCCTCTTCTATGCGTCCAGCTCTGGTCTTTTCATATTTTCAAGTTGATTGTGATTCTTGTGGGTAAAAGAAAGAAATGACAAGGAAAGAAATAAAAGGAAGAAGAAAAAAAATGGTAGGGGAATGGAAGAAAGAGCAATAAGTTTAGAAAGAAAAGAAAAAGAAATAAAACAGAAAATCCGGGAAAAGAGGACAAATTATGGAAAGATGAAACAGTAATAAAATTTAAAAGAAATAATGGATTACTTTAAAAAAGCAAAAAGATAAAGAAAAGGAATGGAGAAGGAAGAAAAGTAAAAAGAAAAAAAAGAAAGAATAAAAATAAAATAACGTAAAAAAGAACAAAAACAAAAAAAATGCACGTACAAAAATAATCCCTCAAAAACATCAGAAAAGGAAATGTCACTTGTTGGCTTCAAACTAGCCAAACCGGTTTTTATGGTTGCAGTTGGCTGAGGGTCGGATTGTTGTGATTTTTTCAGCCAGCCCCTCTCAGGAGCCAGACACTTGGCACCTCTCCCCAGCTCCCTACAATGGGGAACTAGGACTTCCTCACAGTGCTCCCCTCCCAGGGGTTACCGCCATGGTCTGGTTTGCTGTGTTTGAAGGCACCTGCACTGGCCTAGTTGCCTGGTTCCCTCGGGATTGAGCACAGACCTGCCCCCATTTTGTTGGGAAGCCCCAGGCCCTCTGCCCAATCCTGGGCTTGCTGCCAAGCTGGGTGTGAAGCCGACCAGACTGCCGTGTCTACTGGCTTCTGAGCCCCAGGTTGCACCTCTCAGTTCTCCTGGGCTGGCAACCACAGAGTCCTTGGTTGGGGCCCTTTGTCCTCTGCACCCTCTCCACAAACTCTATCAAACAAGTCTCTCCTGGCACCCCACCTTGCTTGGCCAGAAAGGACTTAGTGTCTTCTGTAGCAAGCCATTCAGGGCCTCTGAGATGTGACTGTGAATGTTCTACAAGCACACTAAAACTTGGGTGTGCCTAGTCTACTTCTGTTTTTCCCACTCCTGAGCCCTGGCCTCCCATTCCTGGTTGTGATTGTAAAAGACTGCATTGGCTATGGTCACCATTTCATTCAAGGAAACACCAGATCCCTGCAAAAGCTTTTGCAATTTTTCCCTGATGTTAGAAGCTGATTGGGTTAAAAATTTATTCTTCAGTATAACTTGTCTCTCATAAGACTCTAGATCTAGATTAGTGTGTTTAATCAGCCTTTTTAGGAAAGTGGGCCTTAGCTAATGGCAGACACTTTGGAGTAATTAATCGCTTTTTGGTGGCCCACCTTGAGTCCTTAATAAGTGGTGTCTCTCCCACTTTTATGAATTGCTATTATAACCCCTCTCAGGGTCCAGGGATGGGATAACTGTTTTTCCTAATGGGTATTTGTCATCAAACAGTTGTAAATTGTTTGAATACTCTCTGGCCTCTGTGATTATTTTTTCTCATTCAATATCTGATAAAGTTTATCTCAGGACTACCACCTCATGTTTCCAGGGAAGTTCATATACTAATGTATATGTACTGTAGAGCATCTGTATATCTGTCTAGCTTGTCCAAATAGTTCCCAAGGTCAGCTTTGCTTTGCCTGAACTCAGTGAGTGAGAAAGGTTGGTATATTACATGGGGACCAAATTCTCTTGCCATTTCTATCATGGGCAAGAGCATAGTTGTTGGAGCAGTTTTAGGGACTAGAGAAGCAGGGACCTGGTTGTTCTGGTACCCCCAGGTATGGGGTACTGAAGAAGGCAGTGAAAGGGATCTCTGGGGCTGTGCTTGATACCATGAGGGTTTGGGGATTGGAGGATGAATCAGTAAACACTGCACTAATCAGGCGAAGTCTTCACTTTTTACATAAATTTCCAAGGCCTCTCAAATTAAAAAATGCTTGTGTCTAAGGAATTTTTGACAATTTTCTAAGACATTTACAAAAAGTTTGGGTTGTAGAACTGTGTTATAATTTAGGGTTACATTAAGTGGCCAAACCTCCTCATTACCTAATTGATATTGGGACTAAGCTTTTATAAAAAGAGATTGGTTGGTTTTTCTTTAAATTTTAAGGATCAAACTGTGACCAACTAGAAAGGATACTTCTTAAGAGGGTATAAGCAGAAATGGACTCTAGAGTTCCCATCCAGAAAACAGAAAAACGCCATAAAATTAGAGAGCTCATAGTCCTGGGGTCTAATCCTGCCAGTTCTCATGTCCCAAAAACCTGGAGTACAGGGGCAAAGGTGAGTCTCCTTTGGGGGTGGGGGATGGGTAGTGGCAAGATTGGTCCTCTAGGGAGTTATCAGAAACAGTGGCAACACTACTCCTCTCTCTTTCTGGGGGTTGCTTGCCAATAGTAGGAAGAGTCTTGGTAGTTCCTACATTCTTCTGGAAGCCAAAAAGTCTTGACCAGAAGAAGGAGCCAAAAAAGGCTCAACCAGGAGCTGGGAGGATATTATAGGAGGCTAAAAGGGAAAATAGAAAGAGTGGAGTCATACGCAGCCTAGATATAAACATAGCATAGCAGAGGCAAAAACTCCGGTCCAATTGAATCCAGACTGCTTGCTGGAAGGAGTTCTATGAGCTGGATTCCTCCTAGGATCTATAATGCTGGGACCAAGTGAGTCATTAACCATATGTCCTGATAAGATTTTAGGCCTAGATTAAATTCACTAATCCAGTAACAGTGAGTGAAGAACCAGAGGGGCAGGTTGCAAACCTGACTGTCCCTTCAGTCTCTCAAAGGCACACAAAGAATAACTTGTCTGCCCTTTTGAGACACTTTAGAAAGTGGATATGATTTGAAAAAGTGTGCCGAAGGCCCCTAAGGAAAACAACTTTATGAGATTTTTGAAGTTAATTACTACCATTTTATTGACAGATTTTGTAATAAAGATAAATAAATGAAACTATTCCTATTACAGAATGGACCCATGGGGGGATCTCTCTGCACTGATTCTTTACCTGCCACCCTTAGGAATTGTGGCTCTCAATGCCAAAGTTTGGTGATAAAGAAAATAACTATTTATTCAAAAGTTATACAGGTTTAGGGTAATGACAGAATGTCACCATTAACTCCAAAGTCCCTTGAAACACCTACAAACACACAGTCCCTCCTTCCCCACTTTGTCCTAGTTGGCCAGTCTCAGAATATGCCAATCAGAAGTACCACCCTCCAGAAGAACAAGAACAGAATGCCGCACGCAGCTCACTTCTCCAGGTTCCTGTCAGTCATCCATACTCAACTGAGCTGGTTTTCTGCTGCCCCCAGCACTATCAGCTGTGTCACTGCAATCCCCAGTTCTTAATCTAAAATCACATGGCACTTTCTCATGGCCCACCAGTGAGAGTATTTTCATTCCTTTCCTTCCCTTCATGGTCTCACATTGTCCTCTCTCATTGTCCTCTCTCATTGTCCTGCATTGTCTCTACTCCCTTGTGGGGCCCCACCTTTAGTTTAAATCCCAGCCTGGAACCTCCTCTGTAACCCCATTTCCAAGTCCTCCCACAATTAGATATACCCACCAGCATTTCCACAGTGTTCAGCCTTTCTGGGCTGCCATTGTAAGTCTGGGCAGGCGTGGACCCAAGGTGTGGATTGAATCATCTCCAAGCTCTCACCCAGGTGCTGTAAGTAGGGGGAGCTGCTACCCAGTTATGTCATGAGTCAAAGTTATACATACCTTCTGACTCCATTTTGGCCGGAAGACTAGTCTGCTGTTATTGATGTACAAAATAACAGTTTTTGTATATCATGTATGAATTTGGCCTGCAAAATATCTCTCAATGGTCCTGCTCCTTATGTCCCTTCCCCCAGCTATAAAAATATCCTATATTTTTATATTTCCTGGACCCCACTAAAAACCCTCTTTGGGGGGCCCTGGCTGTACCCCATTACATTCCTAAAAACCCAGGCAAAACAAACATATTCTATGTTAATAACTTTAAAAGATTATAGGGAACCAGTTGACATGGCAATGGTGAATGTAGTTCAGCCCTGGTTCGCAAAACCAACAGTACAAGGCAGCGCACAGGAGTCAGGCCCACAGATTGGCTTTCCCATGGGGGACCAGGCCTGTATTATATCTAGGCTGCTTTGAGGCTTGCTTTTGCTAAGACTCCCTCACGCTGAGTTAAGACAGCAGATATTTAATATGTATCTTTGAAGTAACTCCTTAAAGTCTGTGCTAAGCCATTCCAAGGAAGGAATGTAACCAGATCAATTACTTTTATCTTTCCCTTGCATTTGCAATATTCTTTTCTTTGTTATGTTACCTATAAGAAGTAATCACTTAAAGCAAACCTGAGCATGATGAATGAGGACCTTTTTTGATGTTATGTTCCTGGAGAAAGTAATAAAAGCTTGTCCAGGCAAGGGTTAGCACATGCTCTCAACTTAGAGTGGCCATGCCATCCCTTTTCTCCACAGTACTTCTGCAGTCCATGTGAATTTGTTCATTGCAGCCATAACACCATGAACACTGCTAGCTAGAATTCGCATCAAAAGATATTAAACCAGCTTTAATTAATATCAAGTATTTTTCCGGACCACATGATCCTAAAAAAGCATTTGAGATAATTCTTATTTTTGCCCTTGACAACTTTAAGGGGGCTAAAGGACAGGCAGCAGAGATAACAGGTTTGGGAAGAAAAGCAGCTTGGATTTCAAAGTGCCCTTTTTTCCCCCTCCACTTTGAAGAGAGGCAGAAACCCCTGCTGCTTCCACAATCTGCAGAGTTTTGGAGTCACCTTAATTGGCCTATTGCTCCCAGGACTTCAGTGGCTCCCAGGCCTCCAGGGAGTAATAGTTATCTACTCACTTAGTTTTTAATTTTACAGTCAGGGAGGAGAGTGAGATCTCCCTTTTTGTACATGCAGAGGTCTCTTGTTCCCACTTAACATGCACACAGTGGAGTGAGTCCAATTCAAAATGGAAATTGAATGCAGGGCTCAGATTAGGCAGGTAAAGAGTCTAAGAACCTTAGATTCAATATGATGAAGCAACATTAGGTGGGGCCGTAACTAGCCACAGAGTATGAGGAGTCATCTATTGATAGCTTCTGGTCAATAGTGATCCAAGTAATGTTTGTAGAAACAAGAGGGGAGAAATAATGGTACCCATTGCTGGGTAATTGTGGTTAAAAGAGCAAGGTTTTAGGGGATTACAGTGCTGCCCAGCTGGAAAACAAACACAATTACCCTTTCTGCGGGGTAGAGGACCCTTTTTGCAGGATAGAAGACCCTTTATACAGGATAGACTGCAGTGGGGGGGCAGTAAAAAGATGTAAACTAAGCAGACAGAACACTGTTTGAGGAGCTATATATAAAAAGGAAAGTTGAAGACATATAAGCAAGGCAATTTGAACGAGAAGGCATGGTTAGAATAAAGATCCTAGAAAGGCCAGGATTTTCTGCTGAAGCCAGGTTAAAAACTTGTCTCCTTTTCTCAAGGAATAAACCTAAGTGGGGGATGTATGTGGTGGTGACTGGTTTTACAATGTGCCTCACTGCATGGATTTTTGCTTGTGGCTGGCAGGGGGCCTAGCGTCTTTTCCCCTGGTCCTCCATGACCATCTTATCCTGTCACAGGTTTATTCTAGTGGTGAGTGCCTAGTGGCTTTTAAATGCTTGAAGCATGCCTGCAGAGAGCAAGATATTCACCTGGTATATACAACATTGTCCCTTTTTGCAGCTTCTACAGCTAGGGGTATTCAGATGCAGAGTAAGTTTTCAGAAGCCACCTGGGGTGGAGAGATGCAGAAGACTTACAACAGGCCGATGATTTAAACTTATTGTTCCATTTGCCATGTTTTAGAGGCAGAAAAACAAAAAACCTAGGGAATTTGTGCAGTAGGTCTAATTATGACGCTTGTGAGTAGGGCTCCCAAAGGCTGTTACATCTTTGGTCATTCCCAACTTTCTTATGTGTTTTGGTTTCTCCCCTGACTGTGTAAAACAGCCAGGGTGGGGCTCAAAGTGCTGGGTGACCAACCCTTATGTTGCAAATACCTGGATGAGCCAAATTTATATTACAGTGATGGGTTACCTATGAGTTAATCCCTTTGTGAGATGGGCTCCCATGAGTTACCCCTTTGAGTTATTCCATTGTGAGATGGGCTCCCATGAGTTACCTATGAGGCTCCTATGTGTCTTAGAGATTAAACCACAGACACCTCTGTGAGTCCCCACTCACAAAGGGAGGCCACAGAACTTAACAAGAGAAAAGAAATATAGTTTCAATCTTCAGAGCCCCAGGGAACCCAAGCACTCATTTTAGAGTTTATCCTTGTTTTGGCCTCCAAACACAGGCTTAGCATGTTTGAATAAACCTTGCCCACAATGCTGCATCTCCCATTTAACCCCAAAGATGAAAAAGGCAAGAAAACATTGCCAATTGAGACCATACTCACTGTGTTCCAAATGGCTGGAGATAAAGGGTTCAATCTGGGTCATGGCCCCAGAAAGGTTGTCAGAAAACTCGATTCTTCCTGCTGACACAGTAAAGATTTGCAGTTCAGGAAGTTGATTAATATGCAAGCAGAATTTATTGGTAATATGTTTTCAAGGAAGAGAACCAGTCTTGCCAGCCTTGCTGGGGTGGCAAGAGAGGCATAGACATACACAAAGGTAAAGATAGTCCTGAGGTCCCTTGTCCTGAGGATTAAAGATAGTTTGTGGGGTGGGGTGAGTATGATATTAGGAAATGGGAGTTACATACTGATTGGCAGATAAAGGTGGTGCTGACTAAGCATGCTTTCCCACAGAGGACATGACCACCTAAACAAAGGCACATATAGGGGTGCGTTCCCAGGGTCATTTTGCTTCAGACCACACCTGGTTATCTGTTGCAAAATAGCTGTGTGATTAGAGCAGTTAATTAACATTACTAACGGACTTTTTCTTTAAGTATTATGGACCTTTTCCTACCCCCTTCCACATTTTCTAACTTTTACCTAACAATACCAACGTAATTTCTTAGTATTAAGAGATGTACCATAATTACATAAGATGGTAAGATTAAGTGAAGAGTCTTCCAGAAGTCATCACTCCTATACTTACAATAAGATAGGTCAGGACAAATTGAACATCAACAGCTTTTCTTGGACTCATAATAGAACTAAGGTTGCAAGGCTGTTACTCTAAAATTTGGAGATACAGACACATCCAGAGACATATAGAACATATAGCAACTGAGATCTGCTTACCTGTCATAGGAGCCACAGGACAGTATGAAGACTTAAATGGTAATTTTGACAAATTGCTGGAGTCTGAGTGTGACTAGTTGAGTGAGGACATCCTAGAGGCCACAGACTTATAAGCTTTTCCTCCAGAAACCACTGAAAGTTCTCATGTGAGGATGAAGAAAGGTACCCTGGTGGCTGGAAGGGTTGGGAAAGGGGCCATTGGAAGATATGAACCATTTTGAAACATGTCCAGAGTTTTCTAATGACAGAAGGTTACTCTCTAGGAAAAAGAACTGGGCTAGAGTGCAATCCTGAAATCTTATCTCAGCTAAGAGAATAAGCCCTCTACATCCTTGGTTTCTTATGTAAGAGGGTGAGTGGGGGAACATATATATCAAAAAAGAATAGGGCTTCAAGGAACTATGTTGGCAATGCTGCACCCACAGAAAGGAGTATGAAGAGCTGAGAGAAGCATATCCCTGGAGGAGAGTTAGAAACACTTGTGAAGGCCACAACCCTAGGGTCCACTAAAGATTAAGACTTCCCGAGAGATTACAGAATGTAATCTGTAATCTTCCACATTTTACCATCACATCAACACTTACAGTCTAGTACCACAAGTGTGGGTCACAATCCAAAGAAATACAAGACACAGACTCTCTCTGAGGAATGCTTAGGAAAAGGCCAAAGTGAAGAGGAGAGACTAAGAACACTAAATATATTTGAAGTTTATAGCATTTTTGATACCACAAACATTAAACATGGTCCTATTGATAAAGATCAGAAAGTTGGATCTTCATAAAACGGGGGCTTCCAAGAAATAATAAATGATAAAACCACTTGCTGGGCTCTAAATCACACATTAAAACAATAAATAGAGAGGGCAGAGAAACTTTTCATTATGCAGTCCTTAGAAGACTATAAGAACTATTAGTTATACCAGCCAGGCCTTCAGGAGGCAGAAGAACATTTAGCCTAAAAAACTAGATGAATTTTGATTCAACTGTTGTTTTATTTTGTTTTTCTATATTAATTACCTAATATCATCTAATAGTTGCTGTGAAATAAAAAGAGAGAATGTTTGAACAAGTAATCACATTTATAATCAGAAAGGCTGATGAAAGAGCTAAAAGAATATTTCCATCTTTGAAAACTTGAATGTGAGACTTTTATAAAAAAGAAACAATAAATTTTTTTTGCTGTCTGTCAAGTATTTTATTTTATTTTATTTTATTTTATTTTATTTTTTAATTGTCTTCTTAGTGTCTCTTTCCTTCAAGTATTTTTTTAAATTTTTTTATTGATTATGCTGTTACAGTTGTTCTATTCCCCCCTTCATGCCCCTCCACCCTACCCCCCCGTCCCCACCATTACCCCCCCTTTAGTTTATGACCATGTGTCTCATTTCCTTTAGATTCTATATTTCCCATGCTATTCTTGCCCCCCATCTATTTTCTATCTACTGTCTATGCTACTTATTTTCTGTACCTTCTCCCCCCTTCTCCTCCTCCCACTCCCCTGTTGCTAACCCTCCTTGAGATCTTCATTTCTATGTTTCCACTCCTGGTCTAGCTGTCCTTTTAGTTTGCTTTTGTTTTAGGTGTGGTTGTTAATAGCTGTGAGTTTGTTGTCCTTTCACTGTTCATGTTTCTTTAACTTTTTTTTCTTAGATAAGTCCCTTTAACATTTCATATAATAAGGGCTTGGTGATGATGAACTCCTTGAATTTGATCTTATCTGAGAAGCACCTTATCTGTCCTTCCATTCTAAATGAAAGTTTTGCTGGATAGAGCAATCTTGATTGTAGATCTTTGGATTTCATGACTTGGAATACCTCTTTCCATCCCCTTCTTGCCTGTAAGGTCTCTTTTGAGAAATCAGCTGACAGTCTGATGGGGACTCCTTTGTAGGTGACTGTCCCCTTAGCTCTTGCTGCTTCTAGGATTCTCTTCTTCATTTTAATTTTGGCTAATGTAATGATGATGTGCCTTGGTGTGTTTCTTCTTGGGTCCAACTTCTTTGGGACTCTCTGAGCTTCCTGGATTTCTTGAAAGTCTATTTCCTTTGCCAGATTGGGGAAATTCTCCTTTAATATTTGTTCAAATAAGTTTTCCACTGGTAGCTGTGCCTTTCCCCCTTCTGGTACCCCTATAATTCGGATGTTGGAGCATTTAAAGATGTCCTGGAGGTTCCTAAGACTCTCCTCATTTCTTTGAATTCTTGCTTCTTGACTCTTTTCTGTTTGGCCATTATTTGCTTTCTTCTGGTCCACTCCATTGATTTGAGTCCCAGTTTCCTTTTCATTGCTATTGGTTTCCTGTGCAATTCCATTCATTTCAATTAGTTTCGCCTTCATATATTTGTCTAATTTGTCGTATAATCAACCAGTTCTGTGAGGATCCTGATGACCAGTGTTTTAAACTGTGCCTCTGAGAGTTTTGCTATTTCTTCATCGCTTAGATCTATGGGCTCTGGGGCTTTGAGATCTTGCGACATTTTTGGTCTGTTCTGGCCCTTTAAGTGTGAGAAGCGGTGCCTTGGACTCCCAGGTCCCTGGGTTGTGACGCTGTATGTGGGGGCGTGGTCAGAGTGGGGGAAAATGGCGGCACCCTCTGCTGTTTCTCACAGCTAGGTGAGGATTAGCATCTTAGGTGGTTCACCAGGGCCGGGCCACTCAGAGTCACTGGGTTATGATGCTGTATGTGGAGGTTGGGTCAGAGCGGGGAAATGGCGGCGCCCTCCTCTGCCACTTGCCGCGGGGACCCGCAGGGCCCTGGTCCAATTGTCCACTCCCTCGCCTGTCCGCCCGCGCACAAATGTGCGACCACAGTCAACACGCAGCACCGCTCCCCCGCTGTCTCCCCCGTGGTCGCTGGCCTGGTGGCTCGCTCGGTGGCTCACTAGGTCCAACCCTGCGCCTGGATTCCGCGCGTCTGGATTAAGAAGTAGGTTAGAATTCCAAAATGGATAGAGGGCAAGTCTTTGTTTTGATTTTAAAATTCACTTAAGAAAGAATAGCTAAATAAAGTACCTCAGAAAAACTCTGGGGTAAGATAACTATGGAGAAAATACAAAAAGACCAAGATCAAAGGCAGGAGTAGGCAGAGCAAGTTACAATCTTACAGTGTTGTGGTTTAAAAAGAAATGTTATCTGTAGGGAGCCACTAAAAGAATAAGGGGGACATGTACTCAATTGCTAAAGTTAATGGTGAAATACTATTCACCAGAAATTCCTCCCTGTACCCCCATTTTTTTACAGGAAATAGAGTGGCCAACTCCACAGGCGTGTGCACCCGAGTATGGCTGGGACAGGAGGTGGCATCCCGACAGACAGCCCATATCCTTGGCTGACAAACACCAGCTATGGCCATGCTTCAGAAACACAGGGCCAAGCTACAGGTCACGGGCAATGACAGCGTTGTAAGACCAGTTGACTCTGACACAACCAGGCTCTTTTAACTAAAGGCAACCATAAGAATAGGATGGACTGAGCTTACCAGGAAGCACAGCCCAGTGTAAGGAAAAGGACTGTGCCTGCAACTTATTCTGGTTACACATGTGCACTGGTCTGGAAGCTGGACTGTTCTTGGAAATGCACTGTGACCAGAAAAGACTGAGGAACTGCTCTCATCAATATGTTTAAAAAGAACTGGTTTTCTATGAGGAAAAAAAGATGCTGGAAAACCAGAGAAGGAAATGAATGACAAGTTCAAGTAAAGTCAGAAAAGCAGATTCAAAATTCACAGATGGCAAGATGACTCAGTGAAAAGAACATGGGTTGTAGAATCAGTCAGACATCCCATTGGCCTTGAGGCTACTGATGGCTTCCGAAACTTGTGTATGTTACCTGAGCTTTGTGAGCTTCAGTTTCCTCACCTATAAAGTGGGAAGAGAACTTTTTCTCAAGGTAACTGTCATTATAAATGGGCCTGGCCCAAAGAGAGGCTCTCTAAATAGTTTCTTCCTTCTTCCCTATGGCTTCAAGGGCTTCTTCTCTTTTCACCTACTGTGATTCATCCTTCTCAGGGCTTCTTAAAGTTTCCCCAGTCCTCTCTGGTGTGGAGGTTCTGGCACTCACAAAAAGATTAAGAAGCAAAACACCTGCCCCAGCCGGCATCCTGCACCGGCCGGTATATCTCAGTGGATTGGGCGCAGGCTGCAAACCATCCAAAGGGTTGCCGGCTCAAGTCCCGGTCAGGACACAGGCCTGGGTTGTGGGCCAGGTCCCCAGTAAGGGGTGAGTGAGAGGCAACCACACATTGATGTTTCTCTCCCTCTCTTTCTCCTTCCCTTCTCCTCTAAAAATAAATAATAAAATCTTTTTTTAAAAAAGAAACAAAACACCTATATAGACAAACCTGTAGTAATGGTTGCTGCTGTGCAAGTTGAGGCCATTCACCAAAAACTGCAACACAGAGAGAAGTCAAACTATTGTGAATACGCACACCCAGAAGTCCCTGACCACAGTCAAGAGGCAGCACGTCACGGGGATGCCGATGCCGGGATCTGATTTTTGCCCAGCACTTGGGACAAGGAAGAAAAACAGTTTCCAGTGAGATATGGAAGGCTCAGACCTGCGCTCCACGTGGGTATGTACCTAACACAGCCTGGAGCATAATACCCTTCAAGGTCACCTTGCACCAGCAGACAAAACCAATCCAGAAACACACCTCCACAATCAAGGACTCAGAGAATGGGAAGGAGCAAAAATATTGTAAAACCCTTCCCAACCAAAACAACAACCTCATTAGTGACAGACAGAAATTACATGGATGAATAAAGCTTCCCAAATGGCTATGTGACTTAGACAGAATGGTGCTTTACCAGAAAGAAACAAATGTTATGACCCCATTAATATCGTTTGGTGCTGGTATGAGAATAGACAAGTAGACCAAAGAAAGAATCTAGAACTCAAGACAATGGTGTATATACATAAGGAACTGGCAGATAATAGCATCTGTCCCACAAACGGCTAAGTTGTACACAGATATTTCTCGATGGAGAAAAATAAAGTTGCATAACCACAAACAAAGATAAATTCCAGGCATGTTACAAACCCAAAAGATATTTTGGAAAAGGCAATAAAACAAAATGTAGAAAAAATGTTTTTGTGACCTTGGGAGTAGGAAATGTTCTCTTAAACAAGTCTGGAAACACACAAACCATGAGGCCAACATGAATGAATGTGATCATGTCAAAATTAAAAATTTTGGTTTAATGAAGACACCAAAGACACTGTAAACAGATGGGTAATAAAGAGATTGTATTGTATTTCACCGAATCTAAGAAAGCACCAACTGTATTATTACCTACCATTAAGAAAGAAAACACTATCGCCTAAAAGGTCACAATGTTTTCCTGTCATCTAGAATTTCATAGATTATATTGAATGAAAAGACCAGCTGGGCATTCTTAGAGAGAGGTTTTTGTTATAATCTTTTGTACTTATAAAGAGAACAATACAAAGCAATTAAATCAGCCAAGACATTCCTAACCTCTTTACCCATGTTCCAACAGTGTGCTCTCCTCTGCTAAGTCACAGACACCACAGACAGTCACACATCGGTCTGCTCCCTGCCACCTAACACCCAGGCCTGGCTCAGCAGGATGCTCCCCTGCTGGCTCTGAGATTACCTGACAAGGCGGTGTCACCCATTCTCTACGTTTTTAATGCTGGAACTTTGCTATTGGACTAAACTCCTAGTTTCATCTTTTGCCATTTGAGCCACATTTGCTACAAAACAGGCTGGTATTATCCCAAGGCAGCAGAAGTCTGACAAAGGGATGTTCAAAGCCTCTGTCACAGCAGCCTCTGTTCATCTGCTCAGAGTCTCCCGCCATCAGCTGATTTCCTTACCAGCAGCGCACATAACTCAGCTGAAGTGCTGGCAGTGAACATAGTCATGACCAAGTTCACTGGTACACAGTTGAGGAACACCTCCATTAGTGACAGACAGAAATTACACACCTCCAACCACCGTGCCCCCTGGCTGACAATGATTTACAGCAGCTGTAAGATTCACCTCCAATTCAGAGATCTTACAACAGAGGGGGAAAGTACATCGGGGAATAAGTGCATTAAATCAAAGGCTGACCAAGGGTTAGAATCTACATGGTTTCTTGCTAATCAGTAGACAAGCTGGTGACAAGAGAAGGATATAAAAGACATGAAGAGGCATTCACAGAAAGGCAAAACCCCACTGGCTAATAAGGAGATGAAATGATATTCACAGGCTCATATAATCAGAGAAATGCAAACTAAAACAATGTAACCAACCCAGGCAGTGAGGGGACTGGGACCCCAATAAACAAACTCAGGGGAGCCCCCACAGGGCAATCATGATAAAGGAAAATCCCACAGGAAAATCAGATGGCCATATAATACCCCACTGCTGGCTGTATGAACCCAGAAGGACTCAAACAGCTGTGCAAGGGGCAATTAACTGCAGGAGTAGTTATAGCGTCTTTCTCCTCAAGATGGCATTTTTCCATCTGGAGGAAAACAGCTAGGTAAAACTCAGTGACTATATACAAGAAAATAGGCAGCAGTGAGAAGACATGACAAGAAGTCCATCTAGCATTCCCACCCCTCTGTATGCCCTGCTCAATATTTCCTCATACCACCCAACACCAGCTAATGTTATATTTATTTCATTGTTGGTCTGTCTGCCCCAAAGAAACTAAGATTTTTATTCATTGCTACAAAAGCCAACGTACATCCCTTAAACATAGCAGGTGCTCAAATATTTGTTGAGAAAAATGTGTTGAGTAAAAATCTTGTAAAAATCAGAATGCAGTCTAGAGCACAAAATTTAAAATATCCATTCACAAAACATTAAAATTATGTGGTTTCAATCATACAGTATAAAAATGAAATATATCACTTTAATAACACAAAAATACATGACACACAAAATGATGATGGAAAGCATAAAGAAACATTACAGTGAGACGAGAGTGGATGTGGGCACCAGGGGCAAAGAAAACAAAGAACAAAGCTAACGAGTGCTGCCTCATGTGGGTGCTGACAAGAGTGAAGCTGAGCAGAGGGTTAATGCCTGTGTCTCCCTCCAAAGGCTCAAAACAGACAAAATAAACCAGAAAATCAACTAAACCAGAAGTCAAGCCTCTGGAGAATCTGAGCGGGAAAGGAGACACAAATGACTCTTGCAAAGGGAACACAAGCCCCACTGATGTGGCATTATATCCATCTGTATAACAAAGTTTTACGCATGTATTTCAAAAATGCATTCTCAGGATAAACCTATAAATTACACACCAGTACATTTGAAAACAGAAGAAATGGACAATGACTAAATAATGGTAAGTAAACCTTAAGAAGGAAAACTGATTAGCTTTACAAACTCATTGAAGGCAATGAATTCATGAAAAAAAATCTATGCTCAATGGAGTACCACAGGAAATACACACTGTTGCTAAGAAAATGGTAAGACTAATATATCTTTGTTATCAAAACTGGACTAGCACAGAAAGTGAGAAGAAGAGACTATAAGTCAATTTTCAACACAGGTGTTAAACTCCCGAATATTAGCAAAACACACCCTGCAGTGTATAAAAACCCAATAGTCATTTCTTAAGCAGGGTTTATTCTAGGAATGTAAGGATTATTTACTAATAGGAAAACCTACCAGTGACTCCTAGTAAGCAAAACAGAATGAAATAAAATTGAAAAACAAACAAACAAACAAACAAAAAAACCACTTCAACCTCTGGTCCCTTCTGACAGCTCACAAAAAGGCCTACAAAGTCTAAAATGTCTAACTTTATCAGAAGCAGGACACAGAAGGAGATGACAGTAACAAAAAGTTGGAAACTGGAAAGTAAATGAAGAAGCTGTATTTGGTAAGGCAAAGAGATCAGCAAGAAAGCTGAATGCAGGCTGGCAGGGAAAAGCCTAGCAGCAAACCCAAAAATGCTCTCAGGCTGGGGGCAAAGCTCCCTGTGAGAGTAGGGGGCAGGCAGGGTGGGCTCAAGAGGATGGCTTCAAAATCTTCAACAGGAGTGACTTCCTCAGATCCCCGTCCAGCCCTGCACAAAGGTGGGAGATTCACTCTGGAAAGGCTGGATATGAACTGAAAGTCCTAAGGGCCAGTGATGGGACCTGTGCCACTGTGGAAACAGAAATCAAGTATAAATCTGCATAATCAAAAATGGGACACTAAGCCCTTGTCTGTCTTCCAACTCAGCTCTCACAGGCTGGAAACCAGGTTTATTAAGGGCACCCCCAAGACTACCCCACCCCTACCCCAACATTCTGAAGGATTTCTTTAGGTAAAACTCAAAATCAAGAGGAGAAAAGCAGAAAATACTGAGTTGGGGGGGGTCCCCTCAAACAAACAGACAGATCCTTGTCTAGTGATGCCACTACCAGTCAGGAAGCCAAGCCTATTTACACAGGGCTTCCAATTAGCATTTCAGAGTCTCATTCTTAAAAACAGATTTTTAACAGAGAGCCAAGACAATTCAACAGGGAAAGCATAGTCCTTTCAACAGATGTTGCTGGACTGGGTATACCCATGTAAAAGAATGAAGATGAATCTTCATTATTATGCCTCACAGCATTATAAAAATTAAAGTGAATCAGAGTTAAATTTGAGAGCAAAAATGATAAACTCTTAAAAGAAAACAGAAGAGTAAATCTTCATAAGCTTGAATGAGGCAAAGATTTTAGATATACAAAAACACAGTAACAAATGTAAAAATAGATAAATTGGACTTCATTAAAATTAAAAAGATTTGGCCCTGGCCAGGTTGCTCAGTCGGTTAGAGCATCATCTGACACATGAAACTTGCAGGTTCAAAACCGAGTCACAGGGCACATGTAAGAATTAACCAATGAACGCAAAGTAAGTGGAACGACAAATTGATTTTTCTCTCCCTTCTTTTCTCTCTCAAATCAATCAATAAAAAAATTACATCTTAAATAAATTTAAAGCCTTAGTGTTTCAAAGTACACGGTGAGGAAAAAAAAAGATACAATAACTCACACAACGGGAGAAAATATTCACAAGTCAAATATTTTATAAGGGCCTACTATCCAAAATATATAAAGAAATCTTAGCACTCAATTAAAAGACAACCAAATTAAAAAACAGGCAAAATCCTTAAGTACTGACTGTTCACCAAAGAAGATCCACAATTGGCCGACAAGCACATAAAAAGATGCTCAATTTACTAGCCATTTGCGAAGTGAAATCAAAACCACAATGAGATGCCACTTCCCACCTACTAGGATGGCTGTAATCAAAAAGTGCTGGCCAGGACATGGAGATGTTAGAGTTCTCATTCATGGCCTGTAGGATGTAAAATGATTCAGCCAGTTTGGAAAACAGTGTGGTGATTCCTGAAAGTGAGTTACTGTATGACTTACAATTCCACTACTCTCAGGTACATGCCCAAGAGAAATGAAAACATGTGTTCACACAATTGTGTGGATATTTGTCCACTCCTGTTCATGTATTCCCAAGTGGAAACAACACAAACGGCCATCAGCTGATGCATGTGCAAACAGCTCATGATCTACCTACAGAGTGGAGTTATCATTCATCCATCAGGATGAAACCAAACACTGACACATGTGGGACACAAGGTCCAACATGGATGGACCTTGAAAATATTAGGCTAAGGGAAAGAAGGCAGACACAAAAGGCCAAGTACTGCATATGTGACTCCTTTTATATGAAACATCCAAAATAGACAAATCCACAGTGGAAGTAAATGAATAGCTGCTGAGGGCTGCAGAGTGGGCGGAAGGGAGAGTGACTGCTAATGGGTGTGTGCTTTCTTTTTGGGTTGATGAAAATATTCTGGAATTGGATGGTGGAAATGGTTGTACAGCTCTGTGACTATACTGAAAGTCACTTAACTGGGTGCCTTAACAGGGTCAGTATTGTGGTATATGGGTTATATTTCAACAAGGCTGTTATTTAAAGGGGAAAAATCCATCCAAGTTAAGTAAATTCACTTACTCTTGTGTTAACTCAGTATTGAATGTAAAGAGGTACTTCATAAACTGAAGAGTAACTCTAAGTATATCAATATCAACAAAACATCATTTTTTCTGTTTTTTGCACACTATTTACATTATGCGGTTGATTACTATGAAACTATTCTGCATATTGGAAAAAATGTATGTAAGTTCACAAGGCATTTGGAGTGTGTCTAAGAAAGTGATAAAAACAGATAAAGTAATCACTCTAGTGTAAAAGATTAAATGAAAAGCAATTTTAAGATGTATAAGGCTTCAAAAAACTTACCTTCCATAGCCTTCCTCAGGAGTCCACCTTTACTCTACTCATACATGGGCGTAAACTCAAACAGAGGACACTGCCAACGCAGGAAAGAGACAAAGGGACTCCTGAGCTAAAGCAGAGGTTGAGATCCCAGGGCCACCCTGGGCAGCAGCTCTATTTAGCAACCAGTCAGGACTGGAGCAAGAAGACAATGGCTCCAGGAAGAAAAATGAAAATGGACCCAAGAAATAACTCTGGAGGAAGACAATGGGATAAAGTAGGCTAATACGTAAAACCAAGCAAGCAAGTGGGCAAAGATATGAAAACAAGAAAGAAAATGTAATTAAAATATTCTCCATATTGAAAAAAAATGGATGCTAACCTTGACTAATGAATACTATTAATGCAGCTATAAAGATGTAAGCACAAAATAATCTAAGAACACATAATGCAAAAACAGAACTCTGCTGGGAGAAGGGATGAACAGGGCAGCTGCAGGTGGTATGCAGCCAAGGTCCAGAGCAGGTTGTTGTGTCTGCCAAAGGAAGAGGGGCTTTTCCAGTCCACACTAAGGCACTAGAGGGGCTACCATGGCCCTGGAGACAGCAAGTGCGCATGTGTTTTCAGACAGCCAATCTTTCTGTCCTACCACTAATGAGTATAATTACAGCTGGGAAAGAAAGGAAAAAAAATTCAAGAAATAACAGCATAAGCAAGTTCCTTAGGAAAACAGAAGGAAATACCGGGGGGGGGAGCTTAAAGAAGCAGAAAGGAATTACTTCCAGAGAGTGGGAATCGGGGGTGAGGATGGGAGGCACCAGGGACTGCAGTTTCTCTAATAAGAATTTATGTATAGACATAACCAATTTAAAAACTAATCAGTATAATTTAACATGGCAATTGATTGGAGGAGAAAAGTCATGAGCATTTCAATAGACACAGAAACAAATTTGATAAATTTTAATATTCTCATTTGAAAACCAAAACATTCCCTTTGCAAACCAGGAAGAGAATGGCAGGCCCATAACTTAATACAGGTTATCTCTTACAAGCCGCCAGGGACACGGAGGTGCTTGTTACCTCTCTTATCAACACTGCATGGAAGGTGCCCTGGCCAGTGAAATAACACAGGAACAGAAGGAAAAGACGCTTCTCATTGACAGAAAGTAAAACTCTGGAACCTAGAGACAAGTCCATTAGAAGATACAACATCAGTTTCCTGGTTGTGATAGTGTACTATGGTTGCGCAAAACATTACCCTTGGGGAAAACTTACAAAGGATCTCTGTACTATTTCTTACACTTGCATGTGAACCCACAATTATTTCAAAAGGAAAGTAGAAACAAAAAAGATAAGCCAAGCCTTTAATGAAGAAAGTCATGTTACTTTACTGTGCGACATAAACGACCCAAGTATACAGGTGACAACCCAGGTACAGGGTGATGAGATTCATTACTGGCCAGATTCCAATTCTCTCCAAATCAATCTATGAATTCAATGCACTGCTAGTCACAAACCTAAACCCATTTTTTGGTCCTATTTGATCAACTGAATCTAAACTCTCAGTGAAGAACAGAGTCAAGACTAAGTCTAGACTATTCTCAAGAACAGAAGGGCTCACTCTTGTCAAGGCCTATTCTCAAGCTGTGTTATTTATAAGAGTGAGGTTCTGGAACAGGGAGAGACAAGCGCACCTAAAAACAATAGAAACAAAGCAAGCAGCACACCTTTTATAAGGGTACTTGGTACATAAAAGAAGGGGAATTTCTAATCAGTAGGTGAAAAAATGAACCATTCAGCTAATAATGCTGGGACAACTGACCATCACATGGAAAACAGGCAAAGTAGACCTTTGGGGTAGGGAAGGATTTCTTCCATAAGATTAATGGTTAGTTAAGTCTGACTTCAGAACATGCAAAATTTTTGTAAGATCAAAGAATCCACGGAAGTGAAGAATACAAGCCTCTCTTAGATCAAAGCAGAAGGACACAATCAAGACCATACCCTGCATCATGATTTTAAACAAAATACTAAATATTTCATGATGACAGGCATATATTGTAAAAGTATAAACATAAGCAAAGGAAAACACCCACCAACTTCAAGACAGTGGTGATCTTGTGTGGGAGGCAAGAGTAAGTGATATGGGTTTCTTTGGCTATATTTGTAATGTTTTTTCTTTCTTTTAAAAAACATATTTCAAGCAAAGATAACAAAGCGGTACTGCCTATACTTTGTTAGATGCTGGATAAAATTTGTCAGGTAAAATTCTAGACATTTGATACCCACGTGTCTGGTATTATCTGTATTTTTCAAATACTTCTTAGTTAATAAAGGCACATATAATGCCCTGATTGATGTGGCTCAGTGGGTTGCGCATCATCATGCAAACTGAAAGGTTGCTGGCTATAAGGCCAGGTCCCTGGGTGGGGTCATATGGCAAGCAAGCGACCGATGTTTCTCTTGCACATCACGGTCTCTCTTCTTCTCCTCCCTCCCTTACCCTCTCTTTAAGAACAGTAAGTAAAATCTTCAAAAAGTAAAAGCACACACAAAATGCAAAGATAACCAACAGGAGAACTAAAAATAGAAAGAGAACAGACCCTGGAAACAAGAAAGGTAGGATAAGTGAGCTGAAGTTTCATGAATCATACTGTGAGAGTCATTAGGTGTTTCCCATCATTAATCAATCAAGTAGTAATAGTGTCAGCATACTGTTAATATCTAGTTATGAAGGCAACCTGCAACAGATCTAACAGTCATAAAAAAACAGGTGGGAAAAAGCAGAAGTGTTGCTTTTCATTTTAAGTGCTTCTAACTATTTGACATATTATATCTAGTGTGTGTGTATTACTTTGAAAAAGATTTTTTTGAGAAAAGGGTACAAACTGCAATGCCTAAATTAGAAAGTATCAAAAAAAAAATCCCAGCCCTAGCTGGTGTGGCTCAGTGGACCAAGTGCTGGCCTGCTAACCAAAGGATTGCTGGTTCGATTCCCTGTCAGGGCACATGCCTGGGTTATAGGCCAGGTCCCCAGTGGAGGGCGCATGAGAGGCAACCACACACTGATGTGTCTCTCCCTCTCTTTCTATCTCCCTTCTCTTCTCTCTGAAAATAAGTAAATAAAAACTTTAAAAAATGTCCATATAATTTCTAAAGGAAATTTTTATACTGGAAACTAAAGCAGATAGTTTCTGACCTGCAGAAATGTCTAAAGCTTTTACTTCAGGTGAAAAAGGAACACCATTAAACCACCATTCACTTTGGCAATTTTATCCACAGGAAACTGAGTACAAGTCCTTTGAGTAGCAAAGTGATTTACCCTGATATGATGTTGTAGTTGAGAGCAGGATGGTCTTTCGATATAGGAGGAACAAGAGGTTCTGGTTGCCACTCTTCAATCAATTCTTCCTTTTCCTATGGGGGGAAAAGGTGTTAAAACACAGCACAAAGCTAATCACTGGACAGTGACTCCAGCAGCATCTAAATTGTTGTAGTGGAACCATCATAACGAACACACTGCAAGAAACAGGTCTACTTGTGGCTAGAAATGAAACAGAATCACTTCTGAGTTTTGGACACTTACCCTCCTCACCTCTTACCACAGGCTAAAGGCTCTTTTCCATGTAGTTTTGCGGGTGACTGGAAAAATTAAGAAAATTTTATTGCTAGGTAAGAATTTTTTCACTGTGTGAAGTATGAAGCACACCTTATAAATTGTAAAACAAAAAGAAAGTCTACAATACAAAGGTGAGAAGCATGACTTCTGGTAAGTCAGCTCAGCCTCTATTCCCAGACAACACAGGAAGCCACACCCAAAGCACTTATGGAGGTGACCACTATGAGAAGAGATCGACTGGGTCATGAAGCACTGTTTCTACAAGCCATCACAGAAATTCGGGTGCAGCTGAGATACAGGAAGAAAAGCTCTCACGATTCCTGCAATGGGATCTGGCTCAGAAATTGTCATAAAAAGCGATTTTATTCACTTTTATCTGTTATAACTATATTGACTAGTCTGAGTTTCTTATCCTGTCTCATATCAGAAAAACAGGTAATTTCGAAAATGTAGTCTGGAGGTACAGGATAAGATGAGGCACCTAAATTAACATGATGGCCACAGCAATTCTTGCCTTGCAAATAGACTGTCTCTCAATAATTCTAGTCTCATGCTTCTTTTTTTAAACTTTTTTTATTGTTGTTCAAGTATAGTTGTCTCCATTTTACCACCCCCAATCTCCTCCACCCTAGCCATCCCCACTTCCCACCCTTGATCTTATCCCTCTTTGGTTTTGTCCATGTGTTCTTCATAGATGTTCCTGAAAACCCTTCCCCCCTTTTCCCCCATTATCCCCTCTCACCTCCCCCTCTGGTTACTATCAGTTTGTTCTTAATTACAAGTACATTATGACTTCACCTCTAAGTGGTATCTAATCAACAAAACAAACAAGCAAGCAAAATATATCCAGAGACATTGAAATCTATCCTCGTATTTCTGATAAATGCTTTTGTGCATTCTTCTACTGATGGGCAACTCCAGAGCAGGATCAATGGCACATTCACCTGATTTTCAGGCACTCAGAAACACTGACGAAATAAATCAACCACTAAATTTCTCATGTGTTTCTGCCAATGACCTCACAGAAGAGTACAGCAATCCGAACAAGCCTGGAGTACATACACGTCATGCACACTGTGCACCGCTACCGTGAAGACACATGTTAGAATCCAGTCAGGATGCCCTGCTGTTGAAGAGCTTCTGTAGACCCATCTAACTGACAAGGGCACTTCCCACTCACAACACTCACAGTTCCTTTTTCTTCCACTGTGGTTAGGGTAAGGTGTCAGTGATTACTAACTCCTGTTCTAGCAAAGTTTCCTTTCAGAGGATCATTCTAAACTAGATTTACATATCACTTTTAAAAATATTTTTTATTGATTATGCTGTTAATTGCTGTGGCCATCATGTACACTTGCCCCACCTCCCTCCTTCATTCCCCTCCACCCTGCACACCCCCTCCCACCCACATTCCCCCCTTTAGTTCATGCTTCTACATTTCCCATACTATTCTTGCCTTCCCCCTGTCTATTTCCTACCTACCATCTATGCTACTTATTCTCTGTACCTTTTCCCCCTTTCTCCTCCTCCCACTCCCCTGTTGCTAACCCTCCATGTGGCCTCCATTTCTGTGTTTCTGTTCCTGTTCTAGTTGTTTGCTTAGTTTGCTTTTGTTTTAGGTGTGGTTGTTAATACCTGTGAGTTTGCTATCTTTTTACTGTTTTTATATTTTTTATCTTCTTTTTCTTAGATAAGTCCCTTTAACATTTCATATAAGAAAGGCTTGGTGATGATGAACTCCCTGAACTTGACCTTATCTGAGAAGTGCTTTATCTGCCCTTCCATCCTAAATGAAAGCTTTGCTGGATAGAGCAATCTTGGATGTAGGTCTTTGGATTTCATGACTTGGAATACTTCTTTCTAGCCCCTTCTTGCCTGTAAGGTCTCTTTTGAGAAATCAGCTGACAGTTACTCTTTTGAAAATGTATATATGTGTGGGTTGATATGCTTAAATGAAAACTAAGAATGTTTGGACTAATTTGTGTCATGGCCACATAATTATCCACAAAAAATTCCTAAACACCAAGGGAAAAATATAGGCAGGATTTCTGACTTGGAGGGCTCAGCCTTACTACAATGCTACAGAAATAGTATTTGTTCAGTGGCAAGATAATTCCACAAAGTATTCGTTAAAAGGAGCAGGGGGAGAGGGAGAGATCTATGGTCAAGTTTAGGGCATTCCTCCAAAGAGAGATCAAATATGCACCAGCATACTAAAGGTTATAAGAAATCATGCAATGAGACGTCTCTTTCTTCTGCTTTATCCGGGTTGCCAAAACTTCCTGCCCTCAGAACCACACGCTTCATGTTCTCTAGGAGACAGTGCCTGAAGGTTTCATGATTAACATTAACAACCAGGACAGCAGCAGCAGAAGAGAAACCAGGGAAGCAATCGTACATGGCTATGGTGATTCCACTTGCATTTCTTTCTTTGAATGCTCCAGGAAGTAAAGAAAAGCCCACTGCTTTATCTTTCTGCTGCACCCCATACTGCCCTGTGAACCAATGTTTTCGAGATTTTTGCAGGAAAACATCTCTCACAATCCCTGCCTCTCTAAGTACCTGGCACAGCAACCTGAGTGACAGAAACTGTCCTACAGTCAAAATTGTTCTTCTTCTCTCCCACTGAGGCGGTCACTAAGTGCTCCTACATTGATGCTATGGGCACTTCTAATTCTTAAGGTTCACCTGGCTTGGGGTGGGAAGGTGGGGTCTGTGGGCTGGGAAGGAGTCTTACTACAGGGAAAACTTCCACTCAGACTTCAGAAAGAGTGGGGCTTTTATCAAGCAAGTCATAAAATCTTGCACTTGGACATTGGAAATCCAGTAGCTGCCCATGCTTCTCTTTTATCACTTACTTGTAAGACTGCAGTTTGCCCCTAGCAAAGCAGAGAAGCTACGGCATGGAACTCCTCTGGGTAGGTACTTCATCCTGGCTTTCCCATGTTCTTCCTACACTGTATTTCATTCCCCTTGATTTCCTTACGTTCCAGAAAAATATTTTAGCATACAGTTGGCCACTACAACAGGTTTTTTGAAGATGAAGCAACTATCATCACACACCAAATAATAACACTGGACTTTAATTTCTTACCTTGACTGTAAGATCAGATCGTTCTTGCAGTTTGTAAGTTTTAGAGAAAAGAAGTCTGATTATCCAGAGTATCAGAATTCCTTCCAAGATAAGATGGTAAGCGGGAGCCTAAAAGTGAGTTGAAAACAAAACAGAAAGTGAAATAAACACTTCTAAAACCTGCATGTGAAATTTAATGCACATGTCAATACTGTTTGCAATTACTGTTAACCTATTACTTCTTATAATTTACTTTCAAAGTTCCTTGCATTTCTCCTGATTCCCTTTCCCATTTCTAATGGTAGGCAATTTCCTTTACACATTAAAAAATCTCTAATATTGCAGATATAAAACATCTTTAGGTTAAAAAAATCTTTAAAATGACATCCCATACAAAATCCCAACATGTCAAACAACATCAACTATGAGATCCTACTGGTAATTTAAACTTTTACTGCTGGGAGAAGACCGGAACAAAGACTTCACAGCTTCACAAGCCTTCTATAACCCTGTCTACCATAGATGAGTTAAGAAAGTTATTTGGAAACCAGTTTCCATAATTCTTAGAGTTTTGCATGTCTTACACACTTTCTCTGTTTTTCTAGTAAGCCTTTTAAAATCCTTCTTGCAACATGGCTGAGGAAAAAGACTTTATAAATGCTTAAAGGGGAGAGCAGGTCTGTTTTTCTACTGTAGTTCCCCAAAAGTGTGTAGCGATTTCCAGGTCAACAGCATAAAGATGCCTTTGATTAAATATTCTATGTCGCATCTTCTTTTTAGCTGTACATTTCCAGGATAAAGACCAAGGTGACTTCTAATTTTTGTTCAACTGGACATACAAAGAGCATGTGGAAGATTCCACACCATCAACTAAACACCAGTCAGTTACAAGGCGCTCTAGTCCCAATAGTTGATTATTGAAAATTTAAAAGAGGTATTTAGAAATGTAAACACAAGTTATTTTCAAACACTATACGGAAAGAAAGTGATGATGATTCACCACATTAAAAAAATATTTTGAATGTGGAGACAGGCAAACTGCTGAAAAATTCCTATGTAAACTTCCAGGTTAATGTACAAATAACTTTTAAACTATATATATATGGTGCATACACACACTATTACACATTTCTTTTTAGGGTACATGACACAAGACTTCTCAAATTCTATACATGAAATGTATAGAAATTGAGAGCAAGAGATCTTTCTTTAAGATGACTTTTTAATCTGCGGCTCCTCCTTGAATATAATTCATTTCAAAATAAGGACTCTAGTCTAAACATCCGTTTGGTTTTCTTAATAATTGGATTCTAGTAGGCAAACATCTGCCCAAGTCACTAAACATCCCCACTAAACAAAGGATCCTAAGAAAAACTGAGATACTCTGTAATGAATTAATGAAAATGATAAATGAGGTTTCTTTTCCTGTAAATGTTACAGCCAGAAGTACTTCTCCCAAGAGTTACTCTTTGTCAATTATGCAGTTTACCAAAAGGGAGCAACAACAGAAAAAAGAAAGTTATTCACTTATTTTAAAAACCATTAAATTTAAATGGCTTGGGTTTTTTTGTTTTTTTGTTTTTTACTATTAACCTAATGTTGGACATCACCTAGGCCACACTGGCTCTGTCAAGGCACATCTGCTCTTGCTGTTTTTCAGCAAGTCCTTCCTCATAAGCTTTGCAATGGCAGACACCATCACCAGCAATGCCAGAAGCAGCAATATTAAGTTTTTAAAAATTGTCCACAGAACTGAGATTCACTCAAAATGATTGTGAGCTCTATAAGCACAGGGACTTCTTGTTTGTTCATCGCACTAATCCCTGCGTCTTGACCTGTGCTGTCCAATGCCATAACCACTGTCACCAGGTGATTATTGAAATCTACATCTAAACTAAATTAAATAGAAAATGTAGCCCCTCAGTCGCACTAGACACATTTCAAGTGCCTCACTGGTTAGTGGACATTATTTATATTGAATAGCCCAAACAGAGAATAGAAAGTTCTATCGGACACTGTGGTGAAGCTCAGTAAATACATGTAAAATGAAGAAACATTCTCTATGACTGACATTTGGTTTCATGTTATCTAGCATACTTGAAATAGCTAGACTTTCAACACACTCTTGACCACCCTTCCTTTAAAGTCTACCAAAAGAGTTGTCTCTTTACAAGGTGGAAAATGGGGCATATGCAAAAGAATGACAAACGACTGTATTTCATATACCTAAATCCTAAATAACTCAGCTTCTTTTCTAACATGACGTCTCCACAAAAACGGACAAACCACTTCATCACAATTCTTCCCCCGTCTCCTGCTGCACAGTTCCGAGGACCCGACTTCCCTTGCACCTCCCCAGACTCAGTTCTTCCACTGAATCTTCACCACCCGTTTTACCAGCAGTCCCAACTCTGGTTTTTGAGGAACAACCTCTCTCCTGTGCCCCCTCCCACATGTTCCCCTCCAGAGCAACAACAGGACCATCAGCGGGCTCCATGCCAGATGGAGCTCAAAGCTAGACGTTCGGTTTGCGCTCCTGCCGGTCCCTCCCTACCCTCCACCTCGGGGGCTGGCGCGCCCCCGCGAGCCATTCCAGTCAAGGACGCAGAGGATCCGAGCGTGACTGAGCCAATCCCGCCCAGGCTCTGACCACAAATCCGCACGAGTCGTCCCACTTCCCCAGGGCCGGGGGTGGTCGTGGGCCGCTGGGCTGCCGAGCTCACCTCGTACAGCGCCTGAACCATCTCCACCAGCACCCACTGCTCCGCGGCTGTTGCCATAATTAGCCACTGGGGATTCCCTTGGGAGGGCAGTCTCAGGTACATCTAACAGTGTGCGACTTAGCCCAGTGACCCAGCCCTGCCCATCACCTGCTTGTGCACTGGGCAGCCTAGGCTGCGTGGGAATGAGAAGACCTAGGGCTCTGAGGGTTGGGTATAGACTTAGGCAGCCTGGAAGGAAGGCTTGGAAGGGCACGTTGTTTTATGGCATAAGTGTTCCTATGTGATAAAGCTGTGCCGGTCACCATGCTGGGCTTTTGAGATGGAGGAATTAAATAAATGATCTTGCTCTCTGCATTTATGCACAGGGAGAATTATTAATGTAATTGATAACTGTAGTCTTCACTTTTACTTTTTAATTTTTTTACTGTTATTTTTTCTTGTTGTTCAGTTACAGTTGTCCCAATTTTTCCCCCATTGCTCTCCCCTATACCCACTATTCCAGAGTCAATCCAGACCCTGTTGTCCATTACCATGAGTCTTTACCATGTACATGTTTCTTTTTCTCAGAAAACTAAAAATAGACCTGCCTTTTTGACCCAGCAATTCCACTGCTGGGATTATATCCTAAGAACCCTAAAACACCAATCCAAAAGAACCTATGTACCCCAGTGTTCATAGCAGCACAATTTACAATAGCCAAGAGCTGGAATCAACCTAGGTGCCTGCCAGTAAATGAATGAATCAAAAAATTATGGTACATATACACAGTGGAATTCTATGCAGCAGAAAGAAAGAAGGAGCTCCTACCCTTTGCAACAGCTTGGATGGAACTGGAAAGCATTATGCTGAGTGAAATAGGCCAGGTGTTGAAAGACAAATACCATATGATCTCACCTTTAACAGGAAGCTAAACAACAAAACAAACAAGCAAGCAAAATAAAAACAAAGACACTGAAATAGAAAACAGGGACAGTGACAAGAGGGGAGAGGGGAGGGAATTTCAGGGAAAAAAAGGGAAGGATTTACGGAACTAGTATAAAGAACACATGGACAACAACTAAGGGGGGTGGAAATGGGAGGGAGGTGAGGAGCACTGGGGTGGGGTGGGCTGGGATGGGAGTAAAAGACAGAAAACTGTACTTGAACAATAATTAAATTAAAAAATTAAAAAAACAAATAGAAAAAATTTTTATAATATGCCCAAATGAAAAATCTTTGCGATATGATTAAATGGAAGGAAAATTTACAATTAGTGGACAATGCTAAAAATAAATGAAAGAGCAAAAACAAACAACAAAAAATAAAGTACTTAATGCGTATGCCAGGAACTATTCTAACAGATTCACAAGTGTTAATTCAGTCACTCCTTTCAACTCCGATGGGAAAATATTATTATTCCCATTAATGGAGAACATGAGGATTAGAGAAGTCATACCTGAAGTCACAGAGAGAGTTGGTGGCAGCATAGGAATTCAGAGCCCTGACAGCCTGACAGTGAGCAGGCCTGGGCTCCTGTCCACTGGCTACCCAGCTCTACACCAGAGCTCCCCTTGGGACTGGCTACCATTCTGTCCTGGACAGTAACAAGGCTGGATACTGTCACACAACACTCAAGCCTCCCCCTTTTCTGACTTGAATTTTTTCCACACCTTTTCCCAGGTCACCTTTAGGTGTGGAGGAAAATTGAAAAGAAACATTTGGGGAAAATAGATGATCCATATATTGAAGATGTATTGTCAGTAAATGTTCCTGAAACAAACCAAAAAAAAAAAAAGATACATGTTTCTTAACTAGACCTTTCCCTTTCTTTCCCCATTATCCCTCTCCCCTTTCTCCTCCAGTTAGTCAGTTTGTTTCTTATTTCCTTGTGTCTGGTTCTATTTCACTCATTTGTGTTTTTTCATTAGATTCCTCTTATAGGTGAGACCATATGGTATTCATCTTTCACTGCCTGGCTTATTTCACTTAGCATAAAACTCTCCAACTCCATTCATGCTATCCCAAAAGGTAGGAGTTCTTTCTTTTTTCTTCTGTTGCATGGTATTCCATTGTGTAACTGTACCACAGTTTTTTGATTCACTCATTTACTGATGGGCATTTAGACTTTCCAGCATTTGGTTATTGTGAACAATGTTGCTGTGAACATTGGGGTGCATAGGTTCTTTGAAATGGTGTTTCAGAATTCTTAGGGTATAATCCCAGCAGTGGGACCACTGGATTGAAAGCAGTTTCATCTATAGTTTTTTGAGGAAATTCCATGCTATTTTTTGTGGACGTGACTTCTTCACAAGTCCCCCACCCCCGGTGCCACAGACACAAGTGAGTTAATAATGACCGAGATGTACTGGATCTGCTTAGGGGAAGAGGAGTGGGCTGTGGCCAGTTTCTCAGGGGAGACAAAGGCCAGCAGCAGCCAGTTTCTCCAAGGAGAAAAAGGCCCCGAGCCCCTCCTTCATAGCCTTTTATTGGGTTGTAATGCACAGGAATACAGGGCAGGGCGGCAAGGATCAAACAGCAGATAACATTTCAAAGATATCTGAGGATTTAGTATCAGTCAGTGTCTGTCAGAAAGAGAGTTGCAGAAATTTTGGGAGACATACTCATTTTTTCTCAGACCCTTATCATATGAATGAAAGCACTCTTAGAGCAGATTTCACAGGTTTATCAGTAAGTCTTTGTGATGCCAGATTTTTCCCCAGGACACGCTCTAGCAAGGCAAGGAGCTACACCCTCCCCCAACAGGTATTCAGGTTTAAGGGGATTAGAGCCAGGAAGTGCTCCCAGAGAACATGGGGACTTGGGCTATGTCAAAGCCGGGGGTGGGGTGGGGGGCGAGAGTCCATTGCTCTTTGTCGCAGCCCCCCCCCAGTCCTTCTATGAAGGCCTCCTAAGTGATCGAGTCTGGCTTAGGTTGCCCCCAGCTGTGAGTGGTCTTACCCATCATTGACTTCCGACCAAACTCTGGGAGCAGGGAGAGGAACTGAGGCAGTGTTTGCTACCAGACACAGGCTTTGTCTCCTGTGGCTGGCATTCCAAAGGTCGTCTCTCACCCTTAGCCACAAGGGGTAGAGATACAATTTCTAAAACTGGGCAGAGCAGTCTACAACAATTTTCTATAGTGGTTGCACCAGTCTGCATTTCCAGTGTACCAGGGTTCTCTTTTCCCCACATCCTGGCCAGCACTTGTTGTTTGTTGATTTATTAATGATAGCCATTCTGACTCGTGTAAAGTAGTATCTCATTGTGGTTTTAATTTGCAGCTGTCTGATGGCTAGTGGTATTAAGCAATCTTTCTTATGTCTATGGGCCCTGTGTATGTTCTCCCTGGAGAAGTGTCTGTTCAAGTCCTTTGCCCATTTCTTAATTAGATTGTTTGTCTTTCTGGTATTTAGTTATATGAGTTCTTTATGTATTTTTGAGATAAGCCCTTGTCCAAGGTATCATTGGCAAATATGTTTTCCCATACAGTTGGTTCTCTTTTCATTTTAATGTTGTTTTCTGTAGCTGTGCAGAAGCTTTTTTAATTGATGAAGTCCCATTTGTTTATTCTCTCCTTTATATCATTTGCCCTAAGAGATATATTGGTAAAGATATTGCTGTGTGGAGTATCATAATCTTTACTTTTAAATTATATAAGTAAATCCAGAATGTATTACCATTAAAAATACAGAAATATGAATAAAACTAGCCAACTCTTACACAATACTGTGTGTCATGTATGAGCTAAGGCTTTGCAGGTATTTTCACAGAGCAGGTAGGTTTGGAAACTTCAGTGTCTTCATAGTGTGAGATGAAAGAATGTGTAACCTAATGAACAATTTTTTTACAAGAGTTTATTTGAGCCAAAAGTTTGAGGACATGCCCAGGACTATCCCACATTAATATAATGCTCTGTAGAATGGCAGTTTTGAGCTCATTTTATACATTGGAATAAAAAAAGATAAGGTAAGGAGAGTTGTATGAAATCTACTGAGAGGAGAGAAAGCTGCAGGGGTGGAGTGGTTTATCTCTAGGATTTGATTAAAAGTAAAATGGAGAGATACATACCTCTTTTCCATTGGTGTAGGGTAGTTAACATTTAACATTAACAATAGAGATGGTATCTAAGCAACAAGATTTTTGGGAACAGCTCTGCCTGGTTTCAGGAATTGTAAATGCCTCCCATGGCTAAGACTGAGTGAGCAACCTCCAGAATGCAAGACACTTAGGAGACAAAGCTTGTCTCTGGCAGAAAGTGCTGCTTCTGCTTCTTCCCCTGCCCCTAAAGCATGGTCAATGTCCATGATGGGTAAGACTCCTCACAGAAGGGGCGACCTAAGCCAAACACAATCACTTGGGAGGCCATCATGGGAGGACTCAGGGGGCTGCGACAAAGAGGGAGCAATGAACCCTTGCTCCCCAGCTATTCTGACATAGCCCTAGTCCCCATTTTCATCTGGAAGAAGAGCTTCCTGGCTCTAATCCACTTAAGCCTAAACACCTATGATGGGGAAGGCAGTGTAGCCCTGTGTGGAAAGGGTGGTTCCCCGGGTGATCAGGCCTAAGAAAGAATATATAAAAGTCCTGTGAAACCTGCTTTGTTTAGAATGCTCTCATTTAAATGATAAGGGTCCAAGCAAGAAGTTTGTTCCTCAAAGTTTTATGGCTCTTTAGCTATCTGACCCTGACTGAGAGAGAATAAGCCCTCATAGTTCTTTGAATGCTCTCCATTGTTTGATTCTTACCTGTATTCTTGGGCAAATGAACCCAATAAAAGCCCCTTGAGAAAGGGGCTCTTGGCCCTTCTCCTTTTAGGTATCAGCCACCTTTCCTCACTGAGCAGATCATGTCTTGGCAGTATCACTTTTATCCGTGGTGGACAGGGAGACTTTGTGGGCAAAGTTGCCCCCACACAAGATAATAAGGAGTCTCTCGTGCTCTGGTGCCCATGGCTGTGCTTTCCAGAGGTCTGAAAAAGAAAATTACTCCAATGTTTCAAAGATATATTATCTTATGTGCACAAAGATCATAGACAAGGTTTACTTAAGGTTATAATACCATGACCTGCTTAGTTAGGAATTTTTTATTTTCATATTATACTGTGCGGTTACTTTGGGTCACTGAGTTTATAAGGTCTACCATGTACCCACCTCTGCTCCTCCCTTTGTCAGGCTTAGAGTACAGACCCTTCTGTGTTCACAGTTGGTATATGCAAATATGTTGTACACACACTTACTTACATTGGATTTATTTTAATTTTATTTTTGCTTATGCTATTACACTGGTCCTCACTTTTTCCCCTTTTGCTTAGAGCCACCCAGCCCCTCCCCCTGAGAAAATCTCCATACTGTTGTCCCTAGATGATGGCACAGGCAGGAAAACACTTTTTAAAAAAGGAGTACAGGAAATAGAAAATAGAAAAAGACACTCTGTTACTCTCCTCCCCAAAGAGTGGATTTGTTTCATGACCCTTCCAGCCACATGGCCCGTGTGAGGCTAGGCTCTGATGTATTTCTTTATGGCCTCAAACTCCCAACACAGGGCCTAAAGTAGGGTCAGCACATAGGCAGTTTAACATTTAAATCAGGTCACCCTGCAACCCACTTTACATCATCCACAGCTTTCCATCTCATTCAGAGAAAAGTTAAAGTCCTTGTTATGGTCAAGGCTCTGTCCCTTTCCTATACCAGCCATTGTTCCCTCTTCCCACCTCCCTTCTCCTACTCTCTCTCTGTGGGGCTGCTTCAGCCCTTGCTCTGCAGAGCCCTTTCCTGGTGAAACCCCTCTGTTCTTCATGACCTCATCCCCATTCCTTCTTTCTACAGGGGATCCTGCATACCCTCAACCCTTGTACTGCCTGGGTTTTCTCCAGATCACATAGGGCCACCTGCTGCAGTCCTGCTATCCTCAGTACTACTTTCCTTTCCTGAGGGAATACGGACATGCTCTTTTAGTCTAGAGCTTTGCTCTCTCTCTCTAGAGCCAACACCCTACATATAACAGGCTCTTCCTCAATGAGTGAATCACATCCCAGTTTGTCCCAGTCTGCCTCACTCATCTGCCTCCATTGCACTTATTTGAAAGCCTTTCAGGGTTTCCCAGGCCCTGGGAACAATAGTTACCTTTTTAGCCTGGCTCCCAAGCCACCTGCCATTAGTCTTGTCATTCCTCCTTCCCTTAGTCTCCACCCCCAGGACCCTCTGCTTCCCAAACAGGTAAGAACAGCTCTCCTTAGAGTCACTTTATTGTGTCTTCCTGTGTGGCTCTTAATCTTTCCAAGTTTTATCCATTTAAAACTCTGTCTGTGCTGTAAAATTACATCCAGAGGGTCTCCTCCATGAAGCCTCCTCAAACATCATAACCCTTGGAGATCTGCACATTCCTGTGCCCCTGGAGCAGTCTCACTGTGTCCTCCAGTCAGTGCTCAGTGCAGCAGCAGCAGCTCTTTCTGTATCTGTATTCCTGCTGTCCCCTGTGCTGGATCTCACTGGATCCTCTGTGCCTCACCACCAAAGGGACTGAGTTACCATTTTCATGATGGTAGATTATTCTTTGTTACTTTTCTGTCTAAAACATACTGAGTTCTTTTTGCCCTTTTCTCAAGTGATCACAAACCTATCATTAATCAGAGTTAATAAGGATTTTCTGTATTCTAGATTGTCTTATATCTGTTCCTGGGTCAGAGAACCCTTCTCTTTTATGTGAAATTGAAGAAAAGTTAAAGTGAGGTAGGAAGCAATGTGGGGACATGTGACAGTGTAGGCCCAATGAGGGTTCTGATGTCACACTGCCTGGGTTTTAGTCCCATCTGTCCCTATTCTTTCTGTGACTAGGCCATGTGCTCACCCTCTGTGTGTTTCAGACATCTCCATCTAGGAATAGTACCCACATTAGGAGTAAGACCATGATAAAATGGAATAAGCTATGGAAGGTGCTTATTATACTCCATGACACAGAGATAAACACAAAAAACAGTAACTATTAATGTTCTATTACAAAGCTGGCATCATCCTGCTTATGAAACTTGCTCTTTTACATGATATATTGTGACCCTCCTTCAGCATGAGTAAACATGCCCCCATGTGGTCACTTCTCTGTTCTGTAGCAATGGAGTGTTGATATCACTTCCTCATAGCTGACCTTAATTGATCTTATTATCTGTGGGTCCCAGAAAGCTGCAATCATCCATAGAATGTGGTGGTCAAGAGCCTTAAGATCAGTCTTTCTTATTAACTTCCCTGAAATCATCAGATAAGGATGCCATTTGGGATACAAGGGCTTGGCTTTTGTTTTTGCAGAAAATTAGCTAGTTTCTTATACAACCTGAAGTGCAATTTTGTCTTTACAGATACGAAGGGCTTTCCATAGTTTCCAGGACAGTCTGCCTGATATCCTCTATGTCTTCCTTCTGATCATTTTCAGTATGCTGGTGTTCTCCCTTTTATGGGCTTGAAGTTAGTTTTTTGGAGACCAGTGAACATACTGCTCCATGGGTTTCCACCTATGAATTCTCCCATGTTTTTTCAGTGTGTTGATGCAGAATCTGTCATCGAGCACTATCTTCCTCATTCAGACACTCCAGGGATGTGCTTGAAAGGGGAAAAGTGTATAAAAAACACATCACTTACTTTTAAGTATATTTTATTAATTATGCTGTTACAGTTTTTCAATTTTCCCTTTAATCCCCCCTCTGCACTGCACCCCTAACCCTCCAGCCTTCCCCTGCCCTGCTTAGTTCATGTCCATGAGTTGTACATATAAGTTCTTTGACTTCTCTATTTCCTATACCATTCTTAACCTCTCCCCATCTGTTTTATGCCTACCAATTATGCTTCTTATTCTCTTTAACTTTAAGCCCCATTCTTCCCCTCCCCTCCCCACTGAAAACCCTCCATGTGATTTCCACTTCTCTGATTCTGTTTTTGTTCTGGTTGTTTACTTAGTTTTTGTTTCCATTTTTTTAGGTTAAATTATTGATAAGTTGTGAGTTCATTGTCACTTTACTGTTCATAGTTTTTTATCTTCTTCTATTTCTTAGATAAGTCCTTTAACATTTCATATATAATAAGAGCTTGGTGATGATGAACTCCTTGAAGCTGACCTTATCTGGGAAGCATGTCATTTGCCCTTCCATTCTAAATGAGAGCTTTGCTAGATAGAGTCATCTTGGATGAAGGTCCTTGCCTTTCATGACTTTGAATACTTCTTTCCATCTCCTTCTTGCCTGTGAAGTTTCTTTTGAGAAATCAGCTGATGGTCTTATGGGAACTCCTTTGTAGGTAATTATCTCCTTTTCTCTTGCTGCTTTTAAGATTGTCTCCTTATCTTTAATCTTTGGTAAATTAATTAAGATGTGTCTTGAAGTTCCTCTTTGGGACCAATTTCTTTGGAAGTCTCTGGGCTTCCTGGACTTCCTAGAAGTCTATTTTCTTCACCAGACTGGAGAAGTTTTCCTTCATCATTTGTTCAAATAAGTTTTCAATTTCTTGCACTTGCTCTTCTCTTTCTGGCACCCCTATGATTCAGATATTGAAACGTTTAAAGTTGTCCCAGAGGTTCCTCAGCCTCTACTCAATTTTTTTGAATTCTGTATCTTCATTCTGTTGTGGTTGGATGTTTATTTCTTCCTTTTGTTCCAGATCATTGATTTGAGTCCTGATTTCCTTCCCTTCACTGCTGGTTCCCTGTATATTTTGCTTTATTTCACTTTGGGTAGCCTTCATTTGTTCTTTCACCTTGTGACCATTATTTCTATGAGCTCAATCATTTCTGTCAGCATCTTGATTACCAGTGTTTTGAATGCTGCATCAGATAGGTTGGCTATCTTCTTGTCACTTAGTTCTTTTTCTGGAGTTTTGATCTGCTCTTTCATTTGAGCCATATTTCTTTGTCTTGGAGCACTTTTTATGTTGTAGGGGACCAGGGCCTTAGGTGTTCACCCAGGGATGCAACCCTCTTTGCTGCATTGTGGTGCTGTCTGTGGGGGAGAGCTCTGAGAGGGTTACTCACTTGTTTGGCTCTAGCCCACACTTTCCAATGAACTCTGTTGTGTGAGACTGGGAGTTTCTCCTGCCATGGTAACCCCTGTGGTAGTTTATAGCTAGCTTGAGTCTTTAGTTTCCCATTCAGCCAGCCCCTCCTCCCTTGTGTGGTCCTCCACCTTGCTTGCATGGTCCACCACCTTGCCTTGGGTCTTCTCTGCCCCACCCAGCTGCCCATCTCTGTCCCTTCTGCCAGTCTGGTGAATATTTCTTTAATTCCTTGGTTATCAGAATTCCATGTAGTTTGATTTTCTGGCACTTCTTGTTATTTATTATTTTTAGATTGGTTGTTATCTTCCTTTTGGTTGTTTGAGGAAGTGGAAGGTTTCTACTTACACCTCCATCTTGGCCAGAACTCAGATCACAACATCACTTATTTGTGTGGTTTGTCTCATAGTGTTTTGGGGTCCTTTTTAGGGGTCTTAAAACAGTGGAAGTATTGTCCTACTTCACTAACATCCTGGAAATAGTGTTTGAGGTCTACCTGCTGGTCACTACAGTGAATAGCCCTGACATCATGTATGTGCATCCCCAATTCACGTGCATGGACATCTGTTACTGTAACAAATTTTGCTTTGTTAAAGGGGCTGAGAGAAGGAAAACCATAATTTTTTGTTTATTCATTATTCATTGTAAAAATTTTGAAGACTACAAAAATTTTTCAATAATAGTAGGCTAGCCTCTGTATTTAAATCTACATAAAGTTGAATTTTTTAAAAACTAAAAGCATCAGGAGACATTTCTTGGAATACAGCCCTTAAATATTTGAGATTTATTTCTATTCTGGGATTTTCTTTGAGTCTTGAGTCATGGTTTGTTCCCCTGGGCAACAGGAATGATTGGTAAAGATTCGTAGGTGTTGCCTTCCTTCCAAAATCCCATTTCTCTGCATGTGCACATTCTGGTGTCCTTTTTATTACAGGTCTACCTTATTCATGGAGGCAGCATTATTAAACACTGCCAAACTGTATGGGCAGCTACGCTGACCTAGAGTGTGGACAGAGCTCTCTCACTGCAAATGCCAATCCCATCTCATTCAATCCTGTACTCTGGGGGCAGAGTAGGTTACCCATCATCCAGCTCTTATAGGATCAGCACATTGACTTGTTTTTGTTTCTTGCTCACTATTGACCCTAGCTCTGGCCCAACACAAGCAAGCTGAAGCCCTGGCCATCCTTGTGTTCTTTTGGACCTCCCCTCAGACCTGGGCTACCTCATGCTATCACTCCAACATCCCCTCCTGTAGGAAAGTCAGTCTTCATCAAAGACAGAGTAAGCAGGCATTCTCATTTATCACTCTTGTCCTGGCATAATTATTAATGATGCCCCTTTCATTTTCATTGTCCCAATGTAAATAGAAAATTATTTGGAATCCCAGCAAGGCAGTCTGGTGTCCCTGAAGATCCTTGAGTATACACCTAAGCCACATGTCAGATTCCCTGTCATTCTGGGCAAGTCACTCTCCTTTCTAGACCTCAATTTCCTCATAATGAAGGGAGAGAGTGGGGTGGGGGATCTGTAAGGTCTTGCCTACCTTGAAAGTTGGGCAGCTCTATAAGGTGCTAAGAATTCAAAAGGCAGGATTAGAGTGAGCTTTTTAGCATGAGGGATGGTGTTGGCTTTGGGGCCCATTGTACCATGTGTGGGAGAAGGTTTTCCTGTACTTCATGTGCATGGCTTGTTTATGTGGGATGCTGGCTGAGTCTGTCTTTTATGCACTGTGAAACATAATTATTTCCTTTAGGATGCCTGCCTATTACCTCAATTGGCAAAATTCTCTGTACTTTATATCCTACACCATCATCAACACCTGCATCTTCATGTTCATTTTTCTGACTGTGGTTTACAACAATCATAGGAAGCACTTAAATGTAATATGCATGCTATGGGTGGGGGAAAGACACCTTGGCAGGGTGCAGTGGCAGGGAGGCTGGCAAAATGCACTTGCTAAATATTTTAAAGTGGCCTTTTATTTTCCTTCAGTGAATCTGTACACTTACTTGGTGTCTTGCTTTGTCCTGCTAGGCGAGAGGTTCCTTACCAGTTTCTGTGATGTGTCTGACAGTGTCTGAACACAGTGTGCATTGGCCAGTCCTGACTTTGCTTCTCATAATGCATTAGAGAGCTCATGGCTCCCTGAAATGTTTTGTGTTAAGATCAGGGATTGTGGGAATTCTCCAGGCTTGCTACTCCCTTTTTCCTAACAACAGAAGCAGGACAACAGAAGGAGGACCTTCTTACAGCCCGCAGTTGCTGCTCTGGCACCTGCATTTGATTATGGCTGGAGAATCCCTAGAGGTGTTGGGTGGGCAGAGGCTTCTGAATACTTGGGGTGAAGGATGTTTATTTGCAGCTGATATCCACTGAGACACCTCAGCCATATCACTTGTCTACCCTCCACTGCACCACTGCCACACGTCTCTGCCTAGGCTTTTTTCTCATATTCTAAAACCACAGAGAATCTTTCATTAAAGAATAATTTTCCTTAAGGAAAGACACAGCCTTTGGGATTTTGACCTTCTTGGTTCTTCCTGAAATTTTCATTGCTTAGGAATATTCCATCGAGGAGCAAGTGGAAAGTCAGGAAGAACTTAATGTTTGTAGCTAAGGAGAATTGGGTGATAGGCTTTAGTCTGAGATTTCTCCTGACCTTTGAAGGGGTCTGTCCTGTCCAGCTCCTGAGGAATCTATGTACTGTGGTCAGCTTAGCTGCTCCTGACCCCAAGACCAGGCTTCCCAGAGATCCTCTACTCTGACTTCCTCCTCCTGGGCAGGTAGAGGCTGTCTCAGAATCTGGTGTGCCTCTCCTCTCTGCTGAGTACAACTGTTGCTATGATCTGCCACTCTTGAGCTGTTTCTTTTGGCAATGTTCTACAACATGGATCATCAGCCAGCAAATATATCTGAAACATGCTTTTTTAAAAAATATATTTTTGTTTATTTTTAGAGAGAGGGGGAGGGAGGGAGAAATAGAGGGAGAGAAACATCAATGTGTGGTTGCTTCTTATTCACCCTCTACTGGGGGCCCACCTGGCCTGCAGCCCAGGCATGTGCCCTAACTGGGAATCGAACCTTTTGGTTCACAGGCCAGTGCTCTATCCACTGAGCCACACCAGCCAGGGCTGAAATGTGCTTTATGGCTCAGCATCACACAAAGTTCTGAGGAGTCAAAGATGATTAAAACATGGCCTATGTGCTTTAAGAACTGAAAGTCTGGCCATGTCATTAGTCAAGTGATGATGGTATTGAGTAATGGGCTTATGGATTTAAGTAGAGGTGGGCATAGGTGGCTTATGGTAACATGAGGAAGGTTTTCCAGCCTCCCCCTTCTGGAAGCTTCCCTGTGGTCAGCTAGATGGCGCCTCCTAGCAATCCACACTGTTCTTCCCGTCTGGCACCTCTTCTTTCCCCACCACTTCTAGCCTAGTTTTGCTTGCCAACTTTCCTCTTTCTCTTCCTCCTCCTCTCTGTCCTGATTGACTTAATGGAAAAATCTATCTTCTCTGTCTCCTGGTCTCCGTCTCAGCAGCATAACCAATTACCTTTTTTTTCTGGAATCTTCCAACCTCACAGACAGAGCATAGTGGTGACCTGTCTATCTCCTGCTGCTTTGTTTCTCACCGCATGGGTGGGTTCTCTCCTGTAAAGAGGGTAAGATGAATCTTTATAGAGACAGGGTTAGCAGCATAGACTTGAAGTCAAGAGGGACTGTGGACCTTGCTTATTGTCAGACCCATTAGTGACTTCCCTTCAGCACTTCCATTACCTTGAAATGTACAGAATAAAGATGAAAGACTTTTAAAAATATTTCTCTTTAAAAAACCCCACAATTCTGTTTTTTCAAAGAATGAGAATTGCAAACTAGCATACCTGAAACCTTACAAAAAGATACAGGCTTTCAACATTCTGAAACTCAAGGTGGGTAGAGTTTATGGTTGAGGAGGTCCAGTGGAGGCAGCTGGCCAAGGCTGGGGCACAGAACATCAGGACATATCACCTTGAGCTCCTTTTGACAACCTGCAACAAGGGACATAAAAGACATGTGAGTAAGAAGCTGGAACCTCTAATGTTCCTCTTCCCTGTGTATTCACTGACAGTGCTTCTAAAGTGAGGGGGTAGAAAAGTGTTTTCAGGAGCTCTTTCGCTATCAAACTTACCTCAAAAGTCACATTTGTGAAAGATACTTAAACAGAAGCACTAAAAAAAGTATGTATTATGACAGAAACCATGGCCTTTGTCTGCAAATAAAATGAGTGACTTGTCTTGTGCTTATATATACCAGAGGACGTGAATGCATAAAAGCCGCTCTGTAAAAAAAAACAGTCTCATTCAGGAATGATTTATAAGGGTTCAGATGATTCATTGCTATTTTATCATAGAGAAATGCACTCAGTGACAGAAAGAGAACTACTAGCCTCATATTCATTTGGACAGTCACAAAACTGCTTTTTCCAAAACATGTAGTAGGCTATCCCTGCAGGTCCTAGTGGTCCTAGTAACACTATATATTACCAGAGACACCATTCATTTCAACATCAATAGAAAAGAGTACATTGACCTAGCATTATAAACACTGAAGACAGAGTTTGCTTAAAACTCGCTGTGTAGAAAACAAGCTGATTTCAGGGGGGTTGGGAAGGGTTCAAACAATTGACTAGTCTTATTTCGAGAGAATTGCACTTTCTGGAAGAACCTGGACTATTAGATCCATATTCATTTTGACATTCACAAGACTGTTTTTTTCAAGTCTGGTACAACACAGTCCATGCATGTGTCCCCTTCCCTATGCTTTCATACAGATTAGAATACTTTGGAGGTAACTGTACTGAAGGAGCTTATTTTACTTTACAGATGCCATTGTTTTATACATCTGTTCACTGACTTGAGGACACAAAAATGTTTTGAGAAGATTTTTTGGTATCAAACATACAACAAAAGTCAAATTTCCCAAAGATACATCAACAGAAGTCCTAAAAAAGTATGTATTATGACAGAAACCATGAACTTTGTCTTCAAATCAAATGAGTACCTTGTCTTGTGGTTGGTTATATATATCACAAGATGTGAATGCATAAAAGCTGTTCAGTAAAAAACAGTCTGATTTGACAATGATTTATAAGTGTTGAAATGATTCATTGCTATTTTATCATAGGGAAATGTACTTAGTGACAGAAAGAGAACTACTAGCCTCGTATTCATTTGGACACTCACAAAACTGTTTTGTCCAAAACATGTAGTAGACTATACCTGCTCATCTTATTTGGGCTATGTTTCTCTGCTGGAAAAAGTACTTGAAAGAAAACTCTAGAAGCTCATTAATCTTCAAAGATCACATAGTCCTATGCCAAAGTTCACACATGTGCTGATACAAAATAATTTCACTAGATCTTTTGCCATCACAATTTTCTTGGAATTGATATTTAACAGAGATACTTCAACTGTATGCTGAAAACAGTACTTACTATCTGAGAAACCACTCATTTCATCCTCTACTGAAATGAGTGCACTCATAACATGCTAAACAGTGTAGAAGGCTTTTGCTGGAAACCAGCCTCAAATGAAATTTTTCCTTTCCTAGCAATTTTAAAAAGTGCAAACTCTTCTTTCCTCTATTCTCAGCATGGATGCTCCAGAAACCCCAAAAGTGTACATTTATGTGCCTATTCACTTAGACCATCACAATTCTGCACAAAGTTCCATAGTACAGTCTACATGCATTTCCTGGTTAGGCTACTATTTTCTCCAAGGGAAAATACACTGGGGGAAACTGAAGTAGAGTTGCCTAATGTATTTCCTGAATAACATAGTCCAAGGCGTGCGTTCACTCATTTGCTGACAGCAATGGAATTCAGTAGCACTTTGGCTGTCAACCCTACCACTAAAGTGACATTTCAGGAAACCACTTCATCATAAGGGCTGAAAAATTTATATATTTCCAGAGACACCATTCATTTCAACTTCTACTGAGAAGAGTACATTGACCTAGCATGATAAACACTGCAGACAGAGTTTGTTTAAAATTTGCTTTGTAGAAAACATTCTCATTCCCAAGGGGTTGGGAAGGGTTCAAGCAATCGATTAGTCTTTTATCGAGAGAATTCACTTGGTGGCCGAAACTGGACTGTTAGATTCATATTCATTTTGACATTCACAAAACTGTTGTTCTGAAGTCTAGTACTACACAGTCCATCGCGCCTCCACTTCCCTATGCTTTCATACAGGATACAAAACTTTGGAGGTAACTGTACTGCAGAAGCTCTTTTTACTTTAAAAGTGCCATAGTTTTATGCATCTTTTCTCTGATTTCAGAAGTACTGTTCAGTAGTACTGGTTTTTAATTTTCTTAAATTAGCAAATAAAAAATGTATACTCATCTTCATGGTGTCAACTGTTCAGTGGAATGAGGGTCCTCATTATGTTCTGACAGGACTGTCACTGTGCATGTGTTCAACATGTAGGGAGCCATCCAGAAGCCCTTACCTTGTAACATGGTCATTCCCCTCCTGGGACTTTTTTGAGAGAGATTCCCTACAGTATGGAAAAGTACTGTTTTAATCCATATCTAGCTTCCATTCATTATTTGAAAGTGACCTAAATGTTTGTGTGTGAGTGGTTGACAACTGTATTAATGCTTACTCTTGTGGCATGCTTGGTATGTGTGAAGCATTGTCATGATTTTTCCTATGCAATTTGTGCCCAATAGCTCCCAGACTTGTCAGGAGGGGTCATTTTTGTTATTTTTATTTATTGAAATGGAAACAGGGAATCAAAGTGGTTAAGTAGTGTGCTCAAAGCTGCTAGGCTTCCAAGTGGTAGTATGAACCATCTGACTCCAAGGTTTTTGCTTTTTATCACTATGCAAAATTGCCCAAATTCTTAAAATCACTTTGTGGGAAATTTTGATGATACTAAAAATGATCATGCAGATGACAGCAATGTGCAAGGTGACTAAAATATGCCCCAAATTCTAAATTACCTTCAACTCACCAGTTTGAAGAATTGTCTAGATGGAAACACACCAGAATGGAATGGCAGCTTTGATAGGATGGCAAGATTATAAGTAACTCTAAATTTAAATGATACGAGAACTCTCAAACTAGCCAATTAGAACCATAGATGTTATTTGGATTGTAAGCATGTGTAGGAAGAAGGAAATTACCATGATTCTCTGGAAGTTATGGAAGAGTCAAGCCAGTCTACAAAGAAACAAGAGAAATGTATGGCAAGGCCATGTTAAATCAGTGGTGCCAACTTCAGTGAGCTTTGGATTTGGGATGTTAGAAGACCTTTGCCTACCTGAGTGAGCAGGAAAGGAAAGGTATCTTCCCGTGAGCCCCAAGGGTGTTATGTGACATCCACCTAATATCATGGTACCAAGTGTGTGTTCAGGAGACAATACTTCTTAAATCCTGAACAGATGGCCTTGATGCCCCTGTTAGGAACTGGCAGTGATGCACTGTTCCATCTAGCATTTCTGTAGATGGTGCCGGGGGAGTTGCTGGTGTTCCACTGGGCAATCATTGAGCACGATGCTTCTCAAACTGTGCTCAGTAAACTTTTTCATTTCCCATCTGTCTGAAGCCCATATCTTGGTAAAATACAACAAAAATTAATAACCAGATAAATGAAATTTAAAAAAAAGACCTATGAAATACAGGTCCCAATTTTTCATTATTAGAATCATCAGACATGAATTGATCCTGTCAATTGCTCTACAAGCTTCTAAATTCTCAGAAGTTATCTCATGGAGGATGTAGTCCTCAAGGACAGGGCCAGTAGTCACCCACAGGCCACCCCTTGAAGAGCACTGATTCAGTACTTAGAGGAATGGGTCAGGACTTATGCCTCCTTGGATCTTCCATTCTAAGTACTGAGTGGTGTGGCTGCCCATGTCAGTCCAGTTGTCCCAAAACTTCAGCTCCTCTTTTTCTGAGAGTTCTCCTTTGATGATTTACTCTCTGCTGCTTCTAGATGATTGGGAATCTTCAGGGATTTACAAACTTGTTCTACAGTTTCTTCTATAAAGTGAATTCCTGGAATGCTGCTGAAAGGTGAGATATTCTAAACCTAGGGACAGGGGCTTTTAAGAGTCTTTGTCAGGCACAGTTAGGCCTTCACATGTGGATATCTCTTGCTCATCTAGAGAAGAGACACCTGGTCACCAGGACATACTCATATAAATAATGTTTTTTATGTTTATAAGGTCAGTCTAACTATTGACAGTTGTTTGCCAAGTTTGAAGGATGAAATGCTTTCCTTGTCCTGATAGCTTTTCTAATGTTCTGGGCTACAAATAAAGCTCTTAAAATAATGTTCAGTGTATTGGATAAATATGAAGCATACCTAGCACATTTAAGTTCTCCTGGCACCCATATTTGTTTGAACATACTCTTCCACAGATTACATGAGCAAGAGGAAGGAGAGTGCTTTAATGATACCACAAAACTTTGTAGAGAGTGCCAATGAAGATCTTGGTACAAAAGACATCTGCCTATCTTACAGAGGTTCTTTTCTGAGTGTGAGCCATGGTCCTGGGCTGGGTCACATCTGCAAGATTTACCAGAGGAGGCAAAGAGGAGTGGTCAGTGACAAAGAGGAGCAGAGGAGTCTCAGAATGAGGCATGACCAAAACCTTGGCAGTGCCATAGAACATTTTCACTCAGACCAGGAACAGCCACAGCAGGGCAATATGTAGATCAGGTGACACTTTAACTCTTTCAGAAGTGAGGGGCCTCAGACCTTCAGAGTGATCCATAGTCATCCCACAGGCAATGAAACTCAACATTAGTGTTGCAGACTTAAGAGAAATATAAGACTCTACTTGGGTGAGGCCTGCAAATCTAGCTCCCTGGGCAATATGCAAAGATAACTAAGATCAGCCTCTGTCCCTCACATGGAGAGCTGAGGGACCTGTTCTGGTTTTTCTCTATTAATGTTAATGTACTTTGTTACAGATACATGCACATATAATCATGCCAATCAGCATGCTTAATAACAATGTTATTTTAAGCTTGAAAATCAAGCTTTTTTAATTTTAATGTATTTTATTGATTATGCTATTACAGGTGTCCCATTTCCCCCTTTTATTCCTTTCCACCCTATATCCCCATTCCCACCATCATACCCCCATTTAGTGCATGCGCATGGGTTATACATATAAGTTCTTTGGCTTCTCCATTTCCCATACTATTCTTAACTTCCCCCTGTCTACTTTGTACCTACCTTTTATGCCTCTTTCCTCCCATACCTTTCCCCCCAATTCTCCTTCCTCCCCACTGATAACCCTCCATGTGGCCTCTATTTCTGTGAATCTGTTCCTTTTGCTTAGTTCATTTTTGGTTTTGTTTTTTTAGGTTTGGTTGTTGATAGTTGTGAGTATATTGTCATTTTACTGTTCATAGTTTTGATCTTCTTCCTTTTCTTAGACAAGTCCTTTTAACATTTTGTATGATAAGGACTCGGTGATGATGAACTCCTTGAACTTGATCTTATCTGGGAAACACTTTATCTGCCCTTTCATTCTAAACAATAGCTTTGCTGGATAGAGTCATCTTGGATGAAGGTCCTTGTCTTTCATGACTTTGAATACTTCTTTCCATCCCATTCTTGCCTGTAAGGTTTCTTTTGAGAAATCAGCTGAGAGTCTCATGGGAATTCTTTTGTAGGTGACTCTCTCCTTTTCTCTTGCTGCTTTTAAGATTGTGTTCTTATCTTTAATCTTTGACAACTTAATTCAGATGTGTTGTAATGTGCTCCTCCTTGGGTCCAATTTCTTTGGGATTCTTTTGAGCTTCCTAGACTCCCTGGAAGTCTATTTTATTCACCATATTGGGGAAATATTCCTTTGTTATTTTTTCAAGTTTTCAGTTTCTTGCTTCTTCTCTTCTCTTTCCAGCACTCCCATGATTCAGATGTTGGAATGCTTAAAGTTGTCCCAGAGGTTCCTCAGCCTCTCCTCGTTTCTCTGAATTCTTGTTTCTTCATTCTGTTCCAGATAGATGCTTATTTATTCTTTTTGTTTCAAATCATTGATTTGAGTCCTGGTTTCCTTTCCTTCATTGTTGGTTCCCTGTATATTTTGCTTTATTTCAGTTTGGGTAGCCTTCATTTCTTCCTTCATTTGGGACCAAGCTTAATCAATTCTGTGAGCATCCTGATTACCAGTGTTTCGGGTTGTCTATCTCCTTGTTGCTCCAGTTCTGTTTTTTGGAGTTTTGATCTGTTCTTTCATTTAGGCCATATTTCTTTGTCTGGGCACACCTGTTATGTGGTAAGGGATGGAGCCTTAAATGTTCACTGGGGCAGAGCTGTCCTATTTGCTGCATTGTGGCTCTGTCATCTGGTGAATGTTTCCTTAAATCCTTGGTTGTTGGACTTCCATTCAAATGTTTTTCTGGAAGTTCTTGTTGTTCTTTGTTTTTAAATTAGTTGTTATCCTTCTTTTGGTTGTGCAACGAAGTGAAGCATTTCTGCCTATACTTCCATCTCAGCCACAACTTATGTTATTTTAATTTGGGTGTCATGAAGAAAAAAAATTTTTATATAGAGACATAGCATTTTAATTTCTTTGAAAATCATAAGGTATATAAATACAGGTTATTGGCTGTTTATGTCAATATCCTTAGAGCAATGCCCCAAACTCAATTAATAATTTTAGAAAATATTTTTAAGAAATCACATGTAACTGAACCATTGTTGACACTAAGGACTTGTCAGATATGAATTAAACCCTAAATGCTTATCCACATAGTTTAAGCAAGCAACTATCTAGGTCTTATGATTTACACTGTCATGTGAGATTTATACAAGGCAATTGATAAAAGTCCAAGTTTTAAAATCACAACACAGTTTCAATCATGCCACTTGATTCTAGTTAGGTTTTGGTTTGTAGATGCCTAAATGTCACCTGAGATCATGTCACCAGGTGACATACAAGGGTGAAGAATGACAAATTCCAGCTATTTTAGCCTCTTTTGAGAAGACTCAAGACTCATTCTGTGTTGGCTTTGCTTTGCCCCTTGGACCTTGGAGTCACAGTAATCACATATTTTGGGTTCATTGTTCATTGCAGACAGAATGAACGTTCTACTCTTGGTAACCTCCTCAACACCCAGGTGGTCAGCATCAGCCTCAGGAGGCACCCATTGTAAGCATGGATGCCTTGGTTGTATCAGTCTTCTGCAAGCCTCTTGGTCCAGAAGATAGCTTGGGACAGGAAGTGAGACAGGGCCAGTTTTCGCTCAAGTTGCTTTCAAAAAAGAATAATCTGTTAATGCTGCTTAGACTGAAATTTTTTCATCATTGTAGTTATTAAACAGTCCCCATTCACTTACTGTGTTTGCTTTCTCAGGGAAGCATGAAAAAGGTTCTGGACATGTTATATTTTACCTTAGCCCAAAGTACGGGCCTCCAGATTATGCTGCTTTCTGTGGTGTTTCCTAAGAAGCTGAAGGCTCACAGACTAGATGTGCCCCCTGAACTGGAAAAGCTGAAGACTCTGATTCAAGAGGTCCTGGTGCCATCAAAGTCATTAGTAAGTTGATGTTAAATATGGTACTTTGTCCCTGTTAAGTAAATGGTAAGCACTCATGAGTTAGAGTTACTGCAATGAGTGTTAAGAAGGCCAATGAATTCCTTTATTCTCAAGCAGGTGGATTCCAGAGAGTCATTTATCCTGATTGGAGATATTTTTCATATCTGTGGGCTGGAATACCCCTATTATCAAAGGTTCATCCTCTCATTTTTTTTGAATTTAATGTTTCATGAAAGTGAGTGGTTCAGAGGTCCTTGAAAGCAGCTTGCGGAAGCTTTTTCCATAATTAAAAAGTTGAATCAGAGCCCAGCTATGATATTTTTCCACCCCAAACTTGAAGAAGCTGGAAATGCCAGTCCCTGTAAGGCTTATGTGCATAGGGGTAAAGATGTTTCCAGAAGCTTTTTCAGTTAAGAATGTTAATTTTCTAGGGAAGAGTAGTAGAAGTATAATAATCCTATGTTAAACCTTCTCCTTGCCCCCTGATTGTGCCTAAACTTTTCTCTGATCCAAGTACTATATCCCCAGAGGGAACCTGGGGAAAAATCATGCCTCTCTCCTCCCCCTCTTTTATCTTCTTTTTCTCCTTGACTGGAAGGACTACACCAATGTCAGTGGGAGGCAGATGAATTTCAGAGCCTTGGCCATGCCAGACCTTTTCTTACCTGTTGTGTGTGTGTATTATATGTGTGTGTGCATGCACAGGCATACTGGCAGGGTTGGTGGGGGTGTCTTCTACTCCTCATGTTCCTGGGGCACAAAGTGACAATGGGGGGCTCTGACACACTCCTTTCACAGAAATGCAAAATGATAGCATCTCTTCTACTTTCCTGCCAGGATTTTTGCCTGGGTTTATGATGTCATAATTCTAATAAATGCCATATTTATTGCTGTGGGTGAGAAAAATCTCTTCATTTTCTATGAGGAATGGCTTTTTTCCCTCCTTACATTGTTGAGATTTTGCTAAAACTGTACACATATGAGCCCAGAACCTATTTTGGAAGGAAGAAATTCTGGAACCGGTGAGCATGTGTGTTCTGGGGAGGTAGAGGAGGCTGTGGATAAGGAGAAGGTGATGCGGACTCCAGTGGTGTCCACAGTGTTGTGGATGTGATGAACCAATTCACACAGACTTCAGAAGTCCTGTGGAGAAAAGAGATGGCATGACCACTCTGAGTGAGAGAGCTCCCTGACCCTTACCTGGACAGGCTTTTATTGCTTTCTGGGAGCATTACATCAAAGGTTCTCATTCATTATGCTCAGGTTTGCTTTAGGTGATTACTTTTTACAGATAACAAAGAAAAGGATGTTGCTAGTTACTTCTTACAGATATCAAAGAAAAAGATATTGCAAATGCAAGGGGAAAAGTAATTGAACTGGTTACACTCCATCCTTAGAAGGTTTAGCACAGACTTTTGGAAGTTACATCACAGACTTTAGGAAGTTACTTCAAAGATATGCATTAAACATTTGCTGTCTTAACTCAGGGTGAGAAAGTTTTAGCAAAAACAAGCCTCTAAGTAGCCAAGGTACAATACAGGCCTGATTCTCTATGGAAAAGCCAATCTGTGGGCCTGGCTCCTGTGTGCCACCTCATGCCTGTTGGTTTTCCAAACCAGGGCTGAGCCACATTCGCCATTGCTACATGGACCAGTTCCCTATAAGAAGGGGCTTCTGTCACAGTTTGGAGAATGTGGTTGCTGTTTTCCAAAATCCATCTGCCTAGTTTTGAAATGCCTTAGAGTGGAATCCTGGGGGCAGGAGAACATATGCTCAGTAAATCTGTAATTCATTATGTCACTTTGAACTGAGCACAGAAAATTAGAATCACAGATCATGGCATATTGTATTTGGACAGGATCTTAGAATGTCACATGCAGTGAGGCATTGCTTCCATAGCTCACTGAACTACACCCTAGTGTTGATATCAGAATACTTTGCCAGCCTGGTGAGACAAGAAGGACTGTTAGCAAGCTTCTTCCTGGGCTGGACATGTCTCCTTGTGGCCTTCTCATCTTCATGCTTGTGCTCATTCAACCTTATTTCTGGTCTCAAACCATTGTCCACAGGCTGAAAACTAGCCCATTCATCATAAATGCAGCTGTATGTCAGGAACTGAAGACACAAGACACAAGGCACAGGCCTGACTGAAGTAGCTTGGCAGGGTTGGATGTCATCACTGCTCTCAGTGCCAGGAAACTTGCTGGATGTGCATGTGGCCAAAGAGGAACTGGTTAGCATTGTCCAATATTTTGGTGTCATTTGACACCATTATCAGAAAAAGTAGCAGTGTGATGAATTTTCTCTTTAATTAAAAAGTTATGATGCATTTAGTACAATTAATACCAAGAAAGATTATACTATGTATTCTGAAAGTGTGTCAACATATTCTTACAAGTATGATTACTTTGGGAGACAAAGTGCTATGAGATGGTGATTGCTATGAGATGGTAATTGCTATGAATTCCCTTAGGTGGTTCATTGGAGCAGCTTGTGAATGACTGGATTGCTCAAATGTAGTGTTCCTTGCTTCTTGACCACTGTCCCAACAATTATGAAAATCTGTTATGGCTGGATCATTGTTTTGTATAAGATATTGGATTAGAAGTGTTTTGGGGAGCCTGTTTCAGGCCCTTCCCTTGACTCTTCATTGCCCTTGCTTCTTCACTATTAGGTTTGATACACTGATCATTATTGCAGTTCTGGTGGCCACTGTGGCCAACATCACCATTTACTCAGGTCAGTGTCACCAGCTCTCAACTCATGTCCTACTGAGGTCCTGCTTTCAATGAGTACTCTTTATGGAACATCCACCCATACCATTAAGGTGTTTGGGGCAAGGCAGTGGGGACACAGAGAATTAGTAAAAAAAAAATTCCCTATTCTAGAAGGTAATGGTGGCTTTGCTTATGTTGAGCCGTATATCAGAGATTTCCCTTGTAGTTGTTCATCATACCCCCTGGTCCTCTTTCTGCCAAACTGCTCTTGGTCTCAGGGCTAACTTCCACATTTTTGACTGGCTGCCTCTCTTGGCCCCCACACAGGGTGCAGCATTGTCCTAGGCTCATCACCCTCTTCCTTCTGGCCTCCTGGTTCCAACCGCACTTCCTCCCATTGCCACCCACGCTTCTTTCTGTGGATAGCTGAGGTGGTTATTTGGAGAGAGTGGAGCTTTGTAACATAAATCTATGAAATGAGTGCTGGGAAGAAAGAGCATATTGAAATGTGCTCTTCTATAGAACTGGACCCACAATCCCTTCTTGATGATGGTCTGAAGTCTATACCTGTAATCGTAATTCCTTAGCTCTTGGGTGAAGGGGATGCTAAGGTTGTGCATTTACCTGCTAGGCTTTAAGTTGCTGGGGAAGTTATTGATTTGAGGCAGTACTCACTTCCTCTTGCTCAGAGCCATTGTCCTGTTCTTTAGTGCAGCCTCATCTTTCTCTAGTGCCCATAGGATCCCACCTCTCATTGATTAAAAGGATGAAGCAGAGGTGCTCAGAAAATGGATTTTTCACTGATATTTTTCCAGCAAAAACTACAATAGTCAGCAGGTCCTGAATATTGTCTTGATATTGATAATACTCTGGGTCTTAAGGATCATTGTCAGCATTCAGAGGTAAAGATGAAGCAACACAAAATTGCACACCCAGGTGGCTACCTACTTTGGGGCTTAGTAGTGACAACTCCTACCTCAGAGCTGTAAATGTGACAGAAGAGTAAAAAAAGCTAGAAAAATTCCTGGGTAAGTGGAAAGGGGAAACTGAGACAAGAAAATTAAACAAGGCCTAATAATTGGAACAACTTAACAGCCACTTGGTGAATTACAAGACCTTATCTTCTCCAACCAAGGACACTTGAGAGAAAGTTGTTCATACTTCTTCTCCCTAACCAAAGAATACATAGTTTAAATCACCCTGATCGGGGATATAGAGAATACAGACCCAGTTAATGCCATTTGTGCCAGCTAAACCCAAGGACAGATAAAGTCAGGGGAAAAAATAACAAACACCCCATTAAAAGACAGACCCAAGGTAAAAAGTAAAACATGCCCTGACTGGTATGGCTCAGTGGGTTAGGTGTTGTCTTGCAAACCAACAGCTCACTGGTTTGATTCCTGGTCAGTGCACATGCCTGGGTTGTGAGCCAGGTCCTTGGTTAGGTGAATGCAAGAGGCAACTGACCGATATTTCTCTTGTACATCAATAATTCTCTCCCTCTCTTTCTCCCTCCCTTACTCTCTCTCTAAAAATAAACAGTCATACCTTAGTACTTGTTGTCCTCAGAGCTTGTCACATTTTGATGAGGAAAATATGTTTCAGCACTCAGTGCTTGCTCAGAATTTGTGGCACTTGCCAGAACTTGTATGAGTCATGATGCTGCTCCACAAGAGAAAACCCTTCATCATTCATTGCTTGCTCACCACTCAGTACCCCTCTCATGAGGAAACAGAGGTCAATGCGTCAGTCTCACGGTAGCTTTCAAACAGTGCAGAACCCCCCACATATTTGTTGTTACTGTCTTGTACTTTTGTACATTTTAAGTGCTAATCATAGGTTGCATAACTTTAAGAGGGATACTATTAAGCCTAAAAGGGAGTTAATAAGAACCATAATTGAAAAGAAAGAAAGAGATTTTAGCTAAGTATGAAAGTGGCATAGGTGTGTCTGATATCACTGTCATTCAAGATGCCAAGAATGATGATCTCAACAATAGTGAGAAATAAGGAAGTGATAAAACCAGCAAGTGCTGCTAAAGATGTGAATTCACAGACATTGGAAGAAGTTGAAAAATTGCTTTTCATCTAGATTAATGAAAATAGTGGGTGACAGCATTTCTGAGGCAATAATTTGTGAGAAAGCTAGACAACTAATCTGTTAAAAGACAAGCCTGGAACAAGTGGTGCAAGCACTGAAGTGTTTAAAGCCAATCATGGAAAGTTCAATAAATTTAAAAAGAGAACTGGCATTCACAATGTGGTGAGGCCTGGTGAGGAAGCCAGTGCCAACAAGGAAGCTGCTGAAATCTATGTCACCAAGTTTAGGGAGCATGTAGTTTAGGGGCTGAGGGTTTTGTCCCCCAATAAGTGTTTAACTGCAACAAGACTGATTTGTTTTAGAAGAAACCTACATCACCCAAGAGGAGAAGGCATTGCCAAGGCGTAAGCTGATGAAGGACAGGCTAACTCTACTGTTGCATGGGAATGTTAGTGGGGATTTAAAACTTAAGCCTCTACTAGTGTATCACAGTGAAAACCTGAAAGATTTCAAGAAAGAGAATGTGATATGAGTGGGCCAGTACTAAAGCTTCGGTAACAAGGCAGTTCTTTATAGAGTGGATGAACAAAGTTTTGACTCCAGCGTTAAACACTATTTGTAGGAGACCAAACTGCCTCTGAGGACTTAGTTAGTTACAGACGGTGCTCCTGTTCACCCTCAGGCTGAGAGGACAACTTCCTAGAGTTCAGTTTCATAACCGTAAGGTTCTCTGCTAACACAGCTCCTCTGCTCCAGCCCATGGATCAGCAGGTCATTTCCAATTTCAAAAATCTCTATACGAAAGTCATTTTCCAGAGGTGTTTGAAGTAACCTCAGATACACAGTTAACACTCAGAGTTGTGAAAGGACCATTTCAATATCCTCTACCATGTTACTCTCATACATGAGGCCTGGTGTGAAGTCTCTTACAAGACCATGAGCTCTGCCTGGAAGAAATTATGACCAGAAGCAGTAAGTCCAAGGGACTTTAAAGGCTTTGAGGATGATCCAGCTAACCCAATAGTGGAGCATATTTTGTCTCTGGGCAAGTCCATGAACCTGAAAGTCAATGATGAAGATGTCGAAGAGTTAGTGGAGGAGCACAGAGCAGAGCTCAACACTGAGGAGCTGCAGGAACTTCAAAAGGAGCAGCTACAAGTAGTGGCTGAGGACATTTCTTCAGATGAGCAGGAGGGAAGGGAGGAAGTGTCTACTACACTGGTAAAAGAAATAAGAAATGTGTGGTAAATGGGTTGAAGTTCAAAACTTTGCAGAAAAGTATCACCCAGAAAAAGCACTAGCAAGCTGAAATGTGGACCTGTTTAATGAACAGACAATGTCACACTTTAGAAACATTTGGAAACATAGACAGAAACAAGCTTCTCTTGATAGCTTTTTAGTGAAACTCCCTAAATCTGAGTCTCCAACAGTATTCAGTGAAACCAAGAGACATAAAACAAAAGAAACCCCTGAGAAATCCTCTGAAATTTTCTTGGAAGCAGACTCTTCCTCCAACAATTAACCTCTCTCCTCCTCCTCCTCTACTGTGCCACTATCCTGTTAAGATAGGAACTCCTCTCAGCATAGGTAGAGTAAAATTAAATTTTATTTTATTTTTATGTAATTAATTGCTTTTTATCCATGTCTGTTTAGTTTTAAGGTTCTGTATCACAAAATAACCTCATTATTTAATATTGTGAATTATTTCTAATTACATTATTTCTCATGGGAAAAATTAATTCAGTACTCTTCAGTTTTGGCATTTGTCATGAGTTCTGTAATGCATTAATGATGAATACTGAGGTATTGCTGTAAATATTTTTTAAGTAAAACAGTATAATAAACCAAAGAATAATCACACACACCCATATGCTCATTTTGATGCATCAGTATATTATTTCTATAAAAATACACCTGAAAAGTTAACATATATTCTACTGAAACCCTCTCCTAAGATTCTCACCCACAGAAGAAAGATAAAAAGCCCCCAAGACAAAGACTCAGGGAGAGTTTACTCTAAAGCAGGCTCATGTCCTTTCCCTAGAATAAACATTTTCTTTTCTTCTAGACTCTAAGGTTCTCACAAGATTTGCAACCAGGGAAACTGTGGGCAGTGGTGTCTCAACCCAGGCTTACCCCCTGAACCTGTCTCTAGGGCCCCCTTTCCTTTGACTTCCAGTGAGCTAAAAGCAGCCCTGCCTTGGCTCACTCCTTTCCTGTAACATTTTTAGAGAGCCTAAGCAGAGCACTGCCTAGGTTCTGTCCTGTTGCTTCTTCCAACCTGTCCTTCCTTTGTTCCCTAGCTTTAATAAACGTACTCTCAAAATAACCTAGACTTGCATTGTGAAATCTTTCCTACACAAAGTCAAGAACCCATACATTGCAGTCCAACCTGAGGCAGACTTGCTCTGGACTAGTCCTTGTCTGGTCACATAAACACACCCAACCATGAACCAAGAATGCAACTCGCATGGAGGATGGGGTTCTCTGGGGAGGTAGGGAGTGAAGGGAAGCCTGAAGGATGGTGAAAAACACATACATTGCTGCAAGAACAAGGATTCTGTAGGTCACCTTCTTTCTTGTAACCAGGCCCCTCAACTGTGCCTGCTGCACTGACTGAATAACAGTGGCCATGATGGCAGCTCCTGTTAACCTGAGTGTGCTTATCATTGTCTTTTTACATCCCACCAATGATCCTGCATATAATGGCTTTTATTATCCCCAGTGGCTTTGTCCTCTTTACTCATCAAGTGTCAAAGTTGTACTTCATTACCTTCCATTTGGTGGTTGTCATTCTCATAGTTGAGTGAGTTTGCTGCCATGTTGGCAAGTCCAGATCTCCTCTTTGAATGTGTAACTTCTTGTACCTCTCTCTTCCTACTCCACCCAAGTGTCATTTTCTTACTACATGCTAAGGCGCTGGAAGGGAGGAAGGATTTTTACCTTTTGTTCACATTTGTGTTCATCAAAGTGTCCACCAGTGCCATGCACATCAGTGTATAACACACATCTTGCAGCCTTACAGTTGTTTGGGTTGGAAGGACTCTGGGCCCTGGCCAGTCTTCCCACCATTCCCCACTAGGGTCAAATCACCTTTAAAACACCCCTGTGAACTGCTGACTACCCTCTGCTTAAACCCACCCATCTGCTGGGACTGTTAGAACTAAGAGAGTTGGTTTCTTGTTTAGCTCTGCCCACCCCCTCAATCTTTCATGGGAAGAAAGAAAATGTTCCCCCTGGAAAATTCCCTTCACTGGTTCCAGCTTTACCCTGATCTTCTTCCATGGGGACATTGTCACTGCTTGAAAGCTGTGGTGACATCTCATTATTTCAATGGGCTTTCATTCCCACTTAAGAATCTCTGGTTTCACCTCCCCAGTTCCTTGTGGACATGAATCTGAGTTGCCTATATTCCCTCTGGAATTCTCCCCCAGAAATGTGTTCTGGTTGTGTCCCCCTCTTAGGGCCTCTCATTCTTGGGATGTCTCCCTTGTCACCTCAGGAATGCTTTGAGTGCCCCTCAACCCTGCTGATGGTTTTGATGATGTCCTAGCAGAGGGATGGGAGGAAGAACCCTGTGGTAGCTCTGATGAGGCCTACTTGTCCTCAGCCTGAAGGGAATATTTAGTAGGAACAAGAGAGAAATGCCTACCCGAATGGCTCTTAGAGAAGCAGCCAGAAGCTGGGATGACCAAGGTAACAATGTGAAAAGCTGTAGGGACTTATCTCTTCTTTTCTCAAAAGTGTATGGTTGCTGTGACAGCTCTGGGCAGCTTCATTGTTGTTACATCAGGAATGGTGAAAGGTCTGGATTCTCCCTCTTGGCAAGCTGACAGGTTAGTCTGCCTGAGTGTGTTATAAGCATGCACTGACAACGGCATGACACCTTGTGAAGAGGCAAAGACAGCTTATTACTCATGGCAGCAAGCCACAGCAAAGCAGACTGTGTGTCAGTCTCTTGAACTCTAATCCCCACTGAACAATGTTGTGAGGACCAGCTGGAGTGGGCTACACTGCCAGAGAACTCTGATCTTATGTAGGGCTTCTGGGGAAATGTCCACCCTCCCATCCCAAGAGGAAGAGAGACAGAGACTTGATTTTCACTTTAAAATATGAGCAGATCTCTGGGGAGGTCAAGGAGAGGATTTCATCTTTGCTGCCCTGAACTGTCTGGTGAGGGAGGTGTCATTGAACTTTATTGTTCTGGAATGTCTCCTGAGACAGATTCCTAAATTGGCTTCCAGGGCCTATGCTCAGTAAACCCATACTTTGCAGAAACCTCAGATATTCCTGAAGAATTTCATGTCAGAAAATACTTGGCACAAGCTTCCCCTTAAAAACACTATTTCTTCTTAATATTAATTATTTAAATGGGATTTAGAGGAAGATGGTTTTCTACAGGGACAAAAGGTATGTCCAATACTTGAGAGAGGGTTTGTGTGTTTTTCACCCCCTCCCCTTCCATGTGCATATTCTTTGTAACAAAAGGCTGCCTTTTAATTTGGGCTGGGACAGTCCTTGGAGCCAGGATTGCCCATCCTGTGACCAAGGCTGACTCCATCTTGTATCCTCTACCTCTTAATTTTTCTCAGCATCTTCATAGCATTCATCTTGGAGGTGTTTTGTGGTATTTATTAGGAAAAAGTGAAGTAGAAATTGCTATTGAGAAGAAGATTAAAAAACTCGGTGTAGGAATCCAACAGTGAGTAGCATATGTCTCTTGACATTCACAGACATTGAGATATGAAACATACACAAAAGGTCCCGACCATGTTTAACCCCTGCATGCCACATGTCACCAGTGGTCCTTTGTGCCACTTCTGAGGGACCCTCACTGACTGGATGAGAGCCCTTGATGTGACTGGACTATTTCATGGACCATGGCTAGGAGGACATGTGAGGGACTTGACTCAGGGACCTGGCCATGTTCTTGTTGTCTCTTTCTCCCCGAAGGGAAGAAGTTCAGGACAGGAAACTCATTGATGATACCAAGTATAGTGGCTTTAGCAGGGGTGATGGAGACAACAAAGTGAAGTCATTGAAAGGATTTTACTTTGAATTGAACCCAAAAGTAAGTTTTAATTCAATGCAAAACTTTTTCTAATCCAGCCTCCTTATAGCAGCCAGTGAGATGTGTCTTGAATGCAAATCTAACCTTCCCTGGCCCCACCGCTTAGGGTTAAAGACCTCTGAGGCACATACCTGCTTTCTCTCAGATCTCAGTCTCTCTCCCTCCCACAGTGACCCACCATGAGCCTGCTGACCTTATTTATTTATTGGCTCTGCTGTTTGGTCCTGCCATGGGGCTTTGCAGATTCTATTTCTCCCCTGGCCCACTTTTACTCCTTCCCCTCCTTTCAGTGCATGTCAGGTGCACATTCATCGTTGAGTGGCTATTTGGTTGCCATTTGTCTTTCTTGCTGACTTGAAGCTCAGCATGTGCCTTTTTTCTTCTCTGTTGTATGTCTAGACCCAAGTATGTGCCTGGGACATAGGGCATTCACAACTATTTGTTTAATTACTTTGTTAAATCTCAGTGAGTTAACCCAAACCAGTCTGAATGTCAGTTTGGGTGTTGGCTGCGGTTCCCTACAATAAACTTAGAAGAATGCAGCATTGATGGCAGATGGAGTGGTATTAGCATGCAGCCCCTATGAGGTGGCCTTGTAGGGGCTGCATGCTCATAGTAGAACCTCCATTCCTCAAGTAGGACCCCCATTCCTCATAGTAGGACCTCCATTCCTCAGGTAGAACCTTCTCCTTGGTCTCCAGAGCTTGTAGTGGCTGGGAGTTCTGGAATTAGTACTAGGAGAGATGGGTAATACTTTCCCAACTTTTTCATTCCTTAAGAGTGTTTAACCACCTTACCCAGGGTGTTGTCTTTTGCTTAGAGCTCATCTTTCAGGAAGGCCTAGCTCTGCCCAAGCTGGATGCTCCCCTCAGACCCCACACATGCAGGTTCCACATGTCTCTTTCTCCTTACTCCCAGAGTACGACACTGTGGACACCTGCTGCAGCAGAAGTTTGAGCCTGAAATTGCTCCAGAGGATGAGGTCACCACCACCTTGAATAAGATTCTGAACTTCTCCCCCTGTGACATTTATCCCAAGAGTCCCAACTTTAAAAACAGTGCATGATACTGGGCTTGTAAAGGTCCATGACTGAAAACCAAGATAAGTTGTCACCTGGGCAGAGATTATTTTTTCTGCCCAGGTTCCCGTCTGTGTTCTGATAAGCCTGTGAGAGAGCCTCATCTGTCCTGAGTCAGCTGAAAAGCATGGAAAGGCTGCTTCTGTGTGCCCCTGCTGGGGTCATTCTTAGGTCTCATCATGGAAGAAAAAAGGAGAAAAATTATTAAGAGACTGTGAAATGCACTTATCATACACATGCATGTACATGTGTAAAGTCTTTTCAGTATGGATATAAAAGCTTTTCATTTGTTCTTATATGGTATTTTGCCATTCTGTTAAATCAATACTGTGCTGAAGCATTACATGAATGAACTTTGAATATCTAAACATGGTAAAGGAATACATTCTAGTAAAGTGGCTTTTAGATGCAGTGTTTATTCAAGTCAAAGAATATTCTGAGACTTCCGCCAAGATGGAGGCGTAGGTAGAAGCACTGCACCTTCTCGCAAAACGAAGTTTAAAAACAACAAAGTTTTAGCAACAAAAAAGCAGCCAAACCACAGAAAATTGAACTACACAAAAGTCTGACAACAACGAACCCTTAATCCAAACTGGTAAGAGGGGCAGAGCCAGCAGCAGAGCGGGGTTGGGCAAGAAAGATCCACCAGACTGACCCAGGTGCACCAGCAGCCATGGGCAGATCCCAGGTGTGGAGAAGCGGGCAGACTCACTGAGGGCACAAGGCAGTGGACCCACTGAGGGCTGATCGTGGTCACACATTCACGCACAGATAAACCGGTGAAGGAGCTAGCAGGGAGATGGACTGCGCAGGCCCCAGCAGCAGGAAGCAGCAGAGGGAACCACTATTGTCCCTCTCTGACCCGGCCCCCACATACAGCATCACAAACCTGCAACCTGGGTAGCCCTGCCCTGGTGAACACCTAAGGCTCCACTTCTCATACATAACAGCGAACAGATCAAAACATGGCTCAAGAACAACTCAGAGCCCCAGAGCTAATAAATCTAAGCAATGAAGAAAGAGCCAAACTTTCAGATGCATAGTTCAAAACACTGGTGATCAGGATGCTCACAGAACTGGTTGATTATAGTCACAAATTAGTGGAACATATGAAGGTTAAACTAATTTAAATGAATGAAATGCACAGGAAACCACTAGTAATGGAAAGGAAACTGGGACTCAGATCAAAAAAGTGGACGAGAAAGAGGAAAAAAATGACCAAACAGAAAAGGATGAAGAAACAAGAATTCAAAAAAATGAGGGGAGGCTTAGGAACCTCCAGGATACCTTTAACTGTTCCAACATCCGAATTATAGGGGTACCAGAAGGGGAAGAGGAACAGCCACCAGTGGAAAACTTATTTGAACAAATAATTAAGGAGAACTTCCCCAATCTGGCAAGGGCAATAGACTTCCAGGAAATCCAGGAAGCTCAGAGAGTCCCAAAGAAGTTGGACCCAAGAAGGAACACACCAAGGCACATCATCATTACATTAGCCAAAATTAAAATGGAGAGAATCCTAGAAGCAGCAAGAGATAAGAGGACAGTCACCTACAAAGGAGTTCCCATCATACTGTCAGCTGATTTCTCAAAAGAGACATTATAGGCAAGAAGGGGCTGGAAAGAAGTATTCCAAGTCATGAAAATCAAAGACCTACATCCAAGATTGATCTATCCAGCAAAGTTTTCATTTAGAATGGAAGAGCAGATAAAGTGCTTCTCAGGTAAGACCAAATTCAAGGAGTTCATCATCACCAAGCCCTTATTATATGAAATGTTAAAGGGACTTACCTAAGAAAAAGAAGATAAAAAAGATGAACAGTGAAAGGACAGCAAATTCACAGTTATTAAGGACCACACCTAAAACAAAAGCAAACTAAGAAGACAACTAGATCAGGAGCAGAACCATAGAAATGAAGATCACATGGAGGGTTAGCAACAGGGGAGTGGGAGAAGGAGAAGGGGGGAGAAGTTACAGAAAATAAGTAGCATAGATGGTAGGTAGAAAATAGATAGGGGGAGGGCAAGAATAGTATGGGAAATATAGAATCTAAAGAACTTGAGACATGTGGTCATAAACTAAAGGGTGGAATGGTGGGGGAGGGCTGTGTAGTGGGGAGGGGAATGAGGGGGGGAATAGAACAACTGTAATGGCATAATTAATAAAATATATTTAAAAAAAAGAAAATTCTGTCTCAGTTATTTCTTTTTAGGGGGAGGCTTTCAAAGCTTCTTATTTAAATTACAATTATAGCAATATTTTGAAATAACTCACTCTCTGAGGTCACTTTCCCCAGCTGGAAATCTCAAAGAGTGATGTGCTCTTTCTGGTAAATTAAAAGTTATTTATTTTATATATTTAAAAAATCTTATTGTAGTAAAATATACATAACATAAAATTTACCATATTAATCATTTCTAAGTGTACAGTTCAGTTATGTTAAGTATATTCACATTGTTGTGCAACAAACCTCTAGAAGTGCTTCATTCTCCCAAATGAAACTATAACCATTAAACAATGACTCCCCATTCCCTCTTCCCCCACTCCCTGGCAACTACCATTCTACTTTTGGTGTCTATGAATTCAACTCTTCTATATTGCAATTGCATTTTTTAAGGTGCAACTGGAATTATGTGTGCACCGGCCTGCAGTGCCCACGGCATCATGGATGAGATATGAGACAAATTCACATGGACAACCAAGTCCTGTGGAGGAAAAGGGCCACATGGCTACTCCCTCAATGAGGGTGCTCCTCAGAGTGGCTTGGCCACCCTCTCAAGGGGAGAGCACACTGACCCTTGCCTAGACAGGCGTTTATGTGGTTTAATTTGCACAGGAATACAGGTACAGCTTATTAATCATTGTCAGGCAGTGAGGATCGAATGATAGATAGCATACAAAGAACTATTAGGGCTTCTTCTGAGTCAGAGTCTATCAGCTAAAAGGCTACAAAACTTTGAGAAACACACTCATTTCCTGCTCGAACCTTTATCATTTAACTAAGAACATTTTTAGCAAAGCAGGCTTCACAGAATTTTACATGTCCTTTCTTAGGCCTGTTCACCCAGGGAGCCCACCCTTTCCAGCACAAGGCTGCACCACCCTCTGTCATTGTTTCAGGTTTAAGTACGGCAGAGGAGGCAGATAGCCAAAGAATTTTCGGAGACCTCTCTCCAAAACCTCTCTAGGACTCAGGGGAGTCAGGCTTCGTCAAAGCCAAGGGGTGAGGATCCATCACCGCCTTTCTCCATAGCCCCCCCAAGTCCTTCCCTGGGACCTCCACATGATCATGCCTGTCTTAGGTCATTCCCCCCTTGGGGAATCTTACCCGTCATTGGCTAACTGATCAAGCATTGAGGGCCAGTTATGAAAAAAGGAACAGAAGTGGCACTCCTGCCAGGGAGATAAGCTTTGTCTCCTTAGTGGCTTATGGTCTGAAGGTTGCTCACTCAGCCTTAGCCATGGGGCAGTTACAGCTCCTGAAACCAGGAAGGGCAATTCCCAACAAATTACACCTTAAATTGTAATTGAAATTAAAATTATATTCATTTTAGATAAACAACATAAAGATTCAAAAATTGTATACACTATGAAATAATCATGACAATAAATCTTGTTACTATCTGTCACCATAAAAAGTTGTAAAGTATTTTTTTCCTATGATGAGAACTTTTAGGATTTACCTCTTGATGACTTTCAAATGTACACTACAGTGTTACTGACTTCAGTCACATTATATCATCAGTATTTACTTATTTTATAATTGGAAATTTGTACCTCTTGACCCTCTCCACCCATTTTGCCCACCCCCAGACTCCCTCCCTTCTAGTAACCACAATTCTATTCTCTGTACCTATGAGTTTTGTTTTGTCTGTTTTTTTATTTTTTCAGATTCAACATATTAGTAAAATCATACTGAGCTTGTCTTTTCTGTCTCACTTATTTCACTTAGCACAAATCCCTCAAGGGTCATTTATGTTATCAAAATGTCAAGATTTCTTTCTTTTTATGAATGAGTTGTACTCTATTGTGTGTGTGTGTGTGTGTGTGTGTGTGTGTGTGTGTGTGTGTGTGTTACACCTTCTTTACCCATCCATCCATAGACAGACACTTAGATTGTTCCCATATCTTGGCTATTATAAATAGTTCTGCAGTAAACATAGGGGTGCATATACAAGATCTGTCTGGAAGAAGTCCAGCCATTATTAATATAATGAGAAAGTTTGGCACAATATTGATGTATGCATGATATTGATATAACTTGGCAGCCAAGGAGAATAATCTGGAATGTACATGTGTGAACAATTACCACTTCACTGTACTAGTCAGTGGGGGCGGAAGATGCCATTGAGTGAGCATGTGAACTGTGTGGCCATTGCATTCAAGATGACTGTGCAAGTAAAGCAATGAATCTGCATTAAATTTTGTCTTAAGCTTGATCATTCCTCTACGAAATCTATTTTCATGATCCAGAAGGCCACAGCTATGGGCAACTGGTGATTGGCAGCTTCTCACAATAATGTGCCCATTCATGCATCACATTTCATGCAGAGGTTTTTGGTGAAACATCAAATCACCCAGGTGACTCAGACCCACTAATGCCCAGAATTAGCACCATGTGACTCCTGGATTTCCCCCAAACTAAAATCATCTTTGAAAGGGACAAGATTTCAGACTATCACTGAGATTCAGGGAAATGTGACAGGGTAGCTGATTGTGATTAAGAGAACTGTGTGAGGTCCTAAGGTATCTACTATGAAGGAGACTGAGGTGTCATTGTCCTATGTACAATGTTTCTTGTACCCTGTATCTTCAGTAAATGCTTCTATTTTTCTTTTCTTTTTAAAATATATTATTTATTTATTTATTTATTTATTTTTAGAGAGAGGGGAAGGGAGGGAGAAAGGGTGAGAAACATCAATGTGTGGTTGCCTCTCACACACCCCAAATGGAGACCTGCCTTGCAACCCAGGCATGTGCCCTGGTGGGGAATCGAACTGGCGACTCTTTGGTTCACAGAGTGTAACTCGATCAACTGAGCCACACAGCCAGGGCTAAATGTCTCTATTTTTCATATTATGTGGCTGGATACCCCTTGGACAGGCCTCACATCTTGTCGAATTCATGTTTTTGTTGTCTTCAAATAAATCCCTAGAAGTAGAATTGCTGGATCTTATGATAGTTATATTTCTAATTTTCTGAGGTAACTTCATACTGTTTTCCTTAGTGGCTGCATCAGTTTACATAACCACCAACAGGGCACCAGGGTCCCATTTTCTCTACAGCCTCACCAACATTTGTTATTTCTTATCTTTTTAATGATGGCTAACCTAATAGATGTGAGCTGATATCTCACTGCAATTTTTATCTGCATTTCCCTAATAACTAATGATGTTGAGCACCATTCCTATGCTTATTGTCCATCTACATATTATCTTTGGAGAAATGTTTATTCACATCCCTCGCCATTACTTAATTGGATTTTTTGGTCTATTGAGTTGGGTGAGTTGTTCATATATTTTGAATATTAACCTCTTATCAGATATGATTTGCAACTATTTTTTCCATTCAGTAGGTTGCCTTTTTATTTTGTTGATGGTTTCCTTTCCTCTGCAAAAGCATTTTTGTTTGATGTTATCCCATTTGTTTATTTTTGTTTCGTTGCCTTTGCTTTTGGAGTCAGATCTAAAAAAATCACAGCCAAGACCAATGCCAAGGAGCTTATCACCTATGTTTCTTTAGGAGTTTTATGGTTTTGGGTCTTCCATTCACAACTTTCATCTATTTTTAATTAATTTCTGTGTGTGGTATAAGATAATAGGCCAGGCATTGAAGGACAAATACCATATGATCTCACCTTTGACAGGAAGCTAAAGAATAAAACAAACAAGCAAACAGAATAAAAACAAAGACGCTGAAATAGAGAACAAGTGGGCACCGACCAGAGGGGAGAGGGAAGGGAACTTAAGAGGAAAAAGGGGGGAGGGATTTTGAGGAACAAGTATGAAAGACACAGAGATGAGGACTGGGGGGGGGGGAATGGGAGGGAGGGGGAGACCGGGCGGGGGGGGGGGGGATGGGAGACATAGATTTAAAAAAAAAATGTACTTGAAAAGTAACTAAATAAAATTTAATATTAAAAAAAAGATAGTGGTCAAGTTTAATTCTTTTATATGTGGATATCTGGTTTTCCAAAAACCACTTATTTAAGAAATATTTTCCCCATTGTATATTCTTGGCTCCTTTGTTATAATTAATTGATCCTGCATGTGTGGATTTTGGGGGAAGTTCTCTATTCTTTTTTTTTTTTAGTTTTATGCATTCTTTCATTTGTCCCAGTATTAATGAAAGTAAATAGGGCAGGCACTTCAAAAAATTAAAAAATTAACATAAAAGGTTTATCATATTATATTTTTCCATTTCCTTGTATAGTTTCTTTTTTAATAATTTTATTTAGTTATTTTTCAAGTATAGTTTTTTCTCTATTTCTCCCATCCCAGCCCCCACCCCACCCCGTGCTCCCCACCTCCCTCCCCTTTCCACCCCCCTTAGTTTTCGTCCCTGTGTCCTTCATATTTCTTCCTCCAAATCCCTCTCCTTTCCCCCCCTTAAATTCCCTTCCCTCTCCCCTCTGGTCACTGACCCCTTGTTCTCTATTTCAGTGTCTTTGTTTGTATTCTGCTTGCTTGTTTCTTTTGTTGTTTAGCTTACTGTTGAAGGTGAGATCATATGGTATTTGTCTATCAACACCAGGCCTACTTCACTCAGCATAATGCTTTCCAGTTTTATCCATGTTGTTGCAAAGGGTAGTAGCTCCTTCTTGCTCTCGGCTGCATAGAATTCCATTATATATATATACCACAAATTTTTGATCCATTCATTTACTGACAGGCACTTAGGTTGCTTCCAACTCTTGGCTATTTTAAATTGTGCTGCTATGATCATTGTGGTGCATAGGGTCTTTGAAATTGATGTTTTAGGATTCTTGGGATATAATCCTATCAGTGGAATTGATGGATCAAAAGGCAGGTCGATTTTCAGTTTTCTGAGAAAATTCCATACTGTTTTAAATAATGGTTGTACCAGTCAGCAATCCCACCAACAGTGAACTAAGAACCCCTTTTCCCCACAACCTCTCCAACATTTGTTGTTGGTTGCTTTGTTTATGATGGCTATCCTGACATACATAAAGTGGTATCTCATTGTGGTATTAATTTGCATCTCTCTGATAGCTAGTGATATTGAGCATCTCTTCATGTGTATCTGGATATTCTGTATGTCCTCCTTGGAGAAGTGTCTGTTCAAGTCTATTGCCCATTTTTTAATTCGGTTAGATGTCTTGTTAGAGTGGAGTCATGTAAGTTCTTTGTATATTTTGGAGATTAAACCTTTGTCTGAGGTATCATTGGCAAATATGTTTTCCCATACAGTTGGTTGTCTTTTTAATGTAATACTGTTTTTTTTAGCCATGCAGAAGCTTTTAATTTTGATGAGATCCCATTTGTTTATTCTTTCCTTTATATTCCTTGCTCTAGGGGACATATCGGTAAAAATGTTGCTGTGTGGAATATCTGATATTTTCTTGTCAATGTTCTCCTCTAGGACTTTAATGGAGTCATGGCTTACATTTAAGTCTTTTATCCACCTTGAATTTGTTTTTGTGTATAGTGTAAGTTGGTGCTCAAGTTTCATTTTTTTCATTGTAGCTGTCTAGTTCTCTCAACACCATTTGTTGAAGAGGCTAACTTTACTCCATTTTACGTTACTGACTCCCTTGTCGAATATTAATTGACTGTAGAGAGTTGGGTTTATTTCTGGGCTCTCTGTTCTCTTCCATTGGTTTATGTGCCTGTTTTTTATGGCAGTACCAGGCTGTTTTGATTACAGTGGACTTGTAATACAGCTTGGTATCAGGTATTGTGATCCCTCCTACTTTGTTCTTCTTTCTGAAAATTGCAGCTGCTATTCGGGGTCTTTTATGGTTCCATATAAATTTTTGAAGTGTTTGTCCTATGTCTGTGAAATATGCCATTGGTACTTTAATAGGTATTGCATTGAATGTGTATATTGCTTTGGGTAGTATGGACATTTTGATGATGTTAATTCTTCCAATCCATGAACAAGGTATTTGTTTCCATTTGTTTGTATCTTCCCTGACTTCTTTCTTCAGTGCAGTGTACTTTTCTGCATACAGGTCTTTTATCTCCTTGGTTAAGTTTATTCCCAGATATTTTATTTTTCTTTTTGCTATATCGAATGGGATTTTTACCTTGATTTCTGCTTCTGCTGATTCATTGTTAGTATACAAAAATGCCTTTGATTTCTGGATATTGACTTTGTAACCAGCTGTTTGCCAAATTCATTAATTAGCTAGAGCAGTTTTTGGGTAGAGTCTATAGAATTTTCCAGGTAGACTATCATATCATCTGCAAACAGTGACAGTTTTGTTTCCTCCTTTCCTATTTGGATACCTTTCATTGCCTTTTCTTGCCTAATTGCTGTGGCCAAAACATCCAAAACTATATTGAATAGAAGTGCTGAAAGTGGACATCCTTGTCTTGTTCCTGATCTTAGTGGAAAAGCTTTTAGTTTTTGCCCATTGAGTATGATATTGGCTGTAGTTCTCTCATAAATGGCCTTTATTATATTGAGGAATGCTCCCTCTATTCCCACTTTGCTGAGTGTTTTTATCATAAATGGGTGTTGTACCTTATTAAAAGCATTTTCTGCATCTATTGATATGATCATGTGGTTTTTGTCTTTGCTTTTGTTTATGTGATGTATTACATTTACTGATTTGTGAATGTTGAGCCATCCTTGCATCCCTGGGATGAATCCCACTTGGTCATGGTGTATGATCTTTTTGATATATTGTTGGATGCAATTTGCCAATGTTTTGTTGAGGATTTTAGTGTCTATATGTTTATCAGCAATATTGGCCTGAAGTTTTCTTTCTTTGTTGTATCTCTATCTGGTTTTGGAATTCGGATGATGCTGGCTTCCTAAAAAGAATTTGGGAGTTTTCCATCCTTCTGGATTTTTTGGAATAGTCTGTGAAGAATAGGGCCTAGCTCATTCTTAAATGCTTTGTAGAATTCTTCTGTGAAATCATCTGGTCCAGGGCTTTTGTGTGATGGGAGTTTTTTGATTACTGCTTCGATTTCTTTTGCTGTTATCAGTGTGTTCAGATTTTCTGTTTCTTTTCCATTAAGTTTTGGAAGATTATATTTTTCTAGGAATGTGTCTAGTTTCCCTGGGTTTTCAAATTTTTTGGCGTACAGTTCTTCATAGTAATTTCTTACAATCCTTTCTATTTCTGTGGTATCAGTTGTAATCTCTCCTCTTTCATTTCTGAGTGTGTTTATTTGAGTCCTCTCTCTTCTTTTCTTGATAAGCCTACTTAAAGCCTTGTCTATTTTGTTTATCTTCTCAAAGAACCAACTCCTGTATTCATGGATCCTTAGGATTGTGCTTTTAGTCTCTATGTCATTTAGTTCTGAGCTAATCTTGGTTATTTCCTTCCTTCTGCTTGCTCTGGTCTGTCTTTGTTTTTGTTCCTTGAGTTCTTGCAGGCGGAGGGTTAGGTTGTTTGTTTGAAATATTTCTATCTTCTTTAGGTAGGCCTGTATTGCTATGAAGTTCCCTCTCATGACTGTGTTCCCTGTGTTCCATAAGTTTTGGGTTTTTCGTGAGTTCATTTTCATTTGTTTCCAGGAACGTTTTGATTTCTTCTCTAATTTTGTTCTTGACCCATTCGTTGTTTAATAGCATACCATTCAGTCTCCATGATTTTGGGTGCTTTGGGTTTTTTTCCTTTGCTGTTGGTTTCCAATTTCAGTCCCTTGTGGTCAGAGAAAATGCTTGGTATGATTTCAATTTTCTTGAATTTGTTGAGGCTCATTTTGTGTCCTATCATGTGGTCTATTTTTGAAAATGTTCCATGCGGATTTGAAAAGAATGTGTATTTAACTTCTTTGGGATGAAGGGCTCTATATATATCAGTTAAGTCCATTTCATCTAGGGTGTTGTTTAATGCCAAAATATCTTTGTTGATATTTTGTTTGGAAGATATGTCCATTTTTGATAGTGGGGCGTTAAAATCCCCTACTATAATTGGGTTGCTGTCAATATCTTTCTTGAAGTCCTCTAAGATTTTCTTGATATATTTGGGTGCTTCTATGTTTGGTGCATATATATTTATGATGTTAATGTCTTCTTGGTTGATTCCTCCCTTGAGCATTATGAAGTGACCTTCTGGGTGTCCCTTTATGGCCATCTTTTTGAAGTCTATTTTGTCTGATATGAGAACAGCTACCCCAGCTTTTTTTCTTGTCCTTTGCTTGGTAAATTTGTTTCCAGCCTTTCACTTTTAGTCTGTGATGGTCTTTTGTCCTGAGGTGGGTCTCTTGTAGGCAGCATATGTGAGGGTCATGCTTTCTTATCCATTCAACTATTCTGTGTCTTTTGATTGGAGCATTTAATCCATTTACGTTTAAGGTTATCATTGATAGGTACTTATTCATTGCCATTTTTGTACCTGTGTTCCTCTCTGTCCCCCTCTTTTCCTTCTTTCGTTAAAGCAGTCCTTTTAGTATTTCTTGTAGAGCTGGTTTGGTGGAGGCATATTCTTTTAGATTTTTTTTTGTCTTGGAAGCTCTTTATTTGGCCTTCTATCTTATTTAAGAGCCTTGCTGGGTAAAGTAGCCTTGGTTGTAGGCCTCTGTTTCTCATTACTTGGAATATTTCTTGCCATTCTCTTCTTGCTTGGAGTGTTTCCATTGAGAAGTCAGTAGCTAACCTTATTGGGGCTCCCTGGTATGTTACTTCTTTTTTCTCCCTTGCTGCCTTTAAGATTCTCTCTTTGTCTAGGAATTTTGCCTTTTTTTTTTTTTTGCTGATAACCTTTTAATAGAAAAACATTTAATTTTACAACAGAAATACATGTTGTGCACCAGGAAAAATATACACCCAAAGGACAGTGAAGTGACTGCCAGTACAGCAAGGCCATGTGTCACTAGCCTGTACATCCAAAGCACAACCCCTTGACTGGTCTCTCAGCTTTGTCTGTCTTTGGGCCCAACATTGCCTTCAGCAGCTCACCTATCCTGAACAATAATTAAATCGCCTATTGGAGATTATAAGAATGCAAAGTTAATGGTTGTTAATTGAGATGTAATTCATACACCCTAAAATTCACCTTAAATTGTAAAATTCCATGGTTTTTAGTACATACACTATTTAATTCCTGAACATTTTCATCAAAAAGAAATACAACACCCATAAGCAGTAACTTCCTATTCCTTCCTTCCCCTAGTCCCTTGGCAACCACTAATCTGCCTTTGGTGTCTATGGCTTTGCCTACTCTGGATATTTCATTCAAATGGAATCATACAGTACAGGGTCCAGCAGAAGTTAATGCTGCTTGAGTATCGTTGGTAGAATACTGATATGAGTGTAATAATCTAGATTTTTAATTTGAACATTTCACCTAAAATGTCATGTGGTGTGCTTGAGTGTGACATTGTTATGTTACAGAATTACATGCTTGATATTTTATAATAAAAAGGCATTATTTGTGCCAAACCCTATATTTGGCCTTTTGTGCCTGGGAATTTTGCCATTTTGATGATGATGTGTCTTGAAGTGGGCCTCCTTGGGTTCCTCTTGATTGGGACTCTTTGTGATTCCTGGATTTGTGTGACTTTTTCTCTTATCAAATTAGGAAAATTTTCTCTCATTACTCGTTCAAATACGTTTTCTATCCCTTCTTCTTCTTTTTCTCCTTCTGGTATCCCTATTATTCAGATATTATTACATTTCATATTGTCTTTCATTTCTCTTTATCCCTCTTCATTCTTTCTGAGTTTCTTTTAATTTTCCTGCTCTTTGTGTGAGATGCTTTTCTACTTTGTCCTCCAGCTCGCTAATCCGATCCCCCGCCTTATCTATTCTACTTTTGAAACTTTCTACTGTGTTCTTCAATTCGGAAATTGTAGTCTTCATTTCCTCTTGTCCCTTGCTGATAGTTTCTATTTCTTTTTTCATGTTGATATAGTTTGCGGTGAGATTATTGTAGCTCCCCTGTAGCTTCTGGTAGCTCATTGTGAGCTCTTTAAACTTCATGATAACCAGTGCTTTGAATTCACTCTCTGATGGTTGATTAGCCTCCATTTCATCTAACATTCTTTCTGAAGTTTCTGCTTTTTCTTTCATATGGGGATTGTTCTTTGTCTTCACATTGTTTGTGAAACTCTTCTTGTTAGCCTCAGCTTCTAAAATTGATCTGTTCTGACTCCCTGGGTTTACATTGTGAACATCTGTGGTATAATACCTGTGAATTTCAGTAGTGCAGGCTCCTTCAGGTATCTCGATGTTCTCCATTTCCACCTACTTCTTTTATCGTGTATGTGTAATCGGTTGTAGGATGAGGCAAAATGGTTTATGACAGCTGAAGAGTTTTTTATGATATTTACAGTCACAGCTGGTAGAGAAGAGATAGGCGATCTTTAGGCTATATATAGTGTTAACTGTATTCTTCAGCCTAACTTGCCACTTTTATGAGAGGATGGACAAAAGATAAGCCTCTTGTTGGGGAGGGAAGGCTTCTCAAGACTAAGAAGCCTATACAGAAAGAGGAGGAATACAGAGATATTATTAAAATATAAAAGAAGTGAGAATAATGAAAAAATATGCAACACCTCATGGCTTCTCTGCTACAGGAAGGTGAAATTTGTCTCTCTGTCCCTACTGTTGAGATGCCCCTTCTTTGGGTCCCATTCTGGTGCTTTCACAGTTCCTAGTTGTTTGTGTATCTTGTGGGTAAAAGGAAAAGAAGCAACAAACAATCAATCAAACAAAAAGGCAGGAGAAGGGAGGTGAAAGCAATGAGTTTAAGAGGAAAGGAAGAAAAACTAAAACAGAAAAAGAAAGGAGAGGAACAAAGTATAGAAAGTTAAAGCAGTGATAAAATTAAAAAAATATAAGATTACTAAACAAATGCACAAAAAAGCTACTAAAAAAAGGGGGAAAAAAGAAAAAAGAAAAAAACCCAAACAATAAACAAATAACAACAACAAAAAATTAACAACAACAACGAAACCCTTCCCTTGTTGGTTTCAAACTGTCCAGACTGGTTTTTCTGGTTGCAGGAGGATCTCTCTGTGGGCTGGGATGCCGGTGCAAGTGCGCACACCGGCCAGGCTACCAGATTGGGGTGTGGGCGCCCACACACTCGCCTAGCTGCTTGGGTCACATGGGTTCTGGTAGGGTCCTTCTCAGTCCTCTGGCAGGACTCAACCACTTCTGCACCTGTGCACACCGGCCAGTTGAAACTGGCAAGGCACTTCCCAGTCCTGTGTCAGGGACTCAGAGGCTTCTGTGCCTGTGTGCACCCGCCAAGCTGTCTGGGATCCGAGAAACCAGCAAGGTGCCTCCCAGCCCTGTGGCGGGGAACCAGAAGCCTCCATGCCTGCGTGCGCCTGCCAGGCCCTGTGGGGCCCGTGAACCAGGGAGGGTGCTTCCCAGTCCTGTGGCTAGTCCCCAAATGCCTCCACTTTCCCCCTGGCTCACTGCAAGGCCAGATGGGAAGCAAGCCAAGCTGTCCTGGCAGGAGAACACCTCAGTCCACTTAAAAAAAAAAAACTCTCCAGACAGCCTGCCTCTCAGTCCAACCCAGTCCCCAGTGAGACCAGTGAGGCCAATGTGTCTCTCAGTTCTCCCAGGCTTGCGACCACAGAGTCTGCAGTTGAACCAGGCCCTGTGTCTTTCTAACCCTCCCTGATAATGCAAGCTGGCAAGCAGACAGGTCTCTGCCCGGTGTTGTCCAGTTTTGCTTATATGGGGAGCGGGGGAGCTGCTGGCCCATGCTGGTGGCCACTGGGGCTGCTGGGTACCCAGGCTCCTGTGACAGACACCTCTGGTGTTGGTCTCAGACCGATGGCTCTGGTCTCTGGCTGTAGAGGCAGTACCGGGGCCACCTGGCTGGGGGCGCCGGCCCCCGCTGCCACTTTGTCTTTACTCCAGTCCCCAAGACCCCACTGACCTGCCATTTTCTGATGTTTCAGCATCTGTCACAATCTCTGTTATTTTAATTTCACAAATGCTGGATAACTGATGGATTAGGGCGCTGCTTCTCTATAGATCTGCCAGGATTTTCACCCACAAGTCCGGGAGCTAGAATCCGCTCCGTCCTACTCCCTCGCAATCTTCCCAGCACCCTTTCTCTATTTTATTTTATTAATCTATGTGCCTGTTTGTATGCCAATACCATTCTTTTGTGATATATATTCAGCCATAAAAACAAAGTAAATCTTGCCATTTGCAACAACATGAATAGACTTTGAAGACATTATATTTAGTAAAATAACTCAGAGAAAGTAAAATACTGTGTGTTTTCACTTTTATGTGGAATCTAAAAACACTGAACTTATAAAAACAAGGAGTATAGTGCTGACTAACAGGCTGAAGTGTGGAGGAAATGGAGTGGTGTCAGTCAAAGGCTACAGACTTTCACTTGTAAGATGAATAAGTTCTTGGGATATACTGTCCAGTATGGTGACTAGAGTTATCAATATGCATTTATGCTTGAGAGTAGCTATGATCTGCTGGTCTCAGCCTTGTGATAGAGATGTGATTCTATCAGCTGGGAATGCCTGAGTAATTAACCTCAGCCCATACTCCTGTAGTGGGCCCTCACAGATATTTCCCTTATGAGAACAAATGTGGTGGCTAAACTGGCCTTGTGGTTCCTGGTGTGATTGCAAGATGCACCTAGGAAAAAAACATCAGTAAAGTTTAAAAAAAAGATTTCTTCCTCACAGGCTCTGGAGGGTATATAGCATGCCACAATCAGGTTTCAGAAACAGAGTGATGGTGGGAGCATGGCCCTGGGGCTCTGCATTTATTGGAGACCAAGAATGAGTTGTCTGGGTTATCGCAGGTTCACCATTCATTGGCAAATTTAAAACACCACAATGGGAATTGAGGCACAGGCAAGAAAAAGCAGAGTTATTCTAGGTTTGCCAGGGCTTCCTCAAAGGGGAAATTCAAGAGGCAGCCTGGTTTCTTATCTAGGTTTTTTACTGGTAGGTGTATCATGCAGCTGACAATTGATATGAATGTCTTTGAAATGGTTGGCTCAGCCAACAGAAGCTCAATGTAAGGCACTCACACCACAGTATGAGAGTAGATCTGTAACATTTTTACCATAACAACAATAAAATGGCAATTACATGAGATGAAGAATGTGTTAACTAATCTTATTGAATAAAATATTTTGCAATATATATGTGTATGAAATTATCACATTGTACACTTGAAACATACACAGTGGTATATGTCAATAATACTATCTCTTTAAAGCTGTTAAAGATAAAATAAATTACACTACTTGCTTTTCTGGGTCTCCAGCTTGGAGACTGTAGGAATTCTCAGCCTCCATTACCATGTAAGCCAATACCTGAAATAAATAAATACTTACATATATACATACACACATACACACACAAATTCCCATTGGTTCTAGTTCTCTGGAGCACCCTGATTTATACACACAAAGAACAGATGACTGATATTCTTCAGCATCAAATCTTTGTACGGCCTTCTTTGGAATGTGTCCCAGAGGGCCCAATTTTCCTGGATGAAATCCTCAGTCATGTCCTTAAAGATCACTGTTTCATAAAAAATTAGTGACATTCTTCTATAGCCAGAGCTATACCTAAAATGTGCAGAGGGTGACAGTAAGGGATGGCAGCACTGGGGAAAGGGTGTTGTTTTCATAGAAAGGTTAAACTCTGTCTGGGGTTTTGTCAGATTACATTAGTGCTCACATGACATCTATTCAATGACCAGGCTGATGAGTGAATATGGCAGAATTGTTGTGCAGGCATTTTTGGCTTTATTACTTTTTCTTTTTTATTTAGTTGTTATTGTTATTAAAGTACACTTTTCTTTTTTTAACTTTTTTTAATTGATTATGCCATTACATTTGTTCTATTTCCCCTACTGCGTTCCCCTCCACCCTGCATACCCCTCCCCCATCATTCCCCCCTTTAGTTCATGAACACGTGTCTCAAGATCTTTAGATTCTATATTTCCCCTACTATTCTTACCCTCCTCCCTATATATTTTCTATCTACTGTCTATGCTACTAATTTTCTGTACCTTTCCCCCCCTTATCCTTCTCCCACTCCCCTGTTGCTAACCCTCCATGTGATCTTCATTTCTATGGTTCTGCTCCTGATCTAACTGTCCTCTTAATTTGCTTTTGTTTTAGGTGTGGTTGTTAATAACTGTGAATTTGCTGTCCTTTCACTGTTCATCTTTTTTATCTTCTTTTTCTTAGGTAAGTCCCTTTAATATTTCATATAATAAGGGCTTGGTGATGATGAACTCCTTGAATTTGGTCTTACCTGAGAAGCATTTTATCTGCTCTTCCATTCTAAATGAAAACGTTGCTGGATAGATCAATCTTGGATGTAGGTCTTTGATTTTCATGACTTGGAATACTTCTTTCCAGCCCTTTCTTGCCTGTAATGTCTCTTTTGAGAAATCAGCTGACAGTATGATGGGAACTCCTTCATAGGTGACTGTCCCCTTATCTCTTGCTGCTTCTAGAATTGTCTCTTTCATTTTAACCTTGGCTAATATAATGATGATGTGCCTTGGTGTGTTCCTTCTTGAGTCCAACTTCTTTGGGACACTCTGAGCTTCCTGGATTTCCTGGAAGTCTATTGCCCTTGCCAGATTGGGGAAGTACTCCTTAATTATTTGTTCAAATAAGTTTTCCACTGGTGGCTGTTCCTCTTCCCCTTCTGGTACCCCTATAATTCGGATGTTGGAATGGTTAAAGATGTCCTGGAGGTTCCTAAGCCTCCCCTCATTTTTTTGAATTCTTGTTTCTTCATCCTTTTCTGTTTGGTCATTTTTTTCCTCTTTCTGGTCCACTTTTTTGATTTGAGTCCCAGTTTCCTTTCCATTACCATTGGTTTCCTGTGCATTTCCATTCATTTCAATTAGCTTAGCCTTCATATATTTCTCTAATTTGTGACTATAATCAACCAGTTCTGTGAGCATCCTGATTACCAGTGTTTTGAACTGTGCATCTGAAAGTTTGGCTATTTCTTCATTGCTTAGATTTATCAGCTCCGGGGCTTTGAGTTGTTCTTGAGCCATGTTTTGATCTGTTGGTGCCTGTTACGCACAAGGAGAGGGGCCATTGTGTTTACCAGGGCGGGGCCACCCAGGTTGCAGGTTTGTGATGCTGTATGTGGGGGCGGGGTCAGAGAGGGAGCAATGGGGGTCCTCCCAGTTTTTCCAGTCCGCCTTGCCTCACCGCTTGTCCCCGCCTGCTTCCCCGAGCACAAATGTGTGAGTATGCTGCCCTGCGCCAGTAGCTCGCCCTGAGAGATCTGTCTCAAGCTCTCCTCTTTACTGGTTTATCTGGGTGCAAATGCACAACTGACTGCAGACTGCCAGCAGTGCCTCTTACCTGGGTTCCACCTGTAGCTAGCCTACACCGGAAATGTGCACCCTGGGCTGCCTGTGCACCTGGATCTTTTTTGCCCGACTGGCTCTGCTGCTGGTTTCGCCCCTCTCACCGGTTTGGCTGAGTGGTCTATTATTTCCGGACTCCGTATTCGATTTTTCTGTGTAGTTTGATTATGTTTATTATTGTTAAAACTTTGTTGTTTTTAGATTTGTTTGTGCAAGTACAAAAAGTATTCCCACCTACGCCTCCATCTTGGCAGAAGTCCTCTAAAGTACACTTTTCTGTGTTTTACTCTGCCACCTTATTCACTTAACATAATGCTCCCACTTCCATTCATGCTGTCAAAAAGGGTAAGAGCTCCTTCTTTCTTTCTGCTGTATAGTATTCCATTGTGCAAATGTAGCATAGTTTTTGAGTCCATTCATTTACTGATGGGCACCTAGGTTGCTCCCAACACTTGGCTATTGTAAATTGTTCTGCTATGAACATTGGGGAGCATAGGTAATTTCGGACTGGTGTTTCAGGGTTCCTAGGATATAATCCTAGCAGTAGAATTGCTGGGTCAAAAGGCAGGTCCATTTTTAGCTTTCTGAGGGAATTCCATACTGATTTTCACAGTGGCTGCACCAGTCTGAATTCCCACCAACAGTGCACTAGGGTCCCCTTTTCTCCACAACCTCTCCAACACTTGTTGTTTGTTGCTTTGTTTCTGATGGCCATTCTGACATGCATGAAGTGGTATCTCATTTTGGCTTTAATTTGCATCTCTCTGATACCTAGTGATGTTAAGCATCTTTTCATGTGTCTCTGGATCTTCTGTATGCCCTCCTTTGAGAAGTGTCTGTTCAGGTCCATTGCCCATTTTTTAATTGGGTTGTTTCTCTTCCCATAAAAGTTCTCTACATATTCTGTGATTAAACCCTTGTCTGAGGTATCATTGGCAAATATGCTTTCCCATATGGTTGGTTCTCCTTTTATTTTGGTAGTGTTTTCTTTACCTGTGCAGAAGCTTTTTATTTTTGATGAGACCCCATTTGTTTATTCTTTCCTTTATGTCTCTTCCTCTAGCGGACATATCAGTGAAAATATTCTTGCATGAAATATCTGAGATTTTCCTGCCTATGTTCTCCTCTAGGACTTTAATGGTGTCATAACTTATATTATTCACCTTGAAATTATTTCTGTGTTCAGTGTAAGTTGGTGCTCGAGTTTCCTCATTTTGCACATAGCTGCCCAGTTCTCCCAACATTAATTGTCGAAGAGGCTATTTTTACTCTACTTTATGTTGCTGTAACCTTTATCAAATATTACTTGAACACAGAAACTTGGGTTTATTTCTAGGCTCTCTCTTCTGTTCCATTGGTCCATGTGCCTGTTTTTATACCAGGCAGGATGTTCTGATTACTGTGGCCTTGTAATAAATATAGCTTGGTATCAGGTATTGTGATCCCTCCTACTTTGCTCTTATTTCTCAAAATTGCAGCAGCTATTCTGGGTCATTTATGATTCCATATGAATTTTTGAAGTGTTTCTTCTATGTCTGTGAAATATGCCATTGATACTTTAATGGGTATTGCATTGAATCTTTAACTTGCTTTGGGTAATGTGGACATATTGATGATGTTAGCTCTTCTGATCCATGAACATAGTATACGTTTCCATCTGTTTGTGTCTTCCTTGATTTCTTTCTTTTGTATTGTGCAGTTTTCTTTTTTCTTCTTCTTTTTAATTTAATTGTTGTTCAAGGACAGTTTTCTCTTTTAATCCCATCCCAGCCCACTCCCCCAGTACTCTCCACCTGCCTCCCATTTCTACCCCCCTTAATTATTGTCCATGTGTCCTTTATACTAGTTGCTATAAATCCTTCCCCATTTCCCCTGAAATTCCCTCCCCTCTCCCCTGTGGTCACTGTCAGCCTATTCTCTATTTCAGTGTCTTTGGTTATATTTAGCTTGCTTGTTTGTTTTGTTGTTTAGCTTCCTGTTAAAGGTGAGATCATATGGTATTTCTTTGACTACCTGGCTTATTGCACTCAGCATAATGCTTTCCAGTTCCATCCATGCTGTTGCAAAGGGCAGGAGCTCCTTCATTCCTTCTGCTGCATAGAATTCCATTGTGTAAATATACCATAGTTTTTTGATCCATTCATTTACTGATTGGCACCTAGGTTGCTTCCAACTCTTGGCTATTGTAAATTTTGCTCCTATGAACATTGGGATGCATAGCTTCCTTTGGATTGGTGTTTCAGGGTTCTTAGGTTATAATTTTAGCAGTAAAATTGCTGGGTAAAAAGGCAGGTCCATTTACAGTTTTGTGAGAAAATTCCACACTGTTTTTCATAGTGCTTGTACCAGTCTGCTGTCACACCAACAATGCATTAAGGTCCCTTCTTCTCCAAAACCTCTCCAAAACTTGTTGTTTGTTGCTTTGTCTATGATGGCCATTCTGAACAGTATAAAGTGGTATCTCATTGTGGTTTTCATTTGCATCTCTGTGGTAGGTAATAATATTGAGCACCTTTTCATGTGTCTCTAAATCTTCTGTATGTCCTCCTTAGAGAAATGTCTGTTCAAGTCTTTTGCCCACTTTTTAATTGGATTGTTTGTCTTCTTAGAGTGGAGTCATGTAAGTTCTTTATATATTTTGCAGATTAAACCCTTGTCTGAGGTATCATTGGCAAACATGTTTTCCCATACAGTGGGTTCTCTTTTTATCTTAATACTGTTTTCTTTAGCTGTGAAAAAGCTTTTAATTTTATGAGATCCCATTTGTTTATTTGTTCCTTTATGTCCCTTACTCTAGGGGACATATCAGTAAGAATGTTGCTGTGTGAAATATCTGAGATTTTCCTGCCAATGTTGTCTTCTAAGACTCTAATGGTGTCACAGCTTATGTTTAAGTCTTTTTCCATCTTGAATTTATTTGGGTGTTTGGTGTAAGTCGGTGCTCGAGTTTCATTTTTTTGCACATAGCTGTCCAATTCTGCCAACACCATTTGTTGAAGAGGCTATTTTTACTCCATTTTATGTTGCTGTCTCCTTTGTTGAATATTAAGTAACCAGAGACTTGGGTTTATTTCTGGGCTCTCTGTTTTGTTCCATTGGTCTATATGCCTATTTTTATGCTAGTACCAGGCTGTTTTGATGACAGTGGTCTTTTAATACAGTTTGGTATCAGGTATTGTGATGCCTCCTACTTTGTTCTTTCACAAAATTGCAGCTACTATTTAGGGTCATTTAAGGTTCCATATAAATTTTTTTAATACTATGGCTTTATTGTAAATCTTTTTTTAAAATTTTTTGATTATGCTGTTACAGTTGTTCTACTCCCCCCTTCATTCCCCTCCACCCTACCCCCCCATCCCCCCATTACCCCCCCCTTTAGTTTATGACCATGTGTCTCATTTCCTTTAGATTCTATATTTCCCATGCTATTCTTGCCCCCCCATCTTTTTTCTATCTACTGTCTATGCTACTTATTTTCTGTACCTTCTCCCCCCTTCTCCTCCTCCCACTCCCCTGTTGCTAACCCTCCTTGAGATCTTCATTTCTATGTTTCCACTCCTGATCTAGCTGTCCTTTTAGTTTGCTTTCGTTTTGGGTGTGGTTGTTAATAACTGTGAGTTTGTTGTCCTTTCACTGTTCATGTTTCTTTAAGTTCTTTTTCTTAGATAAGTCCCTTTAACATTTCATATAATAAGGGCTTGGTGATGATGAACTCCTTGAATTTGATCTTATCTGAGAAGCACTTTATCTGTCCTTCCATTCTAAATGAAAGTTTTGCTGGATAGAGCAATCTTGGTTGTAGGTCTTTGGATTTCATGACTTGGAATACCTCTTTCCAGCCCCTTCTTGCCTGTAAGGTCTCTTTTGAGAAATCAGCTGACAGTCTGATGGGGACTCCTTTGTAGGTGACTGTCCCCTTAGATCTTGCTGCTTCTAGGATTCTGTCCTTCATTTTAATTTTGGCTAATATAATTATGATGTGCCTTGGTGTGTTCCTTCTTGGGTCCAACTTCTTTGGGACTCTCTGAGCTTCCTGGATTTCTTGGAAGTCTATTTCCTTTGCCAGATTGGGGAAATTCTCCTTAATTGTTTGTTCAAAAAAGTTTTCCACTGGTGGCTGTGCCTTTCCCCCTTCTGGAACCCCTATAATTCGGATGTTGGAGCATTTAAAGATGTCCTGGAGGTTCCTAAGACTCTCCTCATTTCTTTGAATTCTTGCTTCTTGACTCTTTTCTGTTTGGCCATTATTTGCTTTCTTCTGGTCCACTCCATTGATTTGAGTCCCAATTTCGTTTTCATTGCTATTGGTGTCCTGTGCAATTCCATTCATTTTAATTAGTTTCGCCTTCATATATTTGTCTAATTTGTCAGTATAATCAACCAGTTCTGTGAGGATCCTGATGACCAGTGTTTTAAACTGTGCCTCTGAGAGTTTTGCTATTTCTTCATCGCTTAGATCTATGGGCTCTGGGGCTTTGAGATCTTGCGACATTTTTGGTCTGTTTTGGACCTTTAAGTGTGAGAAGCGGTGCCTTGGACTCCCAGGTCGCTGGGTTGTGACACTGTATGTGGGGGCGTGGTCAGAGCAGGGAAATGGTGACCCCCTCTGCTGTTTCTCACAGCTGGGTGAGGATTAGCATCTTAAGTGGTTCACCTGGGCCAGGCCACTCAGAGTCGCTGGGTTATGTCGCTGTATGTGGAGGTGGGGTCAGAGCAAGGAAATGGCGGTGCCCTCCACTGCCGCTTGCCGCGGGGACCCGCCGGGCCCCGGTCCAACCGCCCGCTCCCTCGCCTGTCCGCCCGAGCACAAATGCGTGACCACAGTCAACACGCAGCACCGCTCCCTCGCTGTCTCCCCCGTGGTCGCTGGCCTGGTGGCTCGCTCGGTCGCTCACTAGGTCCAACCCTGCGCCTGGATTCCGCGCGTCTGGACTCCGCGCCTGAGTCTGGCTGACCCAGACCTCCTGTGCAATCCTGCTTCACCAGCTGCTGGTTTCGCCCCTTACTGGTCAGGCTGAGGAATTTCTTGTTAACGGACTTCCGAAAAGTTCAATTTTCTGTGTTCTGGCTATGTTTTCTGTTGCTAAGATTTAGTTGTCTCTAAACTTGGTTGTGTGAGAAGGCACAGCACATCCACCTATGCCTCCATCTTGGCGGAAGTCCTCCATATAAATTTTTGAAGTGTTTGTTCTATGTCTGCAAAATATGCCATTGGTACTTTAATAGGTATTGCATAGAATCTATGGATTGCTTTGGGTACTATGAACATTTTAATGATGTTAATTCTTTCAATCCATGAACATAGTATTTGTTTTCATTTGTTTGGGCCTTCCTTGATGTCTTTCTTCACTGTTGTGTACTTTTATGCATACATGTCTTTTACCTCCTTGGTTAGGTTTATTCTTAGGTATTTCATTTTTCTTTTTGCTATATCAAAGGAGATATTTTTTTATTTCTGCTTCTGCTGTTTCATTGTTGGTATACAAAAACGCCTTTGATTTCTAGACATTGACTTTGTATCCAGATGTTTTCCAAAATTCATTTATTAGGTCGAGCAGTTTTTGGGTGGAGTCTATAGGATATTCCATGTACCCTATCATGTCATCTGCAAACAGTGACAGTTTTGTTTCCTCCTTTCTGATTTGGATGCCTTTTATTTTTTTTTCTTGTCTGATCACTGTGGCTAAAACTTCCAATACTATATTGAATAGAAGTAGTGAAAGTGGATAACCTTGTCTTGTTCCTGATCTTAGTGGAAAAGCTTTTAGTTTTTGCCCATTGAGTATGATGTTAGCTGTATGTCTCTCATATATGGCCTTTATTATGTTGAGGAGAGCTCCCTCTATTCCCTCTTTTCTGAGTGTTTTTATCATAAATGGGTGTTGTGTCTTATCAAAAACTCTTTCTGCATCTATTGATAAGATCATGTGATTTTTTGTCTTTGCTTTTGTTTATGTGATGTGGTACATCTATTGATTTGTGAATACTCTACCATCCTTGCATCCCTTGGATAAATCCCACTTGATCATGGTGTATGATCTTTTTAAAGTATTGTTCGATGTGGTTTGCCAATACTTTCTTTAGGAATTTAGCATCTATGTTCATCAGCAATACAAGCCTGAAGTTTTCTACTTTGTTGTGTCTTTATCTGGTTTTGGAATTAGGATGATGCTGGCTTCATAAAAAGAGTGTGAGAGTCTTCCATAATTTTGGATTTTTTTGGAATGGTCTGTGAAGAATAGGGGTTAGCTCTTCCTTAAATGCTTTGCAGAATTTTCCTGTGCAACAATCCTGTTCAGGGCTTTTGTGTGTTGGGATTTTTCTTATTACTGTTTCAATTTCATCTGCTGTTATTGGGCTGTTCAGGCTTTCTGATTCTCTTTCATTGAGTTTTGTAAGATTATATTTTTCTAGAAGTTTGTCCATTTCACCTAGGTTTTTACATTTCTAGGCATACAGTTCTTTATAGTAACTTCTTACAATCCTTTGTATTGGACTGTAAAACAGATTACAATCTGTGGTGTCAGTTGTAATCTCTCCTCTTTCATTTCTGATTGTGTTTTTTTGGGTCTTCTCTCTCTTTTTTTCTTCATGAGCCTGCTTAAAGGCTTGTCTATTTTGTTTATCTTTTCAAAAAACAGCTCCTGGATTCGTTGATCCTTAGAATTGTGCTTTTAGTCACTGTGTCATTTAATTCTGCTCTGATCTTGGTTATTTCCTTCCTTGTACTTGCTCTGGGTTGTCTTTGTTGTTGTTCCTCAAGTTCTTGTGCACGTAGGGTTAGGTTATTTGTTTGAAATGTTTCTATCCTTTTTAGGTAGGCCTGTACTGCTATGAACTTCCCTTTCAGGACTGCCTTCACTGTGTCCCATACGTTTGGGTTGTCATGAGTTCATTTTCATTTGTTTCCAGAAACTTTGACTTCTTCCCTAATTTCATTCTTGACCCATTCATTGTTTAATAGCATGCCATTCAATCTCCATGAGTTTGAGTGTTTTAGGTTTTTTCCCTTGTGGATGGTTTGTAGTTTCATTCCTCTGTGGTAGGAGAAAAGGCTTGGAATGACTTCAATTTTCTTTAATTTGTTGAGTCTAGTTTTGTGTCCTATCATGTGGTCTATCTTTGAAAATATTCCATGTGCATTTGAAAAGAATGTGTATTTAGCTTCTTTGGGATAAATGGCTGTCACTCTCATATATATATATATATATATATATATATATATATATATATATATATATATATATATATATCAGTTAGGTACATAGATCTAGGGCATTGTTAAATGCCACAATATCTTTGTTGATATTTTGTGATATTTTGTTTGGAACATCTGTCCATTTTTGACAATGGGATGTTAAAATCCTGTACTATATTTTGTTGCTGTCAATACCTTTTTGAAGTCCTCTAAATTTTCTTTATGTATTTGGGTGCCCCTATGTTCTGTGCATATATATTTTCAATGTTTATGTCTTCTTTGTAGATTCTTCCCTTGAGTATTATGAAGTCACCTTCTGGGTCTCTCTTTATGGCCCTTTTTTTGAAGTCTATTTTGCCTAATATGAGTATTGCTACCCCAGCTTTTTATCCTGTCCATTTCCTTGGAAAATTTGTTTCCAGGCCTTCACTTTAAGTCTATGTAAGTTTTTTGTCCTGAGGTGGGTCTCTTGTAGGCAGCATATGTGTGGGTTATGCATTTTTATCCATTCAGCTATTCTATGACTTTGATAGGAGCATTTAATCCATTTATCTTTAACATTATTATTGATAGATACTTATTAATTGCCATTTTCAAACCTGTATTCCTTCTCTCTCTCTTTTCCTTTCTTTCCTTAAACCAGTCCATTTAGCATCAGTTGCAGAGCTGGTTTACTGTAGTTGCAATCTTTGAGCATTTTTTTTTTCTGGGAAGCTCCTTATTTGGCCTTCTATCTTCACTGAGAGCTTGCTGGGTAAAGTTGCCTTTCTTGCAGGTCTCTGGTTCTCATTACTTGGAATATTTCTTGCCATTCTCTTCCAGCTTGGAACGTCTCCACTGAGAACCTTAATGGGGCTCCACTGCTAACCTTAATGGGGCTCCCTTGTAGGTTACTTTCTGTTTCTCCCCTGCTGCCTTTAAGATTCCCTTTGTCTTGGAATTTTATCATTTTAATTATGATGTGTTGAAGTGGGCCTCTCTGGTTTCCAGTGTTTCCTGGATTTGTGTGCCTTTTTCTATCATCAAATTATAGAAGTTTTCCCTGGCAGGTATAGCTCAGTGGATTGAGGATGGGCCTGTGAAACAAAGAGTCAATGGTTGGATTCCCAGTCAGGGTACATACCTGGGTTGCAGGCCAGGTTCCCAGTAGGGGACACATGACACGCCACCACACATTGATGTTTCTCTCCAACTTTTTCTCCTTCCCTTCCTCTCTCTCTAAAAATAAACAAAAATATTTTTTAAAAAATTTAGAGAAGTTTTCCATCATGACTTTGTTTGTTTGTTTCTTTGTTTGTTTTTAATTTTATTTAGTCATTTTTAAGTACAGTTTTTTGTCTATTTCTCCCATCCCAGCCCCCCCGCCCCGTCTCCCCACCTCCCTTCCATCCCCCCCCCCAGTCCTCATCCCTGTGTCTTTCATACTTGTTCCTCAAAATTTCTCCCCATTTTTCCCCTTAAATTCCCTACCCTCTCCCCTCTGGTCACTGCCCACTTGTTCTCTATTTCAGTGTCTTTGTTTTTATTCTGTTTGCTTGTTTGTTTTGTTATTTAGCTTCCTGTTAAAGGTGAGATCATATGGTATTTGTCTTTCAATGCCTGGCCTATTTCACTCAGCACAATGCTTTCCAGTTTCATCCATGTTGTTGCAAAGGGTAGGAGCTCCTTCTTTCTCTCTGCTGCATAGAATTCTATTGTGTATATGTACCACAATTTTTTGATCCATTCATTTACTGATGGGCACCTAGGTTGCTTCCAACTCTTGGCTATTGTAAATTGTGCTGCTATGAACATTGTGGTGCATAGGTTCTTTGAAATTGATGTTTCAGGATTCTTAGGATATAATCCTAGCAGTGGAATTGCTGGGTCAAAAAGCAGGTCCATTTTTATTTTTCTGAGAAAACTCCATACTGTTTTCCATAATGGTTGTACCAGTCAGCAATCCCACCAACAGTGAACTAAGGACCCCTTTTCCCCACACCCTCTCCAACATTTGTTGTTTGTTGCTTTGTTTATGATAGCCATCCTGACTGGTGTAAAGTGGTATCTCATTGTGGTTTTAATTTGCATCTCTCTGATAGCTAACAATATTGAGCATCTCTTCATGTGTCTCTGGATATTCTGTATGTCCTCCTTGGAGAAATGTCTGTTTAAGTCCTTTGCCCATTTTTTAATTGGGTTAGATGTCTTCCAAGAGTGGAGTCATGTAAGTTTTTGTATATTTTGGATATTAAACCTTTGTCTGAGGTATCATTTGCAAATATGTTTTCCCATACAGTTGGTTGTCTTTTTAATTTAATACTGTTTTCTTTAGCCATGCAGAAGCTTTTTATTTTGATGAGATCCCATTTGTTTATTCTTTCCTTTATATTCCTTGCTCTAGGGGACATATCAGTAAAAAAGTTGCTGCATGAAATATCTGAGATTTTCTTGCCAATGTTCTCCTCTAGGACTTTAATGGTGTCACGGCTTATATATAAGTCTTTTATCCACCTTGAATTTATTTTGGTGTATGGTGTAAGTTGGTGCTCAAGTTTCATTTTTTTTGCACGTAGCTGTCCAGTTCTCCCAACACCATTTGTTGAAGAGGCTATCTTTACTCCATTTTATGTTACTGCCCCCTTTCCTAATATTAATTTACTGTAGAAAGTTGGGTTGATTTCTGGGCTCTCTGTTCTGTTCCATTGGTCTATGTGCCTGTTTTTATGCCAGTACCAGGCTGTTTTGATTACAGTGGCTTTGTAATACAGTTTGATATCAGGTATTGTGATCCCTCCTACTTTGTTCTGCTTTCTCAAAAGAGCAGCTGCTATTCGGGCTCGTTTATGATTCCATATAAATTTTTGAAGTGTTTGTTCTATGTCTGTGAAATATGCCATTGGTACTTTAATAGGTATTGCACTGAATGTGTATATTGCTTTGGGTAGTATGGACATTTTGATGATGTTAATTCTTCCAATCCATGAACAAGGTATACATTTCCATTTGTTTGTGTCTTTCCTGATTTCTTTCTTCAGTGCTGTGTAGTTTGCTGCATACAGGTCTTTTACCTTCTTGGTTAAGTTTATTCCCAGATATTTTATTTTATTTTTGTTTTTGCTGTATCGAATGAAATTTTTTCCTTGATTTCTGCTTCTGCTGATTCATTGTTAGTATACAAAAATGCCTTTGATTTCTAGACATTGACTTTGTATCCGGCTGTTTTCCAAAATTCATTAATTAGTTTGAGCAGTTTTTGGGTAGAGTCTATAGGATTTTCCATGTACACTATCATGTCATCTGCAAACAGTGACAGTTTTGCTTCCTCCTTTCCTATTTGGATGCCTTTTATTTCCTTTTCCTGCCTAATCGCTGTGGCCAAAACTTCTAATACTATATTGAAAGAAGTGGTGAAAGTGGACATCCTTGTCTTTTTCCTGATCTTAGTGGAAAGTCTTTTAGTTTTTTCCCATTGAGTATGATATTGGCTGTAGGTCTCTCATAAATGGCCTTTATTATATTGAAGAATGCTCCCTCTATTCTCACTTTGCAGAGTGTTTTTATCATAAATGGGTGCTGTACCTTATCAAAAGCTTTTTCCGCGTCTATTGATACGATCATGCATCATGACTTTTTCAAATAGGCTTTCTATATCTTGCCCATCTTCTTCTCCTTCTGGTGTACTTATTATACAAATATTATTACACTTCACATTGTCCTGCATTTCTCTTAATCCTCCTTTGTTTTTTTCTAATCCTTCTTTTCTTTTTCACTCTTTCTGGGTGTTTTTTTCTACTTTGTCCTCTAACTCACTGATCTGACCTTCTGCTTCATCAATTCTGCTTTTGATTTCTTCTACTGTGTTCTTCAGCTCAGAAATTGTACTCATTTTTTCTTGTCCATTGTTGATAGTTTCCATTTCCTTTTACATGTTGATATAGTTTGCAATGAGTTCATTGTAGTTTCCCTCTAGTTTCTGGTAATTCACTGTGAGCTTGATAACCATAGCTCTGAACCCAATATCTGATAGTTGAATTCCCTCTATTTCAGTTAGCATTCTTTCTGAGTCTTCCTCCTTTCTATCATTTGGTGATTGTTTCTTTGTTTTCTCATTGTTTGTGAGGCTCTTCTTCTTAGCCTCTGCTTCTTAAATTGATCTGTTTTGGCTCCATGGGTTTATGTTGTGAACTTCTGTGGTAGAATACCAGTGAGATTTAGTGGTGTGGTCTCCTTGATCTCCCAAGCTCACTGGTTTGGGGCTGTCATTTAAGTTGGCTCTGTGTTTGTCTTTGGGTTTAGATTGTTGTTGGGTGTTTCTTTGCTGGGTCCTTCCCACTAGCTGGTTAACTGAGGGTCACTCTGTTCACCACCTCTTGTATTTTGTTGCGCTAGTGTAGGCAGGTTGTGTTGAAGCTGGTTCTTCTGTGTGTACAAGGTTTCGTGGATTCTACCTTACTCTGTACGTTTTTTGTTCTGAATAATTTCTTCACTATTTAGTTGTATTTCCAGGTAAATCCTGGATTGAGTTTTGTGTGGTTTCCATTCCTTCCTTCACCATTTTCTGTTGTTATCTGTTGGCAGTTCCTTTGTTGTTGGGTTTCATCTTCTAGTGCATATCCTGGTATTCACAGCTTCCACCTACTCTTTTTTGTAATCAGTTGGAGGGGGACTGAAAAATGGTTTAAGACAGCAAGAAAATGTTCTATGATATTTACAGTAGCATTCAGTAGAGAAAAGATAGGAGATACTTTGGCTATGTATAGTGTTAACTGTGATATTCCACCCAATTAGCCACTTTTGAGAAAGGATGAAGAGAAGATAAGACTCTTGTTGGGCAGGTAAGGGTTGTGAATTGGATCTAGAAGGCAGTGAGGTTGTGGGAAGTCAGATTCTGAGGTAAGGTGAAGTAAAGGATAGTAAATAGGTGTAGTGTGTGAGAATAGATTAGCCACTATATTAATAGAGTTCAGGAAACCCTGAAGTGGGATAAGATCTGGGAGGGGTGTTGTGTAGTATTTACAATTGTATGGAACTGCTATTATTTACAATAATATTAGAGCAACAATCATATGAAAGAATCTATGTGATGTCAATATCAGGAATAGGGAGTATAGGACCTTGAGTAGTGTGCTAGTGGAGCACAAGTGAAGTGAAGGACAGTGAATCTGCAATACACTGTGGAAGAGAGAACAGGGGACACGTGTCAAAGAATACAATATAACCATCCAAGCAAAGAAGACTACACAGAAAGAAGAGGAATACAAAAATACTATTGAAATAAAAGACGTAAGAATAATGAAAAATAATAATACAAATATACAATAACTTGCAGGTTCTCTGTAATAGCAAAGTGAAATTTGTTGCACTGTCTCAGCTGTTGTGATTCCCCCTTTTGGGGTCCAATTCTGATCTTTTCACAGTTCCAGGGTTTTGTGGGGTTTTTTTGTCTCATTTGTGGGTATTTAAAAAATTAAAAAAGAGAGAGAAGCAGAAGAAGGAAGAAAGAAGAGATAATATTGGAAAGAAAGGAAGAAGTAATAAAACAAGAAAGAAGAGAGAGGAAGAAGGAATTGAGAGATAAACAAATAATAAAAATTAAAAATAAAAAATTACTTAAAAAAGAAGCCTCTTGGTGGTTTCAAACTGGCCACACTATTTTTTTCTGGTCTTCCTGTCTGCAGCAGGCTGAGGGGCTTTTCACCCTTCCCAATCAGCACTCAGTCAGTCTCGCGCCATAGCTATTCTCTTGCCTCTCCACTGGGGCCCTGGGTGAGGAGAGGAATCCAGGCCTTCTCAGAGAGCACTTTCCCCAGGTTGCCAGTTTTGAGTGCATGTAGAGCCTCCCTCACCCCCTTGGAAGCACTGACCATCTGGGTGGGAGGAGGCCAGAGTGATTTCTGCAGGAGAATTTCCCAAAGAGTGTTTTCTCACTTTTTCTTTTTGAGAAATTCCTCCTACTCAAGCCTGCCACTCAGTACAGCAGCTTGGCCTCTTGCACAGCCCAATTCTCCAGCCATACCAGAGACTATTGGGGTCAGGGCCTGTCATGGCAGGGCTCTCATCTCTCCCCAATTGGCATCCACAGACTTCGTGGGTGCCCACAACCCCTGTATGTTTGCCACTTAGTCCTTATTCCTCTCTCTCCAACTTCAAGGAACCAGGTCTTTGGTGGTGCTGCTCAAACCTCGTTTGGCTGGGGAGAAAGCAGCCGACCCAGCTCTCTCCCAAGAATTCTGTGAGAGAGGCAGTGGTCACCAGGCCTGGGGCTTCAGCCACCCTGGTCCCTGTGCTGGTCCCTGGGACCTTATTGTCTCGAAGCACTCTCCTTACTTTCTGGTTTTTCAGTGTCTGCTACAATTTTCGGTCTCTTATCTTCATATATGCCTGGGTACTGTTGGCTATTTGCTCTGTTCCTCTGTAGATTGGCTTGGTTTTTCTCCCATGTGTAGGGGGAAGTGGAATCTGCTTCCTCCTACCTTGCCACCACCTTCCTCACATTTTTTGGCTTTAGAAGCCAGGTAACAGCAAAGTGCCTTGGACCCAGGTATCATTAAGTCCTTCTGACTGGAATATCAAGGCTGACCTCTCCATTTCAATGCTGTGCCTGGAAATGTTCTCTTTCTGAATGTTAGGAATTGCATGCAGAAGCAGAGTACTCATTTGAGGCCATTGACCACATGTGGCTTTCATTGAAATTGTATTATCCATAATAATGTTCAAAATCCCAAATAGAATACATTTCCCCTAATCCCTTCTTCTGTATCTAGAAAGGTTTTATTAAATGGTAAGAAGTACAGAGCCCATGTCTAGTATGTATTTATCATATATTGAATGAATGGCTGAAGGAGAGAAGTGGACCAGACAAAGGTTATACATCCCTGTAACTAGTGAGAATATAGACGATTAAGAAGACCATAGTATGTGCCCAAAATCAAAGTTGTAGTCAGTGGCAGACCTACAGGGACCAGAAGGACATTCCACCAGCAGAACTATCTAATTTGCCTCTCAGAGACATCATTTTGATCCTCAGTTCCCTGTAGTTCTGGACTGTGTCCTGAAGTCTAAGGAGACCTTGGTAAAGGCAGGCCCCTTATTTCACCATAGACTCATATCACCATGTCAGGTGGAGAGTAAACTTATAAAGACATTTCTCAGGCAAACTGACCGTACATAGAAAATGCACATTTCACTTTGATATTAGAAGCATCAATTGTGGAATTTTTGTTCTGATGAGATAATAAAGGATCAGGGTCTGCTGACATTCTTATGTATATTTAATATTACTTAACATGAATCCTGAATAAGGTAAATCAATTTAAATATCAAATACTTTAGTATACATTGGAATCTAAGACCACTCAGCCATAATTGAGCCAGGGTTTCTCTTTTCTCTATCTGATGCTGGGTGGAACTTCTCTACAACATGATCAGTCTCAACAGCAGACTAATTTTTTTCACTGTGCAGAGGAGGAGAAGAGAACTGGTTTCCATCCTGAATCACCACCACCGTCATTCACCAAAGAGAATGTAAAGAATCAAATTGATTGAATAGTTGCAAAGGGAAGCAAGAAAAAAACGGCTTCAGAAAAATCCATTCTAACACTAGATGAAGCAACTAAAGCCTCTTAACACTGAGGCACTGCAGGATGAAATATAAAGGGACAAGAAAAGAGATATGGTCTTCTATGCCCTGACTCCAAGAAAAATTACATAGGGACATATGTCTAACACAAGTAATGCAAGGATTTGTTTTTTCAGTACCAAATAAATACAGGTGGATAGAAAGTAAGGATTCATCACCTGAAATTATATATCCCTCTCCAGAAGTACTGATTGTTAGCGTTGTTATTTATATGATGATGTTGTTTTATTCATTTTCATATACTCAAAACATATACAAATACAGTTAGAAAGGAAATTTTATTATTATATCTAGTTATACTATATTTTGGCTCTTTTTATTTTAGAGATTTGGGGAGTAATTAAATACAAACCTGTCCCATTTAGCTACACTTGTCCCATAATCTTCTATGTAATAAATGGCTGATGTTTTCTGAAAGGTTCACAGTTGTTGCATGCAATGTCTTTTCACTACCAATAATACAAATTGTGTCATGTTGAATGATCTTTTTAAATCTCCTTTGGATAGGTACTCATTTTTGCCATTAATATTCCCTAAACAGGAGAGAGAAGATGGTGACAGAGTAGGATAGAGTGGATTCCATTTCCCCTGTACACTTGGGAGAAAATCCTGGCTGATCTATGGAGGAACAGCACAAACAGCCAACAGTTTCCCAAAATATATGAAAATAAGAGAGCAGAAATTGTAGCGGACACTAAAAAACCAGATAGTAAGGAGGACGGAGAGGGTTTCAGGAACCAGAGCAGAGACAGGAGCACCAGCAGTCTCCGCCAGTGCCCAGCACCTAGCACCTGGCAGGTGTACCATAAACTCTTTGGGAGCCCCAGGCCTGCCACAATGTCCTAGGGAGAAAGCTAGGTCATCAGCTCCCTCCCTCCCCGGCCAAACAAGTTTGGACAATACCGAGAGAGATTTGTTTGCTTGAGGTTGCAGAGAGGGTAATAAGGACAAAGGGCCATGATCAACCGAGGAGTCTGTGGTCATCAGCTTGGGAGAATTGAAAGGTGCAATGTCAGGCTGTGACTCAGATAGTCACTGGTCTACATGGGGGACTGGGCTGTGCTGAGCAGCAGGCTTTCTTAAGGAGAAATTTTTTGGAAAGTAAACTGAAGGATTCTCCTGTGACAACAATTTGGCCTGCTCCCGACCCAGCATGACAGAGACCCTGAGGTTGGGCTGAAGGCCTTGCATTTCCCCACAGAACTGGGAAGGGTCTGTGCCCAAACCCAGCTGACCCAGGCAGACTGGCCTACATGTGCATGCCCCCACCACACCTCATGGCGATGACCCCCATGGAAACAGTGCTATGAAGAGGACCTAGATGCCCTGTGTAGGACGCTGGGGAGAGATGCCAGGTTTGCTCTTGGGAGAGCGCTCCGAGAAAGACTACACAAATTGCCACTCAGCCTGCTAAAGCCAGAGAGACCAGAAAAATCAGTTTGGCCAGTTTGAAACCAATAAGAGATGGGGTTTTTTGTTTGTTTGTTTTCTTTTGTTTTTAAGTAATCATTTTTATCTTTTTAATTTTATTATTGTTTTATCTTTCAGTACCTTTTTCCTCTCTTTTCTTCTTTCTTGTTTTATTCCTTCTTTCTTTCTTTTCAAAATTGTCACTTCTTTCACCCTTCTCCTGCCTTTTTTTTTTTTTCTTTTACTCACAGGTGACACAAAAAACTTGGAACTGCGAATAGACCAGAGATGGACCCAAAGAGGGGGCATCCCAACAGTAAATACAGAGAGACAAATTTCACTTTGCTATAGCAGAGAAGCTACAATTTGCTGCATATTTCTATTATTATTTTTTTACATTATTCTCACATCTTTTATATTTTAATAGTATCTTTGTCTTCCTCCTCTTTCTGTATAGGCTTCTTTACCTTGGTTGGTTATATTGTATCATTTGACTGGTGTCCCCTGTTCTTTCTTTTATACTGTATTGGTAATTTACTGTGCTTCACTTCACTTGTGTTCCTTTAGCACACTACTCAAAGTTCTATACCTCCTATCTATGTTATCCGGATCACATAGAGTCTGTCATATGATTGTTGCTCTAATATTATTGTAAATAATAGCTGTTCTATACAACTGTAAATACTTCACAACATAACTCCTGGATCTTAGCTCACTTCAGTTTCTTGAACTCTATTCCTGTAGTGGTTAACTCTATTGTCTCACACATTAAAACTATTTATTATTCTGTACTCTCACCTGCCGCAGCCAGCTGCAGCAAGGGTGGTCGTGAGGCTGAGCGAGGGACTGAATAAAGGAGAGGACCAAATGCTCTGCTGGCATAAGGCAAGTTTATTGTGCAGTCTTCAGGCTTAAATACAATCTTGAGTACATCGAGGACAAAGGAGAAGCCTTCTGGCACGTAGCTCACTTCCTTGACCTACAAAGTTTATCTCTTCCCTTAGAGTCCGGACGTTCCCAAGCTAACATACTTTCCGGGTACATGACGCACAGGCCAAAGATATGAGTTGATTGGAAAGGAGAGGCGGCTAGTTTCTCAAGGGGTCAGAAAACAGTCACAACCCAGGACAGCCCCAAGGCCGGAAACCAGACCCAGATACCACGCCTGCGGTGCAGGACCCTATCCTCGACCCCTCACAGGCCTCCTGGGCTCCAACATCTCCCCCTTTTTTATTTTATATAACATAGTGGAACCTCGTTTTGGTCATATCCAATTTCTGCCGCTTTAGATTGACGTATAAGCCGTTGATTTGGCTTAAAAATACACTCAGAAACAAAAATCACAAACTAGACATAGAAACACAGACACTGACATAGCCGTAACAAACAAAGACTGACACCGGCATAGACATAGTTTCTCTTCTCACACAAGTGAACCTAATTTCCTCTCACACAGGCAAACCGCGGTTCTCACGCATCTAAACTAAAAGTGACCTAGTCACTACTCCCGAGGGCGTCCCCTCCTTTGGGAGCCCCTGGGTGGACTTCCGGCAACGTCTCGCCTTACCACTTCAGGGTCAAACAGTCTAGACTTCTAAACCAAATGCAAAAGAGGATCCTCATTACTTACATTTGCTCGAGCAGCTCACATTCAAGGAGGAATTAAGACGGTTGGTTAAAATACAATCGTGACAGGTAAGATTATACATGGTATTCTGGACAAGCCACAGATCCCCTGCAATAAACGCGAAGGGGTCAGGTACACAAGCTATGACAGATACATATTTCTGGGTTCCGTCTACGGAGATAGCGTCTTGTGTTCCTATATGCATCTAAACTACTTGTCTCTTGGCTATGGTGACATATTGGAGGGAGGCGACAGCCTTCCAAAGCATCGTCTGATAGGTCCGATTATTCTTTGTCCATATTCCATACAGCAGGTTCAGGGGCCTGTAGGTCCTTTTTCGGTAATCACTCCAGTCACAAATTCCTTGATCACAAACAGTATGGTTAAGATGGCAAATTCTCCATGCCAGGCCCCACTGGCTCTGAGAGGGCATTCTCTGCTTGCATACCGGGATGTCAGGAGGAGGGGACCCCTCGTTAACAGTAGTGGTGCTCACATTTCTATGAAGATAAAGCATGTCTACACCCCAATGAGATCCATCAGTGAAATTACCATCCCAATCAGTATACCTGGAGATAAGGGTACCGTTTCCTGGGGTCGAAGAAAAGCAAATGGGTTGAGTAGTAGACAAGCCGGTATAATTATACTTAGCTGACACGGGCAAGATATGCCCGAAAGATGGCGGGCCTAAGACCTGGGTATTGTTTACATAAATAGGCACAAAATCATTGTCCTCCCAAGTAACTGGATGCAGGACGGGAGAATTGGGAAGGAAGGCCCAGTATTCTTCAGCCTTCACTTGAGTTTTCAGTATCCACAGGAGGCTCAAGATCAGCGCCAACTGCTGGAGTCTCCTCTGGGCTCTCCAGTTCCTCAGTAACATGACCGCGAGTCTTCTCTGGAGCTTCTTTATCTTGCTCTTGGGCATGGCGGACACACCTCTCGGGCAACCACCGTGGGTACTCAGCGTCTGTGGGAAAAACACAAACATGCCCTCGGCCCCAAACTAGTACCGGGTCAGGGCCATGTCGAGACCCATCTATGGGGTCTTTCCAAAATACTTGAGGGTAGTTCCGGATGCGCGGCCCCCAGTGTCTGTCCGCTGCAGAGCGCCCATCCGAATCTAAAGTTAAGAAATTTAAAACAAATAAGGAATGAGATACAAGCAGTTTTGGAGAGTGGGGGCTATACCATCTCCCCCCTTTTAGTTTAGCAAATTGTTGTTTGAGAGAAAGGTGTGCTCGTTCGATGACTCCTTGTCTTTGAGGGTTATGAGGGATACCTGTTTTATGAAGGATTTGAAAGGAAGCACAGAAAAAGGCGAAGGCTTTACTGGTATAGGCAGGGGCGTTGTCGGTCTTCAAAATTTTGGGGATACCAAGTACTGAAAAGCAAGATAGTAAATGAGAGATTACATTGCGAACGTTTTCTCCTGATAGAGGGGAGGCAAAAAGGAAATGAGAACAAGTATCAATAGTGACATGTAGATATTGAAGTGTGCCAAAGGAGGGGCAATGCGTAACATCCATCTGCCAGAGATCATTAGGCTTGAGACCTCGGGGGTTAACACCAAAATGGGGCACTGGAAGCAGCTGAGAACAGGTTGAGCACGACTTAACAATCTGTCGTGCCGCCTCTCGGGTAAGCTGAAATTGATACCGAAGAGATCGGGCAGATTGGTGGTGAAGGGCATGGGATTGTTGAGCACGTTGCTGCTGCGAAAGAAAGACGTGAGTATGGGAGTCTGCGAGCGCATTCGATGTCGCCAAAGGTCCTGGAAGAGATGAATGTCCCTGAAGGTGACTAACAAAGCAGGGGGCTTTTCGCTGTCGAAGTAATTGTTGGATGGAGTGAAATAACTGGAGAACTGTACGATTAGAAGTTGTGATTAAAGGGACAGTTTCTAAAACAGTTAACGCATGGACAATATATTGACTGTCAGAATAAAGATTAAAAGGTTCAGGGATAAGGAGGAAGGCCTGATGAACAGCAAAGAGTTCGACTTCTTGAGCAGAACTGGAGGCGACCTGCCAAATCTGGGATTTTTCTGGGGTGACTAGAACAGCGCGTCTATTAGATGAACCATCTGTGAATAAATTGACGGCGGAAGTCAAAGGGATGAGGGAGAGATTTCTGGGAAAGATAAAATGGGCTTGAGAGGCAAAATGCAAAATCTTGTCTTTCGGGAAATGATGAGAGACCTGTCCTGAAAAGCCTTCAAAGGCCAATGGAAAAGAATCATTCATGTTTATTAGCCAGGAAAACTGTTCGGAAGTATATGGTATGACTATAACAGGAGGGTCTCGTCCTAAGATTTGGATAGACACTTTGCGTCCCTGCTGAACTCTCTCGGCTATTAACGAGGTATAAGAGGCAAGTGCCTTCTTTGGCGTTGCCGGGCCGTGAATCCACTGGAGTACCCCATGTTGGTAGAGAGCTTCTGTCGGGGTGATAGAAGAAGGTATTATTAACAAGGACCAAGGTTGTGAAATATTACAGTAAGACAATTGGGCGGACTGAAGAGCATCTTCTACCAGCCGTAGGGCCTGCCGTGCGCTCGGGGTGAGCGCTCGAGGAGAGGCAGGATTGGAATCTCTGTTAAGCAAAGTAAAAAGAGGCTTAAGGTCGCCGGTGGTAAGTTTCAAAGATGGGCGTATCCAGTTGATTTCTCCTAGTAGGGTCTGAAAATTATGCAAAGTCTGCAGGTGCGAAGTATCAATCTGCAATTTTTGAGGCGAAAAAGTTAGGGGCTTAAGTTGGTATCCAAGATAGGAGTAAGGGTAAGCATTTTGGATCTTATCAGCTGCTATTTGCAGACCGAAAACGGCTAAGTCTTGTTTCATCCTGGAAAATGCTAAAATCAAAAGGTCATGATTGGAGTGCGCTAGCAAGATATCATCCATATAATGAATGACTAAAACTGAGGGGAACTCATCTCGTGTTCCCTGAATAGCTTGTTGCACAAACTTTTGACACAAGGTAGGACTATTAGCCATACCCTGAGGTAAAACTTTCCATTGAAATCTTAACATTGGTTCCCGAAGGTTAGTGGAGGGAACACTAAAAGCAAATCGCTGACAATCAGAAGAGAACAGTGGAATAGTATAAAAACAGTCTTTTAAGTCAATCACAATCTTATAAGTAGATGGAGGGATGGCAGCAGGAGATGGAAGTCCAGGCTGCAACGCACCCATGGGAAACATGGAAGCATTTACTTTTCTTAAATCTTGAAGCAGCCTCCACTCTCCTGACTTCTTTTTGATAACAAATATAGGAGAATTCCATGGTGACGTGGAAGGTTCAATATGTCCGGCAGCAAGCTGCTCCTGCACCAGCTTTCTAGCTGCCTCTAGTTTCTCTTGAGTAAGCGGCCACTGATCTACCCATATAGGGATATCATCTTTCTATGAAATAGGGTCAGCGCATGGGGCAGGAGCGTCAATGGCCGCTAGGAAAAAGACTGGACAGGGGTCTCAGGTTGCCAAAGGACAAGTCCCATCTGTTCCATAATGTCTCTTCCCCACAAATTGACAGGTAAACGAGGAAGTATATAAGGCTGAAAGGTTCCCTGCGCTCCCTCGTCATTATTCCATTTCAAAATGGCTGAACTCTGATATGGGGAGGTGGACTGTCCCACTCCCTGCAGAGCAGTGGAAGTGGGATGGAGTGGCCAGGAGCTAGGCCAATGCTCAAATGCAATAACAGAAATATCAGCTCCAGTATCTAGAATTCCTTTAAAAATTTTTCCGTTAATGGTCAAATTATACTCAGGTCTTTCCATTTTTATGGTCTTCAATAAAAAGGCATCGGTGGACCCAAACCCTAACGCTCCTCGGTATGGTTGCATGTAAGCTTTGTTCTGATTATCTATATAAGGGAGGAGCAATAGCTGAGCCACACGAGTGCCGACAGGTAAATTAATTATATGTTGTTCAGTTTTGGCCATAATTCTTATTTCTCCAGTATAATCGGCATCAATGACTCCTGGCGAGACCGTCAAACCCTTCATTGTAAATCTACTTCTTCCTAATATTATCCTTACAGTTTTTTCAGGTAGGGGTCCAAAGACATGGGTTGGTAACGCTTGCATCCCCATGTCAGGAGTTAAGACGACATGTTCTGCAAGGCAAAGGTCCAGTCCGGCGCTCCCTGGGGTTGCACGTCGGAGCTCGGATATAGTTGTTTTTGCTCCGGCCCCAGCAGATGGCTGGAGGTTGCTATTGCCCCGTATATTTGTTGCGGGGCCCGAGGCTGGCCCCTCTTGTCGTTTCCCGACTGAGTAAGTAATCTTCCTTCCTTATCTTTCTTAGAATGACATTCATTAGCCTAGTGATTACCGCGTCGACACCGTGGGCATAAGCCGGGAGACTTCCTTCGACTGGTGACAGGTGCATTAGGATTATTAGAGTTGGAGTCTCGGCACTGTCTCGCAACATGGCCCATCTTTCCACAAACATAACAGCTGCCTGGTGGTCCTGGTTTTCTCTTTCCTTTTCCCTTGATAGTTAGAAACTCATTAACTGTCTGTCCCTTAAGGGCAGCAGCTAGAGTTATTCCTTGAATATAACCTGGTCCAATGTCTGCGCACAACTTGATATAATCATTCAGCGTAGCTCTGCCCTTCCAAGGCCGCATTGCCGCCTGACAAGCGGCGTTAGCATTCTCAAAGGCCATTTCTCTTACTACTATAGTGGCGGCTTCGGGCTCACCAATAACACGCTGAGTAGCGGTAAGAAGGCGGGCTACAAAATCTTGGAAGGGCTCGTCAGGGCCCTGCCGAATCTTGGACAATTCTTCTTTTCTCACTCCTGTTTTAGGTAACTTCTTCCATGCCGTGGAGGCAGACCAGCGGATATAATCATATGCTTGGGGGTGGAAATTGAGTTGTTGCTGGGTATCTGCAAAATTTCCCGTTCCTGCTAATTGTTCATATGTTATTCCAAGCCTGCGAGCAGCTTCAGACCTAGCTTGTCGCTCACAGCTCTCATGATATTCAGCAAGCCATAACAAATAATCACCCCCAGTTAACACTGCCTTACACATAGTTTTCCAATCTTGTGGGGGAAGAGCAAGGCTCGCGATTGTTTCCATGGTAGCAATGGTGAAGGGGGCGGTAGCCCCATATTGGGCACAGGCTAATTTTAACTCCTTCAAAATCTTATAAGGAATAGGCTCATAATCTCGCCACTGTTGGCCCTGATCATTCTGCCTCTGAAGGACAGGGAAAATCTGTCTCTCGGGAGAGAAACCATCTATTGATTCTCCGTCACGGAGCGCGCGCCGCAGCGCAGTCTGCAAAGGTGACGCTACAGCGTCCTCGCGAGGAGGATGCGGGCAGAACCCCACTCGAGCTACTAATGGAGAAGTGGGGTCTCTGGGAAACATAGGATCCTCAGAAACAGAGGTCCGTTCTCTATTTTCAACATTCTTCCCAGAACCTTGAGTCTGCTCCTGAAGGGAGTGCAACAACTGCAGAAGGTTTTTAAAGAGCACAGCCGGCTCTGGCTTATCCTTCTTATTTTCTTTAGCCTCAGCGGCAACAAACGCTCCATGAGGGGGATCATAAGCCGCCGTTCGTTCCTCTAGATCGTCCCAATTGACCTCCACAGGGTCTGGATCTCTAGATTCAAGACCCTCAAGCTCAACTTTTGATTGTTCATGCCGCGGCGGCGGCGGCGGCGGAGGTGCAGATGGCAGAGGCGGGGGGTTGTTAAACAAATCCTCTGCAGAGCGTGTAGCCCGCAGAGTGGGACTGCCTCTAGTCCCTTTTTCCCCTTTATCTAGCTCAGAGTCCCCTTTCAAACAATCCTTCACTAGGGACCACAAGGAGAAGGCATCAACGGGAGTCTTTTCAGGACCGTGAGCTCGGTAATGCTCTCGAATCCGCTCCCCAATCTTTCTCCAAGTGTCAATATTGATCGTTCCCTCTATAGGGAACCAAGGGCATACTTGTTGGACAAAATCCACAAAACGATGGATTTGCCCCTTAGAGGTTGTGACACCTCGTCCCCTTAATAGGGTGCAAAATACTTGTTCAAACAACTCCCTTTCGGAAGAGTGGGAATTCCCCATTATTATGCTCTCCTGCACCGCTCCCTGCTACTTTTTACTTTTAACTTACCGGGCCCCCGTAGCAGCGGTCCTCTCGGGATCTCAAATCCTCACGATTCTGGACTCTTCAGGTCCCTGTTCCGGGCGCCACTCTGCCGCAGCCCGCTGCGGCAAGGGTGGTCGTGAGGCTGAGCGAGGGACTGAAATAAAGGAGAGGACCAAATGCTCTGCTGGCATAAGGCAAGTTTATTGCGCAGTCTTTTGGCTTATATACAATCTTGGATACAAAGGAGAACAAAGGAGAAGACTTCTGGCACGTAGCTCACTTCCTTGACCTACAAAGTTTATCTCTTCCCTTAGAGTCCGGACGTTCCCAAGCTAAGATACTTTCTTGGTACATGATGCACAGGCCAAAGATATGAGTTGCTGGGAGAAGCGGCTACTTTCTCAAGGGGTCAGAGAACTGTTATAACCCAAGATAGCTCCGAGGCCGGAAACCAGGCCCAGTCACCACACCCGCAGTGCTAGACCCTATCCTCGACCCCTCACAGGCCTCTTGGGCTCCAACAGACCTGTATGCAGAAAACTACACAGCACTGAAGAAAGAAATCAGGGAAGACAAAAACAAATGGAAACATATACCTTGTTCATGGATTGGAAGAATTAACATCATCAAAATGTCCAATGCAAATGTCCAAAGCAATATACACATTCAGTGCAATACTTATTAAAGTATCAATGGCATATTTCACAGACATAGAACAAACACTTCAAAAATTTATATGGAATCATAAACGAGCCCGAATAGCACCTGCTCTTTTGAGAAAGAAGAACAAAGTAGGAGGGATCACAATACCTGATATCAAACTATTACAAAGCCACTGTATCAAAACAGCCTGGTACTGGCATAAAAACTGGCACATAGACCAATGGAACAGAACAGAGAGCCCAGAAATCAACCCGACTCTCTACAGTAAATTAATATTAGACAAAGGGGGCAGTAACATAAAATGATGTGAAGATAGCCTCTTCAACAAATGGTGTTGGGAGAACTGGACAGCTACGTACAAAAAAATGAAGCTTGAGCACCAACTTACACCATACACCAAAATAAAATCAAGATGGATAAAAGACTTATATGTAAGCTGTGACACCATTAAAGTCCTAGAGGAGAACATTGGCAAGAAAATCTCAGATATTTCATGCAGCAACTTTTTTACCGATATGTCCTCTAGAGAAAGGAATATAAAGGAAAGAATAAACAAATGGGATCTCATCAAAATAAAAAGCTTCTGCGTGGCTAAAGAAAACAGTATTAAATTAAAAAGACAACTGTATGGGAAAACATATTTGCCGATGATACCTCAGACCAAGGTGTAATCTCCAAAATATACAAAGAACTTACACGACTCCACTCTAAGAAGGCACCCAACCCAATTAAAAAATGGGAAAAGGACTTGAACAAACACTTCTCCAAGGAGGACATACAGAACATCCAGAGACACATGAAGAGATGCTCAATATTGTTAGCTATCAGAGAGATGCAAATTAAAACCACAATGAGATACCACTTTACACCGGTCAGGATGGCTATCATAAACAAAGCAACAAACAACAAATGTTGGAGAGGGTGTGGGGAAAAGGGGTCCTTAGTTCACTGTTGGTGGAATTGCTGACTGGTACAACCATTATGGAAAACAGTATGGAATTTTCTCAGAAAAATAAAAATGGACCTGCCTTTTGACCCAGCAATTCCACTGCTAGGATTATATCCTAAGAATCCTAAAACATCAATTTCAAAGAACCTATGCACCCCAATGTTCATAGCAGCACAATTTATAATAGCCAAGAGTTGGAAGCAACCTAGGTGCCCATCAGTAAATGATGGATCAAGAAATTGTGGTACATATACATAATGGAATTCTATGCAGCAGAGAGAAAGAAGGAGCTACTATCTTTTGCAACAACATGGATGGAACTGGGAAGCATTACGCTGAGTGAAATAGGCCAGGTGCTGAAAGACAAATACCATATGATCTCACCCTTAACAGGAAGCTAACAAACAAAACAAACAAGCATGCAGAAAAAAAAAACAAAGATATTGAAATAGAGAACAAGGGGACAGTTACCAAAGGGGAGAGGGAAGTGAAGTTAAGGGGAAAAAGGGGGAGGGATTTGGAGGAACAAATAGGGAAGACACAGGGACGAGAACTAAGGGGGGTGGAAATGGGAAGGAGGTGGGAAGCAAGGGGCGGGGGAGGCTGGGATGGGAGAAATAGACAAAAAAACTGTACTTGAAAGATAACTAAATAAAATTAATTAAAATAAAAGATCTCCTATCTCTTCTCCAGAAGCTGACTGTAAATACCATAAAATACTCTCCTGCTGTCATAAACCATTTTGCCTCCCCCTCTAACTGATCACAAAAAAAAATGGAGTAGGCGAATGCATAGAACACCAGGATACACACTAAAAGAGAAAACCCAACAACAAAGGAACCACCAACAGATAACAGAAGAAGGTGAAGGGTGGAGTAGAAACCACACAAACCTCAATAAGATTTATCTGGAAATACAGCTCAATAATGGAGAAACCTACCTAGTACAAATAACTCAACAAGAGCAAAAAAAGAATCCTCAAAATCTTGTACACATGGGAGAACTAGCTTCAACATAACCTGCCCTCACCAATACAACAAATTAAAACAGGTGGTGGAAAGAGGGACCATCAGTTAACCAGCTGGTGGAAAGGACCCACAAAAAAAGGACCCCAAAGCAACCAAAATACAAAGAAAAACTCAGAGCCAACTTAAAGGACAGCCCAAGACCAATGATATTGGGAGTTCGAAGAGACTACACCACCAAAGCTCTCAGGTATTATACCACCGAAGTTCACACAATAAACCCAAGAATCCAGAACAAATCAATTTAAGAAGCTGAGGCTAACAAGCAGATTCTCACAAACAATGGAAAGACAAAGAAACAATCCCCAAACAAAAAAAAATTAGGAAGCCTCAGAAAGAATGCTAGATCAAATAGAGGATATATAACTATCAGATATTGAACTCAGAGCCCTGATTATTAGGAAGTTCAAAGAACTCACAATGACCTAACAGAAACTACAGGGAAACTGTAATGAACTCACTGCAAAACATATCAACATGAACAAGATAATAGAAACTATCAGCAAGGGCCAAGAGAAAAATGAAGAATGCAATTTCTGAACTGAAGAACACAGTAGAAGGCATCAAAACCAGGTTCTATGAAGCAGAAGATCAGATCAGTGAGTTGGAGGACATGGTAGAAAAAAATACCCAGAAAGAGAAAAAAAAGGAAAAAAGGCTCAAAAAGAATGAAAAGGGATTAAGAGAAATGCAGGAAAATATAAAGCATAGGAATATCCACATAATAGGGATACCAGAAGGGGAAGAAGAAGAGCAAGGGATAGAAAATCTATTTGAAAAAATAATGATGGAAAACTTCCCTAATTTTATGAGAGAAAAAGTCACACAAATCCAGGGAACACAGAGAGTCCCAATCAAGAGGAACCCAAAGAGGCCCACTTCAAGACACATCACCATTAAAATGGCAAAATTTCAAGATAAAAAGAGAATCTTAAAGGCAGGAAGGGAGAAAAAGAAAGTAACATAAAAAGGAGCCCCAATAACGTTAGCTGCTGACTTCTCAAAGGAAAAGCTCCAAGCAAGAAGAGAATGGCAAGAAATATTCCAAGTAATGACGACCAGAGGCCTGCAACCAAGACTACTCTATACAGCAAGGCTCTCAATCAAGATGAAGGCCAAATAGAGAGCTTCCAAGACAAAAGAAGTCTAAAAAAATACACCTCCACCAAACCAGCTCTGCAAGAGATGCTAAAAGGACTGCTTTAAGGAAAGGAAAGAAAAAAGAGAGACAGAGAGGAACACAGGTACAAAAATGGCAATGATTAAGTGCCTATCAATAATAACCTTAAATGTAAATGGATTAAATGCTCCAACCAAAAGACATAAAATAGCTGAATGGATAAGAAAGCATGATCCACACACATGCTGCCTACAAGAGACCCACCTCAGGACAAAAGACCTACGTGGACTGAAAGAGAAGGGCTGGAAACAAATTTTCCAAGCAAACAGACGGAAAAAAAAAAAAGCTGGAGTGGCAACACTCATATTAGAAAAAATAGACTTCAAAAAAAGGGCCATAAAAAGAGGCTGGAAAGGTCACTTCATGATACTCAAGGGAAGAATCCACCAAGAAGATGTAAACATCATAAATATATATGCACCCTACATAGGAGCACCAAAATATATAAAGAAAATCTTAGGACTTCCAGCCAAGATGGAGACATAGATAGACAGACACACTGTGCCTCCTTGAACAACCAAAATAAGGATGACAACAATTTAGAAACAAGAAAACAACCAGTACTGACAGAAAATTAAACTGTATGGAAGTCCTACAACCAAGGAGATAAAATAGACACATTCATCTAGACCAGTAGGCAGAGCAGAGTCTGGGTACTAGTGGAGAGGGGTCATGGCACAGGAAGCAGTGACACTGGGTGCTCAAGGCACCCTGGGGGTGCAAGACAGCTCCAGGCAGAGTTTCATTTTTTTGCATGTAGCTGCCCAGATCTCCCAACACCATTTGTGGAAGAGGCTATTTTTACTTCTGCCTGCTTTGTTGAATATTAACTGACCATAGAGGCTTAGCTTCATTTCTGGGCTCTCTATTTTGTTCCATTGGTCTATGTGTCTGTTCTTATGCCTGTACTAGGCTGCTTGATTACAATGATCTTGTATTACAGTTTGATATCAGGTACCATGATCCCTCCTACTTTGTTCTTCTTTCTCAAAATTGCTGCAGCTATTCAGGGATGTTTATGGTTCCATATACATTTTTCAAATGTTTGTTCTATATCTGTGAAATGTCATTGGTACTTTGATAGGGATTGCATTGAGTGTATAAATTGCTTTGGTTAATATGAACATTTTGATGATGTTAATTTTTCTAATGTTGGGAACCACCCTGCCTGGTTTCAGAAGATGTAAGCCTCCATGGCTAAGGCTGAGTGAGAGACCTTTGGACTCTAAGCCACTAAGGAGACAAAGGTTATCCCCCTGGAAGGAGCAACACCTCTGCCCACTTTACTTCACCCTGCCTAGCCTCCAGTGCATGACTGGTTAGCCAGTGACAGGTAAGATTCCTCAAGGGAGGGACGACCTAAGACAGTCATGGTCACAAGGGGGCCCTCAGGGAAGGACGGGGGGGGGGTGCTATAGGAAAAGGGACTTTGACATAGCCTGAGTCCTCATTCTGTCTTCAAGAAGTCTCCTAATCCCTTGGCTGCCTTACTTCCCTTAGGAAGTAAGGGAAGTTACTTGACTTAGGCCTGAAACAATGCTGGAGGTGGTTGCAGCCCTGTGCTGGAAAGAGTGGGTTCCCCCACTCTTAGGGCAATTAGGCCTAAGAAAGAATGCATAAAATCCTGTGAAACCTGCTTTGCTAATACCCTCCATTTAAATGATAAGGGTCAAAGCATGAAATGAGTTTGTTTCCCCAAAGTTTTATGGCCCTTTATCTATTTGACTCTGGCTCAAAATAGGCCCTCAGAGTTCTTTGAATGTTATCTACTTGGATCATTACTGCCTGACAATGATTGATGATCTTTCCATATATGCCCAGTATTCCTATGCAAATTAAAGCCAATAAAAGCTTGTCAAGGCAAGGGTCAGGGTGCTCTCCCCTGGAGAGAGCAGCCATGCCATCCAATTTCCTTCAGAGAACTTGGTAGTCCGTGTGAATTTGTCTTGCCTCAGCCATAATGCTGTCGACACTGTGGGCCAGTGTCGCCATCATTTCAATCCATGAGAATGCTGGGTTTTTCCATTTGTTTGTGTCTTCCTTAACTTCTTTCTTCAGGGTTGTGTAGTTTTCTGAGAATAGGTCTTTTACCACCTTGGTTAGGTTTATTCCTCAGTATTTTATTTTCCTTGTTGCTATATCAAATGGGATTTTTCCCCCCTGATTTCTATTTCTGATATTTCATTTTTGGTGTACAAAAATGCCATTGAGTTCAGAATATTGACTTTGTACCCGCCGTTTTGCCAAATTCATTATTAGGTTGGGTAGGTTTTTGGTGGGATATATGGGATTCTCTATGTACACTATCATGTCATCTGTAAAAAATGACAGTCTTGTTTTCTCCTTTCCAATTTGGATGCTTTTGTTTCTCTTTCTTATCTGACTGCTGTGACTAGGACTTCCGATGAATAGAAGTGGTGAAAGTGGAAAACCTTGTTTTGTTCCTGATCTTAGTGGGAAAGCTTTTAGTTTTTACCCATTGAATATGATGTTGGTTGTAGATCTCACATATATATACTTTATTATGTTGAGGAATGCTCTCTCTATTCCCACCTTGCTGAGTGTTTTTGTCATAAATGGATGATATACATTTTCAAATGCTTTTTCCATATGTATGGATATGATCATGTGGTTTTTATCTTTACTTTTGTTTATGTGATGTATTACATTTATTCATTTTTGAATATTATACCATGCTTCCATCCCTGGGATGAATCCCACCTGATCATTGTGTATAATCTTTTTAACATATTTCTGGATACACTTTACCAATATTTTGTTGGGAATTTCAGTGTCTATGTTCATCAGCCTATTGGCCTGAAGTTTTCTTTCTTGGTCGTGTCTTTATCTGGTTTGGGGGATAAGAATGATGCTGGATTCAAAATAGAGTTTGGGAGTCTTCCATCTTCTTGAATTTTTTTGAATAATCTGTGAAGGATAGCAGTTAGCTCATCTTCAAATGTCTTGTAAAATTCTCCTGTAAAAACATCCGGGCCAGGGTTTTTGTGTGTTGAGAGTTTTTTTATTACTGCTTCAATTTTGCCAGCTGTTATTGGTCTGTTCAGGCTTTCTGCTTCTTTTCATTTGGCTTTGGAGGATTATATTTTTCTAGAAATTTGTCCACTTTCCCTAGGTTTTCAACTTTCTTGGCATATTGTTTGTTCTTCATAGTAATTTCTTACAATCCTTTGTATTTCTGTGGTGTCAGTTGTAATCTCTCCTCTTTCCTTTTTGATTGTGGTTATTTTGGTCTTCTCTCTTTTTTTCTTGATGAGTTTGCTTGAAGGGTTGTGGTTTTTGTTTATCTTTCCAAAGAACCATCTCCTAAATTTATTGACCCTTAGAAATGTGCTTTTGGTCTCTACATTGTTCAATTCTAGTCTGATCTTGGTCATTTCCTTTCTTCTACTTGCTCTGGACTGTCTTTGTGGTTGTTTCTCCAGTTCTTGCAGGTGTAGGGTTAGGTTGTTTATTTGAAATGTTTCCATCTTTTTTAGGTAGGCCTCTATCACTATGAACTTCCCTCTCAGGACTGCCTTCACTGTGTCCCGTAAGTTTTGGATTGTTGTGAGTTCATTGTCATTTGTTACCAGAAATTATTTGATTTCTTCCTTGATCTCATTCTTGATCCATTTATTGTTTAATAGCACGATATTCAATTTCCATGAGTTTTAGTAATTTTCAGTTTTTTCCTTATGGTTTGTTTCTAGTTTCCACCACTTGTGGTCAGACAAAATGCTTAGTATAATATCAATTTCCTGAATTCGTTGAGGCTTCTTTTGTGTTCTATCATATGGTCTATTTTTTAAAATGTTCCATGTGCATTGGAAAAAATGAGTATTTTGCTTACTTAGGGTAAAGGCGCTCTCTCTATATATATATCAGTTAAGTCCATTTCAACTAGGGCATGTTCAATGCCACAATATCTTTATTAATATTTTATTTGAAATATCTGTCCATTTTGCACAGTTGGGTGTTAAAATTCCCTACTATAATTGTGTTGCTGTCAGTATCTCTCTTGAAGTCTTCCAAGATAGTCTTTATGTATTTGAGTACTCCTATGTTTGGTGCATATATATTTATGATGTTTACATCTTCTTGGTGGATTCTTCCCTTGAGTATCATGAAGTGATCTTCTGGTTCTCTCTTTTTTGTTATTGTTGTTGTCTTTTTTTTAAGTCAGTTTTGTCTGATATGAGTATTGGTACCTGGGCTTTTTTTTTTTCTGTATGTTTGCTTGGAAAATTTGTTTCTAGCCCTTCTCTTTCAGTCCATGTAGGTCTTTTGTCCTGAGGTGGGTCTCTTGTAGGCAGCATGTGTGTGGATCATGCTTTCTTATCCATTCAGCTATTTTATGTCTTTTGGTTGGAGCATTTAATCCATTTACATTTAAGGTTATTATTGATAGGCACTTAATCATTGCCATTTTTGTACCTGTGTTCCTCTCTGTCTCTCTTTTTTCTTTCCTTTCCTTAAAGCAGTCCTTTTAGCATCTCTTGCAGAGCTGGTTTGGTGGAGGTGTATTTTTTAGACTTCTTTTGTCTTGGAAGCTCTCTATTTGGCCTTCATCTTGATTGAGAGCCTTGCTGTATAGAGTAGTCTTGGTTGCAGGCCTCTGGTCGTCATTACTTGGAATATTTCTTGCCATTCTCTTCTTGCTTGGAGCTTTTCCTTTGAGAAGTCAGCAGCTAACGTTATTGGGGCTCCTTTTTATGTTACTTTCTTTTTCTCCCTTCCTGCCTTTAAGATTCTCTTTTTATCTTGAAATTTTGCCATTTTAATGGTGATGTGTCTTGAAGTGGGCCTCTTTGGGTTCCTCTTGATTGGGACTCTCTGTGTTCCCTGGATTTGTGTGACTTTTTCTCTCATAAAATTAGGGATGTTTTCCCTGGCTGGTGCAGCTCAGTGGATTGGGCATGGGCTGTGAAGCAAAGGGCCAGTGGTTCAATTCCCAGTCAGGGTACATTCCTGGGTTGGAGGCCCGGTCCCCAGTAGGGGCACATGACAGGCCACCACACATGAGTGTTTCTCTCCCACTTTTTCTCATTTCCTTCCCTCTCTCTAAAACTAAATAAATAAAATATATATTTTTTAAAATTAGGAAAGTTTTCCATCATTACTTTTTCAATAGTTTTTCTATCCCTTGCTCTTCTTCTTCCCCTTCTGGTATCCCTATTATACAGATAATTTTATGCTTTATGTTGTCCTGCATTTCTCTTAATCCCTCTTCATTCTTTTTGAGCCTTTTTTCCTTTTCTTTCTCTTTCTGGGTGTTTTTTTCTACCATGTCCTCCAACTCACTGATCCAATTTTCTGCTTCATAAATCCTGCTTTTGATTCCTTCTACTGTGTTCTTCAGTTCAGGAATTGCATTCTTCATTTTCTCTTGGCCCTTGTTGATAGTTTCTATTTCCTTTTACATGTTGATATAGTTTGTAGTGAGTTCATTGTACTTTCCCTGTAGTTTTTGGTAATTCTTTCAGCTCATTGAGCTTACTTATAACTGTTGCTCTCAACTCAATGTCTGATAATCAACTGGCCTCTATTTCATTGAGCATTCTTTCTTATGCTTCCTCCTTTCCTTCATTTGGGAATTGTTTCTTTGTCTTCCCATGTTTGTGAGACTCTTCTTGTTAGCCTCTGCTTCTTAAATTGATCTGTCTGACATTCTGGGTTTATGGTGTGAACTTTTATGGTAGAATACCTGTGCGAGTCAGGGGTGCAGTCTTCTTGATCTCCTGAGGTCACTGGTCTTGGGCTTTCTTTTTGGTTGGCTCTCTCTATATCTCTATATCTTTGGATTTTGATTGTTGGTCTTTTTTTTTTTTTGGTGGGTCCTTCCCTTCAGCTGGTTAAGTGAGGATTAGTCCATCCACTATATCTTGTATGCTGTTATGCAGATGTAAACAAATTGTGTTGAAGCTGGTTCTTCTCTCTGTCTGAGGTTTTGAGGCTTCTCTCTCACTATTGTTCGGTTGTTTGTTGTGGATAATTTCTCCATCATTTAGCTGTAATTTCAGGTTGGTTCTGGGAGTAGGTTAGTGTGGCTTACACTCACTTCTTCACCTTCTTCCATTATCTGTTGGTGGTTCCTTTGCTGGTGGGTTTTTTCTTCTAGCAAGTGTGCTGGTATTCACATCTCCCACCTTTTTAATGTGATCAGTTGGACGTGGAAGATAAAATAGATTAAGGCAGCAGGAGTGTTTTCTATGGTATTTAAAGTACCAACCCATGGAGAAGAAATAGGTGATCCTTTGGATACGTATAGTGTTAACCATGATATTTCACCCACCTATCTACTTTTTAGAAAGTATAGAAAAAACACAAGACTCTTGGTGTGGGGGGAGGATTGTAAGTTGGATCTAGAAAACAGTGAGTTTGTTAGGGGTCAGATTATGAGATATAGTAAGAGTAAAGGATAGAAAATAGGTGTAGTGTGCAAGACAGTGGAGTTAACCAGGACGGTAATAAAATTCTGGAAACAGTGAAGTGAGCTAAGATTCAGGACGGGTGTTCTGTAGTATTTACAATTGTATGAAAAAACAATTATTTACAATAGTAATAGAGCAACATATGACAGAATCTATATGGTCTGAATAGCAAGAATAGGAAGTACACGACCTAGAGTAGTGTACTATGGAACACAAATGAAGTGAAAGAAAAAAAATTAAAAATACACTATGAAAGAGAGAGCAAGGTAAACTAGTCAAACAATGCAATTTAACACACACACACAAAAACTAAACAGAAAGATAAATTTAAAAATGCTAATAAAATAAAAGATGTAAAAGTAATAAAAAATAATAATAGAACTATACAATAACTTGCAAGTTCTCTGGAATAGCAAAGTGATATTTGTCTCACTGTCTCATTTGTTGGGATGACTACTCTTTCAGCCTGACTCTGGTCCTTTTACAGCTCTCGGTTTTATTGTCTCACTTGTGGGGGGAAAAATTTAAAAAGAAAGAAAGGAAGAAGGGGGAAAAAAGCCTCCTGCTGGCTTTAAACAGGCCAAGCCAGATATGCTGGTCGTCCTGGCTGTAGAAGTATGAGGGGGAATTGGCTTGGCTTTGCTCTCTCCTTGTGGTTTTGTGCTGATTGGGGCCAAGTCTGAGTGTCACTCTTCACAGTTGCCCAGCCTCTAGCCCAATTCCTCAGTTTGCTGCCAGGCCTCCAGTGCCCTTCTGTGCCAGGCCTGTGCCTTCAGTTCACTGGTTGTGTTGACTTTGAGGTACACCAATTAGGGGCAACTCATACACCATCTTCTCACTCTTCACTGTCCTAGATTCTGGGAACTCTCAGAGTCTTTTCAGGGTTGTTCATCTCCCCAAGTTAGTTAAGTCTTTCCGGGGATTGCTGACTCCCTGAGCCTTGCTGCTTTCCTCTGTGGAACAGTGTCTCTGCCTTCCTCTTAGCCAGTAGTGGCTGCCGCAGCAGGCGTGAGCACATGGCCTCTGCTGCTGCTGCTGTTGCTGCTGTGACCAGTGTGGTAGGATTGGGCATGCTGCACCTCTGAGTAGCAGGGTCAGTTGCATGTCATCCCTAGGGCTGCAGGCGTGAGTGCTCAGCCCCCGCTGCTGCAGTGGAATCAGTAGCCGAGGGGCTAAAGGTTGGGCAAGTGCCATCCCAGGGCTGCAGGCATGAGCTCACAGCCTCCACTGCTGCAGCAGGAGCACAGTCTCAGGGCCTATGTAAGTGAATCTTATGAGATATAGGCTGAGTGTAAAAATTAAAACCCAAATTTTATGATTGCACTTATATGCCACTTTTGAAATGGCAGATTTATGGACAAATACAGATAATGGAGTAATGGTTGCCAAAGTATAAGTTTGTGGTGGAATTTAAAGGGAAGGGACTGTAAATATAAAAAGACAACCTGAAGGATGCTTGTGGTGATGGAAATGTGTATCTTAAACTGTATCAAGGTCAATATTCTGGCCTGAATTTAACCCCATTTTGTACTGGGAAACTCGGGTAAAGGGCACATTGTATTATTTCTTACAGTAGCATGAAACCTTATTTTGAAATATAAATTTTAAGTAAATATTGAAAGGATGAAATATATATAGTATTCAATAATATATAAAAAGATAAAATATCAATATCAAATTATGATCATTCTAGATATTGAAGGCTGATTAAATATATTAAGAGTAAATATAATTCACTATATTAACAGATTTAAGAAAAATAATATGATGATCTCTAAAGATGCAGGAAAAGAACAGGACAAGATTCCACACCTAGTCATCATACGTACTCTCATTACACCAGGAACAGAAGGGAACTTCCATAATCTTATCAAGTGTATTTCAATAAAGCTAATAGCTAATAGTACACTTCGTGGTAAAGACAGCTTTTCCCTGAGATCTGGCACTTCACAAGAATGCTCTCTTTTCATATCCAAGAAGAGGATGCTTCAGTTGTGGTCAAAGATAGTGAGGGCAGAAGATGGCCACTAAGAGAGCTCTTGGGGAGACTGTGAGCTGGAGAATGGTCAGAGAGACTACCATTCACAGGAGACATAGGGATCCCAGTGATGACGCAGTGGACATGCAAGATGCAGTCACATACCACTGTGTCTGGCAGAGGAGTGAGGGCACATGCTGTTGGAAGCAAGTCCACCACTGCCCCTATTCTCCAGAAACATGGACATTCCACACAGAAGGGTATAGTCACCACCCCAAGGATCTAGCCTCCTGGTGCCCAGCCCTCCTGAATTCCTGTAGGGTCCTTCCACCTTGTGCTCTCAATTGCCTGCTTCTGGTGGGTTATAATTTAGCTGTTGTTTCTTCTCCTCAGCGCTTTTCTCTTTCTTCATATTCTCTGCTCATTTTTCATGGGTCATTTGTACTTCTGTTATATTGACTCAAAGGTTTTTTTAAAAAAATATATTCTATAAGTCAGTCCTTTATTGGCCCCTTTCTCTTAATTATACTTATTTCTTAGTACAGTCATACTCATTTAAAATTATTTTCTATTTGGTTCTTGCTGATTCACAGTAATCATTTAATAGATATTGAAATTTATTTACTAATCATAATTGTTTGGATTTCCATGGATTGTCCATGTGTATGTGTAACTGGGAATAAAAACGTTATACTATGCTGACTTTCCATGAAATAAAATTAGAATAAATATATACTAACAAAATGATAAAAAGAACTCACACACTTACAGTTTCTTTGTAAGTATATTGCAAATGCCAGCAGTTCCATTTCCTGTGTGTATTCAAGAAATGGCTATGACCATTATTTCAGTTTACTGAGATTACCTAATTACAGGAGTCTGGCTGCACTGACCAGCTCCAGGATGCTGACATTAAAGATACATATCAGGACCAGGAAGGTTAGTGCCTACATGTCCACAGCCTCTCTCTCTAGTCTTGTTCTTCTTGTCCCTGCCCCTCCCTATAAAAACCTCTGCCTGCACTGAGATGTTAAGGTGGGCTTTGAGACAGGAATTTGTCATATTCTGCTTTCCTTTACATCAGCACCTGCCTCTCAAGTATTGGCTTTTGAAGAAATGGGCAGCTAGAGCTGGACCTGCATATTTGGAAAACTAGGTAGATGCAAGTGGGGCCCCCCAGGTAAGTCCCTGGACTTTGGAAGGGGTTCCCCAGGCTGCCTATGGCTGACCAACCCCATGAGAGACCTCGAAAGTCCCTAGCAGATGCTGAGTGATTTTACTTGGAAACTGGCTGTTTCTCTCCTCCAGCATTGGTAGCCTGCTTTTTCTTGCTGGGGAAAGGAAACAGGTTATTTCTGAACTGATAAGCCCAAACTGGGTAAAGTCCCTGCTGTACACACCCAGGAGCCCCCAGTCTTACCACCTGGGTTTTCTGAATCATCTCAGATTTAGTTATCAATAGGCACTGCACAGTATTAGGTATTACTCAGTGACTAAGGAAAATCCCAGTTCCCTCAGTGTGTGATCTGAAGTGTGCTTTTGGTATTCCAGTTTATGGATTCCTGGGTTTTGAATATTTGTTCTGTTTCAGAGATGTCATCTGTATGTTCTATTTGGGAGCTCTCTGAGACTGCTTATCTGTCTGAAATAAAACTTTGATTACAGTTCTTTGCTTGCTTTTTTATTTTTAAAGGACTTGGGTAGCTCTTTGCTGTTTTGTTTGCACAGGGCATCCTCTGTCTTTGTCATCTGGACTTTGTGCTATTTAGCCCTTGTGAAGGTCATGTATGCTAATGTCCCAGTCATTCCTTTTAGAGTAGAGGTGTCAGACTCATTTTCATCAGGGGCCACATAGTTTCCCCCATGGTTCAGCCTCATGGTTGCCTTCAAAGGGCCAAAATAACATTAGGACTGTATAAATATAACTACTCTTTTAATGTTAAGAAGTTGAAATTATATTCAGCCCTTCTAAGGCAATTTCAAGGTTGATGTGACCCCCACTGAAAATGAGTTTGACACCCCTGTTTTAGAAGATTTAGTTTGAGAGTACTCATTTGTTTGAGGTTTGTATTTGCTTTAGGTGTCATTTTGTTTCTTTTGAAATAGGTGGCTCAGTCTTGATCCTAAAGAATTTATTATGTCACATTTTAGCTGACTAGTCAACTTACAACTATAAGTCGATGACTAATTAAAATCGTTTTGCCAAAAGTCTGGTAAATACAACAAGATCTCTATGTGCAAGCTTTCATATTATTACATCATAAAGATTCTACTCAGAAGGAATTTAAATTGATCGTTCAAAGAGGGGAAAAAGATCTCATTCCTCTCTAAGACTGTTAAACTCAGGAAGAAGAAAAAATGAGAAGCTAAGTCTTTTAAACATTCTAAATCTTCCTCCTGGAATTTCAGGAGCTGGTGATATCCTGAGGACTACAGAGCTATTCTTTCCACTTCCCAAACTCTGTGCAGGTTGTGGAAGCAGCTGCGTGACTGCTTCACCTCAATGTGGAGGGAAAAAATGGCACTTTTAAACTCAAGCAGCTTTCCATCCAAGCCTGATATCTCCCCTACCTGTTTTCTGGCCTCCTTAAAGATGTCAAGGACAAATTTTAAAAAAGAAAAACTTGTCTTCTCTATGATTATTTTTTAATTTTTATTTAGTTATTTTTCAAGTACATTTTTTTTGTCTATTTAATAGTACATACTACTTATGTGTATGGTAATAAAATAAGAACTATCTCAAATGTTTTTTTTCTGGATCATGTGGTCTGCAAAGTTATTTGATATTACAACTGGTTTAAAAATAGTTAAATCTTCTAAAGTTATTAACAAAAATATATGTTTATGTTGCCTGGGAAGGCAGGAATATGTTCATGTTATTTATCTGTTACAAATTTGTCAAGAAAACAGCATGGGTAATAATTGACTTTAAAAATCTCATAAAGTTGTTAAGAATTAATAAATAGATATAACTAAAAGGAAAGGTTTTTTAAAAATTTAAAAATTTTAAAAATTAAAAAAATTAAAAAATAAATTTAATCACTTAATTTTTATTCCCTGTAGGTAAAAATACATTAATATTTGCATACATTTCAGTTATATTTTAATCCTTTGATTTATTCTTGACCATAGAACAAATCATATAAAAATCTTTATTATAACAACATTATTAGTGTCTCTGTTGAAATGAAAGCAAGAAAAAGAACATACATAGAATATTAAAAAAAAAAAAAAAGGAAAGGTGTTTGAGCTTCTGGCCAAAATAGAGGCATAGGTAGATACACTTCACTTTCTTGCAAAACCAAAAAAAAAAAAAAAAGGATAACAACCAATTGAAAAACAAAAACAACCAGAATTGCCAGAAAATCGAATTGTATGGCTTTCCAACAACCAAGGACATTAAAGAAGAAACATTCACCAAGACAAGTAGGAGGAGTAGAGATGGGCAGCCAGGGTGAAGAGGATATGTAGCAAGGTGGTGGTTAGTGGAACACGCAGTCCCACATTCACATGTAAATAAACTACAAGGAACAACTGGGGAGCAAAATAGACCATGCAACCCAGTGTTCCAGCACCAGGCAATAAAGCCTCAAAACTTCTGGCTGTGAAAATCTCTGGGGGTTGTGGTGGCAGGAGAAACTGCTGGTCTCACAGTAGAGTCTGTTGGGGGGAGCCACAGGGTCCTAGAATGTACACAAGCCCAACACCAGGAAATTAGCAACAAGGCAGTCCTTGGAAGGGCATAATTCACTTGTGGGCTGTGGGGGAAGTGACTGAAAGCAGGTTGAGATCTGAGCAAGTTGCATTGTTCCCTCTCTGAACCCTCCTCCATATATAGCACCAGAATCCAGCCAAATGGTTTGCCCTATGCTGGTGAACAACTAAGCCTCCACCCATTACAATGTAACAGGTGTGCCGACACAGAAATATGACACAAATGAAAGAACATCTCAAAACTCCAGGTAAAAAACTAAGTGACAAGGAGATAGCCATCCTATCAGTTTCAGAGTTCAAAACTCTTGGGAATCATTCTGCCTGATTTCAGGAACTGTAACCTCATTGACAGGTGAAAAGGCCTCACAGCTAGAAGACCTTGGGACCATAAGCCACTAAGGAGACAAAAATTATCTTCCTGGCAGGGGCACAGCCTCTGCCCCCTTTACTTCACCCTGCTTGGCCCTGGAAGAAGGCTGGATAGTTAAGGACATGTAAGATTCCTCAAGGAAGAAACAACCTAAGACAGGCATAGTCATAAAGGGGCCATCGAGGAAGGATTTGGGGAATATGGAGGAGGGACAAAAAACCCTCGCCCCTCAGCTTTGTCATACCTGAGTCCTCATTCTATCTGTAAAAAGTCTCCTAATCTCTTGGCTGCCTTGTTTTCCCCACATGATTCAGGCCTGAAACAATGCCAAAAGAGGATGCAGCCCTGTGCCAGAATGGCAGTTCCTGCTGGGAGGGCCATTAGGCCAGAGAAAGAATGCATAAAATACTGTGAAACCTGCTTTACTAAGAAGGTTCTCAAGCTATGCATACTAAATGTTTGGGGTCAAAGCATAAAATAAATTTATTTTCCCAGGTTTTATGGCTTACTGGTATCACCCTATCTACCAGACCCTGACTCAAAAGGACCCCTGTGATCCCAGAAATGTTATCTGTTGACCTTATCTCCTTTCTTTGATCATTGCTGTCTGACATTGATTGATGAGCTTTGCATGCATGCTATGTAGATCTATGCAAACTAAACTCAATAAAAGCCCATTCAGAAAGAGTCTCAAGGCCCTTCTACTCTGAGAGATTGGTCAGCCTTTCTTCCCAAGCAGATCATGTCTTGGTAGATTTATTCTCAGTAGTGGCCAGGGGAGCTCTGCTGGATGGAGTTCCCCACACAAAACACTGGTAATCAGGATACTCACAGAAATTATTGAGTATTGTCACAAAGAAAAGGAAGAAGTGAAGGCTGTGCAGAGTGAAATAAAGAAAAATATACAGGCAATCAGCAGTGGGGGAAAAAAACTTGTACTCAGATCAATGATTTGGAACATCAGGAAGAAATAAACATTCAACTAGAACATAATGAAGAAATAAGAATTCAAAAATATGAGAGGCTGGGGGACTTCCGCCAAGATGGAGGCATAGGTGGATGTGTCGTGCCTTCTCACACAACCAAGTTTAGAGACAACTAAATAACAGCAACAGAAAACACAGCCGGAACACGGAAAATTGAACTTTTTGGAAATCCGTTAACAACAAATCCTTCAGCCTGACCGGCAAGGGGTGAAACCAGCGGCTGGTGAAGTGGAGTTGCACAGGAGGACTTGGTCAGACAGACTCAGGTACGTGGAATCCAGATGCGCGGAATCCAGGCACAGGGTTGGACCTAGTGGCCCGCGGGGGAGACAGTGGAGGAGCGGTGCTGCGTGTTGACTGTGGTCGCGCATTTGTGCGCAGGTGGACAGGCGAGGGAGTGGGCGCTTGGACCGGGTCCCGCGGCAAGTAGCAGTGGAGGGCGCCGCCATTTCCCTGCTCTGACCCCACCTCCACATACAGCGTCATAACCCAGCAACTCTGAGTGGCCTGGCCCAGGGGAACCACCTAAGGTGCTGATCCTCACCCAGCTGTGACAAACAGCAGAGGGGGTCGCCATTTCCCCGCTCTGACCACGCCCCCACATACAGCGTCACAACCCAGCAACCAAGGCGCCGCTTCTCACACTTAAAGGGCACAAACAGACCAAAAATGGCACAGGAAGATCTCAAAGCCCCAGAGCCTATAGATCTAAGTGATGAAGAAATAGCAAAACTCTCAGATGCACAGTTTAAAACACTGGTCATCAGGATCCTCACAGAACTGGTTGATTATACCCACAAATTAGACAAATATATGAAGGTGAAACTAATTGAAATGAATGGAATTGCACAGGGCACCAATAGCAATGAAAAGGAAACTGGGACTCAAATCAATGGAGTGGACCAGAAGAAAGCAAATAATGGCCAAACAGAAAAGAGTCAAGAAGCAAGAATTCAAAGAAATGAGGAGAGTCTTAGGAACCTCCAGGACATCTTTAAATGCGCCAACATCCGAATTATAGGGGTTCCAGAAGGGGAAAAGGCACAGTCACCAGTAGAAAAGTTATTTGAACAAATAATAAAGGAGAATTTCCCCAATCTGGCAAAGGAAATAGACTTCCAGGAAATCCAGGAAGCTCAGAGAGTCCCAAAGAAGTTGGACCCAAGAAGGAACACACCAAGGCACATCATAATTATATTAGCCAAAATTAAAATGAAGGAGAGAATCCTAGAAGCAGCAAGAGCTAGGGGGACAGTCACCTACAAAGGAGTCCCCATCAGACTGTCAGCGGATTTCTCAAAAGAGACCTTACAGGCAAGAAGGGACTGGAAAGAGGTATTCCAAGTCATGAAATCCAAAGACCTACAACCAAGATTGCTCTATCCAGCAAAAGTTTCATTTAGAATGGAAGGACAGATAAAGTGCTTCTCAGATAAGATCAGATTCAAGGAGTTCATCATCACCAAGCCCTTATTATATGAAATGTTAAAGGGACTTATCTAAGAAAAAGAAGTTAAAGAAACATGAACAGTGAAAGGACAGCAAACTCACAGTTATTAACAACCACACCTAAAACAAAAGCAAACTAAAAGGATAGCTAGATCAGGAGTGGAAACATAGAAATGAAGATCTCAAGGAGGGTTAGCAACAGGAGAGTGGGAGGAGGAGAAGAGGGGAGAAGGTATAGAAAATAAGTAGCATAGACAGTAGATAGAAAATAGAAGGGCGGCAAGAATAGCATGGGAAATATAGAATCTAAAGGACTTGAGACACATGGTCATAAACTAAAGGGGGGTAATGGTGGGGATGGGGGGTAGGGTGGAGGGGAATGAAGGGGGAATAGAACAACTGTAACAGCATAATCAATAAAAAAATTTAAAAAAATATGAGAGGCTAAGAAACTTCTGGGACAACTTTAAACATTCTAACATCTGAATCATAGTGGTGACAGAAAGAGAAAAGGAACAGCAAGAATTGAAAAATTATTTGAAAACATAATGAAGGAAAACTCTCCAATCTGGTGAAGGAAACAGACATGTAAATCTAAGAAACTCAGAGAGTCCCAAACAATCTGGACCCATATAGGACCCCACCAAGACACAACATAATTAAACTGTCCAAGATTAAAGATAAGGAGAGAATCTTAAGAGAAGCAAGGGAAGAGAGTCACCAACAAAGAAATTCCCATAAGACTATTAGCTGATTTCTCAAAAGCAACCTTAAGAGAAGAAGGGGCTAGAAAGAAATATTCCAAGGCATGAAGTCAAAGACCTATATCCAAGATTACTCTGTCCAGCAAAGTTATCATTCAGAATGGAAGGTCAGATAGTGTTTCCCAGATAAGGTCAAGTTAAAGGAGTTCATCATCACCAAGCCCTTATTATATGCAATGATAAAGAAACTTATCTAAAAAAAAGGAGATCCAAACTATAAAGAGTAAAATGACAACAAACTCACAACTACCAAGAATTGAACCTAAAAACAAACAAACAAACAAACAAAAAACAGAAAATCAAATAACTAGAAGGGGAACAGAACCACAGAAATAGAGATCACATGGAGGGTTATCAGTGTGGAGGTGGGGGAAAGTGTATCTACAAATGGTAGATACAAAATAGACAGAGGGAGGTTAAGAATAGTATGGGAAATGGAGAAGCCAAAGAACTTATATGAACTCATATAGACATGAACTAAGGGGGTGAGAATGTTGGTGGGAGGGGGTGTGAAGGGTAGAGGAGAATAAAGGAGGGGAAAATGGGACAACTGTAATAGCATAATCAATAAAATATATTTTAAAAAATAAATAAATTTATGACATTTCATACTTAATTCCCTGAAAAGCAAAATCTGTTCCATAGATACACAAAGGCAAAGATGTTTCTACTCACATTTAACTCTTGGTTTTATTCAGTAAAGTTTTGTGTCTTTTAACATACATTATACATTATTGCCTAGGCATTGCAGCCTTCCCACCCTTCTAGCCTCTTACCAAACTTTCACTATCACACAGATAATTCACATGAATAGTCTAATATTTTACATTTTGAGAATGTAGAAGAAGGAATTCTTGGTTGAAATGATTCAGTTTTATTAATACAAAGTTATTTGTTCACCCTTACAGAAATCAGTTTTGATAATTTCTATGAATGATAAACTTTGGAGGGAAGGGCTTTTATTTTTTCAACTGACTGAGATTTTTTATATTTAAGATTTATATTTATTCAGCAAATATTTGTGAAGGCCTGTTATGAACCAGGTACCTTTCTAGACAGTGAGGATTCATCAATGAACTGAATAGATCAAGTTCCTGCCCTCACATAACTCAGACAATAAACAATATTGTGATATATCTGGATGTGATCGATGCTGTGGGAAGGCAAAAAAACTGGTGAGTGGGCAGGAGGTGCTCCTTTAGGTGTGTGATAAGGCATCTTTGAGGTTGAAGCTGAAACCAGTTAGCCTGGGGTCCAGCTGTTTGCCACCAAGTACAAGCATAACACAGAGATTTTGTGGGTAAAGAAAGAGGTTTTTATTAACAGGGATCCCAATTTGGGGTTGCTGGGAGAATACCTTCTCTAAGCCCCCTCTTTCACAAAGCACAGAAATTTCCTTGTTCCCATATTTAAATCCAAATCCATGCACAGAAGTCCCCCATTATCGCTTACTTGTCCTTTCAGAGCTCAAGACAGCTACATGAATGGGTCTCCATCCTCAGATTCTCTCTCCCTCTGGTGTGCCTGTATGGGTTTTAGCATCACCATTGCCTCCTGCAGTTCTCTCTTTCTCCTGGGTTTGCGGTACACTGCCAGATCACTCCACACAGTATTACAGGGGATGCTCCATCTGTGGGGACCCAGTGCTTGAGGCTGCCCATGCACCTGGGGTGAAGGAACATTACCAGGTTATGCCTCCATGTGTTGCTCATAACTTCTGTCCGCTACTCTCAGGGAGAGAGAATGGAAGCAGTCCAAGACCCATGTGCTGTGCTGCACAGGGTTGTGGCATGCCAAGGGCTGGCACCTGGTGAGGCACATCCCATCATGGGAAACTGCCTCTGTAAGCTGGCTTCTAACTGTGTGAGGCCTAAGCCCTGAGCAGACCTTAAGCAGGCCCAGTGTCCATTGGCCATGAGTGCATCTGTGAGCACTCCCCAGGAGGGGCATGAGGCAAGGAAGAGAGAGACTTCTGTATGTGTTATGTTTTAAAGTCCACTCCCAAAATCCCACATGCTGTGGGTGTGTCCAGCTTTTCAACCAATTTGGGGTGGTGTTGGCCATTTTGTCACAGTTGCCTTTGCCCCTCTTCTGGACACACTATTTTGTGGAAGAGGTCAGAAGTTTCCCAGCTGCACACAGGCACACAAGAGTCTCTGCCGGCAGTGGGGCATCTAGCCCCTGTTGTGGCTTGCTGACCTCTACCATACATTTGTGTCTTGACCTTTTCGGCCTGTGCAGCCTCAGTAGAAACTCCCTTCAACTGGGTGATGAGGTTCTGGGCTGCTGTGGCCACACACGCTGTTTACTGTTGCCTTGGGCAGTAGCAGTCATCCACAGCTCTTACCAAGGAAGGCACCAGGCACCAGCTTCTTGGTTGCCAGAACACCACATGCTGGTTTATACAGCCTTGTTGCCTTTGTTTAGATGCCTCATGCAGCCTCCTCTGTGGCAACCCTTCCCATATCAGTCTGCTGGCTGTTCCAATCTTGACCTTGGCCCTTCCACCTTTTCTGGGGGACTGCAGCCTCTGTGCCAGATAAAGTTTCCCTTGGATTGGAGTCTCCCCCACTCCCCAAAAGTCTGGTCAGAACCCCCTGTTTCAAAGGGACATTTAAGCAACACTTTGAGGAAGTAAGGTGCTAAACATACATCTGGCAGAGGGTCATATGAAACAGAGGAATGTCACTTAGAGAAAAGAATGGAAACAGGACATATTGCAGTATTCTCAGTGAGAAATGATATTTTCATAGGAAAATATATAGAATCTGTTTTCATTTAACTAAGTATATATAAATATTACTAGTGCTCGAAGTCAATGAGAAGGTATGTAGTCTCCATAATCTTAACTCAAACCTTGAGAAAGACCACCTTTTGCAATCATGACTTTAAATGTCTTAATTTTATTTCTCCTGTGAGAGTGACTTCACCAGTGTACTAGTACACACTGATAACTAGCACATTCCATGGTCAGTGAAAATGTTATTGACTCAGATAGCTACAAGTTACATGCCAACATTGATTTTTTTGTTTGTAATCATACTAAAATGTAGTATACTATACACTTCTTGGTATTCTTAATGTGCTAAGATTGTAGATGTATAATGTTTAAAGCAAGAAGCTCATTTACATAGCTAGTGTTGCTGGAGGTGGGGAATAATCGGTGGCTTGGATTGTCAAATTGTTTTAACTTGAGTATTTTCAACTGGGTGCAAAGGCAACTAGGGACTATTGAAGTAAATTTTGTTTTTATTATTGTTTGAGGACAACCTCTCAGCCACTGCTTTATAATCTAGTGCCCATTACCAGGCAACCATCCTTTTGGATCCAGATTTAACCACATACTGTGAAGCTTGGAGAATGCTATTTAATATCGTATATCTAACTTTCATGGTCTGTAACACTGGGAAAAAAATATCCTATCTTGTGGGTACAGCATTCCCCCACATCCCCACCCTGTCTTAGTGAGGTTTCTACCTCAGATAATTGGACATATGATTCTGCCTAAATCCTGACTGTTTCTTACAGAATTGGGCATATGACTCATCCATGGCCAGTTAGAATACTGCATCTCCTTGGGCAGTAATAATTGGTTCATTTGGAACCCAAGTACAGTCATTTAGTAAATGTGTTATCTGTTATTAATATATAGGCATTGAAAGAGTGTTTAGTTTGAGATTATAAGAAAAATTAGAGGCAAAAAAGATGGACTAGGTATTTTTAACACCCATCTAAATAGTCATGTCTAGTCATGTCCCATTTGAATAGGAGGGAACTGAGAGGAAATAGGAGGGAAGAAATTACCAAATAAATAATAAAAATTAATTTCCCAGAGATGAGTAAGAACAAGTTTTCAAATTTAAATGAACAATCAAGAACCAAAGAAAATAAGTAAAAATACAAGCTGCTAGGGAAATCCCTGGGGATATAAAAATAAATGACTTGTTTGGACTCTAATATAATATTTTCTATTAAAAATATAAACCTAATACATGCTTCTTACAAACAGATGTTGAAACAGTATAGAAGGTTTTAGAATAAGCAAGAATGTTTTTCATTCTATTCAGTTCTCCATCTAGTAAAAACTAAACTTTTAAGTTTCTGTGTATCAAAATACAAGTTTTCCTATGTATTTACATATACACATGTATATATGGTTTGAAAGATAGAATAAAAATACAGAAATGGCAATAGGAATGAAAAGGGATTGAGGCTGATGTCTATAAAATGTTATTAAAATCTCCAAATTCATTAATTGTTAACAAAAAATGTTAAACTAAGAAAAGTCTTCAGTTATTTCAAGTCCAATGTGCAGACATCAGAATCCCATGTAGACTTTTTTAAAAAAGCATACTTAGATGTTGCTGTTCATAAAATGTGTAGCATCACCTCCAAGATGAGCTTTCTCCTCTTTTGTATATTTGCACAACAGGCATTTCAAAATTGGGCTTGTCACATCCAACCTTTGTGTTTGCATGGTGTTACAAAATGTGTTCCAGAAAACTTGAAACATGTTTAAGAAGTTGTGGAGGGGTAAGGTGAGTGAGAAAAGCAACTACAGTGGAAGTAAAAATACTGCTACAACATTGTTAGGCAAATAAGATACAATGTTTTAAGAATTTTACATCCCAACATAATGGTTTATTTCTTATATATAGGTGATTTGTCTGTTTAGTTTTTATGAAATAGATTGGGGTGTTGAGTTTTGGTAAAAGACAATATAATTATTTCCATTCAAAATAACATGGAGAAAAAAATCATACAATAAGGTTTGTAAAAGAAATAAAGGTTCAGACTTCTGGCCAAGATGGAGGTGTAGGTAGAAACACCATGCCTCCTTGCACAATCAAGTTTAAAGACAACAAAGTTTTAGTAACAAAAACACAACCAAAACACAGAAAATTGAATTGTACGTAAGTCCGACAACAACAAACCACTCAGCCAGACTGGTAAGAGGGGCAGAGTAAGCGGCTGGTGGAGTGGGGTTGTGCAGGAAAAAGTGACGAGACTGACCCAGGTGCGCAGGTGGCAGTTGGCAGATCCCAGGTGTGAGGTGGCAACAGGTGGACCCAGTGGGGGCACAAGGTTCCTAGATGACCACAGTCACACATTCACCCGAAGATAAACTAGGCTAAGGAGCAATCAGTGAGACAGACCATGCAGGCTAGGGCCCCAGCGATAGGAATTAAACCCTAAAAGCACCAATTGGAAAAGCTCTTGGGGTCCAGGTGCAGGGAGAAGCTCCCAGGCTCGCAGAGAGTGTGTTGGAGAGACTCACATGGTCCTGGAGGGTGCACAGGCCCACTCACCTGGGAGCCAGCACCAGGGGGGCCTGGTTTGCTTTTGAGAAGCAGCAGAGAGGACAGAATTTCAAGAGAAAGCAGAAAAAACACCATTGCCCCTCTCTGACCCCACCTGCACATACAGCATCAAAAACCAGCAACTGGGTTGCCCCACTCTGGTGAACACCTAAAGCTCTGCCCCTCATATGTAATAGGCGCAAACAGACCAAAACATTATGGCTCAAACAGAAGAGCAAATCAAAGCTGCAGAGCCAATACTTTTAAGTGACCAACAGATAGCCAAGCTATCACATGCACAGTTCAAAACACTGGTGATCAGGATGCTCACAGAACTGGTTGATTTTAGTCACAAATTAGAGGAACATATGAAGGCTAAACTAATGAAAATGAAGGGAAATGCACAGGAAACTAATAGTGATGGAAAGAAAACTGGGACTCAACTCAAGGCAGTAGACCAGAAAGAAGAAAGAAACATTCGGTCAGTACAGAATGAAGAAACAAGAATTCAAAAAAATGAGGAAAGGCTTAGGAACATCCAGGACAGCTTTAAACATTCCAACATCCAAACTGTAGGGGTACCAGAACGGGACGAGGAAGAACAAGTGGAAAACTTATTTGAACAAATAATAAAGGAGAATTTCCCCAATCTGGCAAAGGAAATAGACTTCCAGGAAATCCAGGAAGCTCAGAGAGTCCCAAAGAAGATGGACCCAAGAAGGAACACACCAAGGCACATCATCATTACATTAGCCAGGATTAAAGTGAAGGAGAGAATTCTAGAAGCAGCAAGAGATAAGAGGACAGTCACCTACAAAGGAGTTCCCATCAGACTGTCAGCGGATTTCTCAAAAGAGACCTTACAGGCAAGAAGGGGCTGGAAAGAAGTATTCCAAGTCATGAAAACCAAAGACCTACATCCAAGATTGCTCTATCCAGGAAAGCTTTCATTTAGAATGGAAGGGCAGATAAAGTGCTTCTCAGATAAGGTCAAATTCAAGGAATTCATCATCACCAAGCCCTTATTACATGAAATGTTAAAGGGACTTACCTAAGAAAAAGAAGATAAAAAATATGAACAGCGAAAGGACAGCAAACTCAGTTACCAACAGCCACACCCAAAACAAAAGCCAACTAAGAGGACAGCTAGATCAGGAGCAGAAACATAGAAATGGAGATCACATGGAGGGTTAGCAACAGGGGAGTGGGAGGAAGAGAAGGGGGGAGAAGGCACAAAGAATAAGTAGCATAGATGATAGGTAGAAAATAGATGGTGGGAGGGCAAGAATAGTATGGGAAATATAGAATCTAAAGAATGTGTGACACATGGTCATAAACTAAAGGGGGGAATGGTAGGGGAGGGGTGTGCAGGGTGGAGGGGAATGAAGGGGGGAATAGAACAACTGTAATGGCATAATCAATAAAAAATTAAAAGTTAAATAAAAATTAAAAAATAAAAGAATAATGAGAGCACTACAAACAATACTGGTCACATTAATTAGACTTAGATGAAATGAACCAGCTCCTTGAAAGCCAAAAACTACAACAAAGCTCACTCCAGAAGAAATAGACAAGCCAAAATGTCCTATATATAACAAGGAAGTTATAGTTAAAAACTCTCCCCAAAAGAAAACTATGGGCCCCGATGTTTCACTAATAAATTCTATCAAGCCTTTAAGGAAAAAAAATGATCTTTATAAATAAATTGTGTTAGAACCACTTGTCAGACATATGCAAAAGAAATCCTCAAACTAAACTTCACATCTTATAGAAATATTAACTGAAAATACATCACAAATGAAGTGTAAAATATAAAGCTATAAAACTTTTAGAAGAAAACAGGATAAAATCTTTGTTAGGCAAAGTATTCTTGGCATGATCCACAAAAGACAAAAAAATGAACTGAACTCCATCAAATTAAAAACTCTTGCTCTATGAAAGATACTATAAATTAATAGAATGAGGAAACAAAGTATAAGCAGGAGAGAACATTTGCAAAACCCTTATCTGACAAAGGACTTGCTATCAGAATATATTTTTTAAATTCCCAAGTCTCAACAGTAGGAAACAAACAAGTAAGTTTTTTAATGGTAAAACATTTGAATAGACATTTCACCAAAGAAGACATATTGTTGGCAAACAAGCACATGAAAAAGATACTAAAAATAATTAGATGTTAGTTATTTGGGAAATGCAAATTAAAAGCATAATGGGATATAATTTCAAATGTATTAGAATGATTTAAAGTTTTATGAATGTCAATACCAAATTCCAGCCAAGATAGAGATATAGGTAGGTATGCTTCACCTCCTTGCACAACCAAAAGAAGGATAACACCAAATTTAAAAATAAAAACAGGAGGACTTCTGCCAAGATGGAGGCATAAGTGGATGTGACCTGCCTTCTCACACAACCAAGTTTAGAGACAACTAAATAACAGCAACAGAAAACACAGCCGGAACACGGAAAATTGAACTTTTTGGAAATCTGTTAACAACAAATCCTTCAGCCTGACCGCCAAGGGGTGAAACCAGCGGCTGGTGAAGTGGAGTTGCACAGGAGGACTTGGTCAGACAGACTCAGGTACGTGGAATCCAGATGCGCGGAATCCAGGCACAGGGTTGGACCTAGTGGCCCGCGGGGGAGACAGTGGAGGAGCGGTGCTGCGTGTTGACTGTGGTCGCGCATTTGTGCGCAGGTGGACAGGCGAGGGAGTGGGCGCTTGGACCGGGTCCCGCGGCAAGTAGCAGTGGAGGGCGCCGCCATTTCCCTGCTCTGACCCCACCTCCACATACAGCGTCATAACCCAGCAACTCTGAGTGGCCTGGCCCAGGGGAACCACCTAAGGTGCTGATCCTCACCCAGCTGTGACAAACAGCAGAGGGGGTCGCCATTTCCCCGCTCTGACCACGCCCCCCACATACAGCGTCACAACCCAGCAACCAAGGCGCCGCTTCTCACACTTAAAGGGCACAAACAGACCAAAAATGGCACAGGAAGATCTCAAAGCCCCAGAGCCTATAGATCTAAGTGATGAAGAAATAGCAAAACTCTCAGATGCACAGTTTAAAACACTGGTCATCAGGATCCTCACAGAACTGGTTGATTATACCCACAAATTAGACAAATATATGAAGGTGAAACTAATTGAAATGAATGGAATTGCACAGGGCACCAATAGCAATGAAAAGGAAACTGGGACTCAAATCAATGGAGTGGACCAGAAGAAAGCAAATAATGGCCAAACAGAAAAGAGTCAAGAAGCAAGAATTCAAAGAAATGAGGAGAGTCTTAGGAACCTCCAGGACATCTTTAAATGCTCCAACATCCGAATTATAGGGGTTCCAGAAGGGGAAAAGGCACAGTCACCAGTAGAAAAGTTATTTGAACAAATAATAAAGGAGAATTTCCCCAATCTGGCAAAGGAAATAGACTTCCAGGAAATCCAGGAAGCTCAGAGAGTCCCAAAGAAGTTGGACCCAAGAAGGAACACACCAAGGCACATCATAATTATATTAGCCAAAATTAAAATGAAGGACAGAATCCTAGAAGCAGCAAGAGCTAGGGGGACAGTCACCTACAAAGGAGTCCCCATCAGACTGTCAGCAGATTTCTCAAAAGAGACCTTACAGGCAAGAAGGGACTGGAAAGAGGTATTCCAAGTCATGAAATCCAAAGACCTACAACCAAGATTGCTCTACCCAGCAAAGTTCTCATTTAGAATGGAAGGACAGATAAAGTGCTTCTCAGATAAGATCAGATTCAAGGAGTTCATCATCACCAAGCCCTTATTATATGAAATGTTAAAGGGACTTATCTAAGAAAAAGAAGTTAAAGAAACATGAACAGTGAAAGGACAGCAAACTCACAGTTATTAACAACCACACCTAAAACAAAAGCAAATTAAGAGGACAGCTATATCAGGAGTGGAAACATAGAAATGAAGATCTCAAGGAGGGTTAGCAACGGGGGAGTGGGAGGAGGAGATGGGGGGAGAAGGTACAGAAAATAAGTAGCATAGACAGTAGATAGAAAATAGATGGGGGGGCAAGAATAGCATGGGAAATATAGAATCTAAAGGACTTGAGACACATGGTCATAAACTAAAGGGGGGGTAATGGTGGGGATGGGGGGTAGGGTGGAGGGGAATGAAAGGGGGAATAGAACAACTGTAACAGCATAATCAATAAAAAATTTAAAAAAAGAAGGAAATTCTGACACATGTTAAAGCATGGATGAACCTAGAGAACACCATGCTACATGGAACAACCAATCATAAAAAGACAAATACTGCATGATTTCACTTATATGAGGTGCTTGGAGTAGTCACATTCACAGAGACAGAGAGGAGAATGGTGGTTGCTGGGACTGGGGCGGGGGAGGAATGCAGGAGTTAGTGTTCAATTGTTACAGAGTTTCAATTCTGCAAGATTAAAAGAGTTCTTCAGATGGATGGTGGTGATGGCAGCACAACAATGTGAAATACTTAGTGCCCCTGAACAGTATGCTTAAATGTAGTTACGATGACAAATAATACTAATATGTTATGTGTACTTTACCACAATAAAAAATGGTGGCAGGGAGAGAAGTGGTTCAGGTCCTGAACCCAGTGTGTGGGTAAGGGGGCTGCTAAAGGCTTCAGGTAGAGACTTGGAGTCATAACCTCTGAACTCAGTCCCCAGAGCCACTGTATACCCTCACTGAGCTCTGGAGTGTGGTCTTCTATGTGCTTTCACATTATTTTGCTTGAATCTCATAGTCACTCTGTGACAAAGACCCTTACTTCCCCATTTCAAAGACCAGGAAACTAAAATACCTATCACCTCCCCAGTGATTTTTCATATTGAGGACAACATGAACTATAGAATGTGCTGTGTCCATCAGCAAAATCATTCTGTGGCACCTTAACTGGCATCATCTAAGGAGGGTTTCTTAAGAGAGGGCACCTAACAGAAGCTGAGGCAAGCCTCTGTTAGGACAGGACAGATCAGGAGCAAAGGCACAGCTGGCCAAGCATCTGCTGAAGGAGTGGAACTTCATGGAAGCCCTGGGCTAAAAGGCAAAAGTTATTGAGCACATATTATGTGCCAGGACGCACTTCACAAGGACAATCCTGGTCTATCTCTACAACAACCCTGGATAGTAGGAAGTATCAACTCCCCAGTTATTTTCAGGGACAGAAAGTTAATTAGCTCACTGCATTTGCTCAGCAAGAAAGCAGTGGAATGAGGATCCAAGAAAACTCAGGCCATCTGGGAACCTGTACTCATAGTCTCCGTACACGAGTGCACCAGCTGACCACATGGAAAGGAAGTCATCCTTTAGTGTCAGGAGCTTGATTTCATCATAGGAAACATGGCAGGGTGAACCAGAAGAGCAGATCCCTGGAGCCCTAACATGGTGTGAGTGTGAATTGTAATGCAGGTAAAATAAAACATACTGTTATTTCATCTATGGGAACTTTTTATTTATATAAGTGGTATCTGCTTCAAAAGCTCATTCCATTTCCTATTTTTTCCTTCTGGTTCTTAGTTTGGGGGCTTTTAAATAATGTTTTTTAATTTTTATTTTTCAATTACAGTTAACATTCAATATTATTTTAGTTTCACATATACAGGATAATGGTTAGTGTAGGGAACCAATCTGTTTTAAATCTAGTAAATGTGACTCAGCTCTGTATGGAAAACTGACAGGAATGAAGTGGTAAGCAGGAGCCAGACCTGAAACTGGGTTTTCCCATGGGAATCAGGCCTAGAAAATGCATTCAGACTGTTATGTCTTGCCCTTGCTAAAACTCCATCATCCTGGTCTGAAACAGATGTTTATTGCCTATCTTCAAGGTAATTTCCAAAGCCTGTGTGAATTTTCCCAAGGATGAAGTTAATCAGCTTGCCACCTTTTCCTTTAGCATTTGTTATTTTCATTTCCTCTAGTGTACCTAAAATGTAGATAATAACATTATATATATATATATAATAGATAATAAATCCTTCTTTGATATGACCCAAGAAAAACAATAAAAGCCTGTCCAGGCAAGGGTCGGGGCACTATCTCCTTGAGAGAGTGCCCAAGGTGCTCTGCCCTTGAGAGAAGTGGCCACAGGACTCTCATCTTAAGAAAGTATCCATACTCTCCCTTTTTCTCCACAGGACTATTGTACTTTGTGTGCATTTGTTCTCATCTTCAGCCACAACATGTAGAGTCTGCTGGCTGGTGCCTGCCACAGATTAGACATTTATATAACCTAGAAAGTGATCATCCTGATAAGTCTAGTACCCCACTGATTCTTGGTTTTAAAGCTCTGTTCTTCATCTTGATGAGTGTGTGTATGCGAGTATATGTTGCTTTCAGCAGCTATACGGTATGCATCTGCCCTATTTGAGACTCCAGAAGGAAGACTCTGAGATGTGAGTACGTCTCAGGTGTGGTTACACGTGACTCATTTGGGAAGTGGCCCCTAGAAACCTTAGGGGTGCAATGGGGAAGCAGGGTGTGGAGACAAGGAAGTTGGTGAAAGGCACATTGTAAAATAGGTTTTGTTTATGTCATTCTGGCCTGCCTTGAATGCAGGCAAAACTGGCTCCAGAAGCCAGATGAAGCTCCTGGCAAAGAGGTGTAGGTGCTCGGAGAGGAGCACAAAAAGCCTCTGTTACAACACTGTTCATCATTATTTAATCCCCCTCAGACAGACCTTTCATTTTCTTCTACTATGTGTAGTGTATATTAAATGTACTCCTCTCTGCCCACCTTCTAACCCTGTGTAGGAGGTTTATATATGCCCAAGAGTAGAACTGCTGGGTGTAAAATAGGCGTGTGCTGAGTTTGAGTAGTGCAATCAGACTGTTCCTCACAAGAGTGACCCTGATTATCTCAGGGCCAGCAGGGCATGGAGTCCCAGGCCTCACCAATACAGTATAGAAACTTTTCCTAGTTCTGTCACCCATGGGGTCTCACTCACCCACAATACCACAGTTTGTGATAAAATCTGTTTCCAGTCCTGTCCATCAGGTAGGTGAAAAATAGTATCCTATTCTGATTACAAGTTAATTTCTTACATTTATTAATTATTTTTGCAGTAGTAAGAAAAAAACTGGACCATTCCCCCATAGCATGCACAAATTAAGCTGCAGATATATCATTAAATATAAAAATATTAAAATTGATAGGGTTGGAAGATGGTGACAGAGTAAGAGGGAGCAGACTCCACTTCCTCCTACACATAGGAGAAAAACCTGGCTGATCTATGGAGGAACAGAGCAAACAGCCAACAGTACCCCCGCATATATGAAAATAAGAGACTAGAAATTGTAGCAGACACTGAAAAACCAGAAGGTAAGGAGACTACTGCAGGACATTAAGATCCCAGGGACAAGCACAGAGACATTGTAGCCCCAGGCCAGCACCCGGTGTCCTGTGCCCAGCGGTGCTGGGTCTACCACAGATTCTTTGGGAGCTGTGGGCCTGCCACGGAGTCCTTGGGAGAAAGCCGGGTCAACTGCTCCCTTTCTCCCTGGCCAAGCAGGGCTTAAGTGGCACCAGGAGAGACCTTGTTGCTTGAAGTTGCAGAGAGGGGATTAAGGACAAAGAGGCAAACACACAAGGGCCATGAGAACCCACGGAGTCTGTGGTCACCGGCTTGGGAGAGTTGAGAGCCACACAGTAACGAGAATTAACCCAGATAGTCACTGGTCTGGCTGGAGAATTGGGATGTGCTGAGCAGCAGGCTTGAGTAGGAGGAATTTCTCAAAAAGTAAAACTGTTTGGGGGATTTTCCTGCAACAGCCACTTGGCTTACTCCCCACTCAGTCAGGCAGCAATCCCTAGGCTGAGAGGAAGTTCCTGCATTTCTGTAGCACTAGTAAGGGTTTGTGCCCAAGCCCACAGGACCCAGGCAGCCTGGCCAGTGTGCACAACCACCCGCACACTGGCCCACAGCGATGACCCCTGTGGAAAGAGCGCTCTAAAGAAGACCTGAATCCCCTGCCTGGGACCCTGGGGAGAGGCACCAGACTAGTTCTTGGGAGAGTGCTTGCAGCACTGGCTGAGCACACAAGAAAGGCCACACCAATCACCCCTCAGCCTGCTGCAGCCAGCATGACCAGAAACACTAGCTTGGCAAGTTTGAAACCAAGAAGAGGTGTTTTATTTTTAATCTTTTTATTTTTATTTTTATTATTGTTTATCTTTCAATACCTTTTTCCTGTCTTTCCTTCTTTCTTGTTTTATTTTTTCTTCCTTTCCAATTTTATCTCTTCTTCCCTTCTCCTGCCTTTTTTTTAAAGATTTTATTTATTTATCTTTAGAGGGGAAGGGAAGGAGAGAGGGAGAGAAATATCAATGTATGGTTGCCTCTCGTGTGTCCCCTGCCGGGAACTGGCCTGCAACCCAGGCATGTGCCCTGACTGGGAATCGAACTAAGATACTCTGGTTTGCAGGCCTGCACTGAATCCACTGAGCTACACCAGCCAGGGCTGCCTTTTTAAAAAAAATATCTACAAGTGAGACAAAAAACTTGGAACTGTGAAAGGACCACAGTTAGACCCAAAGAGAAGTTCTGTAGAGAACTTCTACAGAAGTTCACACCATAAACCCAGGGAGCCAGAACAAATCAATTTAAGAAGCTGAGGCTAACAAGAAGAGTATCACAAACCATGTAAAGACAAAGAAACAATTCAAAGTTGGAGAGACAGACAGGCAGATACGAAGAATCACAGTTTACTGGGGCAGAAAGCAAGGAGCAAACACCTCTGTGGGAACCAATTCTGGGTAGGAAAGCTTAAACTAGAACTGATGAATTTCTAGAAACTCAGTGTGGACAAGTCTGAGAGTTAAAAGCTCCAGGAGCTTGAGTCATGAGGTTGGGATTGGTGGGGAGGGAACTCCCTCTTTTGTGAGTTTTATCTCCATACAAACTCCACAAGGTTCTCAAAGTAAAGAGCTTACCAAAAGCCTGAGACCTAATCACAGGGCTACAGAACACTTCCCCTCCCCGATGCTCACCACCACAATATTAAACGCCTATTTACTGGAGTTCCTTTTACCAAGTACATCATGCCTGTCTAAGGAGAGAAAAAAATATGGCATTGGAGTAGGAGGATATAAGGTGCACCTCCTCCCAGAACCCAATTGGAAATAAAACTAGAGACAACTAGACATCTGAAATAAACCAAAACCTGATCAACAAAACAAACAAGGAAGCAAACTATAACCAGAGACACTGAAATAGAGAACAGACTGACAGTAACCAGAAGGGAGTGGGAAAAGCGATAACAGGGGAAAGAAGAGGAAGGGTCATCAAAGAACATGTATAAAGGACCCATGGACAAAGCCAAAGGGGGTAGAATCGAGGGTGGGAGGTGGGGGTAGGTGGGACAGGGGTTAAAGATGGAGAAAATGGAGACAACTGCACTTGAAAAACATAAATAAATAAATACATAAATACATAAATACATAAATACATAAATAAAAAGAAAAAAGAGGGGGGTGGAGGGAGGGGAGAAACACAACTGATAGGAAGGGTGAGGTTGTTAAAGGGAACGCCCGTTTATATGGGCAGTGGGCTGAGGTGGTAACAGGACTGTGAGAGCTTCCCCTTGAAAGGAGAGAAGTGAGGAACACAAACTGAGCTCTCCAACACAAAGCACCAGTGCCAGATTCAGCAGACCATGTAGCACCTAAAGGTGAATAGCCATGAGGTTCCCTCTGCAGGGAAAGAGACAAGATCCACTGGAGACAAATACACTCTTTGTTTCTTTCTTAATTCTTAAAGGGGCCAAAGCACAGGTTTTGTGTTTGTAGCCACTCACCCTGGGCCCCAGCAAAGAGAAGGCGGCATGGACTGAAGTCTTGAGAGGAAAGTCTAGTGTGGGAGGCACTGGGAGTGACATGGGGAAGCAGATGCAGAGCTTTCTGTTCTAGAATATACCTGGATTTCATGGCAACCATCTTGCTTGAGAAAGCAAGCCCCTTCCAGGAGAAAGTAATTACCTTTCCCTGTGGAATATTGCTCCCCTCTCCCTCCCTCTGCAATCCTGCTCCCTCTACCCAGCAACATTTTCCCCCTTTTATGTGGTTTGTTAGGGGTTTTTTTTTTTTACCTTGTTTTATGTGGATCTTTTTCATCTTAAGCCCTGCTGAAGACAGCAGCAAATATTGACACAGTGGGTGTCAGAAACTGGCTGTAAAGTGCAGCCATACCATTATTACACTGCCAGAAAACAGAATGGTGCTTCTGCCTTACAGGAGAACCAAAGAAACACCCTCCTGGTTTCCAGCAGACCCAAACCTGGACTCTGGAGACTGTGGCCAATAGCCTATCAAGGGCCCCACCCTGCTTCGTACAGGGAAATAATCCCGAATAGTCTCAGACCAGTGGCTCAGGGGTAGGGAAACACACTTACCATCTTCCCTGAAGTCTGAAAGGCAACCGCCCAAGAGATCCAGGAATCACATCCCTGCAATCTCACTAGAAGCCCTCTCAGAAACAGGTAGGTCTATGATTAGTCTAAGGCCTTAGACTATGACCAGGCTAGCAGGCAGAGGAAGACAGAGGGAGATGTGCTGGTAATGTGGGTCATTTGCTGACTCACCCCTGGACTGTTAAAACCCAGCTGTGCAGAACAGCTTGACTCATTCCAGCCAAGCCCAGAGGAATCAGCCCCAAACTGTGGATTGTTGGTATCTCTCAACAGGCTGCTGATGACTAGACATGGAATGTGCCTGACTCAAACTACAGCAGAGCCATATTCAAAGGGAGAATCCAGCAACCAAGCACTACACTCTGCTGAGACAAATTTCACTTTGTTATTTTCATTATTTTTTTCATTTTCATAGCCTTTTCATTAGTTTTTTTCTATTTTTTCTTTTTCTTCTATTTTTATTACTCTGTTTTTTTCTGTCATATCTCTTATTTTACTCTTACTATTGGTTACATTGTTTCCTTTCTATCCTTTCCTTATTTTTGTTATTCTTTCTCTTTTTTGTCCCTTTTTCCTATGTTCCTCTTTCAGTTCATTATTTCTATTTTCCCACCTTTCTCCTCCCATAATCACTTTTCTGTTCATTGATCTTCTCTTTTTTTCTCTTATTTCCCCCCTTTCCCTAATATTCCATTTTTCTCTCTACTCTTACTCTTCTCTGATCTCCTGTCATTGAAATAGCTTTTTTGATTGGGGTTTGGGGGTGGTTGCTTGTTTTGATTTTGTTTTTGTGTTATTTTGCTTGTTCTCCCAGCACTTATATAACAGTGCACAAAATATGGTGGGGGTTGAGCCTCTCAGCCAGCCAAAAGGGAGACTTCTGCAAAAAACAAGCCAATAACAATCAGGATTCAAATATAACAGAATAGCTCACATAACCCACACAAAGGGCATCCCTAGAGCACGCAGATCAAGAGACTGAGGAGTTGGCACCACTGGGTCCCACAGGACTCCTACCATACAAGGCAGAGAGACAAAGCAGATCTATTTAAAGGATAGAAACTAATAAAAAGAGACAGCTAAAATGGGGAGAGAAAGAAATAACCTCTGATGAAAGAAAAGGAGGAATCCCCAGAAAAAGAGCTAAATGAAGTTGAGGCAAGCAAAGAATTAGACTTTGAGTTCAAAGTAATGGTTATAAGGATGCTCAATGAACTTAGTGAAAACTATATCAACATGAAAATGGACAGAGAAACTATAAATAAGAACCAGATGGAAACAAAGAATGCAATATCTGAAATGAAGAATACACTAGTAGGAATTAAAAGCAAGCTAGATGGGAATAGAGGATCAAATCAACTTAAAAGACAAGGTAGAAAAATACACCCAGTCAGACCAAAACAACAACAACAAAAAAGGCTTAAAAAGAATGAGGAGAGTTAAAGGGGACTTTGAGACAATGAAATATAATAATATTTGCATTATAAGGATACCAGAAGAAGAAAGAGAGCAAAGGATAGAAATCTTGTTTGAGGAAATAATGACAGAAAATGTGTCTAACTTGGTGAAGGAAAAACTCACTTAAGTTCAAGAAGCACAGAGAATCCCAATTAAGATGACTACAAAGACACTCACATGAAGATATAATTAAAATGACAAAGGGTAGGATTCGAACTGCTCACACAGTAGCTGATTCACACTGCTTTTTTTTTCAATATGATGTCACTTTTCCAATTTTTAAAAATTTTTAAAAATTTATTTATTTTAGGGATGCTGGGAAGATGGCAATGGAGTAGGATGGAGTGGATTCTAGCTTCCCTACTCGTGGGTGAAAAATCTGGCAGATCTACAGAGAATCAGCGCAATAAACCATCGGTTACCCAGCATTTATGAAATTAAAAGACCAGAGATTGTGACGGACGCTGAAACACCAGACAGCGGCAGGTCAGTGGGGTCTGGGGGACCAAAGTAAAGACAAAGCAGTGGCGGGGGCCAGCGCCCCCGGCCAGGTGGCCCAGGTGCTGCCTCTGCAGTCAGGGTCCAGAGGCATCAGTCTGAGACCAGCACTAGAGGTGTCAGCCACAGGAGCCTGGGCACCCAGTGGCCCCAGTGGACGACCAGTGTGGGCCAGTGACTCCCCTGCTCCCCATCTAAGCAAGGCTGGACAACACTGGGGAGAGACCTGTCTGCTTGCCTGCTTGCATTAACAGGAAGGGTTACAAAGACATAGGGCCATGTTCAACTGCAGGCTCTGTGGTGACCAGCCAGGGAGAATTGAGAGGAGAATTGTTCTCACTAGTCTGGTTTGGGATTGGGCTGGGCTGAAAGGCAGGCTGTATGGAGAGGTTTTTTTTTTTTTTTTTTAAAGTGGACTGAAGTGTTCTCTTGACAGGGCAGCTTGCCTTGCTTCCCACCCAGGCTTGCGGTGATCCAGGGGAAAGCGGAGGCATTTGAATCCGCCCCACGGGAATGGGAAGCACCTTGCCAGGTTCATGCAAACCAGGCAGCCTGGTGGGTGCGCACAGGCACAGAAGCAGTTGAGTCCCGCCACAGGACTGGGAAGGACCCTGCCAGAACCCGAGGGACCCAAACAGCCTGGCGTGTGCACAGGCACCCACACCCCAGTCTGCTAGCCTGGCTGGTGCGTGGGCTTGCACGGGCATCCAAGCCCAAAGAGGGATCCTGCTGCAACCAGAAAAACCAGTCTGGACAATTTGAAACCAACAAGGGAGGGGATTTGGGGTTTTTTCTCCTTTTTACAGTAACTTTTTTTACTAATCTTTTATATTTTTTAATTTTATTATTGCTTTATCTGTCTATATTTCATTCCTCTCCTTTCTTTTTCCCTGTTTTAGTCCTTCTTTCTTTCCTCTCAAACTTGGCACTTTTGCCTACCTTCTCCTGCCTTTTTGTTTGTTTGTTTGTTGCTTCGTTTTCCTTTACCCACAAGAGACACAAACAACTGGAAGCTGCGAGAAGGACCAGAATGGGGACCAAAGAGGGGGCATCTCAAGAATAGAAACAGAGAGACAAATTTCACTTTGATATAGCAGAGAAGCCACAAAATGCTGCATATTTTTTCCTTATTCTCACTTCTTTTACATTTTAATAGTATCTCTGTATTCCTCCTCTTTCTGTATAGGCTCCTTAGTCTTGAGTGGTTATATTGTATTATTAGAAAGGTTTCCCCTGTTCTTTCCTCCACAATGTTTTGCTAATCCTCTATACTCCACACCACTTGTTTTCTTTTAGCACACCACTCAAAGCGCTATACCCCCTACTCAGACAGATCACATACAGTTTGTTATATGATTGATGCTCTAATATTAGTGTAAATAATAGCTGTTCTATAAAACTGTAAATACTTCACAACCCATCTGCTGGATCTTAGCCCATTATACAGGCCCCTGAATTCTATTACTGTGGTGATTAACTCTATTTGCTCACACACTACACCTATTTACTGTTCCTTACTCTCACCTTACCTCAAAATCTGACTGTCCGACACCTCACTGCTTCCTAGTTCCAACTCACAAGCCTTCCCTCCCCAACAAGAGGCTTATCTTTTGTCCATCTTTTCATAAACGGGGCTAGTTGGGTTGAAGAATACGGTCAACGATATATATACCTTAAAGATTGTCTATCTCTCCTCTACTGGCTGTGACTGTAAATATCATAAAATACACTTCTGCTGTCATAAACAATTTTGCTTCCCCCTCCAACTGCTTACACACCCACTAAAAAAAAAGTAGGTGGAAACAGAGAACATCAAGATACCTGAAGGAGTGTGCACCACTGAAATTCACAGGTATTATACCACAGAAGTTCACAAAATAAACCCAGGGAGTCAGAACAGATGAATTTTAGAAGCTGAGGCTAACAAGAAGAGTCTCACAAACAATGGAAAGACAAAGAACAATCCCCATATGAAAGAAAAAGCAGAAACTTCAGAAAGAATGTTAGATGATATAGAGGCTAATCAACTATCAGATGTTGAATTCAAAGCACTGGTTGTCACGATTTCAAAGGGCTCACAAAGACCTACCAGGAACTACAGGGGAGCTACAATGATCTCACCACAAACTATATCAACATGAAAAAGAAAATAGAAACAATCAGCAAGGGACAAGAGGAAATGAAGAATACAATTTCCGAATTGAAGAACACAGTAGAAAGTTTCAAAAGTAGAATAGATGAGGCTGGAGATGGGATTAGTGAGTTGGAGGACAAAGTACAAAGCATCTCACAGAAAGAGCAAGAAAATGAAAAGAGGCTCAGAAAGAATGAAGAGGGATTAAGAGAAATGAAAGACAATATGAAATGTAATAATATCTGAATAATAGGAAGACCAGAAGGAGAAGAAGAAGAAGAAGGGATAGAAAACCTATTTGAAAAAGTCATGATGGAATACTTCCCTAATTTGATGACAGAAAAAGTCACACAAATCCAGGAATCACAGAGAGTCCCAATCAAGAGGAACCCAAGGAGGCCCACTTCAAGACACATCATCATTAAAATGGCAAAATTCCAAGACAAAGAAAGACTCTTAAAGGCACCAAGGGAGAAAAAACAAGTAACATACCAGGGAGCCCCATAAAATTAGCTACTGACTTCTCAATGGAAACACTCCAAGCAAGAAGAGAATGGCAAGAAATGTTCCAAGTAATGAGAACTAGAGGCCTACAACCAAGGTTACTTTACCCAGCAAGGCTGGGTAATGAAGATAGAAGCTTCAATCAAGATAGAAGGCCAAATAAAGAGCTTCAAGGACAAAAGAAGTCTAAAAGACTATGCCCTCACCAAACCAGCTCTACAAGAAATACTAAAAGGACTGCTTTAAGAAAAAAAAGGAAAAGAGGGAGACAGAGAGAAAAACAGGTACAAAAATGGCAATGAATAAGTACCTATCAATAATAACCTTAAACATAAATGAATTAAATACTCCAATCAAAAGACACGAGATAGCTGAATGGATAAGAAATCATGACCCTCACATATGCTGCCTACAGGAGACCCACCTCAGGACAAAAGACCATCACAGACTAAAATTGAAAGGCTGGAAACAAGTTTTCCAAGCAAAAAACAAGAAAAAAAAAGCTGGGATAGCAATTCTCATATCAGACAAAATAGACTTCAAAAAAAAGGGCCATAAAGAGAGACCCAGAAGATCACTTCATTATACTCAAGGGAAGAATCCACCAAGAAGACATTAACATCATAAATATATATGCACCAAACATAGCAGTACACAAATATATCAAGAAAATCTTACAGGACTTCAACAAAGATATTGACAACAACACAATTATAGTAGAGGATTTTAACATCACACTGTCAAAAATGGACAGATCTTCCAACAAAATATCAACAAAGATATTGTGGCATTAAACAACACCCTAGATGAAATGGACTTAACTGATATGCATAGAGCCCTTCATCCCAAACAAGCTAAATACACATTCTTTTCAAATGCACACGGAACATTTTCAAAGATAGACCAAATGATAGGACACAAAATGAGCCTCAAAAAATTCAAGAATATTGAAATCATACCAAGCATTTTCTCTGACCACAAGGGACTGAAACTGGAAACCAACCCCAAAGGAAAAAACCCAAAACACCCAAAATCATGGAGACTGAATGGTATGCTATTAAACAATGAATGGGTCAAGAATGAAATTAGGGAAGAAATCAAAAAGTTTCTGGAAACAAATGAAAATGATCTCACAACAACCCAAAACTTATGGGACACAGCCAAGGCAGTCCTGAGAGGAAAGTTTATAGCAATACAGGCCTACCTAAAGAAGATAGAAACATTTCAAACAAACAACCTTACTCTACACCTGCAAGAACTCGAGGAAACACAACAAAGACAGACCAGAGCAAGTAGAAGGAAGGAAATAACCACGATCAGAGCAGAACTAAATGACATAGAGACTAAAAGCACAATTCTAAGGATCAATGGATCCAGGAGTTGGTTCTTTGAAAAGATAAACAAAATAGACAAGCCTTTAAGTAGGCTGATTAAGAAAAGAAGGGAACGGACACAAATAAACACAATCAGAAATGAAAGAGGAGAGATTACAACTGATACCACAGAAATAGAAAGGATTGTAAGAAATTACTATGAAGAACTGTATGCCAAGAAACTTGAGAACCTAGGGGAAATGGACACATTTCTAGAAAAATATAATCTCCCAAAACTCAATGAAAAAGAAGTAGAACACCTGAAGAGACCAATAACAGCAAAAGAAATTGAAGCAGTAATCAAAAAACTCCCATCACACAAAATCCCCGGACCAGATGGGTTCACAGGAGAATTCTACAAAGCATTTAAGGAAGAGCTAACCCCCATTCTTCACAGACTATTCCAAAAAATACAAAAGGATGGAAAACTCCCTAACTCCTTTTATGAAGCAAGCATCATCCTAATTCCAAAACCAGATAGAGATACATCAAAGAAAGAAAACTTCAGGCCAATATCACTGATGGACATAGATGCTAAAATCCTCAACAAAATATTGGCAAATCACATCCAACAATATATCCAAAAGATTATACACCATGACCAAGTGGGATTCATCCCAGGGATGCAAGGATGGTTCAATATTCACAAATCAGTAAATGTAATTCATTACATAAACAAAAGCAAAGACAAAAACCACATGATCATATCAATAGACACAGAAAAAGCTTTTGATAAGTTACAACACTCATTTATGATAAAAACACTTAGCAAAGTGGGAATAGAGGGAGCATTCCTCAATATAATAAAGGCCATTTATGAGAGACCTACAGTCAATATCATACTCAATGGACAAAAACTAAAAGATTTCCCACTAAGATCAGGAACAAGACAAGGATGTCCACTTTCACCACTTCTATTCAATATAGTGTTGGAAGTTTTGGCCATAGAGATCAGGCAGGAAAAGGAAATAAAAGGCATCCAAATAGGAAAGGAGGAAACAAAACTGTCACTGTATGCAGATGACATGATAGTGTACATGGAAAATCCTATAGACTCTACCCAAAAACTGCTCAAACTACTTAATGAATTTGGCAAAACAGAAGGATACAAAGTCAATATCCAGAAATCAAAGGCATTTTTGTATACAAACAATGAATCAGCAGAAGCAGAAATCAAGGAAAAATCCCTTTCGAAATAGCAAAAACAAAAATAAAATATCTAGGAATAAACCTAACCAAGGAGGTAAAAGACCTGTATGCAGAAAACTACACAGCACTGAAGAAAGAAATCAGGGAAGACACAAACAAATGGAAACATATACCTTGTTCATGGATTGGAAGAATTAACATCATCAAAATGTCCATACTACCCAAAGCAATATACAGATTCAATGCAATACCTATTAAAGTACCAATGGCATATTTCACAGACATAGAACAAACACTTCAAAAATGTATATGGAACCATAAAAGACCCCGAATAGCAGCTGCAATTTTCAGAAAGAAGAACAAAGTAGGAGGGATCACAATACCTGATATCAAACTGTATTACAAGGCCACTGTAATGAAAACAGCCTGGTACTGACATAAAAACAGGCACATAGACCAATGGAACAGAACAGAGAGCCCAGAAATCAACCCAACTCTCTACAGTCAATTAATATTCGACAAAGGGGGCAGTAACATAAAATAGAGTAAAGATAGCCTCTTCAACAAATGGTGTTGGGAGAACTGGACAACTACGTGCAAAAAAATGAAACTTGAGCACAGACTTACACCATACACCAAAATAAATTCAAGGTGGATAAAAGACTTAAATATAAGCCATGACACCATCAAAGTCCTAGAGGAGAACATTGGCAAGAAAATCTCAGATATTCCATGCAGCAACATTTTCACTCATATGTCCCCTAGAGCAAGGAATATAAAGGAAAGAATAAACAAATGGGATCTCATCAAAATAAAAAGCTTCTGCATGGCTAAAGAAAACAGTATTAAATTAAAAAGACAGCCAGCTGTATGGGAAAACATATTTGCCAATGATACCTCAGACAAAGGTTTAATCTCCAAAATATACAAAGAACTTACATGGCTCCACTCTAAGAAGACATCTAACCCAGGTAAAAAATGGGAAAAGGACTTGAACAGACACTTCTCCAAAGAGGACATACAGAATATCCAGAGAGACATGAAGAGATGCTCAATATTGTTAGCTATCAGAGAGATGCAAATTAAAACCAGAATGAGATACCACTTTACACTAGTCAGGATGGCTATCATAAACAAAGCAACAAACAACAAATGTGGAGCGGCTTGGGGAAAAGGGGTCCTTAGTTCACTGGTGGTGGGATTGCAGACTGGTACATCCATTATGGAAAACAGTATGGAATTTTCTCAGAAAAATAAAAATCAACCTGCCTTTTGACCCAGCAACTCCACTGCTCGGAGTATATCCTAAGAATCCTAAAACATCAGTTTCAAAGACCCTATGCACCACAATGTTCATAGTAGCGCATTTACAATAGCCAAGAGCTGGAAGCAACCTAGGTGCCCATCGGTAAATGAATGGATCAAAAAATTGTGGTACATATACACAATGGAATTCTATGCAGCAGAGGGAAAGAAGGAGCTACTACCCTTTACAACAACATGGATGAAACTGGAAAGCATTATGCTGAGTGAAATAGGCCAGGTGTTTAAAGACAAATACCATCTGATCTCACCTTTAACAGGAAGCTAAACAACAAAACCAACAAGCAAGCAGAATGAAAACAAAGACACTGAAATAGAGAACAGGGGGGCAGTGACTAGAGGGGAGAGGGGAGGGAATTTAAGGGGAACGAAAGGGGGAAGGATTTGGAGAAACAAGTATGAGAGACACAGCGATGAGGACCAGGGGAGGAGGAAATGGGAGGGAGGTGGGGAGCACCGAGCAGGGGGTGGGCTGGGAGAGAAGAAACAGACAAAAAACTGTATTTGAAAAATAACCAAATAATTTTTTTAAAAGAAAAATAACTAAATAAAAATTTAAAAAATCAAAATTACATAAAAATAAAGAAAGAAAGAAAGAAAAATCTAGAAAAAAGAAATTGTATCAACCATTTTTTCTGACAACACGGAATTAAACTAGAAACCAACATCAAGGAAAAAACTCAAAAACACTCAAATTCACGGAGACTGAATAGCATACTATTAAACAATGAATGGGTTAAGAATGGGATCAAGGAAAAAATCAAAACGTTTTTGGAAAGAAATAAAGAATGAACTCACAACAGCCCAAAACTTATGGGATACAGCAAAGGCAGTCCTGACAGGGAAGTTCATAGCAATATAGGCCTACCTAAAAAGGATAGAAACATTTCAAATAAACAGCCTAACCCTACATCTACAAGAACTACAGGAACAACAACAAAGACAGGCCAAATAAAGTAGAAGAAAGGAAATAACCTAGATCAGAGCAGAATTAAATGGCATAGAGACTAAAAGAACTATTTTAAAGATAAAAAATTCTGGAGCTGGTTCTTTGAAAAGATAAACAAAATTGACAGGCCTTTAAGCAGGCTCTTCCAGAAAGAAAGAGAGAGGACCCAAATAAATAAAATGAAAAATGAAAGAGAAGAGATTACACCTGATACCACAGAAATATGAAGACTTATAAGAAATTACTACACGACTTCCGCCAAGATGGAGGTATAGGTGGATGTGCCGTGTCTTCTCACACAACCAAGTTTAGGGACAACTAAATATTAGCATCAGAAAACACAACCAGAACACGGAAAATTGAACTTTTCGGAAGTCCGTTAACAACAAATTCTTCAGCCCGACCAGTAAGGGGCGAAACCGGCATCTCGTGAGGAGTTGCACAGGAGGACTCCAGTCGGACGGACCCAGGCGCGGAATCCAGACGCGCGAATCCAGACACACGGGTTCCAAACCCAGGATTGGACCTAGTGAGCGACCGAGCAACCCACCGGGTGAGCGACTGCTGAGGAGACAGTGGAGAGGCGGTGCTGCGTGTTGACTGCCGTTGCCTATCTGCGGGCGAGCAGACAGGCGAGGGAGTGGGCGGTTGGACCGGGCCGGCGGTCCCCGTGGCTTGTGGCAGTAGAAGGGCCAGCCATTTCCCCGCTCTGACCACGCCCCCACATACAGCGTCACAACCCAGCGACCTGGGAGTCCAAGGCGCCGCTTCTCACATTTAAAGGGCCAGAACAGACCAAAAATGTCGCAGGAAGACCTCAAAGCCCCAGAGATAAATCTAAGCGACGAAGAAATAGCAAAACTCTCAGACGCACAGTTTAAAACACTGGTCATCAGGATCCTAACAGATCTGGTTGATTATAGCCACAAATTAGAGAAATATATGAAGGCTAAACTAAGGGAAATTAATGGAATTCCACAGGAAACCCATAGAGATGAAAAGGAAACTGGGACTCAAATCAATGGAGTGGACCAGAAGAAAGCAAATGATGGCCAAACAGAAAAGAGTCAAGGAGCAAGAATTCAAAGAAATGAGGAGAGTCTTAGGAACCTCCAGGACATCTTTAAACGCTCCAATATCCGAATTATAGGGGTACCAGAAGGGGGAAAGACACAACCACCAGTGGAAAAATTATTTGAACAAATAATAAAAGAAAATTTCCCCAATCTGGCAAAGGAAATAGACTTCCAAGAAATCCAAGAAGCTCAGAGAGTACCAAAAAAGTTGGACTCAAGAAGAAACACACCAAGGCATATCATAATTACATTAGCCAAAATTAAAATGAAGGAGAGAATCCTAGAAGCAGCAAGAGCTAAGGGGACAATCACCTACAAAGGAGTTCCCATCAGACTGTCAGCAGATTTCTCAAAAGAGACCTTACAGGCAAGAAGGGGCTGGAAAGAGGTATTCCAAGTCATGAAAACCAAAGCTCTACAACCAAGATTGCTCTATCCAGCAAAACTTTCATTTAAAATGGAAGGACAGATAAAGTGCTTCTCAGATAAGATCAAATTCAAGGAGTTCATCATCACCAAGCCCTTATTATATGAAATGTTAAAGGGACTTATCTAAGAAAAAGAAGTTAAAGAAACATGAACAGTGAAAGAACAACAAGCTCACAGTTATTAACAACCACACCTAAAATGAAAGCAAACTAAAAGAACAGCTAGATCAGGAGTGGAAACATAGAAATGAAGATCTCAAGGAGGGTTAGCAACAGGGGAGTGGGAGGAGGAGATGGGGGGAGAAGGTACAGAAAATAAGTAGCATAGACAGTAGATAGAAAATAGATGGGGGGCAAGAATAGCATGGGAAATATAGAACCTAAAGGACTTGAGACACATGGACATAAACTAAAGGGGGGTAATGGTGGGGATGGGGGGGTAGGGTGGAGGGGAATGGAAGGGGGAATAGAACAACTGTAACAGCATAATCAATTTAAAAAAATAAATTAAAAATAAAAATAAAAATAAATTATTCAGTTATAATTTTAATACCTTAAAAAAAAAGAAAGTACTACAAAGAACTATATAAAACAAATTTGAAAACCTATGTGAAATGAAAAAATTTCTAGAAAAATATAGTCTTCCAAAACTGAATAAAGAAGAAACGGAAAGCCTGAACAGACCAATAACGGCTGATGAAATTGAAGCAGTAACAGAAAAACTCCTCTCATAAAAAAAAGCCCTGGACAGGATGGTTTCACAGGAGAATTTTGCACAACACTTAAGGAAGATCTAACCCCTATCTTTCACAGACTATTCCAAAATATACAAAGTTGGAAGACTCCCAAACTCTATTTATGAAGCCAGCATCATCCTAATACCAAAACCAGATAAAGACACAACACAGAAAGAAAATTAGAGACCAATATCACTGCTGAATATAGACATTAAAATCCTCAACAAAATATTGGAAAACCACATCCAGCAACACATTAAAAAATCATACACAATGATCAAGTGATTTCATCTCAGGGATGCAAGAATGGTACAGTATTCACAAATCAATAAATGTAATACATCACAAAAACAAAAGGAAAGAGAAAAATCACATGATCATATCAATAGATATGGAAAAAACATTTGATTAGGTACAGCACCTACTTTTGATAAAAACACTTAGCAAAGTGGGACTAAAGGAAGCTCTCCTCAACATAATAAAGACCATATATGAGAGACCTACAGTCAACATCATACTCAATGGGCAAAAACTAAAATCTTTCCCACTAAGATCAGGAACAAGATAAGAATGTCCACTTGCAGTTCTATTCAACATCATATTCAAAGTCCTAGCCACAGCAGTCAGACAAGAAAAAGATATAGCCCTGGCTGGTGTAGCTCAGTGGATTGAGTGCGAACCAGACAATCGAGGTTCGATTCCCAGTCAGGGCACATGCCTGGGTTGCAAGCCGGTTCCCTGCAGGCCAGTTCCCAGCAGGGGAGGCACGAAGGCAACGATACATTGATGTTTCTCTCCCTCTCTCCTTCCCTTCCCCTCTAAAGATAAACAAATTTAAAAAAATCTTTAAAAAATGGAGACAATTATTCAAAAAAAAGTTAAAAAAAAAAGAAAAAGATATAAAAGGCATTCAAATTGGAAAGGAGGAAGCAAAACTGTCATTGTTTGTAGATGACATGATAGTGCACATAGAAAATCCTATAGACACCACCAAAAAAACTACTCAACCTAATAAATGAATTTGACAAAACAGTGGGATACAAAGTCAATATTCAGAAATTAATGGCATTTTTTTGTACACCAACAATGAAATATCAGAAACAGAAATCAGAAAAAAATCCCATTTTTTCCTTGATATAGGAACAAGAAAAATAAAATACCTAGGAATAAACCTAACCAAAAAGGTAAAATACCTGTATTCAGAAAAATACACAACACTGAAGAAAGAAGTTAAGGAAGACAGAAATAGAAGCATTTACTGTGTTCATGGGTGCAATAGTTAACATCACCAAAATGTTCATACTGCTCAAAGCAATTTATAGATTCAATGCAATCCCTATTAAAGTACCAGTGGCATATTTCACAGATATAAAACAAACACTTCAACAATTTACATGGAACCAAAAATGACCCCAAATAGCTGCAGCAATTTTGAGAAAGAAGAACAAAGTAGGAGGGATCACAATACCTGATACCAAACTGTATTACAAGGCCACTGTAATCAAAATAGCCTGGTACTGGCATAAAAACAGACACATAGACTAATGGAACAGAATAGAGAGCCCCCAAATAAACCTGAGTCTCTATGATTAGTTAATATTCAACAAAGTAGGCAGAAGCATAACATGGAATAAAAATTTCCTCTTCAATAAATGGTGCTTGGAGATATGGACAGCTACATGCAAAAAAATATATAATTTGATCACCAACTTATACCAAACACAAAAATAAATTCAAGGTGGATAAAAGACTTAAATATAAGCTGTTGCACCATTAAAGTCCTAGAGGAGAATATAGGCAGGAAAATCTCAGATATTCCACACAGCAATATTTTTACTGATATGTCCTCTAGAGCAAGAGACATAAAGGAAAGAATAAACAAATGGGATCTCATCAAAATAAAAAGCTTCTGCACAGCTAAAGAAAACATTAAAATTAAAAGAAAATCAACTATATGGGAAAACATATTTGCCAATGATACCTCTGACAAAGGTTTGATCTCCAAAATATATAAAGAACTCACAGGACTCCACTCTAGGAAGAAAAACAACCCAATTTTTAAAATGGGAAAAAGACTTAAACAGATACTTCTCCAAGACATACAAGGGGTCCAGAGACATATGATAAGATGCTTAACATTACTAGCCATGAGAGAGATGTGAATTAATACCACAATGAGATACCAGACCAATGAGAATGGTCATCACGAACAAATCAACAAACAAGTGTTGGAGAGGATGTGGAGAAAAGGGAACCATAGTGCACTGTTGGTAGAAATGCAGACTGGTGTAGCCACTGTGGTGTAGCCACTGAAAACAGTATGGAATTCCTTCAGAAAACGAAAAATTGAACTGTCTTTTGAACCAGCAATTCCACTGCTAGGATTATACCTAAGAACCCTGAAACTCCAGTTCAAAATATCCCATGCACCCCAATGTTCGTAGCAGCCTAATTTACAATAGCCAGATGTTGGAAGCAACCTAAGTGCCCATCAGTAAATGAATGGATCAAAAAACAATGGTACATTTACACAATGGAATACTATACAACAGAAAGAAAGAAGGAGCTCCCACCCTTCTCAACAGCATAGATGGAATGGAGAGGAAGATGCTCAATAAAATAACAAATACCATATGATGAAAGAAATACCCTATGGTGAAAGACAAATACCATGTGATCTCACCTATAAGTGGAACCTGTTCAACAAAACAAGTAAGTAAGCAAAATATAACCAGAGACATTGAAATTAAGAACAAACTGACAGCAACCAGAGGGGAGATGGGAGGGGCTAATGGGGGGGGAGGAGGAAGGGTTTTCCAGAACATCTATAAAGGACATGTGGACAAAACCAAAGTGGGGTAGAATGAAGGGTGGGAAATGGGAATGTCTGCAATGGGGAGAGTGGGGGCGATAAAATGGAGACAACTGTACTTGGACAACAATTAAATAAAAAATGAAAATGGAACTGCCTTCTGAAAAAAAATAAAATGGCAAAGAGGGGATATTAAAGATAGCAAGAGAATAAATTATTTACCTACAGTAGAACTCTGGTAAGAGTTCAGCTGGTTTCTCAAGAGAAATATTCCAGGCCAGAAGGAATTAGTAAGAAATATTCCAAGTAATGAGAAGCAAGGACCTGCAACCAAGACAACTCTATCCAGCAATGCTTTAATTTAAAACGGAAGGCAAAATAAATAGCCTCCAAGCCCCAAACCAAAAAAGGCTAAAGGACTAAATTTCCACCAAACAAGCATTTCAAAAGATGCTAAAGGGGGTGCTTTAAGAAGAAGAAATATAGAGAGAGGAACACAGGTACAAAAGGGGGGAAATTGCAATGCACAAACACATATCAATCACAACCTTGAATGCAAATGTATTAAATGCTCCAATCAAAAGATATAGGGTATCCCAATGGATAGAAAAAAAGACCCATATATATGCTGTCTACAAGAGACCCACCTTAGAACAAAAGATTTACACCAGCTGAGAGTAAACAGATGGGAAAAATATTCCTTGCAAATGGAGATGAGAGAAAAGCTGGGATAGCAACACTTCTATCTGAAAAAAGAGACTTGGAAACAAAGCCCATAATAAGAGACAAAGAAGGACACTACATAATACTTAAGGGTTCAGTCCAATAAGAGGATATAACTCTCGTAAACATATATGTATCCAATACAGGAGTACTTAAACATATAAAGTCTTAGAGGACTTTAAGGAAGAGATTGACACCAATGCAGTCATATTAGGGGATTTTAACACCCCAGTGTCAACAACAAACAGATCTTCCAGACCAAAAAAAAAAATCAACAAGGATATAGCAGCATTAAAAGACACACAAGATCAAGCAGGATCTACAGCACTTCACCCTAAGGAAGCAAAATATTCACTCTTCCCAAATGCACATGGGTCATTCTCAAAAACAGATCACATGGTAGAACCAAAATAAGCCTTAAAAAATTCAAGAAACCCTGGCTGGTGTAGCTCAGTGGATTGAGCACTGAACCAAGGGTCACCAGTTCAATTTCCAGCCAGGACACATGCCTGGGTTGCAGGCCAGGTCTCTAGTTGGGGGCATGTAAGGGGCAACCAATTGATGTATCTCTTGCACATTGATGTTTTTCTCTCTCTCTTTCTCCCTCCCTTCTCCTCTCTCTAAAAAAGTAAATAAAATCTTTTTTAAAAGAAGAAAAAACACTAAAAAAACAATTGAATATATGGAGACTAAATAACATGTTATTAAATAATGAATGGGCTAACAATGAAATCAAGGATAAATAAAAAATAGCTGGAAACAAATGAAAATGAAAACACAACAAGCCAAAAACTATGAGACACAGCAAAAGCAGTCATGAGAGCATTACAGGCCTAGCTAAAGAAGATAGGAAAATTTCAAATAAACAACCTAAACCTACATCTAAAGAACTAGAAGAACAACAGAAACAAAGCCCAGAGCAAGTAGAAGGAAATAACCAAAACCGGAGCACAATTAAATTACATAAAGAATAAAAAAACAATTCAGAAGATGAACAAATCCAGGATCTAGTTTTTAAAAGGATAAACAAAATTGACAAACTTTAAACAAGACTCATCAAAAACAAGAGATGGGATGCAAATAAAATCAGGAATGAAAGAGGAGAGCTTACAAATGATACCACAGAAATGCAAGGATTGTACAAAATTACTGTTGGGGAAAATTGATAGCTATTCTAAGACACAACACAGTGACTAGAGAGTGATTTGTTTTTGCAGCCCAGTGGCTTGTTTTGGCCCAAAGAGGCTAAAAGCCTCTTTTGGCTTCTCTGGACTGTTTATCATCTACATACCAGAGATAATGCTCTGCTCCTTCTGCTTCTGCAAACTGCTTCCTGCTTTTGCACCAAAAGTAATGGTCTGAAGGATGGGCCCTCCCTTGCTCTATAAAAATAACTGCTCCCCTGCTGCTCAGTGCCCAGAATTTGGAGACTAACTTCTCTGGGTTCGCACGCATAAAATAAATTTCCACTCTGTACACCTGAAAGTGGCTGGGTTGTTTTCTGCAACATTACCATGAGCAACTATATGCCAAGAAATTGGACAACTTGGGCAAAAATAGATAAATTTCTAGAAACATAATCTTTCAAAATTGAATCAGGAAGTAGCAGAAAATCTGAAAAGATTGATAACAACTAGTGAAATTGAAGCAGTTATCAAAAAAACTCATAACAGACAAAAAAAGCCCTGAACTACAGGCAAAGTTTACCATTCATTCAAAAAAGAACTAACTCCTATCCTTTTAAAACTATTTTAAAATTCAAGAAGAGGTAAGACTTCCAAACTCTTTTTATGAAACCAGTATTATCCTAATTCTAAAAATGTGTAAAGGTGAAACAAAAAATGAAAATCACAGATCAATATCTGTGATGAACATGATGTTAAAATCCTCAACAAAATATTAGCAAACCAGGTCAAGCAATACATCAAAATATCATACACCATGATCAGGTGTGTTTAATTGCAGGGGATGGATGGATGATACAATATTCACAAATCAATAAATTTGTGATGACACATCATAAAACAAAATGAAAAACAAAACCACATGATCAATATTAACAGAAACAGAAAAAGTATTGATAAAATCCAGCACCCATTTATGATAAAAAAAAAAACACTCAACGAGGTGGAAATAGAGGGAGCATCCCTTAACATAATAAAGGCCTTATACAAAAACCTATTGCCAACATCATACTCAATGGGCAAAAACTAAAATAATTTCCTTTAAGATGGGGAACAAGACAGGGGTGTCTGCTATCATTACTCACATTCAATATAGTTCTGGAAGTCCTAGCCACAATAATCAGACAAAAAAAAAAGAAATCCAAATTGGAAAAGAAATAAAGCGATAATTATTCACAGGTGACATGATATTATACATAGAAAACCCTATCGAAGCCACCAAAAAACACCTCAACCTAAGAAATAAATTTGGCACAGTAGCAGGATACAAAGTCAGTGTTCATAAATCAATAGGATTTTCATACACCAAAGAGAAACTAAGAAAACAATCCCACCTGGCTGGTGTAGCTCAGTGGATTGAGCGCGGGCCTGCGAACCAGACAATCGCGGTTCAATTCCCAGTCAGGGCACATACCAGGGTTGCAGGCCGGTTCCCTGCAGGCCAGTTCCCAGCAGGGGATGCACAAAAGGCAACCATACATTGATGTTTCTCTCCCTCTCTCCTTCCCTTCCCCTCTAAAATAAATAAAATCTAAAAAAAAAGAAAAGAAAAGAAAACAATCCCATTTACTACTGCAACAAAAATAAATAATAAAATATCTAGGAATAAATTTAACCAAAGAGGTAAAACAGCTGTACCTGAAAAACTATAGGACACTGAAGAAAGAAATTGAGAAAAAGGCAAATAAGTGGAAGCATATACCATGTTCATGGATTGGAAGAATTAACATCATTAAAATGTCCATACTACCCAAAGCAATCTATAGATTGCATGCAATTCCTAATGAAATAGCAATGACACATTTTACTGATCTAGAACAAAAATTCTAAAATTTTACATAAAACAAAAAAAATGATCCCACATGCACCAGCAATCTTAAGAAAAAAGAACAAATACTTCTAGCCAAGATGGAGGCATAGGCCAAGATGGAGATGCGAGGAGGCACAGTGTGCCTCCTCACACAACTAAAAGGACAACAACAATTTAAAAACAAAAAAGCAACCAGAAATGACAGAAAATCGAACTGTATGGAAGTCTGACAACCAAGGAGTTAAAGAAGAAATATCTATCGAGACCGGTAGGAGGGGCAGAGATAGGCAGCCAGGCAGAGAAGACCAGGGTGGGCAAGCAGTGGGCAGTGGACCCAGTGGTGTAGTGGATTGTGAGGCAGGGCAGGCAAGGCTGCAGCTGGCCAACCCACAAGGCAGCACCTGGTGGAGCCTATAGTCCCAGATTCATATGAGGATAAACTGGAAGGAACACCTGAGAAGCAAGACAGACGATGCAACCCGGGATCCCAGCAGTGAAATAAAGCCTCAAGCCAATGATTCAAAACACCTGTGGGGGTTGAGGTGGCAGTGGGAAATTCCCAGCCTCACAGGAGAGGGTCCCAGCCTCTAGGATCCTGTGGAGAGATCCTAGGATCCATCCATTCTAGGATCACGGGGTCCTAGAATGTACACAAGCCAACCCACCTGGGAATAAGCACTAGAAGGGCCCACTTTGCTTGTGAGAAGTGGGGGAAGAGACTGAAATCTGGAAGAAAGTAGAGCAAGACCATTGTTCCCTCTCAAAAAAGAGGGAGCGCTGAGACCAAAAAAAATGGCCTAAATGAAAGAACAGATACAACTCCAGAAAAAATACAACTAAGCAACGAAGAGGTAGCCAACCTATCAGATGTACAGTTCAAAACACTGGTAATCAGGATGTTCACAGGATTGGTTGAATTTGGTCACAAATTGGATGAAAAAATGAAGGCTCCACTAAGTGAAATGAAGAAAAATGTACAGGGAATCAATAGTGATGGGAAGAAAACTGGGACTCTAATAAATGCTGTTGACCAGAAGGAAGAAAGAAATATTCAGTTAGAAAAGAATAAAGAAACAAAAATTCAGAAAAATGAGAAGAGGCTTAGGAACCTCCAGGACATCTTTAAACATTCCAACATCCAAATTATAGGGGTGCCGAAGGAGAAGAGGAAGAGCAAGAAATTGAAAACTTATTTGAACAAATAATGAAGGAGAACTTCCCCAGTTTGGCAAAGGAATTGAACTTCCAGGAAGTCCAGAAAACTCAGAGAGTCCCAAAGAAGTTGGACCCAAGGAGGAACATCCCAAGGCACATCATATTTACATTAGCCAAGATTAAAATGAAGGAGAGAATCCTAGAAGCAGCAAGAGCTAAAGGGACAGTCACGTACAAAGGAGTCCCCATCAGACTGTCAGCAGATTTCTCAAAAGAGACCTTACAGGCAAGAAGGGGCTGGAAAGGTATTCCAAGTTATGAAATCCAAAGACCTACAACCAAGATTACTCTATTCAGCAAAGCTTTCATTTAGAATAGAAGGGCAGATAAAGTATTTCTCAGATAAGGTCAAGTTAAAGGAGTTCATCATCACCAAGCCCTTATTATATGAAATGTTAAAGGGACTTATCTAAGAAAAAGAAGATAAAAATATGAACAATATGAACAGTAAAAAGACAGCAAACTCACAGTTATTAACAACCAAACCTAAAAGAAAAACAAAAGCAAACTAAGCAAATAACTAGAACAGGAACAGAACCACTGAAATAGAGATCATGTGGAGGGTTATCAACAGGGGGGTGTGAGAGGGAGAGAAAGGGAAAAGGTACAGAGAATAAGTAGCATAAATGGTATGTAGAAAATAGACAGGGGGAGGTTAAGAATAGTATAGGAAATGTAGAAGGCATAGAACTTTTATGTATGAACCATGGACATGAATTAAAGGGGAGGAATGTGGGTGAGAGGGGGTGTGCAGGGCAGAGAGGAATAAAGGGGGGAAACAAGACAACTGTAATAGCATAATCAATAAAATATATTTTAAAAATAAAAATAAAGTAAAATGTAAAAAAAAAGAAAGAAGAACAAGCTGGAGGGATCATAATATCTGATATCAAACTATATACTACAAGGCTACTATAATCAAAACAGGCTGGTACTGGCATAAGAATAGACACAAAGATCAATTGCACAGAATAAAGACCCCAGAAATAAACATATGTCTTTATGATTGATTAATATTTGACAAAGGAGGCAAAAGTATACAATGGAGTAAAGATAGTCTCTTCAATAAATGGTGTTGGGCAGGGGAGAGCAACAAGGGGGGAAATGCGAACAAGTGGAACTGAACAACAATTTTAAAAAAACACTGACAATCTGTCAGACAACCCCTTAGTGTAATGGAAACTAAATATTGTCCCATGCATAAACCATTCTGGAGCATCCTTTGAAGAGAAACCATAATAGATGTGTAGATTACAGCTCATCAAGTGGTGCGACCTTGAAGTTAACAACAAATCTCACAGAGTGAGCCAGGCTCCTTAGAAACACTCCTGGCTACAATGTCTAAGGGTCCAGGTATCTACATGAGACCAAGTGACTTAGAAAACATCAGTTTTCAATCTGTAACAACAAAGTCTTTTGCTGTGGGGGATTCACACATGGTGCCAACCTCACTCCATCCTCCACCAATGCCAAGGGAAAAATACAAAAACTCTCATGTTCCAACAGGACTGAAGTATCCTTCAAGGCCTAGGATCCCACAGTAGAGTCATGGCACCCAGCTCAGTATTTTTCTAGACTGCCAGATTAAACCTGAAGCTCCCCGAGACCCTTCTTCCAGGGGTGACTCCGAAGCCCCCTAGGCCCAGCCCTCTTCTCTGGCCTCCTTTGCAAAACATTGTGCTTCTCCTGGCTCCCACACTACCTCGACAGCTCCCTGTAGTAACATCCCATTCTCACTGAAGAGCTCTAATAAGTGCAGTTCTAATTAGTATTAATTCCAATGATTTTATTTAAAGTCTAGTCACTTAAAGTCAAAATGACATCTTAATGCAATTTCAGCACAGCAATTTACCTGGAATAAGAACAGAGCTTTGGTTTTGGAAAAACTTACTGCTGGATTTTTAGACCACATCTTTTTTCTTTAATTAAAATACATGGATTGTCTTTACAAACTCTTTGTGAATATTTCATGTGTTTAAGCTTTATTTGCTATACATGTCTTCACAGTGTACATATTATTCAAATATCCCTAGCAGATGGTCTCAAGTGCTGTATATTACATGGCATTAAGTAATAGTTTGGTAAACAAATGACTCAAGGATTACAATATTTTACAGCTTATAAATCACGAAAGATGTTCAATAATAGTACATAAATTTTTTTAAAAACCTTTATTTTTAATTATTTTTAAAAGACTTTATTTATCTATTTATTTATTTTTAGAGAGAGGAGAAAGGAGGCCAAAAGGGAGAGAAACATCAATATGTGGTTGCCTTTTCCACACCCCCTACTGGGGATCTGGCCCACAACCCAAGCATGTGTCCTGACTGGCAATTGAACCTGAGATCCTTTGGTTTTCAGGACAGCACTCAATCCATTGAGCCACACCAGCCAGGGTGAAACACTATAAATGTAACTATAAAACATTATATGTGCTATTGGATCTGTTACTGGTTTATGATAAATAAATTCTTTCTTAAAAAAAATAGGCAGAGGACTTGAATAGACACTTCTCCAAGCAGGACATACAGATGGCCAAGAGACATGTGAAAAAATGCTCAACATCACTAGCCATTAGAGATGCAAATTAAACCACAATGGGATACTACCTCACACTTGTCCAGATGGCTGTCATTAATAAACCAACAAACAACAAGTGTTGGCAAGGATGTGGAGAAAAGGGAAACCTAGTACACTGTTGGTTGGGAATGCACACTAATGCAGCCACTGTAGAAAACAGTATGGAATTTCCTCAAAAAGTTAAAAATGGTACTGCCTTTTGATGCAGTGATTCCACTGCTGGGGATATATCCTAAGAATCCTGAATCACCAGTTCAAAGAACTTATGCACCCCAATGTTCATAGCAGCACTATTTATAATAGCTAAGGTTTGGAAACAGCCCATGTTCCCATCCTTAGATGAGTAGATAAAAAGTAGGTGATACATGTACACAATGGATTACTGTGCAGCAGAAAGAAGGAATTCCTACCTTTTGCCACAGCATGTATGGAACAGGACACTATTATGCTAAGTGAAATAAGCCAGTCAATGAAAGACAAATATCATATGATCTCACTTACAAGAAGAATTTAATGAACAAAATAAACAAAAGAGCAAAATAGGACCAGAGGTATACAAACATGGAACAGACTGACAGCTAGCTGTAAAAGGGGAGTAGGGACATGGGTACTGATTGGATGAATGTAAAGGGATTAGTCAAAGAACGTATATGAAGGACCCATGGACATGGACAGGGGTTGGGACTGATTACAGAAGTAAGGTCCAGGCTGGGCAGAAAGTGGGGTACAGGGAGAAAAAGTAGGACAACTGTAATAGCACAAAAAAAGAAAATATTTTTTAAAGATTTTATTTATTTATCTTTAGAGGGGAAGGGAAGGAGAGAGGGAGAGAAACATCAATGTATGGCTGCCTTTCGTGCGTACCCTGCTGGGAACTGGCCTGCAGGGAAGTGGTCTGTAACCCAGGAATGTGCCCTGACTAAGAATCGAACCACGATTGTCTGGTTCCCAGGCCCATGCTCAATCCACAGAAAATATTTTTAAAAAGAAAAAGTTAAGATGGCGATGGACTAGGACGGAGCAGATACCAGTTCCTAGTACAAAAGGGAGAGAAACCTGTCTGATCGGAGGAGGTAAAACCAGCAAGCCAGCAGTTGCCAAGCATATATGAAAATAAGAGATCAGAAACCTCATTGGTCATGGAGGAACCAGACAGTAGGGAGACAGCAGCGGTACAGTAGTCTCTGGGATGGAGCAAAGAGAAACAGCCGGTGCAGGGTAGGGGAAACAGCGCCCAGTGGCGAGAGCCCAGCAGTGCATGGGACAGCGTTCAGCACCCAGACGGCTCCCTCCCTAGGATTTTTGGGCCGGGACCTGCCAAGTGGCCCAACCAGAGGGGAGCAGAGGTGATTTCAGCCTGTGCATAGTTTGGAGGTCCTGCACCTGGTGGGAACTGTGTCTGGGAGAGTGCCTAACGGCGCCTGGGACAGCCTTCAGCACCCAGACTGCTCCCTCCCTGGGATTTTTCCGCCGGGCAGGCCAAGAGGCCCAGGCAAAGAGGTGTGGAAGGAATTTCAGCCTTCGAGCAATTTGGGGAACTAGTCACCCGACAGGCAGTGTATCTGGACGAGTGCCTGAAGGCACCTAGGCCAACGTTCAGTGCCCAGAAAGCTCCCTCCCTAGGATTTTGGGGCCCGGACCTGCCAAGAGACCCAACCAGAGGGGAGCGGAGGAGATTTTAGCCTGCACACAGTTCTGGGTCCAGAACCCAGCATGGTGCTACTCCATCCCTAGGTTTTTTTGGCAGAGGTTGGCCAGGGGACCCAGACAAACACAGGAGCAGAAGGGATACACACCACGCAGCGTGCCATGACGTGCGCACAGAGTTTCTAGGTCAGCGCCCAGTCCTCAGATCGGCTCCCGGCTTCCAGTCCACCCCCCTCAGACTATCTGGAAGCCCCGGGTGCTTAGGGGTCCTGGGGAAAGAGCTGAGACCCTCAAGCCCCTCCCTTTCTGGCCAAGCAAGGTGAAATGCCAGGAGAGACTTGTTCGATAGAGTTTGCAGAGAGGGCGCGGAGGACAAAGGGCCCCAACTAAGGACTCTGTGGTTGCCAGCCCAGGAGAACTGAGAGGTACAACGTGGGGCTCTGAATCCAATAGACACAACAGCCTGGTCTGCTTCACACCCAGTTTGGCAGCGAACCCAAGATTGGGAAGAGGGCCTAGAGCTTCCCAACAGAACAGGGGCAGGTCTGTGCTCAATATCAAGGGAACCAGGCAACTAGGCCAGTGCAGGCACCCGCAAACACCGCAAACCAGCCCATGGCCATAACCCCTGGGAGTGGAGCGCTGTGAAGAAGTCCTACTACCCCATTGTAGGGAGCTGGGGAGAGGCGCCAAGTGTCTGGATCCTGAGAGGGGATGGCTGAAAAAAATCACAATAATCGACCCTCAGCCAAATACAACCAGAAAAACCGGTTCGGCTAGTTTGAAGCCAACAAGTGACATTTCCTTTTCTGATGTTGTTTTTGGGGGATTCTTTTTGTTTGTGTGTTTTTTGTATTTTGTTTCTTATTTTTTCTATTTTATTTTATTTTTATTCATTCTTTTTTTTTAACTTTTCTTCCTTCTCCATTATTTTTCTTTATCTTTTTGCTTTTTTAAAGTAATCTGTTATTAATTTTAAATTTTATTACTCTTTCATCTTTCCATACTTTTCTCCTCTTTTCCTGGATTTTCTGTTTTATTTCTTCTTCTTTTCTTTCTAAACTTATTGCTCTTTCTTCCATTCCCCTACCATTTTTTCTTTCTTCCTTTTATTTCTTTCCTTGTCATTTCTGTCTTTTACCCACAAGAGTCACAATCAACTTGAAAATATGAAAAGACCAGAGCTGGACCCATAGAAGAGGCCTCCAAATAGTAGAGTCAGAGAGACAAATTGCATATTGCTGTAGGAGAGAAGCCAAAAGTTGCTGCATATTTGAGTAGGTGGAAGCAGAGAACAACAGGATAACCAAAAAGACTGCACCACTGAAATTCACAGGCATTCCACCACAAAAGTTCACACCATAAACCCAGGGTGTCAAAACAGATTAATCTAAGAAGCTGAGGCTAACAAGAAGAGTCTCACAAACAATGGGAAGACAAAGAAACAATCCCCAAATGAAAGGAAAGGAGGAACCCTCAGAAAGAATGTTAGATGAAAGAGAGGCAAGTCAACTATCAGATACTGAATTCAAAGCACTGGTGGTCAGGAAGTTCAAAGAGCTCACAATCAGCTACCAGAAACTACAGGGGAGCTACAATGATCTCACCGCGAACTATATCAACATGAAAAAGGAAATGGAAATTATTAGCAAGGGACAAGAGGAAATGAAGAATACAATTTCTGAATTAAAAAACACAGCAGAAAGCATTAAAATTGGGGTAGATGAAACAGAAGATCGGATTAGCGAATTGGAGGACAAAGTAGAAAGCATCTCACAGAAAGAACAGGAAAGGGAAAAGAGGCTCAGAAAGAATGAAGAGGGATTAAGAGAAATGCAAGACAATATGAAACGTAATAATATCCGAATAATAGGAATACCAGAAGGAGAAGAAGAAGATCAAGGGATAGAAAACATATTTGAAAGAGTAATGACAGAAAATTTCCCTAATTTGATAAAAGAAAAAGTCACACAAATCCAGGAACCACACAGAGTCCCATTCAAGAGGAACCCAAGGAGGCCCACTTCAAGACACATCATCATTAAAATGGCAAAATTCCAAGACAAAGAGAGAATCTTAAAGGCACCAAGGGAGAAAAAAGAAATAACATACAAGGGAGCCCCAATAAGGTTAGCCACTGACTTCTCAATGTAAACACGCTAAGCAAGAAGAGAATGGCAAGAAATATTCCAAGTAATGAGAAACAGAGGCCTACAACCAAGGCTACTTTATCCAGCAAGGCTGTCAATCAAGATAGAAGGCCAAATAAAGAGCTTCCAAGACAAAAGAAGTCTAAAAGAATTTGCTGCCATCAAGCCAGCTCTACAAGAAATACTAAAAGGACTGCTTTAAGGGAAGGAAGGATAAGAGGGAGACAGAGAGGAACACAGGTACAAAAATGGCAATGAATAAGTACCTATCAATAATAACCTTAAACGTAAATAGATTAAATGCTCCAATCAAAAGATACAGAATAGTTGAATGGATAAGAAAGCATGACCCTCACATATGCTGCCTACAAGAGACACACCTCAGGACAAAAGACCATCACAGTCTAAAAGTGAAAGGCTGAAAACAAATTTTCCAAGCAAATGGACAAGAAAAAAAGGCTGGGGTAGCAATTCTAGTACCAGACAAAATAGACTTCAAAAAAAAAAGAGTCATAAAGACTGACCCAGAAGGTCACTTCATACTACTCAAGGGAAGAATCCACCAAAAAGACATTAACATCATAAATATATATGCACCCAACATAGGAGCACCCAAATATATCAAGAAAATCTTAGAGGAATTCAAGAAACATATAGATAGCAACACAATTATAGTGGGGGATTTTAACACCCCACTATCAAAAATGGACAGATCTTCCAAACAAAAAATCAACAAAGACATTTCGGCATTAAACAACACCCTTGATGAAATGGACCTAACTGATATGCACAGAGCTCTTCACCCCAAAGAAGCTAAATACACATTCTTTCAAATGCACATGGAACATTCTCAAAGATAGACCACATGATAGGACACAAAACAAGCCTCAACAAATTCAAGAATATTGAAATCATACCAAGCATTTTCTCTGACCACAAGGGACTGAAACTGGAAACCAACCCCAAAGGAAAAAACCCAAAACACCCAAAATTATGGAGACTGAATGGTATGCTATTAAAAAATGAATGGGTCAACAATGAAATTAGGGAAGAAATCAAAAAGTTTCTGGAAACAAATGAAAATGATCTCACAACAACCCAAAACTTATGGGACACAGCGAAGGCAGTCCTGAGAGGGAAGTTTATAGCAATACAGACCTACCTAAAGAAGATAGAAACATTTCAAACAAACGACCTTACTCTACGCCTGCAAGAACTTGAGGAATAACAACAAAAACAGTCCAAAGCAAGTAGAAGGAAGGAAATAACCAAGATCAGAGCAGAACTAAATGACATAGAGACTAAAAGTACAATTCTAAAGATCAATGAATCCAGGAGTTGGTTCTTTGAAAAAATAAACAAAATAGACAAGCCTTTAAGTAGGCTCATCAAGAAAAGAAGGGAACGGACCCAAGTAAACACAATCAGAAATGAAAGAGGAGAGATTACAACTGATACCACAGAAATAGAAAAGATTGTAAGAAATTACTATGAAGAACTGTATGCCAAGAAATTTGAAAACCTAGGGGAAATGGACAAATTTCTAGAAAAATATAATCTCCCAAAACTCAATGAAAAAGAAGTAGAACACCTGAAGAGACCAATAACAGCAAAAGAAATTGAAGCAGTAATAAAAAAACTCCCATCACACAAAAGCCCCGGACCAGATGGGTTCACAGGAGAATTCTACAAAGCATTTAAGGAAGAGCTAACCCCCATTCTTCACAGACTATTCCAAAAAATCCAAAAGGATGGAAAACTCCCAAACTCCTTTTATGAAGCCAGCATCATCCTAATTCCAAAACCAGATAGAGATACAACAATGAAAGAAAACTTCAGGCATATATCGCTGATGGACATAGACGCTAAAATCCTCAACAAAATATTGGCAAATCGCATCCAACAATATATCAAAAAGATAATAAAGACCAAGTGGGATTCATCCCAGGGATGCAAGTGTGGTTCAACATTCACAAATCAGTAAATGTAATTCATCACATAAACAAAAGCAAAGACAAAAACCACATGATCATATCAATAGATGCAGAAAAAGCTTTTGATAAGGTACAGCACCCATTTATGATAAAAACACTCAGCAAAGTGGGAATAGAGGGAGCATTCCTCAATATAATAAAGGCCATTTATGAGAGGCCTACAGCCAATATCATACTCAATGGGAAAAAACTAAAAGCTTTTCTACTAATATCAGGAACAAGACAAGGATGTCCACTTTCGCCACTTCTTTCAATATAGTATTAGAAGTTTTGGCCACAGCGATCAGGCAGGAAAAGGAAATAAAAGGCATCCAAATAGGAAAGGAGGAAACAAAACTGTCAGTGTTTGCAGATGACATGATAGTGTACATGGAAAATCCTATAGACTCTACCCAAAAACTGCTCGAACTAATTAATGAATTTTGGAAAACAGCCGGATACAAAGTCAATGTCTAGAAATCAAAGGCATTTTTGTATACTAACAATGAATCAGCAGAAGCAGAAATCAAGGAAAAAATCTCATTCAATACAGCAAAAACAAAAATAAAATAAAATATCTGGGAATAAACTTAACCAAGAAGGTAAAAGACCTGTATGCAGCAAACTACACAGCACTGAAGAAAGAAATCAGGAAAGACACAAACAAATGGAAACGTATACCTTGTTCATGGATTGGAAGAATTAACATCATCAAAATGTCCATACTACCCAAAGCAATATACACATTCAATGCAATACCTGTTAAAGTACCAATGGCATATTTCACAGACATAGAACAAACACTTCAAAAATTTATATGGAACCATAAGCGAGCCCAAATAGCAGCTGCTCTTTTGAGAAAGAAGAACAAAGTAGGAGGGATCACAATACCTGATATCAAACTGTATTGCAAGGCCACTGTAATCAAAACAGCCTGGTACTGGCATAAAAACAGGCACATAGACCAATGGAACAGAACAGAGAGCCCAGAAATCAACCCAACTCTCTACAGTCAATTAATATTTGACAAAGGGGGCAGTAACATAAAATGGAGTAAAGATAGCCTCTTCAACAAATGGTGTTGGGAGAACTGGACAACTACGTGCAAAAAAAAAATGAAACTTGAGCACCAACTTACACCATACACCAAAATAAATTCAAGGTGAATAAAAGACTTAAATATAAGCCATGACACCATTAAAGTCCTAGAGGAGAACATTGACAAGAAAATCTCAGATATTCCACGCAGCAACATTTTCACTCATATGTCCCCTAGAGCAAGGAATATAAAGGAAAGAATAAACAAATGGGATCTCATCAAAATAAAAAGCTTCTGCGTGGCTAAAGAAAACAGTATTAAATTAGCAAGACAACCAACTGTATGGGAAAACATATTTGCCAATGATACCTCAGACAAAGGTTTAATCTCCAAAATATACAAAGAACTTACAGGACTCCACTCTAGGAAGACATCGAACCCAACTAAAAAATGGGAAAAGGACTTGAACAGACACTACTCCAAGGAGGACATACAGAATATCCAGAGACACATGAAGAGATGCTCAATGTCGTTAGCTATCAGAGAGATGCAAATTAAAACCACAATGAGATATCACTTTACACCAGTCAGGATGGCTATCATAAACAAAGCAACTAACAACAAATGTTGGAGAGGTTGTGGGGAAAAGGGGTCCTTAGTTCACTGTTGGTGGGATTGCAGACTAGTACAACCATTATGGAAAACAGTATGGAATTTTCTCAGAAAAATAAAAATCAACCTGCCTTTTGACCCAACAACTCCACTGCTAGGATTATATCCCAAGAATCCTAAAACATCAATTTCAAAGAACCTATGCACCACAATGTTCATAGCAGCACAATTTACAATAGCCAAGAGTTGGAAGCAACCTAGGTGCCCATCAGTAAATGAATGGATCAAGAAATTGTGGTACATATACACAATGGAATTCTATGCAGCAGAGAAAAAGAAGGAGCTACTACCCTTTGCAACAACATGGATGAAACTGGAAAGCATTATGCTGAGTGAAATAGGCCAGGCATTGAAGGACAAATACCGTATGATCTCACCTTTGACAGGAAGCTAAACAATAAAACAAACAAGCAAACAGAATAAAAATAAAGGCACTGAAATAGAGAACAAGTGGGCAGCAACCAGATGGGAGAGGGAAGGGAATTCACGGGGAAAAATGGGGAGGGATTTTGAGGAACAAGTATGAAAGACACAGGAATGAAGACTGGGGGGGGCGGGGAGGAAATGGGAGGGAGGTGAGGAGACGGGGCGGGGGGCTGGGATGGGAGAAATAGACAAAAAAACTGTACTTGAAAAATAACTAAATAAAATTTTAAAAAAAAAAAGAAAAAGTTAAGATAAGCTCAAATTTAAGGAGTTCATCATCACCAAGCCCTTATTATATGAAATGTTAAAGGGATTTACCTAAGAAAAAAGAGATTAAAAAATGAGCCCTGGCTGGTGTAGCTCAGTGGATTGAGCGCGGGCCTGCGAACCACACGATCGCGGTTCGATTCCCAGTCAGGGCACATGCCTAGGTTGCAGGCCAGTTCCCAGCAGGGGACTCACGAGAGGCAACCACACATTGATATTTCTCTCCTTCTCTTCTTCCCTTCCTATCTAAAGATAAATAAATAAAATATATAAAAAAAGAGATTAAAAAATGAACAGTGAAAGGACAGCAAACTCACAGTTATTAAGAACCACACCTAAAACAAAAGCAAAATAAGAGGACAGCTAGATCAGGAGCAGAAACATAGAAATGAAGATCACATGGAGGGTTAGCAACAGGGGAGTGGGAGGAGGGGGAAGAAGGTACAGAAAATAAGTAGCATAGAGGGTAAGTAGGAAATAGCTATGGGGGAGGGCAAGAATAGTAGGGGAAATATAGAATCTAAAGAACTTGAGACAGGTGGTCATAAACTAAAGGGGAGGAATGGAGGGAGGGGTGGGCAGGGTGGAGGGGAATGAAGGGGGAAAATAGAACAACTGTAATGGCATAATCAATAAAATATATTTAAAAAATAAAAATAAATTATAAAAAAAGAAAGAAAAAGTTAAAACCCATGCTGAAAGGCAAAAACAAAACATAACACACACACGCTTTAAAGAGACAGAACGAACATCAGAAGCATATATATCTCCTATATAGTGGGGATGTTGAAGTTATCCAACCAGGGAATTTGAAGCAACTGTGATTAATATGCTAAGAGATTTAATGGGAAAAGTAGACAATATACAAGAACAGGCCAGCATTGTAGGCAAGGAGATGGAAATTCTAAGAATAAAAAAAATGCCAGAGATTTAAAAAGACCATTTAATATAAATGAATAATGTCTTTGATGGACTCCATAGTAGACTAGATATTGCTAAAGAAAAAAATCTCTGAAATCGAGGATATCTCAATAGAAACTTCCAAAATGTAAAATCAAAGAGAAAATATGAATGAAAAAAAAGATAAAAATATTCACAAACTGTGGGACAACTACATATGGTGTAGCATACATGTGGTGGGACTACCAGAAGGAGAAAAGAGAGAGAAAGGAACAGGAGCAATATTTGAGGCAGTAATGACTGGAATTTTCTCCAAATTAATGTCAGCCACCAAACCACAGATTCAGACAGTTCAGAGACCACCAAGCAGGATAAATGTCCAAAAGGGACTATAATCAGCATGTTATATTCAAATTTCAGAAAATCAGATAAACACCTTATTTACAGAGGAACAAAGATAAGAATTACATTGAATTTTGCAAAAACTATGTAAGCAAGAATATAGTGGACTGAAACACATGGTGAGCTACAGTAGATTTACAGTTCTAAGTACATGAAACACAGAGTTTATTCTTATATTATTATTAATTATTTTCCATATGAACAGCTATAAACATACTTTTGCCCCGCCTTGTACTTAAAGTGTTTTAAAGAAACCAGCCTAGAATTCTTACCTTGAAAAATTATCATTCAAAAGTGAAGGTAAAATAAAGAGTTTCTCAAACAAACAAAAATTGAAGGAATTGGTTGCAAATAGAGCTGCCTTGCAAGAAGTGCTAAATAAATTCTTTAGGAAGAAGGGAAATGATATAGTCCAAAACCTTGGATCTACATAAAGAAAGGAAGAGCAGCATAGAGAGAATAAAATGAAGGTAAAGTAAAATGTACTAATATCCCCACCTCACGTGGTTAAAAGTCCATGTGTAACTTTCGACTCCACCAAAATTTAAGTATCTGCAAAAGACTGGATTTGCAAACCTACACATATAACAAAATCTGTGAATGTTCCAAGTCCCCTATATAAAATGGCATAAATTAAAGCATCCAGTCACCACTCCACATCCATGGACTCCCAAATACAGATCAAAAAGAGTACAGGTATTTATTTTTTTAATCTGTGTATAAGTGGACCCATGCAGTTCAAACCCATGTTGTTCAAGTGACGACTGTATATTTCTTATTCATTTTTTAAATTTTATTGGGGTGGCATCAGTTAACAACATGATATAAGTTTCAGTGTATGATTCTATAATACACCACCTATATGCATCATTTATTATTCTTATTAACCTAATAAGTATTTTTTAATAATATTATTATCAACAATGTATTTGATTATGTATGCTTTTGTATGGGTATATACTAAAGGTACTCTTACAATACAATCCCAGAGTGGAGTTCCTTAATGTTTACTCAAATCAATTGAAAATTTATGACCACACAAAAATCTGTATTCAACTGTTGGTAGCAGCTTCATTCATAATTATCAAAACTTAGAAGTAACTAAGTAGGTAAACGAATTGAAAACTGGTACATCCAGACAATGGACTATTATTCAGTGCTAAAGCCAAATGAACTACCCAGTAATGAAAAGAAACCAATTTAAAAGGGCAATATACTATATAATTCCAATTCTATGACATTCCAGAAAAGGCAAAACTATGGAGACAATAAAAATAACAGGGGTTGTCCAGGGGAAGGGGGTATAAACAGACAGACACAGAAGATTTTTAAGGCAGAGATACTATTCAGTATGATATTACAATAGTTGAAATATATTGTAATACATTTGTCCAAACCTATATAATGTCCAACACCAAGAGTGAATCTAAGGTAAACTATAGATTTTGTGTGATGATGATGTGTCAATGTAGGTTCATCAGTTGTAACAAACATTCCCTGGTGGTGGGGATGTTGATGGTGGAGGAGGCTGTGCCTATGTGGGGTCCTGGTTGTATGGGAAATCTTTGTACTTTCTGCTCAATTTTGCTGTGAACCTAAAACTGCTCTAAATTTTTTTATAAGCCACAATTAACAGAGACATGAGCAAAATTGTTCTGTGATTATTTTTATGGTGATCACTCGGGTATGTGAGTAAATTTCTAACCACCTACTCATTCCTTCCAGAATTCTAAAAGATTTTAAAACTCATGTGTCAAGAATAATGCTTTGGATTGGGAAAACCATTTACTCTCCCTAGAAATGCAGCTCCAGGATTTAAATACACATTTAATCCACAGGAATAGGAAGGGAACACTGTGTTAAGATGGATAGCCTTGTAAGCCTCTTAGACTCTCATGTGCAAACCTGCTATTGAGAAATCCTGCTCATAGGAACCCAGCAGAGAAGGTCAGGATGTTGTCAAACCTGTCCTGCTCCCTGTGGATCCTGAATGTTCACCTCCAGAAACCTGCACTTAGTTCTAACCAATCAAGTTTTTCAAGAAAACATAGGACACTCCTACTTTCCTTGGCTCCATCACCATTTTCCACTCAAACAAAATGCACACTGGGTTCAGAATTAGCACTGTAACACACCTGAGCACTCATTGTTTGGAATGGAGAAAGAGTGGTTTTTAATTTCCTCATCTGTGATGTAAAAATAAAGTTCACTCTGTTTGAGACCTTGATGTTAAAACATGACAGAGTTTCATGTTAAAAAATCTGATTGAATCAAACTCAGTCCAGACTTTGGGTGAAGGAAGAACTTTAGGGCTCCACCTGGGAAGGGGCGGGACTTTGTACATAGGGCACTTTGTATAAGATGGAGAACACATCAACTTCCAAAAAAAGTAAATGTGAGGTGGGGAGAGGGGGACTGATAGGAACTATGAGGAGTTTAGAGTCCCCTCAGGCTTCCCTGGGCTCTGACTGGGTTCCACAACCTCTTCTTTGAGCTTCTCTCTGAGCACCTACCGAATTGACCAATATGGTGGCTCAGGATAGGCTCCTTGGTTAGCCTCTACCCATTTCACACTTTGTCTCCCAGGCAGATTCAATCCATTTCAACCAATCCTGAGGCTCATCCAGGGGGACAAAGGCTACTGTGATAGCCACAAAGGTAAGTCAGTGACAGGGAATCATAGGGAACACCCTGGGTTTACAGATCAGACTAAGTCAAGAGAGGTGGAGTGACTCACCTGAAAGCACTCAGCGAATGAGCACCACCCAAAGAGGGTGGTCAGTCACCAAAGGGTTACACTTGTTCATTGTGCCAAAGTGAACTAGGCCAAGTGTCTGACTCCTTCCTTGAAACCTTAGGAGGAAGGGAGACAAAATTGTAAGCATATACTGCAGTCCTTCTACATTATGTCCTAGACATATTTTTGTCCAGGGTGCATATGAATGTTTTCTTCACCCTAAAAGCTTCTGGCAGACATGTCTGGTCCCATCTCAGCTGGGGATCCCATCAAATCAGCTAGTCACTCCCTGAACTGGCTCTGGACAAACCCCCCAGTGTTCTGATAAAGACTCCCTACACATCTTTCCCCACTGAAACCGGGACTTTTCTAATGACAACTTCCAGTTATTGCTCTCTAGCACTGTGCTAGGTGCTTCATAGTTATTAAATCATTTTATCTTCATAACCCAGGAAGGCATCACCATTTCTGAAGTACTGAGAATAGTATGTTAATTAACTGTACATTGATTTTCTCCAGTCTGTGACAGAGAAGAGAGTGAGAGAGAGAGATCTGAAAAAGAAGAGGGATTTAAAAAAAATATGCTGAGAACCTCAAAGCTAAGACTGGAGGCTAGATTCTTCCAATTGAGTTTCCCTCAAGGGGCTGTGGCTTCTAGTCCCCACTCCGGCTCTCAGACGTGGCCCTCACAAGCCCTCCTGAAATAATTCAACTTAAACTTTTTTATTATTACTCCATGCTCTTACCATACCTGGAACCCAAGCAAGATCCACAGCCTCCAGTTTCTTAACCATCTAACAGAAAGAATTGACTTGATTATTTTGTTTCAGGATTCTCATCTAACAAAGAAATGTAACAGATGGAAAAGGAGAGAGAAAAAAGGAGGGGAGAGAAGGAGAGAGAACACCCTGGAGCAAAAACTCCCTATATCAGAGGAGGAATTAATAGTAGTGCATACTAGTGTGTCAATCCGCACATGCTAAAGCATGCATATATGCAGCAGTTTGTACACATACAAAGAGATATGTAATGCATATATTTCATTCTAATGTATAAAATGGAAAGATTCTGCTGTACATGATTGTGAGTCATTTTGAAATTGAAATGGTAAAGGCAATTGAAAACTCCTTCCTGAAAGAGAAATGCAAATCATCCATCTCAACCAAAAGAGAAGGAAGAGGGAATACATGAGCATACCAAGGCCACCTGGCAGGATCAGAGTAGCTCTGACTTCTTGTCTTCCCTGTCATCGGTGATGGTCACTGACTGCACGGGGTATAAAGTGCTCCATCCATCCCTGCCTCTGTGCCTGCCTCTCATTTCTCTTTCACCTCCTTAAATGACCCCAGGTAAGTCTTCCAATCCCAGGAGGTTTTCTCTACCCACACAAGTTTACAGTTTTTTTATAATAAATTTTATTTAGTTACTTTTCAAGTACATTTTTTATCTATTTCTCCCATCCCAGCCCCCCCCCCCGTATCCCCCCTCCCTCCAATTTCCCCTCCCCCAGTCCTCATCCCTGTGTCTTTCATACTTGTTCCTCAAAATCCCTCCCCCTTTTTCCCCTTAAATTCCCTTCCCTCTCCCCTCTGGTTGCTGCCCACTTGTTCTCTATTTCAGTGTCTTTGTTTTTATTCTGTTTGCTTGTTTGTTTTGTCGTTTAGCTTCCTGTCAAAGATGAGATCATATGGTATTTGTCTTTCAATGCCTGACCTATTTCACTCAGCATAATGCTTTCCAGTTCCATCCATGTTGTTGCAAAGGGTAGTAGCTCCTTCTTTCTCTCTGCTGCATATAAATCTTCTTGTTTGAAACCCGACATGACTCCCACCCAGTACTGCTGAGTTGGTTATGAGAAGTTATGAGATGAGCTACATAAGAGTTCCCAGCAGCAAGTTTAAAAGGTGATAGGTATGTACTACTACAAAATGAAGTCTATTGTGACTGTGCTGAAAATAACAGAGAATAGAAAGATAAATAAAAATGTAAGTTTTTGTAGAAAAATTTTTTTGTTTTAAAACATCAGGATTTTTTCAGACATAATGATAATAAAGGCCTACGAATGCTGGCTGTGCCAGGTGAAATTCTGAACACAGCATATACCATCTCATTTATCCATCATGGTCACCCTAGGAGGTGAATCGTATTATCATCTGTGCTTGATAAAGGAGGGAAACTTGCCCAAGTTCATTTAGCTAGGAAGGGGGTGTGGAGTTTCAGCCAGACTCCTTGCCACTTTGCACCCCTTGTTCTTCTTCTAGGGCCAGAAGGTTTACCTTCAAAATAGCACCCCTAAGCACTGAAAGTTGAGTTGGTTAATAAAACACATTAGTTTCTAGAAAATTTACTTTGTCCCTCTTGAAGGGGACTCTCCTAATCATGTTAATATAGCCTTTAAAAAATATGCAACATAGTTATTATAAACTCGAAAGATGAAAAATATTCTTTTAAAAATATTTTATTTATTTATTTTAGAGAGAGGGGAAGGGAGAAAGAGAGAGAGAGAAACATCAGTGTGTAGTTGCCTCTCTCGCACCCCCAACTGAGGACTTGGCCTGCAACCCAGGCATGCACCATGACTAGGAATTGAATCAATGACCCCTTGGTTCACAGGCTGACGCTCAATTCACTGAGCCATACCAGCCAGGGAAATAATATTCTTTATTATTATAAATTGCTTATTTATAATATCATGAACTGAAACTTAAAAATTTACTTATTATCTATTACAGGCTTGTGAATATAGTGATGAAAATATTGACACAGTTTCTATCTTTGGTCTATAGAAAAAGCAGACATACATATACAACTACATACTTAGGTTTTATCATACAAAACCAAAAGGTGCAGATTCCTGAGATAGCATGTAACTCAGGGAGGAGAACATTCCCTGGGGAAATGGGGTTTGAGCTGAGATCTGAACAATATGGAACTCAGATCTGGACTGGGAGAAGAGAGCATTCTGGGTACAGAACTTAAATTACAGGGACATATGCCAAGACACAGAACAAAGGGATGGATTGGGCACATTCAATTCCAGCCCCTATCCTGAAAACTGAATGGCATTTTATTCTGACAATGGGCAGAGACCCCTTGGTCTCAGTGAGGGCAGGCCCAGCCCCCAGATCCAGAAGATGAGTCATAATTGGTTGGCTAATTGCCCCTCATCTCTTTCTCAATGACTGGTCAAGGGTGGGCATATAAAATATAAATAGAGTGCTGGAGAGTTCCTGGGAAAATCAGACTTCTAGACAAGCCCTCAGTGCTCAAGAAGAAAGGTCCTTTTTCCTGCTCCTGTGAATATGTGGCACTGTGGCAATCTGGAATCAGTGACAATCCTAACAACAGCAAGCCACCATGCTAAGGATTATAAAATGGGAACCCAGAAAGAGTCTGCCTCCTTGACATTGCTGAGCCACTAATCAATCAAATTCTGGAACTACCTACCCTAGGATTCTTAGTGTGTGGGATCATTAAAGGCCTTTAAGTCATTGTTGGTCAGACGTCCTCTTTTTTGTAGCCAAATGCACCCTCAACTGATCTATGTGCAAAGGATTTCCTTTAGCCACCTGTTTCTGTTATTACCTCTCAGAGTTCAGTAGGCAGGTCTCACTCGAGGGCTTACAGCTGAGGTCATAGCTGGGGCTGCAGTCATCTGAAGGCTCCACTAGGCCGGTTGCCCCAGGTCATTCACTGAAATGGCCTGTGACTGACTCTGGCTGATGACTGGGAGCTCAGCTGGGGCTGTCAACCACTGTGCTGACACACATGGTCCCTTCATGTGGCTTCTTAGAGGCAGTATTGCCCTCACCCCCAAAAAAGAGTGCCCCCAGAGGCTTGGGCAGAAAAAACAAAGTTTTGGTGACCTATTGCTCATCAAAAGCAAATAACAGAGCCAATCTAGATTCTAGGGGGAAATACAGGGAAGTGTAATTCAGTGAGAGTACAATCTTGAAGACTAGCTTCCATACCATTGAAGGGGTTTAAGTGATGTGTGACACTGTCAGATGGTTGCTGTGTAGAATGAACTAGAGGAAAGCAAGATAAAATGGGAGGCCAATGAGGTGGCTTTAGAGAGTTGCAATCCACCATATCCACGCTGTCCCTCCCAGTATATAGCAACCAACCATCTCTTCTCTCCTGTACACTGACTGGCTCAAGATCAGACAGATCCAACCCAATCTGGGCTCAGGAGACTTGAGTAGAGCTCTGAAAAAGTTGGTTCCTTTCTCTTAACAAAAAAACCCTCAAGAAATCAATCTCTCTCTTGGCCTGGACATGAACATGGAGTCATACAAAACTGATTACCATTGGCTTCTGCCTTACAGTAAGGCTGTAAGGCAGAAGCCAATGGTAATCAGTTGAATACTACTGATCAGTTGAATACAACTAATCAGTTGAATACTACTGAAGCCAATGGTAATCAGATGAATACTGGTCTTAAAATTAGCTTGATGTTGGTCTTTAAAAAGAAGTTAATGGTCTGGGTAGTAGAACAAAGGTCCCAGAAGAAACAGTTTTCAATGGCTTTGTTGAGCCATAGGACTGAAGCTATCCAGGGATGACATGAAACTCACTTTTTATATTATTCATGAATGATTTACATGGTAAGTGTCACTACATATTTTGCAAGGCTACAAGTATACTTAAAAACATTAGAGTGGGTATTCAGAAGGATATGGACTGGGACCTTGGACAAAGGTGGAAATAAATGAATGGATGAATAAATAGACTACAAGTGATCTATAACTTTAGCAGTCTAAATAACTCAACTTTCTATCCCTACGATAAAAGTAATTAAAATAATTAATTGAGAGCCCTTAAGAAACATCCAAGTTATAGCTGCAGAAATGGGTCCAAAGGTATATATATAAAACTACATGTTTTGTTTTGCTCTGGCTGATATGGTTCAGTGGATTGAGTGATGGCCTGTGAACCAAAGTGTCGCCAGTTCAATTCTCAGTCAGGGCACATACCTGGGTTGCAGGCCAGGTCCCCAGTAGTGGGTGCACAAAAGACAAACACACACTGATGTTTTTCTCCCCCTCTTTCTCCCTCACTTCCCCTCTGTCTAAAAATAAATAAGATCTTTATAAAAAAAACTACATGTTTTATTTTTTTGTGGAGTTATGGGGGATTTAAGGGATTTTTTGGTTAATTTTGTTATGACAATAAATGCATTTGGTTTTAGTCTAAACAGAAATCTCTCCACATCTCACATATTACTCCATTGTTTAATACACAGAAATCACTAATAACAGTAACTGACACATAATGCTAAATAGGTTAGGGGAAATGTGATAAAGGACTATTAAAGACAGAATTTTGGTTTAATTTTTATTTTTCTCCACGTAGTGCGTGTATTATAGCTTCAGAATTCAAATAAAAGCACAGTGTTTTTATGATAAAAAACATTAGTCCTGGCCCATTCTCTCCACCATTTCCAAAAGGCAACCACTTCTTTTAGTTGCTTCCTCTGAAAAATGTCCTCATTTTTACACAACTTGCTATTCTGTTATTTATGTTTTCATTTCACTATTGTTCCTTAACAACTTACTGGAGATGATAAAAATTTAGGCATCTTAAATTATTCCTCACACGCATTTTACTAACTCCCACCTTCTCAATGAAGTTTTAACCCACTTTTTGGTTAAGTTCATTCAGACTTTTTTCTTTTTTAAATGACTTTAAATGTTGTTCATTGTTAAGCCAAACAGTGATCCTTCTCTGTAATATTTTTCTCCTCAACTTAATTTACTTGGTATTGGACCCCTATGTCCATTCCTTCTACTCCCCATCTCCATAATCCAATTTGACCTGGTCACACTTCAGGCCTGCCCCACAGCTGTCATCCTCGGATCCTCCCCTTCTTTTCTGGTGTCCCATAAAGTGTCCCATGCCATCTCCCCTCTTGTTTTGCTGAGTCGTTTGGGAGCAGCATATCACCCATAAGTTTCTGGAGAGAACGGTATCATGATAGACAAGTTTTTAAGCACTTATGAGTTAGCCATCAGTGCTATTCACAAAATATTTCTGTTTTCCAGACATGGGGTAAGATCACACCTTCTGGCCACATGAGTGGAAGTGGCATGTCACCATCACGCCAGAGCACTTCACTGCCAGTGTGCAACTGGCAGTAAGACAATGATAGGTGACTATTGTAGTGGCCTGAGTTATGAAAAGAGGAGACATTGCAGAAACTTCTCAATTTAAAAAGAGGTGAACAAGACATAAATTTTTGTTGTTATAAGCCACACAGATTTGGGGGATGGTTGTTATCATAGAATCATCTAGCTTATCCTCATTGATATACACTATATGTCTTCATCCTACTTTTATTATTTGATAGTTTAGTAATAGACTCCTTTGTTGGAAATCATTTTCTTCAGAAGTTTGAAGGCATTACTTTGCTTCTATTAGTGCTAATGAGAAGTCTGATGCCATCGTTACATCTGATACTTTTTAATGTTACCTGTCCCTTATGTTACTCATGTGAGGGATAAAAATCTTACTCATGTAAGTTTAAAATTATGCTAAAATACAAAGTTTATTTAAAAACAAGAACTTTTTTTATTTAAAAACAAGAACTTGTTTTTAAATAAGTTAAACACATGGGAGCAGAAATGAAAGAATGTATTAGAAGTTTTGGAAGGTTTTAAAGGGAACTCTCAGAAAGCAGAACAAAAAAGGAAAAAGATATAAGAGAAACCAAAGATATAAAGATAAGAGAATCAGTTTAGGAATTTAAAGAGTCAAATGCTTACATTCCAGAAAGACAGCATATACGAAAAGATGGGAGGAAGTGATCTCAGATATAATGTGAGAAAATCCCCAGGACAAGAGCTTCCAGATTCAAGGCTCCCTTAAGTGCCCAACACAGTAAGTATAAGAAATCCTACAACTAGTTACATCATTATAAAGTGAAAGAAAAATGAGAATACAGAAAGCTCCTGAAACTTCCAAAAGAAGGGATAAAAGGACAGATAACATAAAAAGGTATCAGGTGTAAGGATGGCATCAGACTTCTCATTAGCACTATTTGCCAATGTCTGAGGAGACAAGGGTTTGATCTCCAAAATATATAAAGAACTCACACAACTGTACTCTAAGAAGACAAACAACCCAATTAAAAAATGGGCAAAGTACTTGAAAAGACACTTTTCTGAGGAGTTCATACAAAGGGCCCAGAGACATATAAAAAGATGCTCAGCATTGCTAGCCATCAGAGAGATGCAAATTAAAATGACAATAAAAGCTACTCCCTGGTGGTGTAGTGATTAGGATAAAACGACAGTAAGATACCACTTCACACCAGTGAGAATGGACATCATAAACAAAGCAACAAACAACAAGTGTTGGAAAGGATGTGGAGAAAAGGGAACCCTAGTCTACTATTGGTGGGATTGCAGACTGCTGTAGCCACTATGGAAAACAGTATGGAATTTCCTCAGAAAACTGAACATGGAACTGTCTTTTGACCCAGCAATTCCACTGCTAGGATTATATCCTAAGAACCCTGAAACACCAATCCAAAAGAACCTATGCACCCCAATGTTCATAGCAACACAATTAACAATAGCCAGATGCTGGAAACAACCTAAGTGCCCACCAGTAAATGAATGGATCAAAAAAGAATGGTACATTCACAGGATGGAATACTATACAGCAGAAAGAAAGGAGCTCCTACCCTTTTTGACAGCATGGATGGAAATGAAGAGCATTATGCTAAGTGAAATAAGCCAGGTGGTGAGGAACAAATACCATATGATCTCACCTTTAACTGGAATATAATAAACAAAACAAACAAGCAAGCAAAATGTAACCAGAGACATGAAAATTAAGAACAATCTGCTAGTGACCACAGGGGAGATGGAAGAGGATAATGGGGGAAAAAGGGTGAAGAGTTTTCAGGAACAAGTATGAGAGACACATGGACAAAACCAAGCAGGCATGGAATCAAGGCAGGGGTGTGAGAATGGCTGGTATGGCAGGAAGGGGGGGGGGTAAAGGCAGAAAACTGTACTTGAACAGCAATAAAATTTCTTAAAATAGAAAAATTTTAAAAATCCTCAAAGAATGTCCTCAAATGAGGATAAAAATTAATAATTATTTAAATACATAAGTAAAATAAAATAAAAATAAATAAAATAAACTTACAGAAAAAATTGTGAGGATAATACAGAGTTCCTGTATGACCCACAAGTTTCCTGTCGTTAACAGCTTCCACTAGTAAGGCACATTTGTCACAACTAATAAGCCAGTTGTGCCAAGTTCCTTTTATTCTTTGTTTTTGTGTTTTTCTTTCATGTTTCTCTCTTTCTTTTCTTTCATGAGGCTTTTCTCAACTCAGTGGTGACTCAGATGATCATTCATATTTAAGAGTTAGAAAAATCATGAAAAGTCTTTTCCAAAGATTATAGTAAGGTATGTTACTATATTAACATCTACCTTATTCAGTTTCTGTAAGGGAGGAGCCATCCAAGATAGGAAAAAAATTAAAAGTTTAGAAATATTAAAAAGTATATACTATAAATTTATATCTAATATGATCAAATAGAAATAATATCTGAAGAAATGTGATTAATAGAAAAAATGAGAGACAGTTGTAAAGTAAATGTACTTACTATATCTGGAGAGAAGGGTCCCAGTCAGAGCCTCTGTGCTGCTTGTCATTTGTACCTGCACACACTTTCTTGTGATTTACAATGCCATCTAGTCGCCAGACTGTCACTTTCTTATACTTCTATTCCTGACCTCTTGTTGAACGTCAGATCCAAACACCTACCCTCTACCTATGGGACACCTCCATGCTGATGTCTAACATACACTCCCAAATTTGCTCTCCTTCAATCTTCCCCAAATGAGGGAATGGTATGCTCTCAGGATTTTAAGCTAAAGACCTTGAAGCATCATTGACCCCTCTCTCTCCCACCCACAGCAGCAAATCCTACTAGCACTACCTTCAAGTGGCACTACCTTTAAGTGGCACCTCAGGTGACTTCATACTTCATCCATTTCTTACACCTGGGTTTAATTAAATCAGAACTTTCACTCACCACACACCAGCCACACTCACATCTTTTGTGTTTTCTGAACTATCCGAACACTTTCCTGTGCCTGGATTACTCATTCAGCAAATATTCATAAGTGTCATTCCTTCACTTCATGAAAAGTTATATTCAAATAATATCTCTTTTTTAATATATTTTATTCATTATGCCATTACAGTTGTTCCATTTTCCTCCCTTCCTTCCCCTCCACCCTGCACACCCCCTTCCCCCACATTGTCCCCCTTTAGTTCATGTCCATGTGTCACAAGTTCTTTGGATCCTACATTTCCCATATTATTCTTGCCCTCCCCCCTGTCTATTTTCTACCTACTGTCTATTCTATTTATTCTCTGTACCTTCTCCCCCTTCTCCTTCTCCTACTCCCCTGTAGCTAACCCTCCATGTGATCTCCATTTCTATGTTTCTGCTCCTGATCTAGCTGTCCTCTTAATTTGCTTTTGTTTTAGGTGTGGTTGTTAATAACTGTGAGTTTGCTGTCTTTTTACTGTTCATATTGTTCATATTTTTATCTTCTTTTTCTTAGATAAGTCCCTTTAACATTTCATATAATAAGGGCTTGGTGATGATGAACTCCTTGAATTTGACCTTATCTGAGAAGCACTTTATCTGTCCTTCCATTCTAAATGAAAGCTTTGCTGGGTAGAGCAATCTTGGATGTAGGTCCTTGCCTTTCATGACCTGGAATACCTCTTTCCAGTCCCTTCTTGCCTGTAAGGTCTCTTTTGAGAAATCTGCTGACAGTCTGATGGGAAATCCTTTGTAGGTGACTGTCCCCTTATCTCTTGCTGCTTCTAGGATTCTCTCTTTCATTTTAATCTTGGCTAATGTAATTATGATGTGCCTTGGTGTATTCCTCCTTGGGTCTAACTTCTTTGGGACTCTCTGAGCTTCCTGGACTTCCTGGAAGTTCATTTCTTTTGCCAGATTGGGGAAGTTCTCCTTAATTATTTGTTCAAATAAGTTTTCCACTTGTTGCTGTTCCTCTTCCCCTTCTGATACCCCTATAATTCGGATGTTGAAATTTTTAAAGTTGTCTTGGAGGTTCCTAAGCCTCTCCTCATTTTTTTAAATTCTTGCTTCTTCATTCTTTTCTGTTTGGTCATTTCTTTCTTCCTTCTGGTCTACTGCATTGATTTGAGTCTCAGATGTGGTTCCATCACTATTGGTTCCCTGTGCAATTTGCTTCATTTAGTGTAGCCTTCATTTTTTCATCTAATTTGTGACTAAAATCAGCCAGTTCAGTGAGCATTCTGATCACCAGTGTTTTGAACTGTGCATCTGATAGGTTAGCTATCTCTTGGTTGCTTAGAAGTATTGGCTCTGGGGCTTTGAGCTGTTCTTCTGCTTGAGCCATAATGTTTTGGTCTGTTTGTACCTGTTATGTATGAGGGGCATATGAGGGGTGAAAGCTTAGGTGTTCACTGGGGCAGGTAAGCCCACTCGCTGGGTTGTGACTGGGTGTGGGGTCAGAGGGAGCGATGGTGTTTTTTCTGCTGTATTGGATTTCAATCCCCTCTACCACTTCCCACTAGCAAATTGGGCCCTTCTGATGTTGGTTCCTGGGTGGGTGGGCTTGTGTTTGTTCTAGGATCCTGTGGGTCTCCCAAACTCTCCTGTGGGGCTAGGAGCCTCTGCTGGCACCTCAGCCCCCCAAAGTTTTTCCAAACGGTGCTTTTAGGCTTTATTTCCTGTTGCTGGGGCCCTGGGTTGCTTGGTCTGTCTCACTGACAATTTTTAAACCTGCCTGGTTTCTCTGCATGCAAATGTGTGCCCATGGTTGGTCAGCCAGCCAGCTACCTTGCGAGCCTTACTGGGTTTCCGTCTGCACCTAACCGGGTTGCCAATCACTGCCTCCTCCTGCCAGGACCCCTCTCTGCTGCCACCAACTCTGCCCCTCTTTACCGGTCTGGATGAATGGTTCCTTGTTGTCAGACTTCGATACAGTTTACTTTTGTCTGTTTGGTTGTGTTTTTGTTTCTAAATCTTGATTGTCCTTAAATTTGGCTGTGCAAGGAGGCACGATGTTTCCACCTACAGCTTCATCTTGGCCAGAAGAATCAAACAATATCTCTTGAGAGAGGCTTTCACTGTCTACTCTCTGTAATCCTTTGTCTCTAAATGCACTTTCCTTTTCTTTGTAGCATTTCATAACATTAAACCCACAGTTAGATATTTATGTAAGTTCCAAAAGGGTATCATGCTATTATTTTGTGCATTTCTATATCACAGTGCCTAAGAAAGTGCTCAATAAATAATGTTGATGAATCAATGAAGTAAATTCCACATCTAGAATTTTAAATAATTAACATTCCTACAAATTAAAAATGATCACTGAAATCAAATTATAAAATCAATGATATGATGGGCCAAATAGACAAAACTATAAAATTACCAGACTAGAATACTGACATCAAAAATTTTACCAGAATAAAAAAAGGACAAAATTAAAAACTTGGAAAAAAGTTAATTTATATAAAAGGTACATATACATATATAAATAAAATGGAGATTTTATTGTGGTAAAATATATACACATAACAAACTAATGTTTTAACCACTTTTAAGTGTATAATTAAGTAGTTAAGTAGTTATGTGCTTAGTGACTATTTGTGTATCTTCTTTGGAGAAATGTCTACTCAAAACCTTTGCCCATTTTTAACTGGGTTGTTTGCTTTTTTGTTGTTGTAGGAGTTCTTTATATATTCTGGGTGTTGATTTCTTCTCAGATACATAGTCTGCAATTATTTTCCCTCAGAAGTAGGAACCTTTTAAAGAGACAACATAAATAATGAGGAGGAAATAGTCAGAATACTCAGAGGAATTGTTTTAGACCTGAAAAAAAGACACAATTATTCAGTTTGAAAGGTGCCATCTAGTAACGAACAGAATAAATGAAAAAATGTTTAACTCTAATGTTATAGTACATATAATACCTGTGTGTGCATGTTGTGTGGACCCCAGACTATTGACAGTGATGTTCTCAGCTAGGAATGCCTGGAGCACTCAGCTGGACTTTATTATTCGTGGCATCCCCAACAGACATTTCTTCCCCTGGGGACAATGTTGTGGCTGGACCAGCCCTTGTGGTTCTTCTTCTTTGTTTTTTTAAATATATTATTTTTAGAGAAGAGCAGGGAGGGAGAAAGAGAGGAAGAGAAAAATCAATGTGTGGTTGCCTCTCACATGCCCCATACTAGGGCCCTGCCTGTAACCCAGGCAGGTGCCCTGACTGGGCATCAAACCACAACCCTTTGGTTCTCAGTCTGGTGCTCAATCTGAGCCACACCAGCAGGGGCTTGTGGTTCTTATTATCATTTTAAGATGCACCTCAGCAAAACCACCAGGGAATTTTGTGGAACAAGATTTATCAACCCCAGGGTATAAACAGTACACAGCATGTCCAAGAGCCTGACACAGTGAGGTGAGTGAGTGGGGGAAAGAGAAGTGAGAGAACCTGGGACTCCATCTTTATGATGGTTCAACGGTGGTTTTTCTCGTTTCTTGAGTTCACTCTTACTGACAAACTTAAAGCATGAGAGCAGAAATTAGGGTGCAGGAAGATAGAGGTAGGGTTACTCAAATGGTGAGTTATCTGTCACCCAGAGCTTTCTGAAGGAAGGACCTTCATAGTTGGGAGCAGCCTACTTCCTTATCTGGTTGTCACTATAGTAGCCCCATAATGGCAGTATGTTTAGTCCAGATGGATGTCTTTGAAATCAATACCTCCACTATCAAAAGCTTAATGTCAAGCACTTACATGATAGTATATATAGGCACATGCTATATTATATTGTATAGCTCAATGCACTTTGAATTTTTACATGACTACATCATAAATATATCATACTCATATTGATACCCCTAACTATTAGTAAAAATAAACTGGATGCATACATTTTGCATCATAAAAAAGTCACAAGGGTACAGATCTAGCCACAGAACTACAAAGGAGGTAAAGAACTATAAACAGCAAACAAAATAGAATGTAGACACAAAGCACTAAATGAGGCAAAGAGGATTGTTTAACACCAATAAAAGCAACAATCATCTGGTGAAAAGACTGAAACAAAATATTCAGCATTTGAATAAAAACAAATGGAATTGTAAACATCAAGCATATAATAAAAAATCCATCAAGGCATTGAGAAAAAACTACACATGAAAGAGAACTGATGCTTCTTTAAACAGTTAATAAATCAAATACTTGTAAACACAGAATTGAGGATAACTGTAGGCTCAGAGGAGCCAATGGACGTGTCTATACTCCCCCTGCCATTTCTATAACCCACTCCAATCACCTTCTATCTACGCCACTGCACACATCACAACTACTCTGGTCAAGGTCACCGATGATATTACATCGTCAGAGCCGTTGGCATTTTTAACTTGGCCTTTCAGCAGTGTGTGCACAGAAAAGTCTATACATGGGTCTTATGGCACAAAGGAAGATGCAGGATACAACTAAACTAGGTGCTGGCTGATTGCACTTGAGTAGAAGTGCTTGCAAGGCAGCAATTACCAATAAAAGGTACCTGAAGAACCTGGGGCAAAGCATATTTGACGTGCAGCAGGGTTAGGCTCAGAGCAGGTGTCAGGTTTTCTTTTCCCAACTTGGGAGTGGTTGATTTTTCCTGGTCAGGCATTGGCTGATATACTACTTCTAACGTTCGATTCACAACACAGCAGGCTGAAGAGTCCTGGCAAATGTGAATCCGAGTCCATCATTCCTCTGTTCAGAATTCTCCAACAGCTCCATGTCATCTGTGAAAGGGCAGAGTCCTCAGAGGGACCCACAGTCCAATAGAACCCAGTTCCCTACTCACTCCTAACCTCACCTCCTGCTCCACTCCCTCTGTGTCAACCTGAGGGTCTTTGCATCCTCTACTTACAAAGTTCATAGAAGCTGAGAAATTCTTGTGGTATGGAATACAAAAGGACAAAGATATCCACTGGACATCTGCATGGCTACCTCTCTAGTTACTGACTAGTATTTAAGTAGAAGCTTCACAGTAAGTCTCCTTAGTCATACTATCTAAAATTTCCACCCTTTCAACAATTTGTATCTCTCTTCATTTAAGATTTTTTTCTCTAGCATTTATCACCCCCTTAGGTACCATATATCTTACTTGTCTTTATTTTGTTTCCATCTGGTTCCCTTAGAATATAAGCTTCAGGAAGGAATAGATTTTTGATTGTTTTATTCACTTCTTCGTCCTTATCTCCTTAGACTTTAGTGGGTACTCATTAAATATTAGTTACATAAGTAAATTAAGAGAAAATGTAGCCTCATGAAAGAAGAACTGGTTGTTATGAATATGAAACAATGAGATAGATACTTTAACAACAAAAATATATGACAATTTTTAAAAGTCAATACAAGGTTGTGTAACAGAATATTCACATCTAGAATGTGAATTCTTGAGCTGGAACATCCATCTGGATACTCTCTCCGTGTGTGGTACAAAAGGAAAAAAGAAGGTAAGTATGGGGAATAAAGTCAAACTGAGAGACATGTAAGATAGATTTGGGAGCTCTGATATTTATTCAAGGGAAGAAACAAAAAAACTGAATAGAGGAAATATTCAAAGGTATCATTAAAAGTAATTCAACAGAGCCCTGGCTGGTGTGGCTCAGTTGGTTGGAGCATCATTCATACATCAAAATATTGCAGGTTTGAGGGCCTACAGTCAAGATGGAGGTATAGGTAATCATATACCTCACAACCACATCGAAATTACACTATAGAATTACCATCACTAAGAACCATAAAAAACTGAGTTGAATGGAAGTCTGACAACTAAAGAATTAAAGAAACCACATCCATCCAGATGGGTAGAAGGGGCAGAGATATGGAACAGGCTGGTCCCACATCCACATGTGGTGGGTAAAAATTTGGAAGGGATACCTTGGGAGTGAGGAGTCCCAGCCCCATTCCAGGCTCCCACCCCAGGGTTCCAGTGCCAGGAATATAAGTCCTGATAACTTCTGGATGCAAAATCTAGCAGGTATTGAGTTGATGGAAGAAACTTTTGGAGTCCCAAGAGGTTTCTCTTAAAGAACCCACAAAAAGACTTATTCAGACTCACTCCCTCTGAGTTCCCGCACTGGGGTAGCAACTTGAAAGTCATCAGTGGTATATGGGGAGACACTGAAGTATCTGACACCAAGGAGAGAGCTGGGGGACAGCTTCCTCCTACAGATAAATGTGAGCAGAGGCCACTGTCTCTTTTCTGAATCTTCTCCCCACAGAGCCACACAACTGGAAAGCAGGTGCCATATCTGAGATTCCATCAACCTGTCTAGCACTGTTTGTCCCACCCAAGCTGTTAACAGTGGCTTTTCCATATGAATAGCTGGTCTTGGCTCATGCTTCACAACTTCCTAAATCTTATCAAACAACAGTTGGCCTTAGTGAGCCCCCAGTGCCCCTAAATCTTGCAAAGTGCCCCAGGCACAGCACTAGCAGGAGCAATCTGGAGATTGCTTTATAGCTTATGCAGTGTGGCCCCAGGCAGAACACAGATGAGGGCTGACCTTGGCCAGAGCCATCTAGGGAACCCCAGAGCTTGTGCACCTAGTGGACAGCTACAGACCATGTTAGAGCACCACCACCTTGCCTGTGTAAGCTGATCCTCCACAGAGGGCAGATGTAGGCAGTCAGTGGTCACAACCAGTCCTTGCAGCTGACTGGCCTAGGTAAATTCATTCCATTGACCTGCCAACAGCAATCAACACTCAACCATAAGAGGAGAGTATACTCAACCCACACAAAGAACATACCTCAAGTAACTAGCTTGGTGAAAGCAGAGGCTGTAGGTCTGGATCCTACAGGACAACTACTACATTAGGCCACACTACCAAGAAAGGGAATCATAGCAGCTATACCTAATACACAGAAACAAACACAGGGAGGCTGCTAAAATGAGGAGACAAAGAAATATGGCCCAATGAAAGAACATATCAAAACTCCAGAAAAAGAGCTAAATGAAATGGAGATAAGCAATCTATCAGATACAGACTTTGAAACACTGGTTATAAGATGCTCAAGGAACTTAGTGAGGACCTCAGCAGCACAATAAAGATCCAGTCTAAATGAACGATACACTAATTAAAATAAAGAACAATTTATAGGGAAACAACAGTACAGTGGATGAAGCCAAGAATGAAATAAATGATTTGGAACATAAGAAAGCAAAAAACAACCAATCAGAAAAACAACAACAAAAAATATTTTTAAAAAAACCCAAAACAAGGATAGTGTAAGAAACCTCTGGAACAACTCCGAGATGTCCAAAATTTGCATCATATGGGTTCCAGAGGGAGAAGAGAAAGAGCATGAAATTGGAAATCTATTTTAAAAACTAATGAAAGAAAACTTCTCTAATTTGGTGAGGAAAATAGACATGCAAGTCCAAGAGGCACAGAGAGTCCAAAACAAGATGGAGGCAAAGAGGCCAGCTAGCTCCAAGACACATCATAATTAAAATACCAAAGGTTAAAGATAAAGAGAGAATCTTAAAAGCAGCAAGAGAAGTGCATTTAGTTTCCTACATTGGAGTTCCCATAAGATTGTCAGCTGATTTCTCAAAAGACACTGCAGGCTAAAAGGGATTGGCAAGAAACATTCAAAGTCATGAAAAGCAGGGACCTACGGCCAAAATTGCTCTACCCAGCAAAGCTATCATTTAGAATCCAAAGACAGATAGATTCTCAGACAAGAAAAATAGTAAGGGAGTTCATCATCATCAAACCATTATTATATGAAATGTTAAAGGGACTTATTTAAGAAAAGAAAGAGAATAAAACTATAAATAATAAGAAAACCACAATAAGAGATCAGCCAAGACGGAGGCATAGGTAGAAATGCTTTGATTCTTCACACATCCAAAAGAAGTATAACAACCAATTTAAAAACAAAACAAAAAAAACCTGACTGGTATGGCTCAGTGGATTGAGCATTGGACTGCAAACCAAAGGGTCACCAGTTCAATTCCCAGTAAGGGCACATGCATGCATTCTGGGCTAGGTCCCCAGCATGGGGTGTGTGAGAGGCAACCACACATCGATGTTCCTCTCCCTCCCTTTTCCCTCACTTCCCCTATAAAAATAAATAAATACAAAATCTTTAAAAATACAAACAAAAAAACAACCAGACCACCAGAAAATCAAACCACATGGAAGTCCAATAATCAAGGAGTTAACGAAACATTCACCCAGACTTGTAAGAAGGGTGGAGATAAGCAGCTGGGTAAGGAGGATGTGCAGCAAGGCATTGGATCACACAGGCGAGTGTGGGCTAGATGACTGGGGGCGGGGGGGCGGTCCCACATTTGTGCGTGGATAAGCTGGGAGGAACAACAGGGGAGCAAGAAAGACCACGAAACCAGGGTTTCAGCACAGGAAACTAAAGACTCAAAACCTCTGGCGGTAAAAATCTGTGGACGTTGCAGTGGTGGGAGAAATTCCCAGTCTCATAGGAGAGGCCAGGTGAATCCACTGGCAAAGCCCATGAGGTCCTAAAGTGTACACAAATACACCCACCTTGGTATCAGCACCTGAAAGGGCACAATACACTTGTGGGAAGTGAGGTAAGTGATGGAAAGTAGGGTGAGAACCAACCAAGTGGCATTGTTTCCTCTTGGACCACTCCCCCACTTACAGCACCACTCTGTAGCAGAAAGAGTTGCCTCGCCCTGGTGAATACCTAAGGTTCTGCTCCTTACAACATAACAGGTACACCAAAACAAAGAAATATAGCTCAAATGAAAGGACAGATCAAAACTCCAGAAAAAAAAAGAAGCGACAAAGAGATAGAGAACCTATCAAATACGGAGTTGAAAACACTGGTAATCAGGATGCTCACAGAAATTACTTAGGTAGGTTGAAAAATGAAGGAATAAATGAAGGCTCTTCAAAGTGAAATAAAGGAAAATATACAGGGCACCAAGAGTTAAGGGAAGGAATCTGGGACTCAAAGTAATGATTTGGAACAGAATGGACAAGAATTCAAAAAAAATAAATAGAGGCTGAGGAGCCTCTGGAACAACTTTAAATGTTCCAACATCTCAATCATAAAGATGCAGAAAGAGAAGAGGAAGAGCAAGAAATTGAAAACTTCTTTGAACAAATAATGAAGGAAAACTTTCCCAATCTGGCAAAGGAAATAGACTTCCAGGAATTACAGGAAGCTCAGAGAGTCCCCCAAAAGTTGGACCCAAGAAGGAACACAGCAAGGCACATTATAATTACATTACCCAAGATTAAGGGTAAGGAGAGAATCTTAAAAGCAGCAAGGGAAAAGGAGACAGTTACCTATAAAGGAGTTCCCATAGACTATCAGCTGATTTCTCAAAAGAAAGCTTGCAGGCAAGAAGGGGCTGGAAAGAAGTATATGAAGTCATGAAAAGCAAGGACCTATATTCAAGATGACTCTATCCAGCAAAGCTATTATTTATAATAGAAGGGCAGATAAAGTGCTTCTCAGATAAGGTCAAGTTAAAGGAGTTCATCATCACCAAGCCCTTATTATATGAAATGTTAAAAAGACTTACCCGAGAAAAATAAGATCAGAACTGCCTATGAACAGTAAAATGACAATGAACTCACAACTATGGACAACTGAACCTAAAAGACAAAAACTAAAACTAGCCAAACAACTAGAACAGGAACCGAATCACAGAAATGGCAGTCACATGGAGATCAGTGGAGAAGGGGAAGGGGGAAATGTGGGGGAAAAGTACAGGGAATAGGAAAAACAAATTCTGGCACAAAACAGAGAGGGTGAGGTTAAGAATAGTATAGGAAATGAAGAAGCCAAAGACCTTATATGTGTGACCCATGAACTTTAACTAAGAGGGGTGGAATGCAAGGAGGTGGGGGTGTACAGGAGGAGGAAGAAAAAAGTTGGTACAACTGTAATAGTATAATGAAATATACTTTAATAAAAAGAAGAAAACTATGAACAATAAAATGACAATAACTCTTTATATACTAGCAACTGAATCTAAAAAAAAAAAAACTAAGCAAAGAAGCATAGTGACAGAATCATGGATACAGACAGCATTTTGATGGCTGCCAAAGGAGAGGGCTGTGTGGGGGAATGGGTGAAGAGGTGAAAGGATTAAGAAGTAAAAATAGATAGTTAAAGAATAGCCATGAGGGTGTAAGGTACAGTATAGGAAAGGTAGTAGGCAAATAACTTACATATGCATGACAAATGGACATGAACAGAGGTGTGGGAATTGCCTAAGGGACAAGTGACTGCTGGGTGGAGGGAGGTCAATGGAGTAGAACTGTGACAACTGTAATGGCATAATCAATAAAATATAATTTAAAAAATATCATGGGTTCGATACTCCATCAGGGCACATACCTAGGTTGCAGGTTCATTCCCTGGTTGGTGAGTGGATGGGAAACAACTGACTGATGATTCTCTCTCCCTTTCTCTCTCTCTAAAATCAATAAACATATTTTTTAATTCTTTTTAAAATAAAAAAGTAATTCATCAGAACTGAAGGAAGTTATATAACTACCCATTGTAAGTACAAAGCAGGTACAATACAATAATAACAGAAATAATACAATTAAAAACTGAGCAAATAATTTAAATAAACATTTCTTCAATGAAAATGTAAAAATGGCTAACAAGCACATGAAAGGATTATTAATATCGTAGGTCATAAGGGAAACACAAACCAAAACCACAATGAGGTGCCATTTTACACCCAAATACAATGGGTACAGCCAGAAAGAGAGATGGTAACAAACATTGGTGAGGATGTGGAGAAATTGGAACTATCATACATTGCTAGTAGGAATGTAAGATATAATGTTGATTGTTCTCAATTAATATCTTGATTTGATTGCTATTAACTTTAACTGGTCTACCCAACCATGGGACATTGTCCAGTGAGGAACCTCCAGCACAAAATTTTGCAAACCACTTTTGATACATTCAATCAGTCACAGAATCTTCTCCATATGCCACACAATATTTTTTTTGCATTTCAGTGGGTTTTTTACCTTTCTTGAAATAATAAAGCATAATACGCTGAAAATGTTGCATATTTTCTTCCTTCTTCAATATTAAAATGGCTATACAAAAATTCACCAATTTTATGTCTTTTTAAATGTATACCTATATAATAGCTGTCACAGTACCATCTAACAAAATTGTTTCAAATGAAGTTAAAGACGACTAAGCACTACTAGAGACATATTATGGATAAAAAAACGAGCAAACTTTTTGGCCAAGCTAATAGTACAGGAAGATGGAAGAAATGGTGATTGAGTGTGTTGCTTCCAACAAGCCAACTGAATTGCCACATTCACAAAGAACAATATACGACAAAGCCACAGTGTATTTAAACAATATGGTACAAACCACTTAGCCACCAACAAATATTATCTAGAATATACAAAGAACTCTCAAAACTAAACAGTAAATAATAAGCAATTTAATTAGAAAAAAATCAAAAGACACCCCTTCTGCCCTCTAATTTTTTAAAAAAGATTGAGGTAGAAATTATTACATGTCCACAAGCCAAGGAATGACTGGAGCCACCAGAACCTGGGAGGATTAAAAAAAGATTCTCCCCTAAAGCCTTGAGGAGTGCACCCCTTCAGACAATTTGATTTTGGACATCTGACCTACAGATCAGAGAATAAATTCCTCTTGTTTTAAGCTACTGAATTGTGGTCATTTCTTACAGAAGCCCTAGAAAATTAATATGTACTTTGGTACTTAGAAGTGGATTTTTGTTGTAATAAATACTTAAAACTGTGGCCATAGCATTGGAATTAGGTAATGAATGAGTAAGAAGTAAAAGCATTTTGAGATGCATGAAAGAAAAAGCCTAAACTTCTTTGAAGAGAGTATTAATAGAAATAGGGAATTTAAAGGCAATACTGGTGAGAGTATAGAAGGAAGTAAAGAGCACGATAAAGTTTCTGTTATCTCAGAAAATGCACCCTCAGCATGATTAGAATATGGGTATTTAAGGCATTTCTATTGAGGGCTCAGAAGAAAATGAGGAACATGTTGGAAATTGCAAGAAAGATAATTCTTATGATATGGTGACAAAAAACCTGGCTGGATTTTGTCATATAGTTATGTGGAAAGCAGAACTTGTAAGTGATGAACTTGGATAATTAGCTGAGGAAGTTTCTAAGCAAAATGATGAAGGTATGGACTGTTATTTATAATAAAGTATGAGGAAAGAAGTAAGTTTAGGAAAAAACTGATAAACAAAATCAAACCAGCACTTGAGGATTTGAAAGGTTCTGGCTTATCCATATTACAAAGGATGAAGAAAATTAGTAGACACACTTTTGGGAAAGTGTGCTCTGGAAAGAGGTCCAAGGGAAGCTGGACAAACTTTTGCTGAAGAGATAAGCCATGTGACTCATGGACCCAGTCAATCTATCAGCAAAACCAGGAATAGAAATGGGGCTATTCAGGAAAGATCTGGGGGGGACCCTCTTATCTAATGGTATGACTCCTTATGATGTACATACACGGTAGACCCACAGGTTTTTTAGAATATTCTATCAGCACAAATACTTCTAGGTTGACCTGAAAGGACAGAGACGGGACAAATGAAAGACAGCTATCAGATTTTCAGAAGTTCTACAGGCAGAAAATGGGCTGATATAGAGCTACTAAGCTGTAAGCATATGATACCCTTCAACAAAAAGAAAGAACAACTACAAGGGCAGAATTATGGATGCAGAGGTAGAGGCTGGATGTGCGAGAGAAAAGGCCTATCAAGTTACCACAAGGACAGAGGCCTATGGAGCTATAGGCCCAGATGATGTAGATTTGAGCCACAGAGAATCATTCTAAGGCCTTGAAATCAAATAAAACTTGCCTGGCTGTATTTCTTACTTGCTTGAAACTGATGACTTCTTTATTCCTTCCATTTTCTCCCTTTTGGAATGGGAATGTCTGATACTTGCCTCACCACTGCATTTTGTAAGTAACCTTGTAGTTTCATAGGTCAATAGATGCAGAAGAATTTTGCTTCTGGATGGATTATATCCAGAGGCTCACCCATACCTGATTTAGATTACTTAGATAAAGATTTGGGACTTTTTGAGCTCATATTTAGATGAGGGTTAAGACTTCTGGAGATGTTGGAATGGAATACATGTATTTTGCACATGGGGCAGATGTAAATTTGTGGGGCCAGAGGTTCAACTGTGCTGGGTTGAACTGTGGCTACCAAAAAACTTGCTCATGTCCTAATCTCTAAAACCTGTGAACATGGTCATGTTTGGATAAAGTTTCTTTGTAGGTATAACTAAGTTAAGGCTCCTGAGATGAGATCTTCCTCGATTATCAGCATGGGCCCTAAATCCAATGACAAGTGCCTGTAGAGAGGCTCACAGAGGAAAACAAAGAGAAGGCCATGTGAAGACAGAAGCAGACATTGTAATTATGCAGCCACAAGCTACGGAATGCCTGGGGCCACCAGCGGTTGGAAGACACAGGAAGGATTCTCCCCCAGAGCCTTTGGAGGCAGTGCAGCTCTGCCAACACCCTGGTTTTGGACTTCTAGCCTCCAGAACTGTAAGAGAATCAATTTCTGTTGTTCCAAGCCACCCAATTATTGATAATTTGTCACAGTAGTCCTAGGAAAATAATAGAGAAAATAAAATTGCTACATAACAGAAAATATCCCAAAGCAGTATCTTAAAATAATAATCATCATCTATTTTGTTCATGAATTTAGGGGATGTCTGGGTTTAGGTAGGCCTTTCTTACTCAGGGTCTCTCAGATCATTGTAACCAGAGGACACAGAGGTTGGCTAGAGCTGGACCATCTTAAAGGCACTTTCCCTCATGTCTAGCACTTGGACTAGTAAGACTCAAACAGCTAGGGGCTGGAGCTAGGGCCCCTTGGCCATCTCTTTCTCCTTCTACATGGTCCCCACATGATCTTTCTACATGGCAGCTGCATTGTAGAAGCTGTCACAAATATATTCCCAACCACAAAGGAAGAGAACATATACTCTACCTCTCAATGGGCATGTAAAGGAATCTGCAGGTAGTACCAATGACTATATTCAGGGGAGATGATAAAATTCTCCCCTCAGAGTTTTCTTGCTTTGTGAGGCAAGGAAGCTGCAATATTTATATCCCTGCAACCATCAGTCATCCACCAATTTATACACTGCTGGGAAAAACAAACATTCTCAGATCCTTCCAATTCTCCATGAGAGCAGGAAACATGGGTTCAGGCAGGCTGAAGGTAAACCTAAGAAAAATGTAGATGATGGCTGTTGGGAATGAAAACACTTGAGGGAGGCAGTGTGCACAGGCACTGTACTGGATTTCTGGGGATGTTGGTAGAGCTCTGAGAGCATCTGGGACATAGTCCCAACTCCATGTGGAAATGTAATACATCGTGCTGATGCCATTTCCCAGGACTATGGAAAGTCAGGATTATACAAATAAATGGTGCTGGGAAAATCTGTTATTCCTTTAGGAAAAAGTAATATTAAGGCCTATGCCACTCATGTTACAAAAATACAATTTCCTGAGTAATTACATAGCTAATTGTAAACAACAACAAACTGATACAAGTATGAGAGGAAAACATGTGTGGTGAAAATGGTCTTTCTAAGCAAGATGCAAACCCAGAGGTAATAAGGAACAGATTGACACTTTACATAAAATTTAAAATGTAGGTGTGACAGGAGACAATATAAACAGCTAGACAGAAACTGGGCAAAAATAAGTATCACATAGGATATGGGACAACATAAGATATTCAGAATGTATAAAGATATCCTATAAATCCATAAGAAAATGAAAAATAACCAATAGAAAAACGGGCAAAGAATATAAACTGGTGATTCAGAGAAGGAGTAGGCATGCCAATAAATATATAAGAATTTGCTAAACCAGCAGCATGAAAAATAAAATTCAGTGCAGTATCATTTCATCTCCATTAAATTAGCAAAAACTTTAAAAAGATTATCTTCATGAGCTAGAATGTGGCTATACTTCCCCACATTTTAAATTGGTTGAGCCATCCTGGAGAACAGTATGGCACTATTTATCCACATTAATAATGTGCACATTCTTTGACTAAAATTCTATTTTGAGGAAGCTCATCAAAAATGTCCAGAAAGATATATATATATATATATATATATATATATATATATATATATATATATATAGATGCTTACTACAGCATTATTTGTAATAGGAGGAAAGTGGGGGAAAACCTAAGTGTTCAACAGTGAGAAAATGTTTAAATAAAATGAAACAAGAAATACATATAACCAATTGTTCCAAACAGTCATCTTTGGCTATTAAACATACAAGATTTTGAAGAATAATTAAATAAAATAAATAAAAATTAAAAATACAAGATTTATAGACAAAAAACTACAAGAAAAAGTAGTAATAGAAAAAAGCAACTTGTAAAACAGTGTTGTTCTTATGATCCCCGATGCATTTAAGAAATTGAATGTAAGGGTATGTGCACACCATGTTTGCATGGGTCTACTGTGAAAAAGGTGTTATACACTAAACCTGACAAGGTAGGGGCTGAACAGGGGACACATGGCAGGGCTTACAAACTCAGTGATGCAAAGTAACTACACAGGATAGTATTGTGACAGAATGGACCTGGGAATTACACAGTCCCTCTGTTACTGTGGATTCTTTGTCCACAGCCAGAAAATTGGAATTATGGCTCTCAATGCCAGAGTTTGGTGAAAAGGAAAGGAACTATTTATTCAAAAGTTACACAGACTTAGAGTAATGACTTAATGTCTTCGTTAAAAATCCCAAAGTTTCTTAAAACACCCACAAACACACACAGTCCTTCCTTCTCCCTTTGTTGTAGCAGGCCAGTCTCAGAACATGCCAATCAGAAGTACCATCCTCCAGAAGAAAAAGAACAGAAGTCCACCACTCACTTCTTCTAGTTCCTCTCAGTCATCCGTGATCAACTGGTTTTCCACTGTCCCCAGCACCATCAGCTGTGTCCCCTCAATCTCCAGTTCTTAATCTAAAACCACATGGCACCTTCTCATGGCCCACCAGCAAGAGTCCTTTCACCCACTGCCCTCCCTGTAAGGTCTCCCATTGTCCCCACCCCTAGTGCTGCGTTGTGTCTCCTGTGTTCTTTCAAACTGTTGAGAGCTCTGCATGGCTGCTACATCTTGCTTTTCTGCTTCCGAAGTCACATGGTTAAGAGAGCCTCATCTTTTCCTTAAAACCATGTGGTTAGCCCCCCACATGGCTACTGCACCTGGGTTTAAATTTGAGCAGGAATCTTCCTCTGCAACCCCATTTCCGACTCCTCCCACAATCAGGTACATGTGACAGCACTCCTGCAGTTTTCAGCCTCCCTTGGCTGCCATAGTAAGTCCAGGCAGGCATGGCCCCATGGTGTGGAGTGAACCATCTCCAAGCTCTCATGCAGGCACTGTAACCAGGGGGAGCTGTTTTCCAGTTACGTCATGAGTGAAAGTCACTCCCCTGTGGTTCAAAGCAGGGCCACAGAAACTTAACATATCTATGAAGCTAGCCAGCTGTTATAGACATGTAAAATAACCGTTTCTACATATCAGGTATGAAGCCGGACAACTGTTGATAAGCAAAATAACTCTCAATGGCCCTGCTCCAGGTATCCCATCACCTAGCTGAGATTTGTGGGTGTGGGGACATCCTATACTTTTATATTTCCTGGACACCCCAAGTTCTGGACCCTGTTACAAACCCTTCCCTTGGGGGTCCTTGCTGCACCCTGTTACATTATCAACATAAAAACAGTTCCTAACTAAGAGGGTCATGGTGATTAATCAAGTCCCAGGCCTATAGTTTTCATGATAAAGATCAATTTTTACCTTAACTAAGGAATGTCTATTGTTTTGGAGCATTTAGGACAAGTACCTTTGAAATGTCAGAGTAATTTTTTTTTCCAGATCCCTGGAAGGCACAACTGTGGGCATCGAAGCAAAAGACACTTTTCATTATTATCTGGTTACCTGGATAACATCTCTATTTATTGTTAGTGTTGAATGTTAACTACCTGGCACCTACCAATGAAAAAGATATATGTAGGTCTCCATTTCACTTTTAATCAAATCCTAGAGATTAACTGCTCCACCCCCAGAGCTGTCTCTCATTGAAATGAATTTCAAGTATCCCTCCTTAACCTTATCTCCTTTGATTACAATGTATGAACTCAAAACTGCCATTCTACAGAGCATTTTTCCAATCTGGAAAATTGTTCCAGGCATATCCTCGAAATTTTGGCTCAAATAAACTCATATTAAAAAACTTTTCATTAGGTTGGACATTCTTTCCTCTGACACTGTGAAGACACTGGAAGGTTCCATACCTACCTGGTCTATGACAATACCTGCAAAGCCTTAGATGATGCACGGCACACAGTACTGTGAAGAGTTGGCTAGTTTTATTCATATTTCTGTATTTTTAATGATAATACATTCTGGGCCTACTTATGTAATTTAAAAGTAAAAATTATGGTTTTCAATTACGTTAAAAACTCTCATATGCAGGCAGAGGGCAAGCATCACTTATTTAATCCCTCCTTCCCGAAGCCCAGAACTGTGGCTAGCACATCTTGGTCGTGTAGGAATACATCCAAATACCCAGCGAGTTGTTCCAAAACTTCCTGCCATAGTGCAAGACTCTCAGTACATAAATAACTTAACCCACGCATTAGAGACAGACAGACCTTCCACTTCCACAGCAGCCCCAGCCGACGAGTGCGCAAGCGCGAGTAGGTGGTCCCAAGCGCTCGGTTGCCCCGCCCCCGGAGTGTCCTACGTCAGTGGGCCGCGCCACGCACGGAAACTCGCCTTCCAGAAGGAAGCTTGTGTAGGAAATTATGGCGACCGTCACAGAGCAGTGGGTGCTGGTGGAGATGGTTCAGGCGCTGTACGAGGTGAGCTCGGCAGCCCAGCGGCCCACGACCACCCCCGGCCCTGGGGAAGTGGGACGACTCGTGCGGATTTGTGGTCAGGGGCCTGGGCGGGATTGGCTCAGTCACGCTCGGATCCTCTGCGTCCTTGACTGGAATGGCTCGCGGGGGCGCGCCAGCCCCCGAGGTGGAGGGTAGGGAGGGACCGGCAGGAGCGCAAACCGAACGTCTAGCTTTGAGCTCCATCTGGCATGGAGCCCGCTGATGGTCCTGTTGTTGCTCTGGAGGGGAACATGTGGGAGGGGGCACAGGAGAGAGGTTGTTCCTCAAAAACCAGAGTTGGGACTGCTGGTAAAACGGGTGGTGAAGATTCAGTGGAAGAACTGAGTCTGGGGAGGTGCAAGGGAAGTCGGGTCCTCGGAACTGTGCAGCAGGAGACGGGGAAGAATTGTGATGAAGTGGTTTGTCCGTTTTTGTGGAGACGTCATGTTAGAAAAGAAGCTGAGTTATTTAGGATTTAGGTATATGAAATACAGTCGTTTGTCATTCTTTTGCATATGCCCCATTTTCCACCTTGTAAAGAGACAACTCTTTTGGTAGACTTTAAAGGAAGGGTGGTCAAGAGTGTGTTGAAAGTCTAGCTATTTCAAGTATGCTAGATAACATGAAACCAAATGTCAGTCATAGAGAATGTTTCTTCATTTTACATGTATTTACTGAGCTTCACCACAGTGTCCGATAGAACTTTCTATTCTCTGTTTGGGCTATTCAATATAAATAATGTCCACTAACCAGTGAGGCACTTGAAATGTGTCTAGTGCGACTGAGGGGCTACATTTTCTATTTAATTTAGTTTAGATGTAGATTTCAATAATCACCTGGTGACAGTGGTTATGGCATTGGACAGCACAGGTCAAGACGCAGGGATTAGTGCGATGAACAAACAAGAAGTCCCTGTGCTTATAGAGCTCACAATCATTTTGAGTGAATCTCAGTTCTGTGGACAATTTTTAAAAACTTAATATTGCTGCTTCTGGCATTGCTGGTGATGGTGTCTGCCATTGCAAAGCTTATGAGGAAGGACTTGCTGAAAAACAGCAAGAGCAGATGTGCCTTGACAGAGCCAGTGTGGCCTAGGTGATGTCCAACATTAGGTTAATAGTAAAAAACAAAAAAACAAAAAAACCCAAGCCATTTAAATTTAATGGTTTTTAAAATAAGTGAATAACTTTCTTTTTTCTGTTGTTGCTCCCTTTTGGTAAACTGCGTAATTGACAAAGAGTAACTCTTGGGAGAAGTACTTCTGGCTGTAACATTTACAGGAAAAGAAACCTCATTTATCATTTTCATTAATTCATTACAGAGTATCTCAGTTTTTCTTAGGATCCTTTGTTTAGTGGGGATGTTTAGTGACTTGGGCAGATGTTTGCCTACTAGAATCCAATTATTAAGAAAACCAAACGGATGTTTAGACTAGAGTCCTTATTTTGAAATGAATTATATTCAAGGAGGAGCCGCAGATTAAAAAGTCATCTTAAAGAAAGATCTCTTGCTCTCAATTTCTATACATTTCATGTATAGAATTTGAGAAGTCTTGTGTCATGTACCCTAAAAAGAAATGTGTAATAGTGTGTGTATGCACCATATATATATATAGTTTAAAAGTTATTTGTACATTAACCTGGAAGTTTACATAGGAATTTTTCAGCAGTTTGCCTGTCTCCACATTCAAAATATTTTTTTAATGTGGTGAATCATCATCACTTTCTTTCCGTAGAGTGTTTGAAAATAACTTGTGTTTACATTTCTAAATACCTCTTTTAAATGTTCAATAATCAACTATTGGGACTAGAGTGCCTTGTAACTGACTGGTGTTTAGTTGATGGTGTGGAATCTTCCACATGCTCTTTGTATGTCCAGTTGAACAAAAATTAGAAGTCACCTTGGTCTTTATCCTGGAAATGTACAGCTAAAAAGAAGATGCGACATAGAATATTTAATCAAAGGCATCTTTATGCTGTTGACCTGGAAATCACTACACACTTTTGGGGAACTACAGTAGAAAAACAGACCTGCTCTCCCTTTAAGCATTTATAAAGTCTTTTTCCTCAGCCATGTTGCAAGAAGGATTTTAAAAGGCTTACTAGAAAAACAGAGAAAGTGTGTAAGACATGCAAAACTCTAAGAATTATGGAAACTGGTTTCCAAATAACTTTCTTAACTCATCTATGGTAGACAGGGTTATAGAAGGCTTGTGAAGCTGTGAAGTCTTTGTTCCGGTCTTCTCCCAGCAGTAAAAGTTTAAATTACCAGTAGGATCTCATAGTTGATGTTATTTGACATGTTGGGATTTTGTATGGGATGTCATTTTAAAGATTTTTTTAACCTAAAGATGTTTTATATCTGCAATATTAGAGATTTTTTAATGTGTAAAGGAAATTGCCTACCATTAGAAATGGGAAAGGGAATCAGGAGAAATGCAAGGAACTTTGAAAGTAAATTATAAGAAGTAATAGGTTAACAGTAATTGCAAACAGTATTGACATGTGCATTAAATTTCACATGCAGGTTTTAGAAGTGTTTATTTCACTTTCTGTTTTGTTTTCAACTCACTTTTAGGCTCCCGCTTACCATCTTATCTTGGAAGGAATTCTGATACTCTGGATAATCAGACTTCTTTTCTCTAAAACTTACAAACTGCAAGAACGATCTGATCTTACAGTCAAGGTAAGAAATTAAAGTCCAGTGTTATTATTTGGTGTGTGATGATAGTTGCTTCATCTTCAAAAAAACCTGTTGTAGTGGCCAACTGTATGCTAAAATATTTTTCTGGAACGTAAGGAAATCAAGGGGAATGAAATACAGTGTAGGAAGAACATGGGAAAGCCAGGATGAAGTACCTACCCAGAGGAGTTCCATGCCGTAGCTTCTCTGCTTTGCTAGGGGCAAACTGCAGTCTTACAAGTAAGTGATAAAAGAGAAGCATGGGCAGCTACTGGATTTCCAATGTCCAAGTGCAATATTTTATGAGTTGCTTGATAAAAGCCCCACTCTTTCTGAAGTCTGAGTGGAAGTTTTCCCTGTAGTAAGACTCCTTCCCAGCCCACAGACCCCACCTTCCCACCCCATGCCAGGTGAACCTTAAGAATTAGAAGTGCCCATAGCATCAATGTAGGAGCACTTAGTGACCGCCTCAGTGGGAGAGAAGAAGAACAATTTTGACTGCAGGACAGTTTCTGTCACTCAGGTTGCTGTGCCAGGTACTTAGAGAGGCAGGGATTGTGAGAGATGTTTTCCTGCAAAAATCTCGAAAACATTGGTTCACAGGGCAGTATGGGGTGCAGCAGAAAGATGAAGCAGTGGGCTTTTCTTTACTTCCTGGAGCATTCACAGAAAGAAATGCAAGTGGAATCACCATAGCCATGTACGATTGCTTCCCTGGTTTCTCTTCTGCTGCTGCTGTCCTGGTTGTTAATGTTAATCATGAAACCTTCAGGCACTGTCTCCTAGAGAACATGAAGCGTGTGGTTCTGAGGGCAGGAAGTTTTGGCAACCCGGGTAAAGCAGAAGAAAGAGACGTCTCATTGCATGATTTCTTATAACCTTTAGTATGCTGGTGCATATTTGACCTCTGTTTGGAGGAATGCCCTAAACTTGACCATAGATCTCTCCCTCTCCCCCTGCTCCTTTTAACGAATACTTTGTGGAATTATCTTGCCACTGAACAAATACTATTTCTGTAGCATTGTAGTAAGGCTGAGCCCTCCAAGTCAGAAATCCTGCCTATATTTTTCCCTTGGTGTTTAGGAATTTTTTGTGGATAATTATGTGGCCATGACACAAATTAGTCCAAACATTCTTAGTTTTCATTTAAGCATATCAGCCCACACATATATACATTTTCAAAAGAGTAACTGTCAGCTGATTTCTCAAAAGAGACCTTACAGGCAAGAAGGGGCTAGAAAGAAGTATTCCAAGTCATGAAATCCAAAGACCTACATCCAAGATTGCTCTATCCAGCAAAGCTTTCATTTAGAATGGAAGGGCAGATAAAGCACTTCTCAGATAAGGTCAAGTTCAGGGAGTTCATCATCACCAAGCCTTTCTTATATGAAAGGTTAAAGGGACTTATCTAAGAAAAAGAAGATAAAAAATATAAAAACAGTAAAAAGATAGCAAACTCACAGGTATTAACAACCACACCTAAAACAAAAGCAAACTAAACAAACAACTAGAACAGGTACAGAAACACAGAAATGGAGGCCACATGGAGGGTTAGCAACAGGGGAGTGGGAGGAGGAGAAAGGGGGAAAAGGTACAGAGAATAAGTAGCATAGATGGTAGGTAGGAAATAGACAGGGGGAAGGCAAGAATAGTATGGGAAATGTAGAAGCATGAACTAAAGGGGGGAATGTGGGTGGGAGGGGGTGTGCAGGGTGGAGGGGAATGAAGGAGGGAGATGGGGCAAGTGTACATGATGGCCACAGCAATTAACAGCATAATCAATAAAAAATATTTTTAAAAGTGATATGTAAATCTAGTTTAGAATGATCCTCTGAAAGGAAACTTTGCTAGAACAGGAGTTAGTAATCACTGACACCTTACCCTAACCACAGTGGAAGAAAAAGGAACTGTGAGTGTTGTGAGTGGGAAGTGCCCTTGTCAGTTAGATGGGTCTACAGAAGCTCTTCAACAGCAGGGCATCCTGACTGGATTCTAACATGTGTCTTCACGGTAGCGGTGCACAGTGTGCATGACGTGTATGTACTCCAGGCTTGTTCGGATTGCTGTACTCTTCTGTGAGGTCATTGGCAGAAACACATGAGAAATTTAGTGGTTGATTTATTTTGTCAGTGTTTCTGAGTGCCTGAAAATCAGGTGAATGTGCCATTGATCCTGCTCTGGAGTTGCCCATCAGTAGAAGAATGCACAAAAGCATTTATCAGAAATACGAGGATAGATTTCAATGTCTCTGGATATATTTTGCTTGCTTGTTTGTTTTGTTGATTAGATACCACTTAGAGGTGAAGTCATAATGTACTTGTAATTAAGAACAAACTGATAGTAACCAGAGGGGAGGTGAGAGGGGATAATGGGGGAAAAGGGGGGAAGGGTTTTCAGGAACATCTATGAAGAACACATGGACAAAACCAAAGAGGGATAAGATCAAGGGTGGGAAGTGGGGATGGCTAGGGTGGAGGAGATTGGGGGTGGTAAAATGGAGACAACTATACTTGAACAACAATAAAAAAAGTTTAAAAAAAGAAGCATGAGACTAGAATTATTGAGAGACAGTCTATTTGCAAGGCAAGAATTGCTGTGGCCATCATGTTAATTTAGGTGCCTCATCTTATCCTGTACCTCCAGACTACATTTTCGAAATTACCTGTTTTTCTGATATGAGACAGGATAAGAAACTCAGACTAGTCAATATAGTTATAACAGATAAGAGTGAATAAAATCGCTTTTTATGACAATTTCCGAGCCAGATCCCATTGCAGGAATCGTGAGAGCTTTTCTTCCTGTATCTCAGCTGCACCCGAATTTCTGTGATGGCTTGTAGAAACAGTGCTTCATGACCCAGTCGATCTCTTCTCATAGTGGTCACCTCCATAAGTGCTTTGGGTGTGGCTTCCTGTGTTGTCTGGGAATAGAGGCTGAGCTGACTTACCAGAAGTCATGCTTCTCACCTTTGTATTGTAGACTTTCTTTTTGTTTTACAATTTATAAGGTGTGCTTCATACTTCACACAGTGAAAAAATTCTTACCTAGCAATAAAATTTTCTTAATTTTTCCAGTCACCCGCAAAACTACATGGAAAAGAGCCTTTAGCCTGTGGTAAGAGGTGAGGAGGGTAAGTGTCCAAAACTCAGAAGTGATTCTGTTTCATTTCTAGCCACAAGTAGACCTGTTTCTTGCAGTGTGTTCGTTATGATGGTTCCACTACAACAATTTAGATGCTGCTGGAGTCACTGTCCAGTGATTAGCTTTGTGCTGTGTTTTAACACCTTTTCCCCCCATAGGAAAAGGAAGAATTGATTGAAGAGTGGCAACCAGAACCTCTTGTTCCTCCTATATCGAAAGACCATCCTGCTCTCAACTACAACATCGTATCAGGGTAAATCACTTTGCTACTCAAAGGACTTGTACTCAGTTTCCTGTGGATAAAATTGCCAAAGTGAATGGTGGTTTAATGGTGTTCCTTTTTCACCTGAAGTAAAAGCTTTAGACATTTCTGCAGGTCAGAAACTATCTGCTTTAGTTTCCAGTATAAAAATTTCCTTTAGAAATTATATGGACATTTTTAAAAGTTTTTATTTACTTATTTTCATAGAGAAGAGAAGGGAGATAGAAAGAGAGGGAGAGACACATCAGTGTGTGGTTGCCTCTCATGCGCCCTCCACTGGGGACCTGGCCTATAACCCAGGCATGTGCCCTGACAGGGAATCGAACCAGCAATCCTTTGGTTAGCAGGCCAGCACTTGGTCCACTGAGCCACACCAGCTAGGGCTGGGATTTTTTTTTTTGATACTTTCTAATTTAGGCATTGCAGTTTGTACCCTTTTCTCAAAAAAATCTTTTTCAAAGTAATACACACACTAGATATAATATGTCAAATAGTTAGAAGCACTTAAAATGAAAAGCAACACTTCTGCTTTTTCCCACCTGTTTTTTTATGACTGTTAGATCTGTTGCAGGTTGCCTTCATAACTAGATATTAACAGTATGCTGACACTATTACTACTTGATTGATTAATGATGGGAAACACCTAATGACTCTCACAGTATGATTCATGAAACTTCAGCTCACTTATCCTACCTTTCTTGTTTCCAGGGTCTGTTCTCTTTCTATTTTTAGTTCTCCTGTTGGTTATCTTTGCATTTTGTGTGTGCTTTTACTTTTTGAAGATTTTACTTACTGTTCTTAAAGAGAGGGTAAGGGAGGGAGGAGAAGAAGAGAGACCGTGATGTGCAAGAGAAACATCGGTCGCTTGCTTGCCATATGACCCCACCCAGGGACCTGGCCTTATAGCCAGCAACCTTTCAGTTTGCATGATGATGCGCAACCCACTGAGCCACACCAATCAGGGCATTATATGTGCCTTTATTAACTAAGAAGTATTTGAAAAATACAGATAATACCAGACACGTGGGTATCAAATGTCTAGAATTTTACCTGACAAATTTTATCCAGCATCTAACAAAGTATAGGCAGTACCGCTTTGTTATCTTTGCTTGAAATATGTTTTTTAAAAGAAAGAAAAAACATTACAAATATAGCCAAAGAAACCCATATCACTTACTCTTGCCTCCCACACAAGATCACCACTGTCTTGAAGTTGGTGGGTGTTTTCCTTTGCTTATGTTTATACTTTTACAATATATGCCTGTCATCATGAAATATTTAGTATTTTGTTTAAAATCATGATGCAGGGTATGGTCTTGATTGTGTCCTTCTGCTTTGATCTAAGAGAGGCTTGTATTCTTCACTTCCGTGGATTCTTTGATCTTACAAAAATTTTGCATGTTCTGAAGTCAGACTTAACTAACCATTAATCTTATGGAAGAAATCCTTCCCTACCCCAAAGGTCTACTTTGCCTGTTTTCCATGTGATGGTCAGTTGTCCCAGCATTATTAGCTGAATGGTTCATTTTTTCACCTACTGATTAGAAATTCCCCTTCTTTTATGTACCAAGTACCCTTATAAAAGGTCTGCTTCTTGCTTTGTTTCTATTGTTTTTAGGTGCGCTTGTCTCTCCCTGTTCCAGAACCTCACTCTTATAAATAACACAGCTTGAGAATAGGCCTTGACAAGAGTGAGCCCTTCTGTTCTTGAGAATAGTCTAGACTTAGTCTTGACTCTGTTCTTCACTGAGAGTTTAGATTCAGTTGATCAAATAGGACCAAAAAATGGGTTTAGGTTTGTGACTAGCAGTGCATTGAATTCATAGATTGATTTGGAGAGAATTGGAATCTGGCCAGTAATGAATCTCATCACCCTGTACCTGGGTTGTCACCTGTATACTTGGGTCGTTTATGTCGCACAGTAAAGTAACATGACTTTCTTCATTAAAGGCTTGGCTTATCTTTTTTGTTTCTACTTTCCTTTTGAAATAATTGTGGGTTCACATGCAAGTGTAAGAAATAGTACAGAGATCCTTTGTAAGTTTTCCCCAAGGGTAATGTTTTGCGCAACCATAGTACACTATCACAACCAGGAAACTGATGTTGTATCTTCTAATGGACTTGTCTCTAGGTTCCAGAGTTTTACTTTCTGTCAATGAGAAGCGTCTTTTCCTTCTGTTCCTGTGTTATTTCACTGGCCAGGGCACCTTCCATGCAGTGTTGATAAGAGAGGTAACAAGCACCTCCGTGTCCCTGGCGGCTTGTAAGAGATAACCTGTATTAAGTTATGGGCCTGCCATTCTCTTCCTGGTTTGCAAAGGGAATGTTTTGGTTTTCAAATGAGAATATTAAAATTTATCAAATTTGTTTCTGTGTCTATTGAAATGCTCATGACTTTTCTCCTCCAATCAATTGCCATGTTAAATTATACTGATTAGTTTTTAAATTGGTTATGTCTATACATAAATTCTTATTAGAGAAACTGCAGTCCCTGGTGCCTCCCATCCTCACCCCCGATTCCCACTCTCTGGAAGTAATTCCTTTCTGCTTCTTTAAGCTTTCCCCCCCCCCCCACCCCTCTGGTATTTCCTTCTGTTTTCCTAAGGAACTTGCTTATGCTGTTATTTCTTGAATTTTTTTCCTTTCTTTCCCAGCTGTAATTACACTCATTAGTGGTTGGACAGAAAGATTGGCTGTCTGAAAACACATGCGCACTTTATGTCTCCAGGGCCATGGTAGCCCCTCTAGTGCCTTAGTGTGGACTGGAAAAGCCCCTCTTCCTCTGGCAGACACAGCAACCTGCTGTGGACCTCGGCTGCATACCACCTGCAGCTGCCCTGTTCATCCCTTCTCCCAGCAGAGTTCTGTTTTTGCATTATGTGTTCTTAGATTATTTTGTGCTTACATCTTTATAGCTGCATTAATAGTATTCATTAGTCAAGGTTAGCATCCATTTTTTTTCAATATGGAGAATATTTTAATTACATTTTCTTTCTTGTTTTCATATCTTTGCCCACTTGCTTGCTTGGTTTTACGTATTAGCCTACTTTATCCCATTGTCTTCCTCCAGAGTTATTTCTTGGGTCCATTTTCATTTTTCTTCCTGGAGCCATTGTCTTCTTGCTCCAGTCCTGACTGGTTGCTAAATAGAGCTGCTGCCCAGGGTGGCCCTGGGATCTCAACCTCTGCTTTAGCTCAGGAGTCCCTTTGTCTCTTTCCTGCGTTGGCAGTGTCCTCTGTTTGAGTTTACGCCCATGTATGAGTAGAGTAAAGGTGGACTCCTGAGGAAGGCTATGGAAGGTAAGTTTTTTGAAGCCTTATACATCTTAAAATTGCTTTTCATTTAATCTTTTACACTAGAGTGATTACTTTATCTGTTTTTATCACTCTCTTAGACACACTCCAAATGCCTTGTGAACTTACATACATTTTTTCCAATATGCAGAATAGTTTCATTGTAATCAACAGCATAATGTAAATAGTGTGCAAAAAACAGAAAAAATGATGTTTTGTTGATATTGATATACTTAGAGTTACTCTTCAGTTTATGAAGTACCTCTTTACATTCAATACTGAGTTAACACAAGAGTAAGTGAATTTACTTAACTTGGATGGATTTTTCCCCTTTAAATAACAGCCTTGTTGAAATATAACCCATATACCACAATACTGACCCTGTTAAGGCACCCAGTTAAGTGACTTTCAGTATAGTCACAGAGCTGTACAACCATTTCCACCATCCAATTCCAGAATATTTTCATCAACCCAAAAAGAAAGCACACACCCATTAGCAGTCACTCTCCCTTCCGCCCACTCTGCAGCCCTCAGCAGCTATTCATTTACTTCCACTGTGGATTTGTCTATTTTGGATGTTTCATATAAAAGGAGTCACATATGCAGTACTTGGCCTTTTGTGTCTGCCTTCTTTCCCTTAGCCTAATATTTTCAAGGTCCATCCATGTTGGACCTTGTGTCCCACATGTGTCAGTGTTTGGTTTCATCCTGATGGATGAATGATAACTCCACTCTGTAGGTAGATCATGAGCTGTTTGCACATGCATCAGCTGATGGCCGTTTGTGTTGTTTCCACTTGGGAATACATGAACAGGAGTGGACAAATATCCACACAATTGTGTGGACACATATTGTGTGGACACATGTTTTCATTTCTCTTGGGCATGTACCTGAGAGTAGTGGAATTGTAAGTCATACAGTAACTCACTTTCAGGAATCACCACACTGTTTTCCAAACTGGCTGAATCATTTTACATCCTACAGGCCATGAATGAGAACTCTAACATCTCCATGTCCTGGCCAGCACTTTTTGATTACAGCCATCCTAGTAGGTGGGAAGTGGCATCTCATTGTGGTTTTGATTTCACTTCGCAAATGGCTAGTAAATTGAGCATCTTTTTATGTGCTTGTCGGCCAATTGTGGATCTTCTTTGGTGAACAGTCAGTACTTAAGGATTTTGCCTGTTTTTTAATTTGGTTGTCTTTTAATTGAGTGGTAAGATTTCTTTATATATTTTGGATAGTAGGCCCTTATAAAATATTTGACTTGTGAATATTTTCTCCCGTTGTGTGAGTTATTGTATCTTTTTTTTCTCACCGTGTACTTTGAAACACTAAGGCTTTAAATTTATTTAAGATGTAATTTTTTTATTGATTGATTTGAGAGAGAAAAGAAGGGAGAGAAACATCAATTTGTTGTTCCACTTATTTTGCATTCATTGGTTAATTCTTACATGTGCCCTGTGACTGGGTTTTGAACCTGCAAGTTTCACGTGTCAGATGATACTCTAACCGACTGAGCAACCTGGCCAGGGCCAAATCTTTTTAATTTTAATGAAGTCCAATTTATCTATTTTTACATTTGTTACTGTGTTTTTGTATATCTAAAATCTTTGCCTCATTCAAGGTTATAAAGATTTACTCTTCTGTTTTCTTTTAAGAGTTTATCATTTTTGCTCTCAAATTCAACTCTGATTCACTTTAATTTTTATAATGCTGTGAGGCATAATAATGAAGATTCATCTTCATTCTTTTACATGGGTATACCCAGTCCAGCAACATCTGTTGAAAGGACTATGCTTTCCCTGTTGAATTGTCTTGGCTCTCTGTTAAAAATCTGTTTTTAAGAATGAGACTCTGAAATGCTTTGGAAGCCCTGTGTAAATAGGCTTGGCTTCCTGACTGGTAGTGGCATCACTAGACAAGGATCTGTCTGTTTGTTTGAGGGGACCCCCCCAACTCAGTATTTTCTGATTTTCTCCTCTTGATTTTGAGTTTTACCTAAAGAAATCCTTCAGAATGTTGGGGTAGGGGTGGGGTAGTCTTGGGGGTGCCCTTAATAAACCTGGTTTCCAGCCTGTGAGAGCTGAGTTGGAAGACAGACAAGGGCTTAGTGTCCCATTTTTGATTATGCAGATTTATACTTGATTTCTGTTTCCACAGTGGCACAGGTCCCATCACTGGCCCTTAGGACTTTCAGTTCATATCCAGCCTTTCCAGAGTGAATCTCCCACCTTTGTGCAGGGCTGGACGGGAATCTGAGGAAGTCACTCCTGTTGAAGATTTTGAAGCCATCCTCTTGAGCCCACCCTGCCTGCCCCCTACTCTCACAGGGAGCTTTGCCCCCAACCTGAGAGCATTTTTGGGTTTGCTGCTAGGCTTTTCCCTGCCAGCCTGCATTCAGCTTTCTTGCTGATCTCTTTGCCTTACCAAATACAGCTTCTTCATTTACTTTCCAGTTTCCAACTTTTTGTTACTGTCATCTCCTTCTGTGTCCTGCTTCTGATAAAGTTAGACATTTTAGACTTTGTAGGCCTTTTTGTGAGCTGTCAGAAGGGACCAGAGGTTGAAGTGGTTTTTTTGTTTGTTTGTTTTTCAATTTTATTTCATTCTGTTTTGCTTACTAGGAGTCACTGGTAGGTTTTCCTATTAGTAAATAATCCTTACATTCCTAGAATAAACCCTGCTTAAGAAATGACTATTGGGTTTTTATACACTGCAGGGTGTGTTTTGCTAATATTCGGGAGTTTAACACCTGTGTTGAAAATTGACTTATAGTCTCTTCTTCTCACTTTCTGTGCTAGTCCAGTTTTGATAACAAAGATATATTAGTCTTAACCATTTTCTTAGCAACAGTGTATATTTCCTGTGGTACTCCATTGAGCATAGATTTTTATTCATGAATTCATTGCCTTCAATGAGTTTGTAAAGCTAATCAGTTTTCCTTCTTAAGGTTTGCTTACCATTATTTAGTCATTGTCCATTTCTTCTGTTTTCAAATGTACTGGTGTGTAATTTATAGGTTTATCCTGAGAATGCATTTTTGAAATACATGCGTAAAACTTTGTTTTACAGATGGATATAATGCCACATCAGTGGGGCTTGTGTCCCCTTTGCAAGAGTCATTTGTGTCTCCTTTCTCGCTCAGATTCTCCAGAGGCTTGACTTCTGGTTTAGTTGATTTTCTGGTTTATTTTGTCTGTTTTGAGCCTTTGGAGGGAGACACAGTCATTAACCCTCTGCTCAGCTTCACTCTTGTCAGCACCCACATGAGGCAGCACTCGTTAGCTTTGTTCTTTGTTTTCTTTCCCCCCTGGTGCCCACATCCACTCTCGTCTCACTGTAATATTTCTTTATGCTTTCCATCATCATTTTGTGTGTCATGTATTTTTGTGTTATTAAAGTGATATATTTCATTTTTATATTGTATGATTGAAACCACATAATTTTAATGTTTTGTGAATGGATATTTTAAATTTTGTGCTCTAGACTGCATTCTGATTTTTACAAGATTTTTACTCAACACATTTTTCTCAACAAATATTTGAGCACCTGCTATGTTTAAGGGATGTACGTTGGCTTTTGTAGCAATGAATAAAAATCTTAGTTTCTTTGGGGCAGACAGACCAACAATGAAATAAATATAACATTAGCTGGTGTTGGGTGGTATGAGGAAATACTGAGCAGGGCATACAGAGGGGTGGGAATGCTAGATGGACTTCTTGTCATGTCTTCTCACTGCTGCCTATTTTCTTGTATATAGTCACTGAGTTTTACCTAGCTGTTTTCCTCCAGATGGAAAAATGCCATCTTGAGGAGAAAGACGCTATAACTACTCCTGCAGTTAATTGCCCCTTGCACAGCTGTTTGAGTCCTTCTGGGTTCATACAGCCAGCAGTGGGGTATTATATGGCCATCTGATTTTCCTGTGGGATTTTCCTTTATCATGATTGCCCTGTGGGGGCTCCCCCTGAGTTTGTTTATTGGGGTCCCAGTCCCCTCACTGCCTGGGTTGGTTACATTGTTTTAGTTTGCATTTCTCTGATTATATGAGCCTGTGAATATCATTTCATCTCCTTATTAGCCAGTGGGGTTTTGCCTTTCTGTGAATGCCTCTTCATGTCTTTTATATCCTTCTCTTGTCACCAGCTTGTCAACTGATTAGCAAGAAACCATGTAGATTCTAACCCTTGGTCAGCCTTTGATTTAATGCACTTATTCCCCGATGTACTTTCCCCCTCTGTTGTAAGATCTCTGAATTGGAGGTGAATCTTACAGCTGCTGTAAATCATTGTCAGCCAGGGGGCACGGTGGTTGGAGGTGTTCCTCACCTGTGTACCAGTGAACTTGGTCATGACTATGTTCACTGCCAGCACTTCAGCTGAGTTATGTGCGCTGCTGGTAAGGAAATCAGCTGATGGCGGGAGACTCTGAGCAGATGAACAGAGGCTGCTTTGACAGAGGCTTTGAACATCCCTTTGTCAGACTTCTGCTGCCTTGGGATAATACCAGCCTGTTTTGTAGCAAATGTGGCTCAAATGGCAAAAGATGAAACTAGGAGTTTAGTCCAATAGCAAAGTTCCAGCATTAAAAACGTAGAGAATGGGTGACACCGCCTTGTCAGGTAATCTCAGAGCCAGCAGGGGAGCATCCTGCTGAGCCAGGCCTGGGTGTTAGGTGGCAGGGAGCAGACCGTTGTGTGACTGTCTGTGGTGTCTGTGACTTAGCAAAGGAGAGCACACTGTTGGAACGTGGGTAAAGAGGTTAGGAATGTCTTGGCTGATTTAATTGCTTTGTATTGTTCTCTTTATAAGTACAAAAGATTATAACAAAAACCTCTCTCTAAGAATGCCCAGCTGGTCTTTTCATTCAATATAATCTATGAAATTCTAGATGACAGGAAAACATTGTGACCTTTTAGGCGATAGTGTTTTCTTCCTTAATGGTAGGTAATAATACAGTTGGTGCTTTCTTAGATTCGGTGAAATACAATACAATCTCTTTATTACCCATCTGTTTACAGTGTCTTTGGTGTCTTCATTAAACCAAAATTTTTAATTTTGACATGATCACATTCATTCATGTTGGCCTCATGGTTTGTGTGTTTCCAGACTTGTTTAAGAGAACATTTCCTACTCCCAAGGTCACAAAAACATTTTTTCTACATTTTGTTTTATTGCCTTTTCCAAAATATCTTTTGGGTTTGTAACATGCCTGGAATTTATCTTTGTTTGTGGTTATGCAACTTTATTTTTCTCCATCGAGAAATATCTGTGTACAACTTAGCCGTTTGTGGGACAGATGCTATTATCTGCCAGTTCCTTATGTATATACACCATTGTCTTGAGTTCTAGATTCTTTCTTTGGTCTACTTGTCTATTCTCATACCAGCACCAAACGATATTAATGGGGTCATAATATTTGTTTCTTTCTGGTAAAGCACCATTCTGTCTAAGTCACATAGCCATTTGGGAAGCTTTATTCATCCATGTAATTTCTGTCTGTCACTAATGAATGAGGTTGTTGTTTTGGTTGGGAAGCGTTTTACAATATTTTTGCTCCTTCCCATTCTCTGAGTCCTTGATTGTGGAGGTGTGTTTCTGGATTGGTTTTGTCTGCTGGTGCAAGGTGACCTTGAAGGGTATTATGCTCCAGGCTGTGTTAGGTACATACCCACGTGGAGCGCAGGTCTGAGCCTTCCATATCTCACTGGAAACTGTTTTTCTTCCTTGTCCCAAGTGCTGGGCAAAAATCAGATCCCGGCATCGGCATCCCCGTGACGTGCTGCCTCTTGACTGTGGTCAGGGACTTCTGGGTGTGCGTATTCACAATAGTTTGACTTCTCTCTGTGTTGCAGTTTTTGGTGAATGGCCTCAACTTGCACAGCAGCAACCATTACTACAGGTTTGTCTATATAGGTGTTTTGTTTCTTTTTTAAAAAAAGATTTTATTATTTATTTTTAGAGGAGAAGGGAAGGAGAAAGAGAGGGAGAGAAACATCAATGTGTGGTTGCCTCTCACTCACCCCTTACTGGGGACCTGGCCCACAACCCAGGCCTGTGTCCTGACCGGGACTTGAGCCGGCAACCCTTTGGATGGTTTGCAGCCTGCGCCCAATCCACTGAGATATACCGGCCGGTGCAGGATGCCGGCTGGGGCAGGTGTTTTGCTTCTTAATCTTTTTGTGAGTGCCAGAACCTCCACACCAGAGAGGACTGGGGAAACTTTAAGAAGCCCTGAGAAGGATGAATCACAGTAGGTGAAAAGAGAAGAAGCCCTTGAAGCCATAGGGAAGAAGGAAGAAACTATTTAGAGAGCCTCTCTTTGGGCCAGGCCCATTTATAATGACAGTTACCTTGAGAAAAAGTTCTCTTCCCACTTTATAGGTGAGGAAACTGAAGCTCACAAAGCTCAGGTAACATACACAAGTTTCGGAAGCCATCAGTAGCCTCAAGGCCAATGGGATGTCTGACTGATTCTACAACCCATGTTCTTTTCACTGAGTCATCTTGCCATCTGTGAATTTTGAATCTGCTTTTCTGACTTTACTTGAACTTGTCATTCATTTCCTTCTCTGGTTTTCCAGCATCTTTTTTTTTCCTCATAGAAAACCAGTTCTTTTTAAACATATTGATGAGAGCAGTTCCTCAGTCTTTTCTGGTCACAGTGCATTTCCAAGAACAGTCCAGCTTCCAGACCAGTGCACATGTGTAACCAGAATAAGTTGCAGGCACAGTCCTTTTCCTTACACTGGGCTGTGCTTCCTGGTAAGCTCAGTCCATCCTATTCTTATGGTTGCCTTTAGTTAAAAGAGCCTGGTTGTGTCAGAGTCAACTGGTCTTACAACGCTGTCATTGCCCGTGACCTGTAGCTTGGCCCTGTGTTTCTGAAGCATGGCCATAGCTGGTGTTTGTCAGCCAAGGATATGGGCTGTCTGTCGGGATGCCACCTCCTGTCCCAGCCATACTCGGGTGCACACGCCTGTGGAGTTGGCCACTCTATTTCCTGTAAAAAAAATGGGGGTACAGGGAGGAATTTCTGGTGAATAGTATTTTACCATTAACTTTAGCAATTGAGTACATGTCCCCTTATTCTTTTAGTGGCTCCCTACAGATAACATTTCTTTTTAAACCACAACACTGTAAGATTGTAACTTGCTCTGCCTACTCCTGCCTTTGATCTTGGTCTTTTTGTATTTTCTCCATAGTTATCTTACCCCAGAGTTTTTCTGAGGTACTTTATTTAGCTATTCTTTCTTAAGTGAATTTTAAAATCAAAACAAAGACTTGCCCTCTATCCATTTTGGAATTCTAACCTACTTCTTAATTTAAGTGTACAGGGTAGCCTATTAGGAATAAAATTACTGGCTGAGTATTTGATTTTTAATATGCCGTGATTTTACTTTTACTTTTACTTGTCTGATTTTACTTTTTAAAAATAAAAAGTAAAAGTTAGGAGATCAGTATATGCAAATAGGGCAGAATAACCACACTTCACCTGACCTGTCTGCTGCCAGGGGGTAATGTGGTTAGCATGTATGCTGAAACATAAATGTCAGCTGAAGTAAACCATTCTCATCTCTTTTCCCCAGCCCTCCAAGTCACAACATCGTGGTGAATGGGAAAGAATGTATCAACTTTGCCTCATTTAATTTTCTTGGTTTGCTGGATAACCCTAGGGTCAAGGTAAGTAGCATCTATGCTGAAGTGGAAAGATAGTATGACTGACTTAGGAAACTAGGCATAAAATCAAAGACAAATGCAGAACATGAGAAAGGGCTCTGCGAGTGTCTGTCATTACTCCTTTCTGGAAGAGCTGTGACCTGGATTTCCACGAAGGGTGGCAGGAGTGTCTGCTGTGGCTTAGTGTGTTGTAGGAGCCAGACCTGGTGACCATCAGAGATGTGTGTGGGAAATTGCTTTATTTCCTGTTGGGATTGTTGGCCAATAAATATTTTTGAGAACAGACTTATGTCCACAAATGCCAAAAAGTGTAAAAGCATTACATTAACCAGGATTGATAATTGAGTTAGTAGAACATCTCCATGTTTTAAGTTATATCCCTAAATCTCTGTGTCAGTCTTTTCTTTATATTCTGTTGTTAGGATGTCATAGTTCTAAGAAAGGAAAGAAAATGGAGGGAGGAGTTACGTGGGCTAAAGAATAGGAATTGACAGTTTTTAACTCCTGCCTTCTTTTCTTCCTGAAAGGCAGCAGCTTTGGCATCTCTAAAGAAGTATGGTGTGGGGACATGCGGACCTAGAGGATTTTATGGCACATTTGGTACGTTTCTGTTGCATTTCTCAGACTACTGATTTCAAGAATTAAGATGCTATTGGACTTCCAAATTCCTTGGAAATGATATCCTTAATTAGTTGTAGCATGAAGCTGGTGCTATTGCTTACCTTACTTTCTAGAACATTGTGTGTTTGGAATGTGTGAGGGGGCATTGGCTGTCATTTGCAGAGAAGACCCATAGTTACATTACCTGTGTAGAGGAGGTCTTAGTTCAAAGCCTGAGGGGCTGTTCCACTGCCTCCCCCTAGAGGCAGTGATGTGAGGAGACAGTTGTAAAGGGAAGGGTCCTGCGTGGGTGGCTCAGCTCTTCAAAGTTGTGCAAGAACCAGGATCTCCTGTTTGTTTCTCCAGTGTGGAGAGTACCGTCCTTGTCTGCATGCATTCAGGTGGCAAATTTAGGGGAGTGCAGGGCAGCAGTACACTTTTAGGTGGCTGGGTAGTGCTGCACATCACTTTGTCCGCATTTCCTTGGTGAGACCATAACCCCGGTCCTGCCTCACTGCAAAGGGGACAGGGAAGTAGCTCTAGCTGGATAGCTAGCACTTTACAGGGAGAAAGGCAAGAACAGATGGTGACCTGTAGCTCAGCTCACCTGATCGTGATAGACTCTATAGCTCTTTTCCTTTTGGAATGAAGATGAAGGGTCATTGTTTCGAGTGTGGGTGACTCTGGGAAAGGCTAACCAAATATTAGGATGACTGTGTGTGATTTCAAACTGAGACTTTTCAAAGAGAACCGTGGCGTTTTCTGGTTATATTTATTGAATGTATATTGGTGGTTTTTTCTTCTGAAATTTTTTGAAATGTTAAATGGTTGTTCCACTGAATATATTCCTGGAAATAACATTCTGGCTTACAAAATGTCAGAGTGTGGGGAAAGTAGAGCTAGGAAAATCTCTTCTGCCCTCATTCCCACTTCTGGGCCTTTGCATGGTTTTATTTTTTTCTGTCTTTGTTTTGTTTTGTTTTTTCCTCTTTCAGTTGAGACGTTTTTATTTAACAGAACATCTTTATTCCTTAGCATGTTTAGCACTTAAATTGTTTATATTGGAAACAGGTGACGAGGGTTAGTGTTTAAAGAGTCCTACAGCTGGAAAGGATTTAAAAAATCTTGTGCTCCAGCATCCCAAGTATTCATAAGGTGAATAGAAAGACCAGAGAAGTTATGTGACTTCCTCACAGTCACACAGCTCATTGACTTCAACCCTAAAACTAGAAACCTAGTGTGCTGACTCGTGGTCTTATTTTTTTTCCTTGAATAATTCTTTTCTTAAGTATTTTTTTAAATTTTTCATTTATAGTTGTCATACAATTATCATACTAGTTTTAGGTTTACAACATTGGTTTGTATAACCTAGGATCACCCTGATAAGTCTAGTGCTCATCTGACTCCATACATACTTATTATAATATTATTGACTGTATTCCCTATTCTGTACTTTACGTCCCTGCCAATTTATAGTTCCTAATCCCTTCACCTTTTTCACCCATTTCCCCCAAACCTCCTTCCATCTGGCAACCATCAGTTTGTTCTCTATATCTATGAGTTTCCTTTTGTTTTATTTGCTCATTTATTTTGTTTTGTTTTTACATTTCATGTATAAGTGAAATATGATATTTGCTTTTTTTTATCTGACTTACTTCACTTAGCTTTATATACTCTTAAGTCCGTTCGGGCTGTGCAAATGGCAAGATTCATTCTTTTTTTATGGTTAAGTTACATTCTATTGCATGTAAGTACCACTTCTTCTTTAGCCGTTTGTCTATCGATGGGCACTGAGGTTGCCTCCATATCTTGGCTATTGCAAATAATGCTGCCAAGAGCATAGAGATGTATATGTCTTTGAATTTGTGTTTTTTGGTTTGGTTGGATAAATACCCAGAAGAAGAATTATTGGGTCCTTCTCTGTCCTTTGTTATAGCCTTTGTATTAAAGTGTATTTTTTCTGGCCATGTCTGGTGTGGCTCAGTTGGTTTGAGAGTCATCTCATACACTGAAATATCACAGTTTCGATTCCCAGTTAGTGCAAATACCTACGTTGTGGGTTCTCAGTCCCCAGTCTAGGCACTTACAGAAGGCAACTGATGGATGTTTCTCTCACACATTGATGTTTCTCTCTCTTCCTCCCTCCCTCTCTCTCTCTCTACAAATACATCTTTGGGTGAGGACTAAAAAAAAAATTAAAGTAGAATAAAATAAAGTCTATTTTTGTCTGGTACAAGCATTGAGAGCCCAACTTTTTGTTCACATTTTCAGTTGCATTAAATATGTTTTTCCATTCCTTTATATTCAATCTGTGTGCCTTTCAATCTGAAGTTGGTCTCTTGCAGACATCAGATGTAAATGTCTTTTTTAAGTCTATTCAGCCACCCTAAGTCATTTGATTGGTACATTTAATCTACTTACATTTAGAGTAATTATTGATGTGTATGAATTATTGCCACTTTATTATATTTTCCTTTTTCCTCTTCTTCCTCTTCCTCCTACCTTTCTCTTCTTCTTTGTTTTCTTATTCTCCTTCCTTTCCTTCTCCTCCTCCTCCTTTTTCTCTTCTCCTCTTTTTCTTCTTATCTCTTTATCATTTCTTGTAATAATGGTGTGGTGGTGATAACTCATTTAGCTTATTTTTTCTCTGGGGAGCTCTTTATCTGTCCTTTGATTCTAAAAGACAGCCTTGCTGGGTAGGGTAATCTTGATTATGGGTTTTTGCTTTTCATCGCTTTGAGTATTTCATGTCAATCCCCTCTGCCTGCAAAGTTTCCATTGAAAAATCAGTGACAGTCTTATGGGAGCTTTCTTTGTAGGTTAAGCAGGTGCTTTTCTCTTGCTGCTTTTAAGATTCTCTCTTTGGCATTTTAATTATGCTGTGTCTTAGTGTGGGCTTCTTTGGGTTCATCTTGTTTGGGACTCTGTATTTCCTGGACTTGTATGTCTGTCTCCTTCACCAGGTTAGAGCAGTTTTCCATCATTATTTCTTCAAATTGGTTTTAAGTCTCTTGTTGTCTCTCTTCTTCTTCTCATACTCCTATGATGTGAATGTTGGTATGCTTGATGCTGTCCCAGAGGCCCCTTAAACTATTCTCATTTTTTTTATGGGGGGATTCTTTTTTCTTTCTGCTATTTTGATTGGGTGTTTTGTGCTACTTTCTCCTACAGATTGCTGATTTGCTTCTCTGCTCCATCCAATCTCTCTTGATTTTCTCTTATGTGTTCTGCATTTCAATTATTGTGGTCTTCATTTTTGATGGGTTGTTTTCTATATTTTCACCCTCCATTTCTATGGTTTCTGTCTTTTGGTTAAAGTTCTCAAGCAGTTCACTGAGCATCTTTTATAACCATTGTATTGAACTCTGCGTCTGGTAAATTGTCTCCATTATGTTTAGTTCTTATTCCGGAATTCTGTTCTTTTCTTTTTCTTGGGTAATGTTTCTTTGTCTGCTCATTTTGGCTGCCTTTCTGTGTTTGTCTCTATGTGTCTTGGTCTTGGTAATGGCATTATGTAGTAGGTGTCCTGTGGGGCTCAGTAGTTCTATCTTCTTGGTAACCTGAGCCAGGTGCTCCTGGTTTGCCTCTTGCATGGGATCTGTGTGACCTCCTGTTGTAGTTGAGCTTTGATTTTTGTTATCAGGTCAGCTGGAAGGATTGACCCTCAGGCTGATTGATTGCCTGTGAGGAATGGCTTGACTCCAGTGAAGGAGCCGTTTTGCAAGGGCTGACCCTACACTGCAGGATTTGCTTTTGCAGAGCTCTGGTGCCTGCCAAGTTTGCCCTTTTTGTGTGCTGTTTGTGGTGGTGGTGGGGCAGTGCTGTGGTGCGGTCTGAAGCTGTCCACCTTGTGTGTTGGTTATGGAACCTCTTGGAAAGCACTCTGGTGCATGGCAAGGTCAGTCACTGCCCGTGCCCTGCTGTGGGCCACCAGACAAAGGCTACAAACTGGTCTGCAGATGGTTGCCACTAATGCTGGGCTTGGAGGCAGCTGGAAGACTGTAAACTTCTAAATGAGGCTGGCTGCAGTTAACGCCTGACTTAGAGCTGCTTAGCAAGAGGTATGGGAGTCACCGAGCCCAGATGCTGCTTGTTAGGCATTCATAAACTCTCAAGAGATTTTAGGAAAGTCCCTAGCATGAGCCAAGACCTTCCATTTGTATGGAAAGGCCACTAGAAGCAACTTGGGTGGACAGCAAATTTGGTGGGGTGGGATCTCAGGGAATTACAGTGTTAGCCAGTTGATGGAGCCTCAGATATGGTACCTGCTGGCTCTGTGGGGAGAGGGTTCAGCAAAGGAACAATGGCCTCTGCCAGCACTTGTGTGTGGGAAAAAGCTTCCCCTCCTTCCCTCACCCAAAGCTAGACAATTCAATTCCTCCCTGGCGCTTTTTGAGCTGGAGCTCAGAGAGAGTCCATCAGAGTATGTCCATGCTCTGGCTCTTGAAGAGGAATGCCTGAGACTCCAGAAGCCCTTTATCTCAGCCACAGTCTTCACTGGTTTTCGCAGCCAGAAGTTATGGGGACTTCTCTTTCCAGCACTGGAATCCTGAGATGGGTAGCCTGGCGTTGGGCTGGGGCCTTGCACTCCTCAGTGGGGATCTCTGCAGCTGAGATATCTGTCCTCGTTTTTATCCACCATGGAAGGGTATGGGACTGGCTTGTTTTGATCTCTGCCTCTCCTGCCATTCTCAACATGGCTTCCTCTGTATATTTCATAGTTACAGGACTTCTGTTCACCTAGTCTTCAGGCAGTTCTCAATGATGGATGTTCTGCAGTTTAGTCATAATTTTGATGTGGTAGTGGGAGGAGGTTTGTCTACTCTGCCATCTTGACCATTGCTGACTTCAGTGTTAATGGCAGGATCAAACCGTTAAGTGAGCTCCAGTCAGACTCCCTCCTTGATCTAAGCCTACTGTAAACATGGGTTGTTTGCTTGGTTCTGATTGGTTGGGTTGGGAATGGTGTCCTTGGTAAGTATTAGAAAACTGGAAAGGCATTTTTCATGGGGTTGTTTGTTGTAATCTGATCAACAAGACTTTGTTTCCATGAGCTACCTATTGGGGTAGAGCAGTTGCTTTCCTAAAAGCCTCTCTGTCTAGTGGATTTTATTTTCATGTGTGGCCTTGGCCCCTGCTTGGGAGTTAAGCTGAGGTGCTAAATCAAGTCAGGAAAAACAAATGTTTTAAATCCTCAAGACCAGTTTTACCAAAGCTATAGAAATATATTGTTATAACAACCCAGTCACCTTGCCATTTGGATCACCTAAAATTTAATGTGCATAGTAGGATGTTATGTGCTTCTAAACAGGCGGTCTTTAGATGAATGGCTTTTAAATTAATTCTCTTGGCCGAATAATTCAGTCCATGGTATGCACTTCAGTAGACTTCTAGACATAGAAAGTGAAAAGTCTTCCCTTTCCCATTGCCATCCCACCTCCCCCCGAAAGACACCTTCTATCAGTAGTTCCTTATCACTTCTTCCAGAGACTGTGACTGTTTTTTAATATTCATAAACCACTTCCATACACATATATTTCCCCCCATTTTTGCAAAACTGGTAGCATACCACACACATGGTCTTTACCTTGTTGTTGGAGTGAGTGTTTTAAATTGGATTTGATTTTTCAGGTGTGTGTGAACGTGCCATCAGTGGCAGTACGAGCATACTGAACACATTGTGTATCAACTCCTCTGTCACAGAGTCGTCTTTATCCTAAGTGTAGCTGAAGCTTCAAACAGACTGTGTCATCTTCTGGGGGAGCTTCGTCGCGCAGAATTCTCCCAGCTGCCACAGATGAGAATAAGTCTACTAAGACATGGTCTGCTTGGGGAGGAAAGGCTGACCAGTCTCTCAGAGGACAAAGGTGTCAAGTCTCTCTCTCAGTGGACTTTTACTGAGTTTAGCTTGCATAGGGATGCATATCAAAGAAAGGAGGTATGGTTTACAGACAACATTTCTGGGATGACGTGGGTCCTTTGGGTCAGGGTCTGGTAGACGGGGTGATGCCAGTCAGCTGTAAAACCTTGGGAAACAAACTTATTTTGTGCTTGGACACTAACATTTAAATTAAGGACATTCTTAGCCAAAGCAGGTGTCACAGGATTTAATGCATTCTTTGTTAGACCTGATCACCTAAGAAACCACTGGGGACTGCCAGTTCTGACACAGGGCTGCACAGCCCTTTGCCATTGTTTCAGGCTTGAATCAAGCAAGGGAAGCAAGGGGGACAAGAGATTAGGAGACTTTGTATGGACAGAATGAGGACTCGAGGTATGATAAAGCCAAGGGGTGAGGGTCTTTTGTTCCTCCTCCATAATCCCATAAGTCCTTCCCTGATGGCCCCTTCACAACTGTGCCTGTCTTGGGTTGTTCCTTCTTTGAGGAATCTTACCCATCACTGACTATCCAGCCATCCTTCAGGGACCAAGCAGGGTGAATGAAGTAAAGGCAGCAGGGGCTGCTCTCCTGCTGGGAGGATAAGTTTTGTCTCCTTAGCTGCTTAAGGTCCCAAGGTCCCCTAAGTGTGGGGCCTTTTCACCTGTCAGTGTGTTTACAGCTCCTGAAACCAGACAGGGTGGTTCCCAACATCATCTGGCAGAAGATTCTGAATAATATGCATTTTTTTTGTGACAAGATACTAAACCCAAAGCTTGGTGTAATATGTAATGTTTTTCTTTTTGTTAAATATATTTTATTGATTATGCCATTATAGTTGTTTCATTTTCCCGCTTCATTCCCCTCCACCCTGCACACCCCTTCTCCCCCACATTCCCCTTCTTTAGTTCATGTCCACGTGTGATAAGTTCTTTACCTTCTACATTTCCCACACTACTCTTGCCCTCCCCCTATTTTTCCCCCACCATCTATGCTCCTTATTCTCTGTACCTTCCCTACCCCCTCCTCCTCCCACTCCCCTCTTGCTACCCTTCCAAGTGATCTCCATTTCTGTGGCTCCACTCTTGATCTTTTCTTTCCAACTGTATTTGAGAAACCAGTCATGATCCATCCTTATTTTTTAATTTTGTTTTTATTTATTGATTTTAGAGAGAAGGGAAAAGAGAAAGAGTATTAGAGAGAGAGAAACATTAATTTATTGCTCCACTTACTTTTGCCTTGATTAGTTGCTTCTTGTATGTGCCCTGACTGGAAATCAAATCCACAAACTTGGCATATCAGGACAACACTCTAACCAACTGAACTACTGGCCAGGGCTGCTTCTGAATTTTCTAATTGCTTTCTGTATCTCTCTTGCCATCCAATTGAAGTTTAGTTTAGACCATCTATGTCTTTCTGGTTTCCACCACCACCTTTGGTTGCGGTTTAGAGTTCTTTGTCTTTAGTCAGAAATCACTTTGGATATACTGTATTTCTGAGTACAGAAGAGACCCAAGTGTTTAAGACAAGTTGGTTGAAGGCATAACTTAACCTTCTGTCCCAGAGTTCTCTGATGACAGCTGCAGATGGCTCACTTAGCTGTAGTAGAAACCCTGATCCAATGCATATCAGAGTATCTGTCTTTATGCTGTATTCACTAAATGTTTGATTAGTAAATTAATTAACTGAGAAAATTGTTGGATTCCCCTCATTTGACTACTTTTTAAATGTAGGCCTTTGTGAAGTTACAATTTTCATAATTAAAAAGCATCACACTTGCCTCATAAATCAGAATGTGTTCCCAGATTTTAGATGCTTTATTCATATGTGCTCAGTAAGTTGTTCCTTTATTTTGTAGCTGAACTGCCCTTACTTGTCCCTCCCTTGAAGGTGGTAAACCCCTTGACCTTGACAGTTAATCTTTCCACTTAAAGTGGAAATACCTACTCCATTCAGAGTGGAGCTTTGTACTCAGCTGGGTTAAGTCATCTTTTGTGTATCTCAGTTCTTCAGGTATTGTCTCTTTTTCCCTTTTCACCAAGAAGGCCTCCGAGGAGGAGGTGGCATACCTGTTCCCCTGGAGTGGGGAAGTGCAGGGATCCGCCTCCTCCCTGATGCGGATGCCGGCCCCCAGTGTTCGTGTCCTTATGGATGAAATGACACATTCACACGGACTACCGGTCCGGTGGAGGAAAAGGGACAGCATGGCTTTTTCTCTCAAGGGGTGCAAAAGCTGCGGTCCTTGCCGTGACTGGCCTTTATTGGGTTTCTCGGCACATTACAGGATGGTCCTCATTTACTATGCACAGGTTCGCTTTAGGTGGTTACCTTTCATAGACAGCAAAGGAGCAGATACTGCTAATCATATCACAGAAGAGGGATATTTGCAAATGAAACGGGCAAAAATGGTTGAACTGGTTAAGCTTGTCCTTAGAAGGTTTAGCATGGATTTTAGGAAGTTACTTTGCAGTAAATGTTTGCTGCAAATTGGGGTGAGAGAGTTTTTACCAAAAGCAAGACTCAAAGAGGCCTAGGCTTATAGCAGGCCTGACTCCCCATGGGAGAACCTCTCCATGGGCATGGGTCCTGTATCTGAGTGGAAGCTAGGCCCACGCCATGCAGAATGGTCTCCTACGCCTCCCTAGTCTCTGGAGTGAGATGCCAGTGGTCCCTGGTGGGAAGGCTGATGCTAAAGGTGGTAAAGTTCACTGGTGTCCTAGAATGATGTTCCCACCCACAGAGCCTCAGCATCTGGCCTAGAGGCCTGTACCAGCTTATCAACCCTCCTCACTATCTCTCATTGGGGACTGTTTAGGTCCCTGCTGCTGCTGGGACTTCTGAGTACCCCTGAATGGCTATGTTATAATTCCCTCTTCCAGGGTCTCAAAGTCTGCCTTCACCACCTCTGACCTCTCTTTTCCAATGAAGCTCCAAGTCATCTTACCATCTTCTGAATTCTCCTTGCATAAGGCATGTGGTAAAACTGTTATTCAGTTCTCTAGGCTTGGGTCCTGCCATAGTTATAAGAGCTAAAGGAAGTTAACATTTTTTTCTTTCATGAATAATGCATATTTTAAAACCACTTTGGAGTTTTCAGGTTCAAACCCAGTCTGTGTGCTGTTTATTCTACACATTGCTAGTTCTTCTATCCCAGGGTGTAAAGCCTCATGACTCAGCCTGAGAAGGTGAAAGGCTCTAAGGAAGCATGATATGAGAGAGAAAAAACAGTTTAATAATTTCAGTTTGTTTCCATTATTACGTCCATATTCCTCCTAGGTTGTCACTATAAAAGGACCATATTTCTCTTGGTACTTTTAATTTCAATTCCCCAGTACACTTGAAAAGGGATTGAGGCAGAAACTCAGTCCTGCAGAGTGACGGCAAGTGCTACAACTAGGTATTGACACCAGCTGCAGAGGAGTGAGCACCACTGTTCAAAGTCACTGTCTGGATGAAGGGTATGGGTTTTTTATTTTTTAAATGAACTGCTTTTCTTGTTTTTTCCATTTTAGAGCTGGTTGACAGTTATCTTGGTGCCTGATCTGGTACCTTCTACTGAAATGCAAAAAGTCATTAATAATTAATATTGTTCATTAGTAAAGTACTGTTGCCCTTGGTTGAGGGACATTAAACTGGTAAAGTCACTGGGTCTTGAATTTTTAAGCTAGAGTTATGAAAGCAAAACCTCAAATTAGAGCTGATGAGTAGCTGATTCACTTCATAGATTTTAGAAGTAATATTAGCTCAGAATTATCTTAATAGATCTGATGTAATTTATAACTTAAAAACAATTAGTTTGTCCATAAGGTGACAGTATTAATAACTAAACTTTATTTTTATTCTTTAGTTAGAAAAGTTATATAACAGTTTAACCATTTAATTTTTTATTATTGAAATAGATGTGCACTTGGATTTGGAAGATCGTCTAGCAAAATTTATGAAGACAGAAGAAGCCATTATCTATTCGTACGGATTTGCTACCATAGCCAGTGCTATTCCTGCTTACTCTAAGAGAGGGGACATTGTATTTGTGTAAGTAGCCTTTACCTAACATTTCTAGTCATAATTCCTTTGGAAATAATATTGACCGTCCTAAAGAATTCCTTTCTTAGAGGTTATCTGTGTAAAATAATAATTGATATTTTGTTTGTAAAGAAATATATATCTCCCCAGTCAAGTAATTCTATAGAATATCTGAGACTATCATTAGAAAGATGAGTACATAAGGTGTTGGTACTTCATTATCTTTCATTATGATTTTATTTATTGATGTTGAGAAGCCAAACCTGTACAGGGTGAGGCCAGCCATCTGCCTTCCATATGCAACTCTGTGACATTGTGGTATTGTGGTGAGTATGTGGTCACAACCCACTCATACTGCCTAGCAAAATTACTCCACTTATCAGCACCCCCACCCCAATTCCTAGTCTCTGCTGGTCTTGCTTTATGGCATGTTCAAAACATAAAAGCCATGAGTTGAGGAATTCCTTCACTTCCCATGAGCAAATCCACACACTCAGGCATGTGTGCACTGGATGGGTTGCCATTTATAAGGAGAAGAAGAGCAGAGAGAAGCAGTTCATGGACCAGGATAGCCCAGGCAGGTGCTTGTACTTGTCAGAAGCACCTGCCTCTAGCTCAAGCCTCTGTCATCTTTTGAGTGGTCTGTTAAATGACTTGTTTAATTTTAAAAAACAAATTTACTTTTGCTTCCTCTTTTTTTATCACCATAGCCAGGATAATCTTTAAAAAATACAAATCCGATTGTGTCACACTGTTTTAAGAGCTGCCATTGTTCCTAAAATAATATCCAACTTTTTATTTTGATCTTTCGAGTTCTAGACTACTCTTCAGGCTCATTTCATACCATTTCCCCTCAGGTCATCGTACCGTAGCATCACCTGCCTTATATACTAGTTTTCTTCTTACCACAGAGTTTTTGCATGTGCTAAGAATATTGTTTCTCATATCATCTCCTGCTTAGTACATGCTCACACTGCATGCAATACCAACCTCTAGGAAAGTCTTCCCAACCTCTTAAACTAGGTCAAGACCCCCGGCTACTTGTGTAGAAGGTCTTACAGAATGAGAAGTCTGGTGCCTTACGAATCCAAGACCACATGGGCACCAACTGCCTGTCAATCTGCTCTTCAGGCCTTCCTCGTGTACACATGCACATGCACCTACACACCCTTGGCTCTTTGCCGATCTTGCCTTTGACTCACTGGAATCCTCTTTTATAACACTGTCAACAGTTTATAGTAGTTCATTGCCTACAATAGCATTTGCCTTTTAATAGTGCTCAGTAAATACCAGTTTAGTTAATACCAATTGTGCGTTTGCTCAATTAATTGTGCGTTTGCTGTCCTTTCACTGTTCATATTTTTTATCTTCTTTTTCTTAGATAAGTCCCTTTAACATTTCATATAATAAGGGCTTGGTGATGATGAACTTCTTGAATTTGATCTTATCTGAGAAGCACCTTATCTATCCTTCCATTCTAAATGAAAGCTTTGCCGGATAGAGCAATCTTGGTTGTAGGTCTTTGGATTTCATGACTTGGAATACCTCTTTCCAGCCCCTTCTTGCCTGTAAAGTCTCTTTTGAGAAATAGCTGACAGTCTGATGGGAACTCCTTTGTAGGTGACTGTCCCCTTATCTCTTGCTGCTTCTAGGATTCTCTCTTTCATTTTAATCTTGGCTAATGTAATGATGATGTGCCTTGGTGTGTTCCTTCTTGGGTCCATCTTCTTTGGGACTCTCTGAGCTTCCTGGATTTCCTAGAAGTCTGTTGCCTTTGCCAGACTGGAGAAATTCTCCTTTATTATTTGTTCAAATAAGTTTTCCACTGGTGGCTGTTCCTTTCCCCCTTCTGGTACCCCTATAATTTGGATGTTGGAGCGTTTAAAGATGTCCTGGAGGTTCCTAAGTCTCTCCTTATTTTTTTGAATTCTTGTTTCTTCATTCTTTTCTGGTTGGTCATTTTTATCCTCCTTCTGGTCCACTCTTTTGATTTGAGTCCCTGTTTCCTTTCCATTACTATTGGTTTCCTGTGCATTGCCATTCATTTAAATTAGTTTAGCCTTCATATGTTCCTCTAATTTGTGACTAAAATCAACCAGTTCTGTGAGCATCCTGATCACCAGTGTTTTGAACTGTGCATCTGAAAGTTTTGCTATTTCTTTGTCACTTAGATTTATGGGCTCTAGGACTTTGAGATCTTCTTAAGCCATTTTTGGTCTGTTTGCGCCCATTAAGTATGAGGAGTGGAGCCTTAGGGGCGGGGTCACTGTGTTATGACGCTGTATGTGGTGGTGGGGTCAGAGTGGGGAAATGGCATCCCCCTTACCTGCTTCCCACCACTGGGTGAGGAGCGAAGCCTGAGGTGTTCACCAGGGTAGGGTCTATCAGGTCGCTGGGTTGTGACATGGTATATGGGGGCGGGGTCAGAGCCGGGAAATGGCGGCTGTCTCTGCTGCCTCCCGTCGCTGGGACCCGTCTCACTGCCCACTCCCTCGCCAGTCTATTTGCGCAGGAATGCGCCACCACAGTCAACCCACTGCCCTTCACCCTCGTTGTATCCGCCCGTGACTCATTGGGTCGCACTCACTAGGTTGCTCACTGGGTCGGCCCTTTGCAACCCTACTCCTCCAGCTGCTGGCTTCTCCCCTCTTACCAGTCAGGCTGAAGAATTTGTTATCGGACTTCTGAAAATTTCAATTTTCTGTGTTCTGGCTGTGTTTTCTATTGCTAATATTTTGTTGTCTCTAAACTTGGTTGTGTGAGAAAGCACGGTGTCTCCACCTATGCCTCCATCTTGGCGGAAGTCCCTCAATTCAATTTTTGATAGATGTGTATTAGTATTTTTTCATTTTTATTGCAGTTTTTCATTGTCATTTATCCCCCTTATAGTCCTCTCCCCCCAACAATCTCCACACTGTTGTCCATGTCTGTGAGCCATTTTTCCTTTTATCTTTTATTTTTGTTATTCTTAAAGAAGGCCCTGTGACATTCATACACTACTGGTGAACTCCTTTAGCTTTTTCTTGTCGGGGAAGCTCTTTATTTGTGCTTTGATTCTAAATGATAGCTTTGCTGGGTAGAGTAATCTTGGTTGTAGGTCCTTGGTTTTCATCCCTTCGAATATTTCTTGCAAATCCCTCTGGCCTACAAAGTTTCTGCTAAGAAATTAGCTAGAAGCCTTATGGGAACTCCCTTGTAGGTAACTGTTTTCCACTTGATGCTTTTAAGATTCTTTGTTTTTAACTTACTGCATTCTGATTATGATGTGTCTTAGTGTGGGCTTCTTTGGGTTCATCATCTTTGGGGGTTTTTGAGCTTCCTGGACTTCTATACCTATTTTTTCAGCATGTTGAGGAAGCTTTCTGTCATTTTTCCAGATAGGTTTTTGATTTCTTGCTTTTTTCTCCTTCTAGCATGCCTGTGATTCAAATGTTGGTATAGTTGAAGTTGTCCCAGAGACTCCTTACACTACCCTCATTTGGGGGGATTCTTTTTTCTTTTTGTTGTTCTTATTGGGTGTTTTTTGCTTGCTTATATTCCAAATTGTTGTTTTGATTCTCAGCTTCATTTACTCTACTATTGATTCCCTGTAAATTATTCTTCATTGCAGTTGGTATATCCTTCATTTCTGACTGGACCTGTATTATACTATTGAAGTTCTTACTAAGTTGAGCATCCTTATAACCGTTGTTTTGAGCTACGCATCTACTGGATTGTTTGTCTCCATTTTGTTTAGTTGTTTTTTCTGTAGTTTTGGTCTGTTCTTTCATTTAGGACATGTTTCTTTGTCTCCACATTTTGGCAGCCTCCCTGTGTTTGTTTCTTTGTATTAGGTAGAGCTGCTATGATTCCCTGGCTTGGTAGAGTGGCCTAGTGTGGTTGGTAGGTGTCCTGTAGGGTCCAGTGGCACAGCCTCACTGATCACCCAAGCTGAACACTTCATGTGTGCCACCCCCCCCCCACCATGTGGACTATGTATACCCTCCTCTTATAGTTGAGCTTTGATTGCTGTTGGCACTTCAGTGGGAGGGATTTACCACAAGGCCAATTAGCTGCACAGACTGTCTGTGACCCTCAACCACCATGGAGGATCAGCAGTGTAGGGCCAACACCATAGAGCAGGACTTAACTTCAGCAGGGCTCTGATGCCCATTGAGTCCCCCCCTTGAGTGTGTCTCTTGTGGAGGTGGTTAAATGGTAGTGCTTCCACATGGTGCAAAGCTGTCTGCTCAGTGTGCTGGCTCTGGGGCCTGCTGAAAGGTGCAGACCAAAGTCAGTTACCACCTGTGTTCTGCTCAGGGCCACCTGGCATGAGCTACAAAGCACTCATGGCTACTACTTGTGCTGGACTAGGAGGTGCCCAGGCGAGACCATGCTGTGATACAAGGCCAGCTGATAATCAGTGCTGGGCCTGGGGCTACTTAGTGAGATATACAAGGGCATTCTGAGGCCATATGCTGCTTATTTGAAAGATTTTAGGAAAATCTGAAGGATAAGCCAAAATAGGCCATTCTGTGGAAAAGCGACTGGTAACAGCTTGGGGGGTGGCTTGAAAGTTGGGTAGGGCAGGGCCTTGGGGAGTCACCTGGCCAGGGCAAACAGTATGAGCCAGGTTGATGGAAACTCGGATGTGGCACTTGCCACTGGCTGTGTGGAGAGGGTTCATCAAAGTAACAGTGTCCTCTGCTAGCCCTTCTGTCAGCGAGAAAGTTGTCTTCCAGCTCTTGCCCTGATGCCAAATACTTCAGTTCCTACCCATGTATCCCTGGTGCCTTTTGAGCTGCTGCCCCAGCACTGGAATCCAAGTGAATCTGTGTGTGGTCCCTTTAAGAGGAACTGCCTGGGACTCCAGAAGCCTCTGTCTCCCTTAGTCTCAATCCCCACCGTTTTTGTAGCCAGAAGTTACAGTGACATATCTTCTTGGCACTGGAAATGAAAGCTGGGGAACCAGGTGTGGAGTTGGGACCCTTTGCTCTTCGGGGGGACCTCCAGAGCTGAGATATCCCTCCCAAATTCATCCACTACCATGTGGGTGTGGGATCAGCCCTCTGCATCTCTGCCCCTTCTACAAATTTCACTGTGGCTTCTTCTTTAGTTCTCTATTTTTAGGACCTTTTTTCAGCCAGATTTCAGGTGGTTCTGAATGTTTGTCTTGTAGTTTAGTTGTAATTCTGTTATAGTATTGAGAGGAGGCAAGTACCTATGCTTTTTCTGACTTTTTGATCCCTGGCAAACCACCAATGTGTTCTCCATTTCTATAATTCTGTCATTTCAATTTTGTTGTATAAGTGCAGTCATGCAGTAGGAAACATTTTGGGATTGGTTTCTTCAATCTCTGGAGATTTCTTCAAGTTCTTGTGTGGATCAAGGGTTCATTCTCTGGAGGGCACAGTCATAATTCCATGGTGTGGCTGCACGACAATTTCTTGAACCATTCATCTCTTCAGGGCATCTGAGTTATTTCTGGTTTAGAGCTATTACAAATAAACATTCACATACAGGTTTTTCTGTGAACATAAGTTCTCATTTCTCTGGGAAAAATGCCAAGGAGTGCAGTTGCTGCATCATATGATACTGTATATTTAATGTTTTAAGAAATTGCCAAACTATTTTTCAGAGTGGCTGTACCATTCTTTATTGGCATCAACAGTGAATAAGTAATCTAGTTTGTCTACATCCTCAGGAGCATTTGGTATTATCAGTATCTTTATTTTAGCTATTCTGATACATATGTAGAGATATCTTAATGTGGTTTTAATTTACATTTCCCTGATGGTTAATAATGTTTACTTTCTTTGGACTTTGGTCTCGGCATCAGAATAATACTTCATAAAATCAATTGGAAAGTATTCCTTTCTCTTCTATTTTCTGGGGAAATTGTATAAAATTGTTAATCCTTTAAATGTCTGGTAGAGTTCTGTAAAACCAACTGAACCTAGAGATGGAAGTGTTTTAATTATAAATTCAATTTCCTTAGTACTTATGAGGCTATTCATATTATTTATGTCATACTGGGTGAGTTTAGATAGTATGTATTTTTCAAGGAACTTGTCTTAAGTTGTCAGAATTTTATGTGTAGCATTATCCTTCTAATGTCTGCAAAGCCTGAAGTGATAACCCTGTCTGCATGTTTGCTGTCCTTTTCGTCAGTCTTGCTATAAGGGTTTGTCAATTTTATTGATCTTTGCATGGAGACAGCTGTTTTATTGTTTCTTTTTTCATTCTGTTTTTGTTTTCAGTTCTGTTTATTTTTTGTGTTATTTCCTGCCTTCTTGTTACTGGTTTATTTTGCTTTTTTTCTAGGTTCTTGAGGTGTAAACATAAATTATTGATTTGAGACTTTTCCACTTTTCTAATGCATGAGTGCTATGTATTTCCCTCTCAACATTGCTTTAGTTGTATCCCACAAATTTTGATGTGTTTATTTTCATTGTTATCTATTTCCCTTCAACCTTCCCTTTGACCCCTGGATTAGTTATATAGAAGTACATTGTTTAGTTTCCAAGTGTTTTGAGATTTTAAATTTGTTGCAGTTTGTTTTGTGAGTCATGATGTGGTCTATCTTAAAATATGTTCTCTGGTCACTTTGCCAGCCAAGTGACCCACTTCAACCAAGCATGTCTTGGTTTTCTCCTCATTCCTAAGGGATATTTTTGGTAGTTGTAGGGTTTGATTGACCTCTTTTTGATTTGTTTCACCATTTAAAATAAATTATGCTTTTTTCTGGTCTCCATGGTTTCTGATGAGATATCCACTGTCACTCATTGTTTTTCTCTTCTATTTAAGGTGTTATTTTTCTTGGGCTGGTTTCAAGATTCTTTTTTGTCATTTTCAAAAGTTTGACTCAAATTGTCTTGACATTTATTTGACTAGGTTTATGTGTATGAATTTTGCTCAGCTTCTTTAATCTTCAGGGTTAAGCCACTTGTAAAATTTGGGATATTTTCAGTCATTATTTCTTTGAGTACCTTTTTAGCCCTACCTTTAAGTCTCAGGGGTTCTTGTTTCTAGTCAATTTGATCTCTGTGGTTTACATTGAATAATTTCTAGTATTACAGTCTCTTAGTACACTGATTCTCTCTTCTCTTTTCCATTCTGCAGCTGAGCTCATATCCACCAAACTTTTTTTTTAAGGTTATTTTGTTTTTCAAGTCTAATATCTTCATAGGGTTCTTTGTATCTTCTGATTGTTTCCTGGGGCTTTCTGATTTTTTAGATGTGCTTTGACATTGCTCATAATCGCTCATTGAAACTTTTAAATAGTTTTACTTTAGGGTAAGTATGTTACTAGTCTTTGAAACAGCAGGGAGAAAAATAAAATTTTTTAAATAAAAACTCAAAATACAGTATGATCCTAATTAAAAATATAAATTGCAGAATTTTGCATGGTTTCTGGGGTTTTGTTTTTTTGGTTTTTTTAAATTTTACATTCAAAATTATTTTGGTTTAGTTTCAAATGTATAACATAGTGGTTAGAAACCATATACTTTTGGAGAAACAAATAGGAAGGACACAGGGACGAGAACTAAGGGGGGTGGAAATGGGAGGGAGGTGGGGAGCAAGGGGCGGGGGAGGCTGGGATGGGAGAAATAGACAAAAAACTGTACTTGAAAAATAACTAAATAAAATTAATTAAAATTTAAAAAAAGAAACCATATACTTTACAAAGTGTTCACCTTGCTATTTCTAGTACCCACCTGGTGCTATACATTGCTATTATGGTATTATTGACTACTTTTCTGTGCTGTACTTTACATCCCATAACTCTTAATTAACTTTTGTTCTTTAGATACCACGTACAGGGGTGGGCAAAGGTAGGTTTACAGTTTGGGTACACAAGACACATTTATTATTTGTTATATTACAACTGTAAGCCTACTTATGCCCACCCCTGTATAAGTGAAATCATAGGTTGTTGTCTTTCTTTGAATGACTTATTTTACTTAGCATAATTCCCTTTAGGTTTATCCATGCTATTGCAAGTGATAAGATTTCATTCTTTTTATGGCTAAGTAATATTCCATTGTGCATATGTACCACAGCTTTTTATCCACTTCTCTATTGATGGACACTTGGGTTGCTTCTCTATGTTGACTATTGTAAATAACTTTGCAATGAACACAGTGATGCATATGTTCTTTCAAATTAGTCTTTTTAGTTTCTTCATATATGTACCTAGAAGTGGAATCACTGCATCCTAAAGCAGTTTTATTTTTGACTTTTTGAGAAATCTCCATACTGTTTTTCACAGTGGCTGCACCAGTCTTCATTCCTAACCAACAGTGCACTAGGGTTCCCTTTTCTCCACATCCTTATTAACACTTGTTTGTTGGTTTACTCTTGATGGCCATTCTGGCAGGTGTGAGATGATACCTCACTGTGGTTTTAGTTTGCATTTCTCTGATGAGCATCTTTTCATGTCTGTTGGCCATCTGTATGTCCTCTTTGGAGAAGTATGTGTATGTCCTTTGCCCATTTTTAAAAATTGAGTTTATTGGCATGATATTGGTTAACAAAACCATACAGGTTTCACGTGTACAACTCAACAAAACATCTGCATACTGCATTATGAACCCATTACCCAAACTAAGAAGTCTCTTTCCATCCTGATTTATCCCCTCTTTGCCCCTTCCACTTCCCCCTCCACCTTTGTTTTCCTCAGGTTATCACCATAATGTTGTCTTTGTCTCTGTGGGTTTTTCAATTTAATTTAATTTTTTTAACTGTCACCTGAGAATGTTTTTATTAATTTGAGAGAGAGAGAGAAAGAAACATCAATGTGAAAGAGAAACATTGATTAATTGTCTCTCATATGCTCCCCACCCAGGAATCAAACCTGCAGCCTAGGTATATGCCCTGACCAGGAATTGAACCTACCACATTTTGGTGCATGAGACAATGCTCCAACCAAGTGAGCCACCTAGCCAGGGCTTTTTAACATAATATACTTATACATATATATGTGTATATGTATGTATATATATTTTGCTTAATCCCTTCACCTTTTTTTTACCCAGCCCCCAACTCCCCTCCCAACAGCTGTGAGTCTAGTCTCTTCTATGTATCTATGCTTCTGTTTCTAATTTGTTAAGTTATTTTGTTTATTAAATTCAACATATAAATGAGATCACATGGTATTTGTCTTCCCTTGACTGGCTTATTTCACTTAGCATAATATTCTCCAGGTCCATCCATGGTGTTGCAAAAGGTAAGATTTTCTTTTTATACAGCCAAGTAGTATTCCATTGTCCAAATGTGCCACAGCTTTTTTATCCACTTATCTACTAATGGGGAGTTAGGCAGTTTCCAGATTTTGGCTGTTGTAAAGAATGCTACAGTGACACATAGGGGTGTTTTGGGATTCTTCAAAAATATTTCCCGAAATTGAATTGCTGGGTCAAAAAGCAATAGACTAAATTCCCACCGAGAATGCACAAGCGTTCCCTTTTGTCCAAGTCCCCGCCACCACTTGTTTATTGATTTATTGATGCTAGCCAATTTGACATACATGAGGTAATATCTCATTGTGGTTTTATTTGCATTTCTCTGATGACTGGTAATGTTGAACATCTTTTCATATGTTTATTGGCCACCTGTATGTCCTCTCTAGAGAAGTTTCTATTCACATCCTTTGCCCATTTTTTAATTTGATTGTTTATTTTGTTGATGTTGAATTATAATACGTACTTTATATGTTTTGGACTTCTAATCAAATCTATCATTGGTGAATATGTTTTCCTATTTAAATGCCTTATTCCATTTTTTTAAATTTAATTTAGTTATGTTTCAAGTACAGTTTTTTGTCTATTTTTCCCATCCCAGCCTCCCCCGCCCCTTGCTCCCCACCTCCCTCCCATTTCCACCCCCCTTAGTTCTCGTCCCTGTGTCCTTCCTATTTGTTCCTCCAAATCCCTGCCCCTTTTTCCCCTTAACTTCCCTTCCTTCTCCTCTCTGGTCACTATCCCCTTGTTCTCTATTTTAGTGTATTTGTTTTGGTTTTTTTTTCTGCTTGCTTGTTTGCTTTGTTGTTTAGCTTCCTGTTAAAGGTGAGATCATATGGTATTTGTCTTTCAGCACCTGGCCTATTTCACTCAGCATAATGCTTTCCAGTTCCATCCATGTTGTTGCAAAAGGTAGTAGCTCCTTCTTTCTCTCTGCAGCATAGAATTCCATTCTGTATATGTACCACATTTTTTGATCCATTCATTTACTGATGGGCACCTAGGTTGCTTCCAATTCTTGGCTAGTGTAAATTGTGCTGCTATGAACATTGTGGTGCATAGGTTCTTTGATACTGATGTTTTAGGATTCTTAGGATGTAATCCCAGCAGTGGAATTGCTGGGTCAAAAGGCAGGTTGATTTTTATTTTTCTGAGAAAATTCCATACTGTTTTCCATAATGGTTGTACCAGTCTGCAATCCCACCAACAGTGAACTAAGGACACCTTTTCCCCACAACCTCTCCAACATTTGTTGTTTGTTGCTTTGTTTATGATAGCCATCCTGACTGGTGTAAAGTGGTATCTCATTGTGGTTTTAATTTGCATCTCTCTGATAGCTAATTATATTGAGCATCTCTTCATGTGTCTCTGGATATTCTGTATGTCCTCTTTAGAGAAGTGTCTGTTCAAGTCCTCTTCCCATTTTTTAATTGGGTTAGTTGTCTTCTTAGAGTGGAGTCGTGTAAGTTCTTTGTATATTTTGGAGATTAAACCTTTGTCTGAGGTATCATTGGCAAATATGTTTTCCCATACAGTTGGTTGTCTTGCTACTTTAATACTGTTTTCTTTAGCCACGCAGAAGCTTTTTATTTTGATGAGATCCCATTTGTTTATTCTTTCCTTTACATTCCTTGCTCTAAGGGACATATCAGTAAAAAAGTTGCTGTGTGAAATATCTGAGATTTTCTTGCCAATGTTCTCCTCTAGGACTTTAATGGTGCACAACTTACATTTAAGTCTTTTATCCACCTTGAATTTATTTTGGTGTGTGGTGTAAGTCTGTGCTCAAGTTTCATTTTTTTGCACGTAGCTGTCCAGTTCTCCCAACACCATTTGCTGAAGAGGCTATCTTTACTCCATTTTATGTTACTGCCCCCTTTGTTGAATATTAATTGACTGTAGAGAGTTGGGTTGATTTCTGGGCTCTCTGTTCTGTTCCATTGGTCTATGTGCCTGTTTCTGTGCCAATACCAGGCTGTTTTGATTACAGTGGCCTTGTAATACAGTTTGATATCAGGTATTGTGATCCCTCCTACTTTGTTCTTTCTCAAAAGTGCAGCTGCTATTCGGGGTCTTTTATGGTTCCATATAAATTTTCGAAGTGTTTGTTCTATGTCTGTGAAATATGCCATTGGTACTTTAATAGGTATTGCATTGAATGTGTATATTGCTTTGGGTAGTATGGACATTTTGTTGATGTTAATTCTTCCAATCCATGAACAAGGTATATGTTTCCATTTGTTTGTGTCTTCCTTGATTTCGTTCTTCAGGGCTGTGTAGTTTTCTGCATACAGGTTTTTTACCTCCTTGGTTAGGTTTATTCCCAGATATTTTATTTTTCTTTTTGCTATATCGAATGGGATTTTTTTCTTTATTTCTACTTCTACTGATTCACTGTTGGTATACAAAAATGCCTTTGATTTCTGGATATTGACTTTGTAACCAGCTGCTTTGCCAAACTCATTAATTAGTTCGAGCAGTTTTTGGGTAGAGTCTATAGGATTTTCCATGTACACTATCATGTCATCTGCAAACAGTGACAGTTTTGCTTCCTCCTTTCCTATTTGGATGCCTTTTATTTCCTTTTCTTGCCTGATCGCTGTGGCTAAAACTTCCAATACTATATTGAATAGAAGTGGTGAAAGTGGACAACCTTGTCTTGTTCCTGATCTTAGTGGAAAAGCTTTTAGTTTTTTCCCATTGAGTATGATACTGGCTGTAGGTCTCTCATATATGGCCTTTATTATTTTGAGAAATGCTCCCTGTATTCCCACTTTGCTGAGTGTTTTTATCATAAATGGGTTTTGTACCTTATCGAAAGCTTTTTCCGCATTTATTGATATGATCATGTGGTTTTTGTCTTTGCTTTTGTTTTTTTTAACTTTTTTTATTGATTATGCCATTACATTTGCTCTATTCCCCCCCTCCATTCCCCTCCACCCTGCATACCCCTCCCCCACCATTTCCCCCTTTAGTTCATGAACACGTGTCTCAAATTCTTTGGATTCTGTATTTCCCCTCCTATTCTTACCCTCCCCCCTATCTATTTTCTATCTACTGTCTATGCTACTTATTTTCTGTACCTTCTACCCCTTCCTCTCCTCCCACTCCCCTGTTGCTAACCCTCCATGAGATCTTCATTCCTATGGTTCTGCTCCTGATCTAGCTGTCCTCTTAGTTTCCTTTTGTTTTAGGTGTAGTTCTTAATAACTGTGAATTTGCTGTCCTTTCACTGTTCATCTTTTTTATCTCCTTTTTCTTAGGTAAGTCCCTTTAACATTTCATATAATAAGGGCTTGGTGATGATGAACTCCTTGAATTTGGTCTTATCTGAGAAGCACTTTATCTGTCTTTTTATTCTAAATGAAAGCTTTGCTGGATAGAGCAATCTTGGTTGTAGGTCTTTGGATTTCATGACTTGGAATACTTCTTTGCAGCCCCTTCTTGCCTGTAAGGTCTCTTTTGAGAAATCAGCTGACAGTCTGATGGGAACTCCTTTGTAGGTCACTGTCCCCTTAGCTCTTGCTGCTTCTAGGATTTTCTCCTTCATTTTAATCTTGGCTAATGTAATGATGATGTGCCTTGGTGTGTTCCTTCTTGGGTCCAACTTCTTTGGGACTCTCTGAGCTTCCTGGATTTCCTCGAAGTCTATTTCCTTTGCCAGCTTGGGGAAATTCTCCTTTATTATTTGTTCAAATAAGTTTTCCACTGGTGGCTGTGCCTTTCCCCCTTCTGGTACCCCTATAATTCGGATGTTGGAACATTTAAAGATGTCCTGGATGTTCCTAAGCTTCTCCTCATTTTTCTGAATTCTTATTTCTTCATTCTTTTCTGTTTGATCATTTTTTTCTTCCTTCTGGTCCACTCCCTTGATTTGAGCCCCAATTTTCTTTCCATTACTATTGGTTTCCTTTGTATTACCATTCATTTAAATTAGTTTAGCTTCCATATGTTTCTCTAATTTGTGACTAAAATCAACCAGTTCTGTAAGGATCCTGATAACCAGTGTTTTGAACTGTGCATCTGAAAGACTGGCTATTTCTTCATCGCTTAGATCTATCAGTTCTGGGGCTCTGAGTTGTCCTAGAGCCATTTTTGGTCTATTCGTGCTGTTAAGTAAGCGGAGTGAAGCCTTAGTTATTTACCAGGACGGGGAGACCCAGGTCGCTGGTTTGTGACGCTGTGTGTGTGGGCGTGGTCAGAGAGGGAGCAATGGCGGTCCTCTCCGCTAGCCCAGCCCATCCAGTCACACCACACGCCTTGGGCTTGTTTATCCTATCAGAATTGTGTGAGGCTGCTGCCCCGTGCAGGCTTCCCTTCTCACTGGTTTCTCCACACGTAAATGCGCGACCGACCGACCCGCGCCTCTTCCCTGTGCGCTCCAGTAGCTAGCTAGCTCGCTTTCCATCAGCGCCTTCGGCTGTTTGCGCGCACACCGCGCACCACCCGGGAATTTTTTCTGGCTAACCTGCTCTGCTGCTGGCTTCGCTCCTCGTACCGGTCCAGCTGAGTATGTAGTTGTCCTTTGGACTCCGTATTGTCGATTTTCCGTGTGGCTTGGTTGTGACTGCTGTTAAAAATAGTTGTTCTTAGATTTGGTTGTGCACAGAGGCAAGGTGGTTCCTCCACCTACGTCTCCATCTTGGGGGAAGTCCTGTCTTTGCTTTTGCTTATGTGATGTATTACACTTACTGATTTGCGAATATTGAACCATCCTTGCATCCCTGAGATGAATTCCACTTGGTCATGGTATATGATCTTTTTCATATATTGTTGGATGCGATTTGCCAATATTTTGTTGAGGATTTTAGCATCTATGTTCATCAGTGATATTGGCCTGAAGTTCTCTTTCTTTGTTGTGTCCCTATCTGGTTTTGGAATTAAGATGATGTTGGCTTCATAAAAAGAATTTGGGAGTTTTCCATCCTTCTGGATTTTTTGGAATAGTCTGTGGAGAATAGGGGTTAGCTCTTCCTTAAATGCTTTGTAGAATTCTCCTGTGAAACCATCTGGTCCGGGGCTTTTGTGTGATGGGAGTTTTTTGATTACTGCTTCAATTTCTTTTGCTGTTATTGGTGTATTTACATTTTCTGCTTCTTTTTCACTGAGTTTTGGAAGATTGTATTTTTCTAGAAATGTGTCCATTTCCCCTAGGTTTTCAAATTTCTTGGCATGCAGTTCTTCATAGTAATTTCTTACAATCCCTTCTATTTCTGTGGTATCAGTTGTAATCTCTCCTTTTTCATTTCTGATTGTGTTTATTTGTGTCCTCTCTTTTCTTGATGAGCCTACTTAAAGGCTTGTCTATTTTGTTTATCTTTTCAAAGAACCAACTCCTGGATTCATTGATCCTTAAAATTGTGCTTTTAGTTACTATGTCATTTAATTCTGCTCTAATCTTGGTTATTTCCTTCCTTCTGCTTGGTCTGGGCTGTCTTTTTTGTTGTTCCTCGAGTTCTTGCAAGCGTAGGGTTAGGTTGTTTGTTTGAAATGTTTCTATCTTCTTTAGGTTGGTCTGTATTGCTATAAACTTCCCTCTCAGGACTGCCTTCGCTGTGTCCCATAAGTTTTGGGTTGTTGTGAGATCATTTTCATTTGTTTACAGAAACCTTTTGATTTCTTCCCTAATTTCATTTGACCCATTTGTTGTTTAATAGCATACCATTCAGTCTCCATGATTTTGGGTGCTTTGGGTTTTTTTCTTTGGGGTTGGTTTCTTAATTTCAGTCCCTTGTGGTCAAAGAAGATGCTTGGTATGATTTCAGTTTTCTTGAATTTGTTGAGGCTCGTTTTGTGTCCTATCATGTGGTCTGTCTTTGAAAATGTTCCATGTGCATTTGAAAAGAATGTGTATTTAGCTTCTTTGGGATGAAGGGCTCTATATATATCAGTTAAGTCCATTTCATCTAGGGTGTTGTTTAGTGCCACAATATCTTTGTTGATAATTTGTTTGGAAGATCTGTTCATTTTTGATAGTGGGGTGTTCAAATCCCCTACTATAATTGTGTTGCTGTCAATATCTTTCTTGAAGTCCTCTAAGATTTTCTTGATATATTTGGGTGCCCCTATGTTTGGTGCATATATGTTTACAATGTTAATGTCTTCTTGGTTGATTCTTTCTTGAGTATAATGAAGTGACCTTCTGGGTCTCTCTTTATGGCCTTTTTTTTTGAAGTCTATTTTGTCCCATATGAGAATTGCTACCCCAGCTTTTTTTCACTTGTCCGTTTGCTTGGAAAACTTGTTTCCAGCCTTTCACTTTTAGTCTGTGATGGTCTTTTGTCCTGAGGTGGGTCTCTTGTAGGCAGCATATGTGTGGGTCATGCTTTCTTATCCATGCAGCTATTCTGTGTCTTTTGATTGGAGCATTTAATCCATTTACATTTAAGGTTATTATTGATAGGTACTTATTCATTGCCATTTTTGTACCTGTGTTCCTCTGTGTCTCCCTCTTATCCTTCCTTCCCTTAAAGCAGTCCTTTTAGTATTTCTTGTAGAGCTGGTTTGGTGGAGGCGTATTCTTTTAGGCTTCTTTTGTCTTGGAAGCTCTTTATTTGGCCATCTATCTTGATTGAGAGCCTTGCTGGGTAAAGTAGCCTTGGTTGTAGGCCTCTGGTTCTCATTACTTGAAATATTTCTTGCCATTCTCTTCTTACTTGAAGTGTTTCCATTGAGAAGTCAGTAGCTAACCTTATTGGGGCTCCCTTGTATGTTATTTCTTTTTTCTCCCTTGGTGCCTTTAAGATTCTCTCTTTTTCTTGGAATTTTGCCATTTTCATGATGATGTATCTTAAAGTGGGCCTCCTTGGGTTCCTCTTGGTTGCGACTCTCTGTGATTCCTGGATTTGTGAGACTTTTTCTCTTATCAAATTAGGGAAATTTTCTCTCATTACTCGTTCAAATACGTTTTCTATCCCTTGTTCTTCTCCTTCTGGTATTCCTATTATTCGGATATTATTACGTTTCATATTGTCTTGCATTTGTCTTAATCCCTCTTCATTCTTTCTGAGCCTCTTTTCATTTTCTTGCTCTTTCTGTGAGATGCTTTCTACCTTGTCCTCCAACTCACTAATCCTATCCTCGGCTTCATCTATCCTACTTTGGAAACTTTCTACTGTGTTCTTCAATTCGGAAATTGTATTCTTCATTTCCTCTTGTCTCTTGCTGATAGTTTCCATTTCCTTTTTGATGTTGCTGTAGTTTGCAGACAGATCATTATAGTTCCCCTGTAGTTTCTGGTAGTTCACTGTGAGCTCTTTGAACTTCGTAATAACCAGTGCTTTGAATTCACTATCTGATAGTTGATCAGCCTCTATTTCATCTAACATTCTTTCTGAAGTTTCTGCTTTTTCTTTCATTTGTCAATTGTTTCTTTGTCTTCCCATTGTTTGAGACTCTTCTTAGTCTCTGCTTCCAGAATTGATCTGTTCTGAAACACTGGTTTTATGGTGTAAACTTCTGTGGTATGATCCTTGTGAAGTTCAGTGGTGCAGACTCCTTGAAGTTTCTTGATGTTCTTCATCTCCACCTACACTCACGCTGGTCCTCGCGCTGGTCCCTGTGTTGGTCGCCTACCACTGCTGAATGTCCCGGCTCTAGTAGCCGCCTCCTCAAGCACCCAGGCCCGTTACTACGGCAGCGGCACAGAGGCTGGGACTGTCCCGGCTCCCGTATCTGTCTCTCTCTGTTGCCCAGGGCCGTCACAGGGGTTTGGAGTGTCCCGGTTTCCGTACCTGACTCCCCGGAGTCTAGTCCTGTCTCTATGGCAGTGGCACAGAGGCTTAGAATGTCTCAACTCCCGTACCTCATTCCCCAGTGTCCAGTCCCTTCGCTATGGCAGCGGCACAGGAGCTAAGGACTTCCCGGCTTCCGTAGCTGGCTCCTCTGCTGTGTCACAGGGGTTTGGGGAGTCCCGGCTTCCCTACCTGACTTCCCGGTGTCCAGTCCCGTCACTGTGGCAGCGGCACTGGAACTGAGAACATCCCGGCTCCCCGTAGCTGGCTCCTCAGGGCCCAGGTCTGTCTCTATGGCTGCGTCACAGGGGCCTTTGGTGCCCAGCTCCTGCAACTGACCCTTCCGTTGCCCAGGCCGGTAGCTATGGCATCGGCACAAGGGCCGAGAATGTCCCCGCTCCGGTTCCTGACTCCTCTGTCTCCCAGGACCGTCACAGGGGCTTGGAGTGTCCGGCTCCCGTACCTGACTCCCCGGCTCCCAGGCCTGTTGCTCTGGCGGCAGCACAGGGGCCACGTGAGACCCAGCTCCAGTAGCTGTCTCTGCCACTGTCTGGTGTTTCAGCGTTGGTCACAATCTCTGGTCTTTTAATTTCATAAATGCTGGGTAACCGATGGTTTATTGTGCTGTTTCTCTATAGATCTGCCAGGATTTTCACCCGTGAATACAGGAGCTAGTATCAGCTCCATCTTACTCTCTCCCCATCTTCCCAGCATCCCCGTCTTATTCCATTTTTTAATGGGATATTTTTATGTTGAGTTGTATGTTGTATTTATAAATTTTTTATACTAACCCCTTATAGATGTATCATTGGCAAATATTCTCTTCTAGTCAGTGGTTGTTTTTTTTATTTTGTTGATGGTTTCCTTTGCTGTGCAAAAAATTTAGTTTAATGTAGTTCCATTTGTTTGTTTTTTCTTCTGTTTCTTTTGCCAAGGGGATGTGTCAGAAAAATATTAAGAGAAATGTCAAGATTTTACTTCCTATGTTCTTTTTTTTTTTAAGATTTTATTTATTTATTTTTAGAGAGGAACGGAGGGAGAAAGAAAAAGTGAGAAACATTCATATGTGGTTGCCTCTGGTACACCCCCGAACTGGGGCCATGTCCTGCAACCCAGGCAGGTAGTATGACTGGGAATTTAACCGGCAACCCGTTGGTTCACAGGCTAGCATTCAATCCACTGAGCCACACCAGCCAGGGCTACTGGCTATTTTTTCTTCTAGGATTTTGTGGTATCAAGTCTTACACTTAAGTCTTTAATCCATTTTATTATATTCTTGTATATGGTGTAAGAAGGTAGTCTAATTTATTGTTTGGAACATGCATGTTCAATTTTCTCAACACCATTTTTGAATACACTGTCTTTAGTCCATTGTATGTGCCTGCCTCCACTGTCAGTATTAATTGACTGTATGGGAGTGGGTTTATTTCTGGACTCTGTTCTGTTTCATTGATCTATATTTTTTTTTGTTTGCACCATATTGCTTTGTTTTTTAAGATTTTATTTATTTTTTAAAGAGAGGGGCAGGAAGAGAGACAAAGAAGGAGAGAAACAATGTGTGGTTGCCTCTTGCATGCCCCCTGCTGGGGACCTGGTACACAACCCAGGCATGTGCTCTGACTGGGAATTGAACTAGTGACCCTTTGCTTCGCAGTCTGGCTCTCAATCCACTAAGCCTCTATAGGAGACCATTCTGTGTGGCGTGGGCCCAGCTCCCAGTGGAAAGTGAGGTCCAGTGCACAGGGCACACACCCACGGATAGTTTTTCCTGTGGGGAATCAGGTCTGCATTGTACTTAGGCCGCTTTGAGACTTGGTTTTTGCTAAAACTCCCTCACCCTGAATCGAGGCATCAAGTGCTTACTGCAACTTTCTAAAGTCTGTGCTGAACCTCCCCGGTATGGAGTGTAACCGGTTCAATCACTTTTGCAACATCCTTCTCTTTGAAGTAATTAGCGACATCCTCTCTTTTGTTTTCTGTAAAAAGTAACCACCTAAAGCGAACCTGTGCAGAGTAAAGGGGGACCATCATGTAATGTGCCCAGAAAAGCAATAAAAACTTGTCAAGGCAGGGGTCAAGACGCTCTCCCTTTGAGAGAGTGGCCACACCTTCCTTCCCTTTTCCTCCATAGGACTCAGTAGTCCGTGTAAATTTGTTTCATCCACAACACCACAGACTCCATGAATCAGGGTTCACATCAGCCACACCAGCCAGGTCCCATATATTGTTTTGATTACTGTGACCTTGTAGTATAGCTTGGTATCAGGTAGTATGATTTGTTAAATTTGTTCTTCTTTCTCAAGATTGCTATAGCTATTTGAGGGGTGTTTTATGGTCCCATATAAATTTTTGGATTATTTGTCCTAGTTCTGTGAAATATGCCATTGTATTTCTATAGGAATTTTGAATGTATGTATTGTTTAACTTATTATGGACATTTTAACTATGTTAATTATTCTTATCATGGGCTTGGTCATATGTTCCATTTGTTCGTATCATTATTTTTCTTCAGTGTCTTAAAATTTTACAAGTACATGTCTTTCACCTCCTTGGTTCTATCAATATTTAGGGTTCACTGTTTATAATATCTTGTCATTTGGAAATAATGACAGTTTTTCTTCTTCCTTTACATTATGGATTCCTTTTATTTATCTCATTGATATGGCTGGAATTTGTAGTACTGTGTTGAGTAAGTGTTGAAAGTGGATTTTCTTACTTGTCCCTAATCTTAAGGGAAATGATATAATTTTTCCCCATTGACTATGATATTAGTCATGGATTTGTTATATGTGGTCTCTCTTATGTTATGTTCCCTACTTTGCTGAGAGTTTTTATCATATAGGGCTCCTGGATTTTGTCATGCTTTTTCTGCCTCTAGTGATGATGGTCATAAGGTTTTTATCCTTCATAAAAAGGATATGTTTATATGGTATATCACATTAATTGATTTGTGGATATTGTACCAATGTTGCATCTCAGGAGTAAATCGTATTTGATCATAGTATATGATGCTTTTAACATATTGCTGGATTAGATTTGCTAAAATTTTGTAGAGAATTCTTGCATCTATGTTCATCAGGCATGTTGGCCTATAATTTTTTTTCTTTGTGATTTCTTTATCTGGTTTTAGAATTAAGATAATCCTGCCCTGGTAAAGTAAGCTTCAGAGTCTTCTCTCCTCTTGAGTTTTTTGGGATAGTTTGAGAAGTATAGGTGTTAATTCTTCTTTGAACGTTTGGTAAATTCATGCATGAAGTCTCTCATCCAGGAGTTTTTTGTTGGAGGTTTCTTTGATTAATACTTGAATTTCATTAGTAGTAATTGGTCTGTTCAGATTTTCTATTTTTTCTTAGTTCAGTTTTGGGAGAATGTATGTTTCTAGAAATTTCTTTATTTCTTCCACATTGTCCAATTTGTTGACATATAGTTCACAATATTTTCTTACAATGTGCTCTGTTTTTGTGATGTCAGTTGTTACTTCACTTTTGCTTCTGATTTTATTAATTTGGGTCCTCCTTTTTTATTTTTTTTAATGAGTCTGGTTAAAGGTTTAACAGTCTTGTTTATCTTTTCAAACTACTAGCCTTTGATTTCATTGGAAACTTTAAAAATATGTTGTATTAATTATGCCATTACAGTTGTTCCAGTTTTTTCACCCTTTGCCCCTGGCCACCTGGTACCCCCTTCCCTCCAAGAATCCATCCATCCCCTTTAGTTCATGTCTATGGATCATGCTTATAAGTTTTTTTTGCTTCTACATTTCCTGTATTATTCTGGATATCCTCCTGTCTATTTGTACCTACCAATTATGCTTCTTAATCCTTGCACCATTATCCCCATCCTCCCCCCTTCCCCTCCTAGCTGATAACACTCCAAATGGCCTCCATATCTAAGGTTCTATTCCTGCTCTGGTTCTTTGCTTACTTTGTTGTTTTTTTTTTAAATACAGTTGTTGATACTTAAGCATTTTTTGCCTTTTTATTGTTCATAGTTCTTATCTTTTTCTTAAATAAGTCTATTTAACATAATAATGGCTTGGTGATGATGAACTCCTTTAGCTTTACCTTGCCTGGGAAGCACTTCATCCGCCCTTCATTTCTAAATGAAAGATTTCCTCGACAGAGTAATCTTGGATGTAGGTCCTTGACTTTCATGACTTGGAATACGTCTTTCCAGCCCCTTCTAACTTATAAGGTTTCTTTTGAGAAATCAGGATTTCCCGTCAAGATGGAGGCATAGGTAGACACAGTGTGCCTCCTCACACAACCAGAATGAGGAAAACAACAATTTAGAAACAAAATGACAACCAGAACAGACAGAATATTAAACTGTAGGGAAGTCCAACAACCAAGAAGTTAAAATAGACACATTCATCCAGACCAGTAGGGGGGGTAGAGTGGGGCAGCTGGGTGGAGAGGGGTCACAGCAAAAAAATGGTAACATCAGGCACACAAGGCAGCAGCTGACAAACCCCTGGCACACAAGATGGCAGGGGGTGGACCCTGGGTGTGCAGGCAGAGGCTGGCTGACCCTGGGCGTGGGGTGGTAGTGGGCAGACTTAGCGAGGTGTGCAAGGCCACTGGCTGATGGGGCAGTCCCACTTTCACACACAGATAAACCAGGCGAAACTGGGGAGTGAGACAGACTGTGCAACCCAGGATCCCAGCGAGGAGAAATAAAACCTCAAAACACTGACTGAAAACACTTGTGGGAGTTGAGGTGACACGGTAGAGACTCCCAGCCTCACGGAAGAGTTCAGTGGACAGACCCACAGGGTCCTAGAATGTATACAAGCCCACCCACACAGGAATCAGCACCAGAAAGGCCCAGTTAGCTTGTGGGAAGTGGTGGAAGGGACTGAAATCAGACAGAGAGCAGAGCAAACACCTTTGTTCACTCTTGGGCCCCACCCCCACATACAGCGTCACAATACAACAACTGGGTTGCCCCACCCTGGTGAACACCCAGGGCTCTGCCCCTCGTACCTAACAGGTGGGGCAGGACAAAAAAAAATGGACAAATGGAAGAATAGATCAAAGCTCCAGAAAAAAATGCAACTAATGAGCAAAGTGATAGCCAACCTATCAGATGCACAGTTCAAAGCACTGGTGATCAGGATGCTCACAGAATTGGTTGAATTTGGTCGTAAATTACATGAAAAACATGAAGGCTATGCTAAGTGCAATAAAAGAAAATGTACAGGGAACCAGTAGTAATGGGAAGGAAACTGGGACTCAAATCAATGGGGTAGACCAGAAGAAAGAAAGAAACATCCAAACAGAAAAGAATGAAGAAACAAGAATGCAAAAAAATGAAGAGAGGCTTAGGAACCTCCAGGACACCTTTAACTGTTCCAACATCCAAATTATAGGGGTACCAGAAGAGGAAGAGCAATGAGTGGAAAACTTATTTGAACAAATAATAAAGGAGAACTTCCCCAATCTGGCAGAGGAAATAGACTTCCAGGAAGTCCAGGAAGCTCAGAGAGTCCCAAAGAAGTTGGACGCAAGGAGGAACACAGCAAGGCACATCATGATTACATGACCCAAGATAAAAATGAAGGAGAGGATCCTAGAAGCATCAAGAGATAAGGAGACAGTTACCTGCAAAGGAGTTCCCATCAGACTGTCAGCTGATTTCTCCAAAGAGACCTTACAGGCAAAAAGGGGCTGGAAGGAAGTATTCCAAGTCATGAAAAGCAAGGACCTACATCCAAGATTAGTGTATCCAGCAAAACTTTCATTTAGAATGGAAGGACAGATAAAGTGCTTCTCAGATAAGGTCAGGTTAAAGGAGTCCATCATCACCAAGCCCTTATTATATGAAATGTTAAAGGGACTTATCTAAGAAAAAGAAAATAGGGAATTCCGCCAAGATGGAGACACTGTGCCTTCTCGCACAACCAAGTTTAAAGACAACATAGTTTTAGTAAAACAAATATGCAGCCATAACCCAGAAGATTAAACTACCAAAGTCCCACAACAAGGAACCCTTCGCTAGACTGGTAAGAGGGGCGGAACCAGTGGCTGGCAGAGCGGGATTGAGCAGGAAAACTTGGCCAGACCAACCCACGCGCACAGTCAGCCGTTGGCAAATCCCCAAGTGTGGGGTTGCGACAGGCGGACCCACTGAGGGCGCAAGGCAGCAGGGTGACCTCTGTCGCACATTTGCGCGCAGATAAGCCAGCAAAGGAGCGAGTAGTGAGACAGACCATGCAGGCCCCAGCGATGGGAAGCAGCAGAGGGGACCTCTATTGCCCCCACATACAGCATCACAAACCAGCAACCTGGGCAGCCCGGCCCTGGTGAACACCTAAGGCTCTGCTCTTCATACTTAACGGGCGCAAACAGACCAAGCATGGCTCAAGAAGAACTCAGAGTCCCAGAGCCCATAATTCTAAGCGATGAAGAAATAGCCAAACTTTCAGATGCACAGTTCAAAACACTGGTGATCGGGATGTTCACAGAACTGGTTGATTTTAGTCACAAATTAGAGGAACATAGGAAGGCTAAACTAATTGAAATGAAGGGAATACACAGGAAACCAATAGTGATAGACGGGAAACTGGGACTCAAATCAAGGGAGTGGACCAGAAGGAAGAAAAAAATGATCAAACAGAAAAGAATGAAGAAACAAGATTTCAAAAAAAATGAGAGGCTTAGGAACCTCCAGAACATCTTTAAACGTTCCAACATCCAAATTATAGGGGTACCAAAAGGGGAAGAGGAACAGCCATGAGTGGAAAGCTTGTTTGAACAAATAATACAGGAAAATTTCCCCAGTCTGACAAAGGCGATAGACTTCCAGGAAATCCAGAAAGCTCAGAGAGTCCCAAAGAACTTGGACCCAAGAAGGAACATACCAAGGCACATCATCATTACATTAGCCAAGATTAAAATGAAAGAGAGAATCCTAGAAGCAGCAAGAGATAAGGGGACAGTCATCTACAAAAGAGTTCCCATCAGAGTGTCAGCTGATTTCTCAAAATAGACTTTACAGGCAAGAAGGGGCTGGAAATAAGTATTCCAAGTCATGAAGTCCAAAGACCTACAACCAACATTGCGCTATCCAGCAAAGCTTTCATTTAGAATGGAAGGACAGATAAAGTGCTTCTTGGATAAGATTAAACTCAAGGAGTTCATCATCACCAAGCCCTTATTATATGAAATGTTAAAGGGACTTACCTAAGAAAAAGAAGATAAAAAATATGAACAGTGAAAGGACAGCAAACTCACAGTTATTAACAACCACACCTAAAGCAAAAGCAAACTAAGAGGTCAGCTAGATCAGGAGCAGAACCATAGAAATGAAGATCACATGGAGAGTTAGCAACAGGGGAGTGGGAGAAGGAGAAGGGGGGGAGAAGGTACAGAAAATAAGTAGCATAGATGGTAGGCAGAAAATAGATAGGGGGGAGGGCAAGAATAGTATGGGAAATACAGAATCTAAAGAACTTGAGACACGTGATCATAAACTAAAGGATGGAATGGTGGGGGAGGGGCTGTCAGGGTGGAAGGGAATGAAGGGGGAATAGAACAACTGTAATGGCATAATCAATAAAATTTTTAAAAGATTTAAAAATGTACAGTAAAATGACAGCAAACTCACAATTATTATTAACAACCACATCTAAAAAAACAAAAGCGAACTAAGCAAACAACTAGAACAGGAACAGAACCACAGAAATGGAGATCACCTGGAGGGTTAGCAATAGGGGAGTGGGAGGAAGAGGGTGGGGAGAAGGTACAGAGACTAAGTAGCATAGATGATAGGTAGAAAATAGATGAGGGGGAGGGCAAGAATTGTATGGGAAATGTAGAAGCTAAAGAATTTATGACACATGGACATGAACTAAAAGGGGGACTGTGGGTGGGAGAGGGTGTGCAGGATGGAGGGGAATGAAGGGAGGGAAATGAGAAAACTATAATATATTAAAAAAGACAAATAAACATGGAAGATTTGAGCAACACACACTAAAAAAGAAATCAGCTGATAGTCTTATAGGAACTCCTTTGTAGGTAACTGTCTCCTTTCCTCTTGCTGCTTTTAAGATTCTCTCTGTATCTTTAATCTTGGGTAACTTAATTATGATATGTCTTGGTGTGGTCCATTTTTGGTCCAACTTTTATGTGACTATGCTTCCCAGACTTGTATATCTACTTCCTTTACCAAATTAAGGAAGTTTTCCAGAATATTTTTTCAGCTAAGTTTTCCATTTCTTGCTCTTCCTCTTCTCCTTCTGGCACCCCTATGATTAGGATGTTGGTATGTTTAAAAGTTGTTCCAGAGGTTCCTAAGCCTATCCTTGTTTGGGGGGGGGATTTATTTTTTTCCTTCTTGGTGTTCTGATTGGAAGTTCTTTCTTTCTTGTGTTCCAAATTGTTGATTTGACTCTTGTCTTCATTATCTCCACTCTTGGATCCCTGCATATTTTTCTTTATTTCATTTAGTGTAATCTTTATTTCTTCCCTTACATTGTTGCCAGACTCAGTGAGTTCTTTGAGCATCCTGATTACCAGTGTTTTGAACTCTGCATCTAATAGTTTATCTCCGTTTCGTTTAATTATTTTTCTGGTGTTTTGTTCTGTTCTTTCATTTGGGCCATATTTCTTTGTCACCTCATTTTGGCAGCCCAGGGAGGGCTGTTTCTTTCTGTGTGTTAGGTAGAGCTACTTTGACTCCCTATCTTAGAAAAAACACCTATAAATGTGTGATGTGTGGGACAGAACCTTAGATAATTACTAGGTTGGGAGGGCGTCAAAACCCTGCTTCATCGCTTTGTGGTTCTGTGTTGGGGAGGGCTCAGAGAGGGGATAGTGTGGCTGCCTGGCTCCTGGAGGTTTGCCCAGCACTTGCCCCATTTCCAGTCACTTCACACATTTTCCATATGTGACTGATACCCTTCCAACTGTTGCCCTGGTGGTGAATCCCCGAGTGGGTAGGTTTGCATATGTTCTAATTCTGTGCAGGACATTTAAATAGACTGTCCTGAAAATCCTACAATTTCTTCTGCTGCCCCAACTCCCACTTCTTTTTACAGCCAGAAATTATGGGGATCTGTCTTCCTGGCACTGGAACCCTGAGCTCTGTAGTTAGGCCTGGGGCTGAAATCACTCACTCCCAAGGTATTCCTCCTGATTTTTATCCACCACACATAAATGTGGGGACCAACCGATGTGCCACTGCTGTCTTTCTGTGCCACATTGTCTCCACACCTCTCTGCCCTACTCCATGACTCCACCCCTCCTACTCATCTGGATGAATGTGGCTTCTTTAAATCCTTAGTTGTCAGACTTCCATAGAGATCGAGTTTCTGAGTTCTGGCTGTTGTGTGTTTTGAGATATATTTGTAATTCACTCTGTCATAGTGCAAGGAGGCAAAGCATGGCTACCTACACCTCTGTCTTGACCAGGAGTCTCCCATTGGAAACATTTTTTTATTGTTGTGTAATTGACATACAATAGCCTATTTGTTTCAGATGCACATTATAGTGACTTCATACTTAATGTATACATATGAAATGATCCTCACATAAGTCTAATTACTGTATATCACCCTACAAAGTTATTACAATATTTTTAATGTATTTATCTTTAGAGGAGAAGGAAAGAGGGGGAGAAATAATTGACTCTTGTGCGTCCCTTGCTGGGAACTGGCCTGCAACCCAGGCATGTGCCCTGACTGGGAATGGAACCATAATCCTTTGGTTCGCAGGCCTGCACTCATTCCACTGAGTTACACCAGCCAGGGCAGTTATGCTGCATATCACACCTCATTACTCATTTAAAATTTTATAACTGGAAATTTGTACTTCTTAATCCCCTTCACCTATCTTATCCAGCCCCTGAATGCCTCCCCACTCTTTTAAGCTCTAGTATGTTTCCTCTGTGTATGAGTCTATTTCTACTTTTATTTGTTTGGGGTTTTTAAAAATTATTTTTAGTTCCACATATAAGTGAAATTTTATGGTACAAGGTATTTGTCTTTCTCTGTCTTATATCACTGAGTGTAATATCCTCTAGGTACATACATGTTGTTGCAACTAGCAAGATTACATTCTTTTTTATAGCCAAGTAATATTCCATTGTGTATACCACAATGTTTTTATCCACTTGACTATAGGTGGGCACCTAGGTTGCTTCCATATTTTGGCTACTATAAATAATGCTACATTGAACATAAGAACACATACTCATTTGATTTAATGTTTTCATTTTCTTTGGATAAATACCCAGAAGTGAAATTGCTGGATCGTATGATAGTTCTGTGTTCAGTATTTTGAGGAAACATTTTTATCATGACTGCTCTAAAATGATCAGAAGTCCTGATAGAGTCTCTTTCACCTCAGTATTAATATTTGTTGGTTGTTTTCTTTTTATTGTATGTGATGTCTTCTGGTTCTTGATATAATATATAATAGTTGTTTAAACCTCGACACTTTCATATTATGCTGTTATAGTTCATGCTTTATTTCAACCTACTATTTTAATTGCCTTTCTCTGACACTCTTTCAATAGTTGTATGGGGGCATTGCTGCCTCATTTACTGCCAAGTGGAGGTCCCCACTTAGCCTCTGTTGGCACCAAGATGGGGGTGTTTTTTCCTGCCTCCTACTCTCCCCTTAGCCTCCTTTGATACAGCACACACTGAGAAAGGGAGACTACCCCAAACTGCAGGGTGGGTGAAAGTGTGGGGGGTCTCCACATAGTGTCACTGACAGGATAGTTGGGGCCACATATTATTGTCAGGCACAGATATAAGTGTCAGACCCTAGGTCCCTCATTAACTGTTGCTGGTGCAGAAGGGGTGGGCCCAGGTTTTTCTACGGTGTGGCTGCAGTAGTGCAATCAATGTTTGCTAGGCTGCCCTCTTTCCTCTCCCTCTGGCTACAGAGAAGAGGTTTCTGTTAGAGCTTTATGGTCTTTGTAGCTTTTCAAGGTACCCAACTTTATCAGCTCCAAGTCTGGAAAATCCAGGAAACTAATTTCATGTAATTTCTCAGGTCCTTAGCTGGTCTGACTTTTATCTCCACATTTCAGTCTTCTTATGTTTATTTGATATGAAGTCCAGGGATTTTGGTTATACCTAGTAATAAAGATATGGAATATGTCTACTCCATCTTCCCAGAAGTAGAAATCTTTCATATACTTTGATTATACAACTTAATTTTAAAATATTTGAGATCTGTCTAAAAAGTATCCAACTATGTAATATGAAAAATAGAGACATTTAACAAGATACAGGAAACATTGTTCCTAGGACAATGATGCCTCAGTCCCCTTTGAAGCAGGTACCTTGAGACCTGACACAGTTCTCCCAATTGCCATTACCTGCCCTGTCATATTTTCCTGTATCCCATCAATGGTCTGAAATCTCTTCCTCTTCAAAGGCGATTTTAGTTTTGGGAAAGGCCAGCAGTTGCAGGGCACCAAATCTGGGCTGTAGCAGGGCTGAGTCACCTGGGTGATTTGATGTTTCACTACATCAAATCACAATCTCTGCCCAAGATGTGATACATAAGTGGGTGCATTGTCATGATGAAGTTGCCAATCACCAGTGGCCCATAGCTGTGGCCTTCTGAATCATCTGAATAGTTTCCAGGGAAGAATGTTCAAGGTTAAACACAAAATTTAATGCAGATTCATTGCTCTCCTTGCTAAGACATTTTTAATGCAACAGCCACACAATACACATGCTCACTCAGTGGTATTTACTGCCCCTACTGATTAGTACAGTGAGTGGTCATTGGTCACATGCACGCATTCTGGCCCATTCTCCTTGGCTGCCAGATTACACTGATGTCGCACATACCGTTCTTGTTATATTAACAATGGTTAGACTTTTTCTGAGCTGGCCTTATATTTCCTTCTAACTAACCCAGTTTAGATGATCTCATGGAAGTTTAAGCTGCAGGATTCAGTGTTCTGCCCTGTGTTATACAGACAAACTGTCCAGTATTGCTTCTTATGACCAAATGTTAACAGCACAGGAATAGGGCCTTCAAATCAGAGATGCCACTGATGGTGAAATGGACAGCATTTTTTGTATTTCTCAGAAAGAAAATTACTGTGAGTAAACTAAGATGCCATCCATAGTAAATGCATGCTAACGTCTGAGAGGTGAAAATATGGCATGAGGGTGCTGCTTAAAATAGAATCAGTATGCTAGTTTTGTGAAAAGAACTTGCAGAGAAAGTGCAAATAATGGTATATAAATGTTTAGCCCTGGATGATGTGATTCAGTGGATTGATCGCCGGCCTGCAAACCAAAAGGTTGCCAGTTTGATTCCTGGTTCAGGGCACATGCCTGAATGAACAGGTCCCCAGTTGGAGGCATGCGAGAGGCAACTGATCACACATCAGTGTTTCTCTTCCTCTCTTTCTCCCTCCCTCCCCACCTCTAAAAATAAATAAATAAATATTTTAAGTAAATAAATGTTTAGATGTGCTTTATTTATTTGTCATGTTCCTGTTAACAGGTATTTGCTGCTCATCTTTCTAAAGCAAGCATTCCTTTTTTAAGAATGTCAACAAGGCCCTTTCAACCCCAATTCAGTTGTTCTCTCTTCCTTACAGAGATCGAGCTGCCTGCTTTGCTATTCAGAAAGGATTACAGGCATCACGTAGTGACATTAAGTTATTTGAGCATAATGATATGGCTGACCTGGAGCAACTGCTAAAAGAACAAGAGATTGAAGATCAAAAGGTATAATTCTTTTGAAGAAAATTATGTAGTTCTTTCAACCAGATAAATTATATATGAAATAGTAATTTGTCATGAAAACTTGCCTGCAGATCACATTTGAATATTAAGGACATTCCTGCTTATTAGATGTACTTCATGTTATAGAGAGCCAAGTCTGATTGTAAATTGCCTGTCACTGCCAGTTACATATGGCAACTTGGAGGAAGTTAATCAGACAGATATCTAAAAGGGAGAGAAAAAAACAGCCTGCACTTTATGGGTAGGGGATATACACTTTCAACTGTACAGAAGTAGCACCAGCACTCATTAGCATGCTAATGAACTATACCTGTTGAATTCAAAATAGATTAATTTATATCAGAATAAATCATGTAACAAGTAAGTGGAAGAAACAATGACAGCAGATCTTAATTTATGAATTTCTGAACGAAGTGACACTCATTTCTCCCCACCCCACCTTCATGCTGCAGCTCTGAGTGGCTGCTACCTATGAGAAGCAACACCCAGACTTGGTTTCCTGCCATCTTGCAACCATTTACACTTTTTCTTCCCATTGGGGAGTAGCGCTCATTCCTCCATGTTCGATTAGAGTGTAGCAGGGGACATGTGTTGAAGAGCATCGTTGTTAGAATTATCGGTTGTTTTCTTGTGATGACATGGATGAAAAAAGTTGTTCTGGCCTGTGCTTCTGTAAGAACAAGAGTGTGGTGGCAGTACTAGGAAGCTGGTGAGCACAGCCTTCCTCTCAATACCACTTTGAAGCAGGCTTTTTCAGTACAGCTCATTCATTACTAGGGGAAGTGATAAAATGTACGTTCCTTAATTTTGTGCTAATTTTTGTTTTTCCAGATAATTTGCATTATTCCTTTAAGATTTTCTTATCTTTGTTTGGTGATAGTATAAAAGCAGCTCTTAATGAATATATACATTCTGTGATAAATTTTATTTTATTTTATTTTTTTAATATATTTTACTAATTATGCCATTACAGTTCTATTTCCCCCCTTCATTCCCCTCCACCCTGCACACCCCTCCCCCACCATTCCACCCTTTAGTTTATGACCAAGTGTCTCAAGTTCTTTAGATTCTATATTTCCCATACAGGTCTTGCCCCCCCATCTATTCTCTACCTACCATCTATGCTACTTATTTTCTGTACCTTCACCCCTCTTCTCCTTCTCCCACTCCCCTATTGCTAACCCTCCATGTGATCTTAATTTCTATGGTTTTGCTCCTGATCTAGCTGTCCTCTTAGTTTGCTTTTGTTTTAGGTGTGGTTCTTAATTACTATGAGTTTGCTGTCCTTTCACTGTTCATCTTTTTTGTCTTCTTTTTCTTAGGTAAGTCCCTTTAACATTTCATATAATAAGGGCTTGGTGATGATGAACTCCTTAAATTTGATCTTATCTGAGAAGCACTTTATCTGCCCTGCCATTCTAAATGAAAGCTTTGCTGGATGGCGCAATCTTGGTTGTAGGTCTTTGGATTTCATGACTTGAAATACTTCTTTCCAGCCCCTTCTTGCCTGTAAGGTCTCTTTTGAGAAATCAGCTGACACTCTGATGGGAACTCTTTTGTAGGTGACTGTCCCCTTATCTCTTGCTGCTTCTAGGATTCTCTCCTTCATTTTAATCTTGGCTAATGTAATAATGATGTGCCTTGGTGTGTTCCTTCTTGGGTCCAAGTTCTTTGGGACTCTCTGAGCTTCCTGGATTTCCTGGAAGTCTATTTCCTTTGCCAGATTGGGGAAGTTCTCCTTAATTATTTGTTCAGATAAGGTTTCCACTCATGGCTGTTCCTCTTCCCCTTTTGGTACCCCTATAATTTGGATATTGGAACATTTAAAGATGTCCTGAAGGTTTCTAAGCCTCTCCTCATTTTTTTGAATTCTTGTTTTTTCATTCTTTTCTGTTTGGTCATTTTTTTTCCTCCTTCTGGTCCACTCCTTTGATTTGAGTCCCAGTTTCCTTTCCATTACTATTGGTTTCCTGTGTATTTCCATTCATTTCAATTAGTTTAGCCTTCCTATGTTCCTCTAATTTGTGACTAAAATCAACCAGTTCTGTGAGCATCCTGATCACCAGTGTTTTGAACTATGCATCTGAAAGTTTGGCTATTTCTTCATCGCTTAGATTTATCGGCTCTGGGGCTCTGAGTTGTTCTTGAGACGTGTTTTGCTCTATTCATGCCTGTTACATATGAGGAGTGGAGCCTTAGGTGTTCACCAGGGCGGGGCCACCCAGGTCGCTGGTTTATGATGCTGTATGTGGGGGTGGGGTCAGAGAGGGAGCAATGGCGGTCCTCTCTACTTGCCCAGTCCGCCTCACCACTAGCCCCTGCCTGTTTATCTGAGCGCAAATGTGCAAGCCTGCCGCCCTGCGTTGTGCAGTCTCAATGTTCACCTCTTCACTGGTTTATCTGTGCGCAAATGTGTAACCAACCACAGACAGCCAGCCATGCCTCTTCCCTGTGTCCGCCCGTAGCTAGCCCGCACCTGGGATCCGCGCTCTCAGGTGCCTGTGCACCACCCCGGTCAGCGATCTTTTTTGCCCAACCTGCTCCGCTGCTGGCTTCGCCCTTCTCACCGGTTTAGCTGAGCATTTCATTGTTTTCGGACTCTGTATTGTCAATTTTCTGTGTGGTTTGATTGCATTTATTGTTATTAAAACTTTGTTGTTTTTAGATTTTGTTGTGCGAGGACGCAAGGTATTTCCACCTACGCCCTCCATCTTGGCGGAAGTCTCTTGGAACTTTTTTAATGAATAACAAGAAATAAAATTAAATTCAAATTTATTTTCATTTTATAGTTTACTCTTTTACTACTTTGTAGTACATTTTTATACTAAAAGTAGGGTTTCTAAATAACTCTACACTTTGGATTTAAAAAATTTTTTTGTTTTACTTTCACAGAAATATAAATGTTAATTTTTAAAAATACTTAATTTATTTATTTTTAGAGACAGGGGAAGACAAAGAGAAAGAGTGGGAGAGAAACAACAGTGTGTGGTTACCTGTCATGTGTCTCCTATTGGGGACCTGGCCTGCAACCCAGACATGTGCCCTGACTGGGAATTGAACCAGGATCCCTTTGCTTCATAGGCCTGTGCTCAATCCACTGAGCTACACCAGCCAGGGCTAAATGTTAAATATATGAATATTTTCTACTGAGAAACTTATCTTTCCTTTGAAACTGAATTTAAATGTTGCAGCTTAATCCTCGTTTGGATCAATATTATGTTGTTAATTTCTCAAGATGTTTCTCGTTCCTTTTCCTACAGGGTTCTCTTGTCCCATATTCTTCTAAAAATAAAGGACAGTAGATTTAAAAAAAAACAGCATTTTATAGTAAGAATAAAATAACTGAGCAAATGGAACATAAAATGGATTCACTAGTAATGGGAGAAATTAGGCTAGGAGTTTTTGCCTATCCAATGAGGGAACTAATAGTATTAATCAGTGTCAACACTGATATGTGTGATGAGAAAGAGAGCCCTCCTATAATTCTGGGAAGAGTTTTAATTGAAACAGCCTTTCTGGAGTGTAAGTGGGCAGTTATATTCCAGTATTCTTAAATATCCATATCTTTCAGACTTGTATCTAGAATGCTATCTTTAGAAGGTAATCCGAAGTGGCGTCAGATGTCCAGCCAAGATGGAGGCATAGGTAGACACACTGTGACTCCTTGTACAATCAAAAGAAGGACAACAACTTTAAAAACAAAAAACAACCAGAACTGATAGAAAATCAAACTGTATGGAAGTCTAGCAATCAAGGAGTTGAAGAAACATTCATCCAGACTGGTAGGAGGGGCAGAGATGGGCAACTGGCTGGAGAGGACTCATGGCAAGGTGGCAGCTGATAGACTGGGGGTCCCACATTCAAGTGCAGATAAACTGGGAAGAATAACTGGGGAGCGAGATAGACCTTGCAATACTGGTACCAGTAGAGGGAAATAAAGCCTCAAAGCCTCTCACTGGAAAATCCTGTGGAGGTTGGGGTGGCAGTGGGAGAAAAAGCCTCACAAGAGAGTTCAGTGGAGAGACCATAGGGTCCTAGAACATACACAAACCCACCCACCCAGGAATCAAGCCCAGAAGGGCCTAATTTGATTGTGGGTAGTGGGGGAAGTGACTGAAAACCAGCAGAGCGGAGCAAGCACCATTGTTCCTCTCAGATCCCTTCTCCACATAACAGTGTCACAACGCAGCAACGTGGGTTGCCCAGCCCTGGTGAACACCTAAGGCTGCATCCCTAACTATGTAACAGGTGCGCTGAGACAAAAAAAAAAAAAAAAAAAATGGCCCAAATGAAAGAACACATCAAAGCTCCAGAAAAAAATACAACTGGGCGAAAAAGAGGTAGCCAACCTATCAGATGCACAGTTCAAAACGCTGGTAATCAGGATGCTCACAGAATTGATTGAATGTGGTTGCAAATAAGAGGGGAAAATGAAGGCTATAAAAAGTGAAATAAAGGAAAACATACCAGTAACCTAAGTGACAGGAAGGAAACCAATGGTTTCCTGACAAGACTGAAATCAACAGTTCGGAGCAGAATGAGGAAAGAAACATTCAACCAGAACAGACTGAAGAAACAAAGATTCAGAAAAATGAGGAGAGGTTGAAGATCCTCCAGGACATCTTTAAACGTTCCAACATCCAAATCATAGGGGTACTAGAAGGAGAAGAACAGTAGCAAGAAATTGAAAACTTATTTGAAAACATAATAAAGGAGAACTTCCCCAATCTGGCAAAGGATATAGATTTCCAGGAAGTTCAGGAAGCTCAGAGAGTCCCAAAGAAGTTAGACCCAAGGAGGAACACACCAAGGCACACCATAATTACGTTAACTAAGATTAAATATAAGGAGAGAATCTTAAAAGAAGCAAGAAAGGAGAGGGTTACCTATAGAGGAGTTTTTATTAGACAATCAGCTGATTTCTCAAAAGAAATTTTGCAGGCAAGAAGGGGCTGGAAAGAAGTATTCCAAGTCATGAAAGACAAGCACCTGCATTCAAGATGATTATCCAGCAAAGCTATCCTTTAGAATGGAAGAGCAAATAAAGTGCTTCCCAGATAAGGTCAAGTTAAAGGATTCATCATCCCCCAGCCTTATTTTATGAAATGTTAAAGGGACTTATCTAAGAAAAAGAAGATAAAAAACACATGTACAGTAAAATGACAACAAGCTCACAACTATTAACAGCCAAACCTAAAAAAAAACAAAAAACAACTAGAACAGGAACAGAATCACAGAAATGGAGATCACATGGAGGGTTTATCAGCAGGGAGGTGGAGGGGGAAGAATGGGAGAAAAGATACAGGGAATAAGAAGCATAAATGGTAGGTACAGAATGGACAAGGGGAGATTAAGGATGGTACAGGAAATGGAGTAGCTAAGTAACTTATAGGTACAATCCATGGACATGAACTAAAGCAGGGGAATGCAGGTGGGAGGGGGAGTGCAGGGCTGAGGGGAATAAAGGGGGAAAATGGGACAACTGTAATAGCATAATGAATAAAAAATATATTTTTTAAAGTGGTGTCAAAGATAGAAAGGTATTTATTTACAGTACAATGTAAAAAAGCAAAATGAGGGGAACAACCTAAATTCAACATTGAGAGAATCATTAATTTGTGGTAATCCCACAACGTGGAATATTATTTCTCCTCTGAAGTGTTTTAAATAATATGGAAATGCTCATAATATAATACTTCTAAAACCCTGTTACTGAAACTTTGCAGTAAAATTCTGATTCTAACAAAGTAATTTTTTTAACAAAGTAATTTTTAAGGATTTTTTTAACAAGAAAAACAAAAGTTCTCCATGTGTAGTATGACAAGCTAATTTAATTATTTTTGTACTTTTCCATTTCTCAAGAGTTCTACATTGAATATTTTAAAATCCTAAATAAAATACTTCATTTTTAAAAGGCAGAGAGGAACTGGATGCCCCATGTCCTTGGACCCCCAGCAGACCCATGGCATTTGGGTATATGTGCAGAGTGGAGATGATCAAGCACACTCGTGGGGGATACTTTTGCATGCTTAAACAGACAAATTTCTGAATGGTCTAGCCATGGATTTTAAAATACCCTTAAAGGGTAGCTCTGATATTTGAGTTTCTAGTTGTCCATCAGACAGAAGGTTAGAGGCAAGAAACCTTAGGAAGGAAGTGGTAAACTGTGTGCAGATCTCAGTTTTTTATAGCCCAGGACACCTGAAACATCCACACAGTCAGCAGTGGGACTTGGAATCACTGGGGTGTGGGTAAGGTGTGTGTTATCTGAAAAAGTCCCTCTATACCACTGACTTCCAGTATCACCAGATGAGGTCATTGACAAGTTTGCATGGCCCCATAGTCAGGAGTAAGGAAGGAAAAAGGTTTTATTATTTTGGTAAACAAAGTAAATAAAGCAGGGTTCGTCTGTTTTTAAACTTTATTATAGAAAATTCCAGGCACATTCAAAGGAAACATAGTATAATGAAGTCCCTGTACTCTTCTCCTAGTTTGTTATCAACATTCTGCCATTCTTATATTATCTGAAACTCCACCTAACTCAGCATCACATCTCAATGATGATGATGATGATGATGATAATGATGATGATGATGATGATGATGGTGATCGATTTTAGGTATGATAAATTACAGACACTAAAATGCATAAATCCTAACCATACAATTTGTACCAAGGGTTAGACCCATGTAACCCAGGTATCATGGCCCCAAGCATTCTGTTATCCCTGAAAGTTCCATGGGTCCTTTCCCACTCATTCTAGGTTCAGAGGGTTTTATCTGTGTGATAATAGTCTCAGAATGCCTAAGGTGGGTGGGTGGGTGGGTGTGTGTATGTGTGTGTGTGGTCTCCTAGTTGATGTATGAACTAAAAAACATGTATTAGAGGAGAAAGCACAATTTGTTCATAACAGCATGATCTCAAACCTGAGCTTGAAATTCATCTACTATATAGTTATTTAGTTATTCATTTGATGAACAAATCTTTGGAGTCACTAGAGTTTAAAATGTTCGTTGTTTTTTTTTTTCTTTTAAAGAATCCTCGCAAGGCTCGTGTAACTCGACGCTTCATTGTAGTCGAAGGGTTGTATATGAATACTGGAACTATTTGTCCTCTTCCAGAATTGGTAAGCAACTGTGATTGTTTATTATTTTAGTATTCAGATTATTTGGCAGTTTGCTTTTTGTTTATAACCACTTTTAATGAATATCATCTATATTGCTTTGCATAGTAGGTGTCATGAGCACATTCAAATTATACCAAGGAAGTAGATTAACATTAAATGCCTACTCTGATCTTTAAAGAGTAATCAGGACTCAACTTTTTAAAACCAACTTCATTGAGAGAGAGTTCCTTCTTGCCCCTTTGTAGTCAGTACTCTGAAACCTGGCCCAAGGCCACTATTGACCTACTTTTTGTTCCAGTAGTTTTGCTTTTGTAGAATTTTATATAATAAAATTATAAAAATTTATAAAATTATAAAATTATATAAAAATTATATAATAAAATTCTACAAAAGGTATTTTGTGAAGCTTAGCTTTTTAACAGAGAAAAGCAACATACACTGTTTAGAAACCATGACATGAATTTTTTAAAATTGAGGTGAAATTTACATAACAAAATTAGTATTTTAAAGTATATAGTTTAGTGGCATTTAGTACATGCACATTGTTATACAACTATCAACTATCTATTTCTAAAACCTTTTCATCACTTCAAAAAATACCTCTGTACCCAGTAAGCAGTCACTCCCCATTTTCCCTTTCCCTTAGTCCTGAACAACCACCAGTCTGCTTTCTCTCTATGTGAATTTACCTATTCTGGCTATTTCTGTAAAAGGAATCATCCTGATAAGTATCATATACAGTAGTTTCCCCTTATCCATGGGAGACACATTCCAAGATCCCCATGGATGCCCGAAACTGGAGGTAGTATCAAACCCTATATTATACCATGTTTGTCCTATAAATATATACATAAAATAAAAATTAATTTGTACGTTAGGTACAGTGGAAGATTAACAATAACTAATAATAGAACCCTTACAGCAATAGACTGTAATAAAAGTTACATGATTGTGATCCTTGTTTCAAGGGATCCCTTGCTGAAGTCTTCATATATGTTCAGTGCTTTCTGGTGCAGTGTGTTGCTATTAACTGGAACAAATTTTCTGTTCATGTGTTCTCACAAATTTAATGTCTTTTCCATGTTAGCAATGCACTTATGCACTATGACCATAATGTTTGTAGTTTGAGGTAAAAGCAGAACTAGCACAAATTTCTTTTTCCTTCACAGTTTCAATGATAAAAGATTCGTTCCTACCGTAGAACTTAGCAGCCTCGGCACTATTTTGTTTTTTTCTCAACTTGAGAACTTTCACCTTTTGATTTAAAGGAAGCACTCAGTGGCTTCTCTTTGGCTTATCTAAATTCTACATCACCACTCTTGCACTTTGGGGTCATTACTAACTAAAATAATAGTTACTTGAGCACAGTCACTTGCAATACCTCGACAGTACATCTGGTCACCGAAACAGCTACTAAGTGTTTGTATACTACATGGATATGCTGGAGAAAGGATGAGTCACGTCCTGGGCAGGGAGGAGGGGGAAGAATACTACTATATATCACACTACTCAGAAGAGCACACTGTTTAAAGCTAATAAATTGTTTATTGAGTTGTTTATTTCTGGGATTTTCCAGTTAACATACTGAGACCAAATTTGTGTATAAATAAAACTACAGAATGTGAACTAAAGCTAAGGGGAGACTAGTACAATCCATAGCCTTTCACGCCTGGCTTCACTCACTTAGCTTATAGTTCTTCTAGCTTATAGCATGGATCAGTACTTTATTCCCTTTGAATGTTAAAGTAAGATTATATTTTGTTCATGTGCTGATGAATATTTGGGTTGTTTCCACCTTTGGCTATTGTAAATAGTGCTGCTATGAATATTTGTGTATGAATATTTGTTTGAATCCCTGTTTTTGGTTTCTCTGTGTATATATCCAGCAGTGTAATTGCTAGCTCATACGGTAGTTTTATGTTTAACTTAATGAGGAAGACCATACTGTTTTCCACAGTGACTGTGCCATTCTGTCAATATGTTATATTGTATTGGTTGCTTTTCCTCTTGAACCACCCTTGCATTTGACCATTCAAATCTGAATCTACGAGTCCATCAGTCACATAAGAATTTAAAATAAGGGTTTTATATTTTATTTTAAAAGTTTTTCACTATGTTTTGAGAAACTACATATACATTCTAAATATCAGTGAAAGAGATGTATATTTTTCTCCTCTTGTTTTCATGAATGTCAAAGACTGATAGAAAAATGAGGGCAGGTAGTGGGTCAAAAGATGGTAGAACAGCATTTTATAGGGGTACAGCAGTGGGGCAGTACCATTGGACAAGTATACCATCAAGTAATGAAACAGCACCTTAAGTGTAGGGACAGGTCAGGTGTATGGAAGTGTTGAGAATGGAGGGTACAAAATAGGGTTTGATTGTAGGGTTTCTCTTTTCTTTCATTGATCTGTCTATTTACATACCAGTTTGTCATATTATTATGAAATATATTCTAAAACATGATTTTTAGAAACGATTTCTTTCATATTAATGGATGGAAAAGAGTCAGTGTTGAAAGCTGTGATTCTCCCTAAATGAGTTTATTCATTTTTAACTAAAATCCAACAAAAAGCTGTGCTACTGTGCCAGATTTGATACTGATTAGCAAGATTAGCCAATAAAATCTTGATGATTAAAAGATAAATTACCTGCCCTGGCTGGTGTAGCTCAGTGGATTGAGTGCGGGCCTGTGAAGGACAGGATTGCGGTTCAATTCCCAGTCAGGGCACACGCATGAGAGGCAACCACACATTGGTGTTTCTCTCCCTCTCTCCTTCCCTTCCCCTCTTTCTGAAAATAAATAAATTAAATAAATAAATAAATAAAAAGATAAATTACCTGAGACTTGTGATACTGGACAGCAAACCACCTGAAACTTTTTGTGCACTATTTCTATAATTTCAGTGGGAAAAGATCTTAAAATTAAATCTTTAGTAATTAAGATGCTGACACAAGAAAAGATACATGAGTCATGGGAATATTTGCAAGGTCAACTTCTTGTATCATATGTATAAAATTTAGAGGTTGATAATCATTGTGTTTTAAGTCTGTTGTGAAACTGATCACATGCATATTATATGGGGTAATTATACATTAGGGGGAAAAACCTATACACAATTATGTGTATGTTCAACTTCCCGATATGTAAAATAAAAATATAAATTACATGAATTACTTAGAAAAACATATAGATAAATATGCATCTGAACTTAACTTTGATGGGAAAAGACTTTCTTATAAACCTAAAAAGGTAAAGGGAAAAACAGTGAAAATGTTTTCTGCATTAAAAAAATGCCACAAAGCCAAATTAAAACACAGTGCCACGGAGGAAAGAGCATGCACATTTCCCAGGAATTTTATATGATCAGACCGGTATTTAACAGATAGATTACATGTCTGTGCTCATAATGTCTTACCACTTACTTTAAAAATTGACATTGTGCTATATGTATTATTGAGTTAGATTGGATACTTTAGAGCTTCTAAAGTACCATAAATTTCTATTATTCATGGTACTTATGTTTTATGAACATACTACAAATACTGAATTACAGAATTTTGAACTACTACTCCTGGACAGACAGAGTTAGTTTTCTGCAAGCCTCTAGTCACAACATTTTCACCAGTCATTCAGTACATGACCTCATTTTATATGTGTTTCTCTTTAAAGACACCCTATTTATTTATTTATTTAATTTTAAAAAATAATTTTATTTAGTTATTTTTCAAGTACAGTTTTTTGTCTATTTCTCCCATCCCAGCCCCCCTGCCCTGTGCTCCCATCTCCCTCCCATTTCCACCCCCCTTAGTTCTCGTCCCTGTGTTTTTCATACTTGTTCCTCCAAATCCCTCCCCCTTTTTTTCCCTTAAATTCCCTTCCCTCTTCCCTCTGGTCACTGTCCCCTTGTCCTCTATTTCAGTGTCTTTGTTTTTATTCTGCTTGCTTGTTTGTTTTGTTGTTTAGCTTCCTGTTAAAGGTGAGATCATATGGTATTTGTCTTCCAATGCCTGGCCTATTTGACTCGGCATAATGCTTTCCAGTTTCATCCATGTTGTTGCAAAGGATAGTAGCTCTTTCTTTCTCTCTGCTGCATAGAATTCCACTGTGTATATGTACCACAGTTTTTTTATCCATTCATTTACTGACGGGCACCTAGGTTGCTTCCAAGTCTTGCTATTATAAATTGTGCTGCTATGAACATTGTGGTGCATAGGTTTTTTGAAATTGATGTTTTAGGATTCTTAGGATGTAATCCCAGCAGTGGAATTGCTGGGTCAAAAGGCAGGTTGATTTTTATTTTTCTGAGAAAATTCCATACTGTTTTCCATAATGGTTGTACCAGTCTGCAGTCCCACCAACAGTGAACTAAGGACCCCTTTTCCCCACAACCTCTCCAACGTTTGTTGTTAGTTGCTTTATGATAGCCATCCTGACCTGTGTAAAGTGGTATCTCATTGTGGTTTTAATTTGCATCTCTCTGATAGCTAACGATATTGAGCATCTCTTCATGTGTCTCTGGATATTCTGTATATCCTCTTTAGAGAAATGTCTGTTCAAGTCCTTTTCCCATTTTTCAGTTGGGTTAGATGTCTTCTTAGAGTGGAGTCGTGTAAGTTCTTTGTATATTTTGGAGATTAAACCTTTGTCTGAGGTATCATTGGCAAATATGTTTTCCCATACAGTTGGTTGTCTTTTTAATTTAATACTGTTTTCTTTAGCCACGCAGAAGCTTTTTATTTTGATGAGATCCCATTTGTTTATTCTTTCCTTTACATTCCTTGCTCTAGGGGACATATCGGTAAAAATGTTGCTGCATGGAATATCTGAGATTTTCTTGCCAATGTTCTCCTCTAAGACTTTAATGGTGTCACGGCTTATATTTAAGTCTTTTATCCACCTTGAATTTATTTTGGTGTATGGTGTAAGTTGGTGCTCAAGTTTCATTTTTTTGCACATAGTTGTCCAGTTCTCCCAACACCATTTGCTGAAGAGGCTATCTTTACTCCATTTTATGTTACTGCCCCCTTTGTCAAATATTAATTGACTGTGGAGAGTTGGGTTGATTTCTGGGCTCTCTGTTCTGTTCCATTGGTCATGTGCCTATTTTTATGCCAGTACCAGGCTGTTTTGATTACAGTGGCCTTGTAATACAGTTTGATATCAGGTATTGTGATCCCTCCCATTTTGTTCTTCTTTCTCAAAAGTGCAGCTGCTATTCGGGGTCTTTTATGGTTCTATATAAATTTTTGAAGTGTTTGTTCTATGTCTGTGAAATATGCCATTGGTACTTTAATGGGTATTGCATTGAATGTGGATATTGCTTTGGGTAGTATGGACATTTTGATGATGTTAATTCTTCCAATCCATGAACAAGGAATTTGTTTCCATTTGTTTGTGTGTTCCCTGATTTCTTTCTTCAGTGCTGTGTAGTTTTCTGCATACAGGTCTTTTACCTCCTTGGTTAGGTTTATTCTCAGGTATTTTATTTTTGTTTTTGCTATATCGAATGGGATTTTTTTCTTGATTTCTGCTTCTGCTGATTCATTGTTAGTATACAAAAATGCCTTTGATTTCTGGATATTGACTTTGTAACCAGCTGTTTTGCCAAATTCATTAAGTAGTTCGAACAGTTTTTGGGTAGAGTCTAAAGGATTTTCCATGTACACTATCATGTCATCTGCAAACAGTGACAGTTTTGTTTCCTCCTTTCCTATTTGGATGCCTTTTATTTCCTTTTCTTGCCTGATCGCTGTGGCCAAAACTTCCAAAACTATATTGAATAGAAGTGGTGAAAATGGACATCCTTGTCTTGTTCCTGATCTTAGTGGAAAAGCTTTTAGTTTTTGTCCATTGAGTATGATATTGGCTGTAGGTCTCTCATAAATGGCCTTTATTATATTGATGAATGCTCCCTCTATTCCCACTTTGCTGAGTGTTTTTATCACAAATGGGTGCTGTACCTTATCAAAAGCTTTTTCCGCGTCTATTGATATGATCATGTGGTTTTTTTGTCTTTGCTTTTGTTTATGTGATGTATTACATTTACTGATTTGCGAATGTTGAACCATCCTTGCATTTCTGGGATGAATCCCACTTGGTCATGGTGTATGATCTTTTTGATATATTGTTGGATGCGGTTTGCCAATATTTTGTTGAGGATTTTAGCATCTATGTTCATCAGCAATATTGGCCTGAAGTTCTCTTTCTTTGTTGTGTCTCTATTTGGTTTTGGAATTAGGATGATGCTGGCTTCCTAAAAAGAATTTGGGAGTTTTCCATCCTTCTGGGTTTTTTGGAATAGTCTGTGAAGAATAGGGGTTAGCTCTTCCTTAAATGCTTTGTAGAATTCTCCTGTGAAACCATCTGGTCCAGGGCTTTTGTGTGATGGGAGTTTTTTGATTACTGCTTCAATTTCTTTTGCTGTTATTGGTGTGTTGAGATTTTCTGTTTCTTTTCCATTAAGTTTTGGCAGATTATATTTTTCTAGGAATGTGTCTATTTCCCCTAGGTTTTCTAATTTCTTGGCATACAGTTCTTCATAGTAATTTCTTACAATCCTTTTTATTTCTGTGGTATCAGTTGTAATCTCTCCTCTTTTATTTCTGATTTTGTTTATTTGAGTCCTCTCTCTTCTTTTCTTGATGTGCCTACTTAAAGGCTTGTCTATTTTGTTTATCTTTTCAAAGAACCAACTCCTGGATTCATTGATCCTTAGGATTGTGTTTTTAGTCTCTATGTCATTTAGTTTTGCTCTAATCTTGGTTATTTCCTTCTTTCTGCTTGCTCTGGGCTGTTAAAGACACCCTATTTAATTGATATTGTTGATTCATTCACATTGAACTCACAGCCAAAAGTGTTGTAATTCCTGCCTGAATGAAGCTTATCTAACACACATTTTCTCTATGAGGCACAGCACAGCCTTCTCACATGTAAGAATACCAGACAGCACTTCAGCACTATGCTTGAAATCATTTTAAACAAAATCACCAACCAAAACTACAAAATACAAAAAAAGGTAGCAATAAATAGACTGCGAGAAGGACAGTTGCTTAAAGTAGGAGCTAAAGCAGTCTCTTGTTCAACTCAGCTGGAATGTGCAGATCAGGAACTCAGAGTTTTTGTTCCTCTGCCCTTGTGACCTGAGTATTGATTCAGGGGCCACAGATAAATTTCAGCCAGTGGACAGATTCACATTTAAGAATCTACCTATACCGAGGAGCAACCGGACATGATATTTTGCCCTTTTCATTTAAGGTTAATTTTGTTCTTACTGGGGTGTTCTGTTTGCTGTCACTAATCATTAGAATTGTAAAGTTATGTTTTATTAACATGTAGGTTAAGTTAAAATACAAATATAAAGCCAGGATCTTTCTGGAAGAAAGCCTTTCATTTGGAGTCCTGGGGGAGCATGGCCGAGGAGTCACTGAACACTTTGGAATCAATGTAAGTTCTCCTTTTTTTGGAACATTCTCTCATACAGGAAGTATGCTATTCCATCCTGCTGAGCAGGTTTATGGGCACAGACAGCATCCCTCATGGATGTGCAGGGACATGCCACTCTGGTGTCTGTCACTTCATAAACCCAAGGAGGCCATACCAGGTCAGCCAGACCAGCAGGCCTATCTTCAGAACTGTCAACTCAGAGTGGCTCAATATAGAATTTGTGTTGTGTTTACACAGTAGAATTGGACCCTGGATTTCAGTGTTTCTTCTCTAGAAACAGTAATAATTCCCTAAGTGGTCCTTTAGAAAGTTTTGCCCTGGCTGGTATAGCTCAGTTGATTGATTGAGCATGGGCCTGTAAGCCAAAGGGTTGCCGGTTTGATTCCCAGTCAGGGCACATGCGTGGGTTACAGGCCAGGCCTCCAATAGGGGGTGAGCAAGAGGCAACTATACATTGATGTTTCTCTCCTGCTCTCTTTCCTTTCCGCTCTCTCTAAAAAATAATAATAATAAACATAAAATCTTTTTTTAAAAAAGTATGTCATAGCAGTGAAACAATGTTCTTTTAATATTTAAAGTTCTGATGCATAAACATATATATATATTTGTTGGAAACACCACTGGCACAGATTCAGCAAAGCCCTTCAAAGTCCCAGGCAACTAAAGTCAGTTTTCTTTTGCCATGGAAAGTGAGCCCCAGCTGCCACTAGTCTTAGTGGCTTGTGCTCCTAGAGCCTCAGGGTGAAACTAGTCAGCCCATCTGCAGAACCTATCTTCATCCCCATTGTGTATAGTCAAGTTGAAGGAAGCTTTTGTGTGTAAAAGTTGTGTGTAAAAGTTTTCCAAATCTTGTGTGTAAAAGTTTTGCAACCTGTGTTAACAAGTTGAACTATAAAACATAAAATCACCTTCAATTAGAGAAGTTAGATTGACATAGGCTCCTCAAAGACAAACCAACATTTGACAGTTACATGCAAAGGAATCAAGGATAAAATGGAAACATAATTCAAGTAAACTCTTAAAAAATGAACATTTTAAAGAAGGGAAAAAAGCACTTTCTAATGTCAGGGCTTGAGTAAGAGTATATATTATATGGGCCTTACTTGGATCCTTAGTCAAACAAATACTGCTTTTAAAAAAGCTTTATGAGACAAATATTTGAACAGTGAATATTTGATCTTAAGGAATTTTTCGTTTTTTAGGTGTGATAATAGTTTTATGATTATATTTTTGAAAAAATTCATATCTTTGAGAAATGTACACTGAAATATTTAAAGATGAAACCATATGAAGTCTGAGGTTTACTCCAAAGAAATTATGAGGGTAGTAGGGGCTATACATGGAATGAGATTGTCCATGAGTTGCTAAATGAATCTGGGTGATAGGATACTTTCTCCTGTTTTACTTTTGTATATGTTAAAAATTTTTTACAATAAAAGGGTAGTTTTAAAAAAAATGAGAGTATATAGATTTTCTTGTTAGATCTGTGGAACATCTTTAAAAAACAACAGATGTGATCTAACCAGTCATTATCATGGCCGCCGGTGAGTAATTATTGAATGATTACTGTGTAGCCAGAATAAAACTTGATTCTGGGGGCTGGAACAGAAGGTGAGGATCAAAGGAATGTGTTGAGAAGGTAGAACTCTGAAGCCCATGGAATAGATACCTTGGGTTCATCCATTGCGCAGTTCATCCAGTTTGGTCACAGAGTCAGTTACCATGTATGATTTCATTTTGGGAAAAGTGAAAGTTGACTGTAGGAACAAAGTACTTAAAACTCCAGTTTTTATTTACCTCAATGACCTTTTATGGGGAAAGCCAGGAAGTGATTTTATTTTGTACTCGTGAATATTTTTAGTTTCAAACAACTTTGGGTTTCATATTCTTTTCATTTATCTCTCTCTTCCCCATTGTGTATAAATTGTTAATGCATGATGAAATGGGAAAAAAGGGTGGGCTTTGAAACAGTCCTTTAAACAATAGATTTTGTGTGGTTCATCCTCTGTTTTCATGTAAATAGTTCATAGAACCCAGATGTTGACATGATTAGTACAGAAATGTTGTCTCCAGACTTGACATTGGTTTGGTTTTAATTGAGGAATAATTGATACCCTCTTTCTTTTCTGACAGATCGATGATATTGATCTTATCAGTGCCAACATGGAGAATTCACTTGCTTCTATTGGGGGTTTCTGCTGTGGCAGGTCTTTCGTAATTGACCATCAGGTACATTCTTTTTAAAAGTGAAAGTACGGCTGAAACTCATTGCTCCATTTGTCATCTCAAAATGTAACTTAAAATTAACAAAATTTCATTCATAATCACACAGTTTTTTTAAGACTTTTCTATTGATTGATTTGAGAGGAAGAGGAAAAGAGAGAAGTGTCCATTTGTTGTTCCACTTATTTATGTATCCATTGATTGCTGCTTGTGTGTACCCTGAACATGGGTCAAACACAAGCTTGGTGCATCAGGAAAGTGCTGTAATCAACTGAGCTACCTGGCCAGAGCCTAATCACCAATTTTTATTTTAAAGAATCACTCAAAATATTTATATTTAGAAATTATCTCTCTTTAAATTTTTTTAATTCTCACCCAAGGATATGTTTATTGATTTGGAGAGTGGGGAAGGGAGAGAGAGAGAGACACACACACACACAAATATTGACGTGAGAAACATTGAACAGTTGTCTCCCATACACACTCTGATCAGGGGCAGAACCTGCCTCCAAGGAATTGAGCCCGCAACCTTTTGGCATATGGGATGACACTCTAACCAACGGAGCCACCTGGCCACGACAAAATTATCTCCCTTTTTTAAAAAAAGTCTTGCCCTGGCTGATGTAGCTCAGTGGATTGAGCACGGGCCTGCAAACCAGAGTATCGTGGTTCAATTCCCAGTCAAGGCACATGCCTGGGTTGCAGGCCAGTTCCCTGCAGGCCAGTTCCCAGCAGGGGATGCACAAAAGGCAACCATACATTGATGTTTCTCACCCTTTCTCCTTCCCTTCCCCTCTAAAAAATAAATAAATAAAATCTTAAAAAAAAAACCATCAACATTTCATTCTGAAAAATTAAAAAATATGTAATTATTTTAAAAAATATAAAAATAAAAAAAGTCTTGTATTACATGCCTGGATCTTATTACCTCACTATTTGTATATTCTGTTAGGTAGGTGATAGCAGAAATTTGGTGCCTTTAGACTTTTTAGTCAAAAAAATATGTTTTTAACTTGTTTGTTTCTTCTCAGAGACTTTCTGGCCAGGGGTACTGCTTTTCAGCTTCCTTGCCTCCCCTTTTAGCTGCTGCTGCAATTGAGGCCCTCAACATCATGGAAGAGAATCCAGGTATAACCTTCAGACCCAGGAAGTCAGGCTTATCAAGTTATGTGAGCCATGCTCCTGGTATATTTTTTGGAGGAATTAGCTAGAGGAAATGATTTATCAGACAGAGCTCTCGCTCTGAATTTCATTACCAGATATTTATAGGAAGAACAGCAGTGAAGCAGTTGTTGCTGCATCAGGGATTGCATGTAGTAGAGCTTCTCTCCTGTTCCCAGATCTAGAGTCAAAGCACTTGTTCCCTTGGTGGGTAGAGGCAGAAGGGTCAGCTCTGGGTCAGTTGTCCTTTGTTTTATCATTTTTGGAGAAATTAGTTGAAGTGTGCTACTAATTTTTGTTATGTAGTTTTATAACTGTTCTCTAGTTTCTCCTTCAGCCTTTGAATTATCAGTTGGTATGTAGTTTACCAACCATTAAAGCTTACTTAACTGACGAGGTCGACTAAATTTCAGATGTGGCTTTGTCTGTGATCACTCCTCCTCACCAAAATGTAGAACAGAATTTGAAAAACAGGCATTACCTGGTATCTCTGAATTTTAAATCTAAATTTCTAAATTTCCAACTCTGGTTTTAACTCAGAGAATCGGGAAATGTATTTCTCTATGTCTCTTTGAGTGCATTCATATGCCTGTTCAGCAGATGGCCTGGCCCTCCCACCTCCTGCTCAGACATTTTAGTTTTTGAGTTTTCCTGGAGAAAAGGGAAAATATATGTGAAAAGATCAGAAACATTACTTTATTACATACAGTCTCTATTTTTACCAAATCATTTAGGTCCAGGAATAAAATATAGTTGTTCCCTTTTATTCTTAGCCAGGTTATTTCATAGAATTTTGATAAGAAGAACAATCATTGTCTTGCTGTAGAAAATGTCATCCCACATTTTTGCTGAAAGCAGGGTGAAAGGTATCAGTACAAACTAAAGATGAAAGCTTGGGCCTCTAGAGGAGTTTCTGGCTGTGTGCTATTAGCATGTAGGAGGATTTGTAGCATTTTAAATTGATGAAATTGAACTAGATCTTTAAAAATATTTTTAGATTAATATCATCAAAGTTTCCAAATATGTAGTTGATCCTTGGACAACATGGGTTTGATTTCCACGAGTCCACTTATATATACGGTTTTCAATCTGTGGTTGGAAGTTCACTGAGCTATGTCATTATGTATAGGTGACTTGAAGATCTGCAGATTTTGCTATTCCCGCCAAAGACCAAGGGACAACTTAAGTTTCTGAGAAGTCAAAAGTTATATGTGGATTCTTCATGCATAAAAATTACATGTGTGTGGAGAGGGGGTTAGCACTCTTAACCTCAGTGTTGTTCAAGGGTCATCTGTACTCTTCACTCTATTTTTTTCACTCAGGTATTTTTGCAGTGTTGAAGGAAAAGTGCAAACGAATTCATAAAGCTTTACAAGGGTAAGTCTTATATATTTTCAACCAACTTAATGTTCATCTGCACCACATTTAAGCAGTTAATGAAAAATTTTGAATGTCATCTCTTTGGTGCTGGGTACATTTGATAGGCTTGGGTCAGTTTAATGATTGCAACTAAGAAATCAAAAACTCAGTTCACTCAGATTTGTCTGGATGAAACCACAGTATCCATTGTGTTGTTTTAAAGAATCGTGATTGTTTTCCTAAAAATGATACAAGCTTATTAAGAAAATATTATAGCAATATACAAGATAAAATAAATAAAATAAAAATTAAAAAACAATAAAAAATGCTTGAACAGCAGTTAAAATTTAAAAAAGAAAAAATAACAACTCAACATGCTACTACCAGAAATAACCAACATTAACATTAGAGAATCTCTCCACATATGTACAAATAAAAGGATATAACTATATGCTATGTAATTAGATTATAGTGTGTTCATACTATCCATATTCCTTTTTAGAAAATTACTAAGCTTTATTTGAAGAAAAAGAAACAAGTGAAATTGAAAAGAACCTTATGAGTAGTGTATTTGTTTTAACAACACAAGAGTACTTTAACATTCTTCTTCTAGAGTTGAGACAAAGATAGAGTTTGGTATGATTTTCAATCAGATTTCCATTCTTATAGAAAATATCTCACATTGCCCAGGGTGTTTCTTTTTGCCTTTTTTAAGGTGAAACATGCCTTTTTGTTGATGATAGGTCTCTCTCTATTGCCAGATATGGAAACTAGAAACTTTTGTAAAAGACAAGGACAGTTAAAAAATGAGCAGATCACAGCTGTTCCCAATAAAGAAGGGGCAGAAATAATTAAAGTTCTGGGTGTGTCCACCTTACAGTAACAAATGTTCTTGCATGATTTATGATGGAGAGATATTATTTATATTGGTTCCAGTTACATTGGTTGGTGAAATATTAATACCAACACAGGCCAGCACATTGGAGTCACTTAAATTCAGGAACAGATACCCTTCATTCTGTCTGGCAGTGTAATGGTGTTTATTTTGTAAGTCTAGTCTTCCACTCTTCCCAGCTCTTTCATACCTTTTCATCTCTCCAATATTCTTAATCCTCTGTCTCACTCCATCTGTTTTTAGCTGACAACTGTGCTTCATACTGTCACTTGGAAATGCCCTCATTTTTCCTAACAAACCTGTACACTTAACGGGTATCTGAACCTGTCTGGTGTTGTGTTACACCCAAAGAAATATTCCTCCAACCATCACACTTCTTCTTTCAAAAGACCAAGTGCCTTTGCTGTCCCTTTTCTTTTTCATTGATCTTTCCCCTTCCTGAGTCATGTGATTAGCATTCAGGTACACTCTGCCTATACATTCCTTTCTCTGACCCCACCTTTACCTCTTCTAGCACTAGCTCATATTCTGCTTCTCTTGTAGCTCCTCTTCCCCAGAGTTGTTAGAGCTTTCTCCACATCATTTACACTTGAAACTTCTGAATCTGCCTCTGCTCTTGCACTTTACCCAGACTGTTCCTGTGAAGGTTACCAATGACAGCCTTGTTGCTAAATCCAGCAGACCGTTTTCAGAGCTTGTCTTACTTACCTTAGTAGCCTTCAGCACAGTTGATCACTGTCCTTCTTGCAGCACTCTTCCTTCCTTGGATTCTCTTACTCCAAGCTGTGGTTTTCTTCTGCCTTTCTGAATCTCTTCATCTTGGTCTCCTTCAAAGCCTTTTTTTTTTTTTTTTTTTTTTAGCACCGTCCTCTTCAGGGTTTAGTCCATGGCCCTGTTCTCTGTTACCGTCTTGGAGAATTGCACTCTTCCACCTCTGGAGCTTCAGATCATGGCATCTGCATGTGGGCAACTCACAAATTTGTATCTCCAATGTATCCCTCTCTGTAGGGTTCCAGGTCTCACATCCAAAGGCTTACTTTTAGCATTTCTACGTAAAGGACTCACGGGCACCTCATACCAAACACACAGGCAAGTGTGGGAGCACATCACGCAGATATCTAGATATTTAGAGGGAATAGAAAACAAAACATCAAGGATGCCAGTGTGGCAAGAAGGGGGAATGGGCCAGGGCATGCCTTGAAGGCTGTGACAAGAACCTGGCTCAAATAGGAAGCCATGGCCTGGTTCTGAATAAGAGTGGCATGACATGATTTAACTTACCTCTTAGCAAAATCACTCTTATGTTGTGTGAAAAAATACTTAATGTACCTGGTGGCAAGTACAGAAGCAGGGAGACCAGAGAGGATATTGTGCAGTGCTACCTGTGAAAGATGAAGGTGACTTCAACCTTCATAGCAACAGAGGGTTTTAGATATATTTTGAAGGTGGTATTGCCAGAAGTTCATATTCAGGGTGAATGAAAAAGAGAAGACTCAAGTTTGATCTTAAGGTTTTTGGGCTTAGTAACTAGAGTTGCTAGTAAATGAAATGGTTAGAACTGTTTGGGGAAGTTTGTTGGAGAAGTTCAGTGTTGGATAAGTTAAGCTTGGAATGCCATCAGACAGCCAGGAGAATGTAGCAGTTGGACATACAGTTTGAAGTATAAGGGAGAAGACTGAGCTGGAGATAAATTTGGGGGTCCATTGCATATAAATAGTATTTCAAACATTTCAATGTGAAAGGGTCAGGGACCAGGCAACGAGACTGAGAGAGGAAGAGACAAACCAGAAGAGTCTAGTGCCAAACGTGTATAAGTAGGTCTGTGTGTCCCGTGCTGCTGCTGATAGGTCAGATAAGAGCACTAAGAGTGGTTCCTTTGGTTTCATAATGTGAGGCTATTGTACTTAATCAGCAGTTATAGGGAAGTAGTGGGTGCAAAAAGCCTGGTAGAAGCAGGTTCAGGAGAAACCAGGAAGGGAGGCAATGGACACAGTTACGTAGCTGTTTGTTTTAAGAGAGAGGGGAAGGTAGGAAGAAAGAAAGGGAAAGAAACATCAATGTGTGGCTGGCTCCCACATGCCCCCTACTACCCACAACCCAGGCATGTGCCCTGACTGGGAATTGAACTAGTGACCCTCAGATTTGCAGGCTAGCACTCAATCCACTGAGCCATACCAGCCAGGGCTCCATACTTATAATTTAAGTGGTCCTATAATCCTTTTTATACCAACCTTATGTAACCTAGGAATCAGTGTTTTGATAGCCTCAGTCAGTGATTGAGCCATTTTTCCACACTTCCTGCTTTCTGGAGCCATTGTGTATGACCAGGCTTAATACGTTGTCGCTTCAGAATTGGGTAGGATGCCTAGCCCTTTAAGTTTCTCTAGGTTCAGGGGCTTCCATTGGGTATAGTTTGTGATTATCTCTCCTTGTCTATATTATTTCCCTTTCAGATTTTGTGTTCCTTTCTTTTGCATTTTTATGATAATATTCCCAGAATTTTTTCAAGTTCATTATTTTTAAGTTTAATTTTGTTTTTTAATCATACTTCTTTCATTTATTTCTCTCTCATTTTTCTACTTTGATTGAAATTGTTCTTACTCTTTTTAACTTCTTACATTTAGGTTATTGGTTTTATTTCTTATTTTCCAATAAATATCTTAAAAGCAATATCAAAGGCAGTGTTTTCAATGTTTACTTCTAAGTAATTTTTTTAGTCTCTTCTAATCAGTGATTTTCTTCTCTCTTCTCTGAGGTTGTGTTTGGAAGAAGTCAGCAGCCTATGCTAGTTTGATTCCTTGCTGGAAACTTGAGGAGTTCCTAGATTCTAGTAGATTATTTGTGTCCAGCTTCCTCCCTGACTGGCAGCACATGCTGGAGGCCATGTCTGAACTATTGATTGCTCTGTGTCTGGGGCCTAGCCCAGTAAATACTTATTTAGTATTTACCTATTTGGATAAGATAATATGCCTTTCAAAATTTTTATTTAAAAAGTACTGTAGGCCCTGCAACACAGGTTTTGAGTTTCTGAACTCAAGATATAATTCTGTGTCCATTTGGTTTTAATTACACTTTCATCTGATATTCAGTTATGGTAGCCAGAGAAAGGGTGTTTTGTTTCCTTCCTTCTCCCACCAGCCTGCCTCACCCACTGTGTGAGATCAGCCCACTTGATTGAAGCACAGGTTCAGTTGGGCTATAGGTGCCTTGTATGTGTTAAGAAAAATCCAGGACATTTTATTGATATGAAATGCTATTTGAAAAGCAATTTTTTTAATTCTCCCCTGAGAGTACATGACATAAAGATAATTGGTACTTTTTTGTGTACAAGTTTAGCACATTCAAAGTTCACATAGGATATGGGTTTTTAAAAAGCATGTTGTTTTGCTTCTACATTAGTAAAGAAAACTAATCTAGAAGGTTCTCCCACATTTTAGAAGCCCTGATTCTAAGATTCCATGATTCAGATTTGCAGTCTAATTTATTGAGAGATCACAGCATGGTGTGTGGCATTTAAAGAAGGAGACACGCCCCAACCACTGTGTTATCCCACAAAGCAAGGGGTGGCAGGTTCAATTCCCCATCAGGGTGCCCACACCTCAGTTCTGTCCTGGTTAGGGCGTGGTTGGGGCACATTCGAGAGGCAACCAGTCTATGTTTCTCGCTTTGCCATTTCTCTCCCTTTTTCTCCCTCCCTTCCCTTCTCTCTAAAATCAAATAAATAAATTTTTTTAAAAAGGAGACACAATTTAATAATGTGCAAGGGTTGCTTGAGAGCCAGGTGATGTTTGCTTCCAGCACCTCCCATGCTACTTGGCATGTGGTAGATATTCAGTAAAAGCTTGTGGAGCCCTAAACAATATGTGAGGAATCATGTATGATCCCACATACTTTGTTTTGAGGGAAGAACAGATCTTTCCAGGAGAAACAACCTAAATGAAAGCAATCCAAAATGTTTAGCCTAATTTCAAGAAACACGTATTACCATTTGTGTTCTAGGTCAAACATCCTTAAATATCTTTCTCCCTGAGCAGCACATTACTGTGCTATTAATTCTAAGAAAGAAGAAAATGTGTTAACTCAAGTAAAATTTAAAATTAAACATACAAATAAGAAGTAAACTTTTCTATCTAAACATATTGCTGCTGGTAGTTGAATTATAACATTTTCCATGTCAGATTACTTATATAATTTATAAGACAAGGTACAGACCAAAGCTTAGATAACAAGCAAGGAAACAGTTGTGATAAGTAGTCTCTGAGATGAAGGAATCAAACAGCAAGTACAGAAAATGATGATGCAGACCCTTCTTCCCTAGAGTGGGTGATTAGGGAACTGAAGGAATCAAACAGCAAGTACAGAAAATGATGATGCAGACCCTTCTTCCCTAGAGTGGGTGATTAGGGAACCCCTGGGAATGACACTGGAGCTGAGACCAGATGTGCCTGGTGCTAGCAGCAACAGGAGGGAGCAGATGGGGAAAGGAAACAACAAGGTGGAGGCCTAGGGACTGATGGCCTGCAAGGAGCCCCAGGAGAAGAGGCCTCCTGAGCCCAGGTAGGTGAAGGAGCAGGGCCTGTAGAATTGGTGGGAGACTGGAGGTGATTCCTGTGCTTTCTGTGACATGTGATCCAGAGGTATCCACCGGATGGGCACCTTCCTCCCAGCCCTGCTCACAGAAACAGCATGAGGGGTCCTGGACTGGGAGCACTGCTGAGAGCATGCATCTTACTTATATCAGAATGGGAATCCCACCACAGGAGAGTTTCCCATAAAAGTCACAGGTTTCTTGTCACATTCTTTAATGCAGACTGTGTAAAATTATTTGTGTGGAGGTACCTGAGCCTGGAAGGTAGCTGGGTTGTGATATGTGTGTTTTCCCTTCTCCAGTATTTCTGGGTTAAAAGTGGTCGGGGAGGCACTGTCTCCAGCTTTTCACCTGCAGCTACAAGAGAGCACTGGGTCACGAGAAAGGGATGTTAAACTACTTCAGGAAATTGTAAATCAAGTAAGTATCCAGTTATTTGAGTGATTCTCATTTACCTCCCCTCTCCTGAATCCAAGTATTTTTTTTTAATTTTTTAATATATTTATCTTTAGAAGGGAAGGGAAGGAGAGAAGGAGAGAAATATCAGTGTATGGTTGCTTCTGGTGCACCCCCTGCTAGGAACTGGCCTGCAACCCAGGCATGTGCCCTGACGGGGAATCGAACCGTGATCTTTTGGTTCCCAGGCCCATGCTCAATCCACTGAACTACACCAGCCAGAGCCGAGCAGTTTTTTTATGCCGTTTGTAAGAAAGCCATCTTTGCCCCAGGGGTGGTATACAGTGGAAATTGCTGGTCACCCCTCTCATTGAATTGCCTCAATGCCCAGTTGAATCTGTACCATATGTTGACAGAAACAGTTCACTCTGTTGGGTCCATTTTCAGCTTGCATTGAAGGTGTAGTGTTCTGTACCACATTTTATTGAAATACAAAGTACACTTTGTTTCTACTCTGAATAACCTTACAGAAAGCCCTTTTGCTTACCATTTACAAAGCCAAGATTTTTTACATGCACATGGGGACAGCATTGTGTGTAATGACAACACACAACACTGGACAGCTACCTGTCAGAGTAAACCCCTGACATAGGTCAAAAACAGGCCATAATAATCTTATAACCAAAAAGGAAGGAAGGAAGGCCATTTTGCAGTCATGCCTAATTTGGGAGGTTGATTTTAGTATATTTATCATCTGAAAGTCAGTTTACTACCAATTGTAATTCATTTCTTTTTTTTTAATAGAGCAGTTTATTTATATTTTTAAATAAATTTTATTGATTATGACATTATAGTTGTTCTATTCCCCCCTTCATTCCCCTCCACCCTGCACACCCCTCCCCCACTATTCCCCCCCTTTAGTTTATGACCACGTGTCTCAAGTTCTTTAGATTCTATATTTCCCATACTATTCTTGCCCTCCCCCCTATCTATTTTCTACCTACCATCTATGCTTATTTTCTGTACCTTCTTCCCCCTTCTCCTCCTCCCACTCCCCTGTTGCTAACCCTTCTTGAGATCTTCATTTCTATGTTTCCACTCCTGATCTAGCTGTCCTTTTAGTTTGCTTTTGTTTTAGGTGTGGTTGTTAATAACTGTGAGTTTGCTGTCCTTTCACTGTTCATCTTTTTTATCTTCTTTTTCTTAGGTAAGTCCCTTTAACATTTCATATAATAAGGGCTTGATGATGATGAACTCCTTAAATTTGGTTTTATCTGAGAAGCACTTTATCTGCCCTTTCATTCTAAATGAAAGCTTTGCTGGGTAGAGCAATCTTGGTTGTAGGTCTTTGGATTTCATGACTTGGAATACCTCTTTCCAGCCCTTTTTTGCCTGTAAGGTCTCTTTTGAGAAATCCACTGACAGTCTGATGGGAGCTCTTTTGTAGGTGACTGTCCCTTATCTCTTGCTGCTTCTAGGATTCTGTCTTTCATTTTTATCTTGGGTCATGTAATGATGATGTGCCTTGGTGTGTTCCTTCTTGGGTCCAACTTCTTTGGGGCTCTCTGAGCTTCCTGGATTTCCTGGATTTCCTCTCCTTTGCCAGATTGGGGAAGTTCTCCGTAATTATTTGTTCAAATAAGGTTTCCACTTGTTGCTGTTCCTCTTTCCCTTCTGGTACCTCTATAATTTGGATGTTGGAGCGTTTAAAGATGTCCTGGAGGTTCCTAAGCCTCTCCTCATTTTTTTGAATTCTTGTTTCTTCATTCTTTTCTGTTTGGTCATTTCTTTATTCTTTCTCGTCCACTTCCTCACTCCCTTGATTTGAGTCCCAGTTTCCTTTCCATTACTATTGGTTTCCTGTGTGTTTCCCTTCATTTCAATTAGTTTAGCCTTCATATGTTTCTCTAATTTGTGACTAAAATCAACCAGTTCTGTGAGCGTCCTGATCACCAGTGTTTTGAACTGTGCATCTGAAAGTTTAGCTATTTCTTCATCTCTTAGAGTTATTGGCTCTGGGGCTTTGAGCTGTTCTTCTTGAGCCGTAATGTTTTGCTCTGTTCGCTCCTGTTAGGTACGAGGAGCGTAGCCTTAGGTGTTCACCAGGGTGGTACTACCCAGGTCGCTGGTTTGTGACACTGTATGTGGGGGCGGGGTCAGAGAGGGACAATGGGGTTCCCCTCTGCTGCTTCCTGCCGCTGGGGCCTGCTTGGTCTGTCTCAGTCTCACTTCTCGATCCTTTGCTGGTTATCTGTGCACAAATGTGTGACATAGGTCAGCCCTCAGTGGGTCCACTCGCTGCTACTCCACACCTGATATCTGCCCACTGCCTGCATGGCTGGGTCACGCACCCAGGTCGGTCCGGTGGATCTTTCCTGCTTGACCCCTCTCTGCTGCTGGCTCTGCCCCTCTTACCGGTTTGGCTGAATGGTTCATTGTTGTCAGACTTCTGTATAGTTCAATTTTCTGTGGTTTGGCTGCGTTTTTGTTGCTAAAACTTTTTTGTTTTTAAACTTGGTTGTGAGAGAAGGCAGAGTGTTTCCACCTACGCCTCCATCTTGGCTGAAGTCCTCTGTAATTCATTTCTAAGCCAAGAAATGCTCACTGGAGAAAACCACTTGCCCTTTTCTGTGCTGTGTCTCCTGGAGTCCTCCCTCCTCATTTTTCATCATGCTGCTGCTCCTCCTTCTAAGAAGTGTTCAGTGACCCTGCAGTTCCATCAGAGTTCATGCCTTGTACCTAAATCTGAAATACATCTTGTGTGTATTTGAGAATGAAATGGGCTACACTCTGCTTCCTTGACCTAATTGTTCCTGTTGATGTTTTCTTCTGGAAGTTCCTCTTCCAGTGCCTGCTGGTCAGTGGCAGGGTAATTGTGAGAGCTGCTGTCTTTTGTGTTCCTTTGACCAGCTGTGGCTCATGGAGATCAAGTCCTCACCTTCAGTCACATGGCTGCTTGGTATGGAGACCACAGTGTGAAGCCAGCCTCTGGCTTCACAGCTTGTTTCAAGTGTCCTGTGTTCTACAATGTGTGAACCACATAGCCTGGACTAACAGATTCCTGACATCTTCATATAATTCATGGCCTTTTGGAGTCAGTCCTCTTAAAAAAAATATTACTAAACCCAGAATGTGAAATTCCTAATTAAGGAAACATGTCAGATTATGAATGATTGGGCTGGAGTGACTTTCACCTTGCTGAGTGAGGAAATGTCACAGATGTCCCCTCAGGTCCAGCTTTGCAAATGTGAAAAAAGACTAGCTGTTTTAAATGCACAAACATCCCACCAACCACATTTACCGCCTTGGTATTTTCACTGTAATGTGTCTTAAATGTACATAGACAAAAAGGTAGTACATCATCCTTGAGATTAGAGTTCTTATAAAAATGTAATACTGAAACAAGTTTATAAATAAAACATGAGCTGAATGGACAAGTCAGGAAGTCACTTTAATCACATTGCCTTTCTGGACATTGAGTTTGTTTCCTGGATGGCCTGGTAGTATGACCAATGTGGCTGGTGCAGAGCAGGCCCCTGAAGCTGTGTTTCCTATGTTGGAATTCACATTGACCCTGTCATTCTCTGAGTCTCCCCAGGCCCCCTCAAATGGTCCTCTGCACGTGTTTGTGTGCAGGACATGGGCCTCTGTAGATGTTGGGGTGTCAGATCCTTTTTAAATCCACCCTTGTGCTTTGCTTACTTGACAGCAACAGTTTAGGTCTCACTGCTACTTTGTGCAGAAGAGGACAAGTGAGTGAGATGATTTGATACTAATAATTATTCACTAATAATTAGCTCAGCATGGGTTGTGTTCAGGAAATCACCTTGAGAGCTCAGTGAGAAGAGAACAAGTCCTATCGGGAGGGAACAGAACCCTGTCTGCAAAGTGCATTGTGGGAAGGAAAAAGGAAGCTCTTAGTACTTCTGTGTAGTGTCACAGCTTCCACCTTCAAAGTCTTGTGTGCACTCCTCTCCACTTTTCCTTTTCAGTATTTGAGGGAAATAAAAGGTCATAGAACTGTGACTCTTGTCTAAGCTTTGTAGAACTGAGAGGTTTTGTCAGCTTGTTGAGTTGCTTGACAAAACACTGTTTTCACAGACTGAGTGAAGGTTTGTAATGTTCCTTCGCTAGCCAGGACTAGAGACAGGCACTGCGTGTGTCTTCAGGAGCGGTGAGCTTTTGTGGGCATACCTCCAGGCTGAGACACAGCACGAACGTGGCCTCACTGCCCAGCTTCTACCCTTTCCTGTGGAAACCCTGCCTTGCAGCTCACACAGGGTCCCACTCCCAGCACAGGGAATGACCGTCCTCTTCTTCTGTAAATTGGTTCTTTTGTAAAAATATGATTCATATACCACAGAAGTCACCCTTTTAAATTATACAGTTGGGTGGTTTTCATATATTCACAAGGTTGTACAACCAAAATCACTAACTCCAAAATGTTTTCATCACCCCAAAAAGAAACCACTATAACTACCTTGATCTGATTTTTATACTTTCTTTGATAGAGAATGTTTTAAGTTTTTTTAAATGTCAGCAGGTGATTAAGGCATGGGAAAGCTGTGCACCAGTGTGTGGCAGCAGACCCTTCTGTGCCTGGTTGCACCTGGCCAAATGTAGCAGACAGGAATTGGAGGCATCGCTAGTGTTTGGAGTAGGAGCAGTTTCTGTATGAAACATTCTGCTGCCATTATTCTTAAGTCTAGCTCTTGGTTAGTATGCAGGGTGGTACTGTTCCCCTGTGTCATAACTCAGCTTTGTCTAAAATAAGTACTAGCTACCTGTGGCTATTTAAATTACATTCAACTAAAGCTCAGTCTCCTAGTGGCACTAGCCATATCTTAAAGCACCTGATAGCCGTATCTTAAAGCACTTGGGCTCATGGCTGCTATAGTGGACAGTTCAACAGCACTGTCCACAGTTGCATTATGCGGTGTTAATTACATCTTCTAGCAATTATTATTGGACAAATGAATTAAAATTACTGTTTAGAATAGCATTTAAGGGTACCTTCCTGTTTTAATTACCACAGTGTCCATAGTCCTGGTTTGAATGTATTCCTGTTCTTCCTGCAGTGCATGAACAGGAGCATTGCATTGACTCAGGCTCGCTACTTGGAGAAAGAAGAGAAGTGCCTCCCTCCTCCAAGGTTGGTTCTTCAAGTATGAACTTTTGTTTTCCTACCCTAAAAACCTGTATGAAATGTATCATGTCTTGAAGTTTTTTAAAAGGCTATTACAGGGCAATGAAGAATGTTTATCATTAAAATACCAGCTCTTGTCTGTTCTTAAACTAGATGTTTTCTAGTTTTAACTGAAAAGCCCCAAAAGACTCATAGTACCCTCTTACTTGATTGAAAGAAGTGTCTGAGATTCTAGGAAGTATCTGAGATTCTAAGAACGAACGGAGGCAGTGGAAGTTTCCATCAGCAAATACCTTCCACACCCCTCAGAGCACACACTCTGCCAGCAGTTTCTGCACTTGATCATACAGACCCTTACATAACATCCAGGGAAAACAGCAGTGGCAGGAAATCACAAGGATTAGGAAGCCCTGCGTGGGGATGCACCTGGACTCATGATTTAACAGAACATCTGATCCTGCCCTCCACATACGGACAGTGTAGTTAAGGAGGGAGACACTTGAAGCATGTCATGGCAGGGGTTAGTGGGGTCACAGAGAAACCATGAGGCCATGGTTTGTCTGGCCAGGGAGGGACTCAGATTTCTGAAAGAGACTGATGAATAAGCTGAGCCCAGGAAATTGAATATGTAAGGCACTTGGTGGGCATTGTGACCTTCCAGTAGGGAGTAGGGGATGCCATGGCATGGCCACCTATAGGTGCATGTGGGAGCCAGAGCACAAGCTTGAAAGGCAACAGTGAGAGAGAGCTTGGAGAAGGCCCAGCACAACTTGGGAGTAAATGGGAGTCAGTGTTGTGGAGACACAGGGACCGGGTTGGGGTTCTGGAAGACTGCTCTGGCATCACTTCGAAAGCACCATACAGATCCTGCCCTCTCATTTCTCAATGTAACCAGGCAAGATGTGATTTAGTGTGTTGAGGACAGGGGCCATCTTGGCTTTATGCCCTGGGCTCCATGCCCAGCACTGCAGCTCAGTAGATGTGCCCAGAGGATGAAGCAGTTTTTTGCAGACAGAGGTAGAATTGACTTGAGGAGCTGGTATTTGTCTTCACTTTTCTGCAGACTTAAAAATGTCTGCCTTGCCTCAAAGTATTATAGAACTTCCCCATGACTTACTGAATTACAAATGTGAGCAAGCAGATAGTTTACTAATTGGAGAAATTGAAATTCTCACCTCAGGCCTGGTGCTGCTTGAGGCAGTAGGTTATTTGAAGAGCCAATTTGCTGGTGTACCTGGGCAGAGCCCTACAGCAGGTGACTTCTAGTAGACACACACACAGTGCAGGCAGGTAGACAAGCTTCAGTGAATGGCCTGATAGGAAATGTCTTCATTCTGCAGGACATAGGACCCTGTTCCCACCCCTTACTTACCCTGAATCGTAGACAAGAAAGCAGCCATGAGAGCAGGTCAGCTGCTGGGTGGGCTGTGTTCCAAGAGCTTTTTCACAAAACAGATGTCTGTTATTATCTCTCAGCATTAGGGTTGTGGTCACAGTGGAACAAACAGAAGAGGAACTGGAGAAAGCGGCCTCCACAATCAAGGAGGTAGCCCAAGCTGTCCTGCTGTAGTCTGTCTCAGGGCCTGGTGGCCACCACACAACACACAAAGGTCCCAGTGCTGCTGGGAGGGAACATTGAAAGGTCCTTCACATACCTGACACTGCTATTGCAGCTGCAGTGGGTGTGAGCTCAGTGTGTGACCATGAGCCAGACGCTGCTTATTTCTACAAAGAAAACATCTTGAAGCCCAGGAAGTGATTTTTTTTAAAGGAAAACTATTGACAGCATATAACTGGAATTCAAATTGTACTGTGTATTTAGTACTATTTAAATGTTTTATTGTAGTAGTAGTTTATATTCTTTTTTGTTGTCATTGTTTAAAAATGGAGCTTCAGTTTATCTTCTCTCCCTTCTGTTGGTGAAGACTCTCTAAGTACTCTTTAAGACTTCATAGAAAAATGTCTGCAACATGTATGTATTCTTGAAGATCTAATTCACCTCTGTCTTTTCCAGTCTTCACCCTGTGAAGCTCAATGGTAGCTAACATGTAAAGGAACACTTCTTGTGCAGTTATAAATTTTTCATTATATTTGAATCCTAGGATTTTTATAAACACTTAATACTGCTGTTATACCATTTTGGACAGCTAATTTGAACATCTCTAACCAGGAAATAGTCATAATACTTCCTAAGTGGACAATAACTTAAATCAGATATTATTTTATTTTAATAGAATATACCTTTCCATTTATTATATGTAGACCTAATCTGTTTTAGAAAGAGGATTATTATGATCATGCTAAAATATAAATTATGTCCTCACTATTTTAGAAAACCTTGCATGTATTCCTTTTTTGTGTAGTGGGTTTGCCTAGGGACATGTAACTACAAGCTTTTTATAAGCTAAGGAAAATAAGTTTTTATCTTTTCAGCTTATTAATACCAAATGTTCAAAAATGATGCAGAGTACTAAAAATAAAGTATTTAAGCTATACTTCAGCTGTTTTTTTCCTTAGTAAACCAAATTAGGTGGTGTAAATGTTTGTGACATGTGTTGCATAAATATTACACCATTATTTTTTCTCTTATTAAAGGTAAAGGAATGATATTGTAAAAATATTTTTATAATTTATGTTCACAATCTTTTTAAATAACACATTTTTTAAAACTTGGTTTCGGTTTTGCTTGAGGTATTACATACATATGTGCCTTGTGATTGCTGCTACTGCTTAAAGGATGAATCTGTTTTGTTTGTTTTTAATGAAAATAAATCTATATTCCTGATCATGACTCTTTTTCACAAAACAGGTGTCTGTTTTATGAAATTACTCTGTTTGCATGTGTAATGTATTCAACAGACTTAGCCCTTTGATTTTTTTTAAGATTTTGTTTCTTTTTAGAGAGAGGAGGGAGAGAGAGAGAAAAGGAGACAAATACCAGTGTGTGGTTGCCTCTAGTGTTCCCCCTACTGGGGACCTGGCCCACACACAACTCAGACATGTGCCCTGACTGGGAACCAAACTGGTAACCCTTCAGTTTGCAGGTCTGTGTGCATTCTACTGAACCATACCAGCCAGGGCTTGATTTTACTTTTTTTACCAATCTAGGATGGTATTTTTGTGGGGGTTGGGAGGGTTCGAAAATACTAATTTCTCAATACTTTATTTCACTGTATAGTACAATATCTGAAATTCCCTAGGTTCCTACTAATTTAAGCCTTGGCAACATAGAACTACAAAAATACCAGAACTATGATTTTATAAAGGATAAGGATTATAACTTTTCTACTACTTTATACCTTCTAAGTCAAAGTTGCAGCATCTAGATTTTATTGCTACTTTTGAAAAGTGATTGTAAATTCCTTTTACAATCATTTTTCAAAAGATAGCTGAACACACATTATGTAACTTCAGTCTTTGAAAAACACCAACATTTTAAACAAAAAATAATATCTGTTAAAACTATAGAGTAATCACAATTCAGTAATGTACAACACCAAAAATAAGAGCTAAGCAAAATGTTAAGAAGAAATTGTCAGCCCTGGCTGGCATAGCTCAGTGGATTGAGTGCGGGCCTGCAAACCAGAGTATCGCGGTTCGATTCCCAGTCAGGGCACATGCCTGGGTTGCAGGCAAGTTCCCAGCAGGGAACGCATGAGAGACAACCATACATTGATATTTCTCTCCCACTCTTTCTCATTCCCTTCCCCTCTCTCGAAAAATAAATAAAATATTTTAAAAAAAAAGAAATTGTCCTCTCAGATCTGATACAAATTTCTCTTAGAAACATAAGGTTTTGCAGTGCTCTGTAATGATCCTCTGTTGAGAAATGCAATGTCTATGGCAAACAGCAGTTGTAACATTGGAGGCCCATTTCCACTCTGTACAGTTTCCCACAGAGGATGAAGGAGCCATGTGACTGCTCCCTTTCTGTTGTCTGCAGTGAGAGTTCAGTCCAACTCAGGAAAAGTCAGCTTTGAGGCAAGTTAGGACACTAACTGGACCGTGCATTTTTCTTTTATGTACTCTACTATCTGTAATATGCCATCAGTTGTAAAATGCATTTTAATATCACAGAGGTAATGTGGGTGGGAAATGTACATCCTAAAATCTATGAATCAAGACAATAATAATCTGGTATGTAGGCCTGATGCCATCTTTCCTTATGGACATAAAACCTTAGTCCCAGAAATAACCTTAGTCCCAGAGATGTTTGAGGATATTTCCATCTGATATTATTATGCTATTAAATAAAACTATCCATTATCCTACACCTACAGTATGGATTATGTTGTACAGAATACATAAAACTGTATTTCCCTGCTTACTGTCTGATAAAGAGAATGGGCTGGGAGGCTTAAGGATGATGGAACAGAAAAAATACATAATAATTCATTTCAACAGCAATATACAAAGCAAAACAAAAGCGAAGCAGCATTCTTAAAAAAAATGCAAGGCAAAAATTAGTATAAGTCAAGGACTTTATAACCAGAAAAGCTGTCTTTTAAGTAACAAGTTTAGAAAAACAATTTAAAATTGGAGCTCAGTACCGTGTCCATGAGCAGTTCCATCAAATCAAGAAATAACAGGAAACTTTAAAATGACAAATATGAGTGATGAATATATTTAATTAGATATAAGAGTAAAGAAAAGATGAGATAAGTGGAAGAATAATATATAAATGTTAACATACTCTGACAAGTGATACTAATAAAATATGGGTGGAAAGAGAAGAGGGAAAACTTCAGAATAAGCTTGCTGTGTAGGTATGAGAGACAAACATATACACAGTGGCTCAAAAAGGCTAAACATAAGGAAAAGTGAAAACAGAAAGCCAAGACAGTATTCCTAATATCACAAGGTAGAATACAAGCCAATACACATTAAGCATGTAGTGCTAAAGGGCACAGTTTAAAATGATAGAACAATTACAAATAATCTCACACTAAATATCACAACCCAAACTCAGCATATACTATATACTATAAAGAGATTCAAGGGAAATGAGGAATATGCTAAAGAGTAGGAGGTTTGAACTTCTAGTCCAAGAAAAGTCAAATGGGAAGAAACTAAAGACTGTAGATGACCTAAGCAATATAACAATATAAATCATATAGCAATGTCAAACTTTATATCTGGATGCTAGAGAATAAGCTTATTCCCAAACACAGATGGAATTTCAGATACTGATCATACACATTAGAAATCCATGAATTAATTTCACAGATTACAAGGTTTGCAGAGAAATGAAAAAGTGTGGCTCACACTCTTGTGGAGTGTGGAGCAAGAAGCAGCCAATAGAAACTATCATGTTCATCCCCACATGATGCATTTAGCAAAGATTTTAAGGCAGTTGCTACCATGTTTATAAAATTAAACTATGACAATAATGAATCAATAGGTAACTTCAAAGAGAAATTATTTTAAAAGAGTAACATGGAAATTCTGGAGTTGAAAAATAAGAAAACTGAAAAAACTCACTAACAGGGCCACCACAGAGCATCAGTAACTTTAAGATAGGTGAGTAGCAACCAACCAACCTGAAAAAGAGAGAATATAATGATTGAAGAAAATGAATAGAAAGAGCCTCAGACTCCTGTGCGGCAATATCAAGCATCCCAGCACATTTGTATAGGAGGGGCAGAAGAAGAAGAAAGGGGCAAAATATTGGAAGAAAATAGTGTTCAAAAATTTGCCTAATTTTATTTAAAAAAAAACGAATTTACACATTCAAAAATTTCACAGTTTTTAAAGATTGCAGTTAAGGTAAGTGGGAGTGGAGCCCACTTCTCCTGGCTGGAGTGCCTAGCCAGTCTTCTGAGGAACAGAGTGAACGGCCAATGGAATCCCAGCTAATATGAAGTTTGGAGGCCAAAAACTGTAGAGGACATTGAAAAGTAGATGGTAAGGAGATTGCATTGGGATGGTAAGTTCCCTGGGATCTGCGTAGGGACCAAGGCTGCTGTGACCCACAGCCCAGTGCCAGCCACAGGATCCTTGGAGGAGGGCCCCTGATGCTTGAAGTTGCTGAGGGGAATAAAGATGAAGTGGGAAACACACAGAGGTGGTGTTCACCTGTTGGGACTGTGGGGCTAGGTCATTGCCAGAGAAATTGGAGAGCCAGGTGACACCTGGAGGAAGGAGAAGAGTAGGGTCATATTGGGCCCTGACCTGTATAGTGTCTGGTCTGGTTGGAAAATTGGACTGTTTGAAAAGCCTTGCACTTAAGAACAACAGGCTTAAACCAGGATTTTACTCAAAAAAGGGCTCTCAGCCACTGTTTAAGGAACTCTCAAGCACTTCAGCTGGCTTGGGCCACTCCCCTGGAGGCTGACTGTTGCTGTTTTCCAGGTAGTGGGCTGCAGCCACAGTGGGTTGGTAAAGAGCAAGGAGGATGCGCACCTCCCGGACCACAGCACAACTGGCGAAATAAAGGCACCAGCCTGGCCAGATGGACAGTGTGGGACAGTAGGGGAAAGGCACCCGCCTGGCCAGATGGACTGATGGAGGAAATGGCCTGGAGGCTGGGCAGCTATGAATATTGTAGCCCAGACCTGGCCTCTATCTTCAAAAAACCATAGGAAGGGAGAAAAGTGAAACTCAGACCCCTCTGCCTGTGGCATCCAGGAAAACCAGATGATTTTGCTTGGTGGGTTTAAAGTCAACAGCAGGCTTTTTTTCCTTCTCTTTTTTCCTCTTTCCCCACCTCATCCCCACCCCACCCCCCACCCCTTGAAAGTGAGACAGTAAGACCTGGAGCTGTGGAAATCCAGAGACAGATCCAAACGGGGATCACAAGGCTAACCTCACAACTGAGAAACACAAATTTCACTTCGCTATCCTACAGAACTTGCATTTTATTGTTTATTTGTATTTTTCATTATTTTCCTTTTATTAGTATTTTTTATTTCTCTTTTTTCTGTTTAGTTTTCTTCATTTTATTCCTTTGTTTACTTGCATTGTTTGCCTGGTTTTCCTTATTCTCGCTTTCATATTGTATTTTAATTTTACTTCTTTCACTTCACTCATGTTCCAATAACACTACTCTTGATTGTGTACTTTCTATTCTTGTTATTCAAATCATATATTTCTCGTCATATTGTTGTCCCAGTACTATTGTAAATAATTGTCATTCCGTATAATTGTAAATACTACACAGCACCCCTTCCTGATCTTAGCCCATTTTAATATCTCTCTGAGCTTTATTACTGTTGTGGTTAATTCTATTCTCTCTCACACTAAACCTGCTTTCTGTCCTTTACTCTCACTATAGCTCATCGTCTAACCTTGCAAAGCCCACTGTTTCTGGATTCAGTTCATAATCCTCTCCTCTTACAAGAGTCTTTCTATTTTCATCTTTTACAAAAAGTGGCTAGTTCAGTGAAATATCATGGTTAACACTACACTTATATAAAGTATTTTCTATATTTTGTCTCATTGTTGGTACTTTAAATCCCATAGAATACTCTTTCACTGTCCTAATCCATTTTGCCTTCCCCCTGCCACTGATCACATACAAGATTAGGTGGCAGCTGCGAACATCAGTATATCTGCTAGAGGAGAGAACCCACTAATAAAAGAACCACCAACAGGTAAAAACCCAAGTACAACAAAAGAGCATACACAAACAGAAGAAAAGGCAAAACTAGAACATCCAGACAGTGAGATCAAAGAGACCACTCCACTGAATCCCATAAAATTCCTACCATACAAATCCACCCTACAGAGACATCTAGCAAAGCAGAACATCAGGAATTGCAGAAATAAAAAGGGTCATCTGAAATGGGGAGACAGAAAAAGAACCTTCAATAAAGGGAATGGAAGACTCTCCACTAAAAGAGCTAAGTGAAATGGAGGTAAGCAAACTATCAGAAATAGAATTCAAAATAATTGTTATAGGAAGCTCAAGGTACTCACAGACAACTACAAGGAACTGAGTGAGAACACCAGTATGAAAAAGGAAATAGAAACTATAAACAAAAACCAGGAAGAAATGAACAATAAAATTTGGGATATAAAAAACACACTAAAAGGAATTACAAGCAGGCTGGATGAAGCAGAGGACCAAATTAGTGAGCTGGAAGACAAGGTGGAAAGAAACACCCAGGTGGAGCAGCTGCATGAAAAAAGAGAAAAAATATGAAGATAGATTAAGGGAACTCCAAGATAACATGAAATGCAACAACATTTGAATCATAGGAATGCCAGAAGGAGAAGAAAAGGAACAAGGAATAGAAACCCTGTTTGAAAAAAAATAATGACATAACCTTCTGAGCCTGGAGATGGAAAAAAAAAAAAAAAAGCATGCAAGTTCAGGAAGCACAGAGAGTCCCAATCAAGATAAACCCAAAGAGGCCTACTCCAAGACACATCATAATTTAAATACCAAGTTTTAAAAACAGAGAATCTTTAAAAAAGCAAGGGAGAAACAAGAAGTAGCATACAAAAGAGCTCCAATAAGGCTAACAGCTGATTTCTCAGCACAAACACTCCAAGCAAGACATATTCTAAGTAATAAAAAACAAAGCCCTGCCACCAAGACTACTTTACCCATCAAAGCTCTCAATTAAAATGTTAGGCAAAATAAGGACTTTCCCAGACAGAAAAAGGCTGAGTATACAAGGCTGAGTATATCTTAGTATACAAGATATACTAAAGGGACTATTATAAGATGAGAAAGGAAAAGAGTGAGAGAGGAACATAGGTACAAATGGGGGAAAATGAATAAATTTCTATCAATAATAACCTTAAATGTTAGTGGATCAAATGCTCCAATCAAAAGACATAGAGTAGCTGAATGGATAAGAAAATATGACCCAAGATTTCCCAACAAGATGGAGGCATAGATAGAAATTCTTTGCTTCCTCCCATAACCAAAAGGAGGATAAAAACCAATCTAAAATCAATGAACAACCAGAAATGCCAGAAAATCACATGGCATGGAACTCTAACAGCCAAGGAATTATAGAATCAGTCAACCAGACCAACCAGACTAGTAGTACCATGCAGGTGAGGCTGACTGAGAGAACCCTCAGCAAGGCAGCAGACCACAAGGGTGGAGCCAGCTGAGAGAAACTGAGACGAGGTGATGGACAGTGAGGGGACCTGACTGAGCAGGAAACTGACTCAGAGCTGATTATGGACTACGGTGGTTGCCACAATGTGAGAAACTCCCGGTCTCACATGAGAGTTCATTGAAAATTGGGCTAGAGACAAGCATGCAAGCTGCAATGTTCCCTCTCTGACCCCTCCCCCACAGGCAGTGCCACAACACAGCAAAGAGGGTTGCCCTGCCCTGATGAATACCTAAGGCCCTGTCCTCATACAACTTAACAGGTGGCCTGTGACAAAGAAATAGGGCCCCAATGAAAGAACAGAGTAAAACTTCAGAAAGAAATCTAATCAATGAGGAGATAGCCAACCTACCTGATAGAGAATTTAAAGTCCTGGCAATCAAAATGCTCACAGAACTGATTGAGCTTGGTCAGAAAATGAAACAACAAATGAAAGGTACCCAAAATGAAATGAAGCAAAATATTCAGGGAACCAACAGTGACAGGAAGGAAACCCAGGACTCAAATCAACAATTTGGAACAAAAGGAAGAAATAAACACCCAACCAGAACAGAATGAATAAACAAGAATTTTTTTTTAAATGAGGAGAGACTTAGGAACCTCTGGGACAACTTGAAACATTCCAATATCTGAATTATAGGGGTGCCAGCAGGAGAAGAACAACAGCAAGAAATTGAAAACTTATTAGAACAAATAATGAAGGAAGACTTCCCCACTCTGGTGAAGGAAATAGACTTTCAGGAAGTACAGGAAGCTCAGAGAGTCCCAAAGAAATTGGACCCAAAGAGGAACACACCAAGGCACATCATCATTAAGTTATCCAAGATTAAAGATAAAGAGAGAATCCTAAAAGCAGCAAGAGGAAAGGAGAGATTTACCTGCCAAGGAGTGCCCATAAGGCTATCAGATGATTTCTCAAAAGAAACCTTGCAGACAAGAAAAGGCTGGAAAGTATTCCAAGTCATGAAAGGCAAGAACCTACATCCAAGGTGACTCTATCCAGCAAAGCTTTCATTTAGAATGAAAGGGCAGATAAAGAGCTTCTCAGATAAGGTCAAGTTAAAATAGTTCATCATCACCAAGCCATTATATCAAGTGTTAAAGGGACTTATCTAAGAAAAAGAATATCAAAACTATGAACAGTAAAATGACAACAAACTCACAACTATCAACAAATGAACCTAAAAAAAAGAAAAACAATGAAAACAAAAGCTAAGCAAACTAGAACAGGAACAGAATCAGAGAAATGAACACATAGAGGGATTTCAGTAGGCAGGGGGAAGGGAGGAATTGGGGAAAGGTACAGGGAAGAAGAATCATAATTTGTAGGCACAAAATAGATAGGGAGAGGTCAAAAATGGTATAGGAAACAACTCAACTTATATGTATAACCCTTGGACATGACTAAGGGGGTGGGGAAATGCTGGGGGGGTTGGGGGTGCAGGGAGGAGAGAGGATGGGGGGAAATTGGGAAAAGCGTAATAGCATAATCAACAAAATATACTTTAAAAGAAAACATGACCCACACATATGCTGCCTACAAAAGACACACCTCAGAACAAAAGACCTACACAGACTTAAAGTTAAGGGTTGGAAAATCTATTCCAAGCAAATGGACAGGAAAAAAACGCAGGGTAGCAATACTCATATGAGACAAAATAGACTTCAAAACAAGGTCCATAAACACAGACCCAGAAGGACACTTTATAATACTCAAGGGAAGAATTCACCAAGAAGACAAATACATTATAAACATATATGCACCCAACATAGGAGCACCCAAATACCTAAGAAAAATCTTAGAGGACTTAAGAAAGATATTAACAGGAGCACTATTATAGTAGGGAATTTTAATGCCCCACTGTAAAAAAAATGGAAAGATCTTCCAAATAAAATACTAACAAAGATATTACAGCATTAAAAAGTGCTCTAGATGAAACCTTTCATCCCAAAGAAGCAAAATATACATTCTTTTCTAATGTACATGGGACATTTTCAAAGATAAACCACATGATAGGACACAAAACAAGCCTCAACAAATTCAAGAAAATTGAAATCATACCAAGCATGTTCTCCAACCACAGAGGACTGAAACTGAAAACCAAGGAAAAAACTCGAAAACACTCAAACTCATGGAGATTGAATAGCACACTATTAAACAACTAATGGGGTAAGAATGGGATCAAGGAAGAAATCAAAACGTTTCTGGAAGCAAATGAAAAGGATCTCACAACAATCCAAAACTTATGGGACACAGCGAAGGCAGTCTTGAGAGGGAAGTTATAGCAATATAGCCCTATCTAAAAAGGATAGAAACATTTGAAATAAACAACCTAACCCTACATCTAATCCTACATTGAATCAATAGAGAAAACAAGAAAGTAACTCACAAAGTATAAAACAAACTAGAGAAATTAAAGTAGTGAACTAAAAAATATTTAACAAAAAGCAGTAAAGGAACAATGGAGGTACAAAAATGATACAATCCTTCCAAAATAAAAGTGAATAAAGACATTCCTAAGAGAACTAAGACAGAGAATTCATTGCTAGCACAGATGCCTCACAAGAACTACTAAAAGAAGTTTTTCAGGCCATAAAGAAGTGACACCAAACAGAAACTCAGACCTGCAGGTAGAAATGAAGATGTCCAAATATGGTAAATATGCGGGTAAATTTTTTAAACTATATTTCCCATTTCTTCCCTTTACTATTTAAAAGATATAATTGTGTAGAGCAATGTCTATAATACTGCTTTTGGGAGTTTATAACATACACATATGTATGGTGATATAATAGCACAAAGAAATAGGCAATAAAAAGAGAAAAGCTACATATTTTACCAGAATTAGATAACTGTTATTTTGAAGTAGATTATGATCATCTAAAATGCACATTGAATCAATAGAGCAAACAAGAAAATAACTCATAAAGTATAATACAAACTAGAGGAATTAAAATAGTGAACTAAAAAATAATTAACAAAAAGCTGTAAAGGAACAATGGAGGTACAAAAATGATATAAAAGAAATAGTAAAAACCCAACTATATCAATAATTCCATTAGAATATGAATGGGCTAAACATTTCATTCAAAAGACTGAGTTTGTCAGGGTGAATTTTAAAAAAACTGATGTTTATAAAAGGTACACTTTACATTCGAAGACACAAGTGAGTAGTGGGTATAAAGTAAAGAGATGAAAAGTAATGTGCCAATGCAAACAGAAACCATAAGAGAGCAGGAGTGGTCTAATGTTAGAAAAATAATGGACTTCAAGACAAGAATTGTTACTTCAAATGAAGATATTTCAGAATGATAAAAGGGCCAACACATAAAGAAACTAACAATTATAACTATATATGTTCCTAAAGACAGAATCCTAAAATATATGAAGCAAAACTAACATAATAGAAAGGAGAAGTAGAAAATTTAATAGTAATCATTGAAGATTTGAATAGCCCACCCTAAGTAATGATATAACAACCAGAAAGAAAATTAGTAAGGATATAGAAGGTTTGAACAACACTATCAACCAACTTGAACAAATGTATTTATTGAACATTCCATAGAGTTCAAAATACATAGTATTTTCAACTGCACATGGAACAACATCCAGGATAAACCACATGCTGGGCCATTAAACAAGTCTCAATAAATTTAAAAAGAGCAAATCATAGATGAAATCATAAAAAAGATTGAAATCATAAAAAATATGTTCTCTGTCCAAAATGTAAATAACAGATCCACAATATAAAGAAAACTGGGAAAAACCCAAATGTCTGTTAATTAACCAGCAGAGTGGTAAATAATTACTTGATCAAAGAAGAATTACAAAGGAAAATTTTTAAATGTTCTGAACTGAATGAATTAAATATAGCACATCAAAATTTATGTGACACAGATAAGCAGTGCCAAGCAGGATTAAAGCTTAAAATGCCTGTATCCAGGAAAAAAAAAAAAAAAAAGATTCCCAACCAATATCCTAAGTTTCTACATTAAAAACTAGAAAAAGAACAAGCTAACCCCAAAACAAGCCAGAGAAAGGCAATAATGATTAGAGAGAAAATCAGTGAAATAGAAAACGAAACAACAGGGAAAATGAATGAAACAAAAGCTTCCTTCTTTGAAAAGATCAACTAGTTTAGCAAATTCTTAGCTAGAGTGGCCAATAAAAGAGAAAACACGGATACCAACATCAGGACCTAGAGAGGCAGCATCTCTATCAATTCTACAGATATTAAGAGGATTATAATGGGCTATCACAAACAAATTGGTGGCAACAAACTAGACCATTTAAATGGCAGATTCCAAGAAAAACAAAAATTATCAAAACTAAAAGAAATAGAAATCTGAGTAGAAGTATATAACAAGGAAATTGAATAATTTTAAATCTTCCCATAAAAAAATGTGCAAATTATAATGACTTCACTAGTAAATTCTACCAAATATTTGAAGACAAAGTAATACAAATCACAGTTTTCTTTCAGAAAAACAGAGAACATAGGACCATCTCTCAATTATTTCTATGAGGCTAATATTACTAGAATACCAAAGCCAGGCTATTACAAGAAAAGTACATACTAAACTAAAAATGGAACTGCCTTTTTTTCCCTCATGATCAGGGACACAAGAGCCTTAAAACTTTACTGGAGAATCTAGCCAGTGCAGTAGGCAAAAAAAAAAAAAAAAAGAGAGAGAGAGAGAAGAGAAGAAAACAAAGAAAATTAAAGACATCCAAATTGGAAAAAAATAAGTAAAAAGTACACTTATTTATAGATGACATGACACTCTAGAAAATCCTAGGGAAATAAATGTGTCTAGCAAGATCAGAAGGTAATAAATGAACTGTATTTCTATATATTCCCAACAAATAATCCGAAATGAAATTAAGAAAATAATTCTAATCATAATAGCATTTAAAAGAATAAAATAATAAGAAGTAAATTTACCAAATGTAAGACTTGTACACTGAAAACTATAAAATATTGCTATGAGAAGTTAAGATTTAAATAAGAGAGACATTCCATGTTTATAGATTGGCAAAATTTCCCAAATTGATTTATAGATTCAGTGCAACTCTCATCAAAATCCTAGCAGATTTTATGCAGAAATCAATAAGCAGATCCTAAGATGCATATGAAAATACAAAGGCCTATAATAGCCAAAACAATTTTTAAATATATTTTATTGATTATGCTATTACAGTTGTCCTATTTTCCCCCCTTTATTCCCCTTCACCCTGCACATCCTCTCCTCCCCATTCCTCCCCTTTAGTTCATCTCCATGTGTCACAAGTTCTTTAGCTTCTACATTTCCTATACTGTTCTTGCCCTCCCCCTGTCTATTTTCTACCTACCATCTATGCTACTTATTCTCTGTACCTTCCCCCCCTTATCCTCCTCCCACTCCCCTGTTGCTAATCTTCCATATGATCTCCATTTCTGTGGTTCTGCTCCTGATCTAGCTGTCCTCTTAGTATGCTTTTGTTTTAGGTGTGGTTGTTAATAACTGTGAGTTTGCTGTCCTTTCACTGTTCATATTTTTTAATCTTCTTTTTCTTAGATGAGTCTCTTTAACATTTCATATAATAAGGGCTTGGTGATGATGAACCCCTTTAACTTGACCTGAGAAGCTCTTTATCTGCCTTTTCATTCTAAATGAAAGCTTTGCTGGGTAGAGCAATTTTGGATTTCATGACTTAGAATACTTCTTTCCAACCCCTTCTTACCTGTAAGGTCTCTTTTGAGAAATCCGCTGACAGTCTGATGGGCACTCCTTTGTAGGTGACTGTCCCTCATCTCTTGCTGCTTCTAGAATTCTCTTTTTCATTTTAATATTGGCCAAAGCAATTTTAAAAAAGAGAACAAAGTTGGATGACTCATACTACCTGCTTTTTAAACTATTATAATACTACAGTTAGCAAGACAGTATGATACCAATTCAAGGATATATCAATAAAACAGCTAAGAGTTCAGAAATAAACCCTTAGATTTATGGCCAGTTACTTTTCAACAAAGTACCAAGACAATTCAATGGGGGAAAGATAGTCTTTTCAACAAATGTTGCTGATAATTGGATAGTCTAGTAGATCGCATAATGGCCACCCAAAGTCCTAATCCCTGGCCCATATAAGTGTTACCTTATCTGGAAAAAAGGATCTATGTGGCTGTGGTTAAATTAAGGATATGAAGATGAGATTACTCTGATTTTAACCACAAGCCCTAAATGCCATCACTAGTGTCCTTATAAGAGAGGCAGAAAGAGATGATGCTCAGATGGACAGAGAAGATGATACCAGAGAAGGTAATGTTAGAGTGATGGGTAGCTACAAGCCCAGAATGCCAGCAGCCTCCAGACACTGGCAGAGACAAAGCTGAGAACAGGAGGCAGCCTAAGGCAAATTTGAAAACACAAAACCCTAGAGAGCAGGCAGATTCTGGTCCAGCTCTCTTACTCAGTAGCTGTGAGAGTTTGGATGAGACCCTGCTCCTCGATGGACAAGTTCTAACCTGTGAAATAGAGGGTCGGGTTGAAGGACTATATTTGACTGAATTATCCAAATCCTCCTGCTCTCACCAGGTTCTCCAAGTCCAACTTAGAAAATTCTATTTGGCTCCAGACAGACCTTCATTCCAGAGAAAGAACTAGCATACACACCTTTCTCAAGGGAAGTGCAGAGCCCCTTTTGTTTTCTCTCACTCTGGTCCAAGTCCAATTTTGGTGATAATGCATCAGCCAGAAAGCTTCAAATACTGGGCTCCATTCCTATAACTGTCACTACTTATCAGCAGAGTGTCTCTGCCCCCATTGCCCTACACCACTCCTCCCCGCACTTAACAGCTTCCACGCACTTTCCTCGAAGCACCCTCCCTGTTGTGTGTGACTGTAAGGACCCTTTGTCCTTTAACCCTCCCTTGTTCCACAGACCCTGCAATGTACAAAGAGGCCACCTAGGGCTCCATGCACAGCACAGAAGAGTTCAGGCCCCAGGGACAGGTCACCCAGATCTGGACCCACCTACCATCCCTGTGAACCTAACTAGTGGCTTAAATATTCTCATCTGCAAATTAAGAATGATCATGTTCAAACCCACAAAGGCATTGTGAGAATTAGATATAATGATACAATTAAAATTTTACTTGATGTTTCACAAGTGCATGTTATATGTTATTAATTTGAATGGTAATAGCATGACAGACAAATTGGCAAAAAGAAGTCCATACATAAATGTAGGTCTCTTACCTCCTATGGGCTCTGGGAAGAAGTCACTCCAGGACTGTGACTTCCATGACACCCAGCTACATGATTCTTCTGCAGTGCTTCACAGAGTACTTCCAGGAAAAGGATTATTTCTGTCCCCTTTCACTCACCTGTATGCCTGAGTGGTCTCCACTGGGGTCAGAGCAGAGATCATTGAGTGAGAGAGGCCTCTGTCCAAATTCCTGGCATGTCTTCAGCACCAGTGCACTGTCAGCGAAGAAAAGGGAAGGGAACAAGTGTGCTGTGTTAACTGGTCTCCCAGCCCTTTTCAGCAACTCCACCCTTCCTCAGTTCACCAGCCCTGAGCAGGAAGTGAGGTCCCGAGGCCAGGAATCTCTAGAGGCTGCCTCTATGCAGGTGGATCTGGGTCCCCATCACAGTTGGCTCTGTCTGAGCTACATGACACTGAGCAATGTTGATCCAGAACAGGGCCAAGCTGCCATTCCCATGGCCTTAGACCTGTGGGTGATAACTCATTTTATGGCTGTCACATCTGCCACTTCCAATTTTGTGGTTATTGTTGTTCAAAGGAAGAAGAAACTGTTCTCTATCCTCATGTAGATGACCCACAATTTCTGCTTGGAGCTAAGCATGAAAGGGGCTTGTTAGTGTGTGCCCCACACCAACTTGGTCCCTTCATGTCTACTTCCTGTCCTCTTAAGTCCTCAGTGGCGTCAGCTTCTTTTACTCTGAGTTTAACACGAATGTGCAAGGTTCTTATTCATCCCTGGTGACAAGGGGCCTTGCTTTCCTGTTGTTTACATTTTATCAAGTTACATAGTGATATATGTTCATATTAAACATCTAAACAATAAGGAGGCATGAAGAATAAAACTTAAAAATCCTATTTGTACTCCACTCCTCTCCTCACTGGTAGCTCTCTTCACAGTTTGTTGGAGAGCCTTCAAGAATGGTTTAAAAACATTTATGTATAATATCCTCAAATGGACTTTTTAACTTAATTTTTATTCTTGGCACTACTACAGATGTCCTCATTTCCCCTACCCCCTTTGCCCACCTTCTTGCCCTCACCTCCTTCCCTCTGGCCATCACCACACTTTTGTCTTTGTCTATGGGTTATGCATATATGTTCTTTAGCTAATTCCTTCACCTTCTTATATCCAATCCCCCCTCCTCTGACAACTGTCAGCTGTCAGTTTGTTCCATGTGTCTATGCCTCTGTTTCTATTCAAATGAACTTTTAAAAACATAAATAGAACAAGTTGAGCCTTGGCCAGGTAGCTCAGTTGGTCGGAGTGTTGTCCCAATACGACAAGGTTGAGGGTCTGATCCCAAGTCAGGACACACACAAGAATCAACCAATTAATGCATAAATGAGTGGAGCAACAAATCATTGTTTCTCTTTCTCTCCCTAAAATAATTTTTTTAAGGAAAAAGGGAGTCTTTAAAAACAACAACAACAACCCATCATGGGAATTTTTCCACACCAGTGATTTATTCCTTTTACTCTGCACAAAATATACTGTAACTTGGATGCATTACAATTTATTTGGCCACTTTTTTTTACAGACATTTAAGTTTCTTATTGTTTCCTATGACAATGCAGAAGTGAATGTAGTGAACATATAATTTTGAGTTCCTCTGCAGGAGTATCTGTGATGTGGATTTCTAGAATTTGAATCCCAGTCCAAGAGTCTGCAAAGTCTTTCTTTTGATAGCTACCAGCAAATATTTTATCAGGCATTTACAAGCAAACCTCAGAGATATTTCAAGGTCAACTCTAGATCACCACAATAAAATGATACTGCAATAAAGCAAGTCATGTGAGTTTTTTGTTTCCCTTGTACATACAAAAGTTATGTTTATCCTGTACTGTAGTCTACCAATGCTAGCATTGTGTCTAAAACAATGTATATACCTTAACTAATAATACTTTATTGCTGAAAAATGCTGACCACCATCTGAGCCTGTTGGAAAAATGGCACCAATAGTCTTACTTGCTCAGGGTTTCCCCAAACCTTCATTTGTGAAAACAGTATTTGCAAAGCATAATAAAATGAGGTATGTCTTTATATCACAAATATTTTTCTTTCTCTTCTTAAATTTATCATCTCTCTACAACTGTTTCAAAATTTTATGTTATCAAATCTGCCAATGTCGTCCTTTATGGTCTACACTTTTTGCCTTGCTTAAACAGGTGTGCCCACCCCAGAATTATCGTAAGAAGGCCATCCTTTCCCCTCTAAATACTTCTTCCTATGGATTCATTGTCGCTTGGTGAATTGTTGGTCCTCTCTTGGTCAATAGCTAAACTTTCCAACTGTTACAGGTTCTTAATACGTTCTCATAACCATTAGGACAAGTCTCCTGCCTTTCTCTTCTTCACAATGTTCTTGGTCATCCTTACACTTTTGCTCTTCCAGAGGAATGTTAGAATCAGCTTATTCTATTTGAAAATTGGCATGGTGTATCTGCACTGTAACACCTTCACACATGTTTATGGAGACATTTATTCTCTCAAACACAAAATACCTGGTAAGGTCTAATGCTATAACCAGCTGTGTTGATGAAATCCCTTCTAAACACACAAGGCTAGAAAGTCCACTTGTGGGGGTTTGGGGGGCCTATATTTATTTCTCTCTACCCTCCCAGCACCAGCACTACCTGATGCTACTTGGTTATAAACTCACAATGCCAGTTATTCCTCATAGTACAACCCTGGGCAAATGGTTTTATCTCTGCGATAGTTGGCTTTCTCATTAATAATATGGGGACAGTGTTACAGGAATTGCCTTCCTCACAGGGTAACTCTAGGACCAAGTAATGCAGTGAATGCCATGTGGTGGCTAAGTTCTGGGAAAGTGCACTAAGTGAAGCTCACTCTCTAATAAAATGAGGAGTGGAGAGGGGTGAAAATACAAGTAAAAAGCCAGCAAATAAAACATTGTCCCCCAACTATCTGTCATACATTCCCAACCACCCACATACATTCCCCACCATCACCTCTAGAAGAGGCGAGGGACACCCTGTTCTCAGTCTCTCCGGAAGACCCCTCCTCCCATCCTAACCCTCACCCATCCATGTGCCTCCTGTGTTTTCTGGCTGTCAGAAATCAGACTGAGGGAAATAATGTTCCTTGACTGAAGGTCTACGCTGTACACTCTGAGCACTTTGTAATCCTCATGAAAATCCTGAGAGGTGAGTACTATTGACGTTCACATTTTATGGCTGAGAACAATGAGGCACAGAGAGGTGGAGTGACTTGCACATTGTCATGCAGCCAGTAAGAGGTAGAGTATGCTCCATATATCCGTGCCTGTCCTCCAAATCAGTCTCTGGTGCACTTTCATTGTGCTGTCTCTCTGTTGATTGTACACTTCTGAGAGCCTTGAGAATGTTAGAGTTTTGAGAATGTCCCTCTCTGACATACAGCTCTCTTCAAAGTAAGGTGTCTGGAGTGATGTTCAGCTAACGTTAATGGTAGTTATTTCCAAGTGCTTGAATTTTGGGAAATGGTAGCTTCTTTTTTATTTTCTGGCATACTTGAAAATTCAATAAATAATTGCTTCAGTTGTAGAAAAAATGAAATTCACATTCAAAAAAGAATGCTTTGGAAACTAATGTTTTTTAGAAATAAAAACTATTAGTTTAAATTTAAACATTCTTACTTTTGCACTTCATGTCTTGCATTTGCAATCTCATTTTTCTGTTTAATTGTTTTTATATTGAATCTGCTAAAAATGCCTTACAGAGTAAAAAGGAATGTATTTAACTGCTATATGATTCATTAGATCTATTTTTATTTGCCAAATACTTATTCTTATCAATTATATGTTGCCATCACTTTGGGAATTATATTTTAAATTTTTTATTCTGATGCAAAGTTTTCAGTATGCACTTGACCCTTGAACAACACAGGACTAGGGGTACCCACACCCTTGAAGTTGAAAATGGTTATAGGACTATTCATGTATCTATTTTATCTTATTCAGTAATTGTAGTTTGTGGTTTTTTAAAAATTGCTCCATTTCTTGTAACTTGTAAAATTGAGACAATTGTCCCATTTCCCCCCCTTGATTCCCCTCCCCCCTGCACACCCCCTCCCCCCACATTTCCCCCCTTTAGTTCATGTCCATGTGTCATAAGTTCTTTAGCATCTACATTTCCCATACTATTCTTACCCTCCCCCTGTCTATTTTCTACCTACTGTCTATGCTACTTATTCTCTATACCTTCTCCCCCTCTCTCCTTGTCCCACTCCCCTGTTGCTAACCCTCCATGTGATCTTCATTTCTGTGGTTCCACTCCTGATCTAGCTGTCTGCTTAGTTTGCTTTTGTTTTAGGTGTGGTTGTTAATAACTGTGAGTTTGCTGTCCCTTCACTGTTCATCTTTTTTATCTTCTTTTTCTTAGGTAAGTCCCTTTAACATTTCATATAATAAGGGCTTGGTGATGATGAACTCCTTGAATTTAATCTTATCTGAGAAGCACTTTATCTGCCCTTCCATTCTAAATGAAAACTTTGCTGGATAGAGCAATCTTGGATGTAGGTCTTTGGATTTCATGACTTGGAATACTTTCCAGCCTTTTCTTGTCTGCAAGGTTTCTTTTGAGAAATCAGTTTATAGTCTTATGGGCACTCCTTGGCAGGTAAATCTCTCCTTTCCTCTTGCTGCTTTTAGGATTCTCTCTTTATCTTTAACTTTGGTTAACTTAATGATGTTGTGCCTTGGTGTGTTCCTCTTTAGGTTCAATTCCTTTGGGACTTTCTTGGCTTCCTGGACTTCCTGGAAGTCTATTTTCTTCACCAGATTGGGGAAGTTTTTCTTTATTATTTGTTACAATAAGTTTTCAAGTTCTTGCTCTTGTTCTTCTCCTTCTGGCACCCCTATGATTCAGATATTAGAATGTTAAAAGTTGACCCAGTGGTTCCTAAGCTTCTCCTTATTTTTAGAAATTCTTGTTTCTTCATTCTGTTCTGGCTGGATGTTTATTTCTTCCTCTTGTTTCAGTTTATTGATTCAAGTTCCAGTTTCCTTCCCTTCACTATTGGACCCCTGTATATTTTGCTTTATTTCACTTTGGGTAGCCTTCATTTGTTCCTTCATTTTGTGATCACACTCAACCATTTCTGTGAGCATCCTGACTACCAGTGTTTTGAACTCTGCATCAGAGAGGCTGGCTATCTCCTTGTTGTTTAGCTCTTTTTCTGGAGTTTTGATCTGTTCTGTCATTTGGGCCATATTTTTTTGGATACACCTGTTATGTTGTAGAAGGTGATGCCTTAGGTATTCAACTGGGCAGGGCAACTCACTTTGCCTATTTTGGGTGCTGTCTGTCAGGGTGGGGTCCAAGAGGGAACAATGCAGCTCACCTGCTTGGCTCTAGCCCCATTTTCCAATGAACTCTGTCACATAAGACTGGTAGTTTCTTCCACCAAGGCAACCCCCATGGTAGTTTACAGCTAGCTTAAGTCTTTAGTTTCCCATTCAGCCAGCCCTGCCTCGCCCATGTGGTCCACCACCTTGCTGTGATCCTCTCTGCTCACTGGTCTGCCTGTCTCTGCCCCTCCTACCAGTCTGGTGAATATTTCTTTAACTCCTTGGTTGGTGGAGTTCCATGGAGTTTAATTTTCTGGCACTTCTGGTTCTTTATCATTTTTATATAGGTTGTTATTCTCCTTTTAGTTGTGGGAGAAACAAAGGATTTCTACCTATGCCTCCATCTTGGCCAGATCCTGTTCCTAATAATTTTCTTTGTTCTGAAGTTATTTGGTGTTACTATGAGTCATTCTTACTTCTTTCCATCCTTTTCTTTACTAATTATCTGTTGTTACTTTTGAAGTCATTTGCTTATAGACTACACATAATCGAGTCATGATTGTTATCCACTGTAGCTTTTTATTTATATTTTAATTTTTCCATCTTTACTAATAATTGACCTCTGTCTTTTAACTGATGTATTTCTACCACTTATATTTAAATTAATCATTGATGGGTTAGAACTTCTTGAATTTGGTCTTATCTGAGAAGCACCTTATCTGTCCTTCCGTTCTAAATGAAAGTTTTGCTGGGTAGAGCAATCTTGGTTGTAGGTCTTTAGTTTTCATGACTTGGAATATTTCTTTCCAGCCCCTTCTTGCCTGTAAGGTCTCTTTTGAGAAATCTGCTGACAGCCTGATGGGGACTCCTTTGTAGGTGATTGTCCCCTTAGCTCTTGCTGCTTCCAGTATTCTCTCCTTCATTTTAATTTTGGCTAATGTAATTATTATATGCCTTGGTGTGTTCCTTCTTGAGTCCAACTTTTTTGGTACTCTCTGGGCTTCTTGGATTTCTTGGAAGTCTGTTTCCTTTGCCAGATTGGGGAAATTTTCTTTTATTATTTGTTCAAATAGTTTTTCCACTGGTGGTTGTGTCTTTCCCCCCTTCTGGTACCCCTATAATTCGGATATTGGAGCGTTTATAGATGTCCTGGAAGTTCCTAAGCTTCTCCTCATTTTTCTGAATTCTTATTTCTTCATTCCTTTCTGATTGATCATTTTTTTCTTCCTTCTGGTTTACTCCATTGAGTTGAGTCCCAGTTTTTTTTCTCCTCTATGGGTTTCCTGTGGAATTCCATTCCTTTCCCTTAATTTAGCCTTCATATGTTTCTCTAATTTGTGGCTATAGTCCACCAGATCTGTGAGGAAGCTGACGACCAGTGTTTTAAACTGTGCGTCTGAGAGATTTGCTATTTCTTCGTCACTTAGATTTATCTCCGGGACTTTGAGGTCCCCCTGCGACATTTTTTGTCTGTTCTGGCCCTTTAAGTGAGAGAAGCGGCGCCTTGGAGTCCCAGGTCGCTGGGTTGTGACGGTAGGGGGCGTGGTCAGAGCGGGGGAAAATGGCGCTCGCCGGCTGTCCCCCGCTCCCCTCACCCGCGTAACCGGGCAACTCAGTCAACTCGCTACCTGCCTCCCCACTATTCCTCCGTAGTCACCACCCGGTGGGCTGCTCACTTCAGGTCCAATCCGGGTTAGAACTTAAATCTATAATTTTACTACTTGTTTATTTGTACCCATTGTTTTTCATCCTTCTGGATTTTTTTCTTCTACCTTCCTTATGAGTTACTTGAACATTATTTAGCATTATATTCTTCTTTTTTTAAATATATTTTATTTATTTATTTTCAGAGAGGGGAAGGGAAGGAGAGAGGGAGAGTAATATCAATGTGTGGTTGCCTCTCATGTATCCCCTTCTGGGAACTGGCCTGCAACCCAGGCGTGTACCTGACTGGGAATCAAACTGTGATTCTTTGCTTCACAGGCCCACGCTCAATCCACTGAGCTACACCAGCCAGGGCTAGATTCTTCTTTATGTATAGTTTTTTGTACACCAGTTTGTATAGTTTTATTGGTTGATGCTCTGGGTATTTTCTCATGTCTCTGTAATTTATCACCACCTACAGTGTCAGGGTTCCACCCTTTGAGTGAAGTGCATAAACCTTATTTTCATTTAAATCTCTTTATCATTCCCACTTTTTAAATACAATTATCTTAAGTGTTTTCACTGCATACACTGAGCATCATATCAAGTGGTGTTGTAATTTGGGCTTCAAACACAAAGTATAATCAAAGGAACTAAAGCAGTAAAGAGTGGTCTGTTGCATTTGTTTCTCTTTATATTTCCTTATTCCATTGTTCGTTCCCTCTCTGAAGATCCCATCATTTGTCTGTTGTTATTTTTTAAATTTGTCTGCTCAGGTTGCAAAAAAAATACTACAGACCAGGCAGCTTAACCAACAGAGATGCATTTCTCACAGTTCTAGAGGCTGAAAGTTCAGGATCAAGGTGTGTGCAGGTTAAGTTTCCTCTGAGGTCTCTCTCCTTGGATTCCAGCCAGCCATCTTGGCTCCCTGTCCTTACATGGCCTTTTTTTAATGCATAGACTCCTCCCTCCCCACCCATCTCTTTCTCTTCTTATACCAGTTTTATCAGGGATAAGGTCCCGACCCTTATGACCTCAATTAACCTTAATTACCTCCTTAAAGTTTCTGTCTTCTTATGTATTCTCATTGGGGGTTAGGGTTTCAAAATATGGATTTTAGGGTGACATTATTCAATCAGTAATTTTTTTTAATATTTGAGGAGCTTCATTTAGCCAATCTTTCAAGTAAGTCTCCTACCAACAGGTCGTCTTAACTTTACTTTATCTGAGAAATCTTATTTCCCCTTCATTTTTGAAGGATAGTTTTACCAGATATAGAATTCATGGTTGACAGTTCTTTTCTTTAGTCATTTGAAAATGTGCATTAACTTCTGGCCTTGATGGTTTCAGATAAGAAATCTGGTGGCATTAATTTGGCCTTCCTGTGTAGATGATGCATCATTTACCTTTTTTTCTTTTCTTTATTTTTGTTTTTGTCTTTAGTTTGCCAGAAGTTTAATGACGATGTGTTTTTTTTTTTTTTTTTTGGATTTCTTTAGGTTTTACTAAGATACTTGAATTTGTAGTTTCATGTGTCTGGCTAAATTTATAAAATTATCAACCATTATTTCTGTCAATATTTTTCAGCTACACTCTCTCTTTTTCTCTGGGACTCCAATGATAGCACATTAAATATCTAGTTAGACATGTGTTGCAAAGATCTTCGAAGCTCCATTAAATTTTTTCAGTTTCTCTTTCTGTTTTGTTCAGATTGAATAAACTCTATTGATCTGTCTTCAGGTTCATGGATTCTACTCACTGTCATTTCCACTCTAGTATTGATGCCATGCAGTAAATTTTCAAAATTTTAGTTATTGTACTTTTTAGTTCTATTTCCCATATGGCTGTTTTTTTATAAGTTCTATTTCTTTGTTGAGATTTTCCATTTTCTTCATTGTTTCAAGAGAATTTGTAATTGCTTATTGAACCATTACAACTGTTTCAAAATCCTTGCCAAATAATTTCAACATAATGTTCATTTCAGCAATGGCAGTAGTTGATTTTTTCTTGTTAAAATATGGGTTTTTTTTATATTTGGTACAGTGAGTGAATTTTTATTGTACCCTGGACATTTTTGTTATTATGTTAGGAGACTCTTAATGCTATTTAAATCTTCTACTTTAGCAGGCAATCGCCCTTTTAAATTGCCTAGGTTCTGGCCTACTTTTTTGGGTTGTGGTTCCAGTGATGGTTTTGTTTTTAGAGCACTTGCACCTCTATTTTGGCCTGACTCATTCTTCTGGCATTGCTGGGGCTGTCACTCAGTCCCTGCTGTGCTGCCTGAAGGGGTGAAAGATGCTTCCCAGGGCCAATGTGGAATTGCAAGTCCACCTTCTGCCATGGGAAGTGGGAGAGGTCAAAGACAATGGGTCTTTGTATTCTCATGTCACTGAGTGAAGAACAGAGAGATGCTAGGCTGTGCCACTGCTACCCCTCAGTGGATCAGCCCATCCACCATTGCCCAGGTGTGGAGTAGAGGTTGGGTCAGCCCAGCAGGGCTTTGAGGGCAAATTGGTCCCCTGCTGTGCCTTCTAATAAAGAAGGCTCTGTCTCTTTTCTCCTTTCCCAGTTCTTAGACAAGGCCTTTCTTGTTTGTTTGCCTGTGCTCCATGGTGGTTCCAGATTTCAGGACTCTCTGGTGCCCATATGGGGCATATGGGAAATAAAAGAACTCACCACATCATCATTCCTCAATTCCTGAAGTTTCTAACCAGTCTACCTTATTTTTTTCAGCTTTTGGAATCCTTTATCATTGTTCATTGGATTATTTCCAGGCTATTTAGTTGTTTTTTAGGGGGAGGAGGAGGGATAGATAGTGTCTTTTATTGTTCTGGAAGTACCATTTAAGATTTTGCAAATAGAAACAGAATGAAACATTTAAATTTCATGGTTGCTAGAGTTACTCCTAGGCCTTGGTACAGAGTGGGTACTCTGTAATAATTATTGGTTAAATAAATGAGTAAATGAAGTTTTCCGTACTTTAATTTGTGTCCTAATATCATAAAGAGCTTTGTATCTCTGAATTCTTGGACAGTTACCACTCAGAACATTAAGGCATCATCTTTCTGAGAAAAGACCACATGAACTGGTAGTCTGCAGGTAGGAGATTTCTATTTTCCAAAAGCTGATGACAACACTATCTGCTTATATATCTCTATTCAGCTCCACATCTGTCTACCTATCCACGTTTCTGTCTGTATGTATATATCTACCTAGTCACCTTGTGGATCATTATTATACTATTTCCAAAAAGAAGGAAACTTGTTATTCAGTATCCAGATATGTTTAGCATAATAAGATAGAACTAAACATCTTTAGTTGGAATATTTCTCAGAAAAGAGGCCAGTATTTAACATAGATAAATGACAAATTTTTTAATATTTTGCACTTAATAGCATTAAATTAGTTTGACAGAATGAGAGCATTTTTAAAGACTTCTATGTTGAGATTTTAGCAAGATTTCCTTCATCTCATGCTACCTTTTCTCTGTAAATATTATGATGCCTCTCAGATGTGGTTGTTTAAATAAAAGCATTTTAATGAAGCCTTGAATAACTGTACCTGAGAGGGACAATGTGTGCAGTGTTTCACAAAGGATCATACCCATAGGTTTCTTTTTTCATAAATCTGATTTTTACTCCTCAGCAGATACCCCACATTTTGTATTCAAGAGATGAAATACATAAGGAATTCATTAAGAAATCAGTCTTTGGTGGACAGCTTTGATTTGACACTTTTGAAATATGATCCACATCACAGCAGCAAATGGTGCAAACCTTTTTTGGCAACAGCATCTGGACTTGATTATTTTAAATTAGGTAATGGGGTGCTGGCATCCACCCTTCTATGAAGCTGCTACTAAAACAGATCTTGTATCCCAAGATGATATAGGAAATTAATGTAAGTTCTAAATACTTAGAAATAAGATTTTTATATTAATTCTCTACTTAGTTGTTTCAGTTCCCCATTTTAATTAGTTTTTAGAATGTCACCTTTTATGTTTAATCAGTAATAAGGGCTTTCATGTCAGAGGTAAATTAAACCTGGAGCATTTTATCAGTATTTGATTTCTTCCCTCAGAAACATAAGTGATACTGAATAGCTTCTTTAATGAATATTTATTAAATGAATGGGAATTACTCCAAAATAATGAGCCATCAATGTAGGAGCGTGCTCTCGGAGGTAGGTTGCTGTGTGGTTCCCTGCACTCTGTCCCATGGGCTTCACACCCTTTGCATCTCCAGGGTCAGGAATTCAAAACCAAACCATCTTTCTTCCACCCTAACTGGAGTCAAACAAGAAGGTGTAAAATTGGACAAACCAAGTTTCAGCAGCTAAGATGTGTAGTTTTATGATTTCGGGAATGCTTATATTTGGAGGTTTATTTTTCAGCATCAGAGTCAGTTAGAAGAGAAATAAAAAAGAATACTATCACATCTAAAGAGCTTACCAACTATTTGTATTCCATCTTTTATGTTGTTTCAGAAATAGTCACATAGCCATTTCTCAAATAAACCAAATTCCAAGTGCATTTACATTTCAAATATGAATGGAGAATTTTGATGAGCTTTCATATTTGGAAAGGGTTTAATAGTCAATGTTTTGGGAAGAGATTCTGCACCAGAAAGACCCAGAAAGCAGCTCTTCATTTGCAGCACACACATCAGGCAGTTGGATCACACTTACACTTCTCCCCAAGGCTAAGTTTACATCCTTGGAGGACAAGGAATGTTAACATCTGAAGTCTTATGTCTCTAAGCTCTTTTAGAAGAAAAGAGCTTAGACAAAAAAGAAATTCATCTCTTTTCAATCTCCTCAAAATCTATATACAGATGGAAAAAAAGAGACAAAGATACTAATTTGTATCTGGTTCCAGAGTCACAATGCCACCAAGACCCTCTTCATTCTTATTCACCTCACTAGGTGAAACTTTCTCTTTACCTCAGCAATCCAAAATGGGCTAAAAATAACCCTGGAGAATAAAACCCTAGGGAAACAATATTTTCAGAAAAAGCCCCAGCATCTCTCTTGAACTGTAACCTGACATAACTTTCCTTTGTTCTGCTCACTACCTTCTACTTCTAAATTGAGATTTTTTTTCCCGTTCAAATTATGGTGTTTTTTATGTTCTTGTGTGTGTACCTAAAATGACTCATACATCACAAAGTGAGAGAAACTAATTTATTTGTTAAGGAATAGATGTTTATAGTCTTGGGAACATTAACGATATTCCTGAGGCTGTTGTTTCTGAATCACTTTACATCAGGTTCCTGCACTGCAGGAGCAGCAGATTCTCCCCTGTGGAGAACATCAGACTTTGGAGTCAGGAGGATAGAATTTCAGCAAGGACCTTTCCGTTTCCTAGCAGTGTGACCTCAGGCAGTGTTTTTTAATTGTTTAAATTACAGTTTACATTCAGTATCATTTCATATGAATTTCAGGTATTGAACCCCAGTTCACCTTTCGTGAAGTAAGGTGAAACAAGTATGGAGAGCAGGACCAATAAAATGGCATTTTTCTGGTCAAGATAGCATAAAGTAGATTTCCAGCCAAGATGGAGGCATAGGTTGACACACTGTGTTTCCTCACACAACCAAAAGAAGGATGACAACAATAATTGAAAAACAAAAAACAACCAAAATTGACAGAAAACCAAACTGTATGGAAGTCTGACAACCAAGGAGTTAAAGAAGAATCCTTTATCCAGACTGGTATGGGGGGTGGAGTTGGGCAGCCAGGGTCAGAGGGGACTCTTGGCAAGGCAGTGACTGGAGTACCCAGTGAAGTGGCAGATTGTGGAGCGGGGCGCTCAAGGCTGCAGCTGGCCAGCAAGGTGGCAGCAGCAGGGGGACCGGCAAGGTGGTGGACTGCCAACTGGGCAGTTCCACATTTGTGAGCAAATATACCTGGAGAAACAACTGGAGAGTGAGATGGACTGCGCAAACCACTGATTAAAAACAGCTGCGAGGGTTGAAGCAGCAGGAGAAACTCCCAACCTCACAGGAGAGTTCATTGGAGAGACCCACCCACATGGAAATCAGCCCCAGAAGGGCCTAATTTGCTTGTGGGAAGCAAAGGAAGTGACTGAAAGCCAGCAGAGAGCGGAGCAAGCACCATTGTTTCCTCTCAGACCCCTCCCCCACAAACAGCGTCACAACTCAGTGACCTGGGTTACCCTGCCCTGGTGAACACCTAAGGCTACACCCCTCACTAGGTAACAGGTGGGTCAAGACAAAAACAAAATGGCCCAAGTGTAAGAACAGATCAAAGCTCCAGAAAAAATACAACTAAGTGATGAAGAGATAGCCAACCTATCAGATGCACAGTTCAAAACCCTAGTAATCAGGATGCTCACAGAATTGGTTGAATTCAGTTGCAAATTAGATGAAAAAATGAAGGCTACACTAAGTGAAATAAAGGAAAATGTACAGGGAACCAACAGTGATGGGAAGGAAACTGGGACTCAAATCAAAGGTGTGGACCAGAAGAAAGAAAGAAACATCCAAACAGAAAAGAATGAAGAAACAAGAATGCAAAAAAATGAAGAGAGGCTTAGGAACCTCCAGGACATCTTTAAACATTCCATCATCCAAATTATAGGGGTACCAGAAGGGGAAGAAGAAGAGCAATGAGTGGAAAACTTATTTGAACAAATAATAAAGGAGAACTTCCACAGTCTGGCAAAGGAAATAGACTTCCAGGAAGTCCAGGAAGCTCAGAGAGTCCCAAAGAAGTTGGACCCAAGGAGAAACACACCAAGGCACATCATCGTTACATTAGCCAAGATTAAAATGAAGGAGAGAATCCTAGAAGCAGTAAGAGAAAAGGGGACAGTTACCTGCAAAGGAATTCCCCTCAGACTGTCAGCGGATTTCTCAAAAGAGACCTTACAGGCAAGAAGGGGCTGGAAAGAAGTATTCCAAATCATGAAAGGCAAGGACCTACATTCAGGATGACTCTATACAGGAAAGCTTTTATTTAGAATGAAAGGGTAGATAAAGTGCTTCTCAGATAAGGTCAAGTTCGAGGAATTCATCATCACCAAGCTCTTATTATATGAAATGTTAAAGGGATTTATCTAAGAAAAAGAAGGTAAAAAATACGAACAGCAAAATGACAACAAACTCACAATCATTAACAACCACACCTAAAACAAAAAGAAAAAGCAAACTAAGCAAACAACTAGATCAGGAACAGACCCACAGAAATGGAGATCACATGTAGGGTTATCAACAGGGGAGGAGGAAAGAGGGGGGAAAGGTACAGAGAATAAGTAGCATAGATGGTAGATAGAAAATAGAAAGGGGGAGGGTAAGAATAGTATAGGAAAGGTGGAAGCCAAAGAACTTATATGTATGACCCATGGACATGAACTAAAGGGGGGAATATGCAGGTGGGAGGGGAGTAAAGTGGGGGAAATGGGACAACTGTATGTAATAGCATAATCAATAAAATATATTAAAAATAAAATAAAAATTTAAAAGATAGCATAAACTATATAAAAGAAAGTGGAGTCACTCATGTCAACCAAAATGGTTGCCAGTTGGCCATAACACTTTGGTTCAAGAGGGAAACTACCTAAGTCACACTCAACACATCTGGCAAGAAGACACACCTAAGACATCTGTACACATGACCAGAACAGCCATGCCTGCAGAGCAGTACCATCTATAGACAGGTTCCCAAACAAATTCCCTACTTGCCACCAGGGGTGCCAAGACCCTTATCAAAGGACCCAGAATGGTGGAGCACACCACCGTTACGGGTATAAATGAGGCAGGCCCCAGACCGCTGCTGAGACAGCTGAGCTCCACACACCAGAGTGCCACTCCACATCACACTGATTTCCTTTGGTATCAGCCATCAACAAAGGCTCTGCCCTGTGGACTGAGAACTTTGTCCTGCTGCCCACCTGGCTCTGGAGATTCTCTCTTGCAAAACACTGACAGCTTTCTTGTTCACTGTGCTGTCTCCCAGACCTGCAGACTGTGACTCTGAGACTCATGTTCATTATCCCCCAATTTTGTCTCATGTGATGTTATTACTGATTGTGTCTTATTAGTACTGGTAATTAGTATTGTCTTTAGGTTACTAATTAGTATTTAGGTTAGTAATTAGTATTTCAGTTAGTAATCAGTAAGTAGTATTAGTTTCTATAAGTATTAGTAACTAGTATTGTTATTAGGTTTGTATTGATTTGGATTAAATCTGCATTAATAAAAGCTGAGTGAACCTGCACTGACAAACTCTGAGTGACTAGCATAGTCACCTGTGTTGGCTCCCTGTTATTTCTTAGTGCTGGTGTCACCTGTAGGATAGGTGGTCCTACAGGCAGCTTGGCACTTTTGATTTTTAAGACCTGGGTTAGACATCCAAGTGGGAGCTGAAAGCTGACTTGTAGGAAAAACCATATTGCGAACATACACTCAGGAGAGCAAGCAGCCTCCCAGTGCTGCACAGAGGGAGAGGCAGGTGATCCAGCCACACCAGGCAGCACTGACCATGGTCCACAGACAGCCAGTCAGAAACGGCACCCACAGGCTGCCCTCAGGTCAGCTCTGCCTAAGCAGAAGCACACGGGGTGTCTACTTGATGCCAGCAGAATATCCACTGACTGACTGTGTCTGAGCTTGGGCTTCCTCAGAGTGGCTCAAGTCAAAGGATCAATCACAGCAGGTGATTTGGTTGGCCATCCCAGTAAGCACCTGTAGGGGAGCAGGAGACATTGATGTTGCTCCAGGAACAGTGTCAGTGACAGGTTCCCTGTGGGAACCCAAGCTCATCCCACTGGGGAATCAGAGGCTGGCCAGTTACCACACCTCTGGGTGAGGGCAGCTACAGGCACATTCTTGTCCCCTGCACTCATTCCTGTAGCCACAGACACTAGCAGTAGGGGTCACAGATCTGTAGACATAAGCTCTGCAGGAATCTGACATCAACATTGTCTGCTACATCAGCTATTGCAAGTTTTTCAAAAGAGAACTCAGCATTTATGGAGTCCCCAGAGTGATGTTGGTCACTTTTGGCAGAGTTAAAATGAGGAATTTTGGGGATCCTGAACCTGCCAGCTGCTCAAATTTGTGGCCAGATACAGAATACAGGTGTTCACCTCCATCCAGCATTGGATAAGGCTGTCCCAGGAGGGTGCACAAAGGAAAGAGCTCTCTATTTTGAGGCTGGCCCTGAAGGAGCTGACAGCTGGGGCAACAAGCTCTTCCTAGAAGGAGGAACTGGATGGCATGTCTGTCAGGCACCTTTGACCTAACTTGCTTCTAGAATTCTTGCAGGCAGTGCCACCCCCTCCAAAGGCCTTTCTTTGGACAAAAGACCTCCAGGTGCTAACATGTGGAGTGATAGAATTGGATCCTTGCCAAGCACACCCAGTGAGGACCATCAGACCCCAAAATCCCCTCACCCACATACAGCCCACTTCTTTGCCCCTAACTCTCAACATGACAGACAACAGTCACCATCATGGGAGGGACCAGAACAGACAATTTAGGTAAATTATTCACATGCACACACCCCACTATGGTTGCATTATCAGAAATAAAAGAGCAATAGGGAGGGCTGGGGGGTGGGCTGGGATAGGGGTAAAAGGCAGAAAACTGTCCTTGAACAATAATTAAAATAAAAATTAAAAATGCAAAAGGATTCAAAAAAAGAAAGAAAAGCAAGTTTTGTATTCATGAATTGAGGATAATCATCAGAGACCAAAAATAATCTAAATTATTGTTTCTACAAGTTCAGTAGGTGAGTCAAACATAAAGTTAAGGAAATTCCAGGGTAAGATGGGCAAAGAAGTGGAAAAATATAAAAGAAAATATAAGAAATGAGAGGATCAGTCTAGGAGATACAATATATAATTAACTAAACATATAGAAAGAACAGAAAAAATTAAACGAACAGCTTAACTAACAAAAATATTAGGTAAAGGACTTCCGCCAAGATGGAGGCATAGGTGGATATGCCGTGCCTTCTCACACAACCAAGTTTAGAGACAACTAAATATTAGCAACAGAAAACACAGCCAGAACACAGAAAATTGAACTTTTCGGAAGTCTGTTAACAACAAATTCTTCAGCCTGACTGGTAAGGGGCAAAACCAGCAGCTGGTGGAGCGGGGTTGTACAGGAAAACTCGGTCGAACTGTCCAGGCCCAGAGTTGGACCTAGTGAGCTACCGAGCAAGCGACCAAGTGAGCGACCGCGGGGGAAACAGCGAGGGAGCAGGGCTGCGGGTTGACTGTGGTCGCGCATTTGTGCGCGGATAGACAAGCTAGGGAGTGGGCAATTGGACCGGAACCCAGCGGGTCCCCACAGCAAGCGGCAGGGAGGGCGCCGCCATTTCCCTGCTGTGACCCCACCTCATACAGCGTCATAACCCAGCGACTCTGAGTGGTCTGGCCCTGGTGAACCACCAAGGGTGCTGCTTCTCACCCAGCTGTGACAAACAGCAGAGGGGGTCGCCTTTTCCCGCTCTGACCATGCCCCCACATACAGCGTCACAACCCAGCGACCTGGGAGCCCAAGGCGCTGCTCCTCACACTTAAAGGGCGCAAACAGACAAAAAATGGCTCAAGAAGATCTCAAAGCCCCAGAGCCTATAAATCTAAGCAATGAAGAAATAGCCAAACTCTCAGACGCACAGTTTAAAACACTGGTGATCAGGATCCTCACAAAATTGGTTGATTATAGCCACAAATTAGACAAATATATGAAGGCAAAACTAATTGAAATGAATGGAATTGCACAGGACACCAATAGCAATGAAAAGGAAACTGGGACTCAAATCAATGGAGTGGACCAGAAGAAAGCAAATAATGGCCAAACAGAAAAGAGTCAAGAAGCAAGAATTCAAAGAAATGAGGAGAGACTTAGGAACCTCCAGGACATCTTTAAACGCTCCAACATCCGAATTATAGGGGTACCAGAAGGGGGAAAGGAACAGCCACCAGTGGAAAACTTATTTGAACAAATAATAAAGGAGAATTTCCCCAATCTGGCAAAGGAAATAGACTTCCAGGAAATCCAGGAAGCTCAGAGAGTCCCAAAGAAGTTGGACCCAAGGAGGAACACACCAAGGCACATTATAATTATATTAGCCAAAATTAAAATGAAGGAGAGAATCCTAGAAGCAGCAAGAGCTAGGGGGACAGTCATCTACAAAGGAGTCCCCATCAGACTGTCAGCAGATTTCTCAAAAGAGACCTTACAGGCAAGAAGGGGCTGGAAAGAGGTATTCCAAGTCATGAAATCCAAAGACCTACAACCAAGATTGCTCTATCCAGCAAAAGTTTCATTTAGAATGGAAGGACAGATAAAGTGCTTCTCAGATAAGATCAAATTCAAGGATTTCATCATCACCAAGCCCTTATTATATGAAATGTTAAAGGGACTTATCTAAGAAAAAGAAGTTAAAGAAGCATGAACAGTGAAAGGACAGCAAACTCACAGTTATTAACAACCACACCTAAAATGAAAGCAAATTAAGAGGACAGCTAGATCAGGAGTGGAAACATAGAAATGAAGATCTCAAGGAGGGTTAGCAACAGGGGAGTGGGAGGAGGAGAAGGGGGGAGAAGGTACAGAAAATAAGTAGCATAGACAGTAGATAGAAAATAGATGGGGGGGCAAGAATAGCATGGGAAATATAGAATCTAAAGAACTTGAGACACATGGTCATAAACTAAAGGGGGGGTAATAGTGGGGACAGGGGGTAGGGTGGAGGGGAATAAAGGGGGGAATAGAACAACTGTAACAGCATAATCAATAAAAAAAATTTAAAAAATTAGGTAGATGCTGGACCTTCTAGAAGGATAATAGATTAAAAAAAAAACAGGCTTCTCACTCTTCAGAAATTAACACATGGAAATTTCCCACATCCTGGATATGAGTTTCAATATTGGAAAAGTTCCCTTGGCTGGTGTAGCTCAGTGGATTGAGCACAGGCCTGCGAACTAAGGGATTGCAGTTCGATTCCTAGTCAGGGTACATGCCTGGATTGCAGGCCAGTTCCCGGTGGGGGACACACGAGAGGCAACCATACACTGATATTTCTCTCCTTCTCTTCTTCCCTTCCCCTCTAAATATAAATGAACAAAAATCTTTTTATAAAAATTGGAAAAGTTTACTGAACACCTTTGGAAATAAGTTTAAAGGATTCAGAGCAAAGCACATTATTATGAAATTTCAAATGTCCTAACAAATTTAGTTTTGAACTGTGTTTCAAAGTTAACCTGTTAAAGTGATGTTATTTATTTATAATATATATTCACAGAAGGCTATGTCTTGAGCTATGCTTCCAATTTTGTAATTTAGCAGTGGCTAAATCACAGTGAATCACAGTGAAATGAAGTTGGAGTGAGACACCAGAGTTGGTGAATAAAGTCAGCCTTTGTTGAAAAATAAAATTCAGTTGACAACTTGAAGTGAACACAGTTGTCTATACAAAGTAGTCTGAAAACTTGCACTATCTCATGATAAATGTGCTATAGTCCTAGGGTTATAAGAACAGTGTTCAAAACTGTTAACACAGCACTACCAGTATAATGCAAAAGCCTGCACTTCTTATCAGGAAGACTGAGCCAGAGCTTGGCTTTCTGATGGTGAGATAGAGTATGCATGCAGGTTTAACAGGTTTGTCACTGAACATTTCCTTACAGATCTAAAAAAATATTTAATGTCTGATGCTGGATTGTTCTTTTTAAAGCACCTGTTTTAATGTATTCTCATTCTCTCAGGGTTTTCCTTAAATGCTTTCACTTCAGGCAAATGTTCTAGTCAAGGCTGAATTAAAGAATATAGGGCTACTTCCACCCAAAACACCAGAGAGACTGATAACTCTAAACTTTCAGAGAGGAAAAAGTACAGACCCTCTGTAGTCACAGACAGACACTGTCTGCCCAACTGCCCTTGCCCCTTTCAGGCTTCTTTGAACTCCAGATAGGAGGCCTGCACTATGGCCTCTCCCAGGGGTGGAAATCATGGCCAGGCCAGGGATGGTCTTCTAGGGCCTCTGGACTGGGCATGCTATGGCACTGTTCTGACCAAGGAAATGCAGGAAGACGTCTGCTGGGGATGGTTTAATTTTATTACTACTCTACGTGGGCTGTGATGTCTGGGGCTGGTACAGCCATCTTACCCCAATGAAGAGCATGATTGCTAACACACAGGTTGAAGAGAGAGCTGAGAGAAGTCTGGGACATTGATGAGTGCAGGAGGTGCCAATCCAACCTTGAGGTACTTCCAGTCCTATTAAGGGAATAATCAATGTGCTCATGCTATTTTTAGATAGATATTACATTCTTTTTTTAAATATATTTATTGATTGTGCTATTACAATTGTCCCATTTTTTTTCTCCTCTTTATTATCCTCCACCCTGAACCCCTCCTCCCACCAGCATTCCCCCCTCCCCCAACTGCCCCTTAGTTCATGTCCATGGGTCTTTGGCTTCTCTGTTTCCTATACTATTCTTAACCCCATCCCCATCTATTTTGTACCTACCATGTATGCTTCTTATTCACTGTACCTTTTCCCCCTTCCTCTCCCATCCCCCTCCCCACTGATAACCTTCCATGTGATCTTCATTTCTGTGATTCTGTTCCTCTTTTAGTTGTTTGCTTAATTTGTTTTTGTTTTTAAGTTCAGTTATGAATAGTTGTGAGTTTGTTGCCATTTTACTGTTCATAGTTTTGATCAACTTCTTTGTCTTAGATAAGTCCCTTTAACATTTCATATAGTAAGAGCTTGGTGATGATGAACTCCTTTAACTTGACCTTATCTGAAAAGCACTTTATCTGCCATTCCATTCTAAAGGATAGCTTTGCTGGATAGAATCATCTTGAATGTAAGTCAATGCCTTCAATTACTTGGAATACTTTGTTCCATTCCCTTCTTTTCTGTAAGGTTTCTTTTCAGAAATCAGCTGATAGTCTCATGGGAACTTCTTTGTAGATAACTGTCTCCTTTTCCCTTGTTGCTTTCAAGATTTTCTCCTTATCTTAATCTTGGGTAATGCAATTATGATATGCCTTATTGTGTGCTTCTTTGGATCCAACTTCTTGAGAACTCTTGAGGTTCCTGGACTTCCTGGAAGTCTATTTCCTTTGCCAGATTGGGGAAGTTCCCTTTCATTATTTTTTTTCAACTAAGTTTTCCATTTCTTGCTCTTCTTCTCCTTCTGGCACTCCTATAATTCAGATGTTGGAATGTTTAAAGTTGTCCCAGAGGTTTCTAAGCCTCTCCTCATTTTTTTTTTTTTTTTGAATTCTTGTTTCTTCTTTCTATTCTGGTTGAATGTTTACTTCTTTCTTCTGCTCCAAATTCATTCATTTGAGTCTCAGTTTCTTTCCCATCACTGTTGGTTCCCTGTATATTTTGCTTTATTTCACTTTGCATGGCCTTTATTTCTTCCTCTATTTTTCGACCATAGTCAATCAATTCTGTGAGCATCCTGATTACCAGTGTTTGGAACTCTCCATGTGATAGGTTAATTATTTCTTCATTGCTTAGTTCTATTTTTGGAGCTTTGATTTGTTCTTTCATTTAGGCTGTATTTTTCTTTGTCTCTGTGTGTCTGTTATGTATTAAGGGGTGGAGTCTTAGGTATTCACCAGGGTGGGGCAATCCACTTAGCTGTGCTGTGGCACTGTACGTGGGGGAGAGGTCAGAAAGGGAACAATGCTGCTTGCTCAGCTCTCGGCTGGCATTTAGTCACTTCCCCTGCCACCCACAAGCAAATTGGGCCCTTCTGGTGCTGATTGACAGGTATGTGGGCTTATGTACATTCTAAAACCCTGTGGGTCTCTCCAACAAACTGTCCTGTGAGGCTGGGAGTTTATCCTAGTGCCTCAATTTCTACATGTTTGTACAGCCAGAGGTTTTGAGGCTCTATTTTTATGCACTGGAATCCTGTGTTGAAGTCTGTCTTGCTCCCCAGTTGTTCCTCCTGGTTTATCTACAGGTGAATGTGGGACCACCTAGTCTATCAGCTGCCTCCTTGCCCACTCAGTCCTCTAGCCACTGCCTTGCTATGAGTTCTCTTCACCCTGGCTTTAACTCCTTGGTTGTTGGACTTCCATACAGTTCAATTCTCTGGCAGTTCTGGTTGGTTTTTGTTTTTAAATTTGTTGTCATCCATCTCTTTGTTGTGTGAGGAAGCGAAGTGTGGATACACCTATGCCTCCACATTGGCCAGTGACATTATGTTCTGGGGAGGATCAGAACATGATACCACAAAATATGCCACTCTAACATAAGGATTATTTTGAACAGGAAGCAACAGAGAAGCAGAAGACAAATAGAAAAGTTCTTGACTATCTATCTAAAAATGGGGCATAAATTTCTCTTTGTGAAGGTGTCTCCCTCTCCTGTACCATGAAGGGAAGAACACTGTTTACCATTGGAACTGGAGGTAGAATTGAGATAAGTCTGCAACCAAACTTTACTAAATTACCCTTCCTTTCTGTTCCTTTCATATGTTCCTATACATATACCTTCCCATAGTTCCTGCCTCTAGAAGCCCAAACCCCTTACCTTTGTCTACTTGTGTTTCTCCAATTTATCACCCCTTGCTAAACTGATATATAAGTTTCACTTATATAAGTGAAACTGCCTCTAAGTTTCACTGCCTCTTTGGCTCTTTACTTCTCTACTATGAGGGGCTCCATGTGCAACATAAAAAGTAAATTTTACACATCAAATAAAATTTGTATATGACTTTTCTCTTGTTAATGTGTCTTGTGTCAGTTTAATTCACAAATTACAGTTGTAGAACATAAGAGGAGGCAGAGGAAAAATTTTTTTCTCTCCTATATTTCCCCGCTACCTAATGTATCTTAGGTAATACACATACGAATAATCAGCAATAATAGCAGCATGGGACTTTTCAGCAGCAATATGGGAAGTTACAAGATAGAGGAAGAATATCTTTGGAGCTCAGAAGACTATCAATCATCCATATCCGCAAGAACCCCATATTCTTGGTCCAAGAGGGCACTTTTCTTATGGGAAATTTTATGTCCTGCTTTAAGGTGGAAAGGAGAGAAGAGTGCCTTCACCTCCCAAGGGTGTCCAACCTTTGGGCATCTCTGGGCCACACTGGAAAAGAAGAGTTGTCTTAGGCCACACATTAAAAGCACAAACACTAAGAAAACTGATGAGCAAAAAAGAATTTTTTAAGTAAATTTATGATTTTGTGTTGGGCTGCACTCATAGTCATCCTGGGCCTCAGGCAGCCTATGGGCCGAGGGTTGGACACCCCTATGCCAAAGTGGCCTATCTGGGGGTGGCATGTTCTGGTCCCTTCAGTGAGTAGGTCTTCACACTCTTTCCTCCACCCTCATCCCGCCAGCCTTTTCCCAGGATAGGGTCATCAACTGTCATTAAACAAGTAAACAGCCTGGAGCTATTAACCAAGATTATTATTATTATTCCATGCAAATAATCAATCTGGGGACTTAGATGAGCTCTGCTGCAAGACGAGAATTTGTGAGGCTCTGGCATTTGGGGCCTTCCTGTGTCAACCTCTCTGCTGCCCCTCCAGTGGATTTTACCGAAACCACTGGGGAAGGCTGCTAATAGCCCCACTTCAGTCATTTCATCTCAACTGGAATTCAGGCTGAACAGCTTTATTCTAACTGTTTATTGAATGACAGTGTTTTTAAGGTTAATTTCTGTAGAAAGAGTTTTCTGAATTAAATCCTAAGCGTTAAAACTCTATTCAAATTTTTAACAGAGCACAGTGAACAAATGCTGTTTTAATGTTGTGCTAATAATACTCCTACACAATTATACTTAGGTAAGGAAACTCTGATTGTTTAATTTAAGCCATTCCTTGCCCCACAATGCTCCAAGACTTTGAGGGAGTTTGTTTAAGCAACCCTGTTTTCAAAGTCAAAACATGAGTAAATTAAAATTCTTTACTGTATTGGGGAAATTTTAACAGATCACATCTTTCTGGTGGTGCTATTTTCAAAAGGAGAACTATGAACAAAATGGTGTGTTTTACAAGCTAACAAAATAATCTCCCTAACACCATTCTAATGTATAAATAAATGAGTATGCGTGCCCAAGGGAAACAACCATGCATTTCAATATGTATGGATGATGGGGGAGGGGCATCCTGTTTCTTCTACAAAGTGAAATCACTAAGTCTTTGTGAGTGGGGGTTAGGGATTACACTACAAAAATATTTCAAATAAAATTTTATTATACTAGAAGAAATACTATTCATTGCATAAAAACTTTAAAAGTTCAGGGAAGTATAAAGTACCAAAAGCACCCTTAATCCTACCACACAGAGAGAGGTAATCAATAAATTATTAAGATTTGAAATTAGTATACTAATTAGCGACAGAGTTAGTTCAAGGAGTAGAGAAGCAATCTTTAAAGAAAGAGGAATGTTCGAATACATACAGTCCACTTAACACTTTAAAACAAAATAATATACATATAAAATAACCCAGTGAGTAGGTGTTATCTACGTTCTAGAAATCAGGAATTCTTTCTGGATGAGTTTCTGGCAACTTTATTGTCCTGTTTGCAATTACACTGCACCTGGATGGTGAGAACATGACAGTGATGAGCATTTAACCAGTCCCTATAATTTGTCAAGCACTTATCTGATTCACTCAAAAAACAGACAAAACCTCCCATAAATACCAAACTTTTTATGACTGATGAATTTAATCATCAATCAATATAAATTATTAGGATATTATTGTAAGATATTAGAAAAACTTCAGTGACTTCTCCATGGAACACCCATTGGAATGGTGACTAAAAAAAGGCTGCTCTGGCTTTAGAACAGTTTCATATCAGTTGCATGCACAAGAGGGAGATGGAGCTCAGAATTCAAACACAAAGGATGACAAATGGAGCAGTGAGATACATAATAGCAATGGAGCCAAACCTTAGAATAAAATAAATATCTGTGATTACAAAACAATACAAATAAACTTGAATCAGTAAATAAATGAGGAAATAAGAACAGCTCTTTTTTTACAGATGAACTCCAGTTAAGGGAGGTAGAAGAAAGGAGGGAATAGAAAGTCACCATTTAGCAGATACCAAAGAAATAATTGCTGTAGGCAAGATCCACCAGTGGTTGGGAAAATTAGTGGGGAAAGTTTGAGTAGAAACAAGATGTTTGCATTGTCTCAAAATGTGCCTCTCTAATAAAGACCCTACATAGCGGAGACCCTGGGAGACAGCCTTGCCCAAGGGAACAAGGTAACCTCAACCAAAGGGTGCCCTGCACTGAGAAACAGACAACAACAACACTGGTGTGGTATTCTTGCTAAATGTGCAATCTCAGTCTAATTATGAGAAAACACCAGACAAACCCACATCAAGAGACAGTCTCTAGAAATAACTGAACAGTGATCTTCAAAAGTGTGTCAAGGCCACCTTGGATAAAGAAAACTAAGAAACTGTCCAAGAATGGAGGAGACTAAATGCAAGGAGGGATCCTGGAACAGAAAGAAGGCATTAGTGGGAAGACTGAGGCCTGTAGTTTGTTGGATCACTTTCCTGTGTTGGATCACGTGGTTTGGAAGATATTAATTTTAGACGAACCTGGGTGAGGATATACAAGAATTCTCCATACCATTGTACAACTTTGCTGGAAGTCTAAAATTGTTTCAAAATAAAAAATATAAAGTAAAGAAACAATGGCAACAGGATGGTTTCCTCCCACTTAGCACCAAATAACAAGTCCCATGGGCAGCTGCTTCTCAGTCACTGGCATGGGTTTGGAATCTGATCTGGCTGCTTCTCTCTAGGGCAACTGGAGTACTGTCAGGGGAATGGTGGTCAGGATTCAGTCTTTACAAACTGGGAAGATGCCAGTTTTAGTAATAAGAGAACTGGCTCTTGCTCCCCAGGATTGGCCGATGACTTAAGCAGAAAGCTGAATTAAGGAATCTTCAAAGATATGTATGCAAGTTGACTTAAATGTGTTCATAATTAAAATGTATAGCATGAACAATATTCTCAAGCTCATGTTGAGGTTGTGGGGAATGACTAACACCCGTCTTTTCTTCTGAGTTCTGAACCAGCTAACAAATAAGAGAGAAAGTCAGAGACCAAAATGTCAGTTTCATTCATGTTAAAGCTGATTGGAGGAAAGGGTTTTTCCTTAATAACCTCCCCAGCCCCATACAGCCAGGTCCTGAGAAGGCTGAAGACCCAATAACTACATCTGAAGAGCCCGTTACCTCCCAAAATTGTGGATGAGATGGGCATCCCAGGCTTTCCCCAAATGCCCATCAGAGAAGTTCCCCTCCTCCCTTGTACCCTCTGAATGAGACGGGAGAGACTCCTTGTTCCAGGGCTACATTCAGAATGCTGGGAAAAGCAGGAAATTGTTATCCTATAGCTTATACCAAAAATTTTAGGGAAAGTCCATGAATTGAGGTTGCCAGAGATTACTGAGGAGGAGGAAAATGAAGAGTTAGTGTTGGATGGAGATGGAATTTCAGTTTTGCAAGATGAAAGTACTCCGTGAAGGAATGATGTTAATGATAACATACTAATGTGAATGTACTTAATAGCACATAACTGTATGCTTAAAATGGTTAAGGTGGTAAATTTCATATTATACATTTCTTACACAATTTTTGAAGTGTTTTTTAAAAGGTACCATGACCACAAACTCATTGTGATTTTACCACATCATTATTATTTGAAAATTAAACAGAATGCCCCAACTTATATAGACTTATTTCTGCTCTGGAGAAAAGCAGAAATGTTCTTTTAGTTATTCTCTCTTCAGAACAATGGTGCAGAGACAATTAGAAAATGTTCTTAGCCCTGACTAGTGTAGCTCAGTTATGGTGTCATCCCACAAAATGAGAGGTCTGCCGGTTGCATTCCCTGTCAGGGCTCATGTCTAAGTTGCAGGTTTGGTCCCCAGTTGGGGTGCATATAAGAAGCAACTGATTGCTGTTTCTCTCCTCCCTTTCTCTTTCCCTTTCCCCCTCCCCAAAAATAAATAAACAAAATCTTCAAAATGTTTTTATAACCTTCCTGCCTGGTTCAGGACTGAGGGAGTAGAGGACACTGAGGCTCCAGCAATGAACAGGGAAGAAGCTAATCCAGTGCTCATAGCAGTGGTGAAGCTGGTGGAGACAGGTGATTGTGGGAGATGGCTCACGAGTGTTCTGTTCTGCATCAAGGGAGCAGGAATGCCCTGGGCCTTGACAGGGTCAGGGTGAGGTGCCACAGGCGCCATGTGCCTCCCCAAAGACCCCATCTTGACTTCTTTCCTTGTGAAGCGGCTCTGAGTCAATTCCAGATGGAAACTGAACCCCTGACCTCTCAGCACACAGATATCCACGACACCCACTACGCCATCTGGGGCTCATAAACCACATTCTCTATCTTTCTTGGCTCTGGGGCTATTCAAAAGCTGGAGGGCAATATTTGGGTCTGTTCTAGTTTATTTGTGGGCCTTAATTCAGAACACATTTTCACAAAGAGGCAGAAGAAAGCACAAGAGCACTAAAGTTCAATTTACATTCTCAGTCAGTGAAACAAAATGGAAATAAAAAACAGTTGTGCAAGAGTCATTTATAACTAAGCTATGGCTCCAAGAGCGCCTTTCCTATAATGTCATGGAATAAAAGGCATTTTCAAGCCCCCAGCAAAAAAGCTAGCAACCAGAAAAGGAGAGGTGAAGGCTTTCTATTAAAAAAAATTAAAGCGCTGATGACATTGTGCACTCTCTCTCCCCTGACTGGGCAGACCTAAAGTGATTTCAATATTTCCTGATGTAAAGTCTTTTCCTTCCACTCCTGGTTTGTTTCCAGTGACTGTGCAAACAGTCATCAGGAAGCACTACTGTCCCAGGCAAGCCTGCCATGCAAATGCAGGTTACCTTCACAGTCTGGTGGGACTCCTCAAAGACCAGTTCCGCTGCCAACACAGCCCCTTGGTTTCTAGGTACAAATTTGCCATAGTAAGTCATGTCTGGCTGGTTCTGCAAAAAAAAACACCCCAAGTGTTAGCAGATGATGGCAGCTCCACCCTGCGCGCCCCCCCACTTCACGTCAGCTCCAAAGCTAAGAACCAGTGTGCCAAGCACATGAGAATTGGACTCCATGTCTTGCACTGCTGAAAAATGGAAATTCTTTGAAGAACAAATACAGATCCTCCTCACAAGAGCAGTCACATAGAGCTGCTCCCAGCTCCTCGGGTGCCAAGCTGTCCTCATTACCAAGCCTTATTTGGGCCAAATTTTCTCTAGAACATGTCCGAGTCCCAAGCTAGTTTTTCTTGTAGCTTTTCTTGTTCAGTATTTCTTGTACTGGGTGTTTCCCGCATCATATTGCAACTATTCACTTACAGGGCTGTTCCTACTGTTACAGTGTAAACTTTCTAAGGACAGGGAACACCTCTCATTCATCTTCTCCTGCTTTCAGCCCAATGCTTTGTATATAGTTGGTGGCTTCTTAAATGTTTATGGGAAAAAATAATGCTCTGTCCATGCACTCAATAATTATTTAAATTAAACTTTTTTCAACTTCTTGTTTTTCTTTACTTTGAATATGGAGAAATCTATTTAGAAGACACATTTAGATATTATAGAAATGTTTGTGCCCTGGCTGGCGTAGCTCAGTGGATTGAGTGCGGGCCTGCGAACCAAAGGATTGCAGTTCGATTCCCAGTCAGGGCACGTGCCTGGGTTGCAGGCCAGTTCCCAGTGGGGGACTTACGAGAGGCAACCACACATTGATATTTCTCTCCTTATCTCCTTCCCTTCCCCTCTATAAGATAAAGAAATAAAATCTTTTTTAAAAAAGAGAGAAATGTTTGTTAGTGCCTCCAGAACCCAACTCATAACCTGTATGAGAGGTTAGAATAGCTAAATCCTGTTTCCCAGACTTTCTCGTATGGGACTGGTTGTGGCCAAAGCTATGTCAGTGAAAGTCCCCTGGGAGGCTTCTCAGACCAGTACCACCCTGTTCCCCCTCCTGTTCTACAGAAGGCTGCTGCAGCCATCTGCAGACTGGAGGCAGCAAAGCGACTCTTACTCATCACACCAAGGGCAGAGGAGCAAGAGACAGAAAGACCCCAGATTTGGGAGGGCAGCTTGGAGTTATTGAGCCTGCATGAGCACCTGCTCTCTCCAAACTTCTTGCTCTGTAAGAAAAATTGCCCTTCTTTATTCAAGCAATTTTTACCCCAAAGGTGATCTAATGTCTTTGAACATTTTCAGTTCAACAAGAAATATTGGAGCAATTGCTCTGAGCACAGCACGGTGCTAGTATGACTTAGATAAAGCATTAAAGATGTTCTTTTTTTTCTGTGATGATCTCCTGACATAAGGCAATGTAAGTCTTTTTGCTGAACCATTGTGATACAGGAAATGGCTTTTAATACACTGCCCCTAAACACTCCATCCTACACTTTCAAACAATACGGATTTTCTTCTCTATAACCATGACACAATCTTCAGATTTAATATTTCTCAGATATAGTCTAATGCCCAATCTATATTCAGATGTCCCCAGTTGTCTACCCTAAATGTCTCCTACAGTTGCTATTTCAGAACCATAGTCCAAACACTGCCTTATGTTTTTGTGTAAACTAGTTCTCCCTGCCACAATGCCTCCCCCCACCCCCATTTTTCATGACTTATGGCTTGTGGAAGAGCACAAGCCAGTTGTCATGAACTGTCTCACTGGTATCATTTTATTGTTTCTCTCTCCCAGTATTTCCTGTAACTGGAGTTATCGCTAAAGGTTTAATGAGATTTGAGTTAAATGTTTTTGGTGATAACATGGTAGGAGATCCATATATTAGTTTTCATGGTTTCTTTTCATGACATGCAGCTGGGTGCCACCTCCCACACTCAGGCAAGCCACTTGGACATTGCTCTTTGGCCTCCTCTTCCTGCCTAGAGTGCACACTGTCCCTGTACCTGATCTCCCATGTGTCCTCGAGGTCCCACACTTCCATATCTTTGTGTGTGCTGTGCTATATACAGAATTCATCTTTTTCCTGTGGGCATGGTATGTCTGTAACTCCCGCGTGTGGGCAGGACCTGAGATTTGCTTCTAACCAGCAGAATAAACTGCAGGTGAAGGGATGTCACTCCCCTGACTACATATGATAATAATTTCATCTAGTTAGCAGATTCTGACTCTTGCTGACTTTGATGAAGCAAACTTTCATGTTGGAGAAGTTCACATGGCAAGGAAATAAGTGTGGCCCCCACAAACAGCCAGTAAGAAATGAGGCCTTCAGTCCAATGACTGTCAAGGGCCCGATGCCTGCCAAGAACCATGCTCATGTGCCTAGAAGTGGCTCCTTCCCCATTTGAGACTTTATATGGCTAATTGCTTGATTGTACACTTAAGAGACCCTGAGCAAGACAGATCACTTAACTAAGCTGTACCAACCTATAGAAACTATGAGGTAATAAATGTGTGTTGTTTTAAACTAATAAATTTGGGGTGATTTGTCACATAACAATAGATAATGAATACATCCCACATACATCCCATCAATGTTATATTTCAAGCCTAATCAGTCTTAAGGACCAACCTAAACACCTTAGTATTCTTAGGACTCTAATGCTATGAGTCCCTACTGATCGCTTATGGTCAGAAACACACAATTCATTATCTCACACTCCACCAAAACTATTAATATTATGTCTCTAACTGGACCACATGCTCTTTGCAGGATGGAGCAACATTGAAAGGTTGTCTTTCCTGCATTCTGAAGCATCATGTTGTAAGATAGGTGTTGCTCACTGAACACTTGTTGTTAACAGCAGTAGCAGTTATTTTATTGAACAACCTGTAACAGTATACACTCACTATAATCCTGCCTTACCAAATGTCGAGAGTTGTATCAATAGCTATAATCAAATATTCCCATAGTAAGGAGAGATATTTGGCTCTACAAAAGTAAACATTGCTATTTGTAATTTCCTTTTTTTAATTAAAACAATACAAATGGAGTGGCAATGATATTTCCCTGATGTCCTCTAAAAAAGACAATAAAAATATAAACAAGATTATTTTCTTATTTTTTCCTGAGAAAATTCTAATAATATGTTTAGTCTTTGACCAATTGACCCTTACCAAATTCACATTTTCTCCTTAAGCTTGGTGTGCTGAGCATAGGAAAGACTCGGGAAATCCATGTGTTGATAAAGGCACTTGACAGTATCAACTTCAAAGTAATTTGCGAAGGAAACACACAAGAAGGCTCTCAGCCACTTTCTGTCATTAAAACACTTGGAACATGCATGGAAGAGAAGAGCAATCAATTGCTTGGAGGGAAGTAGAGACAGTGAAAAGAGCACTACGTGCTTCAGTCTATTGTCACCCAAGCATCGACACTTTTACCTGTGTTCTCCACACTGCAAGAAAGCCAGGAACCATATTCCCAGAATCCCCTTCTCTGAGTGGTTCTAGGACTACTAGTGTCTGCCTAGGAAAAATACCTGCAAGAGACTGAGAAGACAGATTATTCAGAGATAGCAGTTATAACAAAAGATGTGGCAAGGTACTGAATTCAGAATACTGTCCCACATTGCTCTACAGAGCTACCCACAGCACTTCAGCAGAGTGAAAGTTGGTGGGAGCTTCCAAAAAGTTATGAGAAAAGCAGCAACTTCCTGGGAATCTTCTGAGAAACTCTGAGTTTGAGGAGTCGAGCAAAATTTTTCAAGGAATATTTCATTTATCTTTATTTCCCCACTCTTTTCAACTATATTTCAATAGTTATGGGAGTCCCTTAGTGGTTGCTCCTACTTGTATGTTATCTAGGTGTATGTTTTTAAAATTTCTCCACATGGTATTAGGTGGGTTCTCTAAATGTCAAAACTTGAGTTTTTGTTCATCTTTAGGAATTCTTATATCAGTTATTTCTTTTATTGTTTCTTTTCTGCCTATTGACTTTATTCTCTGCTTCAAAGAATCTAATAGATTTGTTTGACTTCTTTGTATATTTTGGTCTCTTAAGTTTTCACTCATTTTAATTTCCCAGATTTTACCTTACAGACCACAGATACTTCCATTTTCACTTATGTTAAATCATTAATTGGAAACTGCAAATGAAATCTTATTTGAATAATCATACATATATACAGTTTTACATATTACATATATAACTTAAAAAATTTCTTGCAACTTTTGCTCTGATTGCTCCATTTTTACAATACCTCATTCTTACTTTATTGGTGCATGTGAATCTATCTAAGGTTCTTAACTGCAATTATATTGGCCAGTGTTATTTCAGGGGGGAAAAAACACTGTTTTCCAGACATTAAACATTTCTATTTTATTTTTTTCACTGACTAATTATCTATAACTATGCTTTGAATTTACTGCAGTTTAGGGATTATAGTATGCATTTAAAATTTATTACAATTTACTTACAAGTAATATTATACTACTTCACAGATAGTATGAGAATCTTATAATATTATACCTTTATTTTTCTTTGCTTCTTTATTCTATTGTTATATTTACTCTTTATTCTATTGTTGTCCTTTTACATATGTTATAAATCCCCAAAACTGTTCCAGATCACATGGTCTTATAGCCTAGATTGTCTGAACCACTCTCTTAAACTACTTCCTAAACACCTCAGTTAAACAAAACAGGAGAACAAAAACCCTCTGCTCAAATTTAGACTTTGGTGAGTCTCAGCTCAAAATGGCCATTCTGATTTAACATGACCAGTGTGGGTCCTGGTGGGTCCTGGCTAAAATGAAGCACATTCAGGAAATTCACATGTGTGTTAGTATAGATGCTTCATGGGTTCAACAGTGTGTTCATTTAGGCCCAAAAAAGTTCTAAAATAGCTGCTGGGATAAAAATGGATATATTTATAGTTTACTATAAACTATTTCTCATGTGGAAAGTAAAATGCATAATACAGCACACAGCTTTGAATTCCATAATGAACAATAATTACTTACACATATGGTCCTTACAGTATGAGTTCTGTATACATACATACATATTCATTTATTTGACCTTACTTAATTGTGGAGTAGTCCATTTACAACAGGGCAGTAAAATTACTATGTATGGCAATTCAGAAAATGTTTAATTTGAGAGTGTAATTAATTTTGAGGATGGTATGCATCCTGTTATATTTCTTTGCTGCACTGGTTATATCAAGATTTACAAAAAGAGTTTAGTTTCCATCTCAGGTGAATACTAATTTCTTTCTCTCCTTTATAAGAAAAACATTTTTTGTTTTATTTTTTCAATAAATTTTCAATCTTATTACTTGTACTAGTCTTGGTGAATTCTAGTTATTACTGTTCATATCATTTTATGATATGGCATCTGATTCTCAAATAAATACTGACAGGATCAGGTCTGGAATTTGGGACATTATACATTGTTTGTGTCATCTGTACCCCCAAAAGATTAATAAAATATACATTCTTGTATACCAGAATAGAAGGATTTCCCATGTACTCCAGCTGTCTCTGAGCATATCTGGGGAATATCAGAGCCCTGGTTCAGGAGGAGAAGACCACTTGAGGTAGCAGTCCCTGGCTAGAGGCACAGGCTCCAAAGGAAAGTGGTGGCATATCACTTCAAAAGGCTGGATGGGACCTGGGAACAGACCAATCCAGCCATCCCACCAGTGAGGAAAAAAAAAAACCAATATTTGGACAAGCTCATATGGGGAGTTGAATAAACATTCAATAATAAGTAAAATGTATAGTATTATAGATAATGATACATGCTAAGGAAAAAATAGAGCAGGTCAGGGAGATAGGAATGGTCAGTTTTGGGAAGAAGGTAGTCAGGGAAGGTAGCAGTGAGAAGGTGACATTTGAGTAGAATCTGAAGGAGGTGAAGAGGAATGCCGTACAGCTTTGTAAAGAAGAGCATTGTAGGCAGCAAGGGCACTGGGCCCAGCCTGTTGAGAAAGACTAAGGAAGCCAGTGAGGAAGAAGTGAGGGAGGGAAGAGCAGGGACAGGCATAGGAGTGGAGTGTACATGGAGAGCAGAGGGCCAGATCACACAGAATCTGTGGACCACTGGAGAGATGTTTGCTTTTCCAATAGATGGGGACAATTGCAGCAAATGTTAATGGGAGAGGATAAAAAGATGTGAGTTGGAGTTTAAATGCATCATCCTGGCTGCCATGTTGAGAGTAGACTGAGCAGGTCAAGGATAGAAGGAAAGAGGATCCAGCTGAAGAAGCTCTTTAGGAATGCCAGTCTACATTGGCATTTACAGACAAAAGACTGCATACCACTCCCAAAGGAATGAGACTTCCTAACTCTTAGAAAACAAGGAGATGAGAGGAAACAGAAAAGGAGATGGAAAGAGAATAGACAGTATGACCAGAAGAATACCAGGGGAATGAGATATCCAGAAAATCAAACAAAGTGTTTCAGGAAAATGAGGGTCAAAGTCTACTAGTAAATTAAGAAGATTAAATTTTATAACTGACTCCTGGGATTAGAACCATGGAAATCATGGAAGATCTTGTTAAGATCAGCTTTTGTGAAGAGGTAGAGGTAAAATTTGGGTAACAGTGAGTTCAAGGTAAGTGAAAGTGGTTCAGTAAGGACTTGTGAAAATTTCCTGCTTCATAAAAGCTATGAGAAAACTGGTAAAATTATCAGAATTAATTTTCTGAGAATCTTGGAAATTAGCCAAAGTCTTGTAGCAATCCAGGGAGCATTTATGCAAGGAAAGCAGTCAAGTCTCAGTAAGAACAGAAAGCTTTGTGGAGCTTTAACTTGCCCTGTTCCCATCTCTTTCTCTCCAGCTCTTCAGAAACCTTAAAAACCAGCAACCTGACAGCCACCAGGAAGGGGAGAACGGAAGTGGGAAGTAGAGCCTTGTCTCAGAGAATTGTCCTTATTTGACATGTATGAGGGTTCCCTGGAAGACCTCAGTTAGAGGATGCCTTGACCTGATTCAAAGCTCATTCAGTGAGGAAAAAAGCCTTTGCTTTTTTGAGAGGTTTGTTTAAAACATTTAGAAGTAATTGCCTAATTTCACAACTTCACAAAGTTGGGGCAAATTATAGGCTAACAAAAAACTTTAAAAGGAAAAACTGGAAAGTAAGATATCCATAGGGGCTTTGAGAAACTCCAGTGTATTCCAGGGAATCTAGAAGGCTATGCACATATACATGGCTCTGTGCATGCTCAGGAATGACGTTAGCTCTCACTTCTCACTGTCTTTTAGGCTCTGTGTCAGCAGGAAGGGAAGGCTAAGGCAGAGTTGTCAACTGCCTGGCTGAGTGTTAAAGGCATGCCCTGATAAGAATACAGAGCCCATGTCAAAAACTGGGAGACTCCTCATTTGTTCCAGGTGTTTAAGGAAATCTCTGATCACTAGCTGACCACTAAGCTAATCAGAGACCTAAGTGGCCACACACAGTAAATACACACAGAACTTATTCAGAAAAGTTGTTAAACACACAAATAATAACAAAAACAAGCAACAAGAACAAACCCTGGAAGAAAGGAAAATCTGATTTCCAGGTCTGCCACATTATATTATTATTTAAAATGTCCAGTTTTTAACAAAAATCATTAGAAGGCTTGCAAAGAAATAAGTAAGTATAGCCCATACACCAGGAAAAAAGTCAATAGAAACTGTCCCTGGGAAAGCTTAGACATTGGACTTTCTAAACAAAGACTTCATTTTTTTTCTTATACCCTCCCCTGAGGACATGTTCATTGATTTTAGAAATAGAAGAAGGGAGGGAGAGAAACATCAATTGGCTGCCTCTTGCACATGCCCCAACTAGGGGCTATATCCACAACCCAGGCATGTGCCCTGACTGGTAGTTGAATGAACAGTCTTTTGGTTTACAGGGCAATGCTCCAACTAACTGAGCCACACCAGCCAGTTTAGACAAGGACTTTAAATCAGCTGTTTTAAATAGTCAGAACAACTAAAGGAAATCACATCTAAAGAAATTTTTTAAAGTATGAGGCTGAAATGTTACCAAATGGAAAACAGCAATAAAGAGATATAAAATGCAAAAGAGCAGGTTCAAAGAGTATAACAAGAGATAAATTGATTAAAAGGCTAGCTATACTGATGGGGACAGATCATTGCTGTCCAGGGGCTGAGGGCAGGGGGGAGTGTCTGATTATAAAAGGGCAACGCAAGTGAGTTTGGGGGGTAATGAAAGCATTCTGTATCCTGATTGAGCTGGTGATTACAGAAATCTATGCATATCTTAAAATTTATAGAACTCTACCTCCAAAATAAGTCAATTTTACTGTTTGATGGTATAAGAGTAAAATTAAAAAACATCAAGTGCTGATTATAGAAATAAAAAGATAACAAAATACATGTTTCACAAAAATCTAAAAATAAAATACCAGGCAATACCATACGTGATGAAAATGGAATAGGTGGGAAGAGAATTAAAGTTCCTTGTCTTATTCAGAACAAGCTAGTTAGTAACATCAGATTTAAATTTAAGTGTATATAGTTTTTAGGGATAATCAATAAAAATAGAAATATAATGGATCTTTCAAACAATATAGTAAATATATATGTATATAAATTCAACAGGAGGCAAAAAGGGAAAACCATAGAAATAAAGTGTAATAAATTAAAGCCCAAAATAAGTTGTTAAAAACAAAGTCTCATATATATATAAATTAATTTTATCTATAGTGTTGGAGACAATTGAATCAGATATTAAAAGTATGCTGCATATCCCTGGCCAGGTGCCTCAGTTGGTTGGAGTATTGTTTTATACACCAAAAGGTTGTGGGTTTGATCCCTGATCCCTCAGGGCCCATACCTAGGTTTTGGGTTTGATTCCTGGTCAGATTGCATACAAGGAGGCAGCCAATCAATGTTTCTGTCTCACATCAATATTTCTCTCTCTCTCCCTCTCTCTCTAAAATCAATAAACATATCTTGGGGTGAGGTGGCTTTTTTTTTAAGTGAGAGGAGAAGGAAGGGAGAAAGAGATGGAAAGAAACATTGATGTGAGAGAGAAACATCGATCAGTTGCCTCTTGTGTGCACCCCAACCAGGGGTGGAACTGCAACTCAGGCATGCGCCCTGACAGGAAATCGAATGGTGACCTTTTGCTTTGAGGGGCAATGTCCAACCAACTTAGCCACACAAGTCAGGGCTCAGGTGAGGATTTTTTTTTATATGCTACATAGAAGGCACACATAAAATAGTGGGGGAGGGGACCAAAAGGACAATTCAAGCAAAACAGAAATATTAAAAATAAATAAATAAAAAAGAATATATTCCATATAAGGCATATATTGTATTATAAAACAAAGCTATCATAGCATATTAATATCCTATAAGATATAATTTAAGGTATAGAGCATAAAAATGGTCAAAAGGGATCATTTTATACTGTACCAATTAGGACATCACATGTGGCTTAACAAAACCCAACAGAAATGATTTTAATGAAAGGAGTTTATTTTAACAATGTAAGTAGTTCATTGCCAGGCTAACCAGAGTGATTCAGGGGCTCAGGATGTCAGCAATATTTTGGCTTCCTTTTTTCTCTATGTTCTCTCATTTGGTTGGCTTCCTCATGATCCTAAAATGAATGATTTACCTCCAGCCTCACTCCTCCATTCCAGATAGGAAGAAGAAAAAGAAATGCCAAGAAGCAGTGGTGTATATATCAGAAGTTACAGGCATGGCCTCTCTTAAATAGAAGGGAAATAAGCAGTTATGAATTATCAGCTGAGTATATTGCTACTTCTAATAAAAACCGGGGCATTGTTGCTAGGGTATATGAGGTAGACCTCAGTGTTTACTACTCACAGTGCCAAAACAAATGGTAGTCTAACTAGATAAAATTACCATAGACTTATTACCATAGACCTAACAACATTGCTGAGAAATATAAAAGGCAAAACATGACGTAACTATAGGAACAAACTTGCGAAGTAACAGTCACACTGGGAGTTTTTAAACAATCTTCTCTCAGACAATGATAAATCACGCAGGCAAAAGGTAAGAATAAAGAAGATTTAAATAAGTGCTACTCAAAATTTGGTCTGTGTACCAGTGTGCTACAAAGGTTAGTAACTCATAACAATATAATCAACTATGCCACTAAGCCCACAATTCAGTTTAGCTAATAGATTTTTTAAAAATATTAGATTTTCTTGATGAAAGGAAGATTTGAGTTGGTTTATATTCTAGCACAAACTCCTTTCTTGTCATAGACCTGATAAAATGTTCACAAACCAGCTACTTTTTGAGTATTGCTTATTTAATTCTTCTTTATTCCTATGTAAAGATTTCTTCATTGATCAGATACTTTGACTAATGGTGATTTAAATATCTTTTAAAAAATTTTTTTATTGATTATGCTGTTACAGTTGTTCTATTCCCCCTTTCATTCCCCTCCACCCTACGCCCCCATCCCCACCATTGCCCCCCCTTTAGTTTATGACCATGTGTCTCAAGTCCTTTAGATTCTATATTTCCCATGCTATTCTTGCCCCCCTTCTATTTTCTATCTACTGTCTATGCTACTTATTTTCTGTACCTTCTCCCCCCTTCTCCTCCTCCCACTCTCCTGTTGCTAACCCTCCATGAGATCTTCATTTCTATGTTTCCACTCCTGATCTAGCTGTCCTTTTAGTTTGCTTTCGTTTTAGGTGTGGTTGTTAATAAATATCTTAACAAGCTTGAACCCAAACAGTAGATGATAATTACTTTTTTTCTGAGAGTTACTAAGCACCAAGGATTCAATTAATCCTTTTAAAAACCCAAGGGCCTGCCCTGGCTGGTGTAGCTCAGTGGATTGAGCGTGGGCCTGTGAACTAAGGAATCGCAGTTTGATTCCCAGTCAGGGCACATGCCTGCATTGCACTGCAGGCCAGTTCCCAGCAGGGGCCACATGAGAGACAACCATACATTGATATTTCTCTCCCTCTCTCTTTCCCTTCTTCTCTAAAGATAAATGAATAAAATCTTAAAACAAACAAACAAACAAACAAACAAACAAAAAACGACCAAGGGCCTATTAATGGGAGAGTCAGATTTAAATCTAGGCAAATCTAGAAGGTGTTGCTGGCAAGTGCTCTGCCATTGAACCCAGCACAGTAAGTCATCTCTGTTGTAGGCAGCCTAAGTCCCAGTGTGAGCCCTGCCCTCCACACAAAGCCTGTGGGGTGACATACTTCATCCTCTGCCAGTATGCACAAGATCTGAACTGGTGCAATTTACTCTTTCTATCATGTGGAGAGTGGCTGATTCAACTTTGAATCTCACATTTCAATTTTTTCTCCTATTAGTTTCGTCAGTTAAGCAAAGTCCATTTATGAGGTTTATTTCCAGAAATTCCTTGGCCTAGGGTGGAGCAGCAAAGACATTCATTTCCTTTACTTGAAGGGGATAAAGCAAAGGCTTGGGCAACATTTTCTGTTGTAGGCAATTTGAGGATTGTAGAAAAGATAGAAGTTATATGTTCATTTCCCTATGAATTGAGGGTAGACATCATTGTGAGAACAATAGCGAAACACTGAAATCATGGACATAACTTGCTCTCGACCTTTAACTGAGTCTCTTTTCTTTTTCTTCTTTGGCAGGCACAGTTATCAACTTAATTGTATCCTTAACATCCTTATTCTATGCAATTATATATATAGTAAAGATCAAGTATGAGATTAGTGTTTTACTAGTATTATTTTACAAAAATCCTATCTTGCTTTCGTTGCTATTTGACTTGCTTTTTTTCACTTAACAACATGACTTGGAGGTCTGTCTGTCAATACCTATACACCCTGTATACTGTGGTACAGTATCATGTCATGTATATGTACATTTAACAGACCCTACAGATAGGTATTTAGGTGATTTCTATTTTTTTTTTGCTATGAAAAATAATACTGTATATAGTTGTACCCAGTCTACAAAGTTAGCTCTCTCAATTAAGTATACCTCAAGGCCTTCATGTCCTGATGTAATCCACTCCCACACTGAATCTGGGCTGATACTGTGACTCACTGTAACCAATAGAAAGCAAGGGACTTGGTGCTGTAAAAACTCCAGACCTGTCTTAAGGAGGACTGTGGTCTTTGGAGCTGGCCATCATATAAAAAGTCCTTTTGAAGAAAGGCCACACACAGAGGCCTTAGAGAAGACCCCACACCTCCTTTGGAGACAAAGGCCTCATGGAGGAATACCAAGATCCAAGTGAGTGAAGAAGCCACCTTAGATGTTTTAACCCAGTTGAGTAGTTCTATCATCCAGTGGGAGAACCATCAGCTAAGCCTCATCAACCTACAGATCACTGAGGGATAATCATAAATTGCTGTTTTAAGTGTTGGGTTTACTGTGTGGCAATAGATAAATGACATAGCAGTAAACAGTGCAACTTCCCTCCTATCTCTCTGTATAAAGAGAACTGAATGACTAGGTCATAAGGTATACACATCAAATATTAACAGCCCCTGCTGAATTACCCTCCAAAATGTTAGCACACCATTCTAGATTCCCATTCACAGTGACAGGAAGTAACATTTCTGCTTACCATGCTTGTCCGGTCAAAATTAAAATTTCATTTCATTTGCATTTCTCTGATTACTAGTCAAATTAAGCACATTTTTCTGAGTTTACCAGCCATTTGTGTTGACTTGCCTGTTAACCACCTATTGGAGAAGAGATCAACAGGACTGTGTGCTGGGTTCCTTTCTAGTTGTCTCCCTGGGGCCGCTCTTTGCCTCAACCTCCCTGAATACCAGGCACCATTGCTATCAGAAAGCAACTCCCACAGCGGACAGACAGCTGCAGCTATTTATCTATTCAATATCTGTCTTGGAGAGGCCACTCTAATGTCCACAACTGTTGGGAACTGCCCTGCCTGGTTTCAGAAGCTGTAACCCCACCCCCCCATGGCTAAGGCTGATTAAAAAGACCTCAGAACCAAAGCCACTTAGGAGACAAAGCTTATCTCCCTGGCAGGGGCACTGCCTCTGCCCCCTTTATTTCACCCTGCTTGGCCCTCAGTGGATGACCAGTTAGCCAATGACGGGTAAAATTCCTAAAGGGAGGGACGATCTAAGACAGGCATGGTAATGAACGGGCCCTCAAGGAAGGACTTGGGGGCCATAGAAAAAGGGGGTCATGGACCCTCGCCCCTCGGCTTTGACATAGCCCTAGTCCTCATTCTGTCTGCAAGAAATCTCCTAATCTCTTGGCTGCCTTACTTGCCTGCCTGACTTAAGTCTGAAACAACGCCAGAGGTGGGTGTGGCCCTGTGCTGAAAAGGGTGGGTTCCCTAGGGTGATCAGGCCTAAGAAAGAATGCATAAAATCCTATGAAAAATAATTTGCTAATGCCCTCAATTTAAATGATAAGGGTCCTAGCATGAAATGAGTTTGTTCCCCAAAGTTTTATGGCCCTTTAACTATCTGACCCTGACTCAGAATAGTCCCTTAGAGTTCTCTGAATGTTATCTATTGTTTGATCATTTCTACCTCACAATGATTGATGAGCTTTACATATAAGCCCTGCATTCTTATGCAAATTAAACCCAACAAAAGCCAATTGAAGAATTGGTTCCTGGCCCTTCTCCTTTGAGAGATTGGCCCCCTTTCCTCCCCAAGCAGATCATGTCTTGGTAGACTTATTCTCATCCATGGCTGCTGGGGGAACCCTGCAGGTGGAGCCCCTCCTCACACACAATGGCCCCATTGTCATACACTCAGGTGGACATCACTGATACCCTCCCAAAGAATTTTTTAAAAGGGGGGGGGCTTCATCAGCCTGAGCAGCCTCATTCCAGGTGATGAGAGACTTGACATCACACACCTCACCCTGAGACTGGCCTTTTGAACTGTGATAGCAATTATACCCCTAAGCCCCTGTTCTAACCACAACACCCCCATCAACTCACCTTTGAGGACTGCCTAAGCCCTAAAAGGGCCATTGCATCTCAACACAGGAGTATCAGGGTACCTCATCCACATCTCTGTAAGACCTGTGGCCCTTTGTAGAAGAGGTCGCAGACCTGCACAAGCATCCATTAAATCTAGCACAAGCTTACTGAGATTCACAAGTATGAAAACAGCACTCCTTTGCAGGGCTGTATGCTGCCACTCTGCTTGCCTCAAGTTGGAAGATCAAGTCTTTCCTGGAAGCTCTAGTTGTTGGTCTGTGGAGAACCTTTGGAGTGAATCTAGCTCTGGGTTAATTTAGCTGCCCCCAGAGAGTAAGAGCATCCACTCGTACCGGGCAGTTGCAGGCCAGCACTAACTGGCTCTTGAGGACAAAGGCACTGTGGCTTTCTTCTCTAACACAGGGAATAAGTGCTTGTGTACATTTCGCCTGGTTTAATAACTTTATATTGGATAATCTTGTATTATGCTTGATGATTTTATAATGAACAGTAAGTAAGTAAGTTGAAAGGGCAACCTCTAGTCTGTGTTCATTTATTACATTATACTATTGTCCTGGGGCTGCCGTAACAGAGCATCAAAGACAGGGAAGCTTAAAACAACAAGAAATTCTTGCCTCCCAGTTCTGGAAGCTAGAAGTCTGATATCAATGTGTTGGCCAGGCCTGCTCCCTGTGAAGGTGCCAGGGAAGGATCTGTGCCAGCCATTTCTCCAGCTGGTAGTTCCTTGGCTTGTGGTACCATATCTCCAATCTTCTATGTGTGTGGTTTCCCTCTCTACACATCTATCCCTGTGCCTCAGTTTCCCCTTTTCATTCAGTACACAGCGATACTGGTTAGGGGCCACCCTGATGACCTCATATTCACTTGATCATCTAAAAAAAAACTCTATTTCCAAGTAAGGTCACATTTCCAGGACTTCAACATCTCTTGGAGGGACATAATTCAACCCATAACATACATCCAAACAAGTGAAGTAATGTAAGGCAACTCACCGTGGGTCTAACCTAGTAGAACTAGAACAATTTTCTATGCCTTTCAGATATTGTGCTATGTAGGAGAGGGGCTAGATGTAAAGCACTGTACAGTAAGACCGCACATTGTGGATTCATATGGGATGAAGATTTGCTCTTAAGACAGAGAAATAAATTATTTTAAAGGGGATTTGAAAGATACTATAGGAATGAAATATTGTTGAGCAAAAACCTTAGCAACATTTATGTTTTCATCCAATAATCCTATTTTAGTAATCACAGTAATATAAATACATCTTGGTTTTATTGACCTTTACTTTTTCAAAAGAGAATCAACTATTATATTTAACTGCCCCATCAGGAAAAATGTTCTTACCACATGTGTGGTGTAAGGGGTAATTTTTTTCCTGGTCTTTGTCCCTGGTTCCCGGCACAGAACTTCTAAAACTGTTAGAGTGTCTTTGTTACTTATAGCTAGCCCCTCTCAACCATAGCTGTGTTTGTGCTGATGAGGAGACTCTTGGAGGACCACTAGGCAGCTTAGGAATGAGGGCTAGTCACCCAAACACCAAGCCATGTAAGAGTTGGAACTTTCAGCTTCCCCCTGTGCCCTCCCACTCCCAACCCTAACCTCCAGGGAGAGGAGAAGGGTTGAAGGTTAACTTCAGTCACAAATGGTCAATGATTTAATCACTTATGCCTGTGTAATAAAATCTCCTAAATGAAAGGGGTCAGAGAGTTTCCTGGTTGGTGGACACATGGCAGTGCTGGGAGGGTCACCTCCAGAAAGGGCACAAAGGTGCTATGTCCTGCCCCCCTTATACCTTGCCCTATGCATCTCTTCTACATGGTTGTTCCTGAGTTGTATCCTTTATAATAAACCAATAGTAAGTAAAGTGCTTGCCTGAGATCCTCTAGCCTTTCTCACAAATTATTGAACTTGAGAGGAGGATTGTGTGAATCTCTGACTGGTATCTGACAAGAGTGGTTTTGGGACTGGGTGCTTAACATATAGGGTCTGATGCTAACTTTGAATAGTTAGTGTCAAAATAGAATTAAATTTGGGGATTCCCAGTTGTTTGGAGAACTGGTATTAAAAAAGACACCATATATTTTTTGTCAGGGGAGGAAAAAAATCTTCTCAACATAACTAAAGAGATTAAGACTAGAACTTCAATTAGTCTGGGCCTCCTTAAAATGACCACGTGCCAGGTGGGAGGTATCTTTGTACAAAACAATGAACCACAAAGTAAAGTATTATTATCTGTCAGTGTCTTCCTATTGCTCCAGTTTCTTTTCTTTTTTTTTTTTTTAACAACAGCAGTTTTACCTACTTCTTTTTAAAAAAATTTATTTATTTATCTTTAGAAGGGAAGGGAAGGAGAGAAGGAGAGAAATATCAATGTCTGGTTGCTTCTGGTGCATCCCCTGCTGGGAACTGGCCCCTGCTGGGAAATGGCCTGCAACCCAGGCATGTGCCCTGATGGGGAATCGAACCATGATCTTTTGGTTCGCCAGCCCGTGCTCAATCCACTGAGCTACATTAGCCAGGGCCCTCCAGTTTCTTGACATAAAGATTGGAAATTTAAAATAAAATTTCTTTGTTATACTGATTGCATTCAAACTTTAGGAATATCTGAAGTTTATAGTTATTGGTGAAAACTGGAGTCTTTGTGTCATCATACCTGAATCTAAACTTTTGGAAACAAAGCCTATTCAAGCTGTCTGTAAACTAAAGGGTTTAGGATAAAATATACAAAACCAGTGTGGTTTGAATGGATGTGTAATTTCAGGATAAGCCCATAATAAAGTTCATTCAGTTATGTAAGCATGAAATGGAGAAACTGCTAGCATTATTTTATAAAGATTTGCTATACATTAGAAAGACTGTGGTCTGGTAAATGACAGACTTTATTGTGTTTGTCCTAAATCATAGTTCAGCACCTTAGCATTTGACTGCCTTTCTTCCTCCTTCCCTGCACCTCCCCTTCCCTTCCTTTGTTAGCAAATGTTCTGCTACTGTATCTCAGGCATTAGTGGGGAAACATCAGCTCATTCCTTGTGGAGCTTCAAATCAGTAGGGAAAGTAGACAAGTCTTGTAAACTTGCCCCACACCAGTAAGATTACAACTGTGCTATGCACGTCCAGGTGGGATTCTAGGCACTGTGTCTACATGGACCTTGATCTGTTGTGGGATGGAGGCGACAGAGGAAGTGTCCCTCAGAAGTGACACGTGGAGGAATTAGTGAAAGCTATCTATTGAAGGGAGTCAGAGGGTGATTATTCCAAGCAGAAAGAACAGTTTGTGAAAAGGCCTCAGGTGGAGGGGAGCTTGGTGCTATTTGCGTTTGAGGAAATGGAAGAGAAAAATGCCTGGAAAATAAGAACAAGGACAACAAGGTGCAGAGTGAGACTGGGCAGGTAGGCCAGCCACACTGACCTTCATGCAGGGCCCCTCGAGCATCCTTATAACATGACAGATCCCATGTGATGTGAAACTTTCAATCCTTACTTTAAGGGCCCTAGAAAACCATTTAGCAACGTAGTTAGACTAGAGTTTGAGAGACATATGTGTGGAGAGCAGATTAAAGCTGGGTGATGGTAGAAATGGGGAGATACTTTATCCAGGCGATAGCTGAAGTCATTCTAGACTAGGGTCATGACAATGGAGATAGAGAACATTAGGCAGAAGGCACCCAGAAAGTAAAATCAATAGGACATGGTGAATATGGAGTGAACATAGGGAGAGAGGGAAGTAGGGAAGTGCTAGAGATGGGGCCTAGATTTCTGACTTGTGGAGCTACATGGATGGCAGTGCTTTTGGGTGAGGGAGGAAATTTAGGGAAAAGACTAAGTTTGAGGCAGGGTTCATAGCAGATCATGAGTTCAAGTATGAACAACTTTAGTCTCAGGTGCCATTGGAACAGCCAAAGTGAAAAGACCATGGAGATGGTTGAAAACAGAAGTCTGGAGGTTAGGAAACAGTTTGGGTTGGAGATATAAATTTTGGAGTTGCCAGACCTATGGATGGAACTAAAGCCATGAACTTGGAAGAGATTTCTCAATGGGAGGCTGTGGAGTGAGAAGAGTGCCTGGTGAGACACTGAGTGGAAGAGCAGGGCAGGAGAAACACCTCAAGGAGCAGTGGGGAAGCAGGAGCTCTTGGTGCCATAGAGTCAGGCAAACATGTGCTTGTGGGGAGGGAAGGTCTCAGGCCAAGTGCTGTAGAGAGGTTGCATTTCCTAGTCTGGGTGTCCCAGCTGATTGTGGCCAACCTGTGTGGGTTCAGGCCCAAGGCCAGATTCACAAGGAGAGTGGTGTGAAGGAATGGAGTCATATTGTTTGACAAGTTGTCTTCTTTATCTTATTTTATACTTGGATTTGTGTACAGCTTGCTGCTAGTAGAGCAGAAGGGTTCAGTTCAGTTGAGGATTTTCCTAACTAAAAACCAAACAAGTGGAATTCCCACTGCACTGGTTTGCAACTGTTCACCATGAAAGACCAGTGGGCAGAAGGCTGTGAACTGTGTCACCTGCTTTCTGGAGGTTGGTATGCTCAAATATTCCATTCTTAGAGATATTTTTGGCCTGATCTAGCACTTACTGAGACTCGAAAAGCACTATAGGTAAAAGAAAACAATTAATGAATTAGGTATCATCAAAATAAAAAAACTGCTGCTTTTGAAAAAGACATTGTTAAAAAATTGCTGTATTTTGCCATGTATAATGTGATTTTTTGCTTGAATATTTGAGGGAAAAATAGGATGTGCATTATACACAGGTAGTACTAATTCTGTAGCTATATAAATGTTTTTAACTCTTAAATTATGCTTATATATTAAAACTATAACTCTGGAAAGCAATAATGATATCTGCAAGCAAAATAATATCCTGGAATATGATCATTGGTTTTGTTTCTAAATATAAATAAAAATTGAATTAAGAAATTAAAATGAAAGTTTTTTTTCCTTTAAGTTAGGGCCAAAAGCACGGTTATGCATTATCCGTGGTAAAACACAGTATAATGTGTTTTACCCCTGTGTAAAACCTCTCTCCACCCTGTGTAGCTCCCTCCCATAAGGAAGATGGTTGGCTGGTGAAAACAACAGGATGCTGCAGAAATAACTGTGCCTGACTTCCAAGGCTAAACTGTAAGACACTACAGCTTCTGCCTGGCTCTCACTCTGGGGAAAGCCAGCTGCTGGTTTGTGAGGATGTTCAAGTTCTCTAGAGAGGTCCATGTGGCCTCCTCCCACACCCAGCACTAACTTGCCAGGTATGTAAGCAAGCTGCCTCATAAAGAGACCCCTGCCTCAGGCAGACCCTAAGCCAGAGGTGCCTAGTTAAGCCTCTCCTGAATACTTGATTCACAAAAACTACCTTTGTGAAATAATAAATATTTACTGTTTTAGCTGCTAGGTTTGGGATGATTTGTTATGCAGCAACAGCTGATACAGGTGGGAAGGCATAAGTAGCTCCCATCTGGCTTAGACCTAAGCCACATTCTGCTAACTACTTAGAGCATATTTTGATCCCTCCCATTTATAACTATAGATGTATTGTGTTTACCTGTCTGTTCTGAACCTGTAAGCAACCAAGGAAGGAGGGAGTAAGGGGGAGATAGGGAAGAACAGGTCGGACTTACGGATGGAGACACTGTGGGGAAAGAGAAACACTGAAAAGATTATCTTTAAGACACTTTAAGGAATCATGTGTCTTATAACCCACATTTCTGACCCCACCCAAGAAACTGTCAGAAAAAATACTCGTTGCTGTTTAAACTTTTGGTCAGGTTTGTGGGGAACCTAGTCATATGAAAATTGCATACAGATGAGGGGCTGAAGTGCAATTGCGTCATTTCCCCAAGTTCACACCAAGAAGGAATGGCAGAGCTGCCCACCTAAAGTTCTGGAACTACAGCCTCTAGCTGTGCACAGCGAAAAGCAAAGAGCACGCGTCCTCTGAAAGGACAAAGCTTTGCTCATTGACTGGTTTTTGAGGGCAAGGCTCATGGAACCCTCCTCTGCTGTCTGTCTGGTTTTCACTAGATCTAAAATGGAGGAGTCTGGAGCTAAGTGCGTCAAGACCAACTTTTAAAGTCGTGTTTACCCTTAAAATATCTTTGAGGACCCCTATGGGAAGGAAAACCCAAAGATAAACACCCGGCAGTACTCAGACAGCACAGGGAGAGCAGTCCCCAGTTGAGACCCGCACCAGCAGTGGCAGAAGCCTGTGTTTGGGGCTGGGGAACCTGACAGCTGGATAATGATTTTACAGTCTTCTTCCATTCGCCCCCCTCCCCCATCCCCTACTGCCCCTGGCCAGTAACGTCACAGTCTCTCCAATCTGCATTAGGAATGAGAACTGTGTGGGATGCTACCCCAAACAGATCCAGCACGGACAGTGAGAGGCCTAATTAACTTTAACATGGGCAATGGCGGAGCTGGCCCAGCCTTGCTGTCAACAGGGAAAGAGAGCTTTTACTTCCTGCCATGTGTGAGGGAGGCAGTGGAAGGGCAATGGGAAGGCGGGGGGAGGGGTGGCTCAGGGGCCTCGGGGTCTGGCACCCAAGGCCTGGGCTCTCCCTAATTCACAATTTACCCCAACTAGCAGGAAATGGTGCTTGAACAAAAACGTCAAACTGCTCTATAGTCAGTTAAAATATAAATCTCGCTAAACAAAAAACCGCGACGCTGGAGGTTCCAAATCCTTTCTCCAAGACAGCAAAAACAAAGAAAATTCCTAAGTTACAAACTTGAGGGTCAGGCTTTCCAATTCCAGACCTTTGCACGTGTTAAGCAAAACCAGGAATAAGCAAGAAAATATGCCATTTGAATTGCGTTCAAAATGTCTTTACAAGTGAAGCAAATCATTTCTGCATGTTCTGGGGCTCTGCAGAGAACAAATAGTGTTCTTCCTTTAATGGATAAAATTACACAATTTGCTTTTAACAACAGTAAACCAAAAGCTGCGGTGGCTTCAGCTAGCATCGTGCTTTTAATAAGGGCTCTCTCCACTCAGCCCCACCCCAGCAGTTTCTGTTTTTCGGAGGGTCAATGTGGTCTCCACTGGGCTGCCGCAGCGTGGCGGGAGGGCCGATAGGGCCAGGAGGGCGCCAGCGGGGCGGGGCCCTTTCCTTTCCTTTCATGTTTCCCTTCTCCAAGCCCTTGTTTCTCTTTCTTAGGCGCCGCGGGTTTATGGGAGTAGGTGGCTCTCCGATTTTCCCTTGTGAAGGCTGGCGGGGCGCAGTGACCAGGTCCCCGGGCTCCCGCACGCTGAAGGTGGGTGCGGCTGGACACCCACAAGGTGCCACCTTAGCCACCAAGCATCCTGAAGCGCAGGGCAGAGGGCGGGAGCAGGAAGAATGTCCCAGGACAGAGCGGCTGTCCCGGGTCCCGGCCCCCAGCTTCCCGCCCGTCACGCCCTCCGAAGGCGCGTCCCTCCAGCAGGGGGCGCCTGCAACGGCCTCGCTCTGCCCATCGGGGCGGGCGAGCCGGGGACCCTGCCTCCTGCGCGCCCGTGGTCCGCCCCTCGCGCTCTTCCCGGCGGCCGGACGCCCAAGCCCGCGTCCCGGAGTTTTGCAGTCTGCGGGAGCCGGAGCCTTCGCTGCGGCCGGAGCCGAGCGGCGCATCTGGCTGGGAGAAGTGGCGGACCACGAATTCCTCGAAAGGGACCAGCTTGGGTAGCGTCCGGGAGAAAGGGCAGCGGACGCGCAGCCCACAGGGGTGGTGGCGCTTCGCCCCCGGCGCCGCGCGAGCCCCCCGCGCCCGGCCTCCAAGGCCCGCGGCATGGCCCGGGGCCCGGCGCTGCTGCTGCTGTGCGCCTGGGCCGTCTGGGCGGCCGCCGCGCTCTTGCTCCTCGCGCCCCAGACCTCAGGTAGGACTCGTGCGTTGGCGGGGTCTCCTGAATCGAGTCCGTCTCTTTCTTAGCTCCGGGCCCGCGGCCCGCCGGCGGGGCTGCTTCCAATAAGGCGCGCTCCGAGGCCAGCTAAGTGTTTCCAGAGGCTGTGCCGCGGCGCTGCGGGGAGCCCCTCTCCAGGCGTTTCCGAGGGTCCTGAGTGTGAACGCGGCCAGGCCCCGGGTCCTCAGACGTGGCCGGTGCTTGTAAGGACTTTGACTCGGCCCTCTTCACTAACTTCACTAAGGTTATCCCCGGCACCCCCGCCTACTCCGGAGCCCCCCGGGGCCCCGGGAAAGTGTGTTCTGGACCCCACTGCTTGGTTGAGCCAGGCTTCGGCTTCCCTTTTGTTGGCCCCTCCCCCATGGCCAGGAGGTGGCCGAAACCATTTGGGAGCGGCTGTCCCTGGGTGGTCTTTGGACTTTTGGGGGCACACTTCCGGACGAGGGTCGAGGCCCGCATCTTGGAGGGACGGGCCCAGTTCCTCGGTGGCACTCTCCTCGAGGGGCACCCGCTGTCTCCGGGAGACCCTCCGTGGGCTTGGCTGCTTGGACTCCGCGGAGCATAGGATCTGCCTCGAGGTTCACAAGGGGCCTGGAGGTACCGGCCTGGGGTGCCGAAAGAGGCGGAGCTCTCCCACGCCGTCCAGAGGCGGGGAGCTCCCCGGATTGTGCGCCGCGCGGCCGGATTCCGGGCACCCTGCCGGGTGGGGGAGGGCGCGATGCCTCGAGGCCGGAGGTGTGCAGGACGAGGTTCAACTCAAGTCCTAAAATGTAAGCCTCCCCCTTACCCATAAGTGGATTTGAGTGTCGTGCACCCCTCGCATTGCCGCATTCCTGCAGGTAGGTGAGAATTTAGGGGACCCGCGCGGGAAGGCGCTCAGTTCTAACAGTGCCCTATTGCCTTCTGCGCCCTCCAGAGACCAGTCCGACGGAATGCGGGGCAGGAATGCGGGGCAGCCTTTTCTGGGGGTCTTGTGTTTAAGCAAATGCCGATTACGCCGGACCCTTCTGATTCCTTGACTTGGGAAGGGGGTTTGTAGTAACCTTGCTTTCCCTTAAAGCGTCAAGCCCTCGGGGCGCGCGGCTAAATGGTAAGTTGGTATATTGAAGTCAGGGGAATTCTGACAACATCTCTGGATTTCTGCATCCCTCCATCTGCAGGAACTCTTTTCCCTTTAGAGTCAGGGGCCTCATTTGCAGCTCTATTGGCCGGGCGGGTTGGGGTGTGGTGGGTGATCAAACTCCTGGACTCCACGTGCGGTTTCGTAGCGTGGGCGTGGTGGCCACTCGCGGGTTAGGGGCAGAAGTGTGGCAGGGGCGGTTTTAGTTGCATTTTCAGGGGAGGAGTGTGGGGCGCAGAGCTGGAGCTGGGAGATGTGGTAGGGGTGACGGGTCTGTTGCTTACATCAAGGTTGTCAGGAGAACAGGAAAGTGGCTCGCATTTCGGGCGGAGTATTTTAAGCAGTGCCGACGTCATTTCCAATCGAATTTAAGAAATCTCTGAGGAGCAAAGCAATCCTGTGTCATTTTCGTTACTTTTTGAACCCTGTATATACGTAATTTTTTCCAATAAAAGAATTGGTAGCCTCTCTAGGAGAGGGAGTAAGAAAGCTGTTTATAGTTTTCTCTCTTCTGGAATTAGCTGAAAAACTCAAAGAATATGATCATATTCAAAATATGAATGAGTTTTACGATTACAGGAGATTTGAGTGTTTGGCATCTTTTCTGCCCCAAGGAGGAATCCCATAATTTGAGTGTGTTTTATACTCGAATCGTAAATCACTGTGTACAAACACGGAAAGGTTATCTCAGAAGGACTTACAAGTTCCTATTCTCCCTTTTTAGAGAAGGCTCTGTTCCCTAAGGAGACAAATCCCAGGTTCGGGACTATGTGCCCCACTTAGGTAGGATAGGCTGGGAATGGAAGTTTGGGGTCCAACTGCCCCACCTGCGATTTTGACAGTGTAGTGTTTACTTCTGGCCCGGATCCCTGGAGTGATGGTCGTAATAAATAATGGTAGTGATCCATTTGGAAGTAAATGAAAACATCTTGAATAAGAAGGCTTTGTGGGAAAAGAAAAGTTTTAATGTATGTAGTAAGGCAACATGTTTTTCTTATTATGGCTGTGTACCAAGCAAGGAAGCAGTGCACATTGGAAATGTTTCAGTATTTAGTAGTGAGAGCGAATTTAACCCTCACGTCTACTTGATAAGGAATGCCATCCTGAGACTTTGAACACTACTGACCCATGTGACATCCAGTGTAGGCTGCTGTACAATGAACCAGTGGGTGACTGCTGAGTGGCTCTAGTCAGTGAGCTGAACTTCCGTTAGCACAGCATGTCATGGTTAGAGAACACTGTCAAGAGTTCTGCTTAACACTTTGCATGAAAAAAAAAAAGCAACATGAGTTCAAAAGTATGTGTTTACCAGGGGTATATTTGGTGGCAGTGACCTGCAGATTCATGAGGCAATGTGAAATAATTTCTATTTTTACTGGTAAACCTTTTTGTTATTGTTTGGTCAAAGTACAGCTGTAATTGTTACATAGATGTTTGTCAGGGCATGACTTGCCTTGGTTTACCCTTGAAGACAGTTAAGCCTGGTGGAGTCAGAATTTTATCCTGTCCCTTTTTAGGAATCTTGTCCCTGAGATCACAGGGATGAAAATGTGAGTGGGGGAATAGCCTGTCTGACAGGTAGGGAAGATGAATCCCTTAAAAGGGGAATTCTAAAGCTAGGTTTCAACTGGAGAGGTGGCACTCCTTTAGAATGTATTCCACGGAGGCCAGGATGTAGAAAATTAATCATTATTGTTGAAATGGAACTGGGTGTGAAAGGCTGGGCCTCCCTAATCTGCAGACCCTTACCCCCCACCAGTCTGATTAAGTACAGGAAATTGGTGTGCTCTAATTATACTGATTCTAAATTGTAGTCAGGAAAGAAAGAAAGTGGGCTACCAAGTGTTACCTGTCCCCCCCACAGGGTTTATAACCATCTTCTAATGCCAGAGGCCTTTTGGTGTTTATCTGGTCTATTTCCTGGGAACCTGGAGGGGGACCTGTGCCCCACCCCCATTCCTGTGGTTGCCCTGTGGAGAAGGGCTGGCTGCAAAGCTTTGGGTTTACTCTGCTGTGCCTCACGAGGAAGGGGGTATCCTTACAGGCTATGACTCTGTTCCTGGTAAAGAAAGTTGTCATTAAAACATTTACTTCTTTGGGGACCTTGTAGTGGCCAGTGACCACCAAGTGGATTACATGAATATCATGCCTGAAAGGTTTAAAAGCAAAATACTTGGGGGGATTGCTTTGCAGAGGAAGTATTCAGTGCCAGTTAAGTCTGTGTTCTGTGTGGCCAATAGCAATGTTATGGAAGGACCAGTAGGCTAAAAGGACTGGCTTTGAAAACATTGCTTCTCAGTGACCCTTTGAGTTCTTTGATTTTGTGTTGTTTGACTGCAGCACTGTAACAGAAATGTTTGTTCAGTAGCAGTGGGGGCTTCTTGAGTTCTGAAGTAAAAATCTAAGCAAAACAAGGAGCTTGGTCCATTAATTATAGCTGCACTGGCTGGGCTTGCACCATCCTCCCCCTTCTAGTATGTATGTATTTGGTTTGGTCGAGGAGTTTGCAAAATTGGAAATAAAAAAGGGATGGCTCTGTGTGAGTGTGCAGTTGTCATAAAGTATGTCTGGAGCGTGATCTGCTTTAAATCATATTAACAGAGTGGTCAAGGAATTGTTGAATAATGTTGGAAATTTTCAGAAAGCATTTCAAAAATAGGGAGTTGCGTTGGTGTGGTTAGCACCATTGTTGGGATTTCTGGCTTTTTATTTTTTATGTGTTGTAAGTTCTGTCTCTGAAAGAACCAAAAAAAATCAAAGCCAAAGGGAAGGAAATAATTACAGAAAAATTTAGCCTAATTAGAATCAATGGCTTGCCCTCTACCAAGTCTTAGGCTCCAGTGGCAGGTGGTGTGTGTGTGTGTGTGTGTGTGTACACACTGTCTGTAATTGTCCTTGGGATGAACTTCAGTAAGCACTCTGTCATTTTGGAGTTGTTATGTGGGGAGAGTGTAGCTGCTTCTTCAAGTCCCCCTCCCCTTCGGAGTGGGGGGTGTTTCCCCAACCCTCAAATGCTCCTGCATAATGGCTTCCACACGGAGAACTCCAGGAGGGCCAGTTAACCAGCCTCCACCTAAATTATAGAAATCCTCACTGGGGACTTGCATGGTGGACTATAGCAGCCACTAAGCACAATAGCTGTTTAGGTTGAAGTTAATTAAACTGAGCTGAAGGCACTAGTTGTATTTCATTAGTTGCAAGTGGCACTTGGCTCATGTCACTGTGGGAAGCTCTCTCGGCCACTGCTCTTTGTCCAGGGTTTGTTTGCTTGTCACTGTTGCTTCAGGAACATCTCCTGGAGTTGGGAGCAAGGAGGGACTTCCTGTTGTTTGCTTAGAGCTTTTTTGTTGTTGTTTGTTGAGATTTAAATGCAGAAATGAACTGAATTGACTCTGTCCTGTGGGAACAGAATGCCCTGACTCAGAGGAGCTTAGAAGGCAGATGTATGATAACCAAGGCAAGGAAACCTGAGCTTAGGGAATTAGTAGGGTTTGGGAGATGGTGAGAAGAAATAGGGTAGGGACATAAGAGTTCCAGCTAGAATGTGAGCAGCCCACAAATGGATGGCAAGATTGCATAGGCGGTAAGGAGCCCCTGGCTGAGAAAGCTTCAGGTACAATCACTGGGTCAAAAAACCTACCCTACACGTCCACCTGGTAGCACTATAATACAATGATATTTTGTGTTTTCAGCACTTATAGAACATTGGGAAATAACATTTGGAAATTGGGTATTTTCTTCCCAACAGTGAAATAACCACCAGATAACCATATCATAATCTTTTTATAACATGGGATACTAAAAAATTGAGGACCACAGAATTCTGTAGAGAGAGGGTGACAAGGTGCATTCTTGTTTTACATTAGTGTAAGAGGTTGGGTAGCAGACAGGAGTGTGAGAGGTGGTGGAAGACTGGGGAGTGAGAAACAGGCAGGTAGAGGATGTGGGTTTGGATAAACAGTGTGTGGAGGACGAGGGGTGTGAGAATCAGGTGAGTGGAGGATGAGGGTGTGAGAAGCAGGCAGGTGGAGGACGAGGGTGTGAGTACCAGGGGAGTGAAGGATGGGAGTGTGAGAGGCAGGCAGGTGGAGGATGAGGGGTGTGAGAAGCAGGTGGGTGTAGGAAGTAAGTGGGAGAAGAAGGTGGAAGACTGTAGTGTGGGAGGAAGAAGGAGCATGGGACTGGGACAAGTGGGTCCAGGGTCAGAGTGAGATAATAGAATGGAGGTTGGGAGTAGTGGATGGCTGGTTGTTCATTTGCTGAATTTTGCAAAAGGAAACATGTAATGGAGAAATCAGAAGTGACATCAGTTAGTCAGATCTTTATTAACACACATGCATAACAAAGATTATTATGTATATGCATAAAAGACCCCTTTAAGCATTGTTAAGTGTGTATTCAGTATATTCACATTATTTTGCCACCATAACCACCATCCATTTCCAGAACTTTTTTCTTCTGCCCAAACTGAAACTCTGTCTACGTTGAACAGTAGTTACCAATCCCTCTCCCCATTCCTGAAATCCTTCCTTGTACCTTCTGTGTGTATGAGTCTGCCTGTTCTGGGGACCTCACAGAAGTGGAATCAAAGTATGTTTGTTCTTTTATGTCTGGCTTCTTTCACTTGGCATACTGTTTTTTAAGGTTCATTCATGTTGTAGCATGTGTCAGTAGTTCATTTTTTTTTAGGGCTCAATAGTACTCCATTATGCACACACACACACACACACACACACACACTGTATTTATAGCACATTTAGTTTTTCTATCTATTGGCAGACATTTTGGTTGTTTCGCCCGTTTGGATGTTGTGAATAATGCTGTTATGAAAGTGTCTGTGTCCTGCTTTCAGTTCTTTTGGGTATATACAGAGAAGAGGAATTGCTGGATTATATGGTAGTTCTATTTCTAATTTTTCGAGGAACCACCATATTGCCAGCACTTGTTATTTTCTGTTAGGTAATAGCCACAATGAGTGTGAAATAATAACTTACTTGCTTTTGATTTGCATTTCTCTGATGACTATTGATGCTGGGCATCTTTTCAAATTTTCTGTATGTATTTCATGGTCATTTGTATATGTATTTGGAGAAATGTCTCCAAATCCTTTGCCCGTTTTAAAAATCAGATTTCTTTTGGTTGAATTATAGGACTTCTGTATCTTTTGGATATTAACTTTTTATATGATATGTGATTTATACACATATTTCAGTGTTTTCTCCCATTCTGTGGGTTGCCTTTGCACTTTACTTTTTTAAAATATATTTTATTAATTATGCTATTACAGTTGTCCCATTTTCCCCCCTTCACTCCCCTCCATCCTGCACACCCTCTCCTATCCACATTCCCCCCCACTTTAGTTCATGTCCATATGTCATACTTATAAGTTCTTTGGCTTCTATATTTCCCATACTATTCTTACCCTCCCCCTATCTATTTTCTACCTACTATCTATGCTACTTATTCTCGGTACCTTTCCCCCCTCAGCTCCTCCTCCCCTGTTGATAACCCTACATGTGATTTCCATTTCTGTAGTTCTGTTCCTATTCTAGTTGTTTGCTTTTGTTTTTGTTTCAGGTGTGGTTGTTAATAATTGTGAGTTTGCTGTCATCTTACTATACATGTTTTTATCTTCTTTTTCTTAGATAAATCCCTTTAACATTTCATATACTATGTGCTTGGTGATGATGGACTCCTTTAACTTGATCTTATCAGAGAAGCACTTTATATGCCCTTCCATTCTAAATGAAAGCTTTGCTGAATAGAGTAATCTTGGATGTAGGTCCTTGCCTTTTATGACTTGGAATACTTCTTTCCAACCCCTTCTTGTCTGTAAGGTCTCTTTTGAGAAATCAGCTGACAGTCTGAGGGGAACTCCTTTGTGGGTGACTGTCCCCTTTTCTCTTGCTGCTTCTAGGATTCTCTCCTTCATTTTAATCTCGGGCAATGTAATTCTGATGTGCCTTGGTGTGTTTCTCCTTGGGTCCAACTTCTTTGGGACTCTCTGAGCTTCCTGGATTTCCTGGAAGTCTATTTCCTTTGCCAGACTGTGGAAGTTCTCCTTTATTATTTGTTCAAATAAGTGTTCCACTCATTGCTCTTCCTCTTCCCCTTCTGGTACCCCTATAATTCAAATGTTGGAGTGTTTGAAGATGTCCTGGAGGTTCCTAAGCCTCTCCTCATTTTTTTGCATTCTTGTTTCTTCATTCTTTCCTGTTTGGATGTTTCTTTCTTTCTTCTGGTCTACCCCATTGATTTGAGTCCCAGTTTCCTTCCCATTACTATTGGTTCCCTGTACATTTTCCTTTATTTCACTTAGCATAGCCTTCATTTTTTCATGTAATTTGCAACCAAATTCAACCAATTCCTTGAGCATCCTGATCACCAGTGCTTTAAACTGTGTATCTGATAGGGTGGCTATCTCTTTGTCGTTTAGTTGTATTTACTGTGGAGCTTTGATCTGTTCCTCCATTTCGGCCATTTTGTTGTCTTGATGCACCTGGTATGTATGAGGGGCGGAGCCTTAGGTGTTCACCAAGGAGGGGCAACCCAGTTTCTGTGTTGTGATGCTGTATGTGGGGGAGGGGTCAGAGAGGGAACAATAGTCCTTGCTTGCTCTGTGCTGGCTTTCCGTCACTTTCCCCCATTTCCCATAAGCAAATTGGATCCTTCTGGTGCTGATTCCCATATGGCTGGGTTTGTGTATGTTCTAGGATCCTGTGGGTCTCTCCAATGAACTCTTGTGTGAGGCTGGGAGTTTCTCCCGGCACCTCGATCCCCACAGGTGTTTTCAATTGGTTTTGGTGGCTTCATTTCCCTGGGCTGGGATCCTGGGTTGCATGGTCTGTCTCACTCCCCAATTTTGCCTGGTTTATTTGCTTGGGAATGTGGGACCACCCGGTCCGCCAGCCCTGTTGCATGCTGCACCCCTCTACAATCTGCCACCTCGCTGGGTCTGCCAGCTGCTTCCTTGCCGTGACCCCTTTCCGTCCTGACTGCTGGACTCTGCCCCTCCTACCGGTCAGAATGAATGTGTCTACTTTAACTTCTTGGTTGTCTGACTTCCATACAGTTCAATTTTCTATCAGTACTGGTTGTGTTTTTTTTAATTGGTGTTGTCCTTATTTTGGTTCTGTGAGGAGGCACAGTGTGTCTACCTATGCCCCCATATTTGCACTTTGTCGATAATGTCCTTTAATGCACAAAATTGTTTAATTTTAACAAATCCTTTTTATTGCTTTCTTGTTTTACTTGTGCTTTTGGTGTCATATCCAATAAATAATTACTGAGTCCGAACTCATTGGAAGTTTCTCCCCATTTTTCTTCTGAAAGTTTATAGTTTTAGCTCTTCTGTTTAGGTCCTTAACTGATTTTGAGTTAATTTTTGTATATTGTGTGGGGTAATGGTCCACCTTCCTTTTTTTGCATGTGCATATTGTTTTCCAGGCACCCTTTCTTGAAAGGTCTGTCCTTTCTCCATCAAATGTTTTTGGCACCCTTGTCATTTGCTACTTAGGCAGGCTGTTTTGGCTGTTTGGGAGCACTTCCATAAGAGATTCCATATGAATTTTAGGAGGATTTTCTATATCTGCAAAAAATGTCATTGGGATTTTGATAAGGATTGCTCTGAATCTGTAGATGGCTTTGGGTGGTATGGACATCTTAACAAGTCTCCCAGTTCACAAACACGGGTCTCTGTCCATTATTTAGAACTTTAATTTCTCTCAGCATTGTTTTGTAGTTTTCAGTGTGCAAGTCTCTCACCCACCTGATTAGATTTGTTTCTCAATATAGTTTTCTTTTTGGTGCTGTTTTGAGTGAAAATGTTTTCTCAATTTACTTTGTGGATTGTTTTTGTTACTGTATAGAAATGCAACTGATTTTTGCCAGTCGATTTTGTATAATGCAGGTTTGCTGAATTTTGTTTATTAGTTCAAATATAATTTTTGTGGATAATTTTACTTCTTTCTGATTTTGGATGCCTCATTTCTTTTTTTAATGTATATTTTTATTTTATTGATTATGCCATTACATTTGTTCTATTTCCCCCCTTCATTCACCTCCACCCTGCACACCCCTCCCCCACCATTCCCCCCCTTTAGTTCATGAACACGTGTCTCAAGTTCTTTAGATTCTATATTTCCCCTACCATTCTTACCCTCCCCCCTGTCTATTTTCTATCTACGGTCTATGATACTTATTTTCTGTACCTTCTCCCCCCTTCTCCTTCTCCCACTCCCCTGTTGCTAATACTCAATGGTGAAAAGCTGGAAGCTTTTCCTCTAAGATCAGGAACAAGACAAGGATGTCCACTTTCACCACTTCTACTAAACAATGGAAGTTCTAGACTTTCATTGACAAAGCAATTAGACTAAAATTATTTTAAAAAATGTAATTTTAGTCTAATAGACTAAAATTATTTAAAAAATTTAATTTTAGTCTAATAGACTAAAATTATTTTAAAAATTTAATTTTAGTCTAATAGACTAAAATTATTTAAAAAATTTAATTTTAGTCTAATAGACTAAAATTATTTAAAAAATTTAATTTTAGTCTAATTGCTTTGTCAATGAAAGTCTAGAACTTCCATTGTTTAGTAGAAGTGGTGAAAGTGGACATCCTCGTCTTGTTCCTGATCTTAGAGGAAAAGCTTCCAGCTTTTCACCATTGAGTATCATGTTATCTATGGGATTGAAATATATGGCCTTTTTATGTTAAGGTAGTTTCTTTCTATTCTTAGTCTTATATATATTTTGTATAGTTTTGACTTTCGGAACGTGCAAATATTTTTTGTGTGTTCAAAAATAATATTAAATCATTAAAGATGGTGGGAAAATAAAACTGAATGCAAACAAGTAAATAGTACCAATTATATTGCAAATGAATAGTGTAACTATGCTGACAGGAGTGAAAAGAAACCTAGTTCAAGTGAATGTGGACCCATTACTCTGACCATAAATCCTCAATCTGGATTAAAAACAACCAACCGGATAACGGATCTCGCACTCTTAGTGGGTTTATTTCTCATAGTGGTATGGTCATAACAATTCTGAAACCATTTTGTGAATTGTAGGATTGGGCAAGTGAGAGATATATTGATAGCATTGGATTCAGGGTTCCCACTGAGGAAGAAGGGGTATACGAATGTCGAAAGAAGGAAGGCAGGGAGCAACCCAGAGGGGTTGGATTGGAATCGGTAAAATTGGTAATAATTCATGATTTCATATATTTATGTTCATATGTTATATATTCATATAGTATATGTGTTAAGATATATAATGGTATACTAAGATTATAATTAATAATTTTTAAAGTATATTTTTTCCTACACATAATAGTTATTTTATAGCCCCTTGTTAGCCATGAGCTCTTAGTGCCCAGATCTTGGTTTCTAAATACTTTTGCACATTAAAAGAACCAGCATTCATTGAAGACATGACTGATATGGGTTCAGGACAGGGAAAAAATACAAGATGAGCCAGAAGCATGGTCTAGTGATAGAAAGTAAGTGATCAAAAAAAAAAAAAAAGAAAGAAATATCAACAACACAAGTGCCAGCGTGGAGGAGTTCCAGTGGTCAAATCTGAGACAATTTAAGCATCAAATTAATAAGGGCAAACATGAGTTATATGTGGAACAAAACAGAAATTATGATAAGTAGCCCTGGCTGGTGTAGCTCAGTGGAGTGAGCATGGGCCTGCGAAGCAAAGGGATTGCGATTTGATTCCCAGTCAGGGCACATGCCTGGGTTGTGGGCTGGGTCCCCAGTAGGGGGTGTGTGAGAGGCAACCACACATTGATGTTTCTGTTCCTCTCTTTCTCCTTCCCTTCCCCTCTCTCTAAAAATAAATAAATAAAATCTTTTTTAAAAGATTAAAAAAGAAATTATGTTAAGTAAGTAATTAACTACATGTATTAGTTCCAATGTATTGGCATAACAAAGTACTACAAAGTGGGTGACTTAAAGCAAGAGAAATCGATTTTCTTGCAGTTCTGGAGGCTGAAAGCCCTGAATGGAGGGAAGGCAGTACATGCTTTCCCCAAAGGCGAGGAGAGAGAATCCTTTTACCTCTTCAGTTCCTGATGCCTCCTGGCAATCCTGGGCTTGTGGCAAAGTCACTCCAGTCTCCACTCCTGCTTCACATGGCTGCCCACTCTGTCTCCGTCCCTTCAGGCTCCTGTAAAAATGGCAGTCATTGTAGTTAGGTCCAATTTAAAGCCAGGATGGTTTTATCTCCAGATCCTTAACTCATCACTGCTGCAAAGACTATTTCCAAATAAGGTCATGTTTGACATTCTGGGTGGGTTTGAATTTTGGGGGCACATTATTTAACTTACTGTATAACATAAATAAAAGGAAATGAATGGGGGGAGGTGAAAACACTTTCTTACTTGTTTTTTTTTTAAAGATTTATTTATTTTTAGAGAGAGGGGAAGGGAGAGAGAAAGGGAGAGAAACATCAGTGTGTGGTTGCCTCCCATGCTTTTCCCCCTCTGGGGATCTGGCCTGGCCAGGCTTATGCCCTGGCTGGGAATCAGACCGGTGATCCCTTGCCTTACTGTCCAGCACTTAATCTACTGAGCCACACCAGCCAGGGCTGTTTGTTTATTTTTTAGGAAAAAGAGAAGGGAGGGACAAAAAGTTCCTGCTGAAACTTTTTGTGTGAGGGCTGAACATATGTGTGAGGAGGAGAGAAACATGTGTGAGGAAGAAGCAAGTGTTCATCAGTTGCCTCTTCTGTGCGCCGCAACTGAGAACTGAACCTGCAACCCAGGCATGTGCCCTGACTGGAAAGAGAACTGGTGACTTTTCACTTTGTGGGATGATACCCAACCAACTGAACCACAGTGATCAGTGTGAGAAGCCACTTTTCTTTGAGCAAAATGCCAACTGATCGTGAAGTGAGTTGGAAAACCCACATTTGCGACAATAATTGTGACGGTTGATTTGGGCAGGAATGATCAGTGAGTGGCTGACTTTAACTGACAGGTCCATGCTGGACAGTGTGTAGGAATGTTCATGGCTCATGGAATTTCTGCAGAATCCTTATTAATGGCAAGGGCACAGTTAGTGACTGTAGATGGAGAAACCAGATGTCACCCAAACTGGGTGGCCAAGGCTCACACCATCATGTGGACAGGGAATGCAGTTCTTCTAAGAAGGACATCACTTAGATGCTATTCCAGTGGGGCAGTAGAGCCAGAATCTGATGGTGACACAAACCAGCAGGCCCAGGTGGAATGGCATTTTGTGAAACAGCTGGTCATAGTGAAGGACGAACTTGGCTAAGGAACGGGCCACAGGACAAGCCAGCCTCGGGCAGAGTGAGATTCCAGGTGGACCTGCATTGGAGTGAGGACATACTGATGGTGTCATTGGAACCGCTGATGAAACTATGTGGACGTATGTTATGTACAAAAAAGTTGTCAAAGTTAACGGTCTTGAATTTGTTAATAGTACAGAGGTTCTATTGGAGCAGGTCCTTGCTCTTAGGAAGTGTATACTGGGTTTTAAAGGATAAAGGGCATGATGTCTACAACCCAATGTGGGTATGGAGAGAGAATGATAAAGCACATGGGGTGAAATGGGAAAAATTAGTGAATTTCAGTAAAGAGTACAGGGGCATTTTATGCATGTATCTTGCTATTTTTACGTGAATTTGGAATTGTTTCAAAATAGAGAACTTAAAATTTTTCGGTGATGAAATGTGTGGCTATAGCCAGTGGAATCCATGACAGAGTTGAGCAAATCCTCTTAGAAGATTCATATGGTTATAATTTTACTGGAAATGGTGTCAGACCTCACACAGGGATGGGGGGGGGTAGAATCCACATGGCTTCTAGGCCAGATGGAGTTTTATTTATAGGACTGAATAGAGGACTGAAAATCACCAAGTCTTAGTCTAGTGTCTAGATTGCCACTAGAATTCTTTTTTTAAGTATATTTTATTGAATATGCTATTACGGTTGCCCAATTTTTCCCCTTTATCCCTTTCCACCCTGCACCCCTCTCCCACCCAGCACTCCCCACTTTAGTTTTTGTTCATGGGTTGTATGTATAAGTTCTGTGGCTTCTCCATTTCCCATACTATTCTTAACCTCCTCCTGTCTATTTTGCATCTACCATTTATGCTTCTTATTCCCTGTGCCTTTTCCCCCATTTCCCCCTCTTCCCCTGCTGATAATCCTCTATGTGATCTCCGTTTTTGTTATTTTGTTCCTGTTTTAGTTGTTTGCTTAGTTTTTTTTAGGTTCATTTGTTCATAGTTGTGAGTTTGTTGTCATTTTACTGTTCATATTTTTGGTCATCTTCTACTTAGATAAGACCCTTTAATATTTCATATAATAAGGGCTTGGTGATAATGAACTCCTTTAACTTGTCCTTATCTGGGAAGCACTTTATCTGCCCTTCCATTCTAAGTGATAGCTTTGCTGGGTAGAGTAATCTTGGATGTAGGTCCTTGCCTTTCATGACTTTGAATATTTCTTCCCAGCCCCTTCTTGCCTGCTAGGTTTCTTTTGAGAATTCAGCTGATAGTCTTATGGTAAATTCTTTGTAGGTAACTGTCTCCTTTTCTCTTGCTGCTTTTTATCTTTAATCTTGGGTAATGTAATTGTGATGTGACGTGGTGTGTGCTTCCTTGGGTCCAACTTCTTTCGGACTCTCTGAGCTTCTTGGACTTCCTGGAAGTCTATTTCCTTCACCAGGTTGGGTAAGTTCCCTTTCATTATATTTTCAAATAAGTTTTTAATTTCTTGTTCTTTCTTTTCTTCTTCTGCCACCCTATGATTTGGATGTTGGAATGTTTAAAATTGTCCCAGAGGTTCCTAAGCCTCTTTTCATTTTTAAAAATTTTTGTTTCTTCATTATGTTCCAGTTGAATGTTTATTTCTTTCTTCTGTTCCAAATCATTGATTTGAGTCCCAGTTTCTTTCCCTTCAGTGTTGGTTCCCTGTATGTTTTTCTTTATTTAACTTTGCATATAGCCTTCACTGCTTCCTGTATTTTGCTTCTGTACTCAATCTTTTCTGTGAACATCCTGATTACCGGTGTTTTGAACTCTGCATCTGATAGGTTGTCTGTCTCCTTATTGCTTAGTTCTTTTTCTGGAGTTTTGATCAGTTCTTTCATTTGGGTCATATTTCTTTTTTTTTTTTAAGATTTTATTTATTTATATTTACAGAGGAAGGGAAGGAGAGAAGGAGAGAAATATCAATGTATGGTTGCCTCTCGTGAGTCCCCTGCTGGGAACTGGCCTGCAATCCAGGCATGTGCCCTGACTGGTAATCGAACTGCGATCGTATGGTTTGCAGGCCTGCGCTCAATCCACTGAGCCACACCAGCCAGGGCTGGGTCATATTTCTTTATATTGACATGGCTGTTACATTGTAAGAGGCGGAACCTTAGGTATTGCCAGGGCAAGGCCACCCACTTGGCTGTGTTGTGGTGTTGTATGTGGGGGAGGGGTCCGAGAAAGAACAATGCTGCTTGTTCAGCTCTTGCCCAGCTTTGAGTCACTTTTTCTGTTACCCACAAGCAATTTGGGTCCTCCTGGTGCTGATTCCCAGGTGGGTGGGCTTGTGTACATTCCTGGATCCTGTGGATCTCTCCAACAAACTCTACTGTGAGGTTGGGAGTTTCTCCGACTGCTGCAGCAGATTTTTATAGCCAGAGGTTTGAGGCTTTAGTTTCCCCATGCTGGATCCTTGGGTTGTATTGTCTCTCTCCCTCCTCAGTTCTTCCCAGATTATCCATATACTAATGTGGAACCACCTGATCCACCAGCTGCTGCCTTGCCTCCTCCTCTCCACCCACCCACCTACCTGTCTCCACCCCTCCTACCAGTCTGGATGAATGTTTCTTCTTTAACTCCTTGGTTGTTGGACTTCCATACAGTTCTGGTTGTTTTTGTTTTTAAATTTGTTGTTGTCTTTCTTTTGATTGTGTGACGAAGTGAAGCATATCTGCCTGTGCCTCCATCTTGACTCGGGGACTGAATTGCCAGAACTTCTAACACATTTTTCCTTAGCTTTTTAATTATAGAAGACGTCAAACATATGTAAAATTAGCCTAGTACAGTGAACCCCTACATATTTTTTAGCCAACTTCAGTAGTTACCATGTCCTGTTAATTTTGGTTCATTCCCTCTGGCCCACTTAATGAGCCCTAGGCAGCCTTAATTTTTTAACTGGAAACACTTAAGCATGAATGGTAAGAACTATTCCACATAATTGCAATGCTGTTATTGCAGGCATCATAGGCAAGTGTTATCCCGTGTGCTGCCAGCTTTCCTAGCTTTCTGGAAAATGGCCTTTACACTGGTCTACAGTGGGAGCCAGGCAAAGGTATACCCACAAACCTTGGTTTTTACCATCAGAGCAGCCTTCAGTCAGACCCTGGGGTTCCCATCAGGTTGCAGCTCTGCATTCCAGCAGGTGCACGTGTTGCTTCTCTGCTTCCCAAAGCTGCTGGCAGGGCCCAGGGGCCCTCCCCCACATCGAGGAGTGGGGCAGTGCGCAGGGAGGATCCAATCAAGCTGTATCTAATCCAGCCCTTGCCAGTCCCTTCATTCTGGACCTCTCTTTCTGGGTATGCCCTACTGCCTCTACCACCCCTAGGAGAGTACTCTGCAGCAGCCTGTCCGGAGTGGGTCATTCTCTATCATTCTTAGTGCCCTGGGCTTATTAAAACCAAAGATGCTGAGTGTAGAAATGGAGGGAGGAAGGCATTTTAGCTTTCAGGTGTTTACTGCCTCCCTCTCCCTTTTCATAAACAAAAGACTCAGTTTTTTGCTTCCTAGGATAGAGGGTTTGGAATGTGTTTGCAACATACAGGACAGATGGGGGGCTTTGTAAAGAATTCGTAAGATAAATAACAAAAATAAGTGCCCCAATTAAAAGCGGAACACAGGGTATAGCAGGCAGTTTGTAGAACAAGTATAAAAGGGCAAAAATTTAGGAAAAGAACTTGGGCTTATTAGGATTTAAGAAAGCGGAGATTATAAGACAGTAAATCCTTTTTTTTTTCTGATTGAATTTTGGCTAAAGGCTGTGTGTGTCAGCAGTGATGTGGGGAGCAAGGCTCTGTGCTATGTAAGCTGCTACTTTGAGGGTAGTTTGACGTTGCCTGTTAACATTTAAAATACACATATTCTGCCCTGGCTGGTGTAGCTCAGTGGATTGAGCATGGGCCTGTGAAGCAAAGGGTCGCTGGTTTGATTCCCAGGCAGGTCACATATCTGGGTTGCAGGCCAGGTCCCCAGTAGGGGACACATGAGAGGCAACTATACATTGATGTTTCTCTCCCACTCTTTCTCTTTCCCTTCCCCTCTCTCTAAAAATAAATAAATAAAATATTTTAAAAAATACGCATATTCTATTGCCTGTTCTAAAAACAGCATATGTGCCTGGGAGGCATGCTGTTCCCTGCTGCACTATTTCTAATGGTGAGAAACTGGATGTATTGACGTGCCTCTTAATGGGAGCCATGACTGGCCCCATGTCTCAACTAAGGATTATTGCACAATGGCTAAAATGAATTTGGAGACCTGTGGATGTCACCAGAAGGAGATTTCAAAGAGAATTCCTGTGTGGGGAGAGAATCCAGCCATAGAAGGATTTGTGCTGCATGCAGTTGAGCTAAACAGTCCCATCTCCCTTGCCCATTTCTGTGGGGATACTTAGAGCAAAATATGGAAAACATTGAACAGGATGTTGAGGTAGAAAATGTGATTGGAGCTCTTTCAAAATTTACAGTTTCATAAACTCATAGATACGGAGAACAAACTGTTGGTTGCCAGAGGGGTGGGTGTGGGATAAATGGGTAAAAGAGGGGAAGGAGATTAAAAAGTACAAACTTCTAGTAATGAATAAATCACTGGGATGTGATAATACAGAACAGGTAATATAGTCGATATTAGTGTAATAAGTATGGTGTCAAGTGGATACTAGGCTTATTGTGGTCACTTCATAAGGTGTATAAACACTCCATCATCATATTATATACCTAAAACTAATATAATAGTGTATGGCAACTATAAAAAAAAAAAAGGAAGGTGGAGGAAGGTGCTCACAAGGTACAAGCTCCCTATTGTAAGCACTAAGGATGTAACATACAAAATGATGACTGTAGCTAACACTGCTGTATGTTATATAGGAAAGTTGTTAAGAGAGTAGATTTTAAGAGTTCTCATCACAAGGAAAATTATTTTTCCTTAAATTTTTTTTATTGTGTCTATTGAGATGATGGATGATAACCAAACTTATTGTGGTAACCATTTCACAATACATGTAATTCAAACCATTACGCAGTAGAGCTTAAACTTACCAGTGATATAAGTCAATTATATCCTAATAAATTGAAAAAATAATTTTAAAAACCACCATAATTTACAGTTTCAAGTTTTTATGGCTGTTAAGATGGAGGTTCATTGTTCTTACTTAATTACTTTTTATAAACAGAATATTATATTGTTCTAGGTTGAATTGTGCTTCTTCACAAAAAGATATATTGGAGTCCTAACTCCCAGTACTCTGATGCAACTTTATTTGGAGAGGGGCCTTCCCAGACATAATCTAGTTAAAATGAGGTCACTAGGGTGGGTCTTCATCCAGTATGATTGGTGCCCTTACTTTATAAAAAGGGGAAATTTGGACACACAGACTTACACAGAGGGAAGCTGAATGTGAAGCCACAGGGAGGTCATCGGCAAGCCAAGGAGGAAAGCCTCAGAGAACCCAGCCTTGACCACACCTTCATCTCTGATTTCTAGCATCCAGAACAGAGACCTTAAGTGTCTGTTGGTTAAGCCACCTTGGCTGCTGTGGTTCTTTGTCCAGAGAGCCCTAGCTGACTCATGTCTATACATCTACACTTACGTGCATGCTAATCAGGTATTGTTTTCTACTGATTTGATGATTTTTGGAGCATCTGCAAAGGAATTTATTTGATAAAAAGACTCAATTGCTAACCAACACCCCTTCTCTCTTAGTCCTCTGGGCCTTGTATGGTAACTAACTGGCTTGGCCCAGGGATGCTAGTGGTGGGAAAGTTGGCACAGAGTCACCAGGGTCAGTAGGAGTTCTCTGTGTGCGCAGGGTCTGACATGGGCAAGTTCGTCCTCCAGGAGAGTTTGTGGGCCAGTGCTGCTTCCCTAGATAACTCTGTGGCCAGCCCTGGGTTGCCTGTGCCACCAGCTCCCTGTGCAGGCCTTCTCTCCAAGGGTCATTGGTCACCCACCCATTGGTCCTTGCTGATTGTCTTGTTTTCAAGAGGGGACTTGAGGCTTAGATAGGGGTTCTCCCAGAGGTCAGAGCAAGTGGTTGGACCCTCATAAACTTCCCTAAAAGCCCCAAGATACCAGGCGCCCATTCAGTGTGCCCTTCCCCAGGCCTTTGTTTCTCACAGGGAAGCCTGGCTAACAACAAAAAGAGAACCCAAGGAAAGCAGACATCTTTGGGAGCGGGATTGTGTAGCTTGTCAGCCTGTTGATTTATTGGGGTATGAGGGCCTTTGAAGTAGGAGGCCATTGGATTCCTTGAAGTCTGGTCCAGTGGGGAGGCCTTGGAAATGCCATATCGAGAGGAAGGGGCATGTGGGCATGGGCTGGCTTACAGGGCCCTGGACGCACAGGGTCCTGGGAGGTCTGGTAAGGGAAGGAGCTCTAGAAGTGTGTTTTTTTTAATCCTTTGGATCAGTGGCGCTTGTTACAAAGCACAGGGATAGCTCTCCAGCAGCGTCAGGTTCCCATGGAAAAAAAAAGCATTGAGTTGACACTGGCCCTGAGTTTTCCAAGGGGTGCCCCTAGCCAGCCTCTTGGGAGCTTTTGTGGAAACTGTGGACAGGGGTGCAGGGATCCATGGCCAGCTGCTTATATGAGAGGCCACTGGTCTAGGCACCTTTGGGTGCTGGAGAGTGGGGTGTGAGGGGAGTCATGCAGAGGGACAGTTAGGAATGGTTATATATATACGGGTGCCAGTGTGCACCCCAGGGGCTGTCAGGGCTTCTGACTATGGATGCTTTGGATCACAAGGAGCTGAATTTGGGGTGCAGTGAAGAAGGAAGCTATTTGGTGCAGACCACTCCATTATGAAGCAGCATGGCTGTAGGGCAGCCCTGGGGCAAGGCTTCTCTTTGGCTAGACTGCTGTGTTCTTCTGTATCTGATTCAGTCTAGTCTGGTCTGGTCCTGTGCACTCTGCTCTGCTGAGATATCTTTGGTGTATCAGTTCTGGCAGGGAAAACAGAGTTCTCTTCTTGCACAGAAAGGAAAAGTGTGCTTTCTGAACCAGAGGGGAACTGACTTATATATATACTGAAGTCCCCACCCATGGTTCCTGATTAATCCATCCTTATACAAATGAGTATCCAAATCCTTATAGTTTGATAGATCCAAAAAGCATTGTTCTGATTGGTCAGAATGGAGCTGCTGTGATTGGTCTGTGAAGATGCTCTTGGGCGGGGGCCTATAGCTGTGCACCTCTGAATGGACAGGAAATACCTCAGTCTTACTGGTTAAAATAAAATTTTAGGAACTCCTATATAGGGGCTGGCTCAGAAGGCAAGAATACAGTGCAGGTGGGCAGTTCAGGGTGGGCAGCAGGCAGTTTTCTCCCCGAAGTACAGTTTCTGTGAGAGGCCCCTCTGTGAAAATGGCTATGAGGGTGTTTTAAAAATTTGAGCCCAGTTAGCCACCCAGGAGTCTTCTTAGTGTAGGCATCTTTTTTCTAGGGTCCATAGATACAACCTTCTGGTTGTCTGGTTCAGCACAGAATTGTTTCGTAGATTAGAGTCAGCCACCTTTTTCATGGTATACCATTTTTTCTTCATTATTTGTAAAATTCGGTATGTCATTGTTTTCTTTTTTTTATTGAAATGTACTTTATTAGGTGGCTCAAACTCATTACAACCACTATTCTTATAAAACGAAGGCAGTATACATTTCTGCTAATTGGTTCAAAAGAAATTAAGTAGGGACTTCTGCCAAGATGGAGGCATAGGTGGAGACGCCGTGCCTTCTCACACAACCAAGTTTAGAGACAATTAAATATCAGCAACAGAAAACAGCCAGAACACAGAAAATTGAACTTTTCGGAAGTCTCATAACAACAAATTCTTCAGCCTGACCGGTAAGAGGGGCGAAACCAGCAGCTGGCGGAGTGGGGTTGCACGGGAAAACTCGGTCAGATGGATTCGGGCGCGCTGAACCCAGGCACAGGGTTGGACCTAGTGAGCGACCGAGTGAGTGACCGTGGGGAAACAGCGAGGGAGCAGGGCCGAGATTTGACTGTGGTCGTGCATTCATGCGCAGATAGACAAGCGAGGGAGTGGGCGATTAGATGGGACCCAGCAGGCCACAGTGGCGAATTGCAGCAGAGGGCACCGCCATTTCCCCCACTCTGACCCCACCTCCACATACAGCGTCGTAACCCAGCGACCTGAGTGGCCCGGCCCTGGGGAACCACCTAAGGCTCTGCTCCTCACCCAGCCACGAGAAACAGCAGAGGGGGCTGCCATTTCCCTGCTCTGACCATGCCCCCACATACAGGGTCACAACCCAGGGAGCTGGGAGTCCAAGGCTCTGCTCCTCATACTTAACGAGTGCGAACAGACCAAAAATGGCTCAAGAAGATCTCAAAGCCCAAGAGCCTATAAATTTAAGCAATGAAGAAATAGCAAAACTCTCAGATGCACAGTTTAAAACACTGGTGATCAGGATCCTCACAGATCTGGTTGATTATAGCCACAAATTAGACAAACATATGAAGGCGAAACTGATTGAAATGAATGGAATTGCACAGGAAACCAATAGCGATGAAAAGGACACTGGGACTCAAATCAATGGAGTGGACCAGAAGAAAGCAAATAATGGCCAAACAGAAAAGAGTGAAGAAGCAAGAATTCAAAAAAATGAGGAGAGGCTTAGGAACCTCCAGGACATCTTTAAATGCTCCAACATCTAAATTATAGGGGTACCAGAAGGGGGAAAGGAACAGCCACCAGTGGAAAACTTATTTGAACAAATAATAAAGGAGAACATCCCCAATCTGGCAAAGGAAATAGACTTCCAGGAAATCCAGGAAGCTCAGAGAGTCCCAAAGAAGTTGGACCCAAGAAGAAACACACCAAGGCACATCATCATTACATTAGCCAAGATTCAAATGAAGGAGAGAATCCTAGAAGCAGCAAGAGCTAAGGGGACAGTCACCTACAAAGGAGTTCCCATCAGACTGTCAGCGGATTTCTCAAAAGAGACCTTACAGGCAAGAAGGGGCTGGAAAGAGGTATTCCAAGTCATGAAATCTAAAGACCTACAACCAAGATTGCTCTATCCAGCAAAAGTTTCATTTAGAATGGAAGGACAAATAAAGTGCTTCTCAGATAAGATAAAATTCAAGGAGTTCATCATTACCAAGCCCTTATTATATGAATTGTTAAAGGGACTTACCTAAGAAAAAGAAGATAAAAAAATGAACAGTGAAAGGACAGCAAACTCACAGTTATTAACAACCACACCTAAAACAAAAGCAAACTAAAAGGACAGCTAGATCAGGAGCAGAACCATAGAAATGGAGATCACATGGAGGGTTAGCAACAGGGGAGTGGGAGAAGGGGGGGTGAGAAGGTGCAGAAAATAAGTAGCATAGACAGTAGACAGAAAATAGATGGGGGGAGGGTAAGAATAGTAGGGGAAATAGAATCTAAAGAACTTGAGACACGTGTTCATGAACTAAAGCGGGGAATGGTGGGGAAGGGGTGTGCAGGGTGGAGGGGAATGGAGGAGGGGAATAGAACTACTGTAATGGCATAATCAATAAAAATGAATTAATTTTAAAAAAAGGAATTAAGTAATCATGCAAGTGATTTCTAAATTCTATGTGTCATTTTTTTCATGCTCTCACTATCATTTCCCCAAAATTATTTCCTAGGATGCTTTGGATTTATGGGAATGCTTTCAGTGTTCCCATAAATGCAGCTGGCATGTTCTCAACCCCTTCAGTGATGTGTTCATTGTACTGGATTTTACCCTCAGTGACCCACTTCAGCAAGTCTTTCAGAGTCTTCTGGCGGACCTCCAGGTGCCAGCGGCTGACGATGAACCCTTCCATGTGCAGCTGCTGATAGATAATAACCTCTGGGGCTGGGCCTGGGGAAAGTGGATGAGTGAGGTTATATATGGAGATGGCCCTGCATAGAGCAGTTCTTCCAAACTTCTTCATCTGGGGGATAAAAACATTAGAAAATTCTCCACCTACATTATCAAAATAACAATCATAACCATCAGGAAAAGCTTTTTTCAAAGTTTCTTCCAGAGACTCTATCATCTTAAAGGCAACATCAAATCTAAGCTTTTTAAGGTAGGCAACCTTATCATCAGACCCTGCTGCTCTGACAACTTTGCAGCCCTTGGGCTTAGCTATCTGCCCCACAACAGAGCCCACGGCCCCTGCAGCTGCATTCACCAGAACTGTATCTCCAGCCTTTGCTCTGCAGACGTCAAACAGGCCAAAGTAGCTGTCAGTCCTCACATGCCAACTGTCCCCAACCTCAAAGACAGAGGTAATGTGTCTGGCCACTCCTCAGGCAGCGTGTCCAGTTGTTTTCCATCAGAAATGGAGTGTGTTGTCCAGCCCAAAGGGGCTGAAATAATAGCTCCTGTTGAGAAGGCTGAATTTTTACTTTCCAGAACTCTGGCCACTTGCTCCCCCATCATTGTTTGACCCTCCTTCAATCTTTTTGTCTCCAATCTCATGTAAGGATCCACAGTGAGGAACAGAGCTTCCAGCAGGACCTCTTTGTTTTCTAAGGGTGGGAGTTCAGCTGTCTTCATCTCAAAGTTACCATCTGTAGGGTGACTTTCAAAGTGCTTCTTCAAGGTCCAATTCTTAGCATGAACCCTCCTGACATTCAGCCGTCTGTGGGCTCCAATGCCTGGAGAAGGCGGTTGAGATTGCTGTTTTCTTTTTGAAGAAGGAAAGTCCATTGCTTGGTAAGGCAGGCCCAGGCACAATTACCTCTAATTAGTGAAGTGTTTCCAGAGTTCAAATAAGGTTCCCTTACTTTTTCTTGTGTTATACTAAACTATGAGCCCATATTTTTAAAAAGTAAAAAAAAAAAAAAACCCAAGATTTTTTTTCTAGTTGACTAACCACACATTTCTATGGGGTCTAAAATCCAGGCTGATACAAAACAAAAGAAAAAGAAGGAATGAAAACCAAGTATGCCTGTAAGTTGGTTTGTCCAGGATTAAGTTTTAAAAAATGCTCTTTATAATTGTTTTTTCCCTGGCCATAGATTGGGGCCTGCCTAAATTTTGGGTGGGGGTAAGGGGAGGTCCTCATGATAAGGGGTCCAATTATCTATTTATAATTGCAGGCATTTATTTAAAAATCACTATGTGAAAACCCTCATAAAACAATACTACATGTTTTTTATCTTTTATATAGGCAAATACTTCCAAGCGTTCCCTCCTGGCATTGGGTGTGATCAAAGAGACTTCATTTAGCTTTATCTGTGATGTCTTAATTTTTTGCCAATCTAGTGTATTTATTACTTGGTTAAATAAAAATCGGGAAAAACCAAAAACCAAAAACCCGGTAACATGCAATGATTTGAAAAATGAAAACTGAGAAGGATATAAAATTAAAAGTACCTCATAGCTTCTCACGTTCCTTCCCCATGCTTTCCCCCCAGATACCGCCACGTAAACCTGGCTGGCAGTCTGTCTGCTTCATTCCAGACATTTTCTAGGCACACATGCTTGTCTGTGCATCTCCTGTATTTACTTATATTTAAATATTGTGGTAGAAGTTACATGACATAAAATTAACCATTTTAAAGTGCACTTTTCAGTGGAATTGCAGATACTCGTACTGTTGTGTAGCTATCATGCTTGCCCACATTCAGAACATTCTGTTGCCCCCAAAGCAAACCCCCTGAATTAATGGTCACTCCCCATTTCCTGCCCTAGCCTCTGATAGCCGCTAATCTTTTTGTCTCTGTGGATCTGTCTATCCTGGAAATTTCATCTAAATAGATGACAAAGTGGCCTTTGTATCTGGTATCTTTAATCAGGCATAATGTTTTCAAGGGTCATCCATGTTGCAGAATCCTTGCTTTGTTTTTAAATACAGTGAGATTATATCATTCAGACAGAACTGAGGCTCACTGTTACAATAGTTCTTATAAATCTTTTTATATTAGTGTGTGCCAGGTACCTTATTTTTCCAACCTTTGCTAGTATCTGTCAGTTGGATGTATATAAGTCATTTCACTGGTCTCCTATGGGTGTATACTTTTGATTTTAGCCACTGACATAAACCAGTGCTGAAACAAACATCTGTGGATACATATTTTGGTGTGTGTGTGTGTGTGTGTGTGTGTGTGTATGTATGTGTGTCTGTGGAGTCAGTTCTCAGAAGTGAATTTTTAGTCCAAGGTATTTATTTTAACATTTTTTTAGATTCTACAAAATTGCTCTTCTAGAAGGTGGCAGCAGTTTATACTCCCCCCAAGAGTTTGAGCTTTTCTGGATTCTCCAAGCCATGACTAACACTGGAAATTGCCAGGCATTTTAATTTTAGTAAGTCTGGGGATGAGAGGGGAGAACGTCATGTTAATTCTATGCATTGGCATCAGAATAATATGGGTGACATTATTTAAATTGTCCATGATGCTGGATGTCTTCATAAGTCATTTTTGTTTCTTTTTTCTGGGAAATACCTGTTTGCTTTCTCTACTTACTTTCTGTTAGTTGTTTTTAGTTGTTTCACCGATTTCAAAAAATGTTTAACTTTATTCTAGATCATATGAACATATTTTTTCTCCGGTTTTCCTTTGAATTTGCTTATGATAATTGTTTCCATGCAGAAAGGTTTGTGGCGTCAAACTAAACTGCTTTTATTTTATGTATTTTGAGTTTTGCCATACCAAGATTTTTTAAAAAATATCCTTTTTACTGAGTTGTTATGACTTACCATTTATGGTTAAATTTTTCATTTGCATAGAATTTAGATTCTATGAATAAATAATATTCATCTCAGAGAAGTGAAATTCTTTATTGAATAATTATTTTTTTTCACTTACTGGAAAAGCAGTCTTTTAATTGGCATTAAAAATTTCATGTTAGGCCCTGGCTGGTATGCTCAGTGGATGGAGTGTGGTTTGCAAACCAAAGGGTCCCTGGTTCGATTCCCAGTCATGGCACATGCCTGGATTGGGGGCCAGGTGCCCAGCGGGGACTACATGAGAGGCAACCATACACTGATGTTTCTCTCCCTCTCTTTCTTCCTCCCTTTCCCTCTCTCTAAAAATAAATACATAAACTCTTAAAAAATTTTTATGTTAGTTTGGTGTTATTTCTAGATCATTCAGTGTCTGTTCAACTTTTAATTACTATAGTGTTATGAATTTTAATATTTGGTGAGATTAATCTGTTTCTTTACCCATTTAGCCAGAATTTTCCTGGCTGTACTCACTTAGTTTTCTAGATCAGTTATTTTTAACCTTTTTAATCTTGTGGCACACATAAACTAGTTACAAAAATTCTGTGGCACACCAAAATACACATTTTTTCCTGATCTGACCAAAAAAAGGTATAATTTTGATTCATTTACGCTAGACGGCCGTCATGTTGGATGTTGTCATTTTTTTTTTTCACTTGATAGTCTAAGGGAAAAGAGGTCAGGCCCCTAATTGAATAGTCGGGTAGTGTATGTTTTAAAGATTTATTGCTGCATGTCAGTCGAAAATCACTGCTCTAGATGACTCTTAGAACAATTTTTATTATAAGTAAGGCAAGGTCTTACAGGTATACATTTTCCTGTAAGTGTAGCATCAGCTTCAGTTTTTAGATTGTGTTACATAATGTTTTTTATTGTATTTTCTAGAAAGTGTGTAATCTCAAATTTTATTTCTTCTGTGACTCGAGAGTTGTAGAAGAAATTTTAATATTTCTAGGAAATTATTTTCTAGTGTTACTATATTTTGTTTATAGAGAGTATGGTCTGTGTATATTAGTATTGGGGAATTTCATGTTTTTTAATGGCTTAAACTTTGGTTATTGCTTGTTATATCCATTGGGAACTTAGAAAAACGTAATCTCAGTTCAGAGCAACCTTACTAGTTATGTAATTTCATTTTCTTGTATCTTTCTTATACTATTGTTTTCTTAATCTGCCTAGGACAGAAGTGAATTCATATATCTGCCCTTATTTCTGTTTGTTTCTCTAATTTTACCTCAGTTTTTACTTTGCTTTTTGGATGTATATAGGGTGAGGCAAAAGTAGGTTTACTGTTGTATGTATGCAAAACACAGAATTTATTGTTGTATTATTTATTGTATTCTTTCTATATCAACAACTGTTAAACATACTCTTGCTGTATACTGTATATTTACAAAGGGATCCTCATTGAGGATTGTACCTTTAAAGTGTCCCTTTTTCTTTTTGCTTCTGATTAAATTCCTTATTAATATTATATGGTTCTTCATATTTATGACATTTGCTCAGCCAGCCTCTATGTTTAAACATTTTCTACCTCCTAGGTAGTTGTTTGGATTTAGACAGATGTTTTAAATATAACAAATAGCTGTATTTGAGTTTTGATTCTTACTGATTGTTTTTCTTCTACATAATAAGTTTTTCCTCAATTATATTGTTTGAGATAATGTATTTTGCCTTAAGTCTGTCACCTGTTTATGGTTAAATTTTCTATTTTTAATGTTTCTCTTCTTTTCCTTTGATTTGTTTTCTTTGTCTTTTACATTATATGATCAATCTAAATCATAAAAGGAGGGCAAAGATTTATCAGATAAATATGAATTTTAGAAATTCAGGAACTTCACTGGTTGTACCCCGGATAATGACTGATCTTGTCCAGTTTTCTTGGGATCCAGCATGCAAATTAAGCCTTCCTTTGAGTTCATTTTGTCTATTATACCCTTGAAATATATATTTTCCTGTTTGCTAGAGTCTCAGGGACACCACTTACATAGGACAACAGCTTCTGTCGTCAGCTGGTCCTCCAGTTCTTGACTCTCAAAATGATTTTCAGCCTTGCCTGAGAGAGATGGACTCGCTTGTGGAGCATTTTCTTTTTTCATCTTGAGGGGAACCCAGATCATTTGCAAATGCTTCCAGTGACTCTGATGTGAAACTCTGCTTTTCTGAGGAGCTTTAAAATTTGTGGTGTCTGCTTAAGGTTCTGATTGAACTGACTGGGATGTGGCCTGGGTATCCAGATTTTTTAAAAGCTTCCAGCTAAATTTTTTTCATAGTCAGGGTTGAATAGCTGCTCCTGTAAGACCTGAGTCTGGGAATTTGAAAACAAAGAGAATTTGCTCAGATTTATTGTTACCTTTGTGAAGTGAAAGCCAGGGAGCAGAGCTCCAGCTGTGACCCCAGTCCTTGAACCTTTGTCCCTGATGAGGGTGCTCGATGGGGAGTTGGGTAAGAATGCCACTGGAGGTGCAGAGCCATCCGGGTGGGTGGAGGTGAGGTTTGGCTCCACTGATTTGCTTCTGGTTTGAGGCTTTTCTTAGGTTTTCTTGAAAATGGGGTTGGGGGTAGTGGAGGTCAGATGTGGTAGAGTAAAACATCTGTGTTCTGCCATCTTTGTGCCAAATGTGTTTGGAACCTAAATTGAGTTGAAAAGAATTTCTGAGGGGACCAGAAGTAAATTCCAGGGCTGATTATTTTGTGTTTTTGAATGTCACTTATTCTGGAGGTGCCAGTTCATTCTCTCGATGGTATTACAGTCAGTTGCACAGGGTGGACCCCTCTCTTTTCATCAGTCACACCATTACTGCATTGTCTTAGTCTTCTTTGCCTAATGAGAAAGCGTGGGTAGTTTGGGGTCATCCATGCTGACCACCAGCCTGGCCTCTCAGTGCTCACAGCCTAGTTCTTTCTAATTCTCTTCTGTGTTGCCACAACATTGCCCAACGTGGGTTCCCCTGGCACTTTTCCCCCAAGTTCCTTCGGGGAAGAACGGCTGTGTGTGGAAACACTGGAGACTAACGTGCAGTTTAAAAAAAAACCTGGTTTTTGTTTTTTAACACAGTGTTTCCCAAACATGTTTGATTATGGAGCTCCTTAACTTTGTGGGCTTACTGTTTGTGAATCTGCTCAATTTTCTCAGGATCCAGAAACCACAGTTGCTCTGCCTTTGATCATGGAACTACACTGCAGACATGGCGCACAGCCTGCCCCAGGGTCTCTACAGAGAAGAGCTGGGGCACCGTGCATTTCTTCATTGCTTATCTGACCAGTTTGTCTGTTCAAGACATTATAGCAAAATAAATAGGACTGTCGATATGCTGAGAGTGTTTTGTATTTACTGAATTAGCAGCAAGGACTGCGGAGATCAGTGGTGCCCAGTTTCTTTGTGCATTTGAGACACTGTGGACCTGGGCCACCATCCACTTGCTCTGCACACCGTCTGGACAATTCTCACTGCTTGCTTTGAGTCAGGATCATTTTAATGCTTTTTAGACAGATCGTCCCATATCATTTTTGGAACAACCTCTGAGGAGAGATGCTGTTAGTACATGGGCAGACTGAGAAAGTGAGAGGTGGCATGGCTTGCCCAGAGCCACAGCCCTGGAGTGGTGGGGTCTGGGTCCGGTTTTCTCGGGCTGCGCTCTCCAGTGCAGGGCTCCTGTGCCGTCCCTCTGCCTGCTCTGGGCCACTGGGCAGCCACGTCAGAGTGTGGCCCATGTTGTGTTCCACAAGCATACCCCACACCATGATTGTATCTGTGGGGTTTTACATTGAAAGAAGAATCTATTACTTACATTCCCAAGAGAAGGGGCCACATCACATAGGGAAGCCCCCGACTGGTCAGATGTGGGGGAAGGGCAATGCTAGGCACACTGAACAGCTTTGAATTGGCTGGTCGCAGAAATTATGGCTGGTGTTGGGACACGGGGGCTGTCCTTGTGATTGCATACCTGCCCCTGGGTGACGCAAGGCTGCGAAACGTTGGCGTGGTATGCATTGCTGGATAAGGCAGTGACTAGTGTGCATATGAAAGCATTGAACACTGCACCTGCCCCCTGCACCACCAAGCCCTTTGCTCTCTGAGAATTGCCTGGCTTGGACTGAACAGCCTCTCCCTGGTCAGTGGAAAGCTACAGATGCCAGGGCACCCAGAATATAGGAGGTAAGTCAACAGTAAGTACAGTTGACCCTTGGAGGAGTAGGTGCCAGCAGACAGTTAAAGAACCTAAGGCAATAAGAAGTGGCGGCTCGGGGTGGGGTTTGGAAGTGAGTGGCTCTTTGGCACTTTGTCCCCTGACAGCAGGCCTGATGGTGGGCAGGTCTGAGGGTTTTAACTGTGGGCAGGCTGCCTAGTGACACCTCAGTGTCGGGGAGTTTGGGATTTGGATGACTGAGGGCAGAGACCACGAGGGCCTTGATAGCCCCCGGCCTCTTCATGGAGGAGGAGGTTCAGTGTGACCCAGTCCCTTCTCTGAGGGGAGAGTGCAGTCCAGGAAACTGTGGATGTTGACAAAATAGTGACGTTCCAAAAAGGGTTACTTTGCTCTTTGGGCCTGTATCAGGCCTGTGAAATACGGAAAAAGCCGTTTCACCAGCTTCAATGATATGCCATTCTTTTTAAGATTTTATTTATTTATCTTTAGAGGGGAAGGGGGGGAGGAGAGAGGGAGAGAAACTCTTATGGTTCCTTTTTGGAAGGGCTTGTGGTCTGAGCAGCGGTGATATGCCATTCTTTGTAAAAAACGCATATTTTCCCTTTTTAAAATTGTGATGAAATGCACACAAAATAAAATTTTCTGTCTTAACCGTGTTAAGTATCCAGTTGAGTGGTGTGAGTGGTACCCTGACGTTGCTGCCACTATCCCTTCCATCTATCTCCAGAACTTTTCATCTCCCCAAACTGGACCTCAGACAAGGTGGTGCTGACCCCTGGCGTGCTGTCCCCCTCACACAGGTGCTTCCGGCTCTCGGGGACATGGCCCAGGGGTAGGCTTGTAGGATGATGGTGTGGTATTTGAGGCACCGCCAGACTGTGTGCACCATGCTGCACCCTCCTCCATCCTTACCAGCAGCGTGTGAACGTCCGACTTCCTCTCCAATCCTTGTTTTTGATAATGGCCATTGTAATGTGTGTGACGTGGTCTCTTGCTGTGGTTTTGATCTCTGTGTTTCTCAGCACTAGTGATGCTGACAGTTTTGTCACGTCCTTTGCCCATTGTGTGCTGGGGTTAGTTTGAGGGTAGGCCTCACCCTGTCTAGAGTGGCAGGGGAGAATTTGGTGAGACAAACAGGTTGAGGCACCTTTGAGTAAGTGCAACATCCCAAACCATGTCCCCTCTGGTGTCCATGTGCTTGTGGCTCCCTGTCCCTTTGAGCCACCACTATGCTACTTCCGTCTCACTGTGGACTATATATGCTTTAAAGAAGCCTGGCATCAAGAGTAATTACCCAGGTAGAAGGTTTACCATATCTGGTCAATCCTAAAGTTTTTATTTGAAGTTCACATGTAACCTCCCCTGTATTAAGGGCAGACGTGGTACTCCGTGTTGAGGTTTAGTTCTTGACCCACATTGTCCTTCAGTCACAGGGAGCCCTAGGATATGTCCAGAGCCTGTCCACCGGTCTTTAGTGGAAAACAGGTAGCACTTCTGTCCTTCCTTCTCGAAGCTGGCCACATGTCACCTGGAGCTTGAACAGGTTGGAAGCCTAGTGTCCACCCTCTCAGCTGCGGGCGGATCTAGTGCATTGGCAGAGACCATGGGTGTGCGGTCTGATGCTGACTGTGTCCTCCCTGCCTGGCTGATTTCAATGTGAGCTGGGTCCAGATTTTAGCAAGTAATAAAGTACTGTATCTAAAACCTGGAACTTTTGTTTTGATACAGGTCGATAAGGCACCTCCCATGTCTGATTGTCTGGGGCCGCAGAATTGAATTGCGGTTACTTTATTGGGTCCCTACATCATTCCTGGTTCCCTTCTTGGGTTCTCCTTCTTGTTTTGTGCACTGCTGTGTTTCCTTTAAACATACTGTCTACTTGACCTGTTTATGATGTATTGGCGGCCCAGCTCCTCATTCCGGGGTGGAGGTCTTCCCTTCCTCTGTTGACACATTCTTGAGTGCCTGGTGTTCAGTCAGACTCAAGAGTCTGCTTAGTGGATGAGATGCCAGCCTTTTCTTTCTGGTTCCTGCTTTTCCCCCTCTCTCTGCATGTCTTGTCCATGAGGGGAAAACACAGGGTTTATTCTTAAATACAAGCAAGGGCCTAAAGTTAGAAAAAATTGGCATCATAGTTCCAGAACTTCCAAGTCTGGCAGTATGCTATGTGTCACTTTTGTGGTCTCAATAATAACACTATACAGTCTTTTTAACTCCTTACCAGTTCCTCAGAAGAGGAGAAGTAGCTCTTGAATCTTCTTAATATTGGGGGTTGAACTGAATTTATCGGGGCTGGGGTCCTTCCACCCCATGCAGGCATTTAGGTGGCCTCAGCTGGGCAGGTAAGGGTTGGGGCCTGAGCTGCTCAGAGCAGTCCTCTCTAGCCTGTGTGAGTTTCAGAAAATGCAGGTCAGGTTCAGTCACGTTGGAGCTTTCGATTCTTCTCTCACTCGAATCCACCCTGTTAGTGCAGGTAGATGCCTGCCCTAAGTGGCTCGAACGACCTTCCCGGCAGGGTCCTAGGAAGCAGAATCCAAATGGGTGAGTCTGCCCCCCCACCCCCCACCTCTTCACCATCCACCTGAGAGGATTAAAGACCAATGCTCTGGTAGAAGTAGTTGAAATGAGAATTTTTATTACCAACTGTCAAAAAGAACAAGTTCCTCCAGAGGCTTACAACCCAACTGGTCTTGTAGGAACCCAGGTACACAATTGGTGAGAAGAAAAAAAAATTAAAGGAGGTCCTTAAATATGTGAAATTACCCTCTGAGATTTTTGAATAGTGTTAATGCTAGAAGCGAGGTGGAGGTGAAGGAATAATATTTGGAAGATCCTAAATTTAGAGTTCATTGTTCAAATGGTCCTGCACTCACAGGCAGAGAGGGGTCTCTGGGTTCCACTGAGCTGTTTTATTTTTAAGAGCTGGCCTTTGCTTTAATATGAATTTAAACTGAATGAAGTTGGTATTTAAAGAAAGAACAGAGTAAAAGGAGGTAAACTTGTGTTCAAATCCAAGCACGTCATGCTGTGCAGTTGGGCTGTGGGAGTCTGGTGGCCTCTGAGTCCAGCTGTGAGAGTGAGGGGTTGGGCATGAACACGCCCGGTGCTCGCTTGCCCAGGAGTCAGATGTTGTCCAGGAGACATGAAGAAGTTCCCTCATGCCACAGTATTTGTCTTAAGAGACTTTCCAACATATTTGGGAAGCTGGACTACGTGAGTTAACAAATCTCGGGCAGCCTGGAAAACCGGGCCTAGTGAACATTGGCTGCAGAGGGAGGCTGCCTCGGCCAGGGACCAGGGAAGGTCTGGGAGACAGGCACTCACTGCTGAGTTTTCTGCCTTGGGTTTTTCTATTTTTCCTGCTTTATTCCTCTGCAGTGGAGTGTTTTGCTATATAGGTGCAAGCCTCTTAGATTTAATACATTATGGGTACAGGACATTTGCTGTGCTCCCCTGGCTTTTATTTCAACAACAGAACTATTGAGATAGAGTGCATAAACTATGACATTCCTGTTTAGTGTGTACAGGTCACAGTGTTCAGGGCATTCACAGAACTCTGCAGCCATCACCTCTACTGAACTTTAAGACATTCCGTCACCTGCACCTATTTTGACAACATATGTGGATGTACCACATGAAATTGCCTGTCTTCGACTGTTTTTGACCTACAAAAGTCAGTCTCATGCTTCAACTTTCAAACATTGGTCTTAAAAGACCTCTTGAAAAGTACTGTAAGGTTGTTCCTCCATCTTATTTTAAACCAATGTCAAAGTGTTTGGGGCCAGAAACCCCGTATGTGGGCAGTTCGGCGTTGGGCCATCCTCAGGCCGTCACATGGAAGGACTGGCCCAGGGCTTGACTTCTGAGGAGAACGTTATGAAGTTGACAGTAGGATCACTGGGGGGAGGATATTGCGTCACAGATTTCACTTTGATACAACAGTGACCTTTCTAGTTACAGAGTTCCCTGAACCACGAGCTCTGCACTGTACCCAGTTAATGGGTGAGCATGAGCAGAGGCCGGTGGTGGGGAGCACTGGGGCATGAGCAGGAGGGGCTCCCTGCTGGTCTGTCTGGCTTCAGCTCACCTGTCCAGGTGCTGTCTTGCACTGCCCATGAGGAATGCCCTCAGCATTCTTAGCCTGCTCCAGAAGCCCCCATGTATTCCTGGTTGACCCTGTTCCAAAAGGTGCCAGCTTCAGGGTCCCTTGGTCTTTGTCTGGGATCCCACAGGTTGAGAATGGTGTGACCCCTCTCTGGGCCTGTGTCCTGTGCGGCCTTGAGGCCCCGGCTCTCTTGTTGGCTTAGAAGCTCCTCGAGGACAGGACTGTGGCCACAGTTCTTGCTGCTGCATATCCAGCCCACTCTGTGGTGGATACAGGCCCAAGGGGTTCTGGAAGGAGTGACTAGACTCGCCTTGTAAGCAGGTGTGTGTGTGTGTGTGTTCCTGCACGTGTATGGGCATGCACATGTATGTGGGTATACAAATACATATGCTTTGTTTGTGTATACCTGAAGGAACATGATTCTATCATGTTGAGTGACCAGTGTGGATCACTGCCTTTGTAGGTCGAAAGGTTGAACAATAAGTAAAATAAGCTAGTCTGAGAAGCTGGAAAACTGATTCCAACCAGATTACATTGGGGAGAAGGCAAAACTATGGAGGCAGTAAAACACCAGTGGCTGTCAGGGTTTGGGGAGGAGGGAGGGATGAATTACAGGTATGTGGAATACAAGGGATTTGTATGGCAGTGAAACCACTCTGTGACCCTGTGGTGGCAGGGAAATGACTGACACATTTGTTACTGCCCATAGAAATTTGTAACAGAAGACTCAACCCTGAGGTAACTATGGACTTCAGTTAATAGCATGTTGATATTAGTTCATCAGTATAGAAAATGTACTGCACCAACACAAGATGTTAATAATAGGAGAAGCAGTTGAGGGGGTGTGCTGGGAGGGGTTCATGGGGAAGTTTCTGTACTTTCTGCTCAATTTTTCTGTAAACTTAAACTGCTCTAAAAAAAATCTGTTAACTCAAAAAAAGTTGAATAGCAGCAATTTTGTATGATTCAGCCTTCCTTCCAGATTTAAAAAGTATGGCTTGCGTACTGTAACACTCACCATTTTAAAGTGCATAGTTGAATGGTTTCTGGGTGCATTCACAGAGTTGTGCATTTTTCACCGTAGGCCATTTTAGACCGTTTCCATTACTTCAGACAGAAACCCTGAACTTTGGGGCGTGACAAAAACCATCTGCTTCCTGTCTCTGTGGAGACCTGTCCTGACATTGGACCAGTCTTTGAGTGGACACACATTTTAATTCTTTTTGGGTATCTACCCTGGAGTGGAGTTGTGGGGTCATATGGTCATCTGTGTGTTTGACGTTTTTAGGAGCCAGCTAGACTCGTTTCCAGTGTCTGCACCATCGTACATTCCCACTAGCAGCAATGAGGGTTCTCTACATTCTCACCAACACAGGCAGCACAGGCAGTCATCTTAATTGCCTGTCTTTTTGATAGACTGTGTTTTTTTGGTATGTTTGTTTTTTTAAAGAGATCCAGTGTAACTCTTTGAAATCACCTCCGGACACATTTTCTGAGTGTCACCCAGTTGCGGAGTTTAGCTGGCCCGTCTGTCTTGTGGCTCAGAGTCGAAAGGAGTGGGGCGTGTGCCTGCTGTGGGAAGGAGGTCGGGAGGGTGGGTAGATGTTGGGTGCCCAGACCCTTCCAGGTCTTTCTCATTCTCTCTTTTGGTGAGTAGGACTCTTCGAAGGCCCAGGAGGTGTGGCTCTCTGGTGCCTTTAATGGTGAGGGCACAGGGTCTTTTCACCTGTTGTATAATAAGCATTGTTCCTTGACTCAAGCCTCTACTCCTTTTTTTGTGACATTAATTATATTTTCTCATGAAACCTCTTTCATGGTAGTTTCTTACCAGATACCTTCTTCCCCGAGAGTATCTGGGTTTGGATTTTTTTTCCTGAGTTGATTTTTAGGTAGTAGTGGCCAAAGAATTTAGAACTGAGAAACCTCCAGCCCAGTGGAGGGGAAATGACAGCATGAAAAGCAGCAGAGATTCCAGTTGAAGAGGGGATTGGAAATTCATGGCAGACCCACCTACCTGAGCCCAGTGTTGCTCTTAAACCCTTTAGGGGAGTGGGAGGAATGCAGTAAGGAATGGAGGAAATTCATGGTCATGGAGGGGTGGCTGGTGATGAAATGGATAAGCAGCACTTGAGTAAACACAGGTATTAATTTTGGAGCCACTGAGAGGAATAAACCTAGGCAGTTATGGAAGAGCCCTGTGCCTCCTGATTTCATCTGTTCCCTGAGACTTGTAGGCATTGGGCACTCTCCCTCTGAGGATGGAGACCTCTGCATGCTTGTGAAAGTTTGTTTTTTATAAAGAACTCAGAGGGTCTTTCTACCACACTGGCTAATTTCACTTTTCTCCCTCCTTTGCCTGTTTCTTGGGAGAAAGGGGTAGTTCAGTATCATTTTGTGTAATAAGGTATCACATTCTAAAAGAGTTGCTAAGTTTCTATTCTTAAATATCCCCCTCAATTTTGAAGTACCTTGTGTCAGGACATAGAAAAGGGTGCCAGACCACAGTAATTGTCATCTGTTTGGATGCTTTACTGGAGGTATGAATTACCATAAGGAAAACAATGACCATAATGGAAACAGAGGGGATAGGCTGGCTGATGGTTAGAGTGCTTGCCTTCTACTTCAGAATTTTCTGATTTTAAGGGAGGGTTTTTGGACTTGAAGTCCAACAGACGTTGGCAGTTGAGCAGAGAAGGGGTCCTGAGGATAGAGGTAGGGGGGTGGGAGTAGGTGGAGGCAATGATCCTTTTGAGTTACCCTGGGGGAGGAAGGTGACCAATTGAGGCTCTGGAGAGGGGCAGGGGAAGCAACAGGGGTGGAGATATGGAGCTGACTGTTGGTGGAGCATTCAAGGCAGGTCATTGCACTAGTATTAGCTTGGCTGGATTCACCAACAGTAAAGTCATGGAAGCTTCTGCTGAACAAAATAAGCTAACAGGACTTGGAAGGCATGTGAGATTATTCATGACGTTGGGTTTCTAATTTCATTCCAGAGTTATGGACCAAGACCATGAAAGAATTTCAGGTGCTTTAAAACGATTAGTGGCTGAGGAAACAAATTTCCATGGTTTGATCAGGTCAGTACTTGCTTCTAGGAAAAAAGTCATCCTGTCTTCCTTTCTTGTACTCTCCTGAGTGGAGCCAGCTGTAGCCAAGATGTGAGGCCGCTGGGCTTCCTGAAGTTCTCCATAAGATTTTGAGTTCTTAGATCCTCTGTTAATGGGTGCTGTGATACAACTGAGATGGAGATGTTAAGAATGATCAACACTTAATTCCGTAACGTAAACTGGCAGCCTGCCCTTTGCACTGCCCTCACTTCTGAGAAGAAGAATCAGAAGAGTACTGAACTTCTTGTGTCCGTACAGAAGAGATGGATTCCAGTTAAAAGGAGGCCACTAACATGGGCCATGTGTGCAGTTCATCTTTTGGGGACACTAGTGGCAGTCACAGTCCTTAGTTCACTCCATGAGCCTGTGTGAGTTGAAGACCACTGTACCTTAGGGCTGACATTGGCTGGCTTCTGAGTCTGGTATTGAAACATCAGGTGCAGACTTCCGCCAAGATGGAGGCGTAGGTGGAAGCACTGTGCCTTCTCTCACAACCAAGTTTAAAAAACAACAAAGTTTTAACAACAAAAACTCAGCCAAACCACAGAAAATTGAACTATATGGAAGTCTGACAACAACAAACCCTTCAGCCATACCGGTAAGAGGGGCAGAGCCAGCAGCAGAGTGGGGTCAGGCAGGAAAGATCCACCTGACCAAATGGAGCGCACCCCAGGTGGGCAGGCAGTAGGCAGATCCCAGGTGTGGAGTAACAGCAGGCAGACCCACTGAGGGCTCAAGGTGGCGGACCCACTGAGGGCTGACCACGGTCACACATTTGCGTGCAGATAACTGAGACTGAGACAGACAACACAGGCCTCAGCAGAGATGGGACCGCCATTGGTCTTTCTCACCCTGCCCCCACTTACAGCATCACAAACCAGCCACCTGGGTGGCGGGGCCACCCAGGTGAACATCTAAGGCTCTGCTCCTCCTACCTTGCAGGTGTGAACAGAACAAAACATTATGGCTCAAGAAGAACAGCTCGAAGCCCCAGAGCCAATAACTCTAAGTGATGAATAAATAGCCAAACTCTCAGATGCACAGTTCAAAACACTGGTGATCAGGATGCTCACAGAACTGGTTGATTTTAGCCATAAATTAGAGGAACATATGAAGGCTAAACTAACTGAAATGAAGGGAAACATACAGGGAACCAATAGTAACAGAGAGGAAACTGGGACTCAAATCAAGGGAGTGGACCAGAAGGAAGAAAAAAATGACCAAACAGAAAAGGATGAAGAAACAAGAATTCAAAAAAAATGAGAACAGGCTTAGGAACCTCCAGGACATCTTTAAACGTTCCAACATTCGAATTATAGGGATACCAGAAGGGGAAAAGGAACAGCCACCAGTGGAAAACTTATTTGAACAAATAATTAAGGAGAACTTCCCCATTCTGGCAAAGGAAATACACTTCTAGGAAATCCAGGAAGCTCAGAGTCCCAAAGAAGTTGGACCCAAGGAGGAATACACCAAGGCACATCATAATTACATTAGCCAAGATTAAAATGAAGGAGAGAATCCTAGAAGCAGCAAGAGATGAGGGGACAGTGACCTACAAAGGAGTTCCCATCAGACTGTCAGCGGATTTCTCAAAAGAGACCTTACAGGCAAGAAGGGGCTGGAAAGAGGTATTCCAAGTTATGAAATCCAAAGACCTACAACCAAGATTGCTCTATCCTGCAAAGCTTTCATTTAGAATGGAAGGACAAATAAAGTGCTTCTCAGATAAGGTCAAGTTCAAGGAGTCCATCATCACCAAGCCCTTATTATATGAAATGTTAAAGGGACTTACCTAAGAAAAAGAAGATAAAAAAGATGAACAGTGAAAGGACAGCAAACTCACAGTTATTAACAACCACACCTAAAACAAAAGTAAACTAAGGACAGCTAGATCAGGAGCAGAACCATAGAAATGGAGATCACATGGAGGGTTAGCAACAGGGGAGTGGGACAAGGAGAAGGGGGGAGAAAGTACAGAAAATAAGTAGCATAGACGGTAGGTAGAAAATAGACAGGGGGAGGGCAAGAATAGTATGGAAAGTATAGAATCTAAAGAACTTGAGACACGTGTTCATGAACTAAAGGGGGGGGAATGGTGGGGGAGGGGTGTGCAGGGTGGAGGGGAATGAAGGGGGGAATAGAGCAACTGTAATGTCATAATCAATAAAATATATTTTAAAAAAAGGACTTCCGCCAAGATGGAGGCGTAGGTGGAAACACTTTACTTCCTAGCACGACTAAGTCTGAAAACAACAAAGTTTTAACAATGATAAATGCAACCAAACCACAGAAAATTGAACAATATGGAGTCTGAAAAACGAGGAACTGCTCAGCTAAACTGGTGAGAGGGGCGAAGCCAGCAATAGAGTGGGTCGGGCAAAAAAGATCCCAGGACCTGGGCAGTGCGCAGGCAGCCGAGGGTGCGGATCCTAGGTGCTGGGTAGCTATGGGTGGACCCAGGGAAGACTCACGGCTGGCTGTCTGCAGTCATGCATTTGCACGCAGATAAACCAGTGAAGAGATGAGCATTGAGACAGACCGCGCAGGCCCCAGTGCAGGGCGGTGGGCTTGCACATTTGTGCTCAGATAAACAGGCGGGGGCGAGTGGTGAGGCGGATGGGGTGAGTGGAGAGGACCGCCATTGCCGTCACAAACCAGTGACCTGGGTGGCCCGCGCTGGTGAACAACTAAGGCGCCTCTCCTCATAGGTAACAGGCACAAACAGATCAAAACATGGCTCAAGAACAACTCAGAGCCCCAGGGCCAATAAATCTAAGTGATGAAGAAATAGCCAAACTTTCAGATGCACAGTTTAAAACATTTGTGATCAGGATGCTCACAGAACTGGTTGATTTTAGTCACAAATTAGAGGAACATATGAAGGCTAAACTAACTGAAGTGAATGGAAATGCACAGGAAACCAATAGTAATGGAAAGGAAACTGGGACTCAAATCAAGGTGGTGGACCAGAATGAAGGAAAAAATGACCAAACAGAAAAATATGAAGAAATAAGAATTTAAAAAAATGAGGACAGGCTTAGGAACCTTCAGGACATCTTTAAACATTCCAACATCCGAATTATAGGGATACCAGAAGGGGAAGAGGAACAGCCACGAGTGGAAACCTTATTTGAACAAATAGTTAAGGAGAACTTCCCCATTCTGGCAAAGAAAATAGACTTCCAGGAAATCCAGGAAGCTCAGAGAGTCCCAAAGAAGTTGGACCCAAGAAGGAACACACCAAGGCACATCATCATTATATTAGCCAATATTCAAATGAAGGAGAGAATCCTGGAGGCAGCAAGAGCTAAGGGGACAGTCACCTACAAAGGAGTCCCCATCAGACTGTCAGCGGATTTCTCAAAAGAGACCTTACAGGCAAGAAGGGGCTGGAAAGAAGTATTCTAAGTCATGAAATCCAAAGACCTACATCCAAGATTCCTCTATCCAGCAAAGCTTTCATTTAGAATGGAAGGACAGATAAAGTGCTTCTCAGATAAGATCAAATTCAAGGAGTTCATCATTACCAAGCCCTTATTATATGAAATGTTAAAGGGACTTATCTAAGAAAAAGAAGATAAAAAAATGAACAGTGAAAGGACAGCAAACTCACAGTTATTAAGAACCACACCTAAAACAAAAGCAAACTAAGAGGACAGCTAGATCAGGAGCACAACCATAGAAATGAAGATCACATGGAGGGTTAGCAACAGGGGAGTGGGAGAAGGAGAAGGGGGGAGAAGGTACAGAGAATAAGTAGCATAGACAGTAGATAGAAAATAGACAGGGGGAGGGTAAGAATAGTTTGGGAAATATAGAATCTAAGGAACTTGAGACATGTGTTCATAAACTAAAGGGTGGGGGAAATGGTGTGGGAGGTGGTGTGCAGGGTAGAGGGGAATGAAGGGGGGAAATAGAACAACTGTAGTGGCATAATCAGCAAAATTTTAAAAATCTTTAAAAAGACCAAAAAAAAAAAAAGAAACATCAGGTGCAAAAGCCTATATAGGCCACTGCCACCATTTTCAGCATGGCAGGCAGTTCCTTTGTTGAAATGGTCAATGGCTAACCCTAGAACTAGCCCTGATGTCTGATGTTGCATTATGGGAATTCAGATGTTGACATGGAGGGTGGAACCACCTGTGCATATAAAAGGTGGCAAGTTGGCTCTTAAGTGGTGGTTTTGAGTAGACTTGTGTTGAACTTACTTGTGTTAGGTGGTGGTGTTGAGTAGACTTAATCCAGATCCTAGTGAAAAGAAACAGAAGAAATGAGCTCTGCATGAGTTTTCTGCTGCCTCTGTGAGGCTTGCCCTGCCCCTGTTCTTGGTGCCAGTGTTCAGGTGTCCTGGAGCAGAGTGAAGATCTGAACTCAACCCTGGCCCCCAGAACTACTCATCATGCCATGGCAGTTGAATTCTTTTTTTCCGTGACTGGTCTGGGGCCAGTTCATAGCCTGGTTCTGGCCAATGGGAAGTGAAGGAAGAGCTTCTTTTCCAGGAATAACAAGTGTGATCCCTGGAGCTGCCATTTGCAGCCCTGAGATGGACCATCAGGAAGGCAGAAAGCTCACTGCTAAGCATGGTGGGGTGGACAAATAGACACTTGGGCCTCAATGATGTCACTAGACCCTCCCTACACATCTCTTCCTAACTAAAGAAAGATCTTTATGGTTAGGATTTTTCTGTCATACCAAGAGCCCCAAACATTCTAACTGCTAGACATGAATAGAACTAAATTGTGTGAGTATTGTATTGTATTTCATGCAGACTTAAACTCTCAGTAAAATATTTGCAATGTTTGTATTTTTATCTTTAAAAACATCACAATGTTTATAAAATAAAATTTATCAAGTTACAAGCTGACCTGATGAACTAAAATGAGATTAGTTTGTGCCTGAGTTCTTAGCTTGTAACTTGAAGTTGACCTACTTTTGCAGATCTCTGAGCCCACAACATCCCTTTCCAGCCTGGGTGTGCTGGCCGGCTGCCTTGACAGTGGAGCATGGCCAGGCAAGCAGATGGGTGGGCACCTGGGCCAGTGCAGTGGTCAGACTGCTGGTCAATTTTGGTGAGCAGCAGGCTGAATATTTCACTTTGTCGTGATAAGTTCCTGGTTAGGAACTCTCCAGAGGGCCTGAGTAATCTTGTTCTGTGAAAACTTTTTTTTAACATTAAAAAAATACTGTTTAAAAAATATGTATGTATATATTTCACCATTTTAACCATTTTTAAGTGTACTGTTCAGAGGCTTAAATCCATTCACACTGCTGTGCAGTCATCACCACCATCCAACCTTTTCTTATTCCCAAACTGAAACTAACCCATTAAACAGCAACCCCGATTATCCCTCCTCCCTGCCAGCCCCTGACACCCACTGTTCTACCTTCGGTTGTTATGATTGTATAGGGACCTCATAAGTGGAAGCTTTATGCAAACCAGAATTTTAAACTCTTTAAGACCGCTGAAAGCATGGTCTGGCTGGAACAAGAGCGGGTTTGAGGATCGCTCAGGAAAGAAATCCACTAGGTTTTACATGGTCATTAGATGTAGAGCTCGTGCCCTGCCCTGGGGTAGAGGAATTACAGAGGTTTGCTGCCCAGCAGGTAAGGCAACCCAGGCCCAGGGATTCCAAGACAGAATGCTGGTGAGGAAAAGCAGTTAGGAAGCCATTTTAATTTTCTCATCCAAAAGAAATTCTATAGGTTGTTTTTGGCAAAGTGATGTGTTGCATTAGGCTCCGTGGACTCTGGTACTCTGTAAACTAAAGAGGTTTGGGGTCGTTGTGGTTTCTTTTTAAATTCCTCTTGTTGGCTTGCTGCCGACAACAACCAGATTTGCCATGATGTACTAATTTGGAGTGATGGAAGGGAAGCCTTTCAGTGGACTTCAACCTTGGACTCCTGCTCAGTGGACTTAACCATCCAAGGTGTCAGCTTTATGGGTTTTCATAATGAAATTATAAGGGGGTTGCATTTCTTCTAGAAATTTGAGTCACTTTTGTTAATTGGCACCTTCCACCTACAATCTCAGTGCATTTATTTTGGCTCTGTTGAGTGTTTTAAAATCTCAGTCAAGCCTTTTTTGGATAATCTCTTAAATATGACATTAATTTTGTTAGTTATTCATATGAATTAATAATGAGTCAATTTGAAGGGAGTTGGGGGTGTTGAATTTATTCATATATCTTCCTTTGTGACTGATACAGTTTACTTCCAAGTGATGATGGTATGCTCTGAATTCCTGTGTAAAAACCCTGCCAAGAGAGTAAGTTCTAGTTCTGACCTACCTCATGGATCATCTGTCCTCTGGGGGATTAAATGAGTTAATGGTTTTGAAGCTCTTAGGACTAGTGCTTGGCTTGCAGAAAGGGCTCAGTAAGTGTTGCTAGGATCTCTCTTATAAATCCTATGTGAACTTATCTGAAAAGCCATTATAACTTATTTTCCCCCAGCTAAATACTCTGTGTAAAACACCATCTGAATTCCCATAGTTGCAATATGTAGGATGGATGTTCTCCATAGATCATTTACTGTTGGACATGCCTTGGGGTTCTCAGGGGCTGCATCTCCAAAAGCAAGCTTGCCTCCAGCATCCTTTGGGGCCTACCAACCTCTCCTTCAAGACATGGAATGCCCCCTGCATTCACCTAATGGCCAAGACAGGAGCTACGCAGTCGTTCCCGTCTCCTCCCTCTCTTCTCTCTCCCTCCCCATTTAATACAACAACGTCAATTTCAGCTCCAGATTGACTTTGGATTCCCCCTCTCACTGAACCTGTCCCCTACCCAACATTTCCATTATGGGCCCATGTAAATCTGCTTAGGAGCCTGAGGTTTATCTCATTATGTCCTACAGGCTCTTTGTGACATGTGGAGGGGCCTTCCATAGCTGTATTGAGGGGGGCAGGGGTGATTCTCCTTCACAGGCACTTGGAGGTACCTTCCAGAAGAGTCTTGAGAACTCTTGGGCTGCTACAGAATTCAGAAGTGGCTTCTAGAAGCAGTGAGAGTGACCCAGGCTCCTGAGTCATGGCTTTCTTCCTGGCTGCACCTCCAGCTGCTGGCCCTCATCTTTCTCCTGTGACATCTCAAATTAAAAGCAGTGCCCAGCAGCTGCTAGGACAGTGGCTGGCTTGTTTCAGGACTGACCTTGCTCTGAGCTTGCATCTGCCTTCCCCAGCCCTGTGACCTTATTCTTAGCCCCACTTAGTCATCAGTGTCCATGTTTTGATGGAGCCCTCTTTGGTTGTAACTGATCAGCAGAGGCCAATTTCTGGGGAAAAGATGCCCATGAACCCTGGTGTGGGTATTTCTTTGTCTTGGTGCAGCTGATAGGTTGTAGGGGGTGGGACCTTAGGTATTCACCAGGGCAGGGCAACCCTCTTTTCTGTGTTGCAAGCTGTCTGTGGGGGAGGGGCCAGAGAGGGAGCTGCTAGGCTAGGCTTGCCTGCTCCTCTGCTGCTGGTCTCCACGTACTTTTCAGTGGACTCTCCTGTAAGACTCAGAGCTTCTTCTACCCCCACAGAGCTCAGCAGCCAGCCCCACCCCCAAGGTCCTCCACATTGTGAAAGTTTTTCTGAGTTGGCATGGGGTCCGCTGCCTTACCAGTCTGGTTGTTCTGGTTAATTTTTTCTTTAATTCCTTTGTCAGAGTTCCATGCAGTTTGATTTTCTGGCAAGTTTGGTTGTTTATTGATTTCAGATTGGTTGTTATCCTCCTTTTGGTTGTTCGGGGAGGCGAAGGGTCTCTACTATACCTCCTTGGCTGGAACCAAATAAAAAAATTTTTTTTAAGGTTTTCACTTCTGGTAAACTATATGTAATATAAAATTGACCTTTTTTCATTTTTTAAATATATTTTATTGATTATGCCATTACAGTTGTCCCATTTCCCCCCCCTTGATTCCCCTCCCCCCGTACACCCCCTTCCCCCACATTTCCCCCCTTTAGTTCATGTCCATGTGTCATAAGTTCTTTAGCATCTACATTTCCCATATTATTCTTACCCTCCCCCTGTCTATTTTCTACCTACTGTCTATGCTACTTATTCTCCATACCTTCTCCCCCTCTCTCCTTGTCCCACTCCCCTGTTGCTAACCCTCCATGTGATGTTCATTTCTGTGGTTCCACTCCTGATCTAGCTGTCTGCTTAGTTTGCTTTTGTTTTACATGTGGTTGTTAATAACTGTGAGTTTGCTGTCCTTTCACTGTTCATCTTTTTTATCTTCTTTTTCTTAGGTAAGTCCCTTTAACATTTCATATAATAAGGGCTTGGTGATGATGAACTCCTTGAACTTGATCTTATCTGAGAAGTGTTTTTATCTGCCTTTCCATTCTAAATGAAAGCTTTGCTGGATAGAGCAATCTTGGATTTAGGTCCTTGTCTTTCATGACTTGGAATACCTCTTTCCAGCCCCTTCTTGCCTGTAAGGTCTCTTTTGAGAAATCTGCTGACAGTCTGATGGAAACTCCTTTGTAGGTAACTGTCCCCTTATATCTTGCTGCTTCTAGAATTCTCTCCATTTTATTTTTTTTATTTAATTTTTTTATTGATTATGCTGTTACAGTTGTTCTATTCCCCCTTTAGTCCCCTCCACCCTACCCCTCATCCCCACCATTACCTCCCTTTAGTTTATGACCATGTGTCTCAAGTCCTTTAGATTCTATATTTCCCATACTATTCTTGCCCCCCCATCTATTTTCTATCTGCTGTCTATGCTACTTATTTTCTGTACCTTCTCCCCCCTTCTCCTCCTCCCACTCCCCTGTTGCTAACCCTCCTTGAGATCTTCATTTCTATGTTTCCACTCCTGATCCAGCTGTCCTTTTAGTTTGCTTTCGTTTTAGGTGTGGTTGTTAATAACTGTGAGTTTGTTGTCCTTTCACTGTTCATGTTTCTTTAACTTCTTTTTCTTAGATAAGTCCCTTTAACATTTCATATAATAAGGGCTTGGTGATGATGAACTCCTTGAATTTGATCTTATCTGAGAAGCACTTTATCTGTCCTTCCATTCTAAATGAAAATTTTGCTGGATAGAGCAATCTTGGATGTAGGTCTTTAGATTTCATGATTTGGAATACCTCTTTCCAGCCCCTTCTTGCCTGTAAGGTCTCTTTTGAGAAATCCGCTGACAGTCTGATGGGGACTCCTTTATAGGTGACTGTCCCCTTAGCTCTTGCTGCTTCTAGGATTCTCTCCTTCATTTTAATTTTGGCTAATGTAATGATGATGTGCCTTGGTGTGTTCCTTCTTGGGTCCAACTTCTTTGGTACTCTCTGAGCTTTCTGGATTTCCTGGAAGTCTATTTCCTTTGCCAGATTGGGGATATTCTCCTTTATTATTTGTTCAAATAAGTTTTCCACTGGTGGCTGTGCCTTTCCCCCTTCGGGTCCCCCTATAATTTGGATGTTGGAGCGTTTAAAGATGTCCTGGAGGTTCCTAAGCCTCTCCTCATTTCTTTGAATTCTTGCTTCTTGACTCTTTTCTGTTTGGCCATTATTTGCTTTCTTCTGGTCCACTCCATTGATTTGAGTCCCAGTTTCCTTTTCATTGCTATTGGTGTCCTGTGCAATTCCATTCATTTCAATTAGTTTCGCCTTCATATATTTGTCTAATTTGTCGGTATAATCAACCAGTTCTGTGAGGATCCTGATCACCAATGTTTTAAACTGTGCGTCTGTGAGTTTTGCTATTTCTTCATCGCTTAGATCTATTGGCTCTGGGGCTCTGAGATCCTCCTGCGCCATTCTTGGTCTGTTCTGGCCCTTTAAGTTTGAGAAAAGACGCCTTGGATTCCCAGGTCGCTGGGTTGTGATGCTGTATGTGGGGGCGTGGTCAGAGTGGGGAAATGGCAGCACCCTCAGCTGTCTCGTGCCACTGGGTGAGGAGCAGCGCCTTAGGTGGTTCACCTGGGCCGGGCCACTCAGAGTCGCTGGGTTATGATGCTGTATGTGGAGGTGGGGTCAGAGCGGGGAAATGGCGGCACCCTCCACTGCCGCTTGCCGTGGGGACCTGCCGGCCTGGTCCAACTGCCCACTCCCTCGCCCGTCCACCCGCGCACAAATGCGCGACCTCAGTCAACACGCAGCCCCGCTGCCTCGCTGTCTCCCCCGCGGTCGCTCGCCTGGTTGCTCGCTCGGTCGCTCACTCGGTTCGACCCTGCGCCTGGGTTCCACGCCTGAGTCCGTCTGACCGAATTTTCCTGTGCAACTCTGCTCCGCCAGCCGCTCGTTTCGCCCCTTACTGGTCAGGCTGAAGAATTTGTTGTTAACGGACTTCCGAAAAGTTCAATTTTCCGTGTTCTGGCTGTGTTTTCTGTTGCTAATATTTAGTTTTCTCTAATCTTGGTTGTGTGAGAAGGCACGGCACATCCACCTATGCCTCCATCTTGGCGGAAGTCCTCTCCATTTTAATCTTGGCTAATGAAGTTGGACCCAAGGAGGAACACACCAAGGCACATCATAAAATTGACCATTTTAGTCATTCACTTCAAGAAGTTAAACAGTTAAACTTTCAGTGGCAAGAGGTACACTTCTGTTATTGTGCAGCTGTTACCACCATCCATGCACAGGACCTGTCTGCGTTTCCAACCGAAATTCTGTCCTGGGGTGGCCACCGTCCTACTCCCTGTCTCTATGACTCTGATTCCACTGTGGGCCTCATATAAGTGGAATCATGTACTGTTTGTTCTTTAGTCATGGCTTACTTCACTCAGCATGATGTCCTCAAGGTCTATCTGTGTTGTAACGTGTCAGGGTTTCCTCCTTCTGGAGGCTGAGTGCTCTCAGTTGTATGTGTAGCCTTCCTATTGTTTATCCCTTCATTAGTCCATAGACATTTGTGTGGCTTCCGTCTTTTGGCTGTTTTGGGGAGTGTTGCTATGAACATTTGTGAACAAGTATCTCTTTAAGACCCTGCTTCCATTCAGTTTTTTTTTTTGGTACCCAGAAGTGGAATTGCTGCATCAGATGGTAGGTCTGGTTTTGAATACACATGGTGGGGTTTTGCATTATGGCATTTGCAGACTCCAAGGAAGTCATTTCCCAGCACAAACCATGGATGTTTGCCTGAAGACCAGACTCTAATTCCCTTGACTCCAAACCTTTGCCTGGCTGAACTGCAGGCAGCATACATGAGGGTTGGGGTGGGGATCTTGAGCTGGGTGTGGGTTGGGACCTGGAACCTGCACTATGGCTGATGGCTCTGAAGAGCCTGTGCTGGCAGGAGACTCATGGCTCATTTCTCTCCATTCTCACTTCCATTTAGAAGAGTTCCCCAGGCATATCCTGAGAAGTTGACTTCTATTTAAGGAGTGGAAGATGCCCCCTTTAGGCATTAAGTGAGCTGAACTGCATGGTGTGCTGGTCACGGAGGTCCTTAGGACCTTAGGATAGCAGCTCAGAACATGGTTTTCTCAGAAAGATGCCTTAATGGGTTCAATTTTGATTTCTTCTACTTTGAAATCACTGTTTTTAGTCTTTTATATTTTGGTTTTCATTCTGCAGAATCCTACTTCATCTTGGGGTTAAAATGGTGACGTCCCAAAAGAATTAGGGTCAGACAGCCACCCAAACCCCCATCCATACCTAGGTGGTACAGGATACACTCTCCCACTCTTGTCTTTTTCACATTGATTTTGAACAAATTCTTTGCATCCATTTGTGTTTGAAAAGGACTGCCTCATGTGTGTCAGCGTGAGGCTGGCACTGTCCCAGCTTGTGCTCTACCCGGTGAGGAAGGGCCTGCGGGCGTGTCTTCATGCTGGCCCCTGAGAATGAGGGAGTGTAGGTAAATGGCTCCTTGTCTAGGCTTAGAGGATTTCTCACTTACATGCATTTTGTTTGCTGCTGTGACTCAGCCTGTCAGTTTTGTTCCCTTGATTTAAATACATAGAGAAGCTCCAACGCGGGCTCCAACGGGGACTTGTTACAAATGGGCATGGAGTTTCAGTTTTGCAAGATGAAGAGAGCTTTGTGGATGGACGATGATGACCTTGTGGCTGCACCACAGTGTGAATGTACTTAATGCTTCTGAACTTACACTGAGAAGTAGTGAAGATAGTGCATGTTATTTTATGTGTTTATGACAAGTTAAAAGATCTGAGAAAAAATTTTCCTGCAGACCTGAATGCACTGGAAGCTGCGTAAATCTGGATGGAGCCTGGATGTTCTGTCAGCAATGTTCTGGGTGTTTCAGACTGTCAGGGAATCATTGTGAACCAGTGCTGTTCTAAAACACAATGAAAGAATTAGTAGAAGATAAGACAAAATAATTAGTTTAATCCATTTAGTAATGCAAATATTATATGACCATGACTTAAAGGGAAGAAACAATCAAATTAACAAAACCAAAGGGATTTTCTTAAACTCCATCCACCAAGGGGCTACGCATAGTGGGAGAGACACCCACTTAACTGGCTCTTGGGCTGCCGGCACCCAAGGGCTATCCAGGGCTGAGGTTATGTGGCCCTTTGCCTGGAACTGGGTCTGTACTTATGTGATGGAGTCTTAGTGGTTTTGTGGCATCTTAGTACCATGTGGAGGTGGGGAGGCCTCATGGTTTGGTAGGAGCATAGACTGCTGAGCTATTCCCCCAGGAAGTCTTCCACCCAAATTCTCAGACTCTCAAAAGTTTCTGTGTACAGACCTGTTCCTTTGGTGAGGGAGGAATTTTTCTTATAAACTTACAAGTTTGTCATTTCGAACATCCCAAGTTTGCATCCGGGATGAGTTACTGAAATGTCAATCTGCCCTCCCTAGGGAGAGCCGCCTGCAGCCCAAGGACACACAGGCTCCCCTGAACCCGGGCTGGGGGTGGTGAGGCTGCCCCCAGCACACCGTCCCCAGCCCAACCAGAGCACAGGTCACTGCTGGGCCAGCGGAGTTTTAGGGACAGCTGCTGCCTCTCAGGGTTGTGGTGTGGTTTAAAAACCCTCCCCCAAATTGTATTTTATTATGCTGGTTCAGCAGTTATTACTGTTTTATTTCTTTTTAAAGAATTCTCTTCAAACGAGTAGTGTTTTTGCCTCTTTGTTAATAATAGTTTCTTAAAACCAGCAATTCAGAGTTGCACATAAATCTAGTCTGTAATTTTCTACATTTTCTTTAATGTGCAATCTTCTACTGGGATCTAGAATTTCCCAGGAAAGGCTCTTAAAAAAAAAAAAGAAGAACATGCCAGTTGGCTTTCTTCCCTCATTCTTGATATTTTTACATTTGCTTTTATTTCCATCTTTCTCTACTGAAAGGTATGTGGTTTTACCACCACTTCTCCTCCACTCATCTATCATGTGGAGCAAGGGCTCGTGTTCTTTTAAAAAAAGAACACATTTGGGCGCACATGTCTCTACACACGTGCATATGTGTGCACACACATGTATGTGCCTGCGTATGAGAACTCATGCATGAGTGCAGCACACATGCATTTGCATGAGTAAGTGTGTATGTGTACACATGCACGTGTTCAGCGGCTGTGAGTTTGGCACGGTTCCAGGCAGCAGGCAGTATCGAAGGTGATATGTATATGTATTGAGCAGTTTGATTTTCCTTTTTGGAGGCTCTCTCTGCCTTGTAAACTTGGAACCAAGGACCCCTGAAGTATAGGTGGCATCAGAAATTTGGAGTAGTCAAGGCTCACTAGGGAAGCACGGTGTCCCAGGAGTATCTGATTCTGGAAGCTGGACATTGTAACCCTTGAAGGGCCCTACAGTGTGTTTGGTTGTTCACCCTTCTGCCTTCCTTCAGGGTTGTTGGCCATTCTCTTGAGTACAGTGAGGAGGCCCTGGCCCTGATGTCTTTAGGGTGGCCTCGGACCACTGGCAGTGTGCCTGAACTCCTGTGCTGCCTGCCTCAGTCTCACCATTGGGAAAAGGCGAGGGCATGCCTTGCTTTGGCCCAGGTCCTGCCGCTGACTTCCCAGAGGGGGCCTGGAGGAAGATGGTAGCTCAGACTGAAGCCACCTGATAGAACTTTCTTGGACCCTGGTGACTCCTGGGCGTCCTTGAGCCAGGTGTTAACAGAATGAAAGTTGGGAGAGCTCCCAGGTTCTGATGTGGGGAATCTCTGTGCTTCAATATCCTATTATTGTCCTGGTACGCCGTCTGGTTGAGCATCTACGTGAGGTTGCCTCTCTGACATAGAGGGTGGTGATGCCTGGTCTTGTAGATGGTTCACCTTTTTTTTGTTTCTCTGAATGTAAGAAAAGCACTCTAAAATATTTCAGCCATCACCTGATTGTGGTTTTGGAAATCAAATGGATTTTGTCTGCAGATGTAGCAATCTCTTCATGTATACATAAAACAAGTGTGGCTGTTTTATTGCCATAGACTTCCTGGTCCACCTCAGTCTTGGGTGTTTGTGTGAACTCCTGGGAAGCCTGCTCTGAAAACTGATGGAATGTGTGGTTGGCCCGTTGTCTGTACAGCTGCTTGAACGCTCACAGTGCTCAGGCTGACCAGGCTGACCAGGGGTGGGCAGCCTGCTGCTTTCTGGAACATTGACAATGTGGGGAAAACCCATTTATGGGGAAGGAGCAGATTTGCTGGCATCAGGGAAGAAATTGTCATTTCTACAGAGAATACTTAAGTTGAGGTTGTTTTCTGGGTGTCTGTCTTTGAAATATTCCATGGAAGAGTTTGGAGATGTGGAACTGGGCTCATTTCTGCCTGGAGAAGAAAAAGTATGGCTTGACCTCTTGGGGCACAGCCACCCCACTAGTCTAAAGTATATTTCTTTTGGAGGGCTTGTGTTACAGAAGTGAGAGGGTATGCAGTGGGGGGAACAGTTGAGCCTGATCCTCTCCCTCAGCTTTTGAGGTGCAGAGGAGGCCCCACCCAGTGTCCATGTGGCACCTTCTGGCAGGCCAGGCCAGGGCCAGGCCTTGCTTTGGGGCCTTCAAGCTAGAGTACAGAAAGGCCCATTGCTGTGTTGAAGTGACAGTTTTCCTGGAATTCTCTCTTTAGGGGGGAAAAGAGTTTTTTGTATTTTGTTATTTTAAATGTATGTGTGTGTGTGTTTTCTTGATTTTTTAAAATATTGTGGTAAGATATACTTACCATAAAATGGGCTATTTTAACCACTTCAGAGTGTACTTTGGTGGCATTATGTGCATTCACACTTTGTGTAGCTGTGACCACTGTCACTTCCAGAAACGTTTTTATCTTGCAGATCTGTAGGTCTGTCCCTATTAAACACTAACTCTCCCTTCTCCAGACCTTGGCACCTCTCATTCTACTTTCTGTTTCTATGAGTCTGATTACTCTAGGTTCCTCACATAAGTGGAATCACATAGTTTTTGCCCTTTTGTGCCTGGCTTGTTCCACTTAGCATATTGCCCTTAAGATTCATTGTGTTGTAGCGTGTGTTAGAATTTTCTTCCTAATTACACGGTTTTTACGGTCATTTGTTTTGCAGTGCAGATAAAATGTTCATATGTTAACTCCACTCTGAGGAATAGGTTCATATTAAAATGAGTTCTGCTGTGTCCTTTTATTGTTAGGATGGGCTGGTATAAGGGCATCCCCACCCAGGGGGTCTGATGGGGGCGTGGACATTGTGGGCGGACGCATAAAAGCTAGGAGGTCCCAGTACAAGAGTATCACTAGGTCTCTCATCAGGAGGAGCTTTTGGAGACCCGCTTCGGTTCAGCAGGGAGGCACGTAAGGACTGGCTGGGGCAAGTACTGTGGGCCCCTGCAGAGCTGATTTAGGGCCAGGATCTGGGTTTCCTTGAGGGAAAGAAAAGAAAGGGCCCTGAGAGGGAGGGAGGTTTACTTCCTGTGCTTTTGCTAAGTAAGGATAGAAAATTGAGTATTCTGCTTTAGATTAAAAGCGAGATATTCCTCCTACGCAGGAAAGAATTAAATAAAGAAAACCAATAGGAAAATTTAAAATAATTTCTTCTCACCCCTTCCTCTGTTTTTGTGGGAGTCCCAATCTCTTAGTTAGTTTCAGTGTGTAGGAAGCCAATTAGCCACGTTGAGATTGTGCTGGGTGGAGGCCTTGTAAGTTATTCCATCTCCCAGGGTCCCGGTTTCTGCATCTGCAAAGTGGGTGTGACAACTCTGTTTTGTGGAACACAGAGATGGGCCTGTTGAGTGAATTGAGGGAGAAACTGCACACAGTTTCTTTGAAGTGCCTTTGGTGCTCTTGGCCTGATGCTCTGCTAACCAGTGGCATCTGGTGCAGGTAAAGATGGCCTCGTTTACGCAGAAGCTGTGGGTGAATAAACAAAGCTCCCCCTATGCCTCAGGATCAGAGCAGAGCGCCTTTCTATTTGGCACACTGCAGAAGATATCTCCTTTTAATGTACTCGACCAACACTTGAAATTACAGGAAACTTTTATTCTGTTGGAGAGCCTAGAGCTTAGTTCTAAGTGAGGGGTGGTGGTGAGTAAGCCACCAAGGTCATTGTAGATTTGGATACATTCGAAGCAATTTGTAAACTGTCTCTGTCCCTTGGCTGTGTGCATTTATGATTCCCTACAGGCATACAAAACACAGGTCTATAAACTGTTAACATGTAGGTTTGCATTTTGATGGTTATAACTGGATATATTATCATTTATACTAGATATACTACATAACTTGTCTTTATATATACCATGTAAATTTTACTGTTCCTATTTATGATATAGTGTGCATTTCATATGGGTGTAGTTGGGCTGTCAAGTACAACTTGGTGAGATAGTCCTTGTTTCTGTACATTGAATGACAGACAGGAATTAGAGAAGTCAGGGGTGGTGGCTGCAACCTGTGTTTTTTAGTTCCTTTTTAAATTTATTTACTTTTTTTTTTTTAGATTTTATTTATCTATCTTTAGAGGGGAAGGGAAGGAGAGAGGGAGAGAAATATCAATGTATGGTTGCCTCTCATGCGTCCCCTGCTGGGAACTGGCCCACAATCCAGGCATGTGCCCTGACTGGGAATTGAACCACGATCCCTTGGTTTGCAGGCCTGTGCCTAATCCACTGAGCTACACCCGCCAGGCTTTAGTTCCTTTTTATTTAACAGTGGATTTCCTTCTTAAAAACAGATGTGCATTCTTGACCTAAAAAGCTTTTTGCTTTTAGGAGGGGACTAGGTACCTCTGTTTTCAGAGAATCGAAGTGCAAAGTGGGTGTAATTGTAGTGACACTTTGGGGGCAGTGGTTTTATGACACAGATGGAAGCTGGTGAGGGGGCCTCCCAACTCCTGCTCTTAACCCTCCCAGGCAGCCATCAGGAGCCCACAGCACTCCCTTTTTTGGATGCTTTTTTTCCCCCGTAAAGCTGGCAGCATCTCAGCTCTTCGAAAACCCTTCATCACCATTTCCCTCCAGTACCTTCATTTTTTAACAATTATATTGTACATTAGCTGTTGTTCTCTTCCGGGTTAGTCATTGCCTACCAAACTTCTCCACCCTCCCTGAGTCAGGTCTTTGTCCCACCCCACCCCACCCCAAGCTTCACTTGTGGGCCCTGTGGGGCACAGTGGGCTTCACTTTGCAAAGCTTATGGTGCCTTCATGTCCGGGGTGACCGTCAGCCTGTGTAGAGCTGGGAGACCGCAGTGCAGTAGGTTGGCCACACTACAGGGTTGCACACGGGGTAGGGGTGTGGGGCCTTATCTTACCCCACTTCCCCAGTTCTGGGTGTGATCTGTGGCTCAGGTGCCCTCTCCTCTGACTATCACATGAGCTGTGAGACTGGTCTCCTGTAGGATTCCAGACTGGGGTGCTCTTGGTCTCTAGGACTGTACAGATTAATGTTCTACTAAATTATCAAGGTTGCATTCATAGGTCACAGGTATATTTTATACTTTTAGAAGTTTAATTCTTACTCTTGGTTTTTTGATGTGTGTGTGCTTGCATGCATGATCATGTTTGTGTGCGTGATGTGCTCGGGTGTGTAGTTTTCTGTGTGTGGTATGTGTGTGTGTATGTTGGGTTCAAGGTGTTGGTGGGTAAAGGCAGAGTTTGGGAAACACTTTGGGGAACCTGGTATCAGGTGGCTGCCTTGCCCATCCCCATTCTCTGGCCCTTCCCAACTTTCCTAGCCTCTATGCTCCTAAGCAGACTTGTTTCCCAAGTGACTTCCACTTGCCTGTTGACACTCCTCTGCACTGTACTCAGGGTGTGGAGGCTGAGTTGGGCCCCAGGCACCTGGACAGAGGAGGAAAGAGGCCCAGCCCAGAGTTTCACTGGCAGTAACTCCAGGCCTTGCCTCAGTACCAGACCCTGCTTTCCTTCTCCCAGATGTCCTTTTTCCAGCTGAGACTTCCCTGTGGCGGTAGCCTTTGCTTCCTCTTAGAGGCTGTCAGCACATGAGGACACTTCTCTGCCTCATCAATCCTATGCAGCTTTCCTTGCCACCATTGCCTGCACTGTCACACCACCCTGGTGAGATTGACCACTTGGACCTTGCCTATAGGCCAGATTTTGGGGTGCTAGTGTCTGGCCCACTGAGCCAGGCCTCTTGGTGCAGCTCAGGAAGCTCCAGGCAGCTCTATGCCCTGGAGACACTGAGAATGACCGGGTTCCCACTCTGGGCCGCCTACCTTTTTCAGAAAGCTGCCCTGCATGTGCTTCCTGGACAGTGCAGAGCGACTGGGGCCAGGGAGAGAGGTGCCTTAGCACGTGGCAGTCCAGAGGTCCAAGGCTTTCCCCCGCCTCCTGGGGTCTTCAAGCTGGTGCAGAGTGCCAGGGACTCCAGCAGGTGCCACTCACAGGTAGAGGTGGGTCTGTGCAGTCTTTTTTTCCCTCTGTCCCAGGTCTCTACCATAGGTGGAGGTGGGAGCTGCACTCGACAGGGTGTTCATTCAGCTTGTAAACAGACTGGCCTGTGAAGTTTTGTGGGTTTTTTTTTAAGATTTTTAATTTATTTATCTTTAGAGGGGAAGGGAAGGAGAGAGGGAGAGAAATATCAATATGTGGCTGCCTGTCATGCATCCCCTGCTGGGAGCTGGCCTGCAACCCAGGCATGTGCCCTGACTGGGAATCAAACCACGATCCTTTGGTTCCCAGGCCCACACTCAATCCACTGAGCTACACCAGCCAGGGCACCTGTTTAGTTTTATAAGCTTCTGTGAGTTAGGGGTACCGGGGCGATGGTTCTCATTGCCAATAGGTTCCTAGCCCAGATCCCATGGTGGAGGCGGCTCTGTACTGTGCAGCACTCACACAGGTGAGTGCATTTGTCATTCCTTAAAAATAGGTGCACATGCGAGTCACAGCTCTGTGAGTTGGTGTGTGGGTTCTGTGTTACCTCTTGGAGCGGGGATCCTGGCTCCAGTTGTGTGTTTTGGGTTAGGCAGTTTAATCCAGGTCATTTAATATCTCAATGCTCCTCTCTCCTCTTGCAGGGACCACCTCTCCTTCCTTGCGGGGGTGTGGCGTGGGGTGCACAGCAGTACAGTGCCAGCCTCCTGGTGCTGCCTGGAGCACTGCTGTCGGCATTTTGGATCTTTCAGAGGGCCAAAGGTCCCTTTCTCTGAGGGAGGTTTGGAATGGACCATTTATGGAGAAGTCCTGGACATGTGCCCAGCTTTGGGGACTTCCTTTCCAGAGGATGCTCAGGGGGTGGGGCCCATACAGGGGGAGGTCTGAACCAAACCTGTAGGATGTCTGTGTGGCCTGGGTGTCCCACTCCCTCCATTACTAGAAATACCCATGTGGACACAGTGACACTCATAAGTGGACTCAGAGCGGCGCTTCAGCCATGGATCCTTTGTATCATTTATAAGCCCCATGGCCTCTGGCAGCACCTGAAGGGAGGTCATGCCAGGAGGCCCAGTTTTCTCCTCTAGTTTAAATGGGTGAGAATGTCTTCCCCATGCCATCATTTTGGCCTCAAACAAGAGATTGTATTTGGATGCACTTTGAAAATTAGGTAGTATAGTTTTAAGTGCTAATTATTAGCTTAAAGTCTAATGGGATTGTAAAATCCTGCCTCCACTTTTGGGATGTTGATTCCTATTACAGTGCCTCACTGGGCTTGGTGGGCCCGCTAGCACCCTCATGATGTCCAGTGTGTCCCCAGCTTTCAGTGCTTACCCCAACCAACAAGGAAGAGGAGCTTTTCCGAGGCAGAAGCACCCTCCCCATCTCCTAATGAGCTGTTTCCCTAGCAGAGGGTCTAAGGAGGGTGTGGGGGGCAGTGCTGTCCACCTGGGGTTGCTGGGCCCTGCCAAACGGAAAGCGGGCCTGTTAAGTGTGATTAAAAAGCGCAGTGTGATTTTATATTGGTGGTAAAATGACTAGGAAGTAATAATAAAAACACCGATTTGGAGAGAACATTGTTTTGTTTAATCAGTTTAAGCCCCTAAGAAAAAGAAAGAACCCTTAGAAGTCATTTAAAAAGGATTACAGCATCCATGTGAATGTTCTCCACTTAGGTGTTAGGGGTTTAAAACTCTAAGGGGCAAGGGGCCAGACAGGTTGCTATTTCTGGTTTTAGTCCTCAGTCCAACGAGGCAATTGCTAAAATGGAAATCAGAAGTGGAGGGTGACTGAGAAACAGACTGGTCTGAGCAAGAAGAGTCATCTGACTACTTGAAGTCCTGACCGCCGCACAAAATCCAGATGGAGCAGGTCTTCCTGGAAGCTGAAGGGAGAAAACTGGAATTTGACCATCTAGCAAGAAGTGAAGATGTGAGGAGCATGAACTTGGTTGGTTTTTAGTGGTATTTCTGCATATAGACTCAGTGGGGACAGAATTGTGGGGAAGCAGAGGTCCAAAGCTGTATTTAGAAGATCCCACTAGAGACAGAGTCAGCAGCTACGATAGCATGGGCAGGGCCTAATGCGTCCCTTGCTGCCACTTTTTCTGATGGACTACATGATGCAGATTGCTTGGACTTTTTTCTAGCAGGAGGTAGAAAGATATTGGGAAACCTTTCCAGTAATGAATCCTAATTTCTCTTGGGCCCTATGGATTTTATTATTGCCTGAAATACTAAACTTTGGCATTTGTCAGTAATGGAGGCTGTCACATCCACTTAGTAGTTTGCTTTTCAGGTTCCTCCATGTATTTTTATGGCTTGACAGCTCGTTTCTTTTTAGCTTGAATAATGTCTACTGTTGTCTGGATGTACCACAGTTTATTTGTCCATTCACCTACTGAAGGGCATCCAGGTGGCATGTTTTAGCCGTTATGAATAAAGCTGCTGTAGACAGCCCTGTGTAGGTTTTTGTGTTAGCATAAATTTTCAGTTAATTTGGTTAAATTTCCAGGATCATGATTGCTGGATTGTTGGGTAAGAGTATGTTTAGTTTTGTGAGAAACCGCCAAACTGGTTTTCAAAGTGGCCATACCGTTTTTTAGCCCCGCCAGTAGTAAGTGAGAGAGTTCTGTGGCTCCACACCATCACCAGTGTTTGGTGCTGTCAGTGTTCTGGACAGGAAGAGTTTTCATTGAAGAAATGACCGAGTATCCTGCAGGGACGGGAAAGGGCAGAATTGTCCTTGATGCCCAAGAATACCAATGGGAATGCCCAGGAACATCTAATATTTAATATTCAGCTTCTGGGCATCTTTAGAGCATGTAGTTGTGGGAATTTTCAAGTTTTGCATTTTTCTCTTCAATGGTAATCTAAAATCGGTGTTAAAACAAAAGCAAACTCAGAGGACAGCTAGATCAGGAGCGGAATCATAGAAATGAAGATCACATGAAGGGTTAGCAACAGGGGAGTGGGAGAAGGAGAAGGGGGGAGAAGGTACAGAAAATAAGTAGTATAGACTGTAGATAGAAAATATATAGGGGGGAAGGCAACAATAGTAGGGGAAATATAGAATCTAAAGAACTTGAGACACGTGGTCATAAACTAAAGGGGGGAAATGGTGGGGGAGGGGTGTGCAGGGTGGAGGGGAATGAAGGGGTGGAAATAGAACACTGTAATGGCATAATCAATAAAATATACTTAAAAAAGAATTCTAAAAATTAAAAAAAATAAAATCGGTGTTAATCACTGAGCAGTTGTACATATTATGATGGTGGGGAGATCGGATGAGCCTGAGGCACATAGCTCAATGAAAGGTAGAAAATGCGGGATAGAAACACTGGAATGTCCCAAGGAAGACCATTCCTAAGAGAGCAAATGGCTGGTTCAAAGGCTCTGAGGCTGGAGCAAGCTTGCAGTGTTTATGGAGCAGGGCTGGTGCTCCTAGGGCCGTGTAGGCCATGGCAGGGGTATAAATGTTACTCTGTATGCACCAGGAAGCTTTTGGAAGCATTTGAGCAGAGGAGTGCAGTGATCTGGTTTTTAGGTTATGAAAGACCCTGCTCAGGGTCAAGCCAGAAGTGGCAGAAGATGGAACTGAGCTGTAGGTGTCTGCCTCTGGGCCAGACTGTTTGTTCTGCATCTTTCTGTAGGTGTTGGGCAGAATGCTGAGGTGGTCCCAGGCTTCCCTGCTACCACCAGGCCTGAGACTAGGATAGAGTTCCCGTTGTCATTAGGTAATGTTACATGGCACACTTGACCTTTAGAAAGGGAGATTGTCCAGCCAGCCTGGCCTCATCACTTGAGACACACCTGGGTGTAGAGGTCAGAGACAGGAAGTCAGGAGTTCTACAGGTGTTGCTAGCTTTGAAGACGGGGCCAGGTGGTAGGGAATGGGTATGGCTTCTAGAAGCTGAGAGCTGCCTCTCTGCCTCTAGCTGACAACCAGCAAGGGAAGGAGGGCCTTAGTCCTACAGGTCCGAAGAACCAAGGTCCGACAATAATACAAGTGAATCTAGAGCCACTAGAAGGGAACACAGCTGTGCCGACAACTTCCTTTTAGCTCTGTGACACTCTGACCTGAGAATTCACCATGCTGTGTCCGGACTTCTTGTCTACAGAACTGTGAAGTAATAATCATGAATTTTGCTGTTTCAAACCTCTAAATTTGTGGGAACTTGTTATGCATCAGTGAAAATATACTGAACATGGATACTGTCTGAACACTTGAAAAAACAGATGCAAAATATTCTGTATAGAATTTAGCAAATAAGATGTGGGAATATGTTAGAGGAATAATGATAAAAAAATCTTTATTCTAGGAATTCCATGATAATTGAATATTTTTTAAAAATCCAAGTTAACATGTTAGAGGGGAAAATAATACCAGGGATGCTACAAATGCTTGTGCCAATTTTCATAATTCTTTGCTGATGAAAAAATTAGTAAAATAGCCTTAGATAACTCAATAAAAGGAATCTTTTGGAAACCTACAGTGACTGTTATACTTCAAGTAAAACATTTGAAAGTCAGGGAAAAGTTACAGATGTTTGCTGTCATTGTTACTATGCAGTGCTGTTCTGAAGTCCCATCGACATGATAAGTCAAAAAGATGACAGGAGATGCTGGGAAGATGGCGACAGAGTAAGATGGAGCTGATGCTAGCTCCTGTACTCATGGGTGAAAATCCTGGCAGATCTATGGAGAAACAGCACAATAAACCATCGGTTACCCAGCATTTATGAAATTAAAAGACCAGAGATTGTGACTGACGCTGAAACACCAGACAGTCGCAGAGTCAGCTACTGGAGCTGGGTCTCACGCGGCCCCTGTGCTGCCGCCAGACCAACAGGCCTGGGAGCCGGACACTCCAAGCCCCTGTGACACCAGCGTGAGAGTAGGTGGAGATGAAGAACATCAAGAAACTTCAAGGAGTCTGCACCACTGAACTTCACAAGGATCATACCACAGAAGTTTACACTATAAAACCAGGGTTTCAGAATAGATCAATTTTAGGAGCAGAGACTAACAAGAAGAGTCTCAAACAATGGGAAGACAAAGAAACAATCGACAAATGAAAGAAAAAGCAGAAACTTCAGAAAGAATGTTAGATGAAATAGAGGCTGATCAACTATCAGATAGTGAATTCAAAGCACTGGTTATTACGAAGTTCAAAGAGCTCACAGTGAACTACCAGAAACTACAGGGGAACTATAATGATCTCTCTGCAAACTACAGCAACATCAAAAAGGAAATGGAAACTATCAGCAAGAGACAAGAGGAAATGAAGAATACAATTTCCGAATTGAAGAACACAGTAGAAATTTTCCAAAGTAGGATAGATGAAGCGGAGGATAGGATTAGTGAGTTGGAGGACAAGGTAGAAAGCATCTCACAGAAAGAGCAAGAAGATGAAAAGAGGCTCAGAAAGAATGAAGAGGGACTAAGAGAAATGCAAGACAATATGAAACGTAATAATATCCGAATAATAGGAATACCAGAAGGAGAAGAAGAAGAAGAAGGGATAGAAAACGTATTTGAAAGAGTAATGAGAGAAAATTTCCCTAATTTGATACACCAATAACAGCAAAAGAAATTGAAGCAGTAATCAAAAAACTCCCATCACACAAAAGCACTGGACCAGATGGTTTCACAGGAGAATTCTACAAAGCATTTAAGGAAGAGCTAACCCCTATTCTCCACAGACTATTCCAAAAAATCCAGAAGGATGGAAAACTCCCAAATTCTTTTTATGAAGCCAGCATCATCCTAATTCCAAAACCAGATAGAGACACAACAAAGAAAGAGAACTTCAGGCCAATATCGCTGATGAACATAGATGCTAAAATCCTCAACAAAATATTGGCAAATCGCATCCAACAATATATCAATAAGATCATACACCATGACCAAGGGGATTCATCCCAGAAATGCAAGGATGGTTCAATATTCGCAAATCAGTAAATGTAATACATCACATAAACAAAAATAAAGACAAAAATCACATGATCATATCAATAGATGGCGAAAAAGCTTTCGATAAGGTACAAAACCCATTTATGATAAAAACACTCAGCAAAGTGGGAATACAGGGAGCATACCTCAATACAATAAAGGCCATATATGAAAGACCTACAGCCAACATCATACTCAATGGGAAAAAACTACAAGCTTTTCCATTAAGATCAGGAAAAAGACACGGATGTCCACTTTCACCACTTCTATTCAATATAGTATTGGAAGTTTTAGCCACAGCGATCAGGCAAGAAAAGGAAATAAAAGGCATCCAAATAGGAAAGGAGGAAGCAAAACTGTCACTGTTTGCAGATGACATGATAGTGTACATGGAAAATCCTATAGATTCTACCCAAAAACTGCTGGAACTAATTAATGAATTTGGCAAAACAGCTGGTTACAAAGTCAATATCCAGAAATCAAAGGCATTTTTGTATACCAACAGTGAATCGGCAGAAGAAGGAATTAAGGAAAAAATCCCATTCGATATAGCAAAAAGAAAAATAAAATATCTGGGAATAAAACTAACTAAGGAGGTAAAAAACCTGTATGCAGAAAACTACACAGCACTGAAGAAAGAAATCAAGGAAGACACAAACAAATGGAAACATATACCTTGTTTATGGATTGGAAGAATTAACATCATCAAAATGTCCATACTACCCAAAGCAATATACACATTCAATGCAATACCTATTAAAGTACCAATGGCATATTTCACAGACATAGAACAAACACTTCAAAAATTTATATGGAACCATAAACGAGCCCGAATAGCAGCTGCTCTTTTGAGAAAGAAGAACAAAGTAGGGGGGATCACAATACCTGATATCAAACTGTATTGCAAGGCCACTGTAATCAAAACAGCCTGGTACTGGCATAAAAACAGGCACATAGACCAATGGAACAGAACAGAGAGCCCAGAAATCAACCCAACTCTCTACAGTCAGTTAATATTCGACAAAGGGGGCAGTAACATAAAATGGAGTAAAGATAGCCTCTTCAACAAATGGTGTTGGGAGAACTGGACAGCTACATGCAAAAAAATGAAACTTGAGCACAGACTTACACCATACACCAAAATAAATTCAAGGTGGATAAAAGACTTAAATGTAAGTTGTGACACCATTAAAATCCTCGAGGAGAACATTGGCAAGAAAATCTCAGATATTTCACGCAGCAACTTTTTTACTGATATGTCCCCTAGAGCAAGGAATGTAAAGGAAAGAATAAACAAATGGGATCTCATCAAAATAAAAAGCTTCTGCATGGCTAAAGAAAACAGTATTAAATTAGCAAGACAACCAACTGTATGGGAAAACATATTTGCCAATGATACCTCAGACAAAGGTTTAATCTCCAAAATATACAAAGAACTTACACAACTCCACTTAAGAAGACACCCAACCCAATTAAAAAATGGGAAAAGGACTTGAGCAAACACTTCTCCAAGGAGGACATACAGAACATTCAGAGACACATGAAGAGATGTTCAATATTGTTAGCTATCAGAGAGATGCAAATTAAAACCACAATGAGATACCACTTTACACCAGTCAGGATGGCTATCATAAACAAAGCAACTAACAACAAATGTTGGAGAGGTTGTGGGGAAAAGGGGTCCTTAGTCCACTGTTGGTGGGATTGCAGACTGGTACAACCATTATGGAAAACAGTATGGAATTTTCTCAGAAAAATGAAAATGGACCTGCCTTTTGACCCAGCAATTCCACTGCTGGGATTATATCCTAAGAATCCTAAAACATCAATATCAAAGAACCTATGCACCACAATGTTCATAGCAGCACAATTTACACTAGCCAAGAGTTGGAAGCAACCTAGGTGCCCATCAGTAAATGAATGGATCAAGAAATTGTGGTACATATACACAATTGAATTCTATGCTGCAGAGAGAAAGAAGGATCTACTACCCTTTGTAACAACATGGATGGAACTGGAAATCATTATGCTGAATGAAATAGGCCAGGTGCTGAAAGACAAATACCACATGATCTCACCTTTAATAGGTAGCTAAATAACAAAACAAACAAGGAAGCAGAAAAAAAAAACAACAAAGACACTGAAATAGAGAACAAGGGAATAGTAACCAGAGGGGAGAAAGAAGGGAAGTTAAGGGGAAAAAAAGAGACGGATTTGGACTAACAAATAGGAAGGACACAGAGATGAGAACTAAGAGGGGTGGAAATGGGAGGGAGGTGGGTAGCAAAGGGCGGGGGAGGCTGGGATGGGAACAATAGACAAAAAACTGTACTTGAAAAATAAAATTTATTTTAAAAAAAGATGACAGAAAGCTGTCATTATTTGCAGGTTATATTACTGCTGCTCTGGAGAATTCAAGAGAATCAACTGACTGTGAGGACTAAGAGAGATTAGCAGAGTGACTGGATATGAGTTGGTAGAGGCAAACCTAAGAGATGTGAGAGTTCAGCTCCAGACTACCACAATAAAGAGAGTCACATGAATTTTTAGTTTCCCAGTGCATATTGAAGTTATATTTGCACTATACTGTAATATACTAAGTGTGCAATAGCATTAAGTCTAAAAAACAATGTTTATATACCTTAATTAAAAAATGCTTTATTGTTAAAAAATTCTAACCCCAATCTGAGCCTTCAGCAAGTCATAATGGTTGCCAGTGGAGAGTCTTGCATTGATGGTGGTGGTTGCTGACTGATCAGGGTGGTGGTTATCAAAGGTTGGGGGTGTGGGGCTGTGCCAGTTTCATAAATAAGATAACATTGAGGCTGAATACCTTGATGGACACTTCCTTTCATGAACGATTGCTCTGTAGAGAGTGATCCTGTGTGTTAGCTTTTTACCCACAGTAGAACTTTCAGAATTGGAGTCAGTTCTCAGATCTGGCCACTGCTTTATCAACTTAAGCTTATGTAATATTCTAAATCCTTTGTTGTCTCTTCAACAGTCTTCACAGCATCTTCACCAGCAGTCAATTCCCTCTCAAGAAACCACTTTCTTTACTCATTTATGAGATGCAACTCCTCATCCCTTAAAAGTTTTATTATGATATGGAAGCAATTCAGTCACATCTTCAGGCTCCAATGTAATTCCACTTGTACTCTTGCAATTTCTAGCTGATCTGCAGTTACTTCCTTCACTGAGGCCTTGAATCTCAAAGACATCCAATCAACTTCTTCCAGACTCCTGTTAATGTTGATGTTTTGACTTTTTCGCATGAATCATGAATATTCTCAATGATATCTAGAATGGGGAATCCTTTCCAAAGGCTTTCAATTTATTTTCTCCAGATCCATCTGAGGAATTGCTATCTATGGCCACAATAGCCTTATAAAATGTATTTTTTAAATGATAAGACTTGACAATAGCCTTATAAAATGTATTTTTTAAATGATAAGACTTGAAAGTTGAAAATAATTACTCCTTGATCCAGGGGCTACAGAATGGCTATTGTGTTAGCAGGCATGAAAACATTAATCTCTTCTCCATCAGTGCTCTTGGGTGACCAGATACACTGTCCATGTGCAGTAATATTTTGAAAGGAATCCTTTTTTCTGGGCAGTAGATCTCAACAGTGGGCTTGAAACATTTAAACAGATGTGCTCTCATCCAGGATATGTTGTTCCATTTATAGAGCATAGGCCGAGAAGAATTTAGTATAATTCCTAAGGTGCCTAGAATTTTGGAAATGGTCAAATGAGCTTTGGATTCAACTTAAAGTGTCTAGCTGCATTAGCCTCGGACAAGACAGTCTGCTTGTCCTTTGAAGTTTTGAAGCTAGGCGTTGACTTTTTTTCTTCTCTAGGTGGTATCTCCTTCAGTATAAATAAGGCTGTTCTGTCTATATTGAAAATCTGTTGTTTAGTGTAGTCACCTTCATTAATTCTCTTCAATCTTCCGGATAATTTGCTGCAGCTTCTACATTGGTGCCTGCGGCTTCACCTTGCACTTTTATGTTATGGAGATAACTTCTTTTCTTAAACCTCACGAACCAACCTCTGCCGGCTTTAAACATTTCTTCCTCACCTCTCTCAGGCTTCATGGAATTGAAGAGAGTAAGGGCCTTGCTCTGGATTATGCTTTGGCTTAAGAGAATCTTATGGCTGGTTTGATCTTTTATCCAGACCATTAAAACTTTCTCCATATTAACAATAAGGCTGTTTCACTTTCTTATCATTCATGTGTTCACTAGAGTACTACTTTTAATTTCCTTCAAAACTTTTTCTTTGCATTCACAACTTGGCTATTTGGTGTAAGAGGTCTAGCTTTTGGCCTACCTCAGCTTTCAACATGCCTTCTTCCTTACTAAGCTTACCCATTTTTCTCTCTCTCTTTTTTGAAAGACCAGCATTGTCTTAGGATACTTTTAAAAAGATTTTATTTATTATTTATTTTTAGAGAGAGGGAAAGGAAGGTGGAAAGGGAGAGGAACATCGATGCCAGAGAAAAACATTGATAGTTTGCTTCCATATGGACCTTGACCAGGCACTGAACATGCAGCCCAGGCATGTGCTCTGACCAGGAATCAAACCTGCGACCTTTTGCTTTGTGGGACGATGCCCAACCCACTGGGCCACAAAACTGAGGGCTTACACATTTTTCTTTTGACTTAAAGTGAGAGATGTGCAGCTCTTCCTTTCAGTTGAACATTTTGAGGCATTGTAGGGTTATTAATTGGACTAATTTCAGTATTGGTGTGTCTACCAAAGTATGGAGGCCACAGAGAGGGAGAGAGACGAGAACAGCTTTTGGTGGAGCCCTCAGAAAACTCATTAAGTTTGCCAACTTACATGGGCATGGTTTGTGGTGCCTCTAAAATAATTACAATAGTAATATCAAAGATTACTGATCAGAGATCACCATAACAAATATGATGATAATGAAAAAGTTTAAAATATTGTGAACATTACCAAAATGTGACACAGAGACACAAAGTGAGCAAATGCTATTGGGAAAATGGTGGCAATAGACTTGCTTGATTCAGGGCTGCCACAAACATTTAATTTGTAAAAAACACAATGTTGGTGAAGTGCAGTAAGATGAGGTGTGTTTGTGTAGAAACCTATCAGCTTCCTGATGCATCAGAAGGAACCTATTAGGACAAAAGCAAAAACTGGAAAACATCTAAATAAGTCAGTAAAAATGTGCAACACCCATGAGAAGAAAACAATATACTTTACTAAAAGACCCCCGAAGAAGACCCAAGTGAAAGGAGACGCCGTATTACTATCTAAGAAGACTCAGTTTTGTTCAAATGTCAGCTCTGCTAAATAATCTATGGATTAGTGCATTGTTAATCACAGTCTCAAAAGGCTTTTCATCAAACTCAGTGAGCCGATGCTAACATTCATGTAAGTGGGGAGGTTATCTTAGTAGACATCAAAACATAGTCTGAGGTTCTAATTATTTAAATTGTGTGGTGTTGACGTGGAATAGACAACTGCTACAGGCTGAGTTGTGCCTCTGTTGTATGTTGCAGTCCTAACCTCAGTTACCTTAGAATTATCTTTGGAGGCGGGGAACTCAAAGAGGTATAATTAAGGTAAAATGAGGTCACAGGATGGGTCCTAATCCAATAAGACTGGTGTCCTTATAAGGAGAGGAGATTAGGACACAGACTCACATGGAGGAGCAACCCTGTGCAGACACGGGGAGAGGATGGCTGCCTTACAAGACAAGGAGAGAGGCCTTGGGAAACCAGCCCTGCCGACACCTTGATCTCAGACTTTTAGCCTCAGGACTGTGAGAAAATACATTTGTGTTGTGTAAGCCGCCCAGCCTGTGTGTGCTTTGTTATGGCAACCCTGGAAAACTAATGCAACAACCAAGTAAGGAAACAGAAGAATCCAGGAACTGAGCCTTGTCTTTGTGAACACGTCACATAATAAAGATGTTGGGGGCCCTTGGGTATTCATTTGGGGAAAAATGGCTCTCTCCTCACCATTCACAATAATAAATTTCAGATGCAATGTTGATCTAAGAGGTTTAAGAGGTATGTACAACAGGTTAAGTTTATAAGCTTGGTCTGGAAGTCTCCTTAGTGAGTACAAAAGCTATGTGGGAAAAGATTCCTGCTTTCTTTACGAGAAACATTATCATTCCACAGTGAAGATATCTTTGAGAGATTTCTTCTCATTTTTTTCTTGAGAAAAGCTACCACTTTGACATGCATGCATGGTCTGTTGTTCTGAAGAAAGACAGCCAGGCTGATTGGAGCGGGGTGGTAGAAGACACCAGGGGCCTGGTGGAGGTTTCCCCTGAGCCGAGTGGTGGGAGGTGCCTCATTCTAGAGCCACTAACACCCAGGCACATTCCTGCCAGGTCACGTTCACGGGGCAGCCAGTGTCAGTGTTTGCTTGCATGCTGTTGTTTTAAACCATATGTGTCAGGCATAGAATTGTGATATTTACCTCAGAACATGCAGGGAAAATGGCTCTTTGGATAGGGGATCCTTTTTCTCTTGGAAGTCATTTTAATGGACTCAGTGTGTGTGAACCTTGGTTTTTAAACAGCATTCGTTTTGTGCTTTTTAGCCCTTTGAAGCCCACTTGTGTTCTGGAAGTGGTAGAGTATTTAGGAATCCAGTCCGGAGGTCCGGATTGGGTGTGAGCAGCACCATCTCCCCTCCGGGCCCTGGCAGAGTCCTGGTGAATAGTTCGGCCCACTCTTGATGGTCTGTGGGGAGTGGCTGCTGGTCAGACAGGAGCCTGGGAGGGTGGTGGGAGACACTGCTGGTGCTTCTGCTGTGCTGAGGAAAGGCTGCCTGGGATCCCTAGAACTTTCTAGAAGCCAGGATTTGAGTTTCCCTGCCCAAGGCTGAGTGCAGCCCTCTGTGCACAGGTGTGTCCTTGCCTGTCTTGTCAGTGTCCCCAGATGTGGCCTCTCTGGCCCCTGATATTCTTTTTTTTTAAGATTTGTATTTATTTTTAGAGAGAGGGGATGGGATGGAGAAAGAGCGGGAGAGAAGAATTGATGTGTAAGAGAAACATCAATCAGTTGCCTCTCACATGCCCCCAACCCAACCAGAGACTCTAACCACAACCCAGGCATATGTCCTGACTAGGAATTGAACCAGTGGCCTATCAGTTTGCAGGATATTCAGGACATCTTCCAACCAACTCAGCCACACTGGTCAGGGCTGGCTCCTTTCTTTCAGAAAAGTGAGGAAAAGAGGTTATTCCCATTTTTCTTAGAAAAGAACAATGGAGAAAAGCCAACCAGACCCACATTAGGCTCTTACTGCTGATTGGTCTGAAGGCCTGGATACCCCTCCTGCCATGGGAGGGTAAGGCCTGACTGGCCAGGGCAGGGACCAAGGTGAGGCCTGTCTGCCTGGCTGGCTCTGGGGTGGCTGTCCTGGAGTCTCTGGCTACAGAAATGCGTGGGGGTGCTCCCCCCCCCCCCCCGCACCCCACCCCGAGCCCACTACACCATTATCACCTCCAGTGTTCTCAGAGGCTGGCCCAAACTGAAATCATTTTGGAATCTGCCCGAGGCAAGGAGGTTTCCTATGTGAGTCAGCTGTAAAACACTATTTCTCAGTCTGAGAGTCCCTTAAAAGGGCAAAGTGCACAAATATGGATTCTAAAGTTGACCTATAATTTTTCAGACCTCAAGAAATTTCTGAGCCATCCTTTCTGAAGCCAGGTCTTTTGGCTCAGTTTGAGGGAGTCACTGTGTTCCGTGCTGAGTTTTTCAGTATGACCCTGCTGTTTCTACTGAGCTGGTCTTTTCTGGTCCATTCCCTGCACTGTGCATGGCTAGGAGACATTGCCCAGAGGGAGGGCCTCCTGATGAAATCCCAGGCTCATCAGCTGTGTTTCAGGACATATATTCTCAGTCCTCATAGGGTGACTTTCATGACTTAGTTTTGAGACGGGTCCTCCACAGTGTGTCCACCTGCACAGAGGCCCAACAGTTGTGTGCTCTGGGGCTTATAAAGGCCTGGGCGTTGGCCCACACAGGGCAGCCCCAGCTCTGCAGTCAGGGGCTTGAGTGCCAGGTGTGGGTGCTTAGTCAGTGCTTGGACTGCTGAGTTATTCCACCAGTCTACCAGGAGGGGCACCAAGGTTTAGTATTGTTCTGGCAAGGTATGGGGGAATGAAACTCTCACTCTTTAATTACACAGCTTTTCTTCCAAATGGAGTTATCCTCTGATTGTTTTTCCCAGAAGTTGTTCAGTTAGAAAGAAAAAAAAAAAACAGACAGAGCCATATATGTTAAAAAGAATCCCACCAAGTGGCTTGGTGCAGAACAGACTTGGTGGATGCTCACAGCTCTTGCTGTGCCAGGAACCATGCAGGGTGTAACTCAGGCCACAGCTGTTGCTCCAAAGGGCAATGGGAACCTTAGAGGGAGATTGAGAAAGGAAGAGGGCTTTCATTTTGGCTGTGTATTACTTATTTACTTTTTGGGGATATGTCTGCATATCCCCAAAATACTACATACCAAATTAAAGTTTTCCCAAACCTGAAAAACAGATGGGCCCTAAAACCTTTGAATAATTGGATGTTAAAAATGGAAGTCTAAAAGATTTCCTTTTGACTAGTGTGTCTTGTGCCCAGGGCTGGAGATAGTCACCTGAAGCAAAACCCCACCTGGCTTGTCCTCAAAGCCTTGCCTTCAGAAAGGTCTGTCTTTTCTGGGATCCAGGAAGGTAAAAGCTGTCTTGCTTAGGATTCTTGAAGAGGTTGAATTTCCTCCTACAAACCATATGCATAGGATTTTCTCCTGTGAGGCTTTTAAATGGTAAGTAATGGAATGGGTTCCTGACCCTTGGTGAGAAGAGAAACAAACCCCAGCAAGTAAGATTATCTTTCCCTTTCATCTGCTCATCTTTCTGCTGCCGGACAAACACCCTCAGATGATACTGCATCTGTGTGCCTACAAGGAACCTGCTGTTACACCCACATGCTTTGCCACCCCTGAAGTGGAAAACTTCATTTGCTTAAGGAGAAAAGAAACTTTATGGGGGAAGGAATTTGTTTTGTATTTCCAGAGAAGCTTGGGGTGGTCAAGAATCACTTCCTAATCTTCCCGAAGCCCCCGGAGGGGCCAGTCCATCCTGGAGCCTGAGGAAGACTTTTGTCTCAGTTCAGTGCAGGGGTTGGGAACTAGCTGCTCTCAATGCTGGCCCCAAGGCCGAGACACCACAGCATAGATATAGCCTGTGGTGCAGACAGAGACCTACATCCATGTTGTCAGTCCTGTCCAGGTCAGCTGGGATTGGGGTGTGCCCTCATAAATGGAGGGAGAAGGTTTGGTGTGGTTTCCATTATGAAGGTAGAGGGAATAGCATGAACCCGTGCTATTGGAACCCTTACCGGCTCCAACAGTAATTGTCCACTTGCACTTTCATTCTCTCCATTCCTCTCTAAATTCATCATTTCATTTGTAAACATCTTCCTACATGTCTCAAAAAGATAAAGGCTCCTATACAAAGGAACTGGACTGCCATTACCATACCTGAAACAGTGAACAATAATTTAATGATATAAAAATGCAGTCAGTGCTCACATTTTACTGCTTATCTCATGATTATTTTATTTTTTATTGTTCAACCAGGGCTGCAGTTGGTGATTGACTTAAACCCCTTAAAGTAAACTAAATCTTACTACCGGAGAAAATTACAACATGGGGGAGGGGCTTTGGAGTTTTTCTAATGTTCATCTTTGCAATGACATTTTAATGAGTCCCTCAAATTCTGTCATATCCTAGCTGCACCCAGGCATTTTGCCCTGTCCTTTAATGATGTCCTCCATCCTACTCTTCCTGGTACAGTAATGCAGTCAGGGGTGGGGCTGAGTTCTGGCCCTGCATCCCCAGGGAGAGATGAAGGGACCGTGAAGCCAGTTTATGGAGGACAGTGGTTGTCCTGACCTATTGACTGTGCTGATAATTCAGCTTGAGGAAAAGCAATGTCCTTGGAGGTTCATTCCTGTATAAGAGGTCCAGGAACTGGGCTTCTAGAACCTTAGACCCCGGTTGCTTCCTTCCTCCCCCCATTTCAGCAGAGGCTGTTTTGTAACTGCTCCTCTACCTTTTGACCTTCGACCTTTGCTCATGCCTTCCTTTGTTCTTCTCCTTTGGGCTGTGGGCCACACTCCCACTGGAAACCAGGATGTCTCCTGGAGAGTTGACTCACAAATGGCAAAGAGCTGGGACTCAGAGGTTCAGGCCATTCAGTGAAGATTCTGGGCAAAGGAGAGAGCTGCTGGCTTTCCTACCTCTGCTCCGGGGACTGCCATGTCTGGGCTCTGGAGCGAAAAGGTGTTGGCATTTTCAGCAGAAGACTTAGTAACTTGGAAAATGCTGAGTTAAGGCAATAAAATGTTTCCTTCCCCCACTGATTAATCATCTTCTCAGCGCAGGAAGTCTGTGATTTAATTTAGAAAGTATGGTTTAAAAAATTTGGTCCAGAGGCTGTTTGGACTGAACTCAGTTCATGTTAGTATCAAGCCAAATTATATCCTGGCATTTATTAAAGGAAATACAAAAATGGAAGTATGCTCAGTGGGTGGAAGGAACAGTTTTGGATGTGCCTGGCAACCCTGGGGGTACTCTCCAGCTCCTATGCAGGCTGCAGCTCTAGGACAGAAACAAGTCTTGTGTCATACATTTTCAGATCAGATATCAGAGAAGATTGAGAAAAAGCCCTTTAGCATTAATATTCTGACGGTATTAAAAACTGTCAGAAAAACAGGCATGGGGGATGGGGAATGTAGAATATAGAATTTCTGTACCTGAGAGTCCTGGCTAAAACAAGGAAATCAAGCCTAGGTTGAGAGTCAGTAATCTTGGTCAGTCAGATAGGTAGATTGCGCCTGGATCTTCCCCATACCCTACCTCCCCGCAGCGGTGACTGTGGGTCATGAGTTCCTGCCAACACACTGCTGGAGGTGAAATCTGAAATGCTCTTGGGAAGGGCCTTGACTGGTTTGTGTCGTTGCCTGTGTCTCTTTGCATTAAATTGGCAGAGGCGAACACAGGGACAAGGGAGGTAGGCATTACTGGGTGGGACTGAATGGAACGGTACCAGACTGACAAATGCTCAGGGCGGTGAAAGGAGGGGGAAAGGTACTCAAGTGCCACACTGTTCCACGAGGAAATCTCCTTTGGTGACTGACTCCTCCAGCTTTCTTCTCATTGAGTGGCGTGCTGGTTCCACCTAACTAGTTGGGTGGTGAGTGTTTTCTCTCTGGTTTTCCTTCATCTGGCTTTTGCAGCGATCATAACATGCTCTTTCAAGACTCAGTTGTACCCTGGCAAGAACTCCTGACATTCTACTCCCAGCGGGAAGTCAGGCTAGAAAGGGGCCTGTGGTGGGGATAGGGTGGTGTGAGGCTAGTGGGATGGCCTTAGGAGAAGAGATTTTGGTGGCCTGGCAGCTCCAGGAAGGAGTTTGTTGGAAAGTTATGGCAGCTTCCAGCACCAAGGGCATCCTGGAGGGGTTGTGGCTGCCAGAGCACGGAATGGAGACAGATGTTTCATGTGGCAGCAAGAGGATTCCAGTCACTGGATGTCTCGTCCTTAACCCTCTTGGCTGTGAAATTGTACGGAGCCTCACTCCCAAGTAGAATTTTCTGCTATGATGGAAACATTCTTTATCTCTGGTGTCCAAGTTGTAGCTACCAGCCACGTATGGCTATTGAGCACTTAAAATGTGACTGGGAAACTGAATTTCTAATTTTATTACTTGATTTTAATTAATTTAGATTTTAAAGGCCCCATGTGGCTAGTGGCTACCATGTTGGGCAGTGCTGTGGACAGATTTTACCTTTAAACATTTGTCATTGATGCAAAAGGATATATACCATGTGAATGTACAGTGTGAAAAATGATAAAATGAGTAGCTGGGTACTTACTGCCTAGTTTAAGAAATTGAGCTTTACTCTGTTTCTCTGGGTCCCCTTAGCTTCTAAAGTAACAGCTGTCCTCCATTTTGTGTTAAAAATTCCCTTGTTTATTTTTGCCGTTTTACCACATCGTAATGAATTAATTTCCTAGGGAATGCTGTAAGAAAGTACAATAGACTGGTTTAAGCAACAGAATTTACTGTCTTACAGTTCTGGAGGTTTGAAGTCCCAAATCATGGTGTGGTGCCGGCAGGGCTGGTTTCTCCTGAGGCCTCTCTCCATGGCTGGTAGTCATCGGCTCCTCCCATGGTTGTCTCTGTGTCTGTGTCCTAATCTCTTCTTTTAAAAAAAATGTTTTAAATTTATTATGCTTACAGTTGTCCCATTCCCCCTTCCTTCCCCTCCACCCTGCACACCCCCTCCCACCCACATTCCCCCACTTTAATTCATGTCCATGTGTCATAAGTTGTTTAGCTTCTACATTTCCCATACTATTCTTGCCCTCCCCCGTCTATTTTCTCCCCACCCTCTATGCTACTTATTCTCTATACCTTTTTCCCCTCTCTGCTCCTCCCACTCCCCTGTTGCTAACCCTCCATGTGATATTTATTTCTGTGGTTCTGTTCCTGTTCTAGTTGTTGGCTTAATTTGCTTTTGTTTTAGTGTGGTTGTTAATAACTGTGAGTTTGCTGTCATTTTACTGTTCATGTTCTTTAACTTCTTTTTCTTAGATGAGTCCCTTTAACATTTCATATAATAAGGGCTTGGTAATGATAAATTCCTTTAACTTGACCTTATCCGAGAAGCACTTATCTGCCCTTCCATTCTAAATGAAAGCTTTGCTGGATAGATCAATCTTGGATGTAGGTCCTTGTCTTTCATGACTTGGAATACTTCTTTCCAATCCCTTCTTGCCTGTAAGGTCTCTTGAGAAATCATCTGACAGTCTGATGGGAACTCCTTTGTAGGTGACTGTCCCCTTATTTCTTGCTGCTTCTAGGATTCTCTCCTTCATTTTAATCTTGGCTAATATAATTATGATATGTCTTGGTGTGCTGCACTTCCTGGAAGTCTATTTCCTTTGCCAGATTGGGGAAGTTCTCCTTTACTATTTGTTCAAATAAGGTTTCCACTTGTTGCTCTACCTCTTCTCCTTCTGGTACCCCTATAATTCGGATGTTGGAATGTTTAAAGATGTCCTGGAGGTTCCTAAGCCTGTCCTCATTTTTTGCATTCTTGTTTCTTCATTCTTTTCTGTTTGGATGTTTCTTCCTTCCTTCTGCTCCATTCCATTTATTTGAGTCCCAGTTTTCTTCCCATCACTATTGGTTCCCTCTGCATTTCCCTTCATTTCACTTAGTGTAGCCTTCATTTTTTTTTTCATCTAATTTGTGACCAAAATCAGCCAGTTCTGTGAGCATCCTGATCACCAGTGCTTTGAACTGTGCATCTGATAGGTTGGCTATCTCTTTGTTGCTCAGTTGTATTTGCTCTAGAGCTTTGATCTGTTCTTTTGTTTGGGTCTTTTTTTTTTGGTCTTGATGTGCCTGTTGCATAGTGAGGAGGAGAACCTTAGTTATTCACCCCAGCGGGGTAACCCAGGTAGCTGTGTTGTGAGGCTATATGTGTGGGAAGGGTTAGAGAGGGAACAGTGGCGCTTGCTCCACCCTCTGCCAGATTTCAGTCACTTCCCCCATTTCCCACAAGCAAATTGGGCCCTTCTGGTGCTGATTCCCAGTAGGTGGGCCTGTGCATATTCTAGGACCCTGTGGGTCTCTCCAACTAACTTTCCTGCAAGGCTGGGAGTGTCTCCTGGCACCTCAACCCCTCACAAGTGTTTTTGACTGGATCTTTTAGGCTTTATTTCCTGGTGCTGGGATCCTGGGTTGTGTGGTCTGTCTCGCTGCTTGTTTTTGTCTGGTTTATATGCATGCGAGAGTGTTTGACCTCGGTCAGCCAGCCACCACCTTGTGCGCCTCACTGGGTCTGATTGTTGCCTCCCTGCGTCTGGGTTCTGCCAACTGCTGCCTGCGCGCCTGGGTCCACCAGCCACTGCTTTTTCCTGCTGCGACCCCTCTATACTGGCTGCTGACTCTGCCCCTCTTACCTGTCTGGATGAATGGTTGTCGGACTTCTATACAGTTCAATTTTCTGTCAGTTCTGGTTGTTTTTTTGTTGCTAAATTTTTGTTGTCCTTAATTTTGGTTGTGCAAGGAGGCACGGTGTGTTTACCTACACCTCTATCTTGGCCGGAAGCCTAATTTTTTAAAAAACTTTTAAGTGTAGTTGGTGTACATTATAGTGAGTGGCTCCACATTTTTATACCTTACAGTGTGATTACCCACTAGTGTCCTTTTATGACACCAGTTATATTAGATTAGGACCCACTCAAACAAGCTCAGTTAAACTTAACTACTTTGAGCATCCTATCTCCAAACACAGTAACATTCTGAAGTACTGGAGGTTAGGACTACAGCATGAATTTTCAAGGGGTACAGTTAATACATGGCTTTAGCTTTACCTACTTTTGACCTTTATATCTATGCCTGTGCAGCCTGCTTTTTTTTTTTTTACTCAGCATTTTCATTGTCCCTTCATGGTCAGTGGGAGATACCTTTCAGCTGCCTTCTAGTTCTGGGCCATGCAGTAAGTTCTGGGTTCTGGTTTTGCGGTTGAATAGGCCTGAACCAAACCACACTTGCTGTTGGCTTAGGAGGCTTTTGCATGGATATGACGAGGAGAAGCAACTCCCTGTGGAGCCCTGCACTCCTGCCTTAGCCAGATCCGGACACACAACACCCACAATGAGTGGCTGCTGCCCACCTGGCCCCGTGATAAAACTTTTGTCCCAGCCTCCACTTAAGAATTTTGATCTCTTTGAAAACACCTCTCTCTGGCAGGCATTTTCTACTCTCTCTTCACCACAGCAGTCTACTTGCCGTCATTGGGCCTTTTACTGTAAGGTTTTTTTTTTCTTTGTATCATTCTCATGATCCCACAGAGCTTTGTTTTAACTCTTGCTAATGACTTTCACTGTCAAGGTGTCATAGCTCAGTGATGCTCACCTCCTTTCCCCCCACCCCAATTTTCACCTAATGATAAAGCTGGTTCATGTATGTCAATATTTGGAAGGAAAACAATATAAAAAAGAAAACAAATTATTTATAATTATGCCGCTGGACATAACTCACTGTTAAAAATTGGAATATTTAATTTTATTTTCATTTGCAATCATAGGATATGCTTTTATTTATAGACTTTTTTTCTTATTGCCTATATGATCCTTTGATAATCATCATTTTTTCTTTTAAGATTTTATTTATTTATTTTTAGAGAGAGGGGAAGGGAGGGAGAAAGAGGGAGAGAAACATTGATTGGTTGCCTCTCGCACACCCGTTGCAGAGGACCTGGCTTGCCACCCTATGACCTGGAGTCAAACCAGTGACCTTTTGGTTTGTGGGGTAATGCCCAACCCACTGAGCCACACCAGTCAGGGCACAACCATAATTTTTAATGTTCGCCTATTATCTATCATGATATCTGTAATAGATGAGACACTATTCTTAATAGATTAGTAATAGATGAGACACTATTCTAATAGATTAGTCACATATTCTTATTTTTCCAAATTATACTTATGAAGTTCAAAATTTACTGGAAAGTTGCAAGTACAGCACCCAGAACTTTCTCCTCTGAACCATTTGAAAATAAGTAGCTGACAAAGTGCCTCATTAGCCTATATGCTTTAGTGTGTGTTTGCAACAAACAAGGACATACTTGTACACACCTCTACAATCACCATCGAAGTCAGGAAATTAGGGTTGATCCATGCCTCGGTCAGACCCCATCCAGGACAGTGTGACTGGCCATCCCAGGAATCTTCTCCTTTTGTGAGAAGGATCTAATCTAGGATCACATGCCCCACTTGGCTCCAGTCCTCTTTGGTCTCCTCCAATCTGGAGCATCCCTCAATCTGTTCTTGACTTTTACACCCTGGATGCTTGTGAAGGGAGAAGCCCAGTTTTGCAGAATGTTCCACTATTGGGTTTATCAGGTTTGGCCTGTTCAGTAAGGCCAGGATGTGATGTTGTGTATCTCTCTCATTGCAACCTATCAGATGTTCGGGTTCAATCTGTCCCTCAGTAATGAGGTTTACCTGCCGGGCTCTCCTACTGAAGTGTATCAGTATTTGGTATTTGGTGAGGGATACTTCAAAACCATCATACTCCTTCCTCATCAGACTCTCACTTTATTCATGTTTTGTCTGTCAACATGGAATCAGGACTCCTGTTTTATTCAGGGGATTATCATACTGCCACAGGGCGGTCAATGATGTCTCGAGACATCATTGTCTATTGGTAATGTGTCTGCAAACACAGATGCTTTAAACATATTGCTATATTAGTGTGCTGGGGTTGCTATAACAAAATACCACAGGCTGGGTGGCCCAAACACCAGAAATGTATTGTCTCACAGTTTCTGGAAGCTGATGTCTGAGGTCAGTGTCCCGGCGGGGTTGGTTTCTTCTAAGGCCTCTACCTGGCTTGTGAATGGCAGTTTTCTCCCTGTGTCCTCACATGGTTGCCTATCTATGTGTGTTCCTGTGCCCAAATTTCCTCTTTTTTAAGGACATCAGTCACATTGAATTAGAGCCAACCCTAATGATGTAATTTTAACTTAATCACCTCTGTAAAGGCCCAATCTCCAAATAATGTCATTTCTGAGGTATACTGGTTGTTAGGGTTTTGAAATGGATTTTCAAAGGATACCATTCAGCCTGTAGCACTTAATAAACTGGCTTTTTTTGGGTACTGACATTTTGCCTGGCTAACTTTTTTACTATGATGAAAACTCAGTTTCACTTCCTCAGTCTTGCTAAGAATCTTCTCAGATAACGTGAGTGCAATCAGAGAGGCAAAGGGTGTGACTTTAAGAAAAGGGACAGGCAGGGCAGGGGTTAGAATTAAAGTATCTGTGGTTCTTGTCTAAATTAATAGGACTCTCTTTTTTAAAACTCACTTGAGGATATGTCATTGATTTTAGAGAGAGTGGAAGGGTAGGGAGAAAAACATCATGTGAAAGAGAAACATTGGTCACTTGCCTTGTGTGTGTGTTCCTGTTGAGGATGGAACCTGCAGCCTAGGTATGTGCCCTGACTGGGGATCAAACCCACAACCCTTTTGATGTATAGAACGGTGCTCCAATCAACAGAGCAACTGGCCAGGGCAATAGGACTATCTTGACACTTGGTGTGTCTGTGGGGCCCAGGTTTCTGTTACACCCCCACACTTTTTTCTAGGGTTTGTTTCTTGGTAAACATACCTGCTGTTGCAAGACTCAAGATGAGGTTGAGGGAGTGATGTAGTGACTTCATTTAAGGCTCAACTTAATTCTGACCTGTGTAAATTCATGGCTATCCACCAGAAGAGTTCAAGAACTTGTAGATATTATTTTCCAAGTTTTAAAATTTTTTATGTGCATATTTAAATTTTTTTATGCATTTTAATAATTAAAATCATTTGAACAAAGAAAATGGCACCCTGGCCCTGGCTGGTGTTGCTCAGTGGATTGAGTGCTGGCCTGTGAACTGGGTTCTGTTCCCAGTCAGGGCACGTGCCTGGATTGCAGGCCAGGTCCCCAGTTGGGGGTGTGCAAGAGGCAACTGATTGATTTGATGTTTCCCTCTCTTTCTCCTCCCTTCTTCTCTCTCTAAAAATAAATGAAATATTTTTTAAATAGAAAAAGAAAATGGTACCCTGATTACACTGCATTTTACAGCCCGCAGGACACCTTGAACTAGCTTGGTTTTTACTCTGGATTTCACTGTTGTCTCACCCAGCTTCTTTCTTCACCAACATGCAAGTTCTTTTCCTTCCCTGCCAGCTATACAGGCAGATGGGAGAGGCAGGTGCAGCCTTCATTGTCAGTAATTCTCTGATGTGAAAAGGGGCAGCACTGTCATTTGAACTGACCCAACCTCTTGGCATCTTACAAAGGTAAATAGCTAAAAGAAGTAAAATATGAAGGCAACACTTGTACACTTGTGCAGTGCATAGTGGTGGTGCATCCTCAGTATAACTCTCCTGCTTGCTTTTCCTTTTCAGCCTCTTTTTTTTTTTGAGGCAGTGGATTTTTCTCTTGCATTTCTGTCTTCTTGATTTCTACTTGCCGAATTTCTCAATCTCAGCCATATTGGGTTTGTCAGACATGGTTGCAGAGGAAGTGAAGTGAGACGCACGAAGGAGAGGAGTCTGATCAGTGGCTGCCCGTGAATTCGGGTCTGTGGGATTTCAGAGAAAGCTGAAGCAGTCTCTGCGGAGCGGGCGGGTGGCTGGGGGCAGGGTGGGAGGAGGCCTTCCCTTTCTTTTGTAACTTTTGAATTTTGTTTCATGCACATATATATTACCTACTAAGAAAACAGATAAAATCTCTTAAAAAAGGAAGAGAAGTAAAGAGGGTCAGTGTTCTCTCTCATGCTGTCCTTTATCCTTAGATTTAGAAGGATGCCATCTCCTTCCCTACTGCCCCGTGTGGTCGGGTGGCCCAGGAAACTGGGATTCTGTCTCCTATCCCGTGAACAGAGCACATGTCCATTCCTGGTGATGCGGGTAAAGAGATGCCACCTATGAAGAGTGACTTTTTCTGTGTTTTGTTAATTTCCATGGCCTCTGGAGGTGCCTTTCTTTTGATTTGACTTTTTAAGAAAATTGGAGTCTTTTTGTAATGAGTTCTTTCTGGAGGATTCAGGGAATATGGTTGGCTTTTAATTTTGGTCTCTACAGAGTGAGGGCCCTTCTCATTTTGTGCATCTTAGAAAATGATGGGTGGCCACCATTTGGTTTAGGCCTTTGGGTGGCATATAAAAAAGGCTAGTTATTATCAACCCCCCACCCCCACCCCTGAAAGAGTGCTGAATGTGAAATGAGGAGCCTTTGGGACTGCTTACAATGATTTAACACAGATCTCATCCTTAGGGAACTCACATTTTATAGAACAAGCCCTTAAGTGAATCGATGTTCAGTTTGGCACATGCAGTGAGGTGGGGCTGTATGAAACATGGTGAACACCTTGAAAAGAAACCTGCTTCTGCTAGGTGAGGCCAGGAAGGCTTTGTGGAGAGCATTTGGCCTCAAGCTGCCCATGGAGGGTGAGTCATCTTCACAGAAGGAGGAGGACCATGGAGGTGTGAAGAAAAGTGGGACCTTGGACTTGGTAGGGGGAGGGGCTAACGTGGTCCCCCGAGGTGAGATCCATTCACTCGCATTGTCCCCATCTCCCTCTACCCTCCACGGTATGTAGAATAAGTGAACTTAATTAACAGGCACAATGAAAGTGCTACTCTGGTAGTTTTCTAGCACAAAGGGATTTTTCAGGTACTGTAAATATTTCCTTTGTTACAGGAAGCTGGAATTGGTACTGGGGCCCTGTGAAATTCTAAACACTGTGGAAATCTTGTTGAAGCTGGAGGCTTAACCAAATTAAGGGGTGTCCCTCATAAAGCCTTTCTTTGTTAGCCTCCTTTTGATGAGGAAATAATTGATTATCTTTGGGGATAATAATACGTTGACTTATTTATAGCTCCTCTCCCTGAGGACCTCTGAAACAATTTGCAGATGCAATCTAATTATAATTCTCACAACCTTCCACTGAGGTAGGAGGCAAATATTATTGCCCCTTAGCCCCCTTCCCCTTCTTGTTTTAACATAAACCTAAACCTAGGAGGTGAAGAGAGTTGCCTGAGTATAATTTAGCCTGTGAATAGACATAACAGGAAAAACTGCTGTAAAACAAACTCCAGCTATAAAATGACTTGATAACATCATTGATGATTCTTCAGAATTATTACAGACTGAAAAAGAATTGGCTCTTAGTGATGAATGCAGTATCGTGTATCTGGCAACACTTAATATGTTTCTGAGAAATTGTATACATATAGATGGTAATTTTTTCATTATTAGTCTTTCTCTCTTCCCTGAATGCCAAATTCTTTGGCTCTCTTGATCCTTTTCTGGTCACAGAAACCCTGGATTCTCTGGCAAGCTCATTCTGTGTCTTTCTGTCTCCCATCAGTCTGGGCTGGGTACATGCCTTAGGGATGGGCATGTGCTCCACAGCAGGCAGCCCTGGTACTTTCTGATCCTCTTTTTCTCTTAGGAAGTGTAGGTGAAACCTTGAGTGTGTGGTGGTGAGGGAAGTCAGAAGAGTGGAGGGATACATGGGCACAGGAGACAGGAATGTTCTAAGAAATAATGTGTTAAATGGTATGTTTTCTGAGTTACACACACACACATGCTGGATATCATTCTAAGTGAAGGTCATATTTTCTGGAACATCACCCCAAAGTTGCTAGAACCTGTGCAACTGTCCCTCATTTCTTTTCTGGTGACTTGCCTTAGTTTGGAGAGATGGAGATTTTCTGTTTATCCTTGGTGCTCAGTAATTTCACGATCATCTGTTAGATGCACATGTATTGGTATGTTGTTTTGAGGGCAGGTTTGGTTCTTTTAATATGGATACTTGAGTCTTTAAGTTTGAGGATGTCCTTTCTTCCCCCTCCCCCCAAAGCTGGTTGTGTTATTTTATTTTATTTTTAATTGTTGTTCAAATACAGTTTTTTTTTGCCTTTTACTCCCATCCTATATCCTTTCTTAAATAATGCCTCTCCCATTTTTTTTTTGTTCTGTCTTTCCAAAAGTTTCTCTTTCCTTTCTGTTCTTACTGTGACATTTCAGCTTTGTCTTTGAACATTTCTATTGAATTTTGCTTTTATTTTGGCATCTTAATTTCCAGTAGTTCTTTCTCTGATAATTCCTTTTTTATTGCATACTGATAATCTTAAGAATTGAATACAATTTCTAATATCTCCAGAAATTTAATGTTTTTACTTTCTTTTGCAATTATCTTGGTTTTCTCTGGAGTCCTTTTTAAAAAAATATTCTATTTATTTATTTTCAGAGAGAGGGGAAGGGAAGGAGAAAGAGAGGGAGAGAAACATCAATGTGTGGTTGCCTCCCATGTGTCCCCCACTGGGAACTGGCCCTAACCCAGGCATGCGCCCTGACTGAGAATCGAACCTCGATCGCATGGTTCACAGGCCCGAGCTCAATTAACCGAGCCACACCAGCCAGGGCTCTGGAGTCATTTTTTAAAAAAAATCTTGGTGCCTATTTTTCATATTGGATGCTTCTTGAGATGTGTGGTGATTCTTGACTGAAACAATAGCATACACCTGAGTGGATGGGTAGACTCACTTGAGGTTCATTTCGGGGATGGGCACTTTGTCCAAGCAAATGGCTGTCTGGCTCCAGAGTATGTTACATCCATGTTGATTGGTACTGTGTTAAGTAAATAAGTCAGTCAGAGAAAGACAAATACCATGTGATTTCACTTATGCACAGAATCTAAGGAACAATATAAACCAACAAACAAAATTGAAACTGACTTAATGGATAAGAACAGACTGATGGTTGCTAGAGAGGAGGGTTTGGGGGCTGGTGAAAAACCGGAAGGGATTAAAAAGTACAAACTGGTAGTTAGAGAATAGTCACTGGGACGTAAAGTACAATACAGGAAACATAGTCAATAATATTGTAACAAGTATGTATGGTGCTGGGTGGGTACTGGAAATGTTGGGGGGGAATACTTTGTAAAGTATGTGATTGTCTAAATACTATACTGTACACCTGAAACAAACACAAAATAAAAAACCCATATATATACATGTAGGTTTTTGAATGTGTGTATATATACATACATGCATACTGATAATCTTAAGAATTGAATACAATTTCTAATATCTCCAGAAATTTAATGTTTTTACTTTCTTTTGCAATTCTCTTGGTTTTCTCTGGAGTCTTGTTTGAATATATATATATATACATATATATATATATATATTCAAAAAAGCAGAAAAAAAGAATGTCATGGAATCATATTTAACTTCTGAGTCTCCATAATATCTTTGTGACTTACTTGCCTTATTCTCAGTGTCAGTAGTTTATTCATTTTTATTACTGACCAGTAGTCCATTGTATGGACGAACCACAGTTCACTTGTTCATTTACCTGTTGAAGGACATTTGGGTTATTTCTAATCTTTGACAATTAAATTAGTGTCGAGCTTTTGGGGAGAACATAAGTTTTTATCTCTCTCTGGTAAATACCTACAAATGGGATTGCTTTGTCACATGGTGTGTGTGTTTAGCGTATAAGAAACTGCCACACTGTTTGCCAGAGTGTCTCTACCTTTTTGCATTCCTACCAGCAAGCAATATAGGAGGGTTTCAAGTTTAGCATTTTTGTTCCTCCTGCTTTATTGCTGGTGACCTGTGTTCTGTTTCTGACAGGAATTCCCTTCCTTTGCAGTTCTTTAACTACAGGTTTGCTGACAATAAATGCTGGTAGTTTCTCTTTATTTGGAAATGACACCTTCATTCCACAAGGTAGTTTTTTGCTGGGTGAGCATAGAATTCTGGGTGAGTAGTTTGCTTCTTTGAGTGCTTTACTGTTCCATATCCTCTGAGTGCCACTGTTTTTACTGAGAAATCTGTAGCCATCACAATAGTTTTTCTTCTGTATATAATTTGTTTTCTCTGCTTGGTGTTAAGATTTTTTTTTCTCTTTGTCATGTCTTTAGTTTGCTAGCAGACTAATTGTTACAGTTGGGTGTAAATTTCTTTGGGTTTATCTTCCTAGGGTTTCCCTGAGTTTTTTTTATTTGTGAATTTATGCTTTTTCCACATTTAGGAAGTTCATTTTTTCAGTTGTTTTACCTCTGTAGTTCTCTGATGATACAAATGTCAGACTATTTAATTTTGCCCACAGGTCTGCAAGGGTCCCTTTTTTTCAATGTTTTTTGCCCTTCATTCAGACTCTGTGATGTTTATTGACATCCCTGTTGTCTCCATACCACTCTCTATCCCATCCTATGAAGTTTGGCTTCCATTTATTGTTTTTATTCTAAAGTTTAAATTTTTTTGTCTTCAATTTTTTGGTATATAAAAATTGTATCTTTCTGTTGATTTCCAACATGCTTATCCTTACTTGTTCTTACTTGTTGGAGTATTTTTATAGTAGTTGTATTAAAGTCTTTGTCAAATAATTTCAACATCTCTGTCATCTTGTTTTTAATGTCTGCTGACTGTTTGAGATTTTCCTGGTTCTCTGTATGTTGAGTAATTTTGTATTGTATTATGGAGATTTAATACTATATTTTGGCTCTGAGACTCTGAGTGTTATTTAACCCCAGTGGGGAATGTAGATACTGTTTTAGCAGTTGGTTGATACTTTTGGGTTCAGGCTGCAAGTTCCCAAACACCTTCTGAGATTTGTGCTTGCAGTGTCAGTTCTGGTTTCAAAGCCTTTGTAGTGCTGTTTGGATCTGTCCCGGTTGGGATCTGAGTGGTATTCTATTTTTCAGTTCTATTCTCAACATCTGTTTAGGGTCAGATCCACACATGTGCAGCTTATGGGTGGTCTCAAGAGTTTACAAAAAACTTTAAGGGATCACTTTTTTGGTTTTCTCCTTTCCCATGACCTCCCCTGTACCTTTTAGTTTTTTGAGGCTTCGTTTTTAACTTTTTGGCACAAATCTTGGGATTCAGTTACCTGCTGTGCAGCATACTCTCCTGTGTCTAGGGCTAAGCAGTTGGAGGACAGAAAGAGAAAAATGCAACAGATTTCACTACCACTTGGACCTCAGCTCCTCTGATTGCAGATAGGTTCTTCTTCCTCAGAATTTTATGTCCCCACAGTCACCTGTTGCCACCTCCACCCCCCACATCCTTAGCATCCCATGGGGACTGGGCAGGAACAGAATGAAGAAAGTGGTAAATAAAAGAATTGTGTAAAGATATATTTATTTTTATACTTTTCAAGTAGAGCCAGAAGGCTCCCCCTGTGGTTCTCTCTTCTGTGCTCATGGCCACCCGTGAGTTTTAGGCCATGTCTGTTCTGGGTCCCTGTTGACATCCCGGGAGCTGCTCCTGCATTCTTTCCATGTGAGACACAGGCAGGGTGTCCCTATTCCATCTTGTCCAGAACCACAACCTGTAACTTATTTTTTTATTGTGATAGATAATTTGCTATTTGGATCTATTTTTCTGTTTTGTCTTAAAACATAGTAACACTAACTCCATTTTGAGGAGGATTGGCAGATTTCAGTTGTTTCAAGATTCTATCCATTTTTTTCCAAGCAAAAACATGTATTTGCAGTGTTTTGTTACAGTTGCTTCTTGGTTCTCTCCTACCCACAGAACTCTGGAGATCATGGAAATTTCCGTATCTGTGTATAGTGGCCAGTAGCCTCATGCAGCTATCAAGCATTTGAAATATGGCTAGTTGGACTATGTAATAAAATTTTAAATTGTTAATTTTAACTAATTTAAATGTCAGTAGCCCCATATGTTTAGTTGTTTCCTTATTGTATGATGCAGCTTTAAGACATACTGCTGGCAAGCTCGGTTTTGAGCCAAGGGAAATAATAATCACTCTCTTTCTTTGCTGGTTTACTTGAGTACACTTTTGCTGTGACTCCACTCTTGTAACACAACACCTAGCTGTGATGTTTTGGTTTAGGTAATTTAGGAAGTGGCTGTTTTTTTTTAATGTGTTGCTAAATTTGGATAGCATCCAATGTTAGAGGCATATTCCCTGGAGCAGTTTAAAGAAAACATCTTCATTACACTTTGGGGGTGGGGCCCGATTGAACATTGCTGGCAGCTCTGATTAACTGTTCCCTTTTTTTCAGCAGTCATCTTAAGCAGGTTGGTATAGGCTCTGAAGAAACCAACATTTTTTCACTGTACCCACCCACCCACCCATGCTTTCAGCTGAAAACCAAAGTAGAACTTAGTCCATACTCTCTTAATCACTCATTTATAATAAATTCATATCTTGGGTCATAACAAGAGCATATTTTGAAATATTATTATGCTCTTGTTTAATTTTTTAATATATTTTATTGATTATGCTACTATAGTTGTCCCATTTCCCCCCTTCAATCCCCTTCACCCCTCACACCCCTTCCCACCCACATTCACCCCCTTAATTTAGTTGATGTCCATGGGTCATACATATAAGTTCTTTGGCTTCTACCTTTCCTATACTGTTCTTACCCTTCCTTCCTATTTTCTACCTACCATCTATGCTACTTATTCTCTGTACCTTTTCCCCCCCTCTCTTCCCTTCGCACTCTCTTGTTGATAACCCTCCATGTGATCTCCATTTCTGTGTTTCTGTTCTTGTTCTAGTTGTTTGCTTAGTTTGTTTCTGTTTTTGTTTTAGGTGTGATTGTTAATAATTGTGAGTTTGCTGTCATTTTACTATACGTGTTTTTTATCTTCTTTTTCTTAGAGATAAATCCCTTTAACATTTCATATAATAAGGGCTTGGTGATGATGAACTCCTTGAACTTGACCTTATCCGAGAAGCACTTTATCTGCCCTTTCATTCTAAATGAAAGTTTTGCTGGATAGAGTCATCTTGGATGTAGGTCCTTGCCTTTAATAACTTGGAATACTTCTTTCCAGCCCCTTCTTGCCTGTAAGGTCTCTTTTGAGAAATCAGCTGACAGTCTGAGGGGAATTCCTTTGCAGGTGACTGTCCCCTTATCTCTTGCTCTTTCTAGGATTCTCTTCTTCATATTAATCTTGGGCAATGTAATTATGATGTGCCTTGGTGTGTTCCTCCTTGGGTCCAACTTCTTTGGGACTCTCTGAGCTTCCTGGTCTTCTTAGAAGTTTCTTTCCTTTGCCAGACTAGGGAAGTTCTCCTTTACTATTTGTTCAAATAAGGTTTCCACTTGTTGCTCTACCTCTTCTCCTTCTGGTACCCCTATAATTCGGATGTTGGAATGTTTAAAGATGTCCTGGAGGTTCCTAAGCCTGTCCTCATTTTTTGCATTCTTGTTTCTTCATTCTTTTCTGTTTGGATGTTTCTTTCTTTCTTCTGTTCCATTCCATTGATTTGAGTCCCAGGTTCCTTCCCATCACTATTGTTTCCCTGTACATTTTCCTTCATTTTACTTAGTGTAGCCTTCATTTTTTCATCTAATTTGCGAGCAAATTCAACCAGTTCTGTGAGCATCCTGATCACCAGTGCTGTGAACTGTGCATCTGATAGGTTGGCTATCTCTTTGTTGCTCAGTTGTATTTGCTCTAGAGCTTTGATCTGTTCTTTCGTTTGGGTCTTTTTTTTTTTGGTCTTGATGTGCCTGTTGCATAGTGAGGAGGAGAGCCTTAGTTATTCACCCCCCAATGGGGTAACCCACGTAGCTGTGTTATGAGGCTATATGTGTGGGAAGGGTTAGAGAGGGAACAGTGGCGCTTGCTCCACCCTCTGCCAGATTTCAGTCACTTCCCCCATTTCCCACAAGCAAATTGGGCCCTTCTAGTGCTGATTCCCAGTAGGTGGGCCTGTGCATATTCTAGGACCCTGTGGGTCTCTCCAACTAACTTTCCTGCAAGGCTGGGAGTGTCTCCTGCTCCCTCAACCCCCTCAGGTATTTTCAATCAGTGGTTTGAGGCTTTATTTCTCTTTGCTGGAGCCCTGGGTTGCGCAGTTTGTCCCACTTCCCAGTTGTTTCTCGCAGTTTATCTGTGTGCGAATGTGGGACTGCCTGGTCTGCAACCCGTTGCCTCACCGGGTCCGCCAGCTGCAGCCTTGTGGGCCCCATTCCACAATCCGCCACCTCACCGGGTCCGCCAGCCGCCATCTTGCCGCCAGTCCTCTCTGCCTGCCTACTCCTCTCTACCCCTCCTACTGGTCTGGACAAATGTGTCTTCTTTAAGTCCTTGGTTGTTGGACTTCCATGCAGTTTGGTTTTCTGTCAGTTCTGGTTGTTGTTTTTTAATTGTTGTTCTTCTTTTGGTTGTGTGAAGAGGCACAGTGTGTCTACCTACGCCTCCATCCTGGCTGAAAGTCAGAAAGTTCTTGTCTAATTTTTTAAAAGATTTTATTTATTTATTTATTTATTTATTTATTTATTTATTTATTAGAGAGAGGGGAAGAAAGAGAGGGGAAGGGAGGGAGAGAAATATCATGGGTGGTTGTCTCTCATGTGCCTGGCACTGGGGGACCTGGTCTGCAACCCAGGCATGTGCCCTGGCTGGGAATTGAACTGGCGATGCTTTGGTGTGCAGGCCGACGCTCAATCTACTGAGCCATACCAGCCAGGGCCTTGTCTGATTTTTTTTTAAGGAAGGACAAAGAATTAATGTTCAAAAATCTCTTTTTTTGTAATGCTTATAATAAGATACCAAATTACTTTTGGCTGCTTTGTGTTCTTTTAAAATTAAATGTTTCCACCTTCCCTGATGTTATTTCCCCAGTCAGTGTTTTGATATCCTAATTTGTAAGGAGGAGGAAGGTTAATGTGATTAAAATCACTTTTTTTTTTTTAGTGAAAAAAGAAACTGTTCAGAGTTGAATCATTTGATTCCCCAAGTCTCTAGTCTGGGGACTCTTTTTGTAAACTGAAGTGTCACTTAGAGAGAGGTGTCACTGTCATTGAGGGAGAACCTGCTGGTTGAAAGTGTGCAAACTGCCTATTTTCTTCAAGTGGCGGGCTTAGGAACGCTGAGTGCCTTCATGTGGTTTTTCCCTTTGTTGTCCTATGAACGAACTGGTGGAGAGAGTTTAAGCTTTTTATTGCCATATAGAATTACTATATTTGAAAACTAGACTAAAAATTTTTTTTAGAGTTCTTTGAGGGATTTTTGTAAGTCACAGAGAACTGAGTTGAACTTTGCTGTTCGGGGAGAGTATTTGGCAAAGCACAAAAATTCTTGGGTAAGGGACATACTGTGGCCATTTAAATTTCCTTTTTGAGAAAGTCTGTCCATTAAAGCCATAACAAGAACTTGGTCTTCCCTTCTGAGCAGCCAGAAGGCAGATAAAACAGTCTGTGTAACATTTGCAGAAATAAAATATGCGGTACATTTGGATTAACCTAGATCTGATTTATCTGTTACTTTTTTCTATGTACCATTATAGTGAAAATGATCTATGTGTAAGTAAGTTGTTGTCTGAAATGAGCACATCTTGAGAGCATCCTGGCCTCTGTGACTTCTTTGGCATTCCCTCATGGACGTGGAAACAGCAGATTCTTAGGGCTCCTGCTCAGAAGGAGGAACTGTGTGGAGGGCTGCTCCAGAAAGCATATGCAGACCCTCTTGATCCATGGGACTTTGGCCATCCAGGCTGTGTACCTTTGACATGTTTTGATCTGTGGCAGTGTTTTACTGCGGACTTGGGCATAAACATCATGCCATGTTCAAGTCATTATTGGGTTGGCCAAAAAGTCTGTATGATTTTTGTCCATTTTTATTTTCATCAGTATTTATTGATTTGAATATTTTGAGTATGTTGTTGACTGCCTCAATTTGAGGGCTATCAACTATGACTCGTCTGACTATGGAGCATCGTCTAGCAAGACATCTCCAGCACAGGACTTATCGAACCACTTTTGACCTGTTTGATCAGTCACAGCACCTTCTCTACATATTGCACAAATCTTTTTTTGCATTTCAGATGCATTTTTATCTTTCTTGAAGTAATCAGGCATAGTGTGCCGAAAATGTCTCTTACTTTCTTCCATCTTCAATGTTAAAATGGCTGCACAAAAATTCACCAATTTTGATATGTTTTAAAAAATGCACATTGATATGACAGCTGTCACAATACAATATAACAAATTTTTTTCAAGTGAAGTTAAACACAACTAAGCACATCTAGAGCCATCTTACAGAAAAAAAAAAACCAAATGAACTTTTTCGCCAACCCAGTATTAAGATTCTGTGACAAGATGGAAGAGTTCCATCCCTTTTGCATTGACATTGCTTCTGTCTTCCCCTGCCCCTTCTCCACTCCATGTCCGTGGCCCAGGTTCTTAGTTCCCAGGAGGGGAGGTGGGTAGGATACCCAGAACAAATTTGTTGACTCAGATTGGAACATAGGTTATTCTCCATGGCAAGAACCAGTCCTTGTTCTGGACCAAACCATTGATAAGTGTGTCGGAAATGGTAGGACCCCCTTTCCACAGGTCCTGGGCCTTTAATGTTGAGTTTAAATTTTAGGGAAAACACAAGGGTAAGAATGGACACCTTGCACAGTGAAGTGGGTCCAGGACTTTATCTCTCAAAGTGAGCCCACCTCTGCCTTTTCTTGAAGCCAGCCTCATTTCCCTTTGCTTCTACTTCCCTGCTTTTCCTGTAGCTTTTGTGTTGCTTGAGCCTATCCCCCGTTCCTTCTCATCTCCAGTATCTACAAATTAGTCCCTTCTGATATACTTTGTTTGAGGTTTAATTCATATACAAATGCAACTCACCAGTTACAGTGTACAATTTAGTAATTTTTAATATATTCAAAGAGTTGTACAGCCCTCTCTATAATTAATTTGAAAAGTCTCATCACCTCAAAAAGAAACCCATTTCTTTTAGCTACCACCCCTGTCTCCTAATCCTCTCTAGTCCAATGGTTTACTAATATAGTTTTGTCTCTGTGGACTTGCCTGTTCAGGGCATTCCTTTTTTTTTAAGTATGTTGTATTAATTATGCTATTACAATTGTCCCAATTTATTCTCCCCTTTATCCCCTTTGGCCCTGCACTCCCCACCCCCACCCTCAAGCATTCCCCCCCACTTAGGTCATGTCCATGGTTCATACATGTAAGTTCTTTGGCTTCTCCATTTCCTATACTACTCTTAACCTCTCCTTGTCTATTTTGTGCCTACCAGTTATGCTTATTGCCTGTACCTTTCCCTCCCTTCTCCCCGCTCCCTCCCCAAGTGATCACCATTGCTGTGATTCTGTTCTTGTTCTAGATGTTTGCTCTGTTTTTCAGTTTTTTATGTTCAGTTGTTGATAGTTGTGACTTTATTGTCATTTTACTGTTCATAGTTTTGATCATCTTTTTCTTAGATAAGTCCTTTTAACTTTGTATATAATAAGGGCTTGGTGATGATGAACTCCTTGAATTTGATCTTATCCAAGAAGCACTTTATCTGCCCTTCCATTCTAAATGAAAACTTTGCTGGATAGAGCAATCTTGGATGTAGGTCTTTGGATTTCATGACTTGGAATACTTCTTTCCAGCCCTTTCTTGCCTGCAAGGTTTCTTTTGAGAAATCAGCTGATAGGCTTATGGGCACACTTTTGTAGGTAACTCTCCTTTTCACTTGCTGCTTTTAAGATTCTCTCTATATCTTTAATCTTGGGTAATTTAATGATGATGTGCCTTGGTGTGTTCCTCTTTGGATCCAATTTCTTTGGGACTCTCTGGGCTTCCTCGACTTGCTGGAAATCTATTTTCTTCACCAGATTGGGGACGTTTTTCTTCAATATATGTTCCAATAAGTTTTCAAGTTCTTACTGTTGTTCTTCTTCTGCCACCCTGATGATTTGGATATTGGAACCTTTAACATTGTCCCAGAGATTCTTAAGCCTCTCCTCATTTTTTTTTGAATTTTTGTTCTCTTCATTCTGTTCTGGTTGAATGTTTATTTCTTCTTTGTCTTCCAAATTGTTGATATGAGTCCTGGTTTCCTTCCCTTCACTGTTGGTTACCTCTATATTTTCCTTTATTTCACTTTGTATAGCCTTCATTTTTCGATTGAACCCAGTCATTTCTGTGAGCATTCTGATTACCACTGTTTTGAACTTGGCTGATAGGTTGTCTATATCTGTTGCTTAGCTGTTTCTCTGGAGTTTTGATCTATTCTTTCATTCAGGCCATATTTCTTTGCCTTGGCATACATGTCATGTTGTAAGGGGTGGAGCCTTACGTATTCACCAGGGTGGGGCAACCTACTTTGCTGCATTGTGGTGCTGTATGTGGGAGAGGGGTCAGAGAGGGAACAGTGCCACTTGCTAGCTTACTTGGCTCTGGCCCTGCTTTCCATCACTTCTTTTGCCTCTCACAAGCAGATTGTGCCCTTTCAGGTGCTGATTCCCAGGTGGGTGGGCTTGTGTATATTTGACCCTGTGAGTCTCTCCAATGGAATCTCCTGTGAGACTGGGATTTTTTCCCGCCAATGCACCCCCCACAGGTTTTTATAGCCAGAGGTTTTGAGGCTCTGTTTCCCTGTTCTGGAATCCTGTGTCACACAGTCTGTCTTGCTCCCAAGTTGTTCTTCCTGTCTCATCTGCACATGAATGTGGGAAATCCTATCTGCCAATTGCTGTCTTGCCTTATGTCCTCTGCCCAGCTTCCTGTGTCCACCCCTCCCACCAGTCTGGATGAATGTTTCTTCTTTAACTCCTTAGTTGTCAGACTTCCATGCAGTTTGATTTTCTGGCAGTTCTGGTTGTGTTTTGTTTTTAAATTCATTGTTATCTTTCTTTTGATTGTGTGCGGAAGCATTTCTACCTATCTTGGCCAGAACTCCCTAATATATAACATTTCCTTTTTAATTTTGTATTATGAAAGAAATCCAAATGTATAGAAACATAGATAACAATGTTTACCGATGACCCATCACCTAGGTATTTGGAAAATTTATGCGATTCAGGACATTTCATAAAATAGAATTACACAATATATGTTCTTTGTGTCTGGCTTTCCCTCCCCAAGTTTGTATCCTTGTTTGTAGCAAATATCAGAACATCATTCCTTTTTTAAAAAGTCTCTGTCTCTTCTGTTTCTTTTTTTTAAAATTTTTTTGCCTGGCTGGTGTTGGGAGGTGGCGCAGGAACCTATTTTCTCTCCCTCGCTCCTTCCCTTCCCCTCTAAAGATAAACAAATAAAATCTTAAAAAAAAATTTTTTTATTTAGTTATTTTTCAACTACAGTTTTTGTCTATTTCTCCCTTCCCAGCCCACCTTGCCCCCGTGCTCTCCACCTCCCTCCCATTTCCACCCCCCTTAGTTCTCGTCCCTGTGTCCTTTATACTAGTTCCTGTAAATCCTTCTCTTTTTTCCCCTTAAATTCCCTCCCCTCTCCCTTTTGGTTGCTGTCCCCTTGTTCTGTATTTCAGTGCCTTTGTTTTTTTTTTTTTTTTTCTGCTTGCTTGTTTGTTTTGTTGTTTAGCTTCCTGTTAAAGGTGACATCATATGGTATTTGTCTTTCGGCACCTGGCCTATTTCACTCAGGATAATGCTTTCCAGTTCCATCCATGTTGTTGCAAAGGGTAGTAGCTCCTTCTTTCTCTCTGCAGCATAGAATTTCATTGTGTATATGTACCACAATTTTTTGATCCATTCATTTACTGACAGGTACCTAGGTTGCTTCCAACTCTTGGCTATTGTAAATTGTGCTGCTATGAACATTGTGGTGCATAGGTTCTTTGAAATTGATGTTTTAGGGTTCTTAAGATATAATCCTAGCAGTGGAATTGCTGGGTCAAAAGGCGGGTTGATTTTTATTTTTCTGAGAAAATTCCATACTGTTTTCCATAATGGTTGTACCAGTCTGCAATCCCACTAACGTGGATTAGGGTCCCCTTTTCCCCACAACCTCTCCAACATTTGTTGTTTGTTGCTTTGTTTATGATAGCCATCCTGACTGGTGTAAAGTGGTATTTCATTGTGGTTTTAATTTGCATCTCTGATAGCTAGTGATATTGAGCATCTCTTCATGTGTCTCTGGATCTTTTGTATGTCCTCCTTGGAGAAGTGTCTGTTCAAGTCCTTTTCTCATTTTTTAATTAGGTTAGTTGTCTTCTTAGAGTGGAGTCATGTAAGTTCTTTGTATATTTTGGAGATTAAACCTTTGTCTGAGGTATCATTAGCAAATATGTTTTCCCATACAGTTGGTTGTCTTTTTAATTTAATACTGTTTTCTTTAGCCATGCAGAAGCTGTTTATTTTTATGAGATCCCATTTGTTTATTCTTTCCTTTATATTCATTGCTCTAGGGGACATATCAGTAAGAACATTGCTGTGTGAAATATCTGAGATTTTCCTGCCAATGTTCTCCTCTAGGACTTTAATGGTGTCACGGCTTATATTTAAGTCTTTCATCCACCTTGAATTTATTTTGGTGTATCGCGTAAGTCTGTGCTCGTTTCATTTTTTTGCACATAGCTGTCCAGTTCTCCCAACACCATTTGTTGAAGAGGCTATCTTTACTTCATTTTATGTAGTAAAATATTAATTGAATATTTTGTCAAATATTAACTGACTGTAGAGAGTTGGGTTTATTTCTGGGCTCTCTATTCTGTTCCATTGGTCTATGTGCCTGTTTTTATGCCAGTACCAGGCTGTTTTGATCACAGTGGCCTTGTAATACAGTTTGATATCAGGTATTGTGATCCCTCCTACTTTGTTCTTCTTTCTTAAAATAGCAGCTGCTATTCAGGGTCGTTTATGGTTCCATATACATTTTTGAAGTGTTTGTTCTATGTCTGTGAAATATGCCATTGGTACTTTAATAGGTATTGCATTGAATCTGTATATTGCTTTGGGTAGTATGGATGTTTTGATGATGTTAATTCTTCCAATCCATGAACAAGGTATATGTTTCCATTTGTTTGTGTCTTCCTTGATTTCTTTCTTCAGGGCTGTGTAGTTTTTCTGCATACAGGTCTTTAACCTTCTTAGTTAGGTTTATTCCCAGATATTTTATTTTTGTTTTTGCTATATCGAATGGGATTTTTTCCTTGATTTCTGCTTCTGCTGATTCATTGTTGGTGTACAAAAATGCCTTTGATTTCTGGATATTGACTTTGTATCCTGCTGTTTTGCCAAATTCTTTAATTAGTTCGAGCAGTTTTTGGGTGGGGTCTATAGGATTTTCCATGTACACTATCATGTCATCTGCAAACAGTGACAGTTTTGTTTCCTCCTTTCCTATTTGGATGCCTTTTATTTCCTTTTCTTGCCTGATCGCTGTGGCTAAAAATTTCAACACTATATTGAATAGAAGTGGTGAAAGTGGACATCCGTGTCTTTTTCCTGATCTTAGTGGAAAAGCTTGTAGTTTTTGCCCATTGAGTATGATGTTGGCTGTAGGTCTCTCATATATGGCCTTTATTATTTTGAGAAATGCTCCCTGTATTCCCACTTTGCTGAGTGTTTTTATCATGAATGGGTGTTGTACCTTATCAAAAGCTTTTTCGCCATCTATTGATATGATCATGTGATTTTTGTCTTTGCTTTTGTTTATGTGATGTATTATATTTACTGATTTGTGAATATTGAACCATCCTTGCATTCCTGGGATGAATCCCACTTGGTCATGGTATATGATCTTATTGATATATTGTTGGATGTGGTTTGCCAATATTTTGTTGAGGATTTTAGCATCTATGTTCATCAGTGATATTGGCCTGAAGTTTTCTTTCTTTGTTGTGTCTCTATCTGGTTTTGGAATTAGGATGATGCTGGCTTCCTAAAAAGAATTTGGGAGTTTTTCATCTTTCTGGATTATTTGGAGTAGTCTGTGAAGAATAGGGGTTAGCTCTTCCTTAAATGCTTTGTAGAATTCTCCTGTGAAACCATCTGGTCCAGTGCTTTTGTGTGATAGGAGTTTTTGATTACTGCTTCAAGTTCTTTTGCTGTTATTGGTGTTTTCAGAACATCATTCCTTTTAATGGCTACATAACATTCTGTTGTATAGATATACAACGTGTTATTTATTTATAACTGTAAAGGCAATTTGAGATATTTCTGCTGTTCAGCTATTCTAAACAGTGGTGCTGTGAACATTCCTGTACAGGTTCTTGTGTGGACATGTTTTCATCTCTTGGGTACATGCTTGGTCTTGAGGTAGCTCTGTTTAACATTGAGCTGCCAAGAGACTATCTTCCATAGCAGCTCCACTGTTCTATTCCTGCCAGCCATGCAGGGGGCTCTGATTGCTTTATGTCCTTGCCAACACTTGTTATGTGTCTCTTCATATCTATCTTAGTAGGTATGAAGTGCTATCTCTTTGTGATTTTCACTAGCATCTTGTGGATGACCAATGAAACTGAACACATTTAATGACCTTATTTGCCATTTGTATGTCATTGATGAAGAAATGATCTCAGATTCTTGGGCCATACTTTGATAGAGTTATTTGTGCTTTAATTGTTTATTTTTGTTTTTAGTAGCTTGGGCTGTCATTTGTAGACTGGGTGGCTTATACAACAGAAATTTACTTCTTACTGTTCTGAGACTGGGAAGTCCAAGATCAGGCTGCTGGCATTGTTGGGTTCTAGATAAGGCTCTCTTCCTGGCTTGTAGGTGGGTACCTGCTCACTGTCTTCACATGGGAGAGCTCTGGTCTCCTGTCTCTTTTTTTCCTGTAAGGACACTAATCCCATCATGGCAGCCCCTCCCTCTTGACTTCATCTAAACCTAATTGCCTCCCAAAGGTCCTACCGCTGGATGCTGTCACCTTGGGTTTTAGGGCTTCAACATGTGAATTTTAGGGAGATATAAACACTCCATTTATAACAGTGTTCTTTATGTATTCCAGATATAAGTCCCTGATGAAATATACGATTTGCAAATTTTTCTCTCATTTTTTAGTTCTCTTTTCACTTTCTTGATGATGTCCAGTTTATATAGCTTTGTTTTCGTTTTTTTCTTTGGTGTCCTGTCTTAGAAACCATTGTTTGAGTCCATGTCATTTACATCCCTCTGTGTTTTATATCCATGTTTTTTTTCCTAAGCTTTTTTGTAGTTTTAGCTCTTATATGTAGGTCTATGATACATTTTGCATTAATTTTGTGTATTCTGTGAGGAGGTGGCCCAACCTAATTTTTTTGTACGTGGATATCCTGTTGTCCCAGCACCAGTTGAGTTATTTTGCCTTTGCAAAAATCAGTTCACCATGACTGTGAGGGTTTATTTCTGGACTTTGAATTCTGTTCCATTGATCTCTGTGTCTGTTCTGTGCCATTAGCACACCATCTCAAACACTGGGAAGTGTGAAGCCTCCAGCTTTGCTGCTCCATTTCAAGATTGTTTTGGCTATTTTGGGTCTCTTACATTTTCATAGGAATTTTAGGAGAAACTGATCAATTTCCGGAAAGAAAAAAAACCGTTTGAGATTTTGGTAGGGATTCTGTTCAAGCCATAGGAAAACTTGGGGAGTATCGCATCTTAACAATATTAAGTATTCCAATACAGGAGTATGTGATGCTTTTCCGTTTATTTAGATCATGTATAATTTCTTTTAACAATGTTTTATAGTTTTCAGCCCTTTAAGTTTTGTACTTCTTTTGGGGTGAAGTGTAGTCCTAAGTAGTTCTTTCTTTTTAATACTAATATAAATGGAATTGTTTTTCTTAACTTTATTTTCAGGTTTTTCATTGCTAGTTTATAGGAATATAATTGCTCTTTGTATATTACCATATTTTGCCATGTATAATGCTCACCCACTTAATGTGAGTTTTTGGCTCAAACTTACAGGAAAAAAATCTTTGTTTTAACTATTTATTTATTTATTTATAAGAACAAAATTGTTTATTGTATTCCAGGTATTATTTTGCATAAGGATTTTGTTACTGCTTTCTGGAGTTACACTTTTAACATGTAAACATAAATAAAAGAATTAGAAACATTTGTATAGACATGGAACTAATACTAACCATCTATAATGTGCATCCATATTTTTCCCTCAAGAGTTTGGGCAAAAGAAAATGTGCATTAAACATTACAAGAAATATGGTACTTTTTATGTTTCTATTTTATATATATCTGATCATCAATACACTCACAGGTGGGTTAAATATCTCCCTTTTCAAGTGAGCTTTTCTTCCTGACTCTTTGCCTTGATCAGCTCCCTCCATTTGTACAGAGAGCAGGAAAAAACTCCAGCAGGATGTGACTTTTTCTTACATCAAGGGTTCACTGAGTGCTGCTCAAGCCCCCTCTCCTGCTCACCTCTGTAAAAATCCCACAGTTCCTCTCTCCCAGGGTAGGAAAGTGGGCTGGAATTCTTGCCGGTTCCCTCTGGCAGATGTTGAAGGTCTCTGTAAGTTGCAGGGGTTCACTTTTCCAGAAGTCCCTGATGGGAAGTGCCTGCAACGCTGAGCTCTTCCTAGGGAGTGGGGTCTCCCTGTTACCTCTTGTGCCTTCCTGAAAGCATCCTGATTAGAATCTCTGCTCAACTCCCAGAGACAGGCCTGCTTTGCAGCTGTCACCTTTGCAGACACACCCAGGGCCTGCAGGACCACATGCTCTAGTGCCCCTCAGTGTGCGCTAGGCTTGGGCGTGGCTGGTCTTCTTTGTGATGTCCCTGCCGGCTGGAGCTGTCCACATCTGTTGTTGCTCAAACACATCCCTTATCCAGGGGTATCAAACTCATTTTCTCCAGGGGCCACATCAGCCTCGAGGTTGCCTTCAAAGAGCCGAATGTAATTTCAACTCCGTAACAGTCAAAGGGTAGTTACATTTATGTAGTCCTAAAATTATTTTGGCCCTTCGAAGGCAACCATGAGGCTTATGTGGCTCCAGTGAAAATGAGTTTGACACCCCTGTCTAATCCAGTGTTCTCAGGAACTTTAGTCTAGGACAGGGTTCCCCAGCCCCCAGGCTGCAGACTGGTACCAGTCCATGGCCTATTAGGGACTGGGCCACAGAGCAGTAGGTGAGCTCACATTACTACTTGAGCTCTGTGCTCCTGTACCCACCCAGTTCTTCCATGAAACTGGTCCCTGGTGCCAAAAAGGTTGGTGACTGCTGGTGTAGAAGACTCCAGAAAATACCCTTGCTTTCATCAGTCTTTCTTGGATGTGTGAGAGAAGGACTTTCAGATGTTCCATCTGGTCAGAACTGAGTTATTCCTGCCTTCTTTTTATCACTGAGCAATACTTCACTGTCTGGGTGAATGTCTTATTTTTTTAAACCATCATCTTGCCTCTGTATGAATAAGACCTGCTGTGAGTAGCAGTGGTTTTCAGCCTTCACCTGGAGGACTTATTCCGTACAGCTTATCTAGCCCTGTCCCCAGAGTGCTAGTTTCTGTAGGTCTGGGGTGGTGCTCAGATTGTGTATTTCTGAGGACTTCTTGGGACTGCAGCAGGCCACTAGGTGCTTTGGAAGCATGGCTCTGTGAGGCATATGTGCAGTGTAAATGTCTACATGTGCACTATACATGTATGTACGTGTGCATACACATGCATGCATCTTTCCATTGCCTGGGTGGCTTGGTGATGGTTACCGCCCTCCCCAGGTTAGCCCTGGTGGAACAGGAGCCCAGCTTGGGGACCGCAGGAGCACACATCCTCCCCTTGGGGCCAGCCTAGGGGAACACTGCTTTTGTTTCTCGGGTACCATTGTTTCCACTTTCCATGGCAGGATTAGGGCCCAATGCCTAGTGGGACCAGGCTTCGTTTGTACTGAGTGGGCTGCTGGTCCTGTGCTGGCTTCCTCCTAAATCCAGAGGATTTGTGGCCACAATTTCTACCCCCTTCTCCACATTCACCCCTTTGTTTTTTCATGTTCACTTCAACCGGATTTATGCTTGATTAAATTACTCTCTTTTATCATAATTAAAGGAAAATGTGGTTGGAGAGCACTCCAGACGCCACACAATGGAAAACAGATTGCTGAGCCAGGGGGAGGACAGGAGGCCCAGGCCCAGGTCCCACTACCTGCAGGCCGGCTTTCCCGGGCAGTGTGCCTGGAGTGATGATCTGGGTGAGGTCAGGGCATTTGCACACACTGCTTCCCAAAGCCCCTCTGCTGGGATCTGTGAGCCCCCTCTGGCCGACCTGCTTGCATTTTTTGAAGACCTGCTTTTAGCATACTTTGTCCCTCATAGCTACCTGTCATGGTGACACTGTGTAAGTGTCCCAATGCCTCCCTTGTAGTCACAAAGCCCTCGCTCCTCACTCCTTCCTGGGGCTTCTGTGGACTTGACTCATGAGGTCAAGGCTTGTAGGTGTGATGGTCTTGAAGCAAAAGGGCAAACAGATTGGCTAGTGCCTGCAAAATGATCTCTGTCATGTATGTGGGTGTTTGGAATATTGAGTGAGAGCTCTGATGTCCCAGGTCTGCTGAGTCTCCCAGGGAGGGGACAAGGAGATGACTGAGGAGGGGTGCCAGTCACTGAGGGATAGCATTGTTCAGTCCCCATTCTGCCACACCACATAAGACTAAGGGCCATTTCTGGGGTGGGTGGGAAATGAGCTCTGGGGCCCCTAAGCCTGGCCAAGTGACTTCAACAGAGAATGGTTGAATTTATTGCTGTGTCCATTGTGCATAATAAACATGATACCCATTACGTGGAGTCGTTGCACAGGTAGAGTAGGGAGCACCTGCTGAACAGTGGGAATTGACACTGCTGTTATGGGTATCTTTTAGGTAGTGAACCTGGGGCCATTGCATAGTCCCAGTCAGCTTGGGCTGCCATAGGAGGTACACAGATAAGGTGGCTTGAACAACAGATGTTTATTCTCTCACAGTTCTGGAGGTAGAAGTGTGAGATTATGGTGTGGTCAGGGTTGGTTTCTCTTGAGGCCTCTTTCCTTGGGATGTAGATGGCTGTCTTTTCCGTGTCTCACAAACAAAGCCTGCCTCCTGGACTCTGAGGAGACTTGCATCACTGTTGTGAGACTGAGTGCTCATTCCTGTCACATGACTTTGGCTCCTTAAAAGAGAATATTTCATCTCTTTGTTAATTTAAGTTATTGGGAAGTTACAGGGAGCCAGATTACCTTCAACCACTCCCCTCCCCTCCCCCCCTCCCTCCCCTCCCTCCCTCCCCTCCCCTCCCTCCCCTCCCCTCCTCCCCCCCTCCCCTCCCCTCCCTCCCCCTCCCTCCCCTCCCCCCTCCCCCTCCCCCCTTTCCCCTCCCTTGGACTTACTTTGTGGGCCCCATTCTTTTTCAGCTTCCTCCTGAACATCTTGCATTATTTCACTTGTTATAGTCCTGCTCTTTGAACTAAATTCTTTGTGCTCAGATTTCCTGCATTTGGGGATAAAATTCTGCCCATCATATACCTCCTGAAAGAAGTTGAATACACTCCTTCTCTACAGCCTAGGAGGGATATGTGGTTTTCCTTCCTGTTGTACATGGGATAGTCTTATTATAGTCATATACATGGTCTTTTTTAATATTTAACTTTATGTTTTCAATTACAGTTGGCATTCAATATTATTTTATATTAGCTTCAGGTGTATAGCATAGTGATTAGAAATTTACATACTTTGCAAAGTGATCCCTTAAGTAAGTTTAGTACCCACCTGGCAGTAAACATAGTTATTACAATATTATCTATATTCCCTATGCTGTACTCCACATCCTCATGACTATTTTTCACCTAGTCTCCTAACCTCCACCCCCCACCAAATCTGGCAACCCTGAGTTTGTTTTCTGTATCTATGAGTCTGTTTTCTGTTTTAGTTTATTTTGTTTTTCAGTTTCTATATTAAGTGAAATCATATGGTATTTGTCTTTGTCTGACTTATTTCACTCAACATAGAACTCTCTAGGTCCATCCATGTTGTCACAAATGGTAAGATTTCATCCATTTTTCATGTGCAAATAACAATCCATCATATATGTATACACACACACACACACACACACATATGACATCTTCTTTACCTGGATGTCTGTTGATAGACACCCAAGGCTGCTTCCATATCTTGGCTATTGTTAATAACACTTCAGTGAATGTAGGTGTGTATATATCTTTTCAAATTAGTGTTTTGGATTTCTTCAGATAAATACCCAGAAGTGGGATTGCTGGGTCATGGGTAGTTCTATTTTTAATTTATTCAGAGACTTCCATATTGTTTTCCATAGTAGCTGCACTAATCTGCATTCCTAACAACAGTACAAGAAGGTTTCGTTTTCTCCACATCCTCACCAAACTTGTTTGTTAATTTATTGATGGCAGCCATTCTGACAGGTGTGAGGTAGTATCTCATTGTGGTTTGCATTTGCATTTCTCTGATGATTAGTGATTTTGAGCATCTTTTCACATGTCTGTTGGCCATCTGTATGTCCTCTTTGGAGAAGTGTCTATTCAGGTCCTTTACCCATTTTTAAAATCAGATTGTTTGTTTCTTGACTTTTATAAGTTCTTTATAAATTTTGAATATTAATCCCTTATTGGAGGTATCATTAATGAATATGCTCTTCCAATTAGTGGGATGTTTTTCTTCTTGTTGATGGTTTTCTTTGCTGTGCAAAACCTTTTTAGTTTGATGTAATCTCATTTGTCTAATTTTTCGTTTATTTCCCTTGCTTGAGGAGACATATCCAAAAAATATTATTAAGCAATGTCAGAGATTTTACTGTTTATGTTTTCTTCTAGGAGTTTTATGGTTTCAAGCCTTACATTTAACTCTAGTCTATTTTGAACTTATATATAGTGTAAGAAGGCGGTCTATTATATTTGCCATTATGAGAGGTAAAAGTAGTCTCAAGAACACTAGGAGGTTGTAAAGAGCTAAATGAGCTTATTTGGTACAGTAAAATTTCTCTAAGATGAAGTTAAAATAAGGCAAACAAAAGTATACTTTTCTTAAAGTGATAAGAGCATTTTTAATTGCAGTTGATACTATATATTTTTCTAGTATAAAAATTCAAGGAACTCATTTAAGCATTTTGGAACTAACATATTTTGCTATGTATAATGTGTTTCCATGTATAATGTGCATCCATGTTTTTGGCTCAAACTTCAGGAAAAAAATCTTTTGATTTTTTAATTAAGTTTTTAATTTATATCTAGATACTTGGTTTTTGTATTATAAAGCATTTTAGCATTTATTTTTGAACATATTATGGTACAGGAAATTTTATGTAACAAATAATTACAAGTCACAAGACCAGGTACAAGACACAAGAAATTTTATATACTGGTAACAAATTTATGACACCCTGTGTATATAATTCACATCCTTATTTTTCTTTCAAAAATTTGGGCAAAAAATATGCATTATACACAGCAAAATAATGCTACTAAAGGGGATATAGTGAGCTGGCTGTATTCAAGATCATCATAGAAACATCAGTGTTATTTTTATATACCTGCAAAAAAAAGCCCACTGAGAGTAAGTAATGGAAAATAATCCTGTTCACGATAGCAACAAAACTAATCAGATACCCAGAAATAAACACAGTGAGAATGTACATCAGCTCTGTGACTTCACTAAAGAATGTAAAAGAAGTTTGGCATAATTAGAGAGGGAAATCTAGCTGTTGGATGGGAAAGCAATATTATAGAGGTATCGATCAGTTCTTCTGAAATTAACATACAAATTGAATACAGTTCCATTTATTACCTCATTAAGTTATTTCCCAGAATATGGCTTGCTGTTTCCAAAATCCATGTAGAATTGAAATTGGAAAGAAGAGCCAAGATAATTTTGAAAAAGAAAAACTAATGTTATTTTTGCTCTGATATCAAAATTTATTTTAGTAATTACATAGACAAATAGATCAAAGAGCTAGCGTATATGTAATCCATTAACAAATCTATAGGATATACATTTATTAAATGAAATGTGCCTTTTCAATTGAGTAGGAAAATACTACGTTTTTAATAAATAGTATTGGAAGAATATCATGTTGGCATCTGCTTTATACCAGTCACCAGAAAAAAAATAGATGTGAGAATTTGTTTATGACCTTTGGATATGGAATTTAACCTCAAGTAAGACAACAAAAAAATAAAAGGAATGATTGATACATCTTAATAGGAGCTCTGTTGGGCAAAGAATACTAAAGAAAGAAATTTGTAGAAGGAATATACAAATAGCCAGTAAAATTAGGAAAAAACCTCACCCTTCCTTACCAGTGTAATATTTTCTTCCTGCTGCCATAACAAGTGCCATAACATTAGTTGCTTGAAACAACACAGATTTGTTCTCTTACAGTTCTGGAGTCAGAAACCTAAAATGGGTCAGTGAAAATGGCTCCTTCTGGGGGCTTCAAGGGACCATTCATTTCTGTGCCTCTCCACCTTCTCCAGGTGCCCACAGTCCCTCGCTCATGGCCCATTCCTCATCTTTGGAGCCAGCAGCAGAGCCACCTCGTCTCTTGCCTTTGCTTCACGGTCACATCGCCTCTTCTTGCCCACCTACCTCCCTCTTACAAGGACCTGAGTGATGATTGGACCTACTTGATAAACTGGAAACATCTCCCTGTCTCAAGGTCCTTAATTTAATCACATCTGCAAAGTCCTTCCTATCATGTAAGGTAACATATTCACAGGTTCTAGGGATTAGGAGATGGACATTCTTAGTGGACCATTCTACTACACTCCTGTTAGGGAACAAAAGAGGTTAAGATTTTTAGTCATCATTTTGGCAAGGGTTAAGGAGGAGTGTGTTAAGGCTGACGAAGGGTAAGGAAATGGGCAGTTTCATAAACTGTAAAGTATAGATTGGCACATCCATTTTGGAGGGCAATTAACCATATCAACAGTGTGTGCTGCCATTGACCTGGCGATTTCATGTCATGGGCTGTGTTCCAAACTCACTGAGCAAGGGGCACAGAGGGTATGAGGGTATTCACGGCAGTGCAGTTTGTGAGAGAGAAAAGGAACATTTACTGTTCATCATTTTGAAAGTAGTAAAAAACGAAAAACCTGCAAACATGGCATCTTCATATTAAGGAATGTTATGCATCGTTTAAGAATGAAATGAAAATATGAAGTTACTCTGACTTCCAAGATCATGATGGCTCAGTGAACAAATGTCATTTGCAAAATTGCATGTGTGCTGTTTATTTAGGGGAAAAGACATGTTCAGAACATATTTCCATAGATAGAGAAAGATTTGGAAGGATAAATGACAAAGTACTAACTGGTTGTATTTTGTGGGGGAGGGGGGATGGAGGTATGTCCAAGTGAAGCTCAGCTTTATCTAAGAGCATGATTCATCAGGGGCAGAGTATTCACACACATTCGAAAAGCAAGGTCGTTGTGCAGTGAGCACAAGTAGTATGCACTCTTGAGGAAAGTGAACTTGGTTCTCGAGCTGTGGATTCTGTATGAATTGGGCATGTGGCTGAGTGCGGACTCCAGTCACAGCTCTTTGTAGCGGGCTTTCTCAAAAAAGGAAGCATTAGTCCTCACCCAGAGCTGACGAATTGAGCCTGAGACTGCTGCGTTTTCTCCCGGTCACATCCATCTAGCTCCTCTGTGGAGGAGGTCTTTGTGGCGTCACAGTTCATCTGTGCCGCTGGGGCCTCTTGGGCTGCTCACGTTCTCTTTTCCCATGCTGGGTCCTCAGGGTTGATGTCCTGACAGGGCTGGGAATACTGTGTCTTTGAGTAGGATGTGGAGCAGAGTTTGTGAGCACAGTTCCTCTGATGCTTCTGTAATCACAAAACCATGGGAAAAAAGGGTTTGGTCCTGCAGTGAGGTTGACCAAGGTGATTGCCATCCTGTTGTCATCTTCAGAATGGCACAGTTTGAATGTGGACCCCTTTTTAAAAAAAAGATTTATTTCTTGATTTGAAAGAGAAAAGAGGAGAGAAGAGAAGAGAAACATTGATTTGTTGTTCTAATTATTGATGCATTCATTGGTTGTTTCTTATATGTGCCCAGACCAGGGGTTGAACCCACAATTTTGGTGTATTAGGATGATGCTGGGGCTGAATGTGGACCCTTTACTGGGTTTGTGGACAGTGATTGCTGTGAACTTGAACTCTCAGTTCTCGCTGGTTGTGTGTTAAGAATCCTGATTTTTGCCCTGGCCAGGTGGTTCAGTTGGTTGGAGTGTTGCCCTGTACACCGAAAGGTTGCATGTTCGATCCTTGGTCAGGGCACACACTTGGGTTGCGGGCTCAAGCCCTGGTGTGTAAGGAGGGAACCGAGCGATGTTTCTTTCTGACATTGGTGTTTCTCCCTCTCGCTCTCCCTCCCTTTTTCTCTAAAATGAGTAAGCATATCCTTAAATGAAGATTAAAAAAAAGAATCCAGATTTTTCTAAAGAAGAATACTCTTATAGTTGTGCTTTAGAAGTCTTTAAACAGAAAAGTATTGCATAATGTGTGTGTTTTTCCCTCCTGCTATTTGGAGGTTATTATAAAAATGACCCCAACTGCTAGTCAACATAAGTTCAGCCCGATGTTATAGACTGAAAAGCCTTATGTCTTGCTGTTACCGTAATGAAGGAAATAGATGGCCCTGGGCAGAGGCCTTCTCACCCTCTCTGAGAAGCCCGAAGAGTATAGGTACAATGTCCCTCCCCTGCTGTGATCTCTGTGGACACCTACCTCTAGGTCCTGATTTTTGAGGGGTTCTCAGAAGAGTCTTTCACCTGGTTCATTGAACAGCCTTTCCTTGACTGTTAATCACCACATGTATCTGTTATGGAAAAAGATACCAAGATACAGAATCAAGCCAACACATTTTCTTGCCTTATTTTCCATAAAACACACCTATCCCTTCAGTTTGAGAAGACTCGAGTGTCATTACTTTTGTGTCCCTGGTGATAAAACTCTTCAAGTTTCTGCTTGTTCTGAAAGCTTCCACAATACAAGTAATATTTTCTGTAAAAAGGCTCACCTGTTTTATATTTTAGGGCAGTTCTGACACTGCTGGGTGGGGTGCTAGCCTGGGAGTCTGTTGAAGCTGGTGTTTGTGTGCTTCCCATTTTGGAGAACGAGGTTGCATGCTTCTTTTGAGATAAAAGACGCAGTTGTGTCCAGCAGAGCGGAATTTGAGCTCTGAGGAGTGCAGTTTTTGGTGGCAGTAGAGAGGTGAAGGATAACTTTCTGTTCAGACAGCACCCCTCGGCTCTTCATGTGCCGGGGGTATTCTTTCCCCCATCTCCCACCCCCACCCCTGGCACATGCGACACAAAAATGAGGAAAGTGGCTGTGAGAGAGAGATGTGATTTAGGAGATAGTTGGGTCTATCTTGTCAGTTCAGACTTATTTTCAGAGACCTGTATTATAATGTCCGCTGCCCTTCACATTGTTTCCTCTGGTGTCCTTGGAGCCTGCCTACATGAAGGTGTGATGGACTGAATGTCTGTGTCCCCCTAATTCATAGGCTGAAGCCCTACCCTCCTATGGGATGGCATGTGGAGGCAGGGCCTATGGAGGTGATTAGGGTAGATGAGATTAGCAGGGTGGGCCCCTGTGAAGAGATCAGTGCCCAGGTAAGGAGAGGAGGATGTACCACGTGAGGACCAGGTGGCTGTTTGCAAGGAAGAGGGTCCTCACCAGTATCTGAATCTACCAGCACCTTAATTTTGGACTTGTGCCTCCAGAACTGTGAGGAATCAGGGTGTGCTGTTTAAGCTGCGCAGTCTGTGCTCTGCTGTGCTCTGCTGTGCTGTGCTGTGCTGTGCTGTTATGGCAGACCACGATGACTGAGATGGGGGTTAGGTTTGGGAGTCCTTTCTGGAGACACATTTGGGCTTCTGTGTGGTTTGTGAATGCAGCCTTTCATTTTGGGGTGTACTGCATAGAGGAGCAGGTGATACGTAAGTACTGTACAGTAGATGAGCCCTGAAAGGACCTCCTAGAGCTCAGAGAGATGATAGCCCTGCCTGCTGTTGTCAGCCCCAGCCTCGGGCTGAATCAGAGGGCTGTGGAGGGAGGGGAGGGAGAGTGGCCTCCCCCAGGGGCCCCTGGCTTGGAATCCGTCCAGGCAGGGCGGTGCTCTGTTGCAGTGCCCAGCCCACCCCTGCTATGTGCAGGAGTGACTTGTGGTAACACCTTGAATCCCATCTGATTTCTTTGTTGTGGGGACAGGGTCTGTCCTGGGCTCCTGGGGCTATTATAAGTGGCTGCCATCCCTGCCGTAGCACTGTGTACTTATGGACGTGCTGTTTCCTCAGTTGCGCTGTCTGTCCGCCTCTGTTTCTAGGGCCATCTACTCATCTGTTAGTCCTGCCCTACAAGTCTCCACACTGTGCACTCTGGCTGCCCGGTGTCTGATGGGGACACTTTCTGAAGTGTGTCTTTATGCACTTTGGCACAGTTTCTGGGGGCACAGTTCTGTTGCTGAAGTTATTGATATTTGAAGCTGGTGTTTTCCAGGGGAATACATTTCATCTTCCAGCCCAGCAGCCTCCCAAGGGATTGTCCAGGGCTCTGTTTTCTAAGGAGTGTCCTCTGCTGAGGGGACAGCAGGAGGCTAGAGATGCCAAGCCAACTGAATAGAGCAGACTATCACATATTCAGTAGTGAGGTTTCACCTGAGCTTTCCATTATGGAGAGAGTCCTATTGCAGAGAGAAAGTCTGTCTTGGTCAGTTTGGGCTGCTGTAACAAAACACTCCATGCTAAGTGGCTTCAACAACAGATGTCTATTTCTCACAGCTCTGGAGGCTGGAAGTCGGAGACCCGGGTGCCAGTGTGGTTATGCCCCAGTGAGGGGCCTCCTGCTGACTTGTGGGAGGCTCACACCGTGGAGGCAATTGTCCTATGGGACCAAGGCCCAAGACCTCATGCAACGCCTGTCCCTCTCATAGGATGCATATCCACACAAAGTCACATTGGGGTTACAGTTTCAACATGTGGATTCTGGAGGGACATAAGCCAGTTCATAGCAGAATCAAAATCCATTAAGTAGCATCCTTAGTTTTAAAATGAGGAGCCTGAGGCTTAACTTGATCAAGCTTGTCCAGGTGTGACCAGCAGGCCCAGGGCTAGGACCCTGTCACCCCAGCCTGGGGTTCTCAGAGATGCATGCCTCAGGTGGTCCCCTTGCTCATGTAAAGGCCATCTCTGACTCTGCTCATTCACTGTCATCACTGTTGTGCCAGCTGCTCTGAGGGCTGCTTGTGGAAGTGCTTAACTCAGTGTCTGTATTTGTTGACACTCATCAAGTTGTACGCCCAAAACAGGTACCTTTTATTGTGAGTAAATTATATCCTAGTACAGCAGGTCCTTGAATAACGTTGTTTTGTTCAACATATTTTTTGTCATAATGCTAAGGAAAAAAGTCAGTTCCCATCTGGGACTGTTGTCTGTTGAGTGTGCATGTTTTCCCCATGTCTGCATGGGTTTTTACCTGAGACTCTGGTTTTCTCCCACATCCGGAAGATGTGCAGGCGAGGTTGATGAGTGTGTTGACATAGCCCCATCTGAATGAGAGAACGTGTGTGTTTGTACGTGCGCCCGTGAGTCTTGATGGAAGGGTTGGGCTGGCCTGCACCCTGAGCCACCAGCATAGGCGCCTGCCCTCTGCGACCCTGAGTGGAATGAGTATGGGAAAATAATGATCTTCCTTGTGTTTATTCATCTTTCTTAAATGTATGCATAGTTTACATTTATTACAGTGTTTAATATTGGAAGCATTTGGGTGTTTACTTCGAACTTTGATGATGTTTTTGTGACTAGAAATATGCTATAGGAACTTAACTCTTGGGCAAATTGGTTTCTTTATATATCATTTTGCTTTAAGTTGCAGTTTCAGAGGACCTATCGATGATGTTAAGTTAGGGCTTCCTGACTTAGGAAGGTATACTGTGAGGGTATACTTAGTGAAGAGTCGTTGCATGTTGCAAACAGTGCTGGATTGAGTGTATGTGAGTTGGACTCAACCCCATAAGAGTGGCAGAATTCCCATGTGTTTACTAAATGGGTGAGTTTTTGACTAAGAATTGAATGGCTGTGAGAGGAAAGAGGATTTTCCAGGACAGATGTTTCCGTGAACTTCTACAGATTTCATACTTACATGAGCAGAGCTGACCTGGAGTTCTTGGATGTAGTGGGAGGCCTGAGTTTCCCACAGCCCTGGGGAGACTGCTTTGGGTCAGGGCCTGGCTCACCCAGGACAAGCAGTGACTCTGGGCTCCCAGACTGGACACCAGGATGAGTGACACTGGGAGGACAGGGTCCCAAGCTCCTACCATGTCTTTATGTTGCTGGATGGTGGGTCATGTCTGAGAAATTGATCCTTGTTCTGCTTGAGCACCATAGGGGCTGGGAGGGCAGTTACTTGGTCTCAAGAAAGGACAGAAAATCAAAAACTGTCTATACACAAGCAGACCATTGTACTCTCTCCCTTATTTTTGATTGGATTCATAATTTGGAACTGTCATGAATGCATATACTTTGACTAGCAGTACTTCGCACACCTTGAAGTGGCTGTTTTATTTTTTACCTTTTTATTTTTTAAATATTTAATTTATTTAGACTTCTGGCCAAGATGGAGGCATAGATAGACACACTGTCCCTCCTCACACAACCAAAACAAGGACAACAACAATTTAGAAACAAAACACAACCAAGTACTGACAGAAAATTGAACTGTATGGAATTCGGATAACCAAGGAGATAAAATAGACACATTCATCCTGACTGGTAGCGGGGGTGGAGTTGGGCAGCTGGGCGGAGAGGGGTTGCAGCACCAAAGGCAGTGGCACCGGGCGTGCAAGATGGCAGTGGGCAGACCCCGGGGGTGGCAATGGGCAGACCCAGTGAGGCAGCAATTGTGAAGCAAGGCACTGCACACAAAGCAGCTGGCTGACCAGGAGGTCCCACATTCGAGTGCAGATAAGCCAGGTGAAATTGGGGAGTGAGACAAACCGTGCAACCCAGGGTCCCAGTGCCAGGAAATAAAGCCTCAAAACACTGATTGAAAACATCTGTGGGGGGTGAGGTGCCTGGACAGACTCCCAGCCTCACAGGAGAGTTCGTTGGAGAAACCCACAGGGTCCTAGAACGTATACAAGCCCACCCACATGGGAATCAGGACCAGAAAGGCTCAGTTTGCTTGGGGGAAGTGGTGGAAGGAACTGAAATTCAACAGAGTGGAGCAACCGCCATTGTTCCCTTTTAGACCCCTCCCCCACATACAGCGTCACAACCTAGCAACTGGGTTGCCCCTCCTTGGTGAACACCTAAGGCTCTGCCACTCATACATAACAGTGAGACAAGACAAAAAAAAAATGGCCTAAATGAAAGAACAGATCAAAGCTCCAGAGCAAATACAACTAAGCAACAAAGAGATAGCCAACCTATCAGATGCACAGTTCAAAGCACTGGTGATCAGGATGCTCACAGAATTGGTTGAATTTTGTTGCAAATTAGATTAAAAAAATGAAGGCTATGCTAAGTGAAATGAAGGAAAATGTACAGGGAACCAATAGTGATGGAAAGGAAGCTGGGACTCAAATCAATGGGGTGGAGCAGAAGAAAGAAAGAAACATCCAAACAGAAAAGAATGAAGAAACAAGAATGCAAAAAATTGGAGAGAGGCTTAGGAACCTCCAGGACATCTTTAAACATTCCAACATCCGAATTACAGGGGTGCCAGAAGGGGAAGAGGAAGAGCAACAAGTGGAGAACTTCCCCAGTCTGGCAAAGGAAATAGACTTCCAGGAAGTCCAGGGAGCTCAGAGAGTCCCAAAGAAGTTGGACCCAGGAGGGAACACACCTAGACACATCATAATTACATTACCCAAGATTAAAATGAAGGAGAGAATCCTAGAAGCAGCACGAGATAAGGGGACAGTCACCTACAAAAGAGTTCCCATCAGACTGTCAGATGATTTCTCAAGAGACTTCACAGGCAAGAAGGGGCTGGAAAGAAGTATGCCAAGTCATGAAAGGCAAGGACCTACATCCAAGATTGCTTTATCCAGCAAAGCTTTCATTTAGAGTGGAAGGGCAGATAAGTGCTTCTCAGATAAGGCCAAGTTCAAGGAGTTCATCATCACCAAGCCCTTATTATATGAAATGTTAAAGGGACTTATCTAAGAAAAAGAAGATGAAAAACATGTATAGTAAAATGACAGCAGACTCACACGTATTAACAACCACACCTAAAACAAAAACAAAAGCAAGGTAAGCAAACAACTAGAACAGGAATAGAACCACAGAAATGGAAATTACATCAAGGGTTAGCAACAAGGGAGTGGGAGGAGGAGAAGGGGAGAGAAGGTACAGAGAATAAGTAGCATAGACGGTAGGTAGAAAATAGACAGGGGGAGGGCAAGATTAATATGGGAAGTGTAGAAGCTAAAGAACTAATGACACATGAACATGAATTAAAGAGGGGGAATGTGGGTGGGAGAGGATGTGCAGGGTGGAGGGGAGTGAAGGCGGGAAATGGGACAGCTGTAATAGCGTAATCAATATTTTAAAAGATTTTATGTAATTTTTTAGAGAGAAGGGAAGGCAGAGGTAGGGAGGGAGGAAACTGTCAGTTGGCTGCGTCTCACAGACCTCCATCCGGGTACCTGACCCTCAACCCAGGCACATGTTCTGACCAGGAATGAACCAGTGATCTTCTGGTTTGTAGGACAATGCCCAGTCCACTGAGCCACACCAGTCAGGGGTTGAAGTAGTTCTTTTAAATCAGGATGCATGTGTGGCAAAATACAGGCATTATTGCCTGCAGCTCTGACCAACGGGTGGCAGCTGAGATTATGGAAAAGAATTGCTAAATTCAGCCTCTTTTGCCCCAGTGAGTTCATCCTGCTTCTGGTTTTCCTTTTGCCCTTCCCAACCATGTAGGTTCTGGTGGCAAGTATGTATTCCTGAGCCTGAGAGAGAGCTTACTATGTTGCAGCAGACAGCTGAAAAGATCTTGAGTAAAACCACAGTGTGCGTGCCAGTAATTAGCGGAGAAGTAAGGGCAGCATCCTTGAGCAGGAACAAGTGCCTGTCTGTAGAGGGAGCAGAGCCCAGAGCCCACCGCGCCTTCCCAGAGGAGGCCCAGGACCCTGCCAACAGTGCTTCTTTGTGTTCTTGACTCCCTGGACCGACAGCCTGAAGCTGGGAGCTGGAAGTCTTGACATCAGGCAGCAGCTCATATCAAAATAATCACTTTAAGAAACGGTAGGGAGCTTAGCTGGAGAACCATTTCCTTGCCCTGAAGCACATTCTGATTTATGCTGTTGGCTCTGGGCAGGCAGCTTGCAGAAAATTTAAAACTCATAGTTACGATGACTCCTCCCCCACTCCGGGGATGAAAAACATTCCAGAAAGAGTTTTCAGAAGGTTTTTAGTGCTGGCTAGTGGCTGCTGAAAGGATCCTGGTCTGCTGGGGAATGAGATGGGGTGGGATGCTTGGGCAGTGGGGGGGACCCTGGCCAGCTGGCAGGAGTGTGTGCTGGGCCTTTTTCTCTGGTTCTGAGCTGAGGCTTTTAGGAACCTGTGCTTTGCCCCTCTGACTAAACAGTCACTTGAATTCAGTCTTGGAGAACTCCTTCCTCAGACAGAAGCAGGGGCTGCGCCAACCATGGTTTGTTGGGGGGTGCATATACGTGTCAAGGCGGGTGTGGTGAGGGTGGCTCTGCTGGTGTGTCCCCATCTTTGTGTTGGGTTCTGGGTAGTGCTACTATGTCACATGGCTTCTCTCCATAGGTGATGAGGCTGTCTCAATTTCTTCCATTAAGCAGATTTGGGGCTGGATGTCGATTCCCCTCCCCATCTCCTCTGCCCCGTGGAGACAGGTGGGCCAGGTGCAGAGTGTGCTTCTCCAGTGGGGCAGTGAGGATGCCCACCCCTCTGCCCTGGGCCTCCCTGGTCTCCCATCTCATCTTTGGTCCACTCAGATCATTTGTCCTCTGCCCTCAGGTAGGGTGGTCAGATCTGGCCTCTTCTCCCGAATAGTTCATTTGGTGGATGGGCAACCTCACGTGACAAGTGGACTGTGTCAGGTGTCTGGGGAGGCCATAGTGTTCAGAAGCAGAGCAGGAAGAGAGAAGGGTGGTAGCAGTGTTCCAGTCTAGCCAGCCTTGTAGATTTATTTCTTGTGCATAGAGATTTACATGGAGAAAGACATGGCCCCATGGGATCTGTGGATACACGGTACTTGCTCTGTGGAAGCAAGCTCCATGGGTAGTCCTGATGGGGGAGTCCATTTTATCCCAGAAAAGTTGGGAATTGAAGTAAAAACACTCTTCCACCCCAGTCAGCATTCTTCCAGGGCCTGTGGGCCATCAGAATGTGTTCTGTGGGGAATAAAGAATTTTCTGGAACAATCAGTAGGTTCTGGATCAATGAGTTGTTTTGAGGGGGCCGTGTGGGCCTTGGACCTGCTGCTGCATGAGCGCTCCTCCAGGGGGAGCTGCTGTGTACCCGCGCCTGGGGTGGGGTCTTCCTCGCAGAGGCCCCAGCCCCACTCTGTTTGTTTGAAAGTTCCCTGGTGCTTTCTGCTCAGTAGGGCTGCTTCTCTCCCATCCCCGTCCCCGTCCCCGTCGTGGAATGAAAATGTTGAAATATGCAGAAAAGATTGAGCAAAGTGGCCTGTTTCTCCTTGTCTCAGATACAGGGACACTTCGAGGATGAGAAAAGGGCTGAGCATTCTCCTTTGGTGATGGGGAGGGGTGGGCGGGTGGTGGCCTTGGTGTGGGGGCGTTTCCACTGGCAGGAGAAGCTTGGGCATAGGGGGAGGAGCAGGCACCTGAGTGCTAGCCTGTGGGCATGTTCCTCAGTGTCATCGTCAGCTGTGACTTGGATGATGGGGGAGATGCAAAGATTAATCAGGCTGGGATCCGGCACACGTCACATTTTGAGTTGGCTATTCCTCATGTGTGTAGCAGGAATAATAGTAACTATGTAGATATTCATGAGGGTTGGGATCAGGAGTATGTTTGAGAAATTGGAGAGGGGAAGGAGAATAAGAAATCCTTCCCAATGCTGACTGTCCATCTGGTGAAAATACTTAGTTTTAACGGTCTCTCCTCTTCCTGCTTTTCCTCGCCTTTATTTCCTTCCCCCTCTCTCCATCAGCCTAGCAGAGCAGGTGCAGTCTGTGCTAGTCCTGTGGAGGGACCCTGGCTGGGACCTGGCTGCCTGGCCTTGGAGAACTTGAACTGAGATGCCTTTAGATGGCTGCTGCCAAGTCATTAACAGAAGGTAGAGGGGCGTGCACAAGCTTTTGGTGGGTGAGGTCCCATTAATGTAAGAAGAGGAAGTTAAAAAAGCAGCACCCGGCGGGGATAGCATTAGGACCTTTCCGGGGATGAGAGTGCAGGTTACAGGCAGAGGAGGGGCCGCCCACGAGCCAGGATGCCAAGGGCTTTGAACACTGGCCTGGCAACTGAGAGTCAGTCAACTCTGAGAGCAGCGGGGCAGCTTGGAGACTGCAGACTGGAGAGGCCGCCAGCTGAGCCCCACCCAGTGCTGCTGAGAAACAGCTCTTGCATGGAAACAAACTCATGCAGCTCCCCCTTCAGATCCATGCTTGCGCCCATTCACAGGTCACAGAGTAACTAGGTTTAAAGTATTGTCACTTTACATAAACCTGTGAAAACACTCTTTTAAAAATCAACTCTGGCCCTGATGGGTGTGGCTTACTGGGTTGGGCGTCATCTCACAAACCAAAAAGTCAGGGCACATGCCTGAGTTGTGGGCCAGGTCTCCAGTTGGGGACATGCAAGAGGCAACCAATTGATCTTTCCCTCGTACATTGATGTTTCTCTCCCTCTCTCTAAAAAATAAATTAATAAAGTCTTTTTAAGAAGTCAGCTCTGGAAGAGCTGCAGACTTCTGCAGTCCTGGTGGGCACCGTGAAGGGGCTGTGACTCAGGTGCTCCCAGGCTGGGGCCTGTGCTGACATTCTGAGGCCAGGGGAATTTGTGAACGTCCACACAATGGCAGGACTTCTAAAAGTGTCAATGACATAAAAAGAGACATAACTTAAAGACAAGATAGCTTTAACTTTCAGAAGTTCTTGGTCAGGCCCAGAAAATGTTGACTTGTCCATGGACGTGATATGGAGGAATTAGATTCATTCACGAGCCCTGGCCCTGGGTGTGAAAGTCATGGCTCCCGGTCATCTGTGTCCTATTCTGTACATGAAGAGAAGGGGGCATATTGTGCCTGAGGACTCTGTCCAACAGGCACTTGGACCTAGGTGGCAGGATGGACCTGGGGTATGTTCACCTTGGCTCCTGCTCAGGAGCAGTACATCTGGGGGTTTTGATTTGTATTCTGCTTAAGGAGCTGCTTAAACTTATCTTCAGTGGTTGGACATAAGGTCTTTCAATAACAGTGACAGCATATTGTCACATATCCATGATGTTTTATACATGTAAAATAACATGTATGCAGCTCAGTGGTTTGAAAATAAGCCCTGGAAGACTGGGAACCTCCTTGGGCTCTGTGTCTTAGGTCCTAGAAGGAGCCCAGGCTCCCGTGGTCTCTGCCGGGTGGGTGCCTGGCACATGGCTGCGCAGCGGGGGTTGGAGCTGGAAACAGCACGTTAGATATTTGTTCTCTGTCAGGGATGAGGGCCTTTTTATGACTAGGGGCCTCTGTGAGGCCATTTGGTATAGATGAGTCTAGAACATACAGTTAGAAAGTGTTGGTTTTTGTCATGGGTTTGCCACTTGAAAGCCTGATTCTGGGTTCCTCACCATAAAGTGGAGGCTAGAGAATGAAAGAAGAGGCAGTAATGTCACTGGTGGTTGTGGCAGGTGGGTGAGGTTGAGCATAGGTGTAGCCCCATGTAGCTGATAGTTGTTACTCCAATGCACATTTTCTCTGATTTATTACGACCCCGTGTCCCCAGTCACCCAGGCCTGCCCTCCCCCCTCTCCAGTACAGCTGGACCAGGTAGGACTGTAACCAGGCAGATGTCTGGGTGGATCTCTGGTGTGTGATAGGCTAGGCTCACGTGCAGGGTGCTGTTCCTGCACGAGAAGCATGTGGAGCTTCAGGGAAGAAGGGCAGTACTTACAGCTGGGCTCCGAGCAACACAAGTGCACTTGGGGCCTGCCACAAAGGGGCCTTTGGTGAGTAACTGAAATGAATGTGCTCATGAAAAAGCAGGAATACAGTTCATTGTTGCATCCAAAAATAAAAGGCAGTGGAGAGTGGGAATTTCATCAAACATATATTGATCTCCTGGTAGTGTTGTGGCATCAGCTGAGAAAAGTGGCTTCTGGCTTGGCCAGATGGCTCAGGTGGTTGGGGTGTCATTGTGTGCACCGAAAGGTTGGGGGTTCGATCCCCAGTCAGGGCACGTATGGGAGGCAGTTGATTGATGTTTCTCTCTTTCTAAAACCAATAAACATATCCTCAGGTGAGGACTAAAAAATAAAGAAAAGTGGCTTCTGGCCCCTGGTGCTACATTGATATACCACTGCCACACACACATACACCAGGACACAGACACAAACTCACACACATAGACCCAGGTGCATGCTCTGCTCTGGCCATACCAGGAATCAGTCAGGGTTTGGGGAGGAGACCAAGTGCCCAGCACCTCTTGGCTACCTGGTCCCCCTCCCCGTCCTCCTGTTGAATCACAGAGTCAGCTCCTCATCCGGTCACCCCTTGTCTCTCTGCCTCGCCCACCCTGCCGCATGTGGCAGGGCGCAGGGCCTGTGTTTCTGGCGCGTGAGTTCTCAGTGCCTTTATTCTGCTGCCCCTTTGACTCTGCCCAGGATCTGTTACTAGGTTTCCTTGCTATGACAGTGAAATTTTCCACTTTGCCCTGAGAGTTCACAAAGAAACCTCTCTAGTTTCTGCTGAAGTAGACTGCCACCATATGCTGAAAAATGATTTTCTTGTTCTTTGTGCTCTCTTATTGAAAACTCCAGAGTGGGGCATTGGCTTTTATGAATGCTGGGTTTCACAAAAATTCATAACATCTGTAATGGTTAAAATGTGTAAACATACAATACCTGCTTTGCCTGATTTAAAAGGACCTGGTGATACAGACCCCATTTTCTGACCTAGGGTCCCTGTCCCCAGAGGCTTGGGCCCCTCCCCTCCTAGGAGGACAGAGCAATGCTGTAGGCGACCCCTGCACACCAGGGGGAAGGGCATGGGCCCTGGGCTGCAGCTGACCTGCTCAGAAATGGATAATTTGTAAATGTGAGGAGGGTCTAAATCAGAGTGGAAACCCCTGGGTTTTTTTGATCTGTGAGTGTTTCGGGTCTCATTTTATAAAAAGGTGATTTATGATGAAGGAGACAAGATAGAGGGCTGCCCTGCAGGCAGGATATAGGCAGTGGTTCTGGAATGTTCCAGGTGGGAGAAGTGGGAGGGGAATGGTCATAGCCTTTCCTGTGCCTGGGAGGCACCGGGCAGAAGTGCCTTTCCAGGTGGGCTTGGAGGAGATGCCTTGCAGCCCAGCTCTGCAGGACGGGGCTTCCTGACCAGTGGGAGCAGGCATGTAGTGTAGGGAGCACACAGCGCCAACAGGCTCATTCCCAACACCTTCTCTCCAGACTCTGGGGTTTGAGTGGCTTGCTCTGTCCCAAAATAGCCTTGAAATGCCTGATTTAATTCTTGTTTACATGCTGCTGTCAGGCAGAGCTGAGCTTTTCAAAGTGTTACTGTCTTTCTCTGTGAGTTGAGGTGGACACACCTTCCACGATCCGAAAGGAGAATTCTACTCTCAGGTTTGCTCGGCTTAAGAAATACGTTGGACATGTTAACTGCCTAATAAACTATAAATCTCCAAATAACCCTCCTGGATAAGACAGGAAAATCTCCAAGTCAACTTGCATACAGGAAACCAGTCTTGTGAGGCCGGTGGGAATGTGTGTGATGTGTTTTTTTCCCTGAAGTATGTATTTAGTGTGGCATTTGACAGTGAGAACTGTCACTTGAGATTTTTTTGTTTTACGTGTTCTAGGTAGCGTGTCTCAGAAAGTGGCACTTTAATCTACATCATTTGTTCTTTTACTTTGTAGTTTAAAATCAAGGCATGGGGAAAATAAATTGAACCTACAGCAACACAAAAATGTATTTTCTACTTGCAAAATATATGTAGTTCAATCTAAGATCCCTGGTGCTTAAGAAATTTTCTTGTGCACAACTGGAATTTTTCTTCTTTTAAAACAGTTTAATGAGACAGCAGTTTCCCAGTTGTCGCGACTGGGAAATGAAAACTTTATGAGAAGCCTTTGAGAGTAAGTGCCAGCTTTCTACCTGATGGGCCCCCTCCTCAAGCCCCTCAAGATCTCTCACCTTTGAAGAGTGTTAATAAGCACACAGGGGTGGGGGTCTTGTAATATAGCCAGGTTTTTCCCTTCCCCCCTCAGACAGTTAAGTCTCATAATATTTATAATTTTTATTATTATAAGTTTTAGTTTCATTATACTTGATGTGACCTCATGACATGGTTTTCTTGTTTTAAGACCAGAAAATACTGCAGAACAGAAATTCTTAAGGAAAGATTTAATAATGTGTATATACACAGTTTTAAAAAATCTGAAATGAATTTTTAAAATTGTTTTCCTTGAATACATATTTCTTAAAAATTATTTCATTAACTTTCTTCTGATGGTTCTCAAATCCAAAACTTAAATTGTTATAGCGTCTTTCTTCTGGAAACAAACATCTTTTATACCACATTGTAAATACAGTGGTTCGCCCTGGCTGGTGTGTGTCAGTTGGTTAGCGCATCGGCCTGGGACGGAAGAAAGGATGCGGGGTCTGACTCCCAGTCGGGCACGTACCTGGGTGGCAGGCCGATCCGAGGTCTGGGTGCGAGCTGGTGCAAGCCCTGGTCCGGACGGGTGTGATCCCCGGTCCAGGCTCGAACAGGATGCAACCAGTCAGTGCTTCTTTGTCGCATCGATGTCTCTCTCTCTAAAAGCAATGAAAAAAATGTCCTTGGCTAAGGATAAAAACATAAACTAAATAAATACAATGGTTAGTTTAGTGCATCGGAGCACACACTGAACTCAGGTAGGGCTCAGGTGGCAGGAGGTGGCCTCACCTGGCCCTGGGGCTGCAAGGCTGGAACTCTGGCCAGCAGACGCACTCTCTCCAGGTGCTTGGGACCCTGTAGCAGGTGATGTTCAGGTTCCCAAAGGCAGTGTTCCAGGAGTCAGGAAACAAAGACTGCCAGGTCCGTGAGGCATGAGGCCTGGGCCCATGGAATGGTACAGCACCTCTTCTGCCATATTCCCTTGATTCGTGCAGCCACAGAGCCCCCAGACTCAGGAGAAGGTAGAAGAGGACCAAGGCACTGTTCCGTCTTTGGTCCATCCTGCTGCCCCACCTGGACACCTGTGTTTCTCCCTTCACACCGTCTCAATAAATGCTGAAGCCTAGGCCTACAGGCCTAGGGACAGTTTATTGGTTTAGGGTATAGCCTAAGAATATGTATTTTTAAAATGGTAGTTGTCTAAGGTAGCTCTTAAAGCATTACCAAGGTCACGATTGAATAGAACTAGGTGTTTGGCATGTAATTTGTGCATAGTAGGGCCTCAGTAAATACTTAGTTGGGTGGATTTTCCTAAGGTGGCTGTCTGGGCAGGGCACACATTGTTAGGGAGCTGACTGTAAGGCCCTGGATGCTACCAGGGGCTGCTGAGGTTATTTGGTCCAGAGACCCTCACTCCAGTCCTTCATGGGAGTATGACAACCTTGTGCACACACACACCAAGTGTGTCATGTGCGTGGTTTAGTCCTCATCACAACTGGACAAGGCTGGGAAAATTATAGCTCCCAGAAATTTGAAATTCACCTGGAGGTCAGCAGCAGCAGCAGCAGCAGCCCAGAAGCGGTACTGGTGTAGCCCCAGCTCCAGGTGGGTGGTCCCTGCATTACCCCCATGGTGGGAAGCACTAGCCAGGATGGTCTCGGCAGTGATACTCATGAAGGAGCAGTGGATCGGAGAATCAGGACCTTTTCTTACACTGGAGTCACACACACACACACACACACACACACACACACACACACACCAGTACAAATAGCCAGGTTGGCCACATGCAACCTCATGGGTGAATCCCACTACCTGGAGGTCAGACCGGAGAAGGATGAAGCCATGGGCAGCACGCAGGCTCCATGTGCAGGGGTGGTGTTTTCCACTGGGAACCAGTGTAGGTGGTAGAAGCCTATGGAAGCAGGGAAGTGATTGCCAGAGAAGCATTGCTCTGGCACGGAGAAGTGAAGAAAAGGTTTTCTTGGGGAAGGGGAGGACCAGTGGGTTTCCTTGGAGGGTATTTTTGTTGTGACTTCTCCACAATCAGGACTCCTGAGTCTGCCTTCCCAGATGCAGGGCAGTTTTGTCTCCCCAGTCAGCCCCCGCCTCTGCAGTATACTCCGCCTCCTCCAGTGCTCTCAGGTCATAGACCCTTTTGTTCTCTGCCAGCTGTCTGCAGAAACTTTGGTCTTGGCTCCTTTCACAGATGTCCAGGCCACTGCTGCTGGCCCCTGGGTCCATGGCTGTGAGTTTGGGGTAGTACTGGGAACATCTTCCTTGGGAGACATTGGGGAGCCAGGACTGGGGCAGCCGAGTGTGGACAGACCTTCGGGCAGGGGCATTGCTTCTGCTGCAGGCTCCTTTTGAGGCTATGACACGGGGGCTGGGCTGTGGTGTGTGCAGAGTGTACCAGAAGATGCTACACTCACGCAAGTGCAGTTGCGAATTAAAGCCAGTGAAACGGGAGTGTGTTCAGAGAAGGACACCAGGCTATGTGTTCAGCATGCTTGGTACATGGGGTACATCTTGGCTTTCATTAGCAAATAGCTGCCTCTGCTCTAGCTAGGCTAGTGATGGACACTTGGAGGTGAAGAAGGAGACAGCACAGCTGGGAGGGCTTCCGGCACTTCCATTTCTGATGTTTCTAGCAGGAGGGCAGCATGAAGCTCAGAGGGCCCATGTTTCTGCACAGCCCTTGTTTTCAGACCTGTGCAGCCTCTGGCCCCTTCCCTGGCCCCGCATTCATGTGCTCAGAGAGAGAAGGCAGAGTGCATTCCTGTGCTGGATGAGAAAGCAATCATTTCCTGGCAGAGGGCTAGGTCAAGTTGTAATGTGCCTTTGGTACATTACAGCAGAGCCTGTGGTATCCATTGTTATTGGGGCTGTGTTCACTTAGGTCTCGCAGGAGTCAGTGTTGCCCAGTGGAACTGGAGGTAACCCTGTGGGCTGCCTCTGTTGGGTTCCACCTTCTTTCACACTCTACTCATTCACTTGGGACTCATGCCTATTGAGAAGGCTTTAAAAATTGGATTCCACTCTATTTTTCATTCTGGGATTGTGTGTGGATAGATGTGTCCATTACCCAGTGTGGGGTTTTTGTTTAGGCTAGAACATAAATCTTGCTGACGTTTCTTTAGTGTGGCTTCGAGAGAACAGCACTGCTGACTGTGCTGGGGATGTTCTGTCCCCCATTATTCTACCCACGAAGCTTGGAGGGGAAGGAAGATGTAAGGAAAATTCAGACAGTGCACATGCCTGGTCCAGTTCAGGATTCATGTTTGCTTGGTGGCTCAGTTAAAAAATAAACCACCAGACACAGTTGTTCTTTAAGCCAACTAAAAATGGGCAGCAGGTACGAATAGTCGGGAGCTGGTCCTGATGAAGTGAGGGTGCAAAGGGCCACCCCAAGCATGCATAGGGCATGTCTCTAGGGCCCCAGTCTTGTCCCTTGAGCCAAGGGTGTGTACTTTTCTCTCTGGGTGGCAAGATTTGCAGGTCTTCGCCTAGGAGATTTATTTGCAAGCTGAAACACATTTTAACTTTCCACTCATCAGCTGAAGTGGACCTTGGATGAGCTATACAGCCCTAGGGCCCAGGAGGCCAGCCAGTCCCCCTCCGTACCCCTCTCACCATTCCTGACCTCAGCCGGTGCTGCCCAAGGCTGGGGCAAGACCACTGGAAAAACCGTGCTGCTCACAAAGGCCTTGCATTTCCAAAAGCTGGCCTGGAGAAAGATGGTACTCTAGGGTACAGTCAAGCTGGGCCCAAGGAGCTTGCTCTCCACTGAGATGGGCACTCAAGCCCACTCTTCCTTGCATAGAGCCCAGCACAGTGGACTGGGGGAAGGCTGGAAGGACAGAAATTGCAGAGGTCTTTGGGTCACATGGGTCACAGGCTGGTGTGGGACGGACTGTTCTACTAGGGAGGAGAAGGCACTGAGCTGGGTGTGTGGATGCTGGTTGGGGAGACCAGGGATTCAAGTACCTGGGTGGTGTGGCTGCCTGTGCTGGGAGTGGTGGGTTGGGCAGGGCTGGGGAGCTGCTGCGATGTGGGCTTAGTGCACTTGTCCACTTCCCCTGTACCCTTTTGGGCTACTGAGGGTTTGGGGAATGTACACCTGCCCCTGTTCCCCTGCTTGTGTTTTCCAAGTCAAGAGGTACAAGGGGGCTCCTGCCAGGAGAACTACATGTGGCCAGGCCCATGGACTGGCACTGCAGCCTCTTCTCTGGGACCCCTACTCACCACACCTGGAGTCCTTCTCCATTGGGGCTCAGGGCTATAGGAGGCTCCCAGTCTCCTCCAAGATGGGAATTGCATTTCTGTTTCTCTTTTGTTTGGGGATGACTTGGGAGTGTATCAGTCAGGGTGCAACAGGAGAAACAGAATCAGTGGAAGATGTGCACGTATGAAGTGATTTATCCCAAGGAGTTGGCTCCTGGTGTGGCTAGGAAAGTGGAGACCATCAAACAGGCGTGAGGAAGGGCTGAGGCAAGGCCCACTCTGGAGCTCTTTTTCTGCAGAGAAACCATTCACCCATCATCAGTCAGGCCCACCAGATCTTTTGGGCAATGGACATTAATCACATGTACAACATAGACCTGCATCTTTGATTGAATGGCTGGGCTGTAGCCAGCCACATGAATCTGGCCATCACAGGGGGAAGCTTTTGTTTTTCTTCCTGCTTAATTTAACATCTTATTAATGTTTTAAACAAATAATCAGTGCATTCTCCTGTAGCTAGTGACTATGTTTAAATTTAAAGTAAAAAATGTACCAGTATCAATCTAAGGAAGGTTGCCCCCTGCTCTCCTGAATGGCATGGACTGACAGCCCACTGTGTCCTGGGCACTGTGAGTGCCTCTCTGTTCCTCACCCCATTTCTCTGAGGTCAGCCATGCCGTGACTGATCAAGATGACTGTATAGTCCACGTGCAAGTCCAAACAGGGCAGGACACCCATGCTCAGCCTGAGATACGGTGTTTTTGGTCTGGAGGGGCCCTGGTTTACATTCTTGACTTGGGGACATTATTGCTAGCTAGTGCTTGGCTTCACACAGCATTTCTTTAAGGGGATGGGAGATGGGTCGTCTCTTCTGGAAGGGAACTGCTTGGCCTGCTTGCTGCTGCATGCACAGATGCCTGAGATACAGCCACTGGAGATCTTCCTTTTTGTCAACTAAACCGTATCCATCCCCAAACATGACTTCTTGTTCTCCTCCTTTTTCTAAAAACAACAAACTTATGTTGCAAAAATAGTGATAGGAATTTTGTGAAAATCTTAAGTCATAAACCTTCCCATATCTTAAAGGCCAAAAGTAACTGCTGGGTATCTCTCTTTTTCTGTTTACATACAAAAATTTTTTGCTCAAGAAAGTGTTTATATTCACTTTCTTTGAAACTTGTTTTTTTCCTCTTGATATGGCAGCATAAACATGGATCACTTCCAGGTATGGATGTGTATTTCTTTCGTATTCTTTTCAATTGCTGCAAAATAAACTTAGGAGCTCTATTCCTGAAGCTGCTGCCCCAGCTCAAGTTTCCACCTCCACAGTGGGGAGTGTTAGCCATGTGCCTCTCAGATCTGCTGCTGGGAGCTGTGTGCACCTGTGGCTTCATTATAGCCTGTTAGTCCAGGGGGGTTCAGTATGAAGAGCAAGGGGACACTCAAGTTAAATGCTTTGAAAAGAAAGAATGGGGGAAACTTGTTAAAAAGTTGCAGTTGAATTAAATCTGATAATGAATATTGATGAGAGTTTTGTATTCGGGTTCACAGGTATATGTAAACATGTTACTTGAAGAAAACCAAGCCAGGAAATAGATGATGCATTATAATACATGTGATTTATGAAGAAATTAACATAAACAGAAATCAGTAGACTGATTAATGATGGTTTATTTGTGGTTTTTAGGTTAAATATTTACTATAGGAGTGCACTAATTTTTATTTCCCACTATATGTAATGGGCTTTCATTAATCACGTTGGTAAGAAGGTGTCAGCTGACCTGCATTCTGGAGCCTGGCTTTGCCTTCATTTTGTCACTCCCTGCTCTAGTTATCTGAAATTTTCTTTCCCACAGCTCCAGGTATGTGGAAACATTCACAGCTCACGCCTGAGCTTGCTGCCTGCTGTGAAATGTGCATGTAAACACGGCCCCACACTTACAGGAGTGGCATAGAATGCACATTCATTTGTCTCACTCCGAACACAATTCAGAGAGGTGACTGCACACACAGTTCAGCTTATTTAGAGGTGGGACAGTGGGGTGATGGCTGGTTAGTGGAATTTAAGCTGTACCTTAAGGTCATTTAAAAGTGGAATTCTCCTTCATTCCCAGTTGTGTTTACTTTCTGATGTTTGTAATCATTTAGACATTATGAGTAGGGAGATTATGAAATAACCAAAAGGCTTTCAAGAAAATTAATCATATATTTTTCATTAAAGGAAACATAGGAAACTAAAGATAGAAGGGTAACTTTTTATAACATTAATATCTGTGGCAAACTAAAAATAAATGTTAATGGTGTAACCTAGATATTCCCATTAATATGAAGGCCAGTTATGATATTGTTCTGCAAGACTTGCCCATGTATCAAGACATGAAGCAGAAGTAAGGAGAGCTTTAATGGATTGTACAAGATGAAATTATTTGATGAGATTTTGTGCCTTAAAATCCCAAGTGAACAGACTAGCAACTTTTAGAATTACCTTTGAATTCATTATTATATTTGTGTAAAATATATTGGAAAAGCTTTCTGACGTATCACTAGTAGTCAGAGGCTTTGTAGAGGGAAAATCCCACTGCAAGAAGAAAAACCACGTACCACCCACTTCCATACCAGTGAAAACATGTCGGTCTCATTGAAGTAACCTAAAAACTTTACTGAAGGATAATGGAAGCATGTTAGAATGGTTAGATTTTAAATAAGGACAATAATTTATTCATGTTCTGGAAGCTAAATGTTTTACAGACGTCAGTTCTTCCCAGTGTAGCAACATGTAAAATAACCTCAGTGTGATCCCAACAGGACTTTCGGACACTGCTGGGCAGCAGCACAGCCCTGTGGCCTATCTGGAGGAATAACAAAAACCATTAAATGGCTGAGAGAATTTTTAGTATGAAAACTGGTAAAAGGAGATCTTTACTATGTTTTATTTATTTATTTATTTTTAAATTTATTTTCAGAGAGAGGGGAAGGGAAGGAGAGAGGGAGAGAAACATCAATGTGTGGTTGCCTGTCCTGTGTCCCCCACTGGGAACTGGCCTGCAACCTAGGCATGTGCCCTGACTGGGAATCGAACCGTGAGCATGTGGTTCGCAGGCCCACGCTCAATCCACTGAGCTACACCAGCCAGGGCTACTATGTTTTAAAATATATTATAAAGCTGCAAAGGTTAAAACAATATGGTATTGCCCCAAATGATGACTACTAATAGAATAGGCAATGAACAGTAGTGAATATGCAGAAGGAAAATACTCACGGGCAGTACAGAAACTTAGAAGTCCTAGAATCCTTTAAAATCCAGAACTAGAAATTAATTTTAAGGAGGGTAGATCGCTTTTTGGTTATCTAATGGCAAAGATTTTTAGAAGTTATATTCTTATACGCTGCTGGCAGATGTGTAAATTGGGCCAATTTTGTTATTCCACTTTCACTTCTAGGAATCTGTCCAAGAATATTGAGAGGGAAATAAATAAAACTTTATAGGCAGGAATGTGTATCATCGCTTTATTTGGTACAGTTAACAATGGGGAAAAGTCTGGAGTGTTCTGTAGCAAGAGTATATAGTTAAGTGAACTTCGTAAGCTACATAGAGAAGTATTTTATAGACATTTGAAGAAATCACACTTTCAAAGAGTAATTAATGGCACAGCAAAATCTTCATAATACTATCTGCAGTGAGGGAACTATTTTACAGTATTCACCTGTCTAGTCAGTGGAGACATGCTGAGTGCTCACAGTGCTCCAGGCAGTGCCCCACTCCTGGGTCTGTTTGGGCTATAAAGAAAATTTTCTCTCTTACAGAGTGTGTAATCTGGGGAGGAATAAAATAATATATGAAACGATTGTGACTTTGTAACAAAAAGTGTGTATAGCAGCATGTAGAGCATATATAGTTCATGAAGTGAGAAAGAAATGCACCAAAATTTTATTACTGGTTTTGTTTGGGTCAAAGTACGACAGGTAATTTTTTGTTCTTTCTTTATACTTTTCAGTACTTTCCAAACTTTCTATAAAAGCTGACTTATATTTTAGTAATCAGAATGAAGTCAAGAAAGAAACCTCCATAGTCTCTCCTTCTCAAAACAGTACCCATAAACACAGTAATTGTTGTGGGGTGGTTTTTTTTTTTTTTGTTTTTTTGTTTTTTTTTGCATTAACAAAATATCATTTACTTAACCCAAGGGTTTCTGTCCAGAAAGTCATCCCTGTACACTTGCAGCATCCTGGAGTTTAACCGCAATACATTAGATTTTATTGTTTAGGAATGCTTTGGCTATAACACAAATAAAAATGTGGGTATGTCAAGTTAAAAGCACCATGAAACAAATGGGGCCTGCAGTGTGGACGGGGTCACTGACATATATAGAAATAAGGTAGTGATGTCAGCACTGGCGGACGCTGGGTTCTGTGTGCTGTGCATTTCACCCTGGGAGATGAGATGGCGTCCCCCCCACCTCGTTCACAGATGTCCAGGGAATGTCAAGTAGACCAGCTAGTACTTGGATGAGCTGGTGTTTGAGTGCAGGGAGCAAAACCATAAAACATCTACAGCAATGACACCAGCATTTCCTCCCTGAAAAGCAGTATTTCCCCAGACCCACCCTGGGCACCTTCCTGTTCTTCACCCCAGTTAGTGGCTTTCCAGGAAGAAGACCTGAAAGGCCTGCCCCTCTGCCTGTGGAGGATGGCGGATTGAAATAAGCCATAATGCTTGTCATTGGTGTATTTGTAAAGGACTCCCCCTGTGGCTTTGCTAAATTGGTGCTTTTCCTTTCCCAGTCCGATTAAGAGCTGATTCGAAGTCCTGGGGTTTACAAAAATAGAATATGACATTGGTGCCCCTGTTTTGGGGTGCTTCTCCAAAGACGGGAGTTGGGTTGTGTTCCTCAAAGCACCTTCTCTCAGGTCTCAGGATGGATATTCCTGTGAAAATCTTCGTAGGTGTGATACTCTGGGCAGTGGCAGCTCTCCAGGTGTTCCGAGTGCTCTGTTTCACATTTTCACCAGAGTCCTGGGAGGCCAGTTAAATGTGAGCAGGACCTGAGGGCTCCTCAGGGTGGGACTGTGGCCTGGGCCTGTCCCCAACTCCCTGCCTCAGAGCAGCACTCTTGTGTGGGGCAAGCAGCCCAAGTGTGGGTTTTACTTCATTGTTAGTCACCAGTCATCCAGGAAGACCAAAGGGTTCCTTCCACATCTGGGGCAGGGCTTCTTTTCACACACTTGTTGCTTCTGTGTATCACACACTTGTTGCTAGGGGTGGCAACATATGTGTGTGTTTTGCTTATTGTCTCTGATGTCTGAAAGACACATGTTAGCTGTCACTGGCTTTAAGCAGGTCCAAGAAACCATTCAGGGTCAGGGGGCTCAGCCATGTGGCCTGTTTGACGTGGGGCCCATGACTTAAGTCTAGAGCTCCCTGATTCCTTCAGTTCTTAGAGGCGCAAGGACTCGGGTAACCCCATGGATAGTATGGACCTTGTTGGTACCTGGGTTAAGGCAGCCTTGCTTTGGCAGAGAAGAGAGTATGGCTGGTAAGAGGCCTTGCTGAACCCTCTTGTCTGCCAAGTGTGCTGCCTCCTAATTGCAAACGCATGGCTCTTTCCGGAGTAGTGGCAGACTCCATGTCTGCCTGGTGACAGCAGAGACAGAGAGAGAGAGAGAGATGTCCTATTTCTTGTAAAGGAAATGGGGGAGCCACATATAAGGGACAGGGGACAGCTGCCTCATGCCTCAGGTGGGCCCCCAAGTGTGCTTGCCCAGAACATTTTCAGTATAGGTTGGTGAACACTGGGATCTTTTTGCCTTTCAGTCACCCTCCATTTCCTTCTGCAGTTTGGGTGACTGTTTAAGTAGACTTCTTGAATGCACAGTGTCCCAAAGGGGGACACCCTGTGCCTGGCTCACACACCTACCTCTCTGTGCAGGTGAACCCTGGCTAGAGGCCTTGCTTAGAGTGGGGAGGGCCCAGCTCACACAGCAGAGTAAGTGCTCTTGTATCAGAGTGACTGCGTCCAGTGCCCAGCTGTCCTTTCCTTGTGGCGCTGATCTTCTGAGGTCCTTACTGGTCCACAGTAGGCCAGCTGCAGTCTCTTCCCTCCTGGAGCTCATGGAGGGGATGTGTGAGGGAGAGTGGCAAGTGCGCACTTAGGAAGCCTTGATCGTATCTTCTCAGAGACACTTTCCTGACTAAGGACTCCTTGAGAACCCGAGGATGGTGGGTGGAGCTGTGGGTTTCAAGGAACTCAGGAGACTGAGGAAGAACCCCCTGTGTTGGAAGCTAACAACCCAAATAACTGTTGTCCTGATCCAGCACCCCCTTGCCAATGTGGCCTTTTTATTTCCCCTCATCGTTTGACTATGGAAGTTTTTAAGTATTTAAAAATGTTGAAAGATAGTACCACAGACATATACACTCTCCATTCAGATTCAACAATCCTTAATGTTAATCCATGTTTCTTGTTTTCTTACTCTCTACTCTGCTCCCCACCTTCATAAAATTGTTTTCTATACAGTTCGAAAACAAGTTGTCAATGTCATGATATTTCTCTCCACCTAATACTTGAGCACCCCCTGGAGAGGAGAGACTGTTTCGTGATCTGACCACCATTGATTGGACCCTTGCGGGGTCCACCTAGAGAGCTAGACCAGAACACAGAATGCTTCCCAAACCCCCAGAGAACGTCTGACCCCTTCTCTGGAGGGAGTCTTCCCCAGCACCCCGCCATCCTGCCCCATCCCGTAGAACCCCTTCGCACCTGGAAGTTGGCTTGGGACACAGCAGTGCATCCTGCTGCTGTCAGGATCGGCCTCATGTAAATTCCCTTGATGAACTCTTAATGGAACCATGGAGTTGATAGCCCCAGTCTCCACTGTCTTGGTCCCAGGAGATTTTACATAACAACCCACCTCCTAAGAATAATGACTTTCTTTATGTAGCAGCCGTGCCTCTCTTTGATGGAAGAGAACAGTTAATTCTGTGCTATCATCTAATGTTTCCTGATATTCACACTTCTGTAGGTCTTCTCAAAATAGGATCCAGTTAAGTTTCACTCACAGCTTTAGTTTTTATAACCATTTGGTCTCCTTAATCCAGAATAGTGCCCCTCCCCACACATCTTCTTATGTCTGTAACACCAGGGATTAGAGAACACAGGCTGGTTTGCATTTACATTGTCACAGGTTCTGAATCTGGGACTCCCTTCCCAGGGGTTGTGTGCCGGCTCCTCTGTCCCTTGGGCTTGCACTTAGGCAGAGCGCTGGAACACCACTGGCCTGAGCACTGGTAAGTAGAGCTGTGCACTACAGCTTGTTGCACCTGGCGGGCAGGTGGGCCATCCGGCAGGGAGGTAAATCCCACTGTGTATAGTGACTGCCCTGCTCACCTCTGGCAAAGCCTGTTGTTTGCCATCTGCTATAGCTAAGCAGTCTGTTTAGTCATGCTAGGACACTGTGCATAGATCCCGTTCCCTAAACAGCCTTTGCTCAGGGCTTTCGCTTGAATCAGTTGTTTTGTGGAAGGTTCTATAATGATATTCTGATTTAGTCATTTCTACTGCAAAGTGTCTCCTTACCCCAATTTTTGAGAATCACTAAGGGCTGATTTTTCAAAAACCCTCAGTGTATCATAATTACTTAAAGTCATTTTTATTCTTCCTGGTACATTCAGCTGCTGGGCATGTGCAGGCTGGTGCCTGTGTCCTTACCTGACCCCGTCAGTGCTCCACGATAGGGAGGCATCCTCATCTCATACGGGCAGCCAGCCGCCTCCTAGGACCCTGGAGTGCGGAGAGCAGCAGGCACCTGTGTGCGCAGGGCGGCCAGAGGCCCTTAGGTCCCAACGCCCTCTCCGTGGCCAGCCCCAAGGAAACTATGTTTGAAAAATTGTGACTTTTTCCATGTAGTTCTAGTTCAAATTTACTGTTGGAATGAGATGTCTTTACCTTTTCATTACTTTCATGAGTTGCCACATCCCAACTTTGTGCCTTGAAGGATCTTTTCTTGATTTCTGATTAGTAATGACTTTTTAAAAATTTATTTATTTTTAGAGAGAGGGGAAGGGAGGGAGAAACGAGGGGAGAGAAACATCCATTCGTTGCCTATTGAACGTGTTTCGACTGGCACTGAACCTGCAGTCCAGGCCTGTGCCCTGGCTGGGAACGGGGCCGGAAACCACTGGCACTGTGGGATGGCGCCCAACCAACTGGTCGGGGCAGTAGTGACTTTAAAGCTGACTTATGCTCATCTCTTCTTTGTTCATGTACACTCTTTACTATACGTAAGTTAAGAACCAGTTTTATGTTACAGGCCCAGGAAATATAAAGCCATGAAAAATGGGGGCCCTAGATCCTGGGCTCAGGGGCCATTTGACATAATGTTTTCAACCAATTTCTAATCATGCTTCATTACAGAAACATAAATTACTGAGAAAAAAAGAGTGCTCCCCCATTTGGGGCTCACAGCTGGAAAGAATTTGTCCAATTTTACTTTATCATTTCTCTTGAGTTAAGTGTATATTACACGCACTTGGAACTGTCCGCTATCCATGCACCCCCACCCCGTGAATTACAGTCATGGGAAGATGATTGCTCTGTTGTCTTTAGGACATCACAGAAACTCCTCACAGCGGTGTGCCGGCCCTTTCCAGGGCCTCCTTAACCCCCGTTTTTGTTTTTATAAGCTCCATTTTCCTCTGGTCTTCCTCACGGAAGCTGGACTGGCTCTGAGCCGTCTTGAGTTTTGCTTCCTGACCATGTGTCCTGTGGATTGACCTCAACTGGGCCACCTGTTCCATAAGCACCTCAAGAGCAGGTGCCATTCCCAGTGACCTGACTGAGAACATGCACGTGGACACCTGCTGGGATAGGCCCTAGGTAGGCAGTATGTGGGTCCCATCTTGTCCCTTGGTGTATGGGTAGGTCGCTGCTGTCTCTGTGGGAAAGATGGTTATCCAGTCTGCTGTGTGACCTTAGAGGGCTTGGTGCAGGGTCTCCCTTAACCCTTCAGATTTCTACTCCACCTCCATGTGGCCCATTGCATGGGGCTAGAAGACCATCTGTGGCCTGTAGACTTTGAAGAACAGTTTAAGTATTTTACATTTGCATAGTGATTCACTTGGGTTTTTTTGTTTTTTTTTGTTTTTTTGTCACTGTTTTGTTCACTTATGAAGACTCAATTACCAGGTCTCTGGGTTTTCCCTGCAGTGGCTGAAGTTTCTGGATCTGGAAGGCCAAGTGTAGGTCCTGCTGCTTCAGCTATTCGGGGGGCCAGTGCCCAGGCCTCCTCCTGTGGTGGTTTTGTTCCCTACAGCCCACACCTGAGAGCTTCCAGGACCCTGCTGCCATCCTGCTCTGGCTGAGTCAGAGCCACCCATATTCCCTGGTGAAGTGAGGCAGTAGAATTGGGGGGTGGCTTTGACAGGGGGAGTAGTGATTCTTACAGGGCTGTGTGTGGTCTCTGATGACAGCAGACTTGCTCTGCCCTGAGAAATAGCGATAGGTTTCCCAAACATTCACTTTGAGCACAGCCTTTGGCTTTGTTTTCTGGGGTATGGAAGAGAAGTATAAGCCCTGGCCTTACCAGGAAACATCCACTGGTCCAAATCATGTTGGGTTTTTTGTTTGTTTTTTGTCTTTTTGTTTTATAGTGTTGCTTTTCCCCTCTGTTACTTTTACAGCATACCTATTTTCTCAACTATTTTATTGATTAGATTTGAATTAAGCTACAACATATTTTTCCTTGAGTAGAACTCAGTGAAGACAGGTCATGTGATTTGCTAACAGGGTCTCCCAGGCAGCCAGAGGCAGCCTCATGCAGTCCTGCCCTGAGAGTGCCTGCTGCAGCCCCATCTGCCTTCATCACTCTCAGGGACTGAAGCTTGAAGGGCACTGAGCAAGGGAACTTTGTTTGCTGATTCCTTGGGCCAGGATACATCTGCCTCTGTGTTTCAGACAAGGCTCTGAGATCTTACATCATGTTCCTGGGGTGGGGTGGGGTCCGGGTTCCTCAGTAGTCATGGGTTTCCAGTGGAGACTGCTCCCTGAGATCAGATATAAGAGTCTTCCCCATAGAATATGTTTGTGTCCTGGAGTGAACATCTGAACTGAGCTGAGCCTGGGGAATTGGGAGGCTGAGTGCAGCACCTAAGCAGTTTGACTCTGTCTGAGTGTAATAGGGTGACTGATCAGCCTCTGGCCCAGGAAGGGTAGAGTTGATAGGAGCCATGTTAGGTTGGAGTAGCTCAAGAAACCAGACGGGATGCAGCGAGCTAAGGAGTAGAGTTTATTAGTGGGGAATAAGAGGGAAAAGTGGAGCCAAGCTAGGGAGGTTGGAGAGCCAACCATGGGAGGTTAAGACTCGCTCAGTTGTTTATAGGGCAGGGTTTTTAAGTGCAAAAGCCCACGAAGGGTAACTGGTTGGGCTGTCAGAGTCTGATTGGCTAGAGCTGGTTGCTGGGTCCCATTTCTGCTGGACCATTGTTCTTGATACATCTCATCAGCCTCCAGTTAGAGCTGCATCCTATTATGCCAGGCCCCAGTCTTAGTCCAGCATCTGTTTGTCCTGGGTAGGGTTGGCAGGCAGTTTCCCAGGCTACAGTTTCCCATGATATAGTTTTCCCGCCTGGTGATTTTCCATTCCTCCTAGGCCTGCCCAGGTCTGTCAAGCCAGAGCAGAGGGGCTACATGGGAGGGACTCAGCTGGACCTGGGGGTGGTCCTGAGAGAGCAGCCTGCAGTGGCTGGCTGTGGGAGGTGTTGAAAGCAGAATGGTAGCTCTGTGGTGGAGGGGAAGTGTGTCTTAACTGAAGAGGAAAATTAACAGTAATAAAAGGCAGTATGAGTGCTTGGCACATACTGGATGAACCGGCCTGGTGGCAGTAACAAAGGGCCACAGAATGCGCGTCCTAACAGACATTCAGTGTCTCAGAAGGCCGAGAGATGGTGACATTCAGGTTGGGTTTTCTGAGGCCTGTCTCCTTGGCTTGCAGGTGGCCATCTTCTCCCTGTGTCTTCACACTGTCTGACCTCTGTGGGTGTATGTCTGTAAGTTTCTCCTGTTTCCAAGGACACCAGTTATACTGGATTAGCGCCAATCTTAGTGACCTCATTATAACTGGACGACCTCTATAAAGGGCCCTCTCCAAATAAGGCCATGTAATATGCAAGGGGTTCAGCATATGAGTTTTGGGGACAGGATCTAACCTGTACATATATTTAGAGTGTGTGGCGCTGGGCCAGTGCCCCTCCCTTCCTCAGGATACCCCGGCCCCAGTCACCTGCTTTTATTACCTTTTGGAAGTGGAGAACTCCTAGACAGTCATCTGTAGTCCAGGCCTGGTCACAACAAGGCTTTCCTTTCACTTGAGATACTCCTTCAGGTCATCTTGCTGTCTCCAGACACCTTCCCTAAAACTGCTTATGCAGCTGAGACATTGCTGGGTACAAGGGAGCTGGACCCTGAAGACGGCAGAAGCCTTTGAGAGGACAGACTTGCAGCACCTCAGGTTTTATCCAGAAGGCATGGGGGTTGGGTTTAGAGGGTGTATTACCCTGCAGTGTCAGATTCAGTTTGGAATCCTGGAGCATTTGTGCAGATACCCCAAAGGAAATGTAAAAACATTCCAGCTCCCTCAGGAAGGCAGCAGCTTCAGCAGCCACAGGTGGCCTGGATGTGTCACAGGATGGAGGCAGCCTTGCAGGGGCTGTTCCACCCAGGGGAAACACAGCTTAGACTAAGAATCCGTGTTACCAGTGTCTGTTGCTCAGTGTGGTCCCACCATCATGGAGCACTGTCATCTGTTTCAGCCCTGGGTCCAAGTCTCAGAGGTTCTGATTTCACCTGTCTCTGTGGGGCTTTGGCATTAATCTTGCTCCAGTTCCCCAGCTGATTGCAGTGTGTAGGCAGCAGTACTCTGATCTACTCCACTGCCTGCCTTGGCCATGAAGAAGCCGGGGCTTAGGCAGCTCTAGAGGTGCACCCAGGACTGCCCCCTACCTGCTGGCTGGCACAGCATGCTAGAGTTGGGATTACTGACTCCACAGAAATGATGCAGTGTTGTGAGCTATCACAGTGGAGCCCAGATCAGGCACACAGACTTAAAGACGAGAGCTGTCTTTATGATCTTTTCCTTTTTATTAAAAATTAATATGAATTTTTATTCTCCATTCCATATCCATCTTTGTCTTTATTTTTCAAATATTACCCCCAAATTTGAGTTAAGAAAAATAACCCACCGTCTAGGCAGATGAGCATATTTCCGCTGTGGCTCCTGACTCACTTCCTTTCAGTAGTACACACAGACACATACACACAGATGTGGACACACATACTGATACAGATATAGACACACACAGACACATAGAGACGCACACAGGCACACTGACAGACACACAGACGTAGACGCACACCTAGAGCCTTCTCACCACTGCACTCGGCCTTGTGGGGGTGACGGAGAAGCCTGGGCGTTCCCTGTGCAGTGACAGCTCTGCATGGTGCCTGGTGGGTGAAGGAGTCGGAAGCTTAGTGAAGAGGTGGAGGCAGTTGGGCAGTGGCTGATGCTTGTGTGGTATAATTGTTTTATTCCTGCACTTTCTAAGTTCTTATCTCAGTAAAAGCATGAACCGTGTGTGCTTCATTCAGGACCTGAGCCCTGGGCTAGTGCACTGTCACCTCCCTGTGTCCCAGGGCTCTGCCCCTTGCCACTGCGCGCTCTGTGGCTTCTGGGAGGCTGGCCACTCAGCGGCTGGCCTGGTCTCACTGTGGGTATTTCACCAGAGTCAGACCACCAGTCTCCCCACTAGAGCTGAGGAGGGGAGGGAGGAGTGCTGTTCAGGCTGCTGAGGCAGAGCTGGGGGAGCAGTGGGATTTCTCTGTGGGACAGGAAAGAGGGCTGCCATCCTTTAGGAACAGAGACCAGTAGCACGGACACACAGAGGAGAGCAGAAGGGAGAGGCAGAGAGGGGACTGTGCAGGCCCCTGCCTCCAGTGTGGCTGTCACTCACTGGTGGCAGTTTGGGAAACAAGCCAGCATCCATCCAGAAGCCAACCTTCGAGCTGACTTATGTGGAGCTGTTCGTATCTGTTGTCACAAAGAGAGGCCAGCCAGTCGCTATTTAGTGTTTCGAAGTTGTCTCAGTGCATCCGGGCTGCTCTCACAAAACATTGCCACTGAGCAGCTCATAAACACAGACCTTCATTCCTCACAGTTCTGGGGACTGGAAGACCCAGGGTGCCGGTGGTAGCATGGCCAGGTTCTGGCGAGAGCTCTTTGAGTTTCAGTTGGCCTTCTCACCATGACCTCACCTGGTGGAAGAGGTAAGGGGCTCTCTGGGATCTGTTTTGTAAGGACACTAATCCCATCCATGGGGACCTGCCCTCATAACTACTTAACACCATCATGTTGCAGTCAGGTTTCAAAACATGAATTTTCAGGGGACACAAACATCACACCACAGCACCAAGTCCCCTGGGGCCACTGCTAAGTGCCCCTAAATTATGCTCTTTACTTTCTCTGTTCTATGAAAGGGTTAGACTTCTTTGTAACCAGCTCAGGCAGTTGACCTGTTTTCTTGTACGAGAGAGCCATGCAGGCTCCTCTGTAGTAAATTCTTCCTCCCTTCCCCCCCGGAGGGCTCTGTCAGGAATGATTCGGGTTTCCGCATACCTGATATCCAGTTAGCTCCAGGGGGCTCGGAAGGGGAGGGCTGGCAGTGTCACATGGCCACGCAGGTGGGTGTCATGGTGGAGGAAGGGGACTCATGGGGACGTTGGCCATTTGTTCCAGTTAAAGATAACACAAGAGGTTACTCATACCCTGGGAGTGCTGTTGCCGGAAAAGTTGAGTTGTTCTGCCTGACTTGAACAAAAGAGATTTAGCTGTGCGTATCAAAGAATAGAAATCTGTCATCTTAGAATTCACTAATTTACAGTTATGTGACACAGATCTGAGTAATTAGAGGATTTGATCATTGGGCATGTGAAACCTATACAAATGTTGGTCGGTGTTCTTGGAAAGAAGTCAAACTTTAAGACTGTTTGAGCAAGTCATGACTCTTTAAAGATTGCCACAAGCTGAATTGATTTAGTTTGGCAGAAACTACAAAAACAAACATGGAGTTTAGAAAAGCAAAGGCTCATGTGATCACAGCTTTGGCCCCAGAGAAGAGGAAATGCTTCCTAAATTGCACTGTGGACCACTGCCCACAGCTCCCTCCCTCCACCTGATAATTTTAAGATTGTCTGGAACAGCTCTAAACAAAGGCCGAGACTCTAACACAGCCTGGCCCTCCCCCTCCTCTGCTTTCTCTCCCCACCTCCCATTAACAACCCACCGGGTTGTGGTTTCTTTCAGCTTTTACTCCCTAAGTAAATCATCATGGTAGTTAAACCCGGCCTTGACTTTTCTTCCGTTACCATGGATACCAGATGGCCACAGGCCTGCCTGCATCCAGAAGGGCTATGGATCTGAGGGAGGGCCCTTCTTGGGGCTGGGCTGGCGCCTGTGAGCATTAAAAGGTGGGGCGATGGCCATCAGCGCGTAAACCCACTTTTCTGGCTCCTTGCGTTAGACAGTCTTTTCTCAGATAAGTCCACACACTTTGAGGCCTCAGTTATGCTGGTACTAACTTGGCCTCATCAGTTAGCCATAGGGCTTTTGTGGCCCTGCAGGTCTGGGTGACAGCTGTGATCTCTGGACACCATGGAAGGCCTCTGGAACTATACCAGTCAGTTCACTGTCCTGGAATGAATTTGGGGAGGTGGGGACACACCCACTGAGGTCAGCCGCCCACAGCTGGGTCCCAGCCCTCCTTCCCCAGCTGGACCTTAGAAGTGAAGTCGAATGAGACTGAGCCACTGGTTGGCCACACTGAGTTTCGAAGGTGTGTTGCCCACAGTGTTTGGAGTGGGGCGTCAGCGCTCCTCACTGCCTCTGGGAGGGAGGGGAGAACCTAGAAGACAGGCAGAGCACAGAGGGCTGGAGTCCTGGGGATTCCCATCCACAAGTCTTCATCTCTCCTTCTTAAGAAATGCATGGTGACTTCAGAGAAATACAAAAGCCTTGGATTGTCACATTTTTAGAAGAGTTACAACTTAAAATAGTATAATTTGCTAGTGAATGGTTATAAGCACTTTAAAATCCCACTTATGTGTTTTCTTCTTTTTGAAGGTGGACTCAAAACCAGTAACAAGCTGTAAATGATGGCCATTGCCCTTCTCTCCTGTGCCCTTGCTTGCTTCCTTGGCTTACATTTAGATCCCCCCTGGGTTGTCATGTCATTTCCCTTGAAATACACAGAACCCACCAATTCTGGAGGAGAATGGAGACAACAAACAACTACAAAATAAATGAAGGGATTGTGGGCAGAGGTGATGGAGATGAAGACGATCCTGTGAGGGCTCTGACGGAGTGCTGGGGCATGGGGTGTAGGGGAGACTCAGGGGGTGGCACAGAATACCTGTCTTAGGTACTTCTGCTGGGAAACTTGGCTGAGGAAACACAATTTCCCTCTCTGTGGCAGGAAAGAGCCTGGGTGGCCAAAGGCCAATAGGAAGATTAAGTGGCTGCTCTGGAAAGGGGGTGAGTTGTGCCAGAGTGGGAACCGGCCTCTGCGGAGGTGGCGTGGATTGGTGGCTTTAGTTGTGGGATGAGCTGCTTCTTGGAGGGTTTGAAGCAGGGAGGTGAGGAATATCTTCTGAGGAGCCCCCTCAAGTTGCATGCTCACAGAGAGGCTACAGTGGATGAGTGTGGAAGTAGGGACCCGAGTGGAGGCCACGTTGGTAGGCCAGAGCAAGGATGGTGGGGCAGGAGAGAAGGAAAGAAGGAGCTGGCTTTCCTTGGGGGCAGAGCTGACTCCTGATCAACTGGCTGGTAGGAGTTAAGGGAGGATAGAGTGTGATGGCAGCTGCTATTCGTCTTGAGCAACTGGATCAAAGGTGGTGTGGGGTTTTTTTGTTTTTTGGTTTTTTTTTGTTTTTTACCATTTACTGAGAAGGGTTTTCAGAAGGGCTCCGGGAGTTCTACAGAGCTGTCCCTTTCAGTTGGCTGGATCGTGAGCATGCCTAGAGTACCATCATGGGAAGCAGGTAAAGAGCAGCCCCTTGCTGTGGGTGGTTGTTACTTGTGTATTGTTGTTGTTGGGTTTTTGGAACATACCCATTTGATGATTTTCTCTAATCAATTAAAAAGGGTCCCCAGAGCTACTCCACATTGCAAAGTGCTTCTCTTTGATTCCTTTGGCATCCCATCAAATACTTTTGGTTTACCGGGAATTTCCATGAAGACCATTCCTTTCTCAAAGACTGACAGCTGAGGTGCTGTCACATTTTCAGTCAAGAATACACTTTGATAGCCAGCAGGCAGTTCCTGAGCTAAGAACAGTATTTACACAGTTTATTTGGGGATTAGTGAAAATCCTGTAATTCTCTGTGAGCCTGTCAAAAGCCACAGGAGCTTGATTTAATGCTTCAGTCTTGAGCAAAATGCACTCACTTTACCTGTAAATATTGAATGCTTACTTTTAAGCACCTTTTCTGAGGTATGTATTCTAATTGTCTTCAAGTTTATTTTTCAAACCTTGAAAATGTCTGTGCTTACTATGCTATTCAGATGGAGGTATACTGCTCTGTAATGACAGCTCATCAGAGAAAAATTATTTTATATATGCCCTGAATTTGTAATATGGCATATTGGGAGACATAGATCGTTTTAAAATGTTATGCATATTATTTACTATCGAAAAGGGTACTTGACGTTAGGCATATATTATTTGTTATCGAAAAGGATACTTGACGTTATTTGATTTCCTTCTTGAAACAAAATCTATATAATCACGAACTTTTTCTTATACCCATTACATGAGTAGAGCATCACAATTTACTAGAAGAGTTAAACTGCTTGCATTCCCTGATCCTGACCTAGAACAGTTACCATTTTTCTGCACCCTGTTTTTGAGCAGGTGATGAAAGGGAAATTTGCTGGGGGGCAAACACTTGACCAGGCACTTGGAGTGACTGAGGGAAGCGGAGGATTGTCATTGCATGTGTCTACCCATTGGATTGATGAGGAAGGGAGTGCCCAGTGAGTCTAGTTAGTTCAAACCAGTAGGGCTTGGGTTTCAACTCAGTTTTCTTTGTTTCATGTTTTAAATTCTAAAGTGCACATGATAATTTTACAGCCATGCCATAGGTATGTAATAATCGATAGACTCCCATTTCCTTTGCCTGTCATTAAGATCCTTGAAAGGCAGGGGGAACCCTGTCACTTTACTTTACAGAGGAGGAATTAGGAGCATAGATGGAGTCCTAACTTGGGGAAACTGAACTTTTTTGGGTGAGGTCCAGACTCCGGTAGTCAGTAGCTGGCCTGCTGTAATGGTATTGGCTATTGCAGTGATTTGCAACTGGTGTGCCACAAAATTTTTAAAACATGCAATACCTGACTATTTAGTCAGGAGCACTGATGTCTTCTCCTTTAGTGTGTCAGATACAAAAATGACAGTATCCAGCACAACTATAGCCATTTGGTGTGAACGAATAAAAATTATACCTATTTTTATTAGATTAGCCAAAATATAGTATGTTTTTTGGTGTGTCACAGAATTTTAGTAATTAGTTATGTGTGCCATGAGATGAAGAAGGTTGAAAATTGCCGACTTATAGTGATGCTGTATTTTTGGCCTGTATTCAGAAGTCATGTCTCAGTGGCTCTGCGGTCACTGACAGAGTCCCTGAGAAGACACCTGGCATCTCAGGGTGACTGTCTGGCCATGGCCTCAGGAGCCTGTCCTCAGCAGAGCCTGCACGGGGCTGTGACCGAGGCCAGGATCTGTGAGTGCCAAAGGGGTTGTTGACGAAGCCCACTCTTGCACTCCAGAGATAGAAGATGCTTCCAAGAGTAGAAATATGCCAGGATTTCTTTTTCTTCTTTTTAATTTGCTTTCCTTCTTGGGCATTTTTCTTCTTGATAGAACACCTTATTTTGCAGTTCCTTTCAGTCGGGAGAGAAGATACAGTTCAGGATTATCATGGAGCACCCCTACTGTCCAGCAGGCCCTTAGCTCTTATTATGCCATCTTTGCATTTCCCCAATGGATTTGACCATTTCTGGTGCCCAAGGGCCTTCTCTTAACTTTGGCTTGGGGAAGCCTCATGTTCCTGGTTTATAAACACTCTTTCCTGAGAACTAAATGGCGGTGATGGGAAGTGTGAAGGGGGAGTTGGAAACGCCTATTCAGAGAACTTTCTAGAGTGGGCCCTGGCTTTGTACTCAGTGGTACCGTGCAGCCGAGGGGGTTGGGCGTGACGGAGCCTGCTCGCGGGCTTTTCCTGGGCTCCTGGGCGGGGAGGGCTGGGTCTCTGTGGTTGGGTGTGTTCGACGTCCCATTGCCCTGTGGTTCCTCAACGATCCGGAAAGCAGGCCCCACGGTGTATGGCTGTTTACCGTTCACAAAGACCCTTTTTCACATCATAATTTCCCTTCTGTCCATTTATTTGGCTCCATTAAGCGTGTGGGTTCTGAGTGGTGTTCCACAGATGGCAAACCCTCCCTGACCCAGATGTGCCAACCCTAAACAATCTGGTTACTGTTTAAACAACCGGGGTAAATAATGAGCCCCTCCATTACCGAGAGTGTAAATACATTTAGACAAGGACGAGTTCTGTAGAGTGAAAGTTTAAGTTACGCAAAAACACCAACAGCTGTAATTTGTAGGTCCTTGTAGAGAGAGGAGTGTGAGTGATGTCAACTACAGAAAGCTGACATTTCGTTTATGTACATTTTGTCACTGTGCCAGAAGGCCAGCTTTGTTATATTTCCTCTTGTGTGAATTAGTGTTGAGGGGGCAGCACCTGCCAGAAGAAAATTACTTTTGCCCAAAGCTGACTTTGTCGAGGTGGCCTAGCAGGGCTGGCTTGGGCAGGACCGTTAACTTTGTGTAGGGAACTGCAGTTGGTTAGCTGCTCTTTTCCTGGTCCTGAAAAAATAATTAAAGGCAAACCACAAAGGCATGTGATTAAGGTGAACTCAGCACTAAGTAGACAGAAGAACACGTGAAAAAGAAACAGGATGTTGGCCCCAGGAGCACGCCTCATGCTTTGCTGCTCCGAGCACAGGAGTTGGGCCTGCATCTCAGCACAGCCCAGGTGGGTTCTCCTGCTGAAAGGGCAGACTCAAGGCTGCCTCCCTCTTTTTATTTTTTGGCCAAGGTGGGAACTGTCTGAAGACCTGTAAAATTAAGTAGTTTTCTTTACAAGGAGAAGCGGGTGAGGCAGAGAGCCACTGGGGTGGGACGGATTGCTGGGTTTTCTCCTCACTGACCCCATAGGTCATGTATACCCAGCCCCCACCCAAGACCTGCTGGAGAGGGTCCCAGTGTGGGAGATGGCCACACACTTGTGCGTGGTCTACCATCAGAGCTGCTAATCCTGCCTTATGTTTGGAAATAATATTTGTGTCATTTTTCACAGTCTCTGCAAACTGAATTTGCAGATTAGTTTTGAGGCCTTTCCCGATGTTCCCTTCCCCCCAGATGCTTAGCCCAGGGTGGGGGCTGAGGGTGTATTTGCTGTAAGATTACCTACTTGGGAAAACGTGCAGGTCGGGTAACCTCAGTTAGCTAAATCTCAGTTCGCTAAATCTCTCCTTTTCTCCCAGTAAATAAATTTGGGAAGTTGAATTTCTCTCTTTTTTAAAGATTTTATTTATTTATTTGTAGAGATAGTGGAAGGGAGGGATAAAGAGAGAGAAACATCTATTGACTACCTCTCACACACCCACTACTGGGGACCTGGCCTGCAACCCAGGCATGTCACTGACTGGGAATCGAACCAGTGACCTCTTGGTTCGCAGGCTGGTGCTCAGTCCACACCAGCCAGGGCAATGAGAATTTTAAACCTCAAATTGCCAGCAGACTTTTTAGTTGTGTGTTGCCCAGCTTGATCTAAGCAGGCAGAGATGTCTAGGTAGATGACAAATGGCCCTTCTGTATGTATTTGTGTATCACCTTACCTTTTACACTAATGTGATTCTGGAAAAGTAAATAACCTTGGCCTGTTGTACTTTTTATTTTCTATTCTTGAACTTGAGGTGTCAGTTGTCCCATCTGTGTGCATTGGAACCCAGCCCCATTCAGAGGCAGGCCTAAGGTGTCAGCTTGGGGAACCTGTGCACCGCCAGCCCCACAGGCTATAGAAGCGAGTGCTTGATCTTACCTGGAAGTGCGCCAGTGGTGGGAAGTCTGTGTTGGCCCCCTTCTGTTGTCCTATCACCAGCACTTCTGAGAGGGCTCTGGCAGAGGTGGCCTACCCTCCTCCCTCTGCAAAGTGGCCAGGGCAGGTGGGTCTCGGGTGGCTCTGCCCAGTCCCTGTGCAGCCCCAACCCACCAGTTTTCTCCTTTGGGCTATCCTCACAGGAGAAGTGTGGTCATTGCCAAGGCCTGTACTCATAAGGACTAAGTTCGAGTGTGTGTGACCCACATGGCAAACAGTATTGGTCAGGCAGCTCCTGGCCTTCCTGGGCATGCCAGCCCTGCTGTGTACCCTCTGTTACCTCCTAAGCCAGAGCTGCAAGTGAGATCATGTGGTTCCCTGCTTTCCAGGCTTCCTCTATGACACAAGCCACAGGATTTACAGCTTTGTGCCCAGTAGACCATGTGACAGCCTTCCTTCTTGGGCACACAGGCTTCTGTGGGGGTGCCGGGGCAGCCCCCTGTGTTAACACCCTGTTTGAGGTGCAATTTATCTAAGCGGCAGACATCCCTGGGCTGCTGCAGGATGCTGCATGTGTTGGCTTTCACCTCCTGTGGGGCCCCACACTGCTGCCCTGGGTGGAGTCACTGCAGCCAGGGGCCTGAGAACTGGCCATGCCTCTGCTCATAACCAGCCAGAGCACAGGCACAGGAAGTGTTGCTGGGTTTGGCTGGTGTGTTCTGGCTCCTCCTTTGGATCTCTGTGATCATGCGTCACAGGTGCGTAATGCCTGTGAGAAAACATCTGCTTAAGCATAATGCAAAACCACACGTGTCAATCTAGCAGGCCCTTCAGACCTTGACAGAAGAAGGTATTTGCTGGCTGCTTCTCATGGTTGTGATAGATACCTTTGTACATTAGTGCTTTAGGAGGAGCTTGGTTTTCACTGTGAAATAGAAAAGTTGTGAAAGCTACTTCAGAGAGGCAAGACCTGTTACCAAACACTCTCGAACATTAAGAAATTACTGTGCCCATTCTAGATTTGCTGGGCAGCTTTGGGCACAGTGGAAACAGCTCAGCCCAGAGTGGTGGCAGCTTGGTGAGGCTGTGGTTGCGGTGGGGGTTGCCTCCTGCCCCTATCTTGCATTTGGTCCTTTCAAAGGGCAAACTGTTACCAGATGGGGTCTGGGCCCAGAATGACCCAGCTCTGGAATGGTTTTGCCTTGATCTTGCTGGTAGTGTGTGGTTCTTGACTTCTTGTGGAAAAGATTTTACATCATGAGTCCTGGTGATTTTGAGAGTATATTTATTAAAGTTGGGAACATTGAAATGAAGGAAGGGCTTGAGATAGAAGAAGCAACAAGAGAGAACCTAGGTGTGGCTGCTTTGGCTCTCTAAGAAATACAAGTCACAGTAAAAGAAGTGAGCTCACTAGGCAGAGGAAAATGGAGCCCTAGAGACAGGTACCGGGGATTACCACTGGAGGAGGGGCCGCTGGCCAGTGCTCCCCTGGGTTGCAAGTCTCATGGGGTCCTTTAGAATTTAGGAAGAAGATGGCAGAGGTACGAGGCATGGGCATGCGCTGGCAAGAGCACACTGTGGATTCTGTGCTTGAGGCTTTTTGTCTTTGGCCACCAGCTGTAATTTTAGGGGAGGTATCAGAGGAAGGTCTTAACAGAATATTCTTTAGCTTCTCAGGTGTGCCCTTCAATATGTTGATTCATTAAAATGTATGATAAAGGGATCGGGGTTATTCTTCTGGTTAGTTTTATTTTTAAAAAATGTTATTGAAAAGGGACCAGGGCTGAGGCTGGGTTGCCCCAGGATGGCCTGGAATGTATAAACCATTTGCTCCTAAGTGAAGACCAAACCTTGTGATTCATTAGCTAGCTGTAAGTTGCTCAGACTGTTTGGCCATGTTTAATTATTTTCCTTCAGTTTCCCTTATCCTACTTGTCAAGGAATTTTCCTAGCTTCTCATTATCCTGCCTCAGAATCAGCTGTCTTGGTGGCCAAGTGTTGGTAGGAATTAGCATGGAGTGGCTGGCATTTTAGCTCTTGGTGCATATTATCAGTTTCAGTAAATGGCCACAAATTGTGTGTTTGACAGAGGCACTCATTATCAGTTACAGCTGTCCTAACTTTAGATACTGCTACTGGGTTGGGAATGAGGTAAAGCCAATTCCTAGTGATGTCATCCCATTCCAGTAAAGGTTAACATTAGCCAAGAGAATGCCTGGGCCAGGTCTGTGGGCTCTGAACCTTTTGGATACCGCAGTAGTTGAGGGGACCCACTACCATTGCCTGCTCTGGCTGCCCACCAGTCCCCAGAAACCCACCAAGAGGTGTTGCCATGTGTCAGGGAGTTGCTGGAAGTTCATCGCACTGATGAGTGCTGGCCTGTCGGGGTTTGGTTTGGGCCCAGAACCTATCCCCCTAGTATAGCTACGAGCAGCCGTGAGGCAGGCCCGGCTCCTCCCTTTTATAGCTCTTCCTCCTTCCTTCTCTTTCTCCTTGTCCCACCCCCTCCACCTGTTCCTCCCCCTTCACACCTCCTACAGTTGTGGTGCTCCCTGCATGCCACTGGGATCATCTGGGGAGCTTGGCAGGTCTGAGTATAGGCCAGCATGGGCTTTTAAATGCCCCATGACTCTGGAGTGCCCCTGGGGCTGAGAGTTCTTCCCAGTCATGTGGGCCTCTGCCCATGGGGGAGACTGCTCCATATGTGGTGCTAATGAAGAAGTTAAGAGGAAAATGTGACCCAGTTCCACACTTGGGCAGGTGGGCCTTCCTGGCTGTTTCTTGAGCTCCACTTTCTCCTTGTGACGTGGTGAAAGGGAGACACCTGACACTTGCACGCAACTGACTCACCAGTTAGGCATTTAGATGTCCTGAAAAACTGTTCACACACAAAACCACTTTCATGTCTTCAGGGAAGAAAACATGAGCTTGTCTCATTAGTCAGCATGTCTTCTGTAAACTTGACAGGTATCCTCCATGTTTACTCCATGATCCAGCCAGAATATTTCTTTCTGGTTAGTGACAGGTGGGGCTGCCTGCATGGTAGCCTGAAGGAGCTCTGTTTTCTGTGATGTGTGCTGTGTCCCGTGTTATGGATGCTGGGACAGGACTCTGCACGGTACCCCGCCCCCCATGTGGTGCCATAGCCCTGCTTGGCAGCAAAGCCACAGCCTGTTTCCTCACTATTAGAGCACAATTTGGTTTTGTTTGTGTGCATTGCCCTGCACTTCTGGATAGTGTGTGGCCCAGTTCTCACCCCAGGTTCTGTTCTCCAGCTTTTTCTCTCTTACAGAAGACAGGTAATTTGCCTTTTGCATTTTAAGCTGCCTCCAGGCCAGACCTTGAGCTGGATGCTGAGGGTGAGGTCCTGAACAAGCAATCAGAAGGAATTCAGTGATCTGACTTCATGTGTTGGGCGGAGTGGAAATTTCTAGTTTTTTTTTTTTTTTTTTTTTAAAGAAAATCACTTTAAAAAACGTTTCTGTGGTTTAATGTATATTTTCCTTACACTTTCTCTGTTGGCAGTTTGGTTACCATCTGAATAGTTCAGGTAGAACTCAGGTGTGTGTGGGGGGGTGGGGTCTTTTGTGCAGATGAACAGTTCCTGGGTCTGAGGTCTGACCTCTCAGCATGGCCATTTTCATAGCAGCTTCAGTTGACGGGTACACTTGTTGAAGCCTCTGCATGACATTGTGAGCACTTGCTTAAATTGCTTATCCTCTTGCCCTCAGTTCTATCTTAACTTGTTCATTTCCTGAGGTTTTAGCTCAGGAGGGCTTGCTGATGGCACATCAGCCATACTTGGTATACTTTCAGTGACTTGCAGGTTTCCATGTTTCAAAAATGGACCAAAAGCTCTAGACACTTTAACATAAGGAATCCTTACAGGTTTTCACCCCCCCAAACATTTCTTACTATCAACATGAGCGTAAGTAGATGATTATTTTTAAGTAACATGCTTATTTTTCTTTCTACGGCGAATGTCAGCTTAGTTTTTCTGACAGTACCTTTTTTCTTGCTTGCACCCAGGTCATCATGTGCTGTCCAACTATGTAATGTAGCATACAGTAACACTACAGCTGATGTGGACAGATTGGGGACAATGGACCCTTGGTGCCCAGGGTTTGACTGGTACAAGCAGGGGCATGGAGAGGACCAGGACATCTGCCAGGGAGGACAGCAGGCATCCACCTGTCCTCTGCAAATCAGCTCAGCTTGTTAGGAAATGATCTGGCACATTCTCATAAGTTTTTGGTATTTCATCAACCCTCCCCCAACCTGTTCTAGGTTCAACATGGGATTTGTCCTTTTCCTTCTCCAAACCTGTTTTTGTTAATAAACCTTTCTCTAACTTCCCACACCCAGCAATCACATAACAGCTGGTTCTACCTTTGAAATTTTGTTGTGTGCATTTTCACTTTTTAATACCAAACTGAAGCTAAACATTATGCTGAACTCCACACTGGGTTCTTCCTCAGTATCTGTGTTATGGGGCGATGGGTGCTCCCCTGTTGTGCTTATGAGTCTGCTTTTTAGTTAGGTACATTCCATAGTTACGTTTCCAAGAAGAATGCCAACTGAGGGTAATGGGACCTTTGTCCTTCAGGGTCATGATATTGACAGTGGGATGCAATTCAGTTGAAACTTTTAATGGACTTCTTTCTTCATTCAGCCCTCGGTGTCTGTGGGATGCTTTCTGTTGAGGTGTTGTGAAACGTTGTCTGTGTGTGCATGTGTGTGCACTTCCATGTGCTCATGAGTGCTTCTTTCCATGAAGACACACTTGGAGCACGTTGACGTTTCTTCTTCTGCTGCCCTCTTTGCTTGCAGGTGTCTCCATTTTGGATGTTCAGTTCTCATGTCAAGTGTGTGTGACTGCCAAGCCAGGATGTGCAATTTCTCTAGGCTTCCTGCTCTAGCCAACAATGGAGAGTGTCACCCAGAGGGATAGAGGGAGGGCACTAAATTAGATGGAAGGTGAGGAGTGGATGGGAGAAGGCTGGCCCTCAGGGGCAGCTCCATCTCTGAGCCAGCCACCAGCGGCCTGTATTTAGATCCTCATCTGTGTACCTGGACTCCAGGTGAGGGGATTAATGCTGGATGGGGGGCAGGTGGTCTCTTGGGGTTGCTTACCCTCTCTAAACTCAATGCCTGGGGAATGAGTGGATAAAAACTGAGGGGTCCCATGACTTGTTGGCTGAGTGTGGGTGTGCAGAGGGCTGTATATGACAGTGAATGCAAGTGGTACTGAAGCGCACAGAGAGGTCTCATGAGGGCAGTCAGAAGCAGTCCTGCGGCTTCTGAAGACCAGAGCCATTTACTGTGGTTGAAAGTCATTCAATACTTACTATTTGAGCATGAACAGGAAGTGCTTTGGATAAGTAAGCACTCTTCTGTGAGGAGGAGGAGGATTAAGGGTACATACCATATACCTATAGAGCATCTTGGTATAATCTTTTAAATCATAAAGAAAAGAAAAGGGCATTTTTGTGCAGTAAAAGTACTAGAGAGGGCTGGATAATACAAATGAAGCTTTCAAGTGAAGTAGTTAATTAACAAACTACAGAAATGATCCCTGAAAGTATAGTCTTTGAACTAGTTAATTAAAATAGAGGAAACCTAAAAAGTCAGCTAGCTACTAAAAGAATTTAATGGCATTTTCATTCCTACTTCTAAGTCCATCGAGCTCAGAACTGTGGTCTGCTCTTAACCCATGACTATGGTTTCCTCCCTAAAGAATTGCTCCCGTTGGTGGATCTCAGGGCCCTGGTGGCCTGGAACTTGGGTGGCGTCTCCAGGACTCAACCCTGGGTGAGAGTTGGCCAAGTGCAGAGCCACCATGCTGATGAAGGCAGGCCAGGAGCATGTGCGCTGGGAATCTGGTTCTTGACAAGATGCCAGATCTGGACCTGGGGAAGCAGGGACAGCCATTTCTTCTTCTCTGTGCCCTGCTGAGGAGAGAGACTTCGTCCTTTGTTCCTGTTACCTTCTAGTCACGGAGCATGTGGGCCAGGCCACCAGGGTGCAAGCCCTGGGAGACCTCTGGTGGGGCACTGTCTGAGGTTAAGAAGAGGCTGCCAAACAGAGGCTCCTTCAAGGTCAGCTGGGTGGCTTTGCAGTTGTGGGGACAGGCAGAAGCTCTACTAAAAACGCCTCTAGGTAATATTGGTGGGTGTATTGGCACTGTGTTTCAAATTAGAAGAAAGAGCGGGCAGAGAAAAGATGGTGTTAACCATTTCCCCCTGGCAGCACTGAGTTAGGTGATGATTTTGGTGGGGCCCAGCACATTGTATCTGGCCCTAAGGAAGCAGCTTTCAGGAATGGCTGCTGTTAGTATTGTGCCCTTTTCAGATGAGCATACTACCACATGTTCTTTCCTGATGTCAGATGTTGGGAATGGGTGTGTTTCTGGTGATGTTAGCCTCCATAGGGTCAGTATTTTAAAATGTTTCCACTCAGAGATGATTCCCAAAAGCATGTGACATGGGCCTTGAAGTTCATACCTTATTCAGCGAGATTCTGAAGCCATTGGTGAAGCAAACCTACATAGCCAGAATAATACTAAAACAAGAGTCCCCATGGAAAGTTCAGAATGTGCAGTTTTGTGTCCAGGGCTCCAAACAGGCCAAAGAGAATGCATGTCTCCGATCACCCGTGTGCACCTGTGGTCCTGCCGGGGCCAGTAGACAGCTCTGCGGGAAATCGTGGGAGCATCTCTGCATGGAACCTTCTCCCATAACGTGCCAACTCCAGCCTGTTGTGGCCCTCTCTGTTCTCAACCAGCTTGTATGAATTTGTTGTTAATTGTGGTTTAAAAAACAAAATTTAGCATCTTGATCACTTTTAATTGTACAGTTCAGTAGTGTTAAGTACATTCACATTGTTCTGCAGAACTTTTCATTTTATAAAACTAAAACTGTATACCCATCTCCTCCTCTCTCAGTTCCTGGGACCTGCCACTTTGTTTTGTTTCTATGGATTTGACTACTTTAACTTCATATGAATTAAATAATCATCTAATATTTGTCTTTCTGTGACTGGCTTATTTCACTTCACATAATGTCCTCAGGTTCATTCATGTTGTACCATGCATCAAAATACTTTTAAGACTAAATAATAATAGTCCACTGTTTATATTTACCACATTTTATTAATTTATCCTTTGATAGACACTCAGGTTGCTTCCACTGGCTGTTGTCATCACTATAGAACATGGGGTTACAAATACCTCTTCAAGACCCTGCTTTTAATTCTTTGGGTATAACCAAAATACAGTAATTTCATTTTTAAATTCTCAAGGAATCTCCATACTGTCTTCCTAGAGCAGTGCAACTTTATATACCCACCAGCAGTTCACAAGCCTCCAATTTCTCCTCATTTTCACCAACGCTTGTTATTTTCTGTTAATGGGCTTGAAATACTATGGTTTGGTTTTGCATCTCTCTGATGATCAGTGATTTTTTTTCATGTGCTTGTGGACCATTTGTATATCCTCTTGGGAGAAATGTCTGTCTGTTGTTTGCCCACCTGAGGGCCAGGCCCTTCAACTCTGCACGAGGCGGCATCCCTGTGTGACCCTCCAGCTCCCTGCCCTTTCTCCCTGGAAGAGTGAGATGGTTCCTTTACCTCTGCAGCGGGGAAACCAGGAAAACCTGCTCTTCTTTCCACTCTCCTGGCCCAGGCCGCCTGCTCAGCCGGATTTAGTTCATTTTCTACGGGCAGAGGGGTGGTGTTTCTGGAGCTGTTTATGCCTGTTCGGTGATCCCCTGTAGTTGTCATTGCTTGTGTTTAACTGGCCTTTGAAAAAGCTCCATTGCACAGAGGAAGTGCTGCCTTTATATCCTTGGGCCTTTGGAAATGGTTTCTTCTGCTCACAGTTAAGACTCAGTGGGGGGTCTCAAACCCAAATGCCTGCAGGACACAGGTGGGTACCTTCCACATTAAGAAAAGGCTTATTTGTGATGGACTTCCTTGACTAATCACAGGCCAAGGTGATGGCTGCCAGTCTTAACCCTGCTCACCCTAACCTGAAAGCATACACTGGAGCATCCCATCTATCTGGAGGCCTCACTGCTCACAGTGGTCCACTTGCCAGCAGCATTGTATTGCCTAGGAGCTGTTGGGAATGCAGAATTCCAGGCCCCACCTCACAGAGTCAGAATCTGTACTTAACAAGCTCTTTGGGTGGTTTGTGTGCTTGTTAAAGTGTGAGAGGGCTGGTCCAAAGAGATTGCCTCAGAGTAGACATTAACCGCTCCTGGCTGCAAGCCAGAGAATGGAAAATTTTCGTTTGCACAAAAGTCTGTCCATAAGTGTTCTGTTTGGAATAGCTGAAAACTGGAAACAGCAGGCATCATTCGGTGAATGAATATATAAACAAACTGTGGTCCATCAATACTATGGAATACCGTTTTGCAAAAAAGAGGAATGAAATATTTCTATAGGCACCAGTTAGATGCCTTTCAAAGGCATGTGGAGTGAAGCCAGTTGTCAGAAAGTTATGTAGGGGAGGAAAAGGAAAAAACTTTCTCTGCTCTTTGGTTCTGTGGCTGGGCCCTGGGAATTAAACTGACAAGACAGCTTAACAGGAGGAAAGGCACACGGGTTTTATTGCACAAAGCCTTTCACAGAAAGAAGTGAAAACCCAAAGAAGTGGCTAGGCTTTGGACTCAAATACTATAAAAGCAAAAGGATATAAATTGTGAAGAAGGAATTAGACTGGATTCTGTTTGTTTCCTATGGGCAGAGGTGTGGCATTTCCAGGACGGAAGGGGTTTGGGCTTCCAGGGGCAGAAGACTGTGAGAAAGTGATAAAGATACCCATGGGGAAGTAATGGTGGAGAAGGGTGATTTGGTAGAGATTATTCATGCAGACTTGCCTTGATGCCGTCTCTCTCTATAGCGATAAGGGTTGTTCTTCTCTTCCTGGTACAAGAGAAGGGGCAGCTTCACAAAGGGAAGTCCTGCTTTTAGGCAAATGGAGGAGAGTAGGGAGCTCTCCTGTCTCTGCTCTTCTGGTCCCTTTCAGTTACAGACTTTCTGATTGCACTTTTCTCAAAAAGAGAAAAGATCAGCGATGGAGGAGAGGGAGGTGGGGCCGTCGAGGGGCTGTCCCACTCAAGGGAGCTGTGGGGCTGTCGAGGGAGAGCACAGAAGACATTTTTGGGTGACGAAACCATTCTGTATATTGATTGTGGATTTGGTGACCTGAATCTATTCATGTGTTAAAATGCATAGATCTGTACATTAAAAGAGAAAAGTCAATGAAAATGCAAATTAAACAGAAACCCAGTGCTTTAATGAATAACTGTGTACACATATCATTTCACATGTGTGAGTTGATTTTGCAGGATAAACTTCATACAGGTGGAATTGTTGGGCCACATTGTGTACCTTTGTGGATGTGGGCCATTGTCCTGTGTGGGCAGATCTGTCCCCACTCACTCTCCTTAGCCTGCCTTGTCCTGTGACCCAGCCTGGTGATCTGTGGTGTCTGTTGGGGGAAAATCATCTCCATTTTAAAATGCCAGGTAACCTTGCCAGGGACAGTGGACCATTGTGTTGGAACAGTGAATCATGGCTATGGTCCATCTGCTGCTTTACCTTCAGTTCAACCAAAAGAACTGATTCCTGATTTTAGCCAACTGTCAGGGTAGTTCCACTCTATCCATGCCCCTGTCATTCAGGACATACTGGTGGAATAGCTCCAAGGCCACCCTCCTTAGGACCTGCCTGACTACAGCTTACTTGTCGACAGGTGAAGTGGCTTTAGGGATTTGGGACAAATCACAGTAGCCCTGGAGTTTGAGCTTCCTCATGAAACTCTCATAACGACATTCTTGGTATCCCTCCTTTTTCATTTCCCCTTTTGCACGAGGCTGTGGGGTCAGTTAGTCCAGAGGAAGATGATAACCTGGAGATTTTCAGGCCGTGCCTAGCAGCCTGCCCTGTGCCTCTTCCCTCTTGGATTGTTCCTGTAACCAGAGCTTCCTTAAGGATCTTGACCTGGGGAGCAGAGTGACCCTGACCCCATGGGTGCTGAGACCTCTGTTCAGAGGAGTTGCACAGATGTCAGAGTCCACTTTATCTAAATCCCCCTATGCTTTAAATTCTTTATACATGATGATAATGGGAGGAGGAGAGGTGAGGCAGATGGGGCGCCATCCAGCGTCCTCCGTTGGAGTTGTCCATGCAGCTCAAGTGTGGGGTTTGGGAGCCAGCTTATTGGATGTTCTGGTCTGATGTCCTCTATTATGCCAAACTTTACCCTTCGGCATGAGTAAAGGCCCTTCCTGCCCTCAACTTTGACGTGGTATTAGACTTGGCATCTGTTTTGAGGAATACTTTAAACAGGGCTGTGGCCATTATGAGCTCCTTGTTGTCTACAAGCCAGTGCACGTGGAAGAAATGCCTATTTGCATAAGTAATGAGTGTCTTTGGAAACATGGCTGTGAACTTGCATGTGGCTTAAGAACTAAATGTGAAGACAGGTGGGGAAGGGTTTTTAGTAGTAGTTGTGGCTTGGTGTGTCTGAACTGTAACCTCCTGGTCCTTTCACCTATTTCTGCCCCCTTCCCCACCCAGCCTGTGTCTTTGTCTCACTGGCTTTCCATTTTTTGTTTACATTTTTATTATGATGAGAAACCACAGGAAGGTGAGAGCATGAAGTCCTTCCCATTCTTGTTTAAGAGTACATGTTCAAGCATCTGGGCAACCTGGGTTTCTCTCCAGCCAAGGGCAGTGACCCTACCTTTTTCTGTAATCCTAGCCAGGGTTCCAAGAGGGGGGGCTGGTCTGCAGGGGCTCGCCAACACACTGGTGGCCATGCCTGCAATGCTGTCATAATCTTAGAAGCCAAATCATAATGAAGTAGCAAATGCGGACATGGCAGTGTCACAGAGAGGGGAAGCAAAACCCCGAGCATTGGTCTTGCCCCTTCCCTTCCCTTTCTGCCATGACCTCTCTGCTTTGTGATCTGGGTGCTGGTACCAGGGGCTGTGGAGCCCATCCTCAGGGGAAGGAGCCACAGCCCCGGCTGGCATCTGGGCTATCTCCCAAATGAGCTGGAAGAGGAGGAAGAATCAGTTAAAGGGGGACACATGGAGAAAAAGATTAAGTCTTTATCAATTTTCATGTAAGGATCATAAAGCACAATCAGGGAAGTTCTGTGTGAATCTCGTAGAACCATCACAGTGAATCAGGGAGTGAGGCCTCCTTATTGCCTTTTTGCATCTAAGGAGACATAGATGCCAAGACGCCATTTCTCTCACCCCTGGTTCACAGCTAATAGGTGGCAGAGGCAGGGTGTGCATGGGTGGCCCTGGCTGTGAAGATTGGGCCCTTTCAGTGCACATTTTGGAGCTGTTTCTGGGTCTGAAATTGGGAGAAGTATGAGCAAGGAGTCAATGACTGGATGAGACTATATCTAAATTTTAATTAAACTCTCAGGCTTGCTGACTCAAAACTAAAAATACATAGGAAAATAGATGGTAGAATGGAGTCAAGCAGTTTCTCAACCTTGGTGCTTAGACACTGGGGGCCTGGTAATTCTTTGTGGTAGGGACTGTCCTGTGCATTGAAGATGTTTGGCAGCATCCCTGCCCTCCATCCACTACATGCCAGGGGCACCCTCACCACAGTGTGACAATAAAAGTCTCTAGGCATTGCCAGGTGTCTCCTAGGTGACAAAAATCCTCCCTTCCCATTGAGAACAATCAGAGTAAAGGCAAGATGTCCTCTGGGAAGGTGGAAAGAAAACTGGAAAAGGAAACAGAAGAGAGGGTCTATTATAACTTCCTCCACCCCCAACACATACAGATGTCCAAAACATAAAGGAAAATAACAAAATTACAGTGAGAAAGGGGGAGAAGAGAGAGAGAGTGAGTGAGTGAGTGAGTGAGTGAGTGTGTGTGTGTGTGTGTGTGTGTGTGTGTGTTTGAGAGAGGGAGAGAGAGAAATGCATCATTTTAGCTTGGTGGTTCTGTTTGAAAATTCTTTACAAGCAGGTCTTTCGAAAGGGTATTTTGTTTGTGTAAATTGCCTGCAGATGAGCAAAGAGGGGATTCTCATAGGCCAGCAGCTTCTCTCATCCTCCTCCGCTCTCCTGAAGGCCCTCCCAGCCCCACTCAGCTATGTGATGAGCAGAAATAACAGCATTTCCTTTGAGTGCTGTGTTGGAAAAGAGGGTTTGAGGGAAGGTAGGACATAGTGCTGGAGGATTTGATAGGAGGCACCTCATACTATGATTTTTCATGGACAAGGAAGGAGAGCCCAAGATGTCAGTCCCTACCTGTTATACACAGGATGGGAACCTCCAAGGTTATTTCATCAGGTCACATTTTCCTCTAATCCATCTGCTTAAGAGTGCTGAAGGTCTAAAGCCACAGGGTGAATTTTCAGGGAGCCTCTGAGTCGGGAGCATGTGTGTGCATGTTTTCTGGGTGTCCCATGTGTGCTTTTGTGATAATGACTGAGAGATCTCTAGGCACCATTTAATTATTAAGGCAGAATGCTTTACTATATCAAGTTGAGAGCACTCCTGCAGATTTGAGAGACAGAAAAGGCAAGTCAGTCCTGTGGTGATTACTACAACATTCCATGATTGATTAGTTTAGGGCTTTTGGTTGTGAAATAGGAAGCCTCACAGAAATGCCTCAAACAGTCATGATTTATGAATTTCAGAGTCAGTGAGGTAAAACAATATATTAAAAATGTCCTTTTTATAGGGGCACAGGAAATAAGTAGTGTCTGGTGATATGACGGCTGTCTTAATTCTTCTAATAAATTCTTTGCTTTAAAAGGAGACAGTATGGAGTTTTCTTGAAAAATTAAAATGGAACTGCATTATGACCCAGCGATTCCACTTCTAGGTTTTATCCCGAGAAACTGGAAACACTGATTTCAAAGAATATATGCACCCCTTTGTTCTTTGCAGTGTTATTTGCAATAACCAAGATATGGAAGCAGCCCAAGTGGTTCCAAATCTTCAGTAGATGAGTGGATAAAAAAAAGCTGTGAATATTTACACAATAGAATACTATTCGGCCACAAAAAAAAAAAAAAAAGAAAGAAAGAAAGAAGGAAAGCTTGACCTCTTGAGACAGCGTGGATGGACCTGGAGAGCACTATGCTGAGTGAAATAAGCCAGTCAGAGAAAGACAAGTACCATATGATCTCACTTATATGTGGAATGTAATGAAATAAACAGACAAAATAGAAACAGACTCATAGATACAGAGAACATACTGACAGCTGTGGGGGGGGCAGTGTTGGGGGCTGGGTAAAAACAGTGAAGGGATTAAGAAAAAACAAACAAATTCATAGACACAGACAACAGTATGGTGATTAGGGGAAAAAGGATTGGAGGGTAGAAGAGGGTAAAGGGAGGGAGGTACACAGTGATGGAAGGGGACTTGACTTGGGGTGGTGAACACACAGTATTGTACATTATACAGATGATGCATTATATAATTGTGCACTTGAAATCCACATAATTTTATTAACTGGTATCATCCCAGTAAGTTCAGTCTTACTTTCAGGGCTAAACACAAGTCGATTGTAAAAAGTAAGTAAATAAAAGGAGAAGTTTAGAAAAGACAAACACAGTAATTTATAGAAAAAAGTGATAGTTGGCAATTACATGTATTTTTATGATAGCTGCTAGCCTGGTTTATATTGCTTTAATAGCATGGTCAATATTACTGCTATAATACTGTAGGTATAAAATACAAATATTTGTGTTGATAATGCAAAAAAAGAAGAAATCAGGTATCACCTCATGGTACCCCCTGTGTAAAGATGGTGGATGGGAGTATAGTGTAAAGACTCTATCTCGAGAACAGATTCATGTTTGCCAGAGAAGGGGTAGGTAGGAGAATGGGTGGAACAGGGGAAGGGGATTAAGAAGTATAAATTTCTAGTTATATTAGTCACAGGGGTGTAATGTACACCACAGGAAACAGAGTCAATGATATAATAACTATGTGTGATGACAGATGGGTACTAGATTTAATCGGGGGGATCACTATGTAAAATTTAAAAAAATAGTTTTTCAGTGGTTGCCATGAGGGTTACTGTTATCTTTTTAAAAATGTAGTTAAGATTAAAATACTAACTTAATTTTAATAATACTTTGCTCCAATATATTGCTCTTCCCCTCCTCTTTTAATTATTCATGTTATATAAGCTACATCCTTATACATTTTAAGTTCATTGACATAGTTTCTAGTTCTTTGTGTGAATTAGAATTCCTATTCAAAGTACTTTATTTCATCTTGATTGACTCTCTTTACTATGTCTTATAGAGCAGTCTTCTAATGACAGATTTCTTCTTTTTTTGTTCATGTGGAAGTGAGCTGTCTTCTTCACTTTTGAAGAAGAGTTTCCTGGATGTAGAATTTGTAGTTGACTGTCTTTTTTCTTTGTCTCAGCACTTTTAAAATGTCCCCGTGATGGGTTTCTGATGAGAGCCAGCTTTTAACCTGACTAAGGGTTCCTTGTATTTTGCTGTGTATAATGCACATGTTTTTGCCCAAATTTTTTTAGGATAAGATAAGGATGCACATTATACTCATGGGTATAATGATAACCTACCATAAGTATAATAATCCTGTGTATGAAACACATGAAATGTGGGTGTGCCTTATACACAGCAAAATATGTTAATGATGCCGCTTTCAAGATTCTGCCTGTCTTTTGAACAGTTTTAAATTGTGTCTACTTGTGCATATCTTAGAGGTTATCTACCTCTCATTCCTTGAATTAATTAAGTGTATGAATTAATGCTTTCATCCAATTTGGTAAGTTTTTAGTCATCATTTCTCCCAGTGTTTCTCTGCCTCTTTCTCTCCTCTTTCTGGACTACCACCGTGTGTGTGTTGGTGCTCTTGACAGTGTCCCACAGACCTGTTAAGCACTATTATTTTTCTTTGTTCTTTTAATTTTCTTCTTCTCAGAGGGGATAATCTCTATTCCAGTAAACACATTAAATTGTCTTCCAGCTCACTGATTTAACAGTCTTGGCCCCTTCGGGGACCCTTTCTGCTGGGTGGTCTCTCGCCACAGTGCCCCCCCACCATGTATGTGGCGTACTTTACTATTTCCTTGTGTGTCTTTGTAATTCTCTGTGAAAAAACGGACATTTTAGATAATATTTTAACAACTCTGGTAGCAGATACCTCTACCCTTCAATGTTTGTTGCTGCTGCTATGGTTTTTTTGTTTTTGTTTTCATTTTACTTTTTGGTGGCATTTCCTTATTACTGCTTGTTTGTTTAGTGGCTTTCCTTACTGATTCCATGGGTTTTGTATTCCCTGTAATGTGTTCCTCTGAGTTATTTACAGTTTTGTTAACTTCTTTTCACTTTATTTTTTTAAAACCACTTTAGATACGAATGACATTCAAAGTGTTACATGTTTACTGTATACAACTTGGTAAGTTTGGAGGCAAACATCTGTGAATCCATCGCCACAGTCTATGCCGTAAACATGCACAACACCTCCACAACTTCCTCCTGTTCTTTGTATTTATTATTGTTATTGTCCTTTTGTGGGCATGATAAGAACACTTAACATAAGGGCCTGTATATTTTTAAGACTGGCTCCTAGAGGGTCCCAAGTAAGGCAGTAGAAGTGTATAGTTAGCCAGTCACTGCTCAGATTTCCTTACAGACCTCGCTGCATGTCTTTCCCCTTTACCAAGGGGGTATGGTGAGGAGGCGTGCCGTCTAACTTCAACTGTCACTTCCCAAGTATACCAGGGACGAAGGAAGGACTGATGACCTGTTTCTTCCCAGGTCTTTCCTGGGTGTGCGTGGCCTTGTGTGGGAGCACAGCCTTGGTGATCTTGGAAATAGTCAGAGCTTCTGAAGTGCCCTGTTGTCCTCTTGTGGTCCCAGATTGCCTTTCACATTCGGGGCAGGGCTTGGATTTCCTGCCATTGTAGTCACAGCATTTAACAGCCAATGAGCTGCCAATAGTTTGTTGCTGTTTTGGTAATGCCCCAGGATTAGCCTCCTCCTGCCACCCTTTCCACGACCTACTCCCAGCCCAGCTCTGAGTCAAATCTAGAGATTTCCCAGGCTGCTGCAAGTCCAGACAAAATACTGACTGTGGAAAGTTACTTTTAACAGAGCTTCAAAGTGTGAGGTCTGCTGGCTGTCTGCAGGGGAGGCCTAGACTACAGTTGCAGCCCATGTTAAAGTGGCACCAACCCACTGGTTTACTTAGAGTCAGTCCTTTCTCTTGGACAGATGATTTTCCAGTTTCTTCTGTGGCTCTGGTTAATTCTCTGAGGTCCGAAATGGTGAGTTTTTGTTGTTTTGCCTGCACTTAGGGAGCAAGTTCATCTAGATCTTCATGCTGTAGATGGATTGTTCGGTGTGCTGCCAGTGAGCCCAGCGTCTTCACTTAGCAGAATGTAGATTGCGATGCATCCACTATGAGGTATATATCACAAGGTGAGACATTTTATGGTTGAGTGGCACTTGGTATAATTTTAAAGCTGCAAAGTTTCTTTTTATTCATTTGGGGTGGTAAAAACACATCTGCATGTTGAAAAGTGTATGTTGTCAGAGAGATAGAAGTGGAGTACGAGAGTGGAGAGGAAAAGCAGTGGGAGATAACCGGGACCTGTGGCCTTCACCTTGGAAGGGTGCAGCCAGGAAGATGGGGTGCAGGGAGCTGCTGTGGAGAAAAGCTAGATGCATGTTTGCATGAGCTGAGGTGCTGTTTGTCAGATGCACAGGTGGAGATGTGAGCGGGTGCTCAGGTTTCTGGGTTGGGCTTTCTGTGTAGAGATATGCTGTAGAGATGTGTAGAGTTGTGGCTGCTTTGCTGTGTCATCAAGGGGACAAGTACAGAAGGAGAGGGGCTCTGGAGTGCATCAGCATCTAGTGAACCAGAGATGAGGAGACATTCCTGGGAGACCGGCAGACATGGGCACGCAAGTGAAGGGGTGGGTAGGATGATGCCCATAAAATGAGAACCACTGTTACATGTCGACAGTGTCATTACCAAAAATGGTCAGACAGACTACTCCAAACCCCACCGCACACCCCTCCAGGCCTGCCAGATGCTTGGCAGAGGTATCGGGGACAGGGGAGGGATGGAAGTGCAGTAAGTATCACAGGACAAGGAATGCCAGACTGAGACGGGGGCCTGGCATGGGACCCTGGCTGCTGCTGGAGACACTGGAGAGATGAAGCTTGAAGGACAGCAGTGCCCCAGTGATGTCTGTTTGAGGGTACCCATAGGGGACACCTTCAGAAGGGAGGAGTTAAGTTGCTGGAGTTACTAGCAAGTGGCTGGCAGTTTTCTGCAGCACATGGTCAGCCCCACTACAGCACCTCTGGACTTACTCCAGATCCCATTTATTCTTTCTCACTGAGGCTTTCTCTGTCTTTGTCAGTCTGAACCACACTGTCACAAAGTTGCTTTCAAGTCAGCATTAATTATAAAGAAGCTTTGAAGATAAATAACACTACCTTTTATGGGTTGAATTCTGTCTCCCTAACATAGATATATGGAGTCTCAATCCCCAGTACTTCTTAGTGTAACCGTATTTGGAGATAGTATCTTTACAGAAGCAATTAAGTTAAAATTGAGTTACTAGTGTGGGCCCTAGTCCAGTGTGACTGGTGTCTTTACAGGAGGAGATTAGGACACAGACTCACACACAGGCACAGCCTTGTGAGGACACAGGGTGAAGACGGCTGTCTGCAATCCGAGGGGAGAGGCCTCAGGTGAAACCAGCCCTGCAGCCACTGGTGTCTAAGCCTCCCAGAATGTGGAGCTTCATTGTAACAGCCCTAGCTGTTACAACTCATAGAGAAGGTACTTGTGAAAAATCACCACCTCCATCTTTGCTGATGATAGACATTCACCCCAACTGCTCACAAATCTGCTGCTTGCAAACATGACAGCTAGTGGCCCCCTCTGAAGGTCTGCAGAAGAGCTGCCTCTACAGACCTGCAGAAGCCCTTCCCCCTGGATGTCATTCACTCCACCCCAGACTTCTCCAGTCACCCTGAGCACATGCCCTCCTCCACCCCCACTGCCACCAAGGCCTTTCACACTCTTCCCTTAAGCAAATGAATGGTAATGTCCATCATTGCCATAGGACAGTACATGGTTTAATTCTTTTCCTAATGAGGGTTGTTATTTATTTATTTATTCAATTGTTGTTCAAGTACAGTTTTCTGTCTTTTATTCCCATCCTAGCCCACCCCCCTAGTGTTCCCCACCTCCCTCCCAAGGTTATTTTTTAAAGGTATCTTGTTCCGCTTTACCTTTAATTAAAAGTCTTCCGGAGATTCGAGGTGAAAGGGAATTAACTGATATTTAGGAGTCTTCAGTGAAACCACATGGAAACAGAATGAGCTTGGAGGACTAACTCAACATTTCCATTTCCTCTTTTTCTGCTGCTTTGCTGCAATAACAAGCAGACACCTCAGAGAAAACAGCCAGGGGCTCGGGTGGCAGTGCAGAGGTTCTGGGTCTTGCCTTCCCAGCCATATTTATTGTGAGTAGGTGTGCATGACCTCCTGGCTCTGCCAGGGTCCTCCTGCAGCTTCAGGGGCGATAGATAGGTTCTGGAAAAGGAGGTCAGCGGGACAGCCTTGCTCTCCCTTCCACAAAATATCCCCTGGGCCCTGATGCTGGAGCCTTTGTTGGGCTCTCTGGCAGCTGTCAGTGGTGGAGGTAGAAAAAGTGCTATGAAGGCAATACTGGAGGGACTTAGGCCTGAGCACAGACTTGTTTGGGCCTTTGATATTTTGCTGCAGAAGTGGAACCAAAGCAAAGGTTGTTGGATTTCACTGCACATTTTCAGGGCAGAGTTAGGGCAGCCCTTTAAAGGAATGTGGAACTAGAGGCTAACATTTCCTCAACTCAAAGTTAAAAATAATGAAATAAAAAATTACAGACTGTTAAGATACTACCGATTAGGCCCTGGCAGCTTACCTGAATGCTGTGTGGTTTTCTAGCTAGCCATTAATAGACATGGTGGAGTGTTTTAATTAGCACATTTCCAGAAACATGATCTAGTCTCCTTACAATCAACATGCTTTCTCTGGCCCAGGTCCTAGGCTAATAGACTCACCTTTCAGAACTTTCTACTGTGGTCTTTCCAAATACTGATTTTTCTCTCTCAAGTGTTGTATTTCCAGCATCACGGATGTTTTGGATTTCATGTGTTGCTCGGCTAAGTGATTGTTCTGGAACGTGTGGTTGGCATTTCCAGTCACAAGTGAATGTGCTGTCCAAGTTCACAGGAGCTCAACTCACTGTGGGGTCTAAGCTGCCCTTCCACAGGCTGCTGCCTGCTGCACACTCACCCTCAAGGCTGCAGTGTTCTCTGTGCCCTGACTGCTATTCCTTCTCATGTTTTGGAAATTACACCTTTTCAGAAGGACAAACAAACCCAAGAATGCCAAGCTTTGGTGAATAGAATGCCCTCACTAATTAAAAGGACACTGCTTTGGAGTTGTTTAAATATGGCAGAGACTACATCTCATTAAATCACAACAATTGCACTGATTCAGATCAACGGGTAGAGATTAACGCATGAATAACAGAACATTTTAAAGAGAAACACAAATCAACAACACCATGGACTCAAATCCAGGAGTGTGCATTGAACTTCATTAGTAAATTCTTGCTTAACAGCCTCTCTGCTCTTAATGAAAGAGCTAGTATTTTAATGCTTGAGAAATAGCCTGGAGACTTCTGCCAAGATGGAGGCCTAGGTGGAAGCACTGTGCCTCCTCCCACAACCAAGTTTAAAAACAACAAAGTTTTAGCAACAAAAACACAGCCAAAACCACAGAAAATTGAACTTCACAGAAGTCTCACAACAACGAACCCTTCAGCCAAACTGATAAGAGGGGCAGAGCCAGCAGCAGAGCGGGGGTTGGGCAGGTGAGATACACCGGACCAACCCGGCTGCGCGACCCAGGCCACAGGTGGATCCGAGGTGTGGAGAAGTGGGCGGACCCACTGAGGGCGTAAGGCGGTGGACTCACTGAAGGCTGACCAGGGTCACACATTTGCGAGCAGATAAACCGGTGAAGGAGAGAGCGGTGAGACACACCCTGCAGGCCCCAGTATCAGGAAGCAGCAGAGGGGACCGCCATTGTCCCTCTCTGATCCCGCCCCCACCTACAGAGTCACAAACCAGCGACCTGGGTGGCCCTACCCTGGTGAAGAACTAAGGCTCCACTCCTCATACCTAACAGGCACAAACAGATCAAAACATGGCTCAAGAAGAACTTAGAGCCCCAGAGCCGATAAATCTAAGCGATGAAGAAATAGCCAAACTTTCAGATGCACAGTTCAAAACACTGGTGATCAGGATGCTCACAGAACTGGTTGATTTTAGTCACAAATTAGAGGAACATAGGAAGGCTAAACTAATTGAAATGAATGGAAATGCACAGGAAACCAATAGTAATGGAAAGGAAACTGGGACTCAAATCAAAGGAGTGGATCAGAAAGAGGAAAAAAATGACCAAACAGAAAAGAATGAAGAAACAAGAATTCAAAAAAATGAGGAGAGGCTCAGGAACCTCCAGGACATCTTTAAACGCTCCAACATCAGAATTATAGGGGTGCCAGAAGGGGAAGAGGAAGAGCAATGAGTGGAACACTTATTTGAACAAATAATAAAGGAGAACTTCCCCAATCTGGCAAAAGCAGTAGACTTCCAGGAAATCCAGGAAGCTCAGAGAGTCCCAAAGAAGTTGGACCCAAGAAGTAACATGCCAAGGTACATCATAATTACATTAGCCAAGATTAAAAGGAAGGAGAGAATACTGGAAGCAGCAAGAGATAAGGGGACAGTCACCTACAAAAGAGTTCCCATCAGACTGTCAGCTGATTTCTCAAAAGAGACCTTACAGGCAAGAAGGGACTGGAAAGAGGTATTCCAAGTCATGAAATCCAAAGACCTACAACCAAGATTGCTCTATCCAGCAAAGTTTTCATTTAGAATAGAAAGACAGATAAAGTGTTTCCCAGATAAGGTCAAGTTCAAGGAGTTCATCATCACCAAGCCCTTACTATATGAAATGTTAAAGGGACTTACCTAAGAAAAAGAAGACAAAAAAGCTGAACAGTGGAAGGACAGCAAACTCACAGTTATTAACAACCACACCTAAAACAAAAGCAAACTAAGAAGACAGCTAGATCAGGAGCAGAACCATAGAAATGAAGATCACATGGAGGGTTAGCAACAGGGGAGTGGGAGAAGGGGGGTGAGAAGGTGCAGAAAATAAGTAGCATAGGCAGTAGACAGAAAGTAGATAGGGGGAGGGTAAGAATAGTAGGGGAAATATAGAATCTGAAGAACTTCAGACGTGTTCATGAACTAAAGGGGGGAATGGTGGGGAAGGGGTGTGCAGGGTGGAGGGGAATGGAGAAGGGGAAATAGAACAAATGTAATGGCATAATCAATAAAAAAAGTTAAAAAAAGTTGAAACACATGGTCATAAACTAAAGGGGGGAACGGTGGGGGAGGGGTGTGCAGGGTGGAGGGGAATGAAGGAGGGAATAGAACAACTGTAATGGCATAGTCAATAAAATGTATTTTAAAAAAGAAAAAAAAAGAAATAGCCTGGAAATCAGAACAGAACCATATGCTACTTTGCAGATATAAATTTCTCTTGTCTTATTGATGCCGTAAATCAAGGTGTCACAGAAGGTCTGCAGGAGATTATGTTTGGTACACAGTGTCTAATTATTCAGAATTAGCACATATTTGGGTGGGGTGTTCAGGCCCTGTGAGACTGACTCCTTAGCAACTCCATCCATGTCAACTGAAAATCCTTTCATTGGGTTGTTCTGCAGACATCATTGATTCGTCTCTGAATAGACAAGATATTGATAGGTCCTGCCAAGAAAACATCGTAAGTTCCAGGTTAAGAGCTGGTATCACCATTCCATGACAGTTCAGCTGAAAACCCAGCATTCTCCAAAGTGATCTAACTTCCGCATATACACAGTATGCTAATGAATCCCATGTTCAGTCCCAGGAATCTGTGCTGTATTCTGTTCCTGTGGTCAGCACTCAAGCGTGGCTAGGAGCTGTCTCTCGTGACTGCACTGTGAAGAATGAAGGGAGCTTGGAAATAGACTCTTTTCTCTATAGCTCTTCTCTGCCTGTGAGCCTTGGTTAGGGCTTGAACAATGTGATTGAATGTATTACTGTTTTTTAATAAATTTCTGACTTTAGGATAGTGTTAGATTTATAGGAAAGTTGCCAAAATACAGAGAGTTCCAGTAGACCTCACACTTTATTTCCCCTGGTGTTAAACCTTACCTTAGTATGGTGCACATGACGCAACACATGTGCATCATTCTTAATATGTCTGTACTGTTCACGGTCCATTAGGTTTTCTTTACGTGGTATCTTTTTCTGTTCCAGGGTCCCATTGGAGTTACCACATTTTAGTTAGGCATTAAAGTGTAATTTTGACATGGATCAGACTATACATTCAGTGTATCATTGCATTGCAACCAGCTACACTTAAAGTGTTTGTTTCATATTAAATGTTCTTTCTTTAAAATCAAAAAACTAATAAAGAGCTAATAAATCACTACTGTCTAAGTGATGCTACCAAATGTTTGAGGTTTCCAGTACCTTTACATTGTCTCCCTGAGTGTGTTCATAGTGAAAATCACCCACATCCAGTGGAGAATCAAGTTAGAGCACTGTAAACTGGACACTCTTGATGGACACATCATGTGACATTAGGAGCATGCCTTTCAGGGTTTTACCAAAATGAAGGACATGCAGTTTGCTCTAGGTCGTAGCCTCATTTTCAGAAGAAAATAAGTCTTAAGGAATTGGGGCAGATGAGGCTGCTCTCAGACTCTTTCCTCTTTTCAGGTATTCCCCTGTATCCAGTCAGGTGTCTGGAGCTTGGGTACCAGCACCATCTAGATCCAAAGCTCTCAGACTGGCTGAATAGGAGATACTGCAGCCTGTTAGACCAGTCACCCACTTAACCAGCTTGGCAGTGATTGCCCAAGAAGGTCATGGGGTTAAGAAGGTGGAGAGAGGTCATTTGGCCAGTCCCGATGACCTGCAGAAGAGCATGCCAGTTACAGAGAAAGCAGATGATAGGAGTGCCCATGCTGTGTCCATTTTGGTTGCCCCTGAACTGGTGAAATAGTTCCCTGACTTTCCGTGCTGCAAGCCAGGTGTCATCAGCAGCAGGAATGCAGATGTGGCCAGTCTCCGCACCAAGTGAGCCTCTGGTCCAATAAACATGGGTACCTTAGTTCTCTGTAACATCTTCTAGTCATGCCTGAGTCTTGCATCGTCTTCAACATTCTGTCCTACCTGAGGAGCCAGAGCCCCCCACAGTGTGTGGTAGTGGTGGGACCTGCTGATGTGACACTGAGGGGGTCCTCCTTTGCCCACCTAGTGCAGCCTCCTTCTAGCTAGACTTCATTTTATTTTATGTTGCTACTAACATGAAACTTTAAAAATGTAATAGTAAAATTGATGTTTGCTTAAAAGGCCACATATTATATGGTTTCATCTCTATAAAATGTCTACCATAAATAAATCTGTGCAGATAAAAAGCAGATTAGTGGCTACAGGGCCTGGAGGAGGCGACAGTGAGGGAATGGTAATGGGAACAAGGTTTCTTTTGAGAGGGTGATGAAATATTCCAGAATTGCCTAGTGGAAATGGTTACTAACCTTGTGGATATACTAAAAACCACTGGATTATAGGCTTTAAAATAGTGAATTGCATGGTATTTGAATTGTGTCATTTCAAATTTAGATGCTTGCCCCAGTTGGTGTGGCTCAGTTGGTTGGTTTTCATCCCACAAAACAAAAGGTTTCTGGTTTAATCCCCAGTCAGGGCACATGCCTGGGTTGCAGGTTCAGTCCCCAGGCAGGGCATGTATAGAAGGCAGTCAATAGATGTTTCTTTTTTTGTCTTTCTCCCTCCCCCCCCCCTAAAGTAAAACATAAAAATAAAACATATTCAATGTGTGTTCATTGTAGAGCTACTTAAAACTAAAATAAGAGCTACCTATGTAATTCCAGATAACTAATAATGACATCTCGATGTATGTGTGGCAGTTCTTGTTGTTATTTTGTCTTTATTTTTTTTCTTTGGGTTTTTTCTTGACCTTTTTTTTAGGGTTCCAGCCCCGTTTGAATCCGAGGAAACACCAGACCTTGTTCCCACTCATGCCCTTTCCCCGGGCACACACATCCTGTTACATTGCGCTTACAGCTTTTAGGAGGTGTAGTATCTTGAGTGAGGGAAACCATTTTGTGCCTGTATGTAGTGTAGGAGAATGACACTTAAAATTTCAGAATATAAATGATGTCTTTAATTCTCAGGAAGCCACACCAGGGCCTAGTTTTGTTGGAAGTTAAGGTCTCAGTTCTAAGGACTGTGGCAGTTGGACATCCTGGTGTATTCACATATTGGACTTGTGAAGGAAATGCACTGGGCCTCTTCCTTTGGATGCTTCCACATCTAAGTCTCAAAGCTGGGGGAAGCTGGGGAGACTTGCTTTGCTATCAGGCTAGTGTGCTACTTGAAACTTTATCCATTTTTCCGGGTATAGAGACAGGATACTTTTTTGCTCAAATACCCAAACAGATTTTACGTAGTATAATGCTTGAGGCTGGAAGAAATGAAAAATGAAATTCCAGATGCCATGTGTACTGACTGGCACAAAGAAGGTTAACACTTCTAATGTCATTAGTGACTTTGCGTGTCTGGGTGGGGGTGACACCTCTGCCTCCTCTCACACAGGAGACTCCATGTGCATGAAACCACAGGATTCAGCAGAAGTGAGGCCTGCTTGAGTGTGGCTGGCAAGGTAATAATACGGGTGTCATAATTTACAGTTTTAATTTGAACATTTCACCAAAAATGTCAGACGGAGTGCTTTAGGTGTGATATTGCTGTTACAGAATTACATGCTTATGATTTTGTGATAAAAATATTTCATAATAAACACAGGGGGCATTACTTGTGTCAGACCCTATACTTCAGCTCCTAACTAAAAACTGCCTTGGAAGACCTGGGAATGTTTTCCGCAGTGGAATTGGGCTAATGGCGCTTATTTTTCTTGGGGATATATATTTATTTGACTGTTTCATGTCATTTATCAATTTCTAAGCAGTTAATAATTTTTATACCTCTTTCACATGTGTGTATATATTACAAGTGTGTTTGATTTCCTGTGGTCTCTGTACGTTTAAACAGTGCTGAGTGATGGCAGGTGTGACATGCTAATTTAAAATTTGAAACCCAAACTGCAGTCCTTTAATTAACCCGTTGACTGCCTTGCATAGCGTCTGCTTGTCTCTCTTGTGCAGCAGCCTGGATTCTACCTACGTTCCAGTGCTTGGACACTTGCCTCCCTGTGGGTGCAGCCCTGCTGTTTGCAGAATGCTGAGGAAGGTTAATGTGTACAACAACGACTAACTCAGGAGAATAATCTCACTGCCACAGGAGAGCTGTGTGGCTTGGGGGGCAGTTTTACAGAATAAATATTGATGTCACTTCTGAATGGTAAACCAGGAACGTTGATATGAAGGATGGCATGGGAGAGTAGCTTCCGACATGTGGGCACATTTGAACTGGAAGTAGTGGCAACAAGGAGCCTCCTAAAACTGGATGTGAAAAGCCAGGGGGCTATTCAGAAAGTCTCCCCTGTGAGCTCTTTCAACCTGAGGCTGAATTTTAAAGGTGCTGCAGATCTCAAGCATCACTTGCATGCCCTGTGATTTAGGAACTGGCCGTAAGGAGAAGATTGGGTCAGACACCTGTGCCCCGAAGTGTAAATGAGCCACTGTTTATTGAGTTCAACAATTTGAAGAATCTCAGCTGCCTGATTCCATCTGAAAATCACCTGTGCTTCCTTTTTTGGACCTCAGCTTTTTCAAGCAAGGTCTTGTTTTAAAAGGGGTCTGAAATGTCAGTCTGGTCTAATCTCTCTTTCAGGACAAACAAGGGGGTGACCCAATATTGAATTATAATTTGCCTTTAGTAGACTTTTAAAAAATTGTATAAACATACAACATAAAATATACTATTTTAACCATTTTTAAGTGTGCAATCAGTAGCATTAAGTACTGAGGTCCACAGTTTTGTGCAGCTAACACCATCATCCACCCTGCCAGGGTTTCCTTCCTTTTCTAAGCTGCATGATATTCCATTGTGTGTGTGTGACTCTTCAATAAGCTTTGACGCCGTAAACCTAGATCTATCCAGATGTCAGTGTCGTCCCTGACATCACTGTCCTCCCTCCTCTCTTCAGTTTGGGAACTCAGTCAAAGCCAAGATCCCTGGTGAAAGTCTGAAAGTAAAAGCAAAAGAGAAAGGGACTGGGTTGGAACACAGAGAAGGGTCTATGTGAAGCCCACTTGGTTCCTAGGACATCAGTTCACACCTGCCTATCACTTCCCCAGATTTGGGGAGAGAGACATGTATTCCCAGTTGAGCAAGCTAGATCTGTTTTGCCCTTGGTGTTTATGAGTTAGGGGTGGGTGCTCCCACTAACACACAGTCTCCAAGGGGTGGGGTAAAAATTGCAGTAAAGATGAGAACTTCTGTCCTTACAGTTCTGGGTAGATTCGTCCTTGGGCACTGGCTGCAAGTGGGTATGGGGGCCAGAAGGGGAGTGACTTGATTAAGAAATTCTTTAGTTCCGAATGTATTCCGAATCACCAGGGATCTGTGTCTGGAGGGCAACCTGTTGGCTCTGCTATGGAAGTGCTTTACTTTGATAGCCAGTGTTTTGATTCTTCGCCTTCCCAGAACGATGCTTGGGGCTCTGGTGACTTGCTTCATCTGCCCCTGCTGCAGAGCATTTCATTTTGCCATGCTTAGGGTAAACATAAGACATAGGTTTACTGTTGCATCAAATCCGATGCTACAAAAGCCCCCTAGCAGTTACCATAATGCCTTTTCCCTCTCGGTTCTCTATAAACAGAGCAGTCTTGCTAGAACATGACTGCCTTTGCATGAGAAGCAAAGTAAAGGCTCCTGAAGTAAAAATTCATTAACGCGTGTGCTGTGCTCTCTTGTCCAGGAGATTCAGAGATTCTGGATCCAAATGACCCTTTGAGACAGATGGATGGACTCAACAGCGCTATTCCAACTCCGAAAGGTAAATGGGAAGTGCTTTTTTAACGTGAGTCTTGGCCATGTTTTCAGTGCTACGGTAGAGACTCATAGTGGTTTGCCATTTGTACTCAAGGCTTGGCTTTCTGGCCCTAATGGCTGGGGTGCCCTGTGGCCTGGCACTGCCCCATGGATGGGCATGGTGGCATGCCAAACTCCATAGCCATCTGGAAATGTTTGGAAGGTTGGGGAGGGCTACTTGGAGGTAACAGGTCAGGGGAAGGTAGATGGGCACTGGAGGGAAGGAGGGGCCATAGGGAGTGTGGGCCTGAGTAGAGCTTTAAGAGGTGGACTCCTAGCTTGGCCACTCAGTCTCCTTATGACAAGTATCTCTCTTCTGGGATCATTTCCGATGTGATTGTCCAGAGTGGGAAGTTGTCTCAGGTGGGCAGGCTGCTCTTCTCCAAGGGGTCCTCAAGGAGCAGGTTCTTTGTCTTGTTGACATAGCCTTTCCCAGAGGTTTTAGCATCACTGCTCACTTAGCAGACTCTGTAGGCACCCTAGATTTATAGAGTCAATGGAACATATTTCCTGCCTCGCAGCCCAGTTATTCTAGGAAGTGGTGCTGTTCTTTCTTCATCCACTGTCGCCTTGTTGCCTCAGATCCCTGTATCGGTCAGCTTGGGTGCTATAACAAAACACCACACAGGGGGCGGCTCTGTCTGCAGGAGTCTGTTTCTCACAGCTTGGGAGGCTGCAAGTGAAGGATCAAAGGGTCATATGGTCAGTCCTGTTGAGAGCACTTTGTGGCTTGCAGGTAGCACTGTGTCCTCACTGGAGAGAGAGCTCTAGTCTCTTCCTCTTCCTATGAGGGCACTGTTTCCTACACAGAACCACACTCTCAGGACCCCATCTAATCTTAATTGCTTCCCAAAGGCCCCACCCACAAATGCCAGCCCATTGAGGGTTAGGGCTTCAACATTTGAATTTGGGGGGTACACACATAATTTATAGGTTACTGATCAGAACAGCCACTTTATTTCTGTTTAACTTTGTTTTTCTTTTGTTTTTGCATGATTTGAAGCCCAGAAATCCATAGTAGCTTCATAGCCCCCTGCACATCAATGCTCTCTGTCCCCTTAGGACTCGTGTCTAAGGCTGGGTCTTCTGGAGACTGAGCAGAGATGACTCGGGTCTTCCAGGCTCTGCCAAGGTATCCAGAGTGTCCCTTTTTGTGGTCTTTGTGATCAAAACACTTGTGGTTTCTGCCTTGTGGAGCTTGAGGGCCTGAGGACTTGGTATCATAAGGGAAAACTGTCAGGTTACACAATTAGGAATGTTGGTAAGGAGCCCAAGGGAGAGAGGAGGTCACATTGAGCTTGAAGGAAAAGGAGGCGCATCTTGGTTTGGGGAACAGGACATTGCCCTGAGATCTGAAGAGCTGACATGTCCTAAGAGGTGACGGGTAGGGGTATGTCCCAAGGCAAGGCCCTGCAAAAGCCCTGAGGCCAAGAGAGCTCAGTGTCTTGGGGCAGCTGAGAGAGATGGCTTCAGGCTGGGGTGGCTGAAGTCAGAGAGGTTGGCCTGAATGGCTTGATACTGCAGCCATCAGCCATGCATATGTCTTTCAGTTTAAATCAATTAAGTAAAATGAAGAATCCAGTTCCTTGGTCCTACTAACTACATTTCAAATGCTCAATGGCTGCACAGACCTGGAACATTCCATCATCACAGAAAGATCTGCCAGGCCCCTCTAGGTAGAGCATGCACAGCTCATTGGATGGCAGGAGAAAGCTCTGTTTCATCACAAGTGCCTTCCCCCTATGGACAGTTCTGACCTGGGATGTGGTGTAACCTCATTCACACTCTGAAGCTCATTGGACAGCTCTGGAGGATGATGGTGGGGAAATGGAGGGGCAGTTAGTATGGAAGAAAGGCTGGGTGAAGAGAAGTGGACAAACCACAGTACTAAAACTCAATATGTGGTCATTCTGTGGACTTTCCACTCCCTTAGTGAAGCATGCTGTCCCCCCAGTAGAGTGTGGGCCTGGACTAGGGGTCCTGGGGCAGGGAGGAGCTGGGAGTGGGTGGGAACACCCGCCACCACTGTTTCCTGCCTAGAGGGCTTATGGCTGAAAGAGCATCTGCTGATCAAGGGGCAGACACGCCTGTAGGCTGAACGTTCATGGACACATGTATTCTCATCTAGCCACCAGCTGCAAACATTGATGAGTCAGTCAGTGCCTCAGATGGCTCTTGGACCACCTTTTTGATGTTTGAGCAGTGCTCCATAATGCCCTCTACTTAGCTGGGTTTCGACGGCTTCATGACTGTTTGGCTAACCCACATGTGCCGGTGTTAAAGCCTGTGCCTGTGCCTGTGTCACTATGCAGGGAGTTTCAGGTAGGGTTTGGAAGCTTGCGCTTCTCCAAGGTATAGGAACGTCAAGTGCAGAGGATAACTGGTCAGGATGCTGTGTGTTTGTGTGTGTAGACACACACTTGTAAAAGGGCAGTACACCAAGTCCGAGAAGAATGTTGTTTCATTTAATGTTTCATTCAGTTCATTCACACATCTCAGGTTTTGTAAAATCAGTGCTGTGGAGTGTCTGTGGAAGCACATCATCTCTGAGAAGTCAGTGGGGTGCCATCCATCCTGCAGCCCCCACAGTAGACCCAGCATGCTGCCTCTCTTGCCTAAGCAGAGAGCTGGCTGCTCAGCGTCCCCCTGAAACCAGGAGGGGAGTTCCCAACCATGCCCACTGGAGGAGGGCACATTGTAGTGATAGGTGATTTCAAAAGCAGTCTGAATAATGGGGTAGGAACTGATGCCTGTTCACCATTCTGTGCCCTGGAGCGAAACTAAAATTTCTGTGGACAGAGAAAACAAGGCAATCAGTAGAGGTCATTGTGTTGACATGGAAATGAAGCCTGTTCTCTGGTTACTTAGTTTCGGTTCCCAATTCATGTAGGATGTATGGATTGATCAGTATATCTGATTCATTATGGAATTTTTGGTGTGCGTGTGCGTGTGTGTGTGTGTGTGTGTGTTTCCTGGAGTTTAGTACTGAGTGAGGGTCTCCATGCATGGCTGATGGTGCAAAATTGAAACAGCACTCTAAATTTCAGACGCAGCTTTTCTGTCTGTAACTGGGAACATGGACCTGGGCTAAGCTGCGAGTCTGAGCCCCTGCACTTCCCTGCTGAGTGTCCCCTGGCCCATCATTGAAACTTGGGGTAGTGGCAGAAGACCTAAAGTTTCCCCGCTTCCTGTGCCAGAGCTCATGTGGGGTCTCCAGGCTCTCCATGTGGGCCACTCTGGAGGTGAACGCCGTTGGTTTAGCACCTCTGACCTCCTGCTGGCTGTGCATTTTATTTTCAGGGCCCGCTGGGTTGCCCTAGATGTGGTAAACTGAGTGGTGTTGGCAGAAAGCCCCAACCCCACAGGTCAGAGGTTTCAAAGCACACACAACAGCGTGTGCAGGGCTCAGACTCTGGTCAGGTCCTCAGAGGTGTGCATGTGAGCACACCTATGGAGAGTGGGATTGCACCCGGCTGATTTTCACCTCCAAGCCTTCCTCTTTATCTCATCTTCTTCCCAGGGTCCTCCAAGTCCACCCCTCCCCCCAGGTAGTTTTGGTACTGATGCTGCATCTGGGATTGAATCATGGCAACCAGCACCACTGTCGTCTGGCTGGTACCATTGATTGCTGCCCTTCCTACTGCAGTGACAGAGGAGGCAGGGCTTCTTCTTTCTCAGCGTGTTGGGTGTAAACATGATACTTGTGGGGGCGAGTCCCCTGTCTGCCACAGATGAAAGTAAATAAGACATGACATGATCTGCTTGGGGAGGAGAGGTGGCTGATCCCTCAAAGGGGAAGGGCCGTGAGCTGTGGCCAGTTTCTCAGGGGAAAAAGGCGTTGAGCCCCCTCCTCCAGGGGCTTTTATTGGGTTGTAATACCCAGGAATACAGGGCGGCAAGGATCAAACAGTAGATAACATTTCAAAGAAATCTGAGGGCTTAGTCTGAGTCAGTGTCTGTCAGGAAAGAAGATTGCAGAAACTTTGGGAGACATACTCATTTTCTCTCGGACCCTTATCACATGAATGAAAGCACTCTTAGCAGAGCAGATTTCACAGGTTTATCACCAAGTCTTTGTGCTGCCAGATCCTCCCTGCCCCTGACACATACACACATGAGCGCGCTCATGCATTCTGGCAAGGCAAGGAGCTGCACCCCTCCCTATCAGGTATTCAGGCTTAAGGGGATTAGAGCCAGGAACCGCTGCTCCCAGAGGACGTGGGGACTCCTGTTATGTCACATAGCCAGGGGGCAGGAGTCTATTGCTCACTTTTTGTTGCAGCCCCCACCCCCACCCCCACCCCCAGTTCTTCCATGAAGGCCTCCCGAGTGGTGGAGTCTGGCTTAGGTTGCTCCCCACTGTGAGGAGACTTACCTGTCATGGACTTCCGACCATGCTTTGGGGGCAGGGAGGAAACTGAGGCAGCATTTGTGACCAGAGACAAGCTTTGTCTCCCGTGGGTCACATTCCGGAGGTCACTCACTCATCCTTAGCCCTGGGGCAGGGGTGGGGCTTGGGGGGTGGTTAGGGTTACAATTCCTGAAACCAGGCAGAGCGGTCCCCAACAGATACTGCCGTTTGCATGTTTATTCACATGTGCTTGTCTTATAGCTGTCCCTGGTGTGAATGTTTCACATCTCTGCCTCTCTGTGAGGATGTGAGTGTCACCCTGTGCATAGGAAGCTGTCTCCTTCCTTCTTCGTTGTTTTGCATTAGTTTCTGAGGGCTATCACAGTGAAGTGCCACAGATGGGGCCCTTGAAACAATAGAGACTTACTCTCTCAGAGTTCTGGAGGGCGGTAGTTCCAAATCAAGGAGTCAGCAGGGCTGGTTCCTTCTGGAGACTATGAGGAGAAACCGACCCATGCCTCTTACCTCCTGTTGTTGACAGTCCCTTCAGTTCTGTGGCTTGTGACAGCATCACTCCAGTCTCTGTCTCAGTTGTCACATGGTCTTCTTCTCTGTGTGTCTCTCTGTCCAAATAGCCTTCTTATGAAGAGGACACCAGCCATGGGGGTAGGCCCCCCATATGACTCCAACTTAACTTGACCCTGTTTTCAAGTAAGGTCCCATTCACAGGTTCTAGGGATCAGAGCTTCCACAGAAGACTGCGGGATGCAGTTCACCGCCCGGCACCCTGCTCCAAATGTGCAGACACTCTTTGGTGCTGCTCTCCGTTTCATAGGTCATTTCATTTTGTTTTCCCTGTTTTTCTCATTTTCTCGGATTCTCATCCTTTTTAATCTTACACCCTCTTCTCCTGCCCCTGTTGCTCTGCTAAGCAGCCTCCCTCTCATTTTACCTGACTGGTCCTGTTCAGACCTCCAGACAGCTTAGTGAGGCAGTTTGAAGGGGGGGGGGGGTGGCTGCTCCCACCACCTGACTGGTTCATTGACCTTTAATACCCCCTGGGAAGAGCAGCTCTCAGAGTCTCCAAATCACCAGCCCTTCCAGGCAGGTTATCTGTTTTGTTTCCCATAAATTAACACCCTATGACCTTGTGACCCCTTGTAGATAAGGCTCTTCCTATCTCCTTCCCAGATACTCAAACACCTACATAATCTGGCCCAGTTGGCGAGTATGTGGGTGGTCGTTTGCAATAAAAAATGAGGTCACTAACCTGTAAGGTCACTAACCTGTAAGGTCACTAACCTGTCAGGCAGGAGTGGCACCCTAGTAGCAGGTCCCTCCGCCTCTGGTGTGTCTTCATCTGGACTCTGCTCTACTTTCCCAAGTGTGTGGTGAGCAGAGAGTTGGCCTGGGCAGCAGGAAACAGAACTCATCAGCATGTCTTGTGAAACCTCCTCCACTGTGAGGAAGGGAAACCCTCTGGGGAAACTAAAAGGGGAGATTTCTATTCTGACGCTGTGGAGGGCTGACCACCTCCCTGTGAGCCGTCAGCACCAGGCCTGGCTCCCCTCAGCCCATCCAGTCGTGTCTGCCAAGGTTTGAGGGAGCTCTCAAGGAAGCCTTGGTGAGCCAGGGAGGAATTAGTGATGGGTTGTACAGACCCCATATTTTGCACATAAGGAAAGTGAAGTCGAGAGTTAAACGGCTTAGCTGTGAGTAACACACCAAAGGAGCAGGAGCATGGTGCTTCATCTCCAGAGAGCTTTCTTTCTAGCTTTCATTTTGGCCAAAATTGGTAGAACAAGCTAATGTGGCTGCCCTCCCACGTAAATTACATGCAAGTGCTCAATCAGGTATTAGTCAAACATGTACATGATTAGATGAACTTGCAAAAGACATGGAGAACTGCCCAGGATCCAGGAAAGGGAAGGGAACAGCACTATGCCAGTCTGGGAACCAGGGCAGGGACTACAGGGTGGCCCTGCTTGGTTGGCACCCTTGGAGAATGGCCCAGGTATCCCAGGAAAACGTTTCCCTGAGGCAGAGAGTTGAGCTCTGCAGTTTTGATATAGGCTGCCCAGCAGTGGCAGGTGGCGTCACAGATGTGGGCACATGTCTGGGAGCTAGAGAAGAAGGAGCACTAATAAGACATGGGCACCTCAGCAGAGCTGGTGCAGGCCAAGGGCACCGGCATGTTTGTCAGGTCCTGCAATGCTCTGATGTTGGAATAACCCCCCCCCCAAAACATAAATGCTCCACTAGAGAGAATACCAGGAGTAGGAAAATCCCAAGTGAGATGACCTTAAAATATATACTAAGGTTACTAATTTCAGGAGAACTAGGGGTTGGGAGGGACAAAAATCAAGTTTGGTTTTAGGAAAATGAAGGCATTTGCATTTCTTGTATCCTAACACAAGGCCTGTGAGATATCAGCCCTGCTATAGAAACTATGCTGCTAAACTCAGTTGCATTGGAGCCTTGGGTTTTAACATCAAGTTGGAAGGAAACCTGCAGAGTCTGGACAATAGAGATGTTGAGGACAAGCCTCTGCAGAAAGCCAGGAGACCTGGGGGTTACAGTCTGTTTCACCCATCAGCCTAGGGAGGTGCCTCCACCCTGGCTCCAGGTAGGAGACACATTTTCCCCATGAGAACTCAAACTTGGACTCACACACAGGAAGCCAAATATGCATGATTGAAGTGTTGCAAGGATTCCAGAGTTGACAAGGGAATTTACTTGGCAGTGCCCATTGAAGGAATCCAATCTTCTATGGGTTTCCACAGGAAAAACAGCCTGGCAGGGAAAAATTACAAAGCACACTTGGAGAGGCCCATGGTGAATGGTGAGTTAGCAACCAGGGAAACTAGAAGAATTAAAAATAAAGGAAGAAAAGCAGAAATTTTCAAAGGAAGATTTGAAAAGGAACCAAAGAGACCTTGTGGACAAAATTATACTTGATGAAATGAGAAACCTGATGGATAGGTTAAGGAGTAGACAGTGCAAAGCTAAAGATAAAAAAGGATGGGGAACATAAAAGGAGGTAAAGGGCACGAGGAATCACATAGGAAGTCAGTGTGTACTTAGAGTGAGATTTCAAAGAAATAACTGGGAAGGGAGAAATAATATTTCATGAGCTTTTGGTAGAGAATTGTATGCAATTGATGAGAGACACAAATTATCAAATGTTTAGAATGGCACTGAGGCCCAAAGAGGCCAAAATGAAAACAAATTCACAGCAGTACTTTGAAATGGCAAAGGGAATATGAAAAGTAGCCCTTTTAAAAGGACAAAGGTCAGATTACCCACAAAGGAACAAGAATAGGCAAGATTTACGGTAAGTGAAAAAACCAGAGGATGCTAGTGTAACTGCCAGTTTAGACTTCTTTGCCCAGGTAAACTGTTGCTCAGGGGTAAAAGTAACAGGTATTTTTAGAGCAAGACTGTTTCAACCTCATTGCTTTACTTGGAAAAAGAGTGTCAATCGGGAAGAGTTTTGTTGTACTGGGAGGAAGGAATGAGATGCAAGTGGTGCTGGCAAGGAAAGAAGTTGGCAAACAGGTCAGCAAATCTAAATGACTCTGTTAGTTAAAAAGCAGCAATAATAATGACTATGGGGCTTAAAAATGGAGCGTAACTAAACATTGGGAGGCTGTAACTGAAAGCCATAACAATAGAAAAGAGGAAAGGTGACTTGAGACAAAATAAAAACAAAACCCATCACTTAAAAACTTATAGATTAACATGTAGACTCATAAATTAACATGTTAAATATTATGTTGTTTGTAAGGTTCATGTGTGGTATATAATCATAAAAGTGATTTAAAAATTACAAATAAAGAGTAGGGTTGTGTTAATCAAAAGTGCTCTGAGGTGACTGCATTAATGTCAGACAAAATGGCCTTTCAGACAAAACTCTTATATAGTAATATAAGGACCAGATGATATAATAAACCTGAAGTTTATTGTTCCCAGCAACTCAACCTGACAGAATTAGTCATAGCTGTTTGATAAATACAGAATCAGTTGACATATATTTCATTGACACTAATAGATAAGCATATTAAAAATTTGAACAACACAGTGGACAAGCTTAATCTAATGAACGTGCATGTATGAAGTTTGTCCAGAAGGTACAATGTAATATGAAAAATAGAGACATTTATTGAAGGAAGTACAAGATACATTGCACATAGCACAGTGATGTGCCTCAGTCCCCTTCAAAGTAGGCACCTCGGGACCTCACACAGTTCTCCCAGTCACCTTCAGCTGTCCCATCGTATTTTCCTGAATCTCACTGATGGTCTGAAATCTCTTCCCTTTCAAAAGTGATTTCAGTTTCGGGAAAAGTCAGAAGTCACAGGGCACCAAACTTGGGCTGTAGGAGGGGCTGAGTCACCTGGGTGATTTGATATTTTGCCAAGAAACTCTGCACGAGGTGAGATGCATGAGTGGGCATATTGTCATGATGAAGCTTCCAATCACCAGTTGCTATTCATAGCCACAGCCTTATGAATAGTTTCCACAGAGGAGTTCAAGCTTAATGTAAAGTTTGATGCAGATTCATTGCTCTACTCAGTCACTTTGAATGCAACAGCCACACAATACACATGCTCACTCAATGCTGTCTACTGCCCCCACTATTAGAGTGAAGTCATTGTTCACACATGTGCATGCCACTCCTCTCTCTTTGGCTGCATGGTCATGTGGGTGTTGCGTAAGCCATTCTCATTTTATTAACAATGGTTGGACTTTTTCTAGACAGACCTCATATAATGCCTTCGCTGAGAAATTAGAGTAAACACATTCTTAACCAGTCAAATGTGGACCATTTACAGGAATTGATGCCACACTGGGCTCTAAGTGAATCTGTGTGGCATCACAGGCTGTCTTCTGTGACAACAGTGCAATTGTAGCACACTTTTAATAACTCATAGCTACAAGAAAAACTTATAATGTAAATTGTAAGGTATTTGGGTCCGATCAGCCATATGGAGTTTAAATAAACTAATTTATTGGGTGGCTAAAGAAGACGTTTGACAGGAGCCCTGATGGCTGGCTCAGTTTTGTTGGAGCATCACCTCCTGTACCAGAAGGTTGTAGGTTTAGATCCCTGGTCAGAGCACATGAAGGAGGCAACTGATCAGTGTGTTCTCTTTCTCTCTTTCTTTCAAAAACCAGCAAATATATCTTTGGGGGAGGATTTTGAAAAAGAAGATGAAGTGAAATTTCACATTTAGTGCATATATTAGAAAAAAAAGAGAAAATTCGTTAACTGCAGAAGTTAGAAAAAGAGCATCAGTACAAAGATTTGAACAGGCTGTACAGAAGGAGGATGCCAGTGGCCAGGATCTTCCAGGAGATGTTTAAGCTCATGAGGAATTCTCAAAATGGAAAATATAATAGCAGCATGTTTGTCGGGCTGAAACACTTTAAAGCCTCCAAACACCAAATGTTGGCAAGGTGGTGAGACAGCTCTGTAATCGAGACATCATTAGTAGAGAACAGATGGTTTCCAGCACTGCTGAGACCTAGAGAAATGAGAGATTTCACAGCCCTCTGAGTTGGAGGAGTGGAGAAGCACCTCCAGCGCTCCTGCTGTCCAGGTGCTTCTGCACATGTACAGAATGAGTCTCATGTTGCAGTAGGTTTTTAAATACTTGTTTGCACCAACAATGTGGAAACAATTTACTACCCCTCCATTGGAAAAAGCATAATGAAATTGTGGTTTATTTGTACAGTGGAATATTATACAGTAATTAAAACAAGGGATTAAATCCAAAGTTGACTTTGAGTGGAAAAAAAATACAAAACAATTAGCAAAGATGTTCTTTCAGGGAAAAATTTTAAAATTTAGAGTAATACAGGTATGCTTTGGAATCGTGTGTACCAGTTCTCTAAGAGAGGGAGCAGTATGGGGCAGTGGGCTTTAGTTATATTTCATAATGTTTTATTTTTTTGAAGTGTAAATCAAATACATTAAAATGTTAGCATAAAATTTTGATGTATACATGGATACTATTATATTAATATTTGTATTTTCTGTATGTTGACAACATTTCAGTATTAAAAAATCAAAGGAATTGCTGTCGAACAAAAACATTTAGACAAAAGAACATATGACTAGTATGATTTTTTAAAGTAAAAAGGCTATATTATTGTTATTTGAAGAAGACACCTAATAGAGAGTCCAGGACAATTGACTGAAACTATTTTAGCTAATAAGGTAGTTTAGTAAAGTGACAAGATAAAACGGGAGTATACCAGGTGGACTGAACAATGGCTTCCAAAGATGCACACGTCCTAATCCCTGGAACCAGTGAACCTTTCCTGACACAGGGATTTTGAAACTGCGATTAAGCTAAGGATTTTGAGATGGGCAATGATCCTGGATGATCCAGGTGGGCCCAGTGTGTTCACAGAAGTCCTTAAAGGGGAGGTTGGAGGCTCAGAGTCACTGGTTGGAGGTGTAATGAGAAGCAGAGGTTGGAGTGATGCGAGGAGGGCACCAGAAGCCCGGGCAGGTGGTGGCCTCCAGGGCCAGGAAAGCCACAGGAAGAGACTCTCCTGGAGCCTCCAGAAGGCACAAAGCCCTGCAACACCTTGATTTGGGGTTGGGGGGAGTCTGACCTCCAGAGCTGTAGGGTGAATTTGTATTGCTTTGCGCTACTAAGTTTGTGCTAATTTGTTACAGCAGCAAGAAAAAAAATCAGTACAATATGTAGATATGTAATAGTTTTCCTGTAAGCCTTAAACCACTTACATGGAAATAATAGAAATGAAACCACTTCACTCACTACCAGTAAGGAAAATTACAGAGTACCTAGAAAACTACCTAAAAATAAACATGAAGATGTATGTAAAAGAAATGACAAAGCTTTTTTGAAAAGATGAGAAGGTCTGAAATAGAGACATAGACCTTGTTTTCTCAGTATTGTCAGAAGGGCAGTTTTATACAAATATCTATAAGAGCAGTTCTCCATCAACACCCCAATTTTTTATCCTCACCTGAGGACATGCTTGTTGATTTTAGAGAGAAGATGAGGGTGGGAGAGAGAGAGGAAGAGAAACACTGATGTGCTAGAGAAACATCAGTTGGTTGCCTTTCACATGTACCCTGACTGGGCACTGAACCTGCAACCTAGGCATGTGCTCTGACCAGGAATCAAACCCCTGATCTTCTGGTTTGTGGGACAATGCTCCAACCAACTGAATCACAGTGGCCAGGGCAACAGTCCAATTTTTAAGTGGAATTTAGGATGATCCTAAAGTGAATGTGAGAAACTAGCCCCAAAAGGTAACATTTGCTATTCTTGATGTCTAAATATATTTCAATCACCATAATTGAGAGTGACTTTGCCACGGTAACAGGCCAAGTTCAGTGGGGTGGGAGCAGGGTTAGAAACACATGGGAGATTGTTCAAGGTGGGGCAGCCTGAGGAGCACCCTCTGCGAAGGTGACCTTTCGGCAGAGACTTGCCCCTTGAGAAATAGGGAAGCTCCAAGATAAGGTGTTCTCAGCGGACTCTGCAATAAGGGTCCAGCTGGATGTGTTTTAGGAAGAGCAAAGAACCCTCCCTTCCAGTGGACAAAGGGTAGAGAAGGTTCCAGAAGCAAGATACTATGGATATAAGTTAACTTTTCTTTATTATCTCTCTACTTGCTTTCTTCCTGAAATCTCAGTTTTACTGACCTAGCTTAGGGCAGAAGCAGTGAATTTATGAAGTTATCATATTGACCTATGGTTTTGGTCTCTCTGAGCCTCCAATAGAACAATGAAGAAGGTTGATTCAAGGCCCACATTGGAACGGGGGTGGCCTTCTCTATGTCATGCACCCAGAGCCACCCCAGGGATGGTGCTGGCCATTGAGGACTGTGCTTTCCAGTCCTGGCAGTGCCTTCTAGTGCTGCCTCTTCTCAGTGTTGTCTGGCCTACTTTAAGTTCCTTCTTAGAGTTTGGGTTCACTGGGACTACAGCTCCTTTCTCCTCAGCCCTTCAGAGCAGGGTTCACAATGTTGAGTAGGGTTGACCCCAGGTTCTGTGCCCAAGCAGAGGGCAGGGCAGGCAGGAGCAAATCCTCCCTGTCTTTACCTGTCAAAAAGGGGCCTTCTTGGGGACGCTGAAAGCCTCAGTCTTAACAGTTGCCAACTTGTCAAATCAGGGGTGTAGAAGAAGCTGTTAAGAGGAATGAATGGAACATTGAAGAAGAAGTCCATGTTTCCATAAGCTTCTGAGGGAAAAAAAATGTATTCTTGCGAAGAATTAGATACTGAGGGTCTATTTACTGTAATTGGACAGTCCCAGTTTCCCCTCAGGTTCCTCTCTAAGTGGTACAGATTCTTAACTTCTCTGAGCACTCCCGTTCTTTCTTCCTTCACAAGTGTCTCTTCCATGTTGAAGAAGAATTCTTCTGTACTTTTCAAGATATTTAACTGACCAGTGGAGGTGTCCCAAGTTGATGTGTGCAGATGTCCTGAAAATGGAGGGAAATGATGGCAGAATAACTCTAGAACCAGCTCCTACAATCGATGAGATGACAGTTAACAGAGACTTCGGTGTCCTGGCCCTCAGAACACCTCAGAACTCCTTTTAGATTTTGCTAGTCAGCTCAGAGACACAGACCCTCACACCTTCCCTGTACCTGAAGCATTGCATTGCACTGCACGTGTCTGCTGGGAAGCCATGGCTTGTCATGCATACAGATGAGAATTACAATTAAACTTAATGCCAAGAGGAAGAGATTATTGTGATCTTAATATGTCATTTTCTATTTTAAATGACAATTTGCTGACTATTCTATATTCCTTAGTGTGCCTTTAATGTTATAAATACCTTAATGAGACATTTGAATATTAAGCAACTTGAAAGTACTTCATATGAAACCCTGATTAAGGTGGGTTCTTGCCAAAACACATTGTGACAATGCGTTTGCCATACTCTGTTGGAGTAACTGCTCAAAACTGTGAAGTCAGAGTTGATGTTGTATTCAGGGATGCAGGGTCTAGTGCAGGAACCTTAGGTGCACAGGTCTTCCCTAGCTGAGCTGGTACAGTTGAGTTAATGAAGAGCATTCATCCAGAATGCCACTTGACTTGATTTAGAACATCTTTTCAGGGGGTTGTCATTGACATTTCAGTTACCTTCCAGCTTTGTGTCATCCATAAGAATTCTGTTTCCCTGGCTGGTATAGCTCAGTGGATTGAGCGCAGGCCTGCGAACCAGACAATCGCGGTTCAATTCCCAGTCAGGGCACATACTGGGGTTGCAGGCTGGTTCCCTGCAGGACAGTTCCCAGCAGGGGATGCATGAAAGGCAACCATACATTGATGTTTCTCTCCCTCTCTCCTTCCTTTCCCCTCTAAAGATAAATAAATAAAATATTTAAAAAAAAAAGAATTCTGTTTGACACCTTAATTTAGTGCATTGAGAAAAGGGTTGGTCTGGAAGGAATCAAGGTAGACCCTAATGATATTTATTCATATAATAATCAGTGTGAATTAGTAATACCTCTCCAGACAGATATCTATCCAATGTTCCTTATGAAAGAAAACTGCCCCTTTATTATGAAACCCACAGCACCCCACCCCCTTACCTACCACCAACCAACCACCCACTGTTGAGGGGACTATCACCTGTCCCGTGAAAATTTACCCCGGGGGTCTACTAGAAATCTTGTAATTTTTCTATCCAGTGAAATCAGTAATAACAGAGATAGGCCATCTTTCAATATTTCAACTTTACTTTTTAAAAAAGAATTAGGAACCAATCAGAAATCAAGCCAGAAGATTCAGAACACAAATATGTTTTATACTAATATTCAGATTGTGCTATATCAGTTTTGAACTCAGAAGCGAGTTCATGTCCTGATGATTGATTGTCTTGTCTGTCTAGACTTGTTTGTTTTTTATGTATTATGGAATTTTAGCATGTGTGTTTATCTCGAGAGAGTAACCTCCTGCCCCTGACCTACACCACAAACGCACATGCACACACATATGCTACACACTCCCCCCTGTCCTCTACTGTCTGCCTCACTTCCTCTTGTACTGTTGGCCTGGGTTGCAGGTGAGAGCAAAGCAGCATTTCCAGTCCTGCTCACTCTGTATTTTGGGTCCTTCCCTGTAAAGTGTGAGCCCAGGATGGCTCCTTTCTGCTTCTGACCCAGATGCAGTAGGAGGTCAGCACCATTTAGCTTTTGTCATTCTTGTCTTGGTTAGGCTAGTGATTAGCTTGTGTCTCAGGACATCTTTTCGTGGGACAAGAGGGAGGATGGATTTTCTGAACATGAATTTGCATCATAAATTAGTGAGATTAGGTTAGATTTAGAGCTTGAAAAAAGAAGGTAGTCCTCATTATTTGTTGATTTCATGTTGGTGAGTTTGCCAACTGCTTAAACTTTCTATAAACACACATCCACCCTCACTCACATTTGTGGTTCACTCACAGACATACTCAGAGCAGGGAATTTGGATTTCCAGCTATGTGCACTCCCAGCTGAGGTAATACTTTGCCTGCCTTGTTTCAGCTCACACCGGGAACAAGTGTCCTTTCCATGGTTGGCAGTCCCATGGTTTCACATTTTATTGGTGATTTCACTGGTTAAAATGCCTGATACACCCTGGCTGGTGTGGCTCAGTGGATTGAGTGCCTGCTTGCAAACCAAAGGGTCACCAGTTCGATTCCCAGTCAGGGCACATTGTCTGGGTTGTGGACCAGGTCATCAGTAGTGGGTGAATGAGAGGCAACCACATATTGATGTTTCTCTCCCTTTCTCCTTCCCTTGCCCCTCTCCAAAATAAACAATATCTTTAAAAAAATTTTAAATGCCCAATACTGGTGCTGAAGTGTGTCTGGTGTCCCTAAATACAGAGAGCTGTGTGTGACGCACATTGTGAGAAAACCTGTGAGCTGGATGTGCACCCTGCAGGCAGGAGCTCCGGTGCTGTCGGCTGTGAGCATGACGTCAGTGCATCAACAATAGATGATAAATAAGGTGTCTTTACACAGAAACACATAAAACAAGGTTAGGTATTATTCATTCAATGAAAATGCTCTGACTGCAGGCTCAGTTACAGTAGTGGTTCTGTATTACCTAATTCAGTATTCTTGCAACATTCTAGAACACAGTTCTGCCAATATTGGGACTAGACAGTATGTGTGAGAGAAATTAAAGCCTCCCCCTGCGGCTCCCAGAAGCCCTTCCCACCAGCCCCTGCCGAAGTTTGCTCTTATGTGACACTCTCCTTTTCAGGTTACTTTCTGAACTTTCTGGAGCCAGTGAACAATATCACCATAGTCCAAGGTCAGACTGCCATTCTGCACTGCAAGGTGGCTGGCAACCCACCCCCTAGTGTGCGGTGGCTGAAAAATGATGCCCCGGTCGTGCAGGAGCCGAGGCGTGTCATTATCCGGAAGACAGAATATGGCTCACGGCTACGCATCCAGGACCTAGACACAACAGACACCGGCTACTACCAGTGTGTGGCCACCAATGGGATGAAAACCATAACTGCCACTGGCGTCCTGTTTGTGCGACTTGGTGAGTGAGGGCGGTCTGGGCCTGTCCATTTGCAGCTAGGGAGCCTGAGATTAACTTGCAGTTTAAAATTGCACACACACACACCAGCAGAGAAGAAATTAATAAAGCCATTTCCAAAAGCCTTGCCTTGTGCACTGGGCCCAGTTTACCCTGCTTCCCATTCAACTGGTAAAAAGAGGGGCACAGATGAACACACTGGATGCAGAACATAAAGTCAGGTACAAAGGTGAGCTGTAAGATTTAGTGGGCAGGTCATATATCACAAGGTCACCCTGCCATGCACAGCCTGGGGGGCCCACACAGCCCCAAATACCCACCTACCCCACTGACACCTGGCCAAGCTGAGAGGAGGGGTGGACAGCCAGTATGATGACAGTTCTATACTCTTCAGCTTATTAAATGGCTGAAAGGAATGTATCCCCTTTTCATTCCAGTTGTGAAAAGGTCTCTGCAATGCTCCAGCTTGTCACACAAACCTCAGGCCACTTCATCACTGATTAGTAAGGTATATCTTATGAATCAAGGTTAGATGAAGATGAGGAGGGAGAAAAAGGAAAACTCTCAATAGTAGGTCCAAACGATTCTGTCTAAACAGAGTGCCCCTCCATGCGTTTTGGTTTCCCTGTCCCTGGCACAGCGTCCTGGGCAGGGGCAGAGCCCGGCCAAGGACAGCTGACCGTGAAGGAGCACCCTGGGCTGTGGCTGCCTTCACCATTGGCTTGATTGGAAAAAAGATTGGTTCCAAATCATGAAGTATTAATAACATGTCCCTTTTTTTTCTTTTTAGGTCCAACACACAGCCCAAATCATAATTTTCAGTAAGTACCTGTTTTCCTCAAACCATTTTCTCATTCTCTGAGGGTCTCCATTACGTAAAAATCCAGGTTTTAAATCCAGCACACAGCATTTTTGATGAATTTGCTGGAAGTTTGCTGGACTTCACACCAGGATGGCAGTATGTTTGCTGTGGCCTGGAAAACTATTATATTTTCCAGTCAGTGTTAGGAAAATTGTCATAAAAACAGACATTGCTAGTGCCTTTTACGTATTGTGACCTTCCAGGCAGGCACTGGGAAGCAGTATCAGCATATGAACCAGTTTGCCAGGAATACCTGGATTAGGTATTTAGAGCCAGGGAAGCAGTTGCCCCTGAAGTCCCAGCACCACCCACAGCCATAGGCAGACTCTCAGACCCACTTCAGCTGAGGCTCCAAACCTGGCTCAGCGTCTTTACTGAGTCGTGAATTCAGGCCTCTGTTTCCGGGCCAGTCTTTCCAGCATATGCCTGTCCATTGTGAGAAGATCCCCACTGGACCTGATCTGTTCTCATTGTGTGCCTGAGAATTACTCTGTAGCACCTGTGTTTGAGGTTGCAGGCACAGTTGGGTTTCTCATTTCCTACCCAGACATGGAGAACCAAAGCTTCACCTCCAGTGTTCTAGAGAGACACGAGTGCTGTGTTGGGAAGCTGAGCAGTGTACTCTGTACATCCATGTCCCCCTGGTTCCTCATACACACTGACCACTGGGGCACGGCACGGGGCGAGGTTGACCCCCTCTGAGCATACAGCAGGTGCCTCTTGCACAAGGAGGATTTTTGGGAACATTCTGTGTCGGCAAATGTGCCGAAGCATTTCTCTTTACCGGTCATTCTTGAGTGTAATGAGGAATGAAGAAGTTGTATAAAGGGAACATCTATGAGGCTTGGGGAAAGGAATGAGTCACTTCAAAAGAATTATTTTGTTTTCTGTCATATAATTTATTTATATAATAATTTACATACTTTACATAAATATATAACAAACAGTGTTAGAGTATATAAATACAATTTATATATAACTGTAATATAATTTTATATATATGTAAATATCTAGTATGTTTACATATTTGAATTTTATATAAAATTTAACAACATTGTTACATGTATTTTCTCACTTTCAATTATGGGTTAAATCAATATATTTGTGCAAAGAATTTGGGCAGCTGTGTGCCCCAGGGTCCTACATTATTACGTGGGTGGACCAGAGCCAGGCCTTTCTCACCTTTGAGAGCTATAGCATCTCACTTTTACTCTTTTTTTTTTTTTACATAAAAGATACTATGTTCGACATGTTTAACAGTCCCAGAACATTTAAAATTCCCCAAGGATTCTTTCTTTCTTTCCGTCCCCAGACTGAGTGCCTCTTCCTGCAGCGACAGGAATTTCCGTGACTTCCATGCCTTCCAGGGCCTCCCTGTCTGTGACCCAGGACTGATGGACAGAGGTTCTTGAGGGGGGTTCTGAGGAGTAGAGAATGGAGGGACACACGTGGGCGAGGCTTCCCTGTCCATTTCTCTTTGTCTCCAAAATGATCCCCAAATCTGTTAATTTTGCTATTCTGAAGGAGGAAAACTGTACGACCTCTGAGGCTTGCTGGAGATGGACGTTTCCTGGCACACAGTTTCTTTTTGCCAACTGTCTCTTCATAATCCTGGCCCATTGCCCTTACATTCTTTCTTAATGATTTTTAATAATTATGTATCTTCTTGATAACACAGAAACTTAAATTTTCTACCATTTATCAATAATTATGTGGGTTCTTATGTGTTTTATTAAAGAATACCATAATTTCCTTGAAATATTCTGAGAGTATTTTTATTGGAATTTTAATGACTTTTTAGATAAATCTGGGAAAATTAATATTTAATTAAATTGTTATGAACCACTTTCTTCACGCTTTCAGATAGCCTTTTTTCCTAACACTTACTATGAAAAATTTCAAATACAGAAAAGTGGAAAAAGTTTCCCTACCGACTAGACCCTGCCATTCACATTGACTGCATGTTGCTACTTTTGTCACTTCCCTTTCTGTCGATCTCCACCCATCAGTCTGTCTTATTTTTTTTTTACTGATTTCACAAGTTGCAGATTTTTGTACACTCATCCTGAAATTTTTCACCATGGAAATTGTTAACAAGAACTCAATATTTGTACATTCCTGTTTCTTTTTGAGTTAACTTAGATACAGTGAAAAGCACAGCGGTAAAATTGCCAGTGTGTATTATTCACAGAATACTTAGGATTTGTGTGTTTCATTGTATGTAAATTTTAACTCAGGTGATCATTATGTCATACTAATGTCTTGAAAACTTAATTTTTATTAGGCATTTTAAATTTGCAAGCAGGTGCATTTCAAATTATAAAGTTTCCTCTGAACACCATTTTGGCTACTCTTTCTCTTCCACCTACACCCACAGGCACATAAGCTTTTATTTTTTTCTGATTTTTTGTTGCATTATTATCAGTGAATTTGGGATATATTTTGCTTTTGATAATTTGTTAAGATTTCCTTTGTGACCAGTTAGATATGGTCAATATTTGTGACTGTGTCCTCTTGTTTTAACAAAGTGTTTTCTGGTGGGGGGCCACACACATGTCAGTTCATATAACATCACATATGTTAAGTGTGTTATTAAAAATGTCTTTTTGTGCACACAGATTACATATTCATTTTCTATCTGTTTTCAGTTTTTTTAATTTCTGTGTATGCCCCTAAATACATATGAGTTTGAGGCTGTGCCATTTTTGTTTTGTCTCTAAGTTCCTGTAATGTTTTTTCCCTGAGCTTCATTTGCAGATAATAATTTTGCTGCACTGGCTGTCTCTTCATTTATGTTTGCAACAAACCTCTTTTACTATTCCTGTCCTGCTTTTTTTCTTTTTATGTTCTGATTTATGTAGGTCTCTTTCAAATGGAAGGACATTGTTTTGGAAGTTGGTAGGGAGGGTTTTCCAGTTTGGAAGTTCATGTAAATACATGCAGGTTATGTTCATTTTAACAAACATACAGCATTCCATTGCATGAGTCAGTCTCACTTTAATCATCCATGTGCCTGCAGAGTGGAGGACATTTATCTCTCGTGACACAGACAGCCTTGTGTGAACATCTTGTCCCTGTCTCCTCGTCCCTGTGGCCGACAACCCTGTGGCAGTAGAGACCTGGGGCTGCAATTGCAGGCCCACTTCCCACCCCCATCAGGTTGCCCTCCCAAGTGGCCAAAGGATCCATAGTGCCCCCAGCAGGGCACAAGTTCTCCTTTCCCCAAGTATTCCAACACGTGGTGTTATCAGAACTTCAAACTGTGTCAATAGTAATTTTACATTAGATTTGACGAGTAAATAGTGAACATATTTTGAGTATATTTTGAATATAAATTGAACATATTTTTTGTTGGTTTAATAGCTATTGAATTGCCTGTTCATATACAGTTTACCCTCCTTGTTTGAGGATTTCATACCTGCAAATTCTGTTCCTCACTGAAATTTCTTTGTAAGCCTGAAATTAATACTCAGGGTGTTTTCAGAGTCTCTTATGGACATAGGCAGAGCAGTCACCCAAGGCACATGGCCCCAGCTGAGGTGTGGCTTCTTGCTTGACTCCCCCTACTGCCAACAAGTGTCCTTTTTGAGGTCTGTTTACACTTTATGCTTTTTGTTGGTGAATTTGCTGTTGAAATGGCACAGGCATGGTGCGGCAGTGCTGTGTGGTGATCCTTAGTGAGGAAGCTGGGATGTGTCTCCTGGAGGAAACACGTGTTAGGTGGACTTCATCCCTGAGCTTGGTGTTAGTGAAACAGGAACAGAAACCCACGTGAAACAAGGTGATATACTGATTGGTTAATGAAAATGCGATGACCACGTACAGTAAACTGTTTTTCCACAAGGAGCAACGGCTTAGTATTTGCTAATTCAGTGTTTAAAGTGACTTTATGGAAAATGACTACTACCTATAACCAGAATGGGCTGTATTTTGTTCACATTTCATTAAGATGTTCATCTTCCCCTTATTGATTTTCAGAAGTTTTATTTATTTTATTGATTATGTTATTACAGTTGTCCCATTCCCCTCTTCACTCCCCTCCACCCTGCACACCCTCTCCCACCCACATTCCCTCGCTTTAGTTCATGTCCATGTGCCTTAAGTTCTTTAGCATCTACATTTCCCATACTATTCTTACCCTCCCCCTGTCTATTTTCTACCTACCATCTATGCTACTTAATCTCTATACCCTTCCCCCTCTCCTCCTCCCACTCCCCTGTTGCTAACCCTCCATGTGATCTCCATTTCTGTGGTTCTGTTCCTGTTCTAGTTGTTTCCTTAGTTTGTTTTCATTTTAGGTGTGGTTGTTAATAACTGTGAGTTTGCTGTCCTTTCCCTGTTCATATTTTTTATCATCTTCTTCTTAGATAAATCCCTTTAACATTTCATAAAATAAGGGCTTGGTGATGATGAACTCCTTGAACTTGACCTTATCTGGGAAACACTTTATCTGGCCTTTCGTTCTAAATGAAAGCTTTGCTGGATAGAGCAATCTTGGATGTAGGTCCTTGCCTTTCATGACTTGGAATACTTCTTTCCAGCTCCTTCTTGCCTGGAAGGTCTCTTTTGAGAAATCAGCTGACAGTCTGGTAGGAAGTCCTTTGTAGGGGACTATCCCCTTATCTCTTGCTGCCTCTAGGATTCTCTCCATTTTAATCTTGGCTAATGTAACGATGATGTGCCTTGGTGTGTTCCTCCTTGGGTCCATCTTCTTTGGGACTCTCTGAGCTTCCTGGACTTCCTGGAAGTCTATTTCCTTTGCCAGAATGGGGAAGTTCTCTTTTATTATTTGTTCAAATAAGTTTTCCACTTGTTGCTCTTCCTCTTCCCCTTCTGATACCCCTATAATTCAGATGTTGGAATGTTTAAAGATGTCCTGGAGGTTCCTAAGCCTGTCCTCATTTTTTTGCATTCTTGTTTCTTCATTCTTTTCTGTTTGGTCATTTTTTTCCTCCTTCTGGTCCACTCCTTTGATTTGAGTCCCAGTTTCCTTCCCATCACTATTGGTTTTCTGTGCATTTCCCTTCATTTCCCTTAGTGTAGCCTTCATTTGTTCATCTAATTTGGGACCAAATTTAACCAGTTCTGTGAGCATCCTGATCACCAGTGTTTTGAACTGTGCATCTGATATGTTGGCTATCTCTTGGTCGCTTAATTGTATTATTTCTGGAGCTTTGTTCTGTTCTTCCTTTTCAGCCTTTTTTTTTGTAATTTGTCTTGTCACACCTGTTATGTATGAGGGACGGAGCCTTAGATGTTTACCAGGGTGGGGCAACCCAGTCGTGGGGTTGTGACACTGTATGTGCAGGAAGGGTTTGAGAGGGAACAGTGGCACTTGCTAAGCTTTCTGTGGGACCTCAGGCCCTTCCGCCACTTCTCCCAAGCAAACTGGGCCTTTCTGGTGCTGATTATCATGTGGGTGGGTTTGTGTGCATTCTAGGACCCTGTGGGTCTCTCAAAGAACTCTCCTGTGAAGCTGGGAGTCTCTTCCTGAGCCTCAACCCCCACAGGTGTTTTCACTCAGTGTTTGAGGCTTTATTTTCTGGCTCTAGGATCCTAGGTTGCGACATCTGTCTTGCTCCCCAGTTATCTGTGTGCGAATGTGGCACCGCTGCCCAGTCAGCCAGCTGCCTTGTACACCATGCCCTGCTTCTCAATTGCTGCCTTGCTGGGTCTGCCTGTTGCTACCCCATGCCTGGGGTCTACAGTCCACCCCCTGGGTGCCCAGGGTCTGCCCAGTGCTGTCTTGTGCACCCGCTACAATGGCCTAATGTAGCGATTTTCAACCTTCTTCATCTCACACACACGTAAACTAATTATTGCTGCACACCAAAAAATATATTACAGTTTTTACCAGTCTGAGACAAGAAAAGGTATAATTCTGATTCATTCACATACTGGATGGCTGTTGTCGTGCCGGCTGTTGTCATTTTTTTTTTTTTTTTGACAATCTAAGGGAAAAGAAGTCAGTGCCCCTGGCTAAATAGTCAGATATTATATGTTTTTAAAAAAGATTCTATTTATTTATTTGTAGAGAGAGAGGCAGGGAGGGAGAAAGAGAGGGAGAGAAACATCATGTGTGGTTGCCTCTCACATGGCCCCCACTGGGGACCTGGCCTGCAACCCAGGCATGTGCCCTGACTAGAAATCGAACCAGTGACCCTTTGGTTCTCAGCCTGTGTTCAATCCACTGAGCCACACCAGCCAGGGCAGATACTGCATGTTCTAAAAAAACTTTACCCCGAAGACATAGGGTTTATATGGGAACTATTGGAGGAAGAGAGGGATGAGTTAAGACTGGTGGGCTTATGGGGGAAGGGGCTTCTCAACCTGCTTCTTGCCTGGAGGTTGTTAGGGTGAGTGAGAACCACTGTAAAAGTGAGAAGAGAGGGTGAGGAAAGGTGATGGAATGGACACTTTTCTTAAGGATAGAAGCCAGGACCAGGATATGGGGGCCAGGGGTGCAGAGGGAAGGCACCCTTTATATACTGAGGCTCAACCAAGGTCACTGCTTGGTGCCAACTCCTGGCCCAGATGCCCTTCTAACTCCCTCAACTTCTGTGGAGAGGAGGGGAATGAAGATGTGGGGAATGTGCCATCCTCTGCCTCCAGGTCCCTTGCCTAGGAGAACGTCTCACTCAGCCTGTCCTGAAGTCCCAGCTAGTGTCAGGAAGGCATCATGCAGTCAAGGGAACAGTTGTGCCCATCACCACCCCTCCTGACACTCTTCCCTTCCCCAGCTCCTCATGTGATAGAGCAACTCTTGGCTGCATCCTTGTGTATCTTGCCTTTGTTCTCCCAGTATGGCCGTCCTGCTCGCTGAGTGAATCACTGCAGTCCCTGTGTGAATCAATATACCGCAGCTGCCAGTGGGCACGGCAAAGATGTCCTTGAGGCTGTACTCAGAGCACTGGGAGGAGCACTCCACTGAGGACATGGCCTCTACCTGCTTGGCCAGTACAGTGCCCTGCTCATATGTAACAGGGATAAGCTACTGCTTGGATAGTTCCCTCAATGTGACCAGGTTGGTCCACATGCCCAGTTTATATCCAACCAGCACAACTTTGGCTTTGGGGTAAGACTCCTGAGTCTCCCCTTGCCACTTCTTGAGGGCACTGTCCAGTGTTTCTGGTCAGCTAATGTGGAAGAAAATGAGCACAGCATCTAAATTAGGATATGCCAGGGGCTAGATGGTAGGACATAATTCTGGGGGTAGGTATCCTTGGCAATCACCTCTAACAGCATTTCTTGCCTCACCCCACATCCCCTAACACCGTGATCTGCAGCAGCTGCCCTGCTCCTCTGTGGTCCTGGCTGTGCTCCAGACCCCCACACAGCCCCCTCCCAGGGCTTTGCTGATGCAGTGCAACCACTGGGCCCCAGCACCAGCTTCTTGCAGACCAGCACTGAGCTCCCACCCAGGCCACAGGGCCCCCTCTGCTTTACTCCCGGCCCCTTAAAAAGTGTTGGCAGTGCACCAGTTGAAAATCACTGGCCTAGTGCTTTAGGGCACCACCTAATGAATACCACCATCTGTAATCCATAAATTCACTGTGACCTTTGTCATGTGAAATTTTTGTACATGCAGATTTGCTTCTATGCTCTCTATTTTCATCCACTAGCTTCTCTGTACCTAGAATAACACAATATTCTAATAGTATGGCTTTACAATATGTCTTGCTATCTATAGGTTGGGGCAAAAGTAGGTTTACAGTTGTTCATATGAAAGATACTATAATAATTAATAAATAATAACACAAGAATAAACTGTTTTGTATGCTTAGAAGTGTAAGCTGATTTTTGCAACACCCTGTATATACAAATAGCCTTACCTACTACTGTCGACTGAATTGTTGCTACCCCAAATACATGTTCTGAAGCCATAACCTCTGCTGCCCACTTTCCATAGGACTGTATTAGAGAAAGGTCCTTTGAGGAGGTAATTAGGTTAAATGAGGTACGTCCTGAAGGTGGGTTCCTGATTTGACAGGACTGGTATCCGTACAATAAGGTGAAGAAGCCTCAGAGATCTCTCTCTGACAAGTCAGGACACGGCAAGAAGGTGGCCACCTGAGACTGAAAAACTGAATAGACCAGCACTTCGACATTGAACTTCTCAGCCTCCAGAACTGTGAGAAATCAATGTCTGTTGTTTAAGTCATCCCATGTCAGCTACTTGTTAGGACAGCCCGACCTGACTGGTACATATCTACCTTGTTACTGTATCATTTTTCTAATTATCTTGACCATTGTCTTTTACTCTTCCATGTGAATTTTATCAGTTTGTATTTTCATTGGAATTGCACAAGTTCAATTTTTGCATTTTTTCAGATCAAGGGTGATGATGTCATTTTTCTCCTTTGGGCGTATCACTGTTATGTTACATAAAAGACTTGCTGTTGAATCACTTCACCATTCTAGACTGACTGCACTAGGCAGGTGAGCTGTCCTTCTGTGACTGCAGTGACCTGCTAACTCTGTGATAGCACGTGACTTTTTGCCCTGCACCTCGTAGCCCGAGGCACCAGCCCATTGGCAGTTGTCTTTCTGATGCCCTGATTTTCTTTCTCTTTTGGCTATGATTGTGTTTCAGTGGGCTAACCTCCATCTCTTTTATGACGTCTCTGGAAGTTATGCAAAACAACGACAGAAAGGGAAAATCAATCAGCTTAAAACAAAATCATTCACAGATTCCACATTTTTGTCGCTGGAATATCAGCAGCTTACCCTACCTAGGCCGTAACTCTGCTCTTGGGCACAGTAGTTAAAGGTTTTTTGTTGTTGGTCTAGTGGTGCATCCCGTGCCTGCAAATGGAGAGGTGTACTGTGAATAATAACATAGGCTTGGTCGATCCTGTGTGCTATAACTCAGCTTCAGGACATACTGCTTGTTGTTGGTTCTGAAATTGGGACAGGAAACGTCGTGGTGACTCACCCCCTCCAAGCTCATCTCCCTCCTTCCCGGTGTTGGCTCACATACGCACACATGTAAACGCTGGTAGTGTGTTGCACATCAGTTGGCGTTTGCATTGAGGGCAGTGGGGGATGGAAATCCTCAAAGGTTAAAGGAGTTACTACCATTTGCAATAGATTTTCTTTCCCCCAATTGCAGGGGGTGAGGTAATGAGGGTTTGTATATGGAGAACAAAAGCTTTGAGAATAGGCTGCTTCCCTACAAATGTAGGTTCAAAGACAGGGTTATTATAGCTCACTCAGGTAGCATTTCAGTAATGTGAGGGGATTAATGTGAGCTTCTGCATCTCATATTTCATAGAGTTTCATTTTTACCTGCTCTCCTAAAAAGTGGTTCATTCTTACGATTATAGTAGGGTAGCCTACTGGTGTGGAGATGGGTGATGGGGTAGAGCAGTTGGTACACTGAGGGGTGCATTCCTTGAAGCTTGAGCATCAGACTTCCTTGTTGCCTGCCGTGCTTTCCTGGGCCAACCTCATGGACCATGGTGTGTACACACATAATGTATTTCAATAAGCAACTACTTAAAGGAAGCATATTGTACTTTTGGACATTAAAAGTTATGTGAACTGTCGGCTTCTGGGAAATCACCTTCCTTGGGCTTGCGTCCTAGGCCCTCTTATTTTTTCACTTCACAGGCTGTAGTAATTCTAAGGCTTCAGCCATTCTTCCCACAAGTGGTCATGACCTAGAATCCCATTTCTAGGTCTGATGTATATCACCTCCAGGCCCTTAAGTGCAGCCACAGAATGGTGTCTCTAGGCAGATGACTCAAAGGCATCTTTGCATGTCTAAACAGAACTTAACCAGCTTCCACCTCATACTCCTTCTGTGGCCTTTTTTGGGGAGTTTGTCATAAATCTGGTTCAAACTTTACCCTAATTACAGGAAAACAGTGCTATTAAAAAAAAAAACCCTGAAACTGCCAACTGACAAGCCAGTAAATAAAAATGGCTCAGGAGAAACCAAGCTGCCTTACTATTGATAAGTAAACTAACCTGATTTTAAAGCCCTTAAACCACCAACCTCATCAAATTGAGTTGAAAAGAAGTGAGAAGAAGACCTAACTTTTTTCTTTATGATTCCTTATTATGATAAGTTTTACTTTCTGGAAAATACTGTAATACTATAGTATTTTTTAATACTATAATACAGATCCTGAATAAAAGATAGAAGCTTAGTCATTGTAAGGTTATGTGATACAGGCAATAAGTGACTAAGTAGGCAAGCATTGTAGAGTAAACAGAGAATGGACAATCTCCTTAATTTAGACCATGTAGTGACACAAATGGAAACGCTTGCACTTCAGCAATAATGACATTGACATTGGACATGTAGTAACACATTTAATGCCCCTACTTAGTCTCTTTGCATTTAACCTGAGCCCATGTATTATGCCTTATTATGCATTCATGAGAGCTTTTTACACACTGCTCTCCAAAGTTACCCAAGGAAATACCAGCCTTCCAAAGTTTACCGAGTAGGGGACCAGCATCCTAAGCATGGTGGAGGAGAACAGCATTATTTCCCAGTGGAGTGGTCACATCAGAACCAGTATGTCTCTACCTCTGGTGTCGCATGCAATCCTGGCCTTAGAGATGGCCATGGCAAAAGCCAGTGTTTCTAAAAAGTTCAGCTGACTGCGTTTTTTCCACATGATGTTGGTGTTGGGTGTATTCAGTTGGACCAGGTGAACATTTTTGCCACATTTAACCCAACATTGGTATAATTGGATGCTAGGAGTATTTAATTGTGGAATTAGGGAGAAATCAATATAAAGTATGGTATTTGATTTTGGAGGAAATCATTCATTCAAGAAATTTAAATTGAGAGCCAGTCCCCGCAGTCCCTGTTCAAGGTGCTGAGGACACAGCAGCGAATGAAACAGACAAAAACTAAAAATTCCTTGTACTGTTTACATGCACTTAAGGGGCTTCTTTCACAAAGCATGGTATTTGAAAGATTCTTTGTGTGGTTTATTCCTTTTTATTGATGACATTCTGTTGTATGAAGATACTAACTACTATATGTTTATGCACCTGTTGATGGACATTCGGATTCCTAGTTTGGAGCAATTATAAGTAAAACTGTTAAGAACATTCGTGTTCAGGTATTTTGGTGGACACGCTTTCATTTCTCTAGAATAAATCTTAGGTGTGGGATTTCTGGGTCAGTAGGTAAACGTATATATGAAGTACAAAAAATTGATAGTCGTGTCTCCAATTCACATGCCACCAACAATGGATGAGAGAGTCCCAGTCACTCTTCTTTCTTCCTGACATTTGATGTTGTCAGTCATTTAATGTTAGCCATTTATGTTACATAATGTTAGCCATTCCAGTGTCTTGTGTTGTGATGATGCACAGTGATTTAGTGTACATTTCCGCCTTCATTAAAAACAGAACCATCTTTTCAGCTTACACTTTTGTGAAGTATTTGTTAGGGCTTTTGTTCAGTTTTAGTCTGTTTTATTGCATTCTGAGATTTGTGTATTATGAATACACAATGTATATTCTGATTACAATTCCTTTGTCAGATATATAAAATGTTCTCTCCAAGCCTGTGGTTTGCCTTTTCATTTTTTTAAGATTATTTATTTATTTTTAGAGAAGGAAAGGGAGGAAGAGAAATATCAATGTATGGTTGCCTCTCATGCTCCCTACTGGGGACCTGACCCTCAAGCCAGGCATGTGCCCTGACTGGGAATTGAACCTCGACCCTTTGGTTCCCAGGCTGGCACTCATTCCACTGAGCTACACCAGCAAGGGCATGCCTTTTTATTTTCTTAATGCTATCTTAATGATCAGAAAAACCTAGTTTTGATAAAAGTCTAATTTACCATTGTTTTCTTTTATGCATCATGTCTAAAAAATGTTTGCCTCTGTCTACCACAATACTACAAAGATATCATCCTTCTGTGTTTCCTCCCGAAGTGTGTTACAATTTTAGTGTTTATGTTTAGGTCTGTGATCCATCTTAAAATCAGGTTTTTTGCACAATATGAATTATGTGTTGAAGTTCATTTTATTCCATGCAGATATTCAGTTGTTCAAGCACCATTTTTCCCAGTCCTTGCCTCGCCTGAGCATGTGTTTATTGATTTTAGAGAGAAAGGGAGGGAGGGAGGAAGAGAGAGAGATAGGTGGACAGACAGACAGACATTGATGCAAGAGAGAAACATTGATCGGTTGCCTCCCTTATGTGCCCTGACGTGGAATCGAACCCTTAACCTTTAGTATATGAGGTGATGCTTCAACCAACTGAGGCACCTGGTCAGGGCTCAAGCACCATTTTTGGGAAGAGGTCCTGTCCTCCTTGAATGCCTGCCTGTATTGAAAATCAGTCGACCATATGTGTGGACCTATTTTGGAATTTTCTACCATGTTCTATTGATCTACTCTTATGCCCCACTTCCACATTGTCTGGACAATTTGTACACAAATTCGTACTCTGGGCAATGGTAACATTATAGTCAGTCATACAGTCAGGTGGTGAAAATCCTCCTTCATTCTTGTTCTCCTTCATGATTATTTTAGCTATTCTAGTACCTTTGCATTTGCATGTAAATTCCAGAATTAGTTTGTCGATTTCTGCAAAAGGGTCTACTGGGCTGTTTTTTAACTTTTTGATTTTGAAATAACTTGGTAAACCTACTAAAAAGTTACAAAAATAGTAATAAATAGCCCATATGCTCTTTACCCAGGTTTACCAATTATCATCATTTTGCCATATTCGATTTATTATTTCCTCGATGTGTATTTGTAATTACTATTGTTGCATTCATTATACTTCTTTGTTACTTAGTACTTAAGTGTGTGTTCAGTGATATTTCCTTACAGAACTGCACCTTCAAAAGTAGGGCATGTATCCTTGAATTGAATTGCCCTTCATTCTCCAGTTTCTTTAGTTGCCCCACTTGTGTTGTTCAGACCCTTCTCCCCTCAGCACAGGGTTTTCACTATGTTGCTTGAGTTTCAACTGAGAAAATAACAGGGGTCTATGTCTCTGTGTTTTCAGTGGTTGGTCCTGGGTTAACCCAGTTGGCTCATTACCCATTTCTATAATGTCTTTTTACGTTGCTGAGCCCAGTTGGCTGTTGTTTTGTGGAGCATGTTGCCTGTTTGATTAGGAGACATATTGGTGTATAATGTTTTTTAGGATATTCTTGTCATGTATTTTTTATCAAGTTCATGTTTGCCTTATAAAACGAATTAGAAGGTGTCCTTTGCTCTATTTTCTGAAAGTTTGTGTAAAATTACAAATGTTTATCCCTTAAATGTGTAACAGAACTCACAAGTTTCCATTATTTGGACCTAGAGTTTTAATCATGGGAAAGTTTGTGATTACAGCTTCATGTAGGAGATTTGGGTCTATTCTGAGTTATTATTTGTATTGGCACTGATTTTGATGTTTGTATTTTTCAAGGAATTTGTATTTTTTCTAAGTTGTTGGATCTACATTTATATATTTGTTAATAATATTTCTTATTATCTTTTAATATTTGTTAGTGTCTTTGGTGGTGCCCCCTTGTGCTTTCCTGGCATTGGTGATGTGTATTTTCTCTTTTTCTTGATTAGTTTTTCCAGGTGTTAGCAATTTGTTAACTTTTTTAAGAACCAACTTTTGGCCTTACTGATTTTTCTGTTATCTTCTATTTTATTGATTTCTGCTCTTGTCAGTAATGTTTTCTTCTAATTACTTCAGTTTTAATTTGTCATTCTTTTTCTAACTTCTTAAGGTGTAAAGCCTTATGTAATTTAAGTATTTACAGCTATCTTGTTTTTATTTTTTGTAGTTTATATTTTCACATTTCATTTAAAATTCTATTTAATTTTCCTGGCATTTTTTTTAAGACCAAAGCTTACCTGGAAGTGTGCTGTTTAATTTCCAAATATTTGAAGAGTTTCTAAATATCTTCCACTAGTGATTTCTGATTTACTTCTGTGTGATCAGAGATATATGGTTTCAGTTATTTTAAACTTACTGTGAGCATACGTATGCTCTTACACTTCATGGCAAGCATACGGTCTTCCTCGTGGAGCATGCCCTGAGCGCGGACACATATGTGCTGCTTGTTGGGGGTGCTCTGCAAAGGCCACTAGGTCAAGGGGGTAGTTCCTCTTTCCACTGCTGTTTCGTCACTGCTTTTTTAAATTAGTTCTACTAATTGCTGAGAGACCAGTGTTAAAATTGCCAACTATAATAGCGGATTTGTCTCAGTTGTTCTCTGGTTCTGTCGATTCTTGTTCCCCTATGAGCTCTGATATTAGTTGCATTCATGTTTATGTTTTTTTTGGTTAATAGACCCTTTCATTTGAAAGGTGTTTTTGCTGAGTATGGAATTCCAGGTTGACAGTTAATTTTTCTCTGCTAGTGCACTGAAGGTGTCATTGCCTGGTATTGTTTTGCATTATTCTGATAAGGGTCCTGTCCCCTCTTTGTGTTTATCCTAGGTTTTTAGCAAGTTGGCTGTGATGTGAGTTGGTGTGGTTTCCTTTGTACTTATCTTGCTTGCTTTTTACTGACACTCCTTAATCAATGTGTAAGTCTTTTGATCAAATTTGAAAAAAAATATTTGGCCATTTTTCTTTTTGATTTTTAAAGATTTAATGTTTTATTTTTAGAGAGAGGGGAAGGGAGGGAGAGAAACATTGATGTGAGAAAAAAATATTGATTGGCATGCACCCAACCGAGGACCTGGCCTGCAACCCAGGTATGTGCCCTGACCGGGAATTGAACCTTTGACCCTTTGGTTTGTGGTCCAGCACTCAATCCACACCAGCCAGGGCTGGCCATTATTTCTTCAAACTGTTTCTTCTGATTCCTTGCATCTCTCCAATTCTCCTGGGGTCTTTATTGCACATAAGTTTGACCCCTTGTGCTTTTCCATAGCTTGCTGAGATTCTGTTTATTTTCTGTAAGTCCTTTTGTCTGTCTTTGTTTCAGTTTGGAAATCTTCTATTGACCTGTCGAGTTACATATTTTTCTCTGATTTAATCCAATGTGTTGTTAATACCATGTTTTACTGGAGATGTGTGTTTCTTTTCTTCCCTTTGATTCATTCACAGTTTCTATCTCTCCATGTCTTCATTGTACTTCCTTTTGTATGTTGTTTTACAGACTTGCACTTCCTTAAAGTCCTGGTCTGCTAAGTCTGACATCTCTGTCATCTTTGGGTTGGTTTCTCTTGACTAGGGGTTATATTTTGCTGGGTTTTCACATATTATTTTTATTGTATATTGGATGTTGTGGTTTGTACTCTAGGACGTTGTGGTTTTTACATTTTGTTGCCTTCCTCTAAAAAGTGTTTTTGCTGCAGCAGCCTGTTAGATCATGGTCAGGTGACCTGAAACTTACTGAGTTTAGCTTCAGGCTTTGTTAAAAGTGATTTATTTCATTTACTGTCTGTGCTTTTTTGCTCTGTGCTCCCCAACACCCAGCCCACCCACTCTGAGATATGCCTTCCTCTGCGTTACTCAAGCAGCCACTCATTTACAAGAACAATAATTATGAAATGGTTTTAACATTTTTAACAAAATCCATTGGGGAAATGTTATTTCCTACACAATATGCAGCTACATTTGAATTTTGACACTGATTGCTCTTTCAAACTTGGAGAAACCTTACTTTCTTTTAAGCGTCCTTCATTATTTATATCCATGAATTTTCTAAGCTTATCTTGAAGCTAATTTTTATTTTTAACATTTATAAATTGGAGAGATGATTGGCAGTTAGCCCCATGAAGTCCTCGGCTCCTTGTGAAGAAGCACGTTCTATCACAACGTGACTCCTTCCTCTCCTCTCAATTTCCTTCTCCTTTCCCGTTGCTTTTTTATCAAAGAAAACTTCTTCTTTCATGTTTTTTATTAAAAAACTATTGTGGTTTTTTATCTCTTTCCCCTCCTTGACCACGAACTTGGTGTGTAAGTTTCTTTTTCATATGGCTGCTTCTGTCCCAGAATGTTTCTTTCGTCTCTTGAGTGACTGGTTTTACAGATTTTCTTCAGCTTTACCACTTTTCAAAGTTCCCAAACTATGCTAGGTAAAGATAAAGCTTAACTCTGTTTGAAAATACAAAGTAATTCCACCCTGGAAGTGTATCTCAGTGGATTGAGTACTGGCTTGTGAACTGAAAGGTCGCTGATTTGATTCCCAGCCAGGGCACATGCCTGGGTTGTGGGGCCAGGCCCCCAGTAGCGGGGAGCGTGCAAAAGGCCACCTATTGATGTTTCTGTCCCTCTCTTTCCCTTCTCCTCTCTCTAAAAATAAACAAATAAAATCTTAAAAAAATAAAGTAATTCCCACTCGTTTTCTTAAAATTCCATAACCCAAAGGACATCCTTTTCCAACTACTTCTTTGTGTTTTGGACATTTTCTAAAATTCGTATTGGAATCCCACTGAGATGAATAAGCTGTGGACCAGATGTGATGGTCTCAAGGCCCCTTCTTAGCCTGCCTTCCCTACACCCCTGTTGCTCTTTCTATGCTGTGGACACCTGCTTAGCAGCCAGGAAGAAGCCAGCCCACAATAAAGTAATAGGTTTTCTGTTCCTTGACTCTTGAAGCAGAGAGAAGAAATTGTTACTCTTGTTGGGATGCCCCAAGGGACTGACTAAATCAAACCTTATACCCTAGGCGTAGGTGACATTCCTCAGAGCACACTTCTAATGATTTTCCTGGCAAAGCAGGCAAGCACCTGAATCCAGCCTGCATGCAGACATTAACTCCACTTTAGAGTGAAAGAGGGTAGGTTGTGTGTGTATTATTAGCACATATGCTTGCCCATTTAAACTATATTTAAGGAATCCTTGACCCAAACAGACTAATGTCTAGTGAGCTGGAGAGAAAGGGCCTCTGGCTCTTGTTGATGCCAGAATCTGCCTTATTTTGATTATATTGGGGTCTAGGTAGTTTGCTTTGAGAGGGAGGTGTTTTCTTCAGGGACCAAGAAGACAGCAGAGCAGGGAGAACCAGGTAGAGGTGACTGGAGAGAGCATGTTCTACATTCCCTTTGTCTCCCTGCTGTAGGCACGTGGCTCTCACACGTGTGAGAACCAGGGGAGTGTTTGTGAGTCCATTCTGCGGTGCAAGGCACAAAATCGGGGATGGGCAGAGCAATGACAAGTGCTGTTATGTTTATGGGCAGGTTGCAGGTCAGCTTGAAAGCAAGCATCTTAATTATAGGTCTGAGCTCATAGCCAAAGCTTGTCCTGGGATCCCCAAGCCCCCTCTGCTTTCCTGCCCAGCAGACAGCAGCCCTCGTACATCTTCTGTGGCCCTAAGCATCTGATTACCTCATTGGCTGAAGGCAGGACCCAGAGGTTCTACAGAGAAGAATTTAAGACAAATGGTGCTATTCCCTGCAGACCCCGAGAAGACCAGACTGCAGGGCCAAGAGGAGAAGTGTCCTTTTGTTTCTCCTTTTCTGTCCCCCATATTCACACACGGGACCTGTGCTGTCTGCATGGTGATGATAAGGTTATCATCTGTGACGATAAGCACACCTGTGGTACCAGTGCTGTGAGAACCACACTTTGGAATCCCCTCTCTTGCTTCTCTCTCCATTTCAAAGATTTCTCTCCTATAGTTTAAAGGTAGACCAGTTTCTGGATTATCATCGGTTTCATGAAAGCCTTGTCTGCAAACAACATTAAGTGTATAGGGGTGCGCAGAAATGTTTCTGATGTAGTTTAGGGGTTTGGTGAAAGATGTCGATGTTTACCATTCTGTCTGTATTTGTACATGCACCTGAGCACATGCCCTCTCACAACCTGTCTCTTACACTCAGTTCTGCTCTGGTTCCAACCCTTCCCCACTTAAAGGTGCTGAATTTTTTTAAAGTTAATAGACTTTGTTTTGGAGAAATTTTAGGTTTGCAGAAAAATTGAATATAAGGTAGAGTGTTCTCATGTTGCCCCTCACCTCTTCTGCACACACACTTTCCCCTATTAGTAATATCTTGCATTAGTATGGTGCATTTGTTACAATTGACAAGCGAATGCTGGTATATTATTAATAACTGAAGTCTGTAGAATACATTCACTAATGTATGCTTGTGGCGGCATATTAATTCCTGGTATTGCATATACTATGGGCTTGGAAAATATATAATAATGTATATACCATTATAGTATCATACAGACTAGTTTCACTGCCCTTAAAATTCCCTCTGCTTTTTCTGTTCATCCCTGGCAATCACTGATCTTTTTACTATCTCCATAGTTTCACCTTTTTCAGAATGTCATATAGTTGGAATAACACAGTATGGAGTCTTTTCAGATTGGCTCCTTTCACTTAGCAGTATGCAGTTAAGGTTCTGCTATGTCATTTCTTTTTGTCACTGAATAATATTCCACTTTCTAGATGGACTACAATTTATTATCCACTCACCTACTAAAGGGTGTCTTGGCTGCTTCCAAGTGTTAGCAATGATGGGTAAAGCTTCTACAAACATCACTAAAGGGTTTTGTGTGGACTTAAGATCTCCGTTCATTTGGGCAAATACCTCTGAGGAAGAAGATAGTTAGATCATAAGATGCCAGACCTAAAAAGAAAAATTTACTGGGGTACTCTACACCTTCCGCTGAGCTTACAGACTGTGTTTCCCCAGAGACGACGACCATGAGGATGGGTTCTGCCAGCCTTACCGGGGAATTGCTTGCGCTCGCTTCATTGGGAACCGGACCATCTATGTAGACTCCCTCCAGATGCAGGGGGAGATCGAGAACCGAATTACAGGTAGGAGGATGGGCTTTCCTTGGGAGACAGCTACAGGCGTGGCTACCTCTCACCGCGTGGATGGTCCAGTTGTGCGTTTTGTCAGGTCCTACCTCGGACAGTATGTCGCTGCTGCATGTCTCCTGCAGTAGAAAGAGATCTTTTTTAGAAGCAGTTGCAGTGGTTGCCATGCTTTACCTTAAAATGTTCCTCCCATTTGTATGTTTAAATTAGCAAGTGTGGGTTGTTGGGAATAACTGTACTTCTGACACATTGAATGAGGTCAACCGTGTGGGTCCAAAGCCCTGAGTTGTCTTGTCCTCACTGCCTCAACCAGGGTCTCCCATCCCAGGGCCAGCCACCCTGGTGCAGGCAGCCCAGCCACTCGACACTCACTGCACTTGACTTTTTTGATCTGCCTTTTGTGACTCTGCACCCTCTTGGAGTTGTGCTGGTTAAAAGGTACATGGGCCCAATCTCAGTTGTTTGGGAGAGGTTGCAGGTCATGCATGGGGACAATGCCACCAGCTCAGAACTGTACCAGCCCTCAGCTGTACACTCCCCTGTACCAGGGGACACTTTGAAGCATTAAAGAGATGAAGCAAATTTTTCAGGAATGAAGCAGCTCATTCTTCATCTCTGGTTAGATGTTAGCCTTCAACGCACTGAATTTTATACATTTATGTAAAGGTCTTCTTGGGAAAATCCCTAAGAAGTGAGGACATAAGTTAAATGAAAGCTCTGCAAAGCCCTCTTTCTCCTGTCTCTTCTCTCCCCAGGAAGATGCACACATTTCTTGCTCCAGACACTATAAGCAACCAGGAAAGTCTTGTGAAGAAGGCAGGTGCATCAGTCTAACTGATTGTGTACTCAGTAGTTGTTTTTTTTTTTTCCTAAATATCCTCACCTGAGGTTGTTTTTTTTTTTCACTGCTTCTAGAGAGACAGGAACAGAGAGAAAGAAACATTAATGCAAGAGACAAACATTAATTGGCTGCCTCCCATATGCACCCAGACTGGGGATCAAATCTGCACCCAGGCATGTGCCCTGACTGGGAATGGAACCTGCAACCTTTTGGATATGGGACAGTGCTCCAACCAAGTGAGCCACACTGGTTGGCACTCTACACAGTAGTTTTTGACCTCAGCTGCCCACAAGAATTACTGGTCGACCTCTGATGCTAGGTTCCCTAGTAGAGTCTGATGAGGTTTGCCCTGGTAAGGGGCAGGCATGACACCCCCAGGCAGAAACTTAAGTTTGTGTCTTTGAGATGTCCTTCTGGTAGATTGGCCAAAAAGTCGGTGTGGTTTTTCCATAAAATACACATTTTTTATTTTCATCAATAACTTTATTGATTTAAATATTTTCAGTATATCTCTATCTCCTGATATTGGCTTCTAATAGATAGAGGCCAGGGGTGCTGCTAAAAATCTTTCAGTGCATAAGATGGCCCCCAGCAAAAAATTATTTGACCAAAATGTCAATAGTGCCAAGAAACATCACAAACCACTTCTGACATGTTTGATCAGTCATAGCACCTTCTTCATACATTGTATAAATTTTCTTCCATCTTCAATACTAAAATGACTACACAAAATTTACCAGTTTTGATAGGTTTTCTTTCTTTCTTTCTTTCTTTCTTTCTTTCTTTCTTTCTTTCTTTCTTTCTTTCTTTCTTTCTTTCTTTCAGGTGTGTGTGTGTGTATATTAATTGTTGTTCAAGTACAGTTTTTTGCCTTTTACCCCCATCCCAGCCCACCCCCCACCCCCCCACCTCCCTCCCATTTCCACCCCTCCTTGTTTTTGTCCATGTGTCCTTTATACTTGTTCCTGTAAACCCTTCCCCTTTTCCCCTGAAATTCCCTCCCCTCTCACTTCTGGTCACTGTCAACCTGTTCTCTATTTCAGTGTCTTTGGCTATATTCATAAGTTTTTTTTAAGTGCACACTGATATGAGTGATGTCACAATCTATCAAAAGTGTTTTGAATGAAGTTAAAGACAACCAGTAAGCACTTACTAGAGCTACCATATAGAAAACAAAACAAATGAACTTTTTGGCCAACCCAATACATTTAGGTCAACTCTGGTCTTGCCTTTCTTTCCCCCTCAGTCTGTAGGGTCTAAGGTCATGATTATGGAAGGGTCTGCCTGGCCTATATAGTTTCAGAGTCCCCTGAGGACAGGGCCAGGGGACCTCCATAAGAAATGGAGGGGCAGTAGTGGGACCTGGAGAATCCTGGAAGGTGCCATCTGGATCCAGTGGTGAGAATATTTGGAAAATGTTGCTATCTCTCATTGGAAAAGCTTCTCATGCCATTCACAAAACCTTCTGGGCACAACACAAAATACTTTACATAGTGACTTAGTGTATACATACATGTATTTCACAGAATTGAAATTCATTACAGGGGACAGTATTTACCCTTAATAAGACTTGGATTTTTCTCTTTAGTTCTATGTTGTTGTTGTTGTTGTTATTATTATTATTATTATTATTTAAGATTTTATTTATTTATCTTTATAGGGGAAGGGAAGGAGAGAGGGAGAGAAATATCAATGTATGGTTGCTTCTCGTACATCCCCTGATGGGAACTAGCCTGCAACCCAGGCATGTGCTCTGAATGGGAATTGAACCACAATCCTTTGGTTCACAGGCCCACATTCAATCCACTGAGCTACACCAGCCAGGGCAGTTTTATACTATTATTTTTAAAGTTGGTTGTACCCTTAATGTGAATGATGCACTCTGACATCCTTTGTTCTGTTAGAATTATCTTTCAAATTATGCTAGCCACAACTCCAGAATTAATTTTACAATCCACTGATTGGCAAACACTAATTCAAGGCCCACAATTTTCCCTCTGTTATTTCTTCAGGAATTGTGTAAAGGATTGGGCAGCTTGTATATCTGATCAGACTGGTTTTATAGTAGGTTTTAGATAAAAGTTTAGAATGAGGATTCTCTAAATTTGTGGATTTTTAGTTTAGTTTTTATTTTATATTTTATTATTTTTAATTGTTTTCATTGTTGTTGAATTACAGTTGTCCCCATTTTTTCCCCATTGCTCTCCCCTGCCCAACCCCTCTCCCGCATTTGGTCCCCCCTAACTGTTTTCCCTGTCCATGGGTCCTCTATACATGTTCCTTGACTCTTCCTCTTCTTTCCCCCATTTTCCCTCTCCTCTTCCCCTCTGGTCACTGTCAATTTGTTCTTGATTTCCATGTTTTCAGCTCTGTTTTGCTCATTTGTTTGTTTTGTTCATTAGGTTCTTATATAGGTGAGATCATATGGTATTTGCCTTTCACTTCCTGGCTTATTTCACTTAACATAATGCTTTCCAGTTCCATCTATGCTGTCACAAAGGGTAGGAGCTCCTCATTTCTTCTGCATAGTATTCCATTGTGTAAATGTACCACAGATTTTGATCCACTCATTTACTGGTTGGCACTTAGGCTGTTTGTAGCACTTGGCTATTGTAAATTGTGCTGCCGTGAACATTGGGGTGCATAGGTTCTTTTGGATTGGTGTTTCAGGGTTCTTAGGATATAATCCCAGCAGTGGAAATGCCAGGTCAAAAGGCAGTTCCATTTTTAGTTTTCTGAGGAAATTCCATACTGTTTTCCACATTGGCTGTACCAGTCTGCATTCCCACCAACAGTGCACTAAGGTTTCCTTTTCTCCACATCCTCTCCCACACTTGTTTGTTGAGTTGTTTATGATGGCCATTCTGACTGGTGTGAAGTGGTATCTCATTGCACTGTTAATTTACATCTCTCTGATGGCTAGTGATGCTTTGCATCTTTTCATATGCCTCTGGGCGTTCTGTGTGTCCTCCTTGGAGAAGCGTCTGATCAAGTCTTTTGCCCATTTTTTAATTGGGTTGTTTGTCTTCCTGGAGTGGAGTCCTGTGAGTTCCTTATATATTTTGGAGATCAAACCCTTGTCCAAGGTATCATTGGCAAATATATTTTCCCATATGATTGGATTGCTTTGAAAATTAATTCGAAGGTGTTCTAGACTAACTGTGACATAGAGACTGCATTCATTGTGATGTTCAGTTCACACAGCATGCTCATCAGAACTACTTTCCAGGACTCTGGGAACTTCCTAGGGAATGAGCTCCAAGAAACCTTCAGAGTGATGTGCAGGGTATGGGCCAAAGTGAGGACAGGAATGGACTCTGCACCTAGAACCATACTTTCAGAAATAAGTTCTCAGTTGATATGTCAAGGGGGAGGGGAGAAGGAGAAATACTAAAAGGGTCAGCTCTGACATTGGATTAATTGATTACTCCAAAAGAAGGACTAATGGCTTTTGTAGTCTTTCCCTGCTTCGAATTCAAGGCCAGCATTCCTATCCTCATGGTCACTAACTCCACAAGGATGAGATTGAACTGGGCTCACAGCTGGTTCTGTGGTCAACCTCTGTTCCTCAGTTTTAGTATTAGCTAGATGTGACCTGAAGACAAAGGACGTGTGACCCGTATACCACAGAGTGCCGGGCACAAGGTACTTGGTGCAGTGTGTGGACACGGCTGTTATACACACTTATGGGACATTCTATTTTCCATTTTACAGGCTTCATGTGGGCTTTCATCCCCCTGACTTTCCTGTAGTAAATAGCTGGGCAGGGGGGAACTGGCCTCCCATGCAGCTGTCTAACCTGGAGCCTGCCTTGGTGCCTGGTGGGTCTCCTAGGGGATAAAGGGCACTGGCAGCACCACCTGCTGGCCAAGAAGGACATGGCACTATAAGTGGATGGGGCTGAGATATCCCAGATAGGAAATTCCAGCCTCTCAGCAGGGTATGTAGGGGAGGGGCCACTCTTTCTTTAGCCATCCAAGATCAAATTCTTAGAAGCAGATCTTTCACAAGTCAAAGTGGGGTGGGCATTCTGGCTGATGACTTCCTTTGAGGCCCAACTGCCACACCCTTCTCTTTGTTTCTCCATGTCAGGTGCCAAGTTCTTCCTCTGGGCTGGTTCATTCCCATCATACCTCATCCTATGATCTTGCCCCTAAAAAGCAAGCCTAGGGATCCCAGCATAGAGCCTCCTGAGCTTCTCCCCAGGGCCACATCTCTGCACCTCCTTTACCACAAGTCTCTCCCAGCTGTGCAGTTGTTATTCAGCTCTCTGCTCAGCACCCTACCACCCTCTGCCTTCCTTTCCTTTTCTGCCACTCCCTGTCATCTGGCTCCTCCGACCATGCTGAGACCTCCCCAGGCTGCTGTGAGCTCTCCTGCAGGCCTCGCAGTGTCCAGGAGAGCAAGTCCTGGTCCCTGTGCCTCTTCAGCTTCTCTTTATAAAGCCACACCCAAAACTTCACTTATGCCCTGTGCTTGCAGAGCCCCCAGTCCTTAGCAGGGCCTAAGGAGGTGGCTTTTAGGTCTGAAATGGGACTCTTCCTGTCATAGAAGAATCATCTAGCTAGATGATATCTTGGGCCTAGTTTTCCTTCTTTTTTGTTCTACTTTTGATGTGAGGCCTCCTGCCTTGGATGTCTGGTTCCAATTAGGGCAGCTCACATGCCTGCTGGGGCCCTGTGGTGGGGGTGAAGAAAGGGTGGAGGGCTGGAAGCACTGCCAGGCAGGGTGGGGGCACGATGTTCAGGGTGGAGGCTATCCCCCTAACAGGTTTCATGCCTCCACAGCGGCCTTCACCATGATCGGCACATCCACACATCTGTCAGACCAGTGCTCGCAGTTTGCCATTCCGTCCTTCTGCCACTTCGTGTTCCCGCTGTGTGATGCACGATCCCGGGTGCCTAAGCCTCGAGAGCTGTGCCGCGACGAATGCGAGGTGCTGGAGAGCGACCTGTGCCACCAGGAGTACACCATCGCGCGTTCCAACCCACTCATCCTCATGCGGCTACAGCTGCCCAAGTGCGAGGCACTGCCCATGCCTGACAGCCCTGATGCTGCCAACTGCATGCGCATTGGCATCCCAGCAGAGCGGCTGGGCCGCTGTGAGTCCCACCCACCCCCAGGGCCTCTCTTCCAGTAGGATTGGCAGGAGGGCTTGAGAGCAGGGGTATCAGTCATAGCACCAGGCCACACCCAGCTGGCCCCTGCCTGTCTTTGGGACCCAAGTAAGTTACTCCACCTCTCTGAGCCTCAGACTTCATTCCGTCAGGTGGAGTCATATGTTTGCCTGACACAGCACAAAACACAGTGAGGGGCATCAGGGGAACAGGTGGGCTTCCAAACCCTCCAGTGATCAATAAGCCCCTGTCCTCACTACTAGGTCAGGTCCCCAGCTCTCCTCCAGGGCACCCAGGGCAGAGGCTGCATCCATTCCTTGGGCCAAGGCGTTCCCGAGTGTGGCAGGGCTCCTCCAGGCCTTAGGAGCCTGGTCCCTGCCCACTGTGCTCCCTGAGTCTTGGCTGCGGGGCTTGCCTGTGTGACTTTGTCAGTTGTTAAGTATCATTTCCTCTTGTTCCATTGGAATGATGACTGCTAACCTCAGAAGTTGGAATGAAGATTAGATAAGTTAATAATATTTAGAAGGTTCTTAGAACAGTGGCCAAATACAGTAAGCACTCTGTAACCATTCAACACATGCACACCCCAGGTCTGGCTCCGAGAGTGCTGGGGGGCTCCTCTGGGGAGGTGGGGTGACTGATGTGGCAGAGATGTGCTCCCGAGGCAGCAGGGGTGTCTGAGGTGTGGGCCAGGCCTGGCAGTTTCTCTCCCCTCTGGCCCAGTTGGATTTTGCTTCCAGAGCAAATGTTCATGAGGTCCTCATTCTAGAATGGGGATGCCTGGTGGATCCCAAAGGTGATTTCAGGGTCATGCAATAACTTCTGCTAAGTTTTCTTCTCTTTGTATGTCCCTGATGTACCCCCAGTTTAATTAGTGAGTTTGGGGCTTCATTGTCATTATTTTAAATGCTGCTTTTCTTAGAAGTTATGGAAAATCCTTTGGTCTTTTGAAAACTCCAGTTTGAGTACATGCATACAAATGGGTTTGTTGTCCTTTCTGGAAGAGTTACACAGGAAGGGCTGCTTACTCTTGATTAGGGCCTCCTAACACATCTCCTCTCTCAGACCATCAGTGCTACAATGGCTCGGGCACAGATTACAGAGGGACAGCGAGCACCACCAAGTCAGGGCACCAGTGCCAGCCGTGGACTCTACAGCACCCCCACAGCCACCGCCTGACCAGCACAGACTTCCCTGAGCTTGGAGGGGGGCACGCCTACTGTCGGAACCCTGGGGGGCAGATGGAAGGCCCCTGGTGCTTCACAAAGAATAAAAATGTACCCATGGAACTGTGTGACATACCCTCTTGTAGTAAGTATTCTCTGTCTCATTTTTTTTTTTTTTTAAGTATTGACAACATGTTGAGTATGACGTGGAACCAGGAGGCTGATGGTACTGGGCACCACCTCCATTCCACCACCATGATTATTTGTTTTAACAAAATTGTTTTTTGTTATAAAATAATATCTGGTCGTTATAGGATGTTTTAAAGTGTAGAAAAGTCTTAAGGAATCATGTGCAGATCACCTCTAATTTCCTCACTCTGTTTGCATTTGGGGGCCCTCCTGTCAGCCCTTGTCCTGTGTGTAGTCCTAGGATTCACTTTGCATCTGGTTTCTCCACAGCACCAGCAGCACCCCAGCCATGTCTACAGTTGGGGCACCCTGCCTTTGTTTCCTCCCTGGCCTCCAAACTTAAATCTCTTCACCATTTTCCCTGCAATTGTCTTAAATTATGAATAGGAGAAGAGCTTGTCATTAATGATTGCAAGCTTTACAAACTTTGTATTTATGTCCCACCTGCTCCAGTTGGCCTGGGTACCTGAGCCTGAGCTTCCTTCTGTGTCTTTGGTAGAGGACCGAAGAGGGTTGGAACCTTAGGTAGAGGGTTGGTGGAAGATTCTTGGGAGAAGATTGATAAAGAGAGGTAACAGGTGAAGCACATCAAGGCTTGCCATTTACCTGGAAAGCTTTCCTGGCAGCGGGGGTGGGGGGTAGGAGAGGGGCTGGTGTACCTCCCCAGCAATGGGAATGCACACCTGTGCTCATTTCCTTCTCTGAGTCCCAGGCTTGCACTTCCATTCACTCAGCAAGCAGCACACACACCGATGTTCAACCGTTGTGTTCATCACAGGAATAAGATTTAAGAGTGAAATGTCAGTAGTTAGATTATAGTATAGCTACTGTACGGAATGTAAGAAGGGGGATGTTCATGATGTCCTGTTAAAGGAAAGAAGCAAGTTGTAGGATATTGGCTGTGTCCTGGTCATTCTCTCTCTCTCCCTCTCTCTCCCTCCTTCTCTTCCTCCCTCCCTTATTCCCTTCCTCCCCGTCTCTTTTTTCTTTCTTTTTATAAACAAACAAAATGAGCAAAAGCTGTGTCTGTATGTGTGTGTGCACATAAGCACTTACATTTCACTGGTGAAGTCTGAGGAAAAAATACACCAGACTTTTAGCAGTGATTTCCCATGGCCTACAGAAATATTAAAATGTAAGAGTAATGAGCAGTTATTACTTTTGTACATAAAACTAAATCAAAGCAAAGAAAAAAATTATGTTCTTTGACCTGTCAATTGCAGGAATCTTATATTGCAGAAATACTTAGGAGGCAGAAGTGCAAGGACATTTATTGCCGAATCACTTTTAATAGCTAAGTAAGAAACAGACCGATTGTTTACCAGCAGGGGATTGGGTGGAATTGTGGGCGCTCTCAAGGAACGCTCCGCACTCTGTGCTGCCTGTGCTGCCTGTGCTCCCTGAGATGGATCGTTCTGCCACAAAACCAGGAGCAGGGAAATACGGCTGTTAGGATTCTGTTTAGGATGGATTCTAGTCAAACTTCTATTAAAAGAAAACATAAGAAACTGCTGCTTCTATGAGTCAAAATAGTTGAATATTGGGTATTTCATGTTCAACTTAAAGTGTATGAGGGTGAGACCTCCAAAACCTGGAATTTATTTATAAAAATTGTATATTTATTCTTACATGTTTAAAGTTCAGTCACCTTCAAAGTACTCTCCATTTGATGCAATACACCTATCAGGACATTTTTTTTCTACTGCTCAAAACAGTTTTTGAACTCATTGACTTTGATGCCTTTAGTGCTTATTCCATTTTTTATTTCACTTCTCCCACATTGGCAAAACATTTCCCTTTGAGGACTTTGTTCATCCAGGGAAGCAAACAAAAAAAGTCACTTGGGGCGAGATTGGGTGAATAGGGAGGGTAGGCATGGAGGTCGTGCCATTTTTGGTCAAAAAACTGCTGAATACTCAGTGCAGTGTGAGCAGGTGTGCTGATAAATTCCCCATCGTGAATTGGGTAAATGTGTTGAAAGTGTTTTCAAAAAATTTTTACCGAAGCTGAACACAGCCTATCACAACACCACCAGCTGGTACACGGCTACAGATGGGTTCCCAGAATACTCACCTACTAGGGAAGCCTGTACTACAAGGGGCCAAGCCCTCCAGAAAATAATTCCAGTATTTTTGGGGTCCCCTCTAATACATAAAAAAATCAGGTGAACAGCAACCTATTAACAATGGAATAGCCTTTGGCAAAATGGGCTATTAGGAATATTCACTGTTCTGTAATACTCCAGTTGTTAATAAGCATGTGCTCTGTTTGTGATTTTGAGAAGGTAATGCCAGAAAAAATGGTCACATATGAGGTAAGTATTTGGACAGTGCTCACACCTCTGATCTTGGCCTAAGAGGTGTGGCGTCTTCCCAACCCTGATAATGAAAATTGAGACTCTACTACCTCCTGAGGCTTCCTCCAGGTGGTGCCAGGAGAGTTTTGTGTGAGGTGTTTTACTGCATTTTAGTTTGGATGCCAGGATGCCAGGCTGGGTTTGGGACAGTGGTGCGTGTGTGTGTGTGTGTTTTTATACTGAGGGAGAAATGGTGTTCATTTTCAGGTGAGTTATCTCTTCTGGTTAGAAGTAACTTGTTTGCTTTCATATGAAGAGTTCATTTTCCACTAGTCATAGGGGCACCCATATACCATGTGATTATTCACAAGAGTCAGATAGAAAAGTGGCCTGATTGGGGGGCCAGTTCTGCCTCCTTATGAGGGAGCCCCCAGCTCTGCTCCAGTTGTCAGACTGCCACCTGGGGCCTATTGTTTGGTTCAAAGTTCTGGATGGGAGACAAAGGGCTGTCCCTCACTGGAAAATGGAAGGTCTGCCTGGAAGCCTCACAGTGTTCATCCATCTCTCTCACCAAGGCTCTTCCAAGATTCGTGTGCCCTGTTGCACTCTGTACTAGGTAAGACTCGCCAGTGCCACTGCACTCAAGTCAAATGTGCTTTTAATCTTTACCCTAGAATAATATGTTAATTTACAAAAAATGTGGATAATCCTAAAATATGGAATGGGGAGCTAGGTCATTTCCAATCCCCATACTGAGTTTCCTTCACTGAGGACAGAGGTCAGACATGTTTCGTCATGTTTCATAAAGATGAAATTGGGCAGAGCACATGTTTCTAGTGGCGTTCAGGTGTTAGGAGGGAAACACATTGCTGCTCGGGGCTCTGGGAGGCCTCAGAGTCCGTTTGTCTTCAGTGCTCCATATTCCACTCTTTCCATGGGGCCGCTCTGGACTGGGTTGCACAGGTTGACCCAGGGTGTGCATTTTTTGGGTATATTACCTTTTTTTTAGGTTGGGTGTGTAATTGTGTTCATTTGTGCAACCAACCTGATCATTCACACGTGCTTAAATACTGTAGCTGGATGTGGGAGTAGGCCAGTAGAGAACCTGGAGTTTTCTGAGAACTCAAGGAAGCCTTGCCGTTGGCAGGTCCCAGGGACGGCAGCAGGATGGGGATCCTGTACATCCTCGTCCCGAGCATCGCCATCCCTCTGGTCGTCGCCTGCCTTTTCTTCCTGGTCTGCATGTGCCGCAACAAGCACAAGGCTTCAGCCTCCACACCCCCACGCCGGCAGCTGATGGCATCCCCCAGCCAGGACGTGGAGATGCCCCTCATTGGCCAGCACAAGCAGGTCTACCAGCCTACCCTCTGCCTGCCATGTTATCTTTCTTAATCTACTCAAAGCACAGCACTCTTAAACTGTCTTTCATTTCATTCATTCTTCTCTGAAACGTGTCAGCACATTTGTGTCTTTAGAAAATACGCCGTACGCATGTCGAGAATTAACATGCCAGTGGGAAGCTTTTCCTTCTCAGTCTTCTCTCTGTGATGCTTAAGCTGTGCCTGTGGCGGCACCAGAACCTGGCTCAGGCTGTCTCCCTGACCTGAGGGTCTGTGTGATATTGTGAAGGGACAGGGGCCTGTTGCTACACAGTTTGGGGTGTGGCTGGTGTTGCTGTTCTGTTTTTCAGGGAAGGATACAGCAGTCTTCTAGAAGAAGTGGGCAGACCACCCCCACAGTAGGAGTGGTCAGGATGGCAATAGCCCACTGAAGTGCAGCACAGGAAGGTCTGCCACAGCCACTCAGCCATGTGATGGGACAGTCACCTTACTTCCAAACTCTGGGGGGAAGGGGGGTCAAGCTCTTGCAGGTTTGGAAGGGGAAGAGTGGGCTTTCACAACTCTGTCTCCAGCAGTGTTTGGGGGCAGGGCTGGGGTGGCTGGACAGAAAGGGGGATACAGAGCCCCCTGGGGTCAGAGAAGCTCCAAGGAGGATGGCAGCCAGACCCAGAGAAGGGGTGAGAACCGTAGAAGCTGAGAGGTATAAGGTTCACATTGATTTTTATCCACATGCTTCCATCAAAAAGCATCTAATTGAGAATCTAATCAAGAGGAAGAAGCAAGGTAGACCAACTAAGGAGCAACAGGAGAACAGCTGGCCTGGGCTCTAAAATTGACAGAAATCATGGGACCTGCACCTTGGGTTCAAGAGAAAATAGACATGGGTCTTGCTATGCTGAGCATTGGTGGATGGACCTCCTCCATGAACACATCATATTGGGGAGCAGGAAAGTTCCTGGGTGGGAGGGACACAGCTGGGACAGTGCAGGGGCAACTGGGGCCACTGGAGCTCAGCTTAGTGGGGTAATGTGTGTGAATAGGTGTGCACACACAGTCCATTATGATACCTCAGCTGCACTTTGCAACATGGTGGGGGACCCGTTGAAGGCTTCAGGCAGCCTCATGACATAAGGGTGTGTTTAAGAGCAGAAAGTAGTGTGTAGGGAGGGCTGAACCAGGGGAAGGCCGGACCAGCAGTTTCTTTGCAAAGCTGTCCTGCCAGATAGCACTGGAACTGGCCCTTCCAGACCCCCTTAGAACTTCCCTATTCTTCCTTCTCAAGTTGCAGTAGCAGAGAGTTTCACTAGGCTTTTTTCTTGGCAGGCCAAACTGAAGGAGATCAGCTTGTCCATGGTGAGGTTCATGGAGGAGCTTGGGGAGGACCGCTTTGGGAAGGTCTACAAAGGCCACCTGTTTGGCCCTGCATCAGGGGAGCCAGCCCAAGCCGTGGCCATTAAAACACTGAAGGACAAAGCAGAGGGGCCGCTGCGGGAGGAGTTCCGGCATGAGGCCATGCTGCGGGCACGGTTGCAGCACCCCAACATTGTCTGTCTGCTGGGTGTGGTGACCAAGGACCAGCCCCTCAGCATGATCTTCAGCTACTGCTCCCATGGCGACCTCCATGAGTTCCTGGTCATGCGCTCGCCACACTCAGATGTGGGCAGCACGGATGATGACCGCACAGTGAAGTCGGCCCTGGAGCCCCCCGACTTTGTGCACGTGGTGGCACAGATTGCGTCGGGCATGGAGTACCTGTCCAGCCACCATGTGGTGCACAAGGACCTGGCCACCCGCAACGTGCTGGTATACGAGAAGCTGAGTGTGAAGATCTCTGACTTAGGGCTGTTCCGAGAGGTGTACTCAGCCGACTACTACAAGCTGATGGGGAACGCACTGCTGCCCATCCGCTGGATGTCCCCTGAGGCAATCATGTACGGCAAGTTCTCTGTGGACTCAGACATCTGGTCCTATGGTGTGGTCCTCTGGGAAGTGTTCAGCTATGGCTTGCAGCCGTACTGCGGGCACTCCAACCAGGACGTGGTGGAGATGGTCCGCAGCCGGCAGGTGCTGCCTTGCCCCGATGACTGCCCAGCCTGGGTGTACGCCCTGATGATTGAGTGCTGGAATGAGTTCCCCAGCCGGCGGCCCCGTTTCAAGGACATCCACAGCAGGCTTCGGGCCTGGGGCAATCTGTCTACCTACAACAGTTCAGCGCAAACCTCGGGTGCCAGCAATGCCACGCAGACCAGCTCCCTGAGCACCAGCCCGGTCAGCAACGTCAGCAATGCCCGCTATGGGGGCCCCAAGCCCAAGGCTCAACCCTTCCCACAGCCACAGTTCATCCCCATGAAGGGCCAGATTCGACCTCTGGTGCCTCCTCCACAGCTGTACATCCCTGTCAATGGCTACCAGCCTGTGCCAGCCTATGGGGCCTACTTGCCCAACTTTTACCCCGTCCAGATCCCCATGCAGATGGCCCCACAGCAGGTGCCTGCCCAGATGGTCCCCAAGCCTGGCTCTCACCACAGCGGCAGTGGCTCCACCAGCACAGGGTATGTCACCACTGCACCTTCCAACACGTCGGTGACTGACAGGGCAGCCCTGCTCTCCGAGGGTACTGAGGATGTGCAGAACATCCCTGAAGATGCGGTCCAGAGCCCCATGCAGGAAGCAGAGCAGGAAGAGGACAGCTCTGTTCCAGAGACTGAGTTGCTAGGGGACAATGACACTGTGCAGTTGGATGAAGCCGAGGTTCAGATGGAAGCCTGAAAGGTGCGGTGCTGAGGGGCCCTAATGGGAGACCACCTTGACAAGTGAGCCCCAGGCACTCGAGGTCTGACTTGCTGCTCTTTCCCTATGCAAAATGTCATCTCTAGCATCCTTTTTGCACAGAACCGCCGCTTGGCCATTGTTTGGTCTTTCAGCCAGTGGCACCTGATGAATGGTGACCCCCAGTGTGGCCTGCTTTTCCCTGGAGGAGGATGGGAGTAAGCATTGTCTGTGCCTTGAAGGAAAATGTCTGGCGTCTTCCCGCCACCGTCTTGCAGGTGGATCCAATATTGCAAAACTTTGGACAGTAGGCCTGCTCAAGGCAGCAAGGTGGGTCTTGGGATTGGTGTCTCTCAGCAACTTGCTGTTGGCTACAGATGGAGGGGCTGCCTTTCCTTTGGCTGCCCTGCCAGGGACTGGTGGGAAACGGGCTTCTGGAATGGGAGTCCCATTTTAAGACAAAATGTGCCTTAAACCAACACGATTTTGTATTTTTTTGAAGTGATTTGAATTATCCTGCATGTGTATTTTGCCCACTTTTCTGGCATTTAAGGGAAAGTATTTCTGGGGTTTGGAATGTTACAAAGGAAGCAGTGGTATACACAGCACTGTATTGTTTGTTTTCTTGGAATCATGTACAGACCTTAAATGTAATTTATATGATTTTTGTATGCCCTTTTCATTGAAGTATTTTGAGTTTAAAATAATGACTTAGTAATTTAACTGTTTACTTTACCCATCTGGGATGCTGCCTGATTGTATTTTGGTTGTTTGTGTTTGTACCCATGTAAGAGAGGTCCATTCATTTCAGAGCTCCTGTAAGAGGAGGCCCATGCGCACCCTGCATGGGACATAGGCAGCGCCCATGTGTGACTCCCACACCTGGTGTCTCCAGTAAAGCGCAACCACATTAGCTCCACTCCCTGCAGGTTGTGAGGGTGTCAGGTGTCAGGCACTGTGGGTTGGGGAGGTGCTGGATGGTGGTGATGTAGATGGTGGTGATGTGGGCTGAACCCTTTTTGCAGCCTAGGCTGACCCGGAACCTGGGAGTTCATGTGAATGTGGATGCACGTTGTTAAATAAATAATGGAAACAAGCTGCACTGCTTTCTCTGTTAAGGACTAGGGGGGTGAATTCATTGCTGATGACATGAAGTTGGTCTTTGGTTGTAAACCTCTTTCCTCCTGAGGTCCCAGGATCCCTATTTAGACTGGTAGCCTGGCGCTGACCAGGGTGCTGGAGCAGCGCAGTGGTGTGAGGCCGTGACAGGGCCTCCTTCCCTGTCTGCTCAGAGCTGCCTGCACCCTCTGAGTGTGGCCAGCTGAGCCAGAGTGCACCTGGGCAGGGTCACTTGGTGAGGGAAGGGTCAGGGGAGAGGCACTGTAACAGCCACAATATGGGTGAGGCCTGGGAGAGTTCCCGCCAGCGCAAAATGACCGTTGCCGCCCCAACATGACCTGGAGGTTTTCTGTGAGTACTGCAGTGGGTCCACAACCCAAGGGTCAGGTGGGGCTCTGGTAGAGATTTGCTTCGCACTCGCAAGCCATGGGTTTTTTGCCAGCAGCAGTGCCTCTTTCCTGCTCCGAGGCCGACTGGTGGGGCCAAGAAAGTGCGTTTCTAACAGATGCCCTCCCAGATGGTGCTGATGCTGTGGTCAGAGGACCCACTGAGAGCCACTGAGCAGAGAATTGATTGCTCACAACTGTCCAGCATCTGGGGCCATCCTGAACTTCAAGTCTATCCTGTACACCCCTTGCCCACTGATTTATTTAGCACAGTGCTGCTCAGAAGAGTCCCCACCTGCCCCTATCACACACAAGTAATGAAATGAAGTGTCAATGAGTATATCTGCAAACCAGGACTGACTCCATCCTGCTGGCCAGAGCAAAGTGATATGATGGGGTAGGAATGGGAGCCTCAGTGCATACTGGCCAGTGTGGGTCGGCTGTGTAGGAAAGGTCAGGGTTGAATGCAGCTGCTTATTTCCATTGACCTGAGGGAGGAACTTATCTCTAATGTGGTCCCCCTAGTGGTTTAACTGTTGTGTTGAGGTGCCCTTCTCTGAGTGTTCAGTCAGGAGGCCAGCCCTGCTGCATTCGTGGCTAAACAGTCCCAGACAGGAACCTGATGCCCAGGCCACAATCCATGCAGGGCCAGCAACAGGGATTCTGCAGAAGCATGTTGGGAGGGTCTGTTGGCAGGAGTGGGGTACTGAAGGTTCCAATTTGGAGTTGGTTTTTTATTTTATTTTATTTTTTGGTTCACTGTGGCTTTTGTTTGTTACCACTCATTCTAATTATAAAATCTCGATTCATTTTGAGGGAGCTTGAGCTTTAAAAATTGGTGCAGTTGAACAAAAGCACCAAATTTTTTGGACTGTAAGATGCACCTAGGTTTTAGAGGAAGAAAATAGGAAAAATTTTTTGAAACAAAAAATGTAAAATATTTAATAACATAAATAACATAGGCTACCCCCTCCTGCCACAGCGAACCACGTAAGCTACATTCAGACTATAAGATGCACCCCCTATTCCTCCCAAATATGGGTATGTGTGTCTTATAGTCCAAAAAATACGGTAACTGAGTTGGGATGTACCAGAACCACCAGACTTAGATCTAATGTAGGTGATTCAGATAAACACCATTCATGTGGTCCACCCAGGAGTGTGCCTGTCCCTGTTCACCCTGCAGGAGGGAGATTTCCACAGCTACAGAGCAGCTCATTTAAGTGTAGTTTAATCAAGTTGTATGAAGCCAGAAGTACCTCCTGCATTTCCTGATATACAATACGTCTTGAAACACTCTAGGAGCAATGACTAACTTTCTGGACTAATTTTAGGGTGTTTGACTAAATACTACAGTATATGACAGCTTCTCACTAAATCAGGAAAAACCTCCTGGTTCTCTCAACAGGAAAAACACTTGAAATGTGCTTACTTTGGATTTACTTCAACATTGATATTTGTATTAGCTGTTCTTGGACAGTGTGATTTTATAACTTTGAAAACAAATTTTACGCAGACGTCAGTTCTATGTGAGTTTCTTATGGGACCACTTAAAACCTTTTTTTCTTTTTTGAAATGAACTTTTAAGCAGGTTGTGTCATGGTGAATTTACTTCAGAGTACTGTCTTGAAACTGGCCAGTGCAAGCCTTTGTGGCCTGGCACTTAATGAGGGGGCTCTTAAAAGACTAATGCTTTATTTATGTAGAAAAGACCTGAATTTAAGCTACTGTACACCTGCACAGAGGACATGAGCCTTATTGTTGGGTGTTCACACTTAGACCAATAGCACAGTTTACAGTATTGTATTTCTACTATTGTTCCATCATTTGTGTAGTTACTGAACAGCTAGTGCCTTCCTGTAGTTCAAAGACACAGTGGGAAGTTCCTCTTCTACTCCCTCTGCTCAGCTTTCCTTCCGCTCCAAGTATAACTGTGACTGGCTTTCTCTTTTAAACATGTTATTTATTTATTTTTAGAGACATGGGAAGGGAGGGAGAAAGAGAAGGAGAGAAACATCGACGTGAGAAACAATGCTTGCATCTACTACACACCCTGGCTCGAGATTAAACCTGCAACCCAGGCATGTGCCCTCACCAGGAATCAAACCCACGAAATTTTGCGTTGCAGGATGACCTCCAGCCAGTTGAGTCAACAGCAGTCAGGGCTGTTACTGGCCTTTTATGGATCAGTCCAGGTTATTAATGCGTATATAAGTAAATATGCCTGTATGTTCTCATAGTTATTCCATTTTTACATAAGTGGTAACCTGTACAATTTGTTTTGTCTTGCTTGTTCATGTAATTGTGTATCTTGGGGGTCTTTGCATGTCAGTGGGTGGGAGCCGGTCTGCAAGAGGAGTTCCTGGCAGTGGCCCTGCTGGTGAGTGGTAAGGTGGCAGGTGGTGCCGCACTGCACCCCCTCCACACACATACCCCTGGGCTCTGCTTCGTGCATTGCCACCACTGATGCCTCGAAGTTCCACTTCCCCTCGCCCCCAGCCTGGAGCAGGGGGGCTGTGTAGGCACAGGTGGGGAGAAGGCTGTGAATGAAGGGGGCTGGGGAACACTGGGCTCAATTCTAATGCATGTTTTTTAAAGGACAGGGCAGGTTAATATTTTAAATCATTAGTATTTTTTTTCCACAATTTGTCCTGTTCACTCTTCCAGTATGAAGTGTTAAAGGTTTAATGAAAAGTTGTCCAGAGACAGAGATAGATTAAAATCATCTCTTGGGTGTCAGAAGGCCTTGGGGACTTGTGCAGAGATGGAAGGAACCAAATGGAAGCTCCCCTGGAACTCCAGAAGACAGCTGCAATGCCCCTGCTGGAAATAAGGCCCTGTGCCATGCACCGCTGTGCCCATCAGGGAGATACATTCAGATGAGCTAGGGTGACTGCTTTCATGATCTTGCTCAGGTCTCAATGCAAGACAGGAAGGGAGAGGGTGTCCAGACAGGAAGAAGAATTCAGGGAGAAGAGGCACTCCGCCCCCTCTGCTTCAGCTGCCTACTCTGTCAGATGTGCTTGTTTTTCTCTCAAGAATTTGATGGTGATGGTACAGTGGATTTCACAGTGCTCTCTCGAGAATTCCCAATGACTTACCTATAAAAGCACTTTTTATATTTTAGTATCTGTTTAATATGGCTTTCCTAGGGTTTTAACAATCATCTATTGTCACTCTTCAAATTGCATTTTTAAGTTTTGTCTGCTCTCTGTGGGCTCTATACTGGAAAATTGCTCTAAAACCACCTCTTCAGGAGAAAGCCAGTCTAAATGAGTAAGAATGTGAAATTGTACAGTTTTGTTAAGAAAATTCACCACTACTTTAAGATACATAAAATAATTCAAATAAAGTTACAAGAGCCAAGGAAGAGACTGATGTACAAAATTAAAAGATGGTTTTAGAGTTCAAGAGGCATCTTCCTCTCAGGTTTCATGTCTGAAATGTGTACTGTTGCCTGGATTTGGTGTTGAACGAGATAGGAAATACCACCCCCACTTTCTCCTGAAGAAGGCCACTAAACAAGGGGTGTTGCATTTGCTGAGTGAGATACCTGGGGCAGAACCCCGCTATGGCAACTGACAAGGGTCACACGAGTGTCATCAAATCAGGATCCTGCATGTGCAAGTGACAAAAAAAGGACAGACTGCCTCCTCTATAGTGGGCACACCGAGGGGATCTGGGAGTGCAGGTGGCTGGCGTCTTTCTTGGGAGGCAGGGATTTCCTCCACTTCAAAAACATTCTGCCAAGTGAGAGAAGCCAGAAGCAAAATGCTACATACTGTATAACTCCATTTATATGAAATGTCCAGAAAAGGCAAACCCATCAAGATGAAAGCAGAGCAGATTTCCAGAGTGGACAAGTATGAGCAATCTCTGTGAGGCGGTGGAAATCTATGCTGTGACTGGGATGAAAGGAGTTCTCTGCATTTCCTGAGCCTTAGAACAGGTTGGCAAGGCCCTGCCTACCCCAGGGCTCCAAACCCCAGGGTCTGTCTGTGAACATGGGTGGGGAAAAATCACATTCCTTTTCACTAACCTCTAACTGAAATGCAGTATTTCCTTTTATTACAAATGTAGGGGAAAGCCACCAAATGTGTACGTGGCACTCATGCCTGGTGGCCAGTAAAGATCAGTCACATTGCAAGTGTGGCAGATCTTTTGATGCTTTGTTCACTCACCACCACTCCAACAGTTCATTCATTTATCAGGCCTGCTGCCAAATGTTGTTACTGAGTTAATACAGAAGCACATATAGTGCATCATTATTTTGTTTTTTAAAGATCTTTGATAATTTCAATATAGATGTTTTCTTTGTAATTCGAATGTTTTCTTTTCTGCATTAAAACCATATTCTGAGAAGGAATCCAAGTGCACAGGGGTCTGTTGGTGGTGCAGAAAATGTGTGGATAATATGGCCCAGCACGGTGCTTCTCTGCATGCAGCCCTCTCCTGTTTGACCACCTTTTCCACTCACACCCTAGCTGTCCAGCTGCTCTGGGCCAGGTGAGATGGAAGGGTGAATGGAGGGGTGCTGACACCAGCCACCTCCCTTTCTCATTCTGTTTCAAAAGTGCATGTCCAGAAGACATGGCAACACAGAAGCAGCCACAGCTTCCTGGCTGACAAGGAGCCCAAACCAATTCTGTGTTTTTTGGGGTTTTTAAATTTATTTTTAGAAATGGGAATGGAGGAAGAAAGAGAGAGACAGTAACATCAATGTGTGGTTGCCTCTTGCATTCCCCCTACTGGGGACCTGGCCTGCAACCCAGGCACGTGCCCCGGACTGGGAATCAAATCAGTGACTCTTTGGTTCACAGGCCGGTGCTCAGTCCAGTGAGCCACACCAGCCAGGGCCAATTCTATATTTTTTCAAAGTAAATACCAATATTGTCGCTTCACATCTACTGTATGCATGGGTCCCTAGAACATCAGAGATGTTCTCTCTGTGTCCCTGATGGCCCTGGGGGTATGGAGACTTGAAGTCCTGGCAGCTCCATCAGCAAGGCCTATGTCTTCCCAGGGAGAGTGAGCTTTTTGTTGTCTTTCCCCCTCCTGGTAACTGTTCTTCAAGTTTTAATTGTTATCAAATAAGGGTAAATTTCTAGTTAGAATAACTTTCAGTATATGTTTCATGAGCATGAGATGAACTTCTGATTTCCTTCCTACGAAATACAGTTTGCCATGTTTATGTGGTACAGCTGTGGTAAGATCTGGATGCATCATGCAGATCCCACACACATGTTTATGGCACAGGTCATGTTATCTTCATAAATCTCGTTGTAACCTTGGACTTTTTTTTGCTAAAATAACCTAGCATAAACACCTGGTATGTGCAAGAAAACCGCATGCTTATTAGAAAGGCTCTGGTTTTGACCCACTGAGGTTAGCACAGTCATTTAGAATAGCACTTAGAGTTCTAATTGTGGGGGGATTCTCTGTTCCAAATGCAAACATGCACTGCTGCTGATTGTGCCACAGAAATCACAATGAGATTCCAAACTGATACAGGTGAAATCACTAGATTACTGGTAACAAAGGCTGATGGTAGCCTGCTGTGCGCCTCTGCAGGGATCTTGCAGAGGAGCAGCAGGCGCACCAGAGGCAGCAGCAAAGCCTAGTCTCCACCTTCTCCGAAGTGAATGTAGCAGAGCCCTGGGCAGGAGTGGGCACTTTTAGGAATTGGTCTTTAGTCACCAAATGTGCCTCTAAAAATTCCCACAACTGAGAATTATCTAAAAAGTTCATCTGTAAAGTCCCTTTCCCAGTAGCCTGTAATGGCTTTTCCACCCAAACGCAGATATAGCAACATGGGCAGTTCGCTTATGCAAGAAAAAAAATAATAGAACTGGGAAATCCTTCTGACTGTTAAAAAAAATCCTCCAAAAGCATGAATGTCCAGGCTTAATGATCTCAGACTAATGATCTCAGGATCAAGGAGGATGGGAGAAAGAAACTGGTGGTGAAAACTTATTTTTATGGGGACAAGAAGCCAATGTTACCACATGTGATTAGCTGTGCGGGCAGGAACCTTGTGCTCTTCAGATCAAGTGGGAGTGGCCTGAGTGGGAAGCTGGTCTCCAGGCCTACCGGTGTTCTCAGTCTCCTCCGTCCCAGATTCTTCAGAAGTGATGCAACTAGAGGCTTCTAGCAAATGAATTCTAATTAATTCACTGAGATCCTTATGTAGCTCTCTCATGAAAAATAATTTTAGCTTACAGCCAAAAAAGGGTAGGACAGGTATTTCAAGCACCAATTTAACCAAAGGGGGATATAAATATAAATAAGAATCAACAGAAAATTGTGTGTCCTAGGTGCCCCTTGAATAAGAACCACAGGTGGTAGGTTGATCCCCACTGCAAAGGTGGGTCCACAGGGTTGGGGGAGAAGCCTTCAGGGCAAGGATTTTTCTCCCTCTTTTATTCACTGTTGTGTGCACAGCATAGAGTAGGTGGGGGCTGGGGTGACTTCTACAATGGAGCTCTTCTGGGCAGGGTCTTTAAATCAGGATCTGGGACAGAATCACTGGACATAGCAAAGTGAAGAGGAGACCGCTCCCCTGTGATGCCCAGTATGGTCTCCCAGAAGGTGTTGAAAGATTTCTCTGCTCAATCAAGTGTCTGGATAGGCTGTAGTGAGGACCCAGACATTCATCTCAGTAGTGATGACTTCACCTACTTTCTGTAAGATGTCACTTCAGGATGTGTTCCAGCAAACTGGGGGAGGAAATCAAGAGAAAGATGACACAGGGTCCAGGAAAAGTAACAAGAAGGCTTCCTAAAATTTGTTGCTCAAATTTCATAGCTCGGAGTAGCTGCTGCCTCCCTCCCCTCCCCTCCTCTTTCCTCTTTCCTCCTCCCCTTCTGCCTTGAGGTCTAAGAGGCCTGACACCACATATACTCACATACTATTCACCCCAGGAAGTATAATTCTTTGCTTTTCTTTCTGAAAACCATCATGGTGAATTTCTGGTGAGTGAAATTCTCCTCCCTATCTAGATTTTTTTGAGTACTACGCTGTTTTTAAATGTTTGCTATTTTAATGTTGCAGTGAGCTTACTGCACACAGAACTCTGACCTGCACCATACCTGGCATAATACAAGGCTGTTCTTGTCACTTTCTTGTTGAGCCAGCATGTTCTGTGTGTAACCCCCCTTTCTCTGTGACCACTTTTGTTTGCCTCTATAGTCATGTCTTTTCTGATACCCATTTGCTTTCCTCTGACACAGATTGACTTCTTACAATATCCACACTTATAGATGGAAGCCGAGAGAGCAAAGTTTCATGTTTCACCAGAAACCCCTTTCTTTTGGACCTGAAGCACAGCTAAGTAATAAATTTGTTACACCCAAGACCTTGTGGCTACACATCTTGGTCATGGTGTGCATGGATCCAAACAGACATTGCATCGTTGAAAATAACCCTAAAATAAATATCATGAATTTGGAGTATTGAGACTTTCAAGGTGACCTCTCCACACCAAGGAGAAATCTCTGTATTAGCCTTCATTCATTTAAAAGTAGAATGCCAGCATGGATATGGGACGAAATGGGGCGAATAGTGAGTGCTGGCATTTCATGAGAGATTAACCCTTTAGTGACTTTTGTTCACACAGCTGGAAGTATTCAAGGCACTCCTCTGGCAAATATCCTCTATCCAGCCTAGCAGGCTCAGGAAAGAGATGGGAAGGTTGATTAAAACACAAAGCAAAAGTGGAATTGCTGGGTCAAAAGGCATATTCATTTTTAGTTTTCTTAGAAAATTCCATACTGCTTTCCATAATGGTTATAACAGTCTGCAATTCCCACTAACAGTGCACTAGGGTCCCCTTTTCCCCACGACCTCTCCAACATTTGTTGTTTGTTGCTTTGTTTATGATGGCCATTCTGACAGGTGTAAAGTGGTATCTCATTGTGGTTTTAATTTGCATCTCTGATAGTTATCGATATTGAGCATCTTTTCATGTGTCTCTGGATCCTCTGCAATTCCACTGTTAGAAGTATATCCTAAGAACCCTGAAACACCAATCCAAAAGAACCTATGCACACCAATGTTCATAGCAGCACAATTTACAATAGCCAAGAGCTAGAAACAACCTAGATGCCCATCAGTAAATTAATGGATCAAAAAATTATGGTACATTTACACAATGGAATTCTATGCAGCAGAAAGAAGGAGCTACTACCCTTTGCAACAGCATGGATGGAACTGGAAAGCATTATGCTGAGTGAAATAAGCCAGGTGGTGAAAGACAAATATCATATGAACTCACCTTTAACAGGAACCTAAACAACAAAACAAACAAGCAAGCAAAGTACAACCAAAGACACTGAAATAGAGAACAGGCTGACAGTGACCAGAGGGGAGAGGGGAGAGAATTTCAGGGGACAAGGGGAAGAATTCACAGGAACAAGTATAAAGGACACATGGATAAAAACTAAGGCGGGGGGATGGGAGGGAGGTGGGGAGTACTGGGGGGGGGTGGGCTGGGATGGGAGTAAAAAGCAGAAAACTGTACTTGAACAATAATTCAATAAATTTAAAAAATCACAAAGCAAAAGAAGAGGGTGGCTGTGACTGTTAAATACAATGGGATTTAAAACCAAAAGCACTCAGACCTGTTTACACTCCAAGTATGGTAGGTAAGTACACAACGGAACAACTCCTGGAACAGCCATAGTGGGAGCAGTAAATTTGTAACTGAGCAAACAGGGCCCCATCCATGTGGCACCTTGATGCACAACACAGCAATTAGTGTGGAGAGAAATAGGTTTTTATTTTCTGGGGTGAAACCTCAGAGAGGCTGAGAGCACTTATGTTTAGAGCCCTGTTCTTTCCCAAGAACAAGCACTTCCCTCGCTTCCCAAAAAGCTAAAAGCCAAAGTCAAGCCCAATACTTCCCCATATCCTTACCTTAAGCCGGCTGCGCAAACAGTTCTCCAGTCCTTCTGGAAAGTACCCTTGTGGGTTTCGGAGTCACCATTCTCTCGCAACAGCTCTCTCCTTCAGGAGCCGGGGTATGTTGTCCTCAGCCTTCATGTTATAGTCCAGGAAAGGCAAAAGTCCCAAGAGAGTGGCCTCTCTGTATGTCCCAAGTCCCAAGAATCCAGACAGAGCCTAGGTCTGCAAGGCAGCAGGTCAGCATCTTTGCAAGGCAGGATCCTTGGTGGCTTCAGAGTTGCTAGAGTGGGCATGAAAAGAGCAGCAGCATGCAGTTCTCTCCTTTACTTCAGCAGGCTGAATGGCCAAATCCTGACTACAAACTGCCTAGCTGCTACATCATGGCTCTTCTCTACACTCACTCCACTGCATGGCTCCTATCTCACTACTGGCATCATGGCCAAATCTCCCTCACCTGGCTACCCTCTTCACTGCAGATCAGCACCTCACAGCCCTCCTGGCAGACCAGCCTCTCTTTGCATGCCCTTAGTTTAAAACCTGACCCAGAGCTTCCTATGTGACCTTCTTTGCAGCTTCTCCCACAATAAGCTACATTTGCATTTCCTGTATTGTTTACATTCTTTTGGCTGCCACCTTTTGTCAGGGCAAGAGTGACTCCATGATACAGGGGGAACCGCCTTTCTTCCTCTTGCACAGGTGCTATACAAACCCCTAGTTATGTCGCTAGTCACACACATTCTACTTTTAAGATTTTATTTATTTGTTTATTTATTTTCAGAGAGGGGAAGGGAGGAAGAAAACAAGGGAGGGAAACATCAATGTGTGGTTGCCTCTCATGCACCCTTTACTGGGGACCTGGCCAGCAACCCAGGCATGTTCGCTGACTGGGAATCGAACCAGCGACTCTTTACTTCACAGGCTGGCACTCAATCCACTGAGCCACGCCAGCCAGGGCTTCCTCATACGTTCTGAAAAATCACATACACACCTTTTACCCTGGGGTGTAGCACAGCTATTATCTAGCTACCAGCTTGCCATTTTTTGCAAAATATCTTAACTGCCTATCATCTGCTTCTGCCATCCCCAACCAAGGGTTATGGGGATCTTGGGGACCCCTCACTCTGTGTCCCATTTCAAATGAATACTTCAAAAATTGAAAAAACAAGTCTGAAAATGCATGATGAGGTGAAGGACAGACTGAGATCTCTGTCCCCTAGGCAGACCAGTTAGCCTTTCTTAGGGCACATCTCAATAATCAGTAATGAAGTTGAGAGCAAAATGAAACTCACCTACACTTAGGTTAAATCCAGCATTTCTTTAATGTTTTTCCCCTCCCTCCCTCCCTCCCTCCCTCCCTCCCTCCCTCCGTCCCTCCCTCCGTCCCTCCGTCCCTCCCTCCTTCCCTCCCTCCCTCCCTCCCCTATTGCCCCAGGTATAGGTTTGGCCCTGGATCAAAGACTTGGTATACCATTTTTAATAGGACACTGATGAAATTTTGGTGAGACTGATGAGCTTCCATAAAAGAAACCTCTACAGTTATGTATTATATCACCTCACTCTCACCAGAACCCCTAAAAGGAGGGGGTTCTGTTTCTACTCTGCAGCTGGGGAAACTTAAACCCAAAGGGATTACAACCCAATGCCAGCCAGTATTGTAGGAAGCAGGCATTTGAACCAGGGCTGTGACACGTTTTGGGGAGTGGGAACAGGCAGGCAGCGGCCTGGCCTGGGGTTCAACACTTGCAGTGACATCCAGAGTGCCTTTCAGAAGGGTTCATTATCCAGGAAGATCTGGTATTGACTCCCCTTTACCATAAATAGCCAAGTTCAAAGATCCTCTAATTGAAACTTTTCCTGTCAGTACTGCCTGTACCTGTTCCCTGAGCCCCTTAAAAACCCTTGGCCTGGTCCAATGAGCAAGATGGGTTTGAGGCATCACTAAGCCTCCTATCTTCTCAGTTGGTACCTTTACTGTCAATAAACCATTTTTTACTCCAAACCCTGATGTTTGAATTTGCTCTTTCATAGCATCAGTAACACAGACTTGAATTTGATACCACAGCCACTGTATTATCCCAGGGCTGCACCTGTTCAGTCACCTCCACAGTGGCAGGGAGGATCCAGAGCAAGACTCAGGGGCAACCAGTGTGGTTCTACAGCTGGGCAGGCCCCACACAGAGGGTGCTCAGGACTGTAATTGGGAGAAGTGAGTAGTAGTAGGGGGTCTGCTGTCTAGGGGTGGAATAGGGCAATTCAATGTAGAGAGATGCCTGTTGGCATTCAGACAAAGAGGTCAACCAAGTCTGTTGGCTCTTTAAGCTTAGAGTTCAGGGGAATACATTTGGGTTAGAAATACACATTTGGGAGCCTTCGGCACATATATGGCAAGCCAATCTGTAACAGTGGAGGAATGTCGCCAAGGGAGCTAAGTGTAGAGTAAAAATAGAAGAGGCTTGCCCTAGCTGGTGTAGCTCAGTGGATTGAGCACAGGCCTGCAAACCAGAGGATCGCAGTTCGATTCCCAGTCAGGGCATATTCCTGGGTTGCAGATCGGTTCCCTGCAGGCCAGTTCCCAGCAGGGGATGCATGAAAGGCAACCATACATTGGTGTTTCTCTCCCTCTCTCCTTCCCCTCTAAAGATAAATAAATAAAAATCTAAAAAGAAAATAGAAGAGTCTTGAGAGTAGCCATGGAGCTCTCCACAGATTTGGGCCCATCACAGGGTCGGAGTAGGACTGAGAATATGGCTTGTCAAGGGCTGCTGTGGGACTTAGTCACCCTCTCTCTGTGGGGACTTTGGGAGGGGCAGCCACTGCAGGTCTTGACAAGAGACATCTGGGTTCTTGATAAAGGAGGCAGAAAGCTCAAGAGCAAATTAGAAGGGGAAAAGGAAGATAGACTAATGATTATGGTGTTCAGTGACCCTCTAATCTTTTTTCTTTTTTTAAGTATATTTTATTCATTATGCTGTTAGTTTTCCCAATTTTCTCCCTTACATTCCCCTCTGCCCTGCACCCCTCAACCCTCCAGCCTTACCCCCCTTAGTTTACATCCATGGGTTGTACACATAAGTTCTTTGACTTCTGGGTTTCCTATACCATACTTATCCTTTCCCTGTCTATTTTGTGCCTACCAATTATGCTTCATATTACCTGTACCTTTCCCTCCATTCTCCCTCTCCCTCTCCCCACTGAAAACCCTGTATGTGATGACCATTTCTTTGATTCTGATCCTGTTCTAGTTGTTTGCTTAGTTTTTGTTTTTAGGTTCAGGGTTTGCTAGTTATGAATTTGTCATTTTACTGTTCATAGTTTTGATCTTCTATTTCTTAGATAAGTCCCTTTAAGATTTCATATAATAAGGGTTCGGTAATAACAAACTCCTTTAACTTTACCTTATCTGGGAAGCATTTTCTCTGCCCTTCCATTCTAAATGAGAGCTTTGCTAGATATAGTAATCTTGGATATAGGTCCTTGAATTTCATGACTTGGAATACTTCTTCCCAACCCCTTCTTGCCTGAAAGGTTTCTTTTGAGAAATCAGCTGATACTCTTATGGGAACCCTCTGTAAGTAACTGTCTCCTTTTCTCTTGCTGCTTTTAAGACTCACTCTTTATCTTTGATCTTGGATAATGTAATTATGATGTGCCTTGGTACATTCCTCCTTGGGTCCACCTTCTTTGGGACTCTGAGCATCCTGGACTTCCTGGAAGTCTATTTCCTTCACCAGACTGGGGAAGTTTTCCTTCATTATTTGTTCAAATAAGTTTTCAATTTCTTGCTCTTCTTCATCTTTTTCTGGTACCCCTATGATTCTGATATTGGAATGTTTCAAGTTTTTCCAGAGGTTCCTAAGCCTCTCCTCATTTTTCTGAATTCTTGTTTCTTCATTCTGTTCATTTGACTGTTTATTTCTTCCTTTTGTTCCAGATTATTGATGTGAGTCCTGGTTTCCTTCTCTTTACTGTTGGTTCCCTGTATACTTTGTTTTATTTTACTTTGGGTAGCCTTCATTTCTTCCTTCATTTTGTGACCAAGCTCAGTCATTTCTGTGAGCATCCTGATTACCCAGTGCTTTGAACTCTGGGTTCACATAGGTTGACTATCTCCTTGTTGCTTAGCTCTTTTTCTGGAGCTTTAATCTGTTCTTTTATTTTGGCCATATTTCTTTGGGTGCATCTGTTTCGTAGTAAGGGGGGCAGGGCCTTAGGTATTCGCCAGGTGTCGGCAATCCTCTTTGCTGTGTTGTGGCTCTGTCTGTGGGAGAGGGACCAGAGAGGGAAAAATATGCTCACTTGCTTCACTCTAGCCCCACTTCCCAAAGAACTCTGTGTGTGACTGGGTGTTTCTCCTACTGTGGCAACCCCTGCAGTAGTTTACAGCTAGCTTGAGTCTCTAGTTTCCCATTCAGCCAGCCCACCTCGCCTGTGTAGTCCACCACTTTGTCACGAGTCGTCTCTGCCCACCCAGTTGCCTGTCATCATCCCTCTTACTGGTCTGGTGAATGTTTCTTTTTTTTTAATTTTTATTTGATTGATTATGCCATTACAGTTGTTCTATTTCCCCCCCTTCATTCCCCTCCACCCTGCACCTCCCCACTCCCACCATTCCCCCCTTCAGTTTATGACCACGTGTCTCAAGTTCTTTAGAGTCTATATTTCCCATACTATTCTTGCCTTCCCCCCCATCTATTTTCTATCTACCATCTATGCTACTTATTTTCTGTACCTGCTCACCCCTTCTCCTTCTCCCACTCCCCTGTTGCTAACCCTCCATGTGATCTTCATTTCTATGGTTCACTCCTGATCTAGCTGACCTCTTAGTTTGCTTTTGTTTTAGGTGTGGTTGTTAATAACTGTGAGTTTGCTGTCCTTTCACTGTTCCTATTTTTTATGTTCTTCTTCTTAGATAAGTCCCTTTAACATTTCATATAATAAGGGCTTGGTGATGATGGACTCCTTGAACTTGACCTTATCTGAGAAGCACTTTATTTGTCCTTCCATTCTAAATGAAAGCTTTGCAGGATAGAGCAATCTTGGTTGTAGGTCTTTGGATTTCATGACTTGGAATACCTCTTTCCAGCCCCTTCTTGCCTGTAAGGTCTCTTTGGAGAAATCAGCTGACAGTCTGATGGGAACTCCTTTGTAGGTGACTGTCCCCTTAGCTTTTGCTGCTTCTAGAATTCTGTCTTTCATTTTAATCTTGGCTAATGTAATTATGATGTGCCTTGGTGTGTTTCTTCTTGGGTCCAACTTCTTTGGGACTCTCTGAGCTTCCTGGATTTCCTGGAAGTCTATTTCCTTTGCCAGCTTGGGGAAATTCTCCTTTATTATTTGTTCAAATAAGTTTTCCACTGGTGGCTGCTCCTTTCCCCCTTCTGGTACCCCTATAATTCAGATGTTGGAGCGTTTAAAGATGTCCTGGAGGTTCCTAAGTTTCTTCTCATTTTTTTGAATTCTTGTTTCTTCATATTTTCCTGTTTGGTCATTTTTTCCTTCATTCTGGTCCACCACCTTGATTTGAGTCCCAGTTTCCTTTCCATTACTATTGGTTTCCTGTGCTTTCCCTTCATTTCAATTAGTTTAGCCTTCATATGTTCCTCTAATTTGTGACTAAAATCAACCAGTTCTGTGAGCATCCTGATCACCAGTGTTTTGAACTGTGCATCTGAAAGTTTGGCTATTTCTTCATCGCTTAGATTTATGGGCTCTGGGGCTTTGAGATCTTCTTGAGCCATTTTTGGTCTGTTCGCGCCTGTTAAGTATGAGGAGCGGAGCCTTAGATGTTCACCAGGGCAGGGCCACCTAGGTTGCTAGGTTGTGATGCTGTGTGGGGGCGGGGTCAGAGCGGGGAAATGGTGGCCCCCTCTCCTGCTTCCTGCCACTAGGTGCCACTGGGTGAGGAGCGAAGCCCTAGGTATTCACCAGGGCAGGGCCACTCAGGTCGCTGGGTTGTGATGCTGTACGTGGGGGTGGGGTCAGAGCGGGGAAATGGCGGTCTCCCCTGCTGCCTCCCACCACTGGGGCCTGCTTGGTTCCATCTCACTGCCCACTCCCTCACCAGTCTATCTGCGAGGGAATGCACGACCACAGTAAACCCTCCACCCTGCACCCTCACTGGGTCGTTCACTGGGTTGTTCACTGGGTCAGCCCGTTGCAACCCCATGCCTGGGATCCGCGTGCCTGAGTCCCTCTGACTGAGTTTTCATGTGCAACCCTGCTCTGCCAGCTGCTGGCTTCACCCCTCTTACCGGTCAGGCTGAAGAATCCGTTGTTATCAGACTTCCGAAAAGTTCAATTTTCTGTGTTCTGGCTATGTTTTCTGTTGCTAATATTTTGTTGTCTCTAAACTTGGTTGTGTGAGAAAACACGGTATCTCCACCTATGCCTCCATCTTGGCAGAAGTCTGGTGAATGTTTCTTTAACTCTTGCTTGTTGAAGTTCTATGCAGCTTTACTTTCTGACACTTCTGGTTCTTTATTATTTTTATATTGGTTTTTATCTTTCTTTTGGTTGTGTGAGGAAGCGAAGAGTTTCTACCTACACCTCCATCTTGGCCAGAACTCCCTCTTTTTTTCTTTTAATAGTCTATTTTCTATCTGTATTCTAAGATTTTTTCTTTACTCTTGTAATGCACCAATTTTGTCAGGCCCTAGCTAAGTGTATTGGTTGCTACAGGTGCTGTATCAAAGTACCACAGACTGGGCACCTTAAACAGCATTTTATAGCCTCATGGTTTTGGAGGCTGTAAGTCTGAGATTAAGGTGTTGGTAGGGTTGGTTCATTTCAAGGACTGTGTCTGAAGGATCTGTTCTAGACCTCTCTCCTAGGCTTGTGGACAGCCATCTTCTCCTTGTGTCTTCATGTCATCTCCCCTCTAGTCAGGTCATTCTGTGTGTCCAAATTTCCCATTTTCATGAAGACACTAGTCATATTAGACTAGGGGCCCACCCAACTCACTTATGACTTCATCTTAACTAATTCCATCTGCAGCAACTCTATCTCCAAATGAGGTCTCGTTCAAAGATTCTGGGAGTTAGGACTTTAACATACAAATTTGGAGTGGACACAATTCAACCCCTAACACTGAGCATGTGGCTTTTTAAAATATTGGTGTTAGTATCACTTAGGACAGAATTGGCCCTGTCATTCTGTAGGTTCTAGTCTTCACTCAGATCAGAAACTTTTTCCTATTTGCTTAAATACCTACCTCTTCCCATGTTTCCTCTTCTTTTAAAAATTAATTTTTTGTCACATGTTCCAATTCCTTGGGTCTGCCTTCCAAGTCTCTTATCTTTCTCTTCACAATTTTCTTCTTTGTATTTTTGCTTTATGTTCTAAAATACACAGTTCACTTGATCATCTATAGAAGATCTGAACAAAGACTATCCTATTTTCTTATTCATGTATTGAAACTTAAAAATCATGTATTTACTTCTGAAAATGCATTTTATGCTTTTGGTGAAGCTCCTTGAGAATTCTTACTAGTGTATAGATATGTTCTTATCTGCCTCTTCAATTCTGTGTGCCCAAGTTGGGGCACCAGTCAGATATGTTTACCATCTTTGCCTCCTACCTCTGGTGGGCAGGACCTCCACAATGGTTCTCTTCTTCCCTCTTTCATCTCATGACTTAGTGCATCATTGGCCACCAGGAAAAATGGCTATAAAATGCTATTAAGACTATCTTAAGCAACAGTGAACCTGTGTGTGGTGGAAGGCATACTTTTTTTTTTAATCTTGTTGGGTGGCAGTCAACAGTGGCCACAGGGAAGAACCCACTTAGACTTCCCCATCTTCCCAGAGGGAGGACCTGCCCTCTCCCCACAACAGGGATGGGAGAAGGGTAGCTCTGCAGATACCTCCCTGTCCAGCTGGGTGAACAGTCTTGCAAATCTCCATGGAGATTAGGCAGTTGCATAGATGTGACCCCTCCCACAGTGCTTTGCTGATCTCTTCTGTTTGAGCTCTCAGTGGACTGGTGTAGCCCTGGTTTTGGATCTAGATCTCAAGACAAGGCAAAAACCTACTTGCTGCTGGTTCCTATGCAGCCATCACACCTAGTGCTGGCTTTCTCCTATGGAGACCCTGATCTTACCTGTGGCCTCACATTTCACCAGCTCCTTGCTATGTTGTGTCTCATTCCATATGGAGGAAAAGAAGTCAGAGCTCAACTCATCAGCTTTCCTAATTCTGTCTTTCATATTGTTGGTTTTTTCCTCAGCAGCCATTTCCCACCTTTTCTTCCCAATATCCTTGGGTTTCAATTTAGGAATCCATGTGTATCCAAAGACATTGGATCTGCCTTTGATTCAGGAATGGAGCAGCTGACCTGGCCTAAGTGTGTAGCAGGGCACCAGTTCAGTTCAGGGATGGATGTGTGTCCTAAACTAGACTAATCAGAATAAGGGCTTGCCAGAAATGCTGGGACAAAGAGTCTTCCTGTCATCCTTCTTTCTGAGTATGGTCAACAAAATGTGGAATCCAAGCAACTGCTGGCAAGAATTTTGAGATCACCATAGAAGCCACTTTAGATTGAATCAACACTGTGAAGACAGAGCTGAAAGACACAAAGAAAGAGGTTCATGGTGACATTGTTAAGCCCAGATCCATCTTTTAATGACCAGGCTCATATATCCCTCAGGATATGTTCACCTGAGTGGCCCACTGACCCTCAAACTCAAAAATCTTCCATGGAAAGTGACCATTATTTCACCCGTGATTCATTCTCTTGTTTTCCTATGTCAGTGAGTCCTACTGCTGTGTGCTCAAAGCTCAAGATGTTGTCTCTGATGCCTGCTTTTCTGCTTTTTTCCAAGTCTCTCTCATTCATTCATTCATTCATTCATTCATTCATTCCTGTTTCTTCTGCTATGAACCTTCCTACATTCTGCAGTTTTGCTCCATCAGTATAGGCCATTGTCACTCTTACCAGGATGGCACCAGCAGCCTCCATAATTGTGTCCCAATCTCCCTGGACCTTCTAGTCCAGTCTCCCCACAGTGCTGAGATAGAACTTCTTCAGTTGTGAATTGGATATGTCCCCTTTCTACTTATATCCCTTTAGGAGTTAGCAGTTGTGACTTTGGTTGAGTTTAGTGGAATCAAAGCCATTTCCTAGCAGGAGGGGCTGCACCCTCACTGGATCCCAGATTCCTGGGTTGAATGGCTGGTTTCTCAGACCACTCCCAGGTGCAGGTTCCTCCTCAAAATGAAAGCCCATCCCATGTGTCCCACAGAGTGACCTGGCCCCATGCTTCTCTGTGAGCCAATAGGAGGATGAGGGACCATGGTCTTCTTACCTCTTTCTGATCTGTGAACTTGTGTATTTCCCCATCTTGTTTCTATGCTGTACAAAAACACACTGCACTAAGCATCAAAAGAAAGAAACCGTATAAGAGCACCATTTTTCTTTGGTGATATAAACTCTAATGTGTATGAATGGTACCTCAGTTCAATTTTTAATGTGCACTTCCTTATTAATAGAAAGGGTGACCACATTTTTATGTTTCTTGACCATCTGGTTGTTTTTTTTCCCATGAATTGAGTCATCCTACTTTTGGCCTGTTTCTCTTGAGTGCTTTCTTTAATTTTCTTATTGTTCTATAGGAGTTCTTTTCATATTCTTAATATTAATACTTAGTTGGCCAAATGAATTAAAATATCTTTTCTAGTATATTGCTTGACTTTGAACTATTTAATCTGTCTTACAAAACCATTTATTTTTAGCACAATAGAGTTAATCAGATTTTATATGTTATTCAACAGTTCCTTCCCCATCTAGATGTCACATAAGTAATTCCCTATGGTTTCTTCCAAAAATTTTACAGTTTGCTTTTCACATTTAGTTCTTTAATCTATTTAGATATATTTATGTGTATGTGTGTGTGTGTGTATGTGTGATTTTAAGTAGGAAAATAAATGTGCCAATTTTTCTACAGTTGTCTAGCATCATTTGTCAAGAGTTGATGACTCCTCATATGTGTGGGCAACATATGTGTATATGTAATATATATGTATGCATAACAGGAAAAAGTCAGTTTCCAGACTGTTTTAGTTGTTAATTTAAATGACATGCTTACTTAAAATCAACAAAACTGTCCCTGGCTGGTGTAGCTCAGTGGATTGAGCGCGGGCCTGTGAACCAGAGTATCATCGCGGTTCGATTCCTAGTCAGGGCACATGCCTGGGTTGCAGGCCAGTTCCCAGCAGGGGAACCATACATTGATATTTCTCTTCCTTTCTCCTTCCCTTACCATCTAAAGATAAATAAATAAAATCTATAGAAAATCAACAGAACTACATTTTTAAGACTTCACTTTTTGTGTTTCATGTTGCCCATGTATGCAAATACATTGTGGTAAGCTGAGAAAGTACATTCTTGTATCACAATTAGTCTGTCCTAATTTACCAATCTCATGCATCTGGGGGATAGAGCTTAGATAGGGGACTCTCATCTTGTTGTTGTACCTCTGATTTGGGAAGTCCATGTGACTAGTTCCTGACAGTGATCTCAGATGGCATTGGGACATTCAGGAGTCACCCTCCTCGGCAATCAATCAGCAAATGGTTGGTTGGTAAGTTTACTTTCATTTGCAAAATGAGATTTTTTCCTTAATATGTGAGGTATAGTAATGTAAATTTTAAGGAATTGTGTCATCCATCCTGTTATTTATTTTTCCCTCCCTCCCTTTCCTTCTCTTTTCTTTCTGAACTCCCTAGAATTTCTTAATACAGTCATGGAAGTTACATTGCAAATGCTTGGGCTGTTGAGCAGTGTACCTAGCTAGTCTTCAAAATGTCCATGGCAGAGTATTGTGTTGAGATTATGGCACACTGTTAATTAGTTTTTCTTTCTTTCTTTCTTTCTTTCTTTTTAAAATATGTAACCAAAACTTTAATCCCAAGGATTTTCACAAAACATACTACAAATGACAGCATGAAAAAAACTTTTGTACAATAACTCAAAGTTCAGCTCTACGATGTACCCTTAACCTGGCAAGACACTGGTATTTTGAAGTCTCAAATTTTCAAACGAATAATGTTGCAAAGAGCTATGTATCCATATACAGCAATCACATAAGAAATTTATGACCTAAAGCAAAGAAAGGTAAACTAACTTTCTTGAAACTTCTTAGGTTCTACACTAACTGGACAACCTCTGCCCAGTGTAAAGACTAGTTGGGTTTTTTTAAACCTCTAATCTAGTTTAAGGGTGAAGCTTCAATTTTTACCAGCTGGTTTGTGTTCACAGCAGCTTTTGAAGGCAGTGTGTTCTTCTACCACTATATTTTATATCCCAACTATGGAAAGTCTCAAGTTCGATTTTTGCCAGTTTAGTTTCCATAATACTATACATCATACTTTAGCTGGGAGGAGTTAAGATATTTATTATTAGACTATGCAAGATTCAAGTTCAAAGCAAAACCAATTTTGCTTAAGGGAACACTGTAAAGTAACAATTCTTGGTATTTCCGGCCTCACATAATCCATTTCAGACCATAGAGAATTACATCTTTATGTCATTGTTCCAAGACAAAGATGAACAGTTAAAACATCTTAAAAATGCACCAAGATTATGAAGTCTCAAGCAAAACTTGAATTTTCTGTACATACTCTTGTCAAATAAAGTTATTTTCTGTACGCCACTCCTCTTGAAAACTGGTCTTCCATTTCCTATCATTTGACCTAGATAGTTATGAGACTTAGAGAAACACCAGGACAGCTTGTGATTTCTTTCCCCTGACATTGATCTCTCTCTTCTCCTATCTCTAGAAACGAGCCTGCTCCAGCTGCTGCAGAAGCTTCTCCTTCTTGGAGATCTGCGATGAGGTGGAAGATTCCTTCTCTGATAATCATCTCAAGGGTGATGGTGGACTACGATTCATCTAATCATCCTAAGTGGGAGGTGGACTACGATTTCGACTTCTCTTTTTACCATTGGACAGTTTCAATGTACTGGCAGCCGCATATGTTCTCTCATCTAGCTCATCTCATACAGCATCGACTGCATCTCGGGGATCTTCGAATTCAAGGAAAGCAAAGCTGGGAGCGTTTCTAGTAACTTCACTTTGGAGTGGTCCGTGATAGCCAAAAGCTCATCTCAATTTAGTCTTTTGTTACTATTGTTTCCAAGATTACCTACATAAACCTTACCATCCAATGGACAGGGATAACGATGCTTTTTGAGATCTTGAATTAGGGATGTGGTGGTAGGACTGCTCTTCCGCTCTCCTCCGCCCAGCTCCCACATATGTCGTCCCCTGCCTGGCGTCCACAAAATGACCTAGTTTGGCTTTCTGAAATAACATGTGCTTGAGAACTACTTTATACGTGTTGGGAATCAGGTGCGATGACAACTGTGGTGCGCAGCTCCTAAGTACTGCCCCCCCACCATGATCCCTTTTCCTGTGTTCACACCTCTACATAAGCCCTTCCCTGTGAGCATGCGCAGGACGTGGCGTTCACTTATACCTTAAGACTCTGTTACTTTAGCCTTGCTTTGTCTTGCTTTCTTTTGCTGGCTTTGAAGAAGCAAGCTATGAGGAATGCTACAGTCGCAGGGGAACAAACTCTGCCAGGGAGCCTCCCCGATCACAAACCCAGCCCGAGTCCTGATGGCGGCCTGTGAGACTCTAGGCAAGGACCCCGCTCAGTGTGCCTGGATTTCTAGCCTGGAGAAGCTGTGAGACAGTGTGTGTTGTCTTACTGAAGCTGCTATGTATTGATGTGGTAATTGTTATGTAGCGATAGAAAACTAATACACTAACTTACAGGTGATTCCTGAAAGTCACTTCCCTGGTTAATGCGCATGTCGGTTAGGAATGTTCCAACAAATTTCACTGGGTTTGTATTTCTCTAGATAAGAGGTATGAGAATGTTTATATTGGCTCTTTCCCAGGGCCTATTACATGAACTTGGGTAGAATGCTTATAAATGGTTCTGTGATGTATAACTTTTCCCACTTTCCCTGACTATGTTTCATGTGCTGTCTCAGTCAGAACATGAGCTGACAGCCCAAGAATGGAAGGGGCCGGTCTTCCCAATTCACTGTTGTACTCCCAGCCTCCAGCTAGGGTCTGGTGCATAGTTGGCTCAAAACATGTTTGTTGAATAAATGAGTAAATGAACAAACTGTTGGTATTGTATTTTTCTTATTGCCACAATTCTGTCTTGGGCTCTGTGGCAAATGTTTTATGTACATCATTTCCCTGAATCATTAAAATAGCTTGTTAGGCAAGGGGTGTCGGTCTCATTGCACAAAAATGGGGGAGGTGAGTTTCTGAAAGTTTAGTGATTGGTCAGCGTCAGACAGAGATTGAGTGGCAATGCAAGGCCAGGTCTTCTCCATTGAAAACATTTTAAAACACATTCACAAATATACCTACATACATATTCATGCATATCTATCTATCTATCTATCTATCTATCTATCTATTTATCTATCATCTATCTATATCTAATATATATGTACATTTTTAGTAAGGAGTCTGAAGTTTTCTTTCACCTACATTGATTATGTCACCTTAAAGGGATTTGGGTTCTGGAACTTCTAAAGTCCCTTTGCATTTCCTGCATCTCCGGTCACCTGTAACTGCCCTCATGGGATGTAGATGGCGCTGCAGGATTTGTCACTGCTTGGTTTTCTTTGCTCAGAAATTACTGTATTTACCCCTGGCATCCTTGACTCTTGGAGAATTAACTTTCTAACAATTAATATGGAAGGGTGGTCCTAATTATGGTTGATTCTTTCTCTGCAAATTTCTAATAGTGATTTAGAAACTTCTATGTTGATTACTTGAAGAGACTAATTTCCTGAAAAATATAACCAGGGACAGGAATTCACATTGCAGAGTGCTTACTCTGTGACTTTAAATGACTTATTTTACATTCTGACCTGTGTGGCTCAGTTGGTTGGGCATCATCTTCAAAGTGAGAGGTCACTGGTTTGATTCCTGGTCAAGCACATTGCCTGGGTTGCGGGTTTGGTCCCCAGTCAGGTAGCATACACAAGAGAGGCAACTGATATTTCTCTCCCTCTCTCTTTCTCCTTTCATGTCTCTCTAAAATAAATAAACAAACAAATAAAATGTTTAAGCGACTTACTTTACCCCATTAATTTCATCACATACTTGTGAGGGAGGTGCTATTATTACACCTCTCACAAAGGAGAGGAGACAGATCCAGAAAGAAAACACACTCTAAGAAAAAAGGAGGGAGGGGTACCTCTTGATTTGGATTCCACATCAGAGGCTGCTCCCACAGGGCCTTGATTGGCCTTATCTCTACATCAGGCACAGAAAAGAGAGAAGGGAGCAACAAGCTCCTTGGAAAAATGTTATTGTCTTTGTTTCCTTTGTGGCACCAACAAGAGTGAGTCACAAAGCAATGAAGCAACAAAGCAAAACATCAATTTGGACAGTGGACCCACAGCACAGATACCCATACCCTATGGTCAGATTCCCCCTGTTGTGGGAAGAAGGCGAGTGGGGAGCAGTGGAGTAACAGGGAAGTGGGCACGGGTAATTTTGGGGAGTAAGATGGGTGGTGGGGATAAGATGGGGAGGGCTTCATAGAAGTCCCTGCTGTTGTAAATAATTTCTATCACCTTTAAAAGAACCAATCCCAGAAAATATTAGACAAAATGGGATTCAACTAAACAGGATAAATCCTTTGGATGTGAAGTGCTAGGTGCTGTACTTCATACCAAGGCCAGCCTAAGTGGATCTGAAGTCTGGATTCTGTAGGGCTCAATGGCAAGGGGTGAGTCACAGAGGAAAAAGCCAGAGACAGATCCTTCCTACAAAACGAAGTGAAGAGCAACTGCTTGTCTTAAGTCATCTAACTCAGTGACTTTGGGCTGCTAAGAAGGTGAATGACAGCCACATCCCCCCTTGGCATTACATAACTGCAGCTAGTCAGTTCTAGTAAGTTTAGAAATTTCCCAGGAAATGGAGTCTCTTTTCTATTAAGTCAATGTTCTTGCCAGAGCTAACAGAGGTCTTAATAAAACAATGAGACAAGCACTATGAATTAAATTGCACTAATTTTAGTTGTAATACAACCACAAGTTTTTATTTGCATGATGAAGAAATATGTATAGAGGCCAAACTTGTTAGATGTGAAGCAAGACCTCTTACCATAAAGTCTCCATCCAGTCTCTGGGCTTAATGTGTTGCTGTAAAGTTTGTAATCTTTCTCACATGAGACCATGGGACATTCATCAGTGACAAGTCTGAGTGATGTTGTTAAACCCCTTTTTAGCTGAATCACTTCTCCAGGACACTTTTTAACCATCCAGATTCTGCCACTTCTTTTCCAGATTTGGTGTATTAGCTAATTGTTGAGAGCCTCCCTGCCTGGTTTTAGGAGCTGTAACCCCCCCCCCCCCATGGCTAAGGCTGAGTGAGTGACCTTCAGACCAGAAGCCACTAAGGAGACAAAGCTTATCTCCCTGGCAGAAGCTCTGCTTCTGTTCCTTTTTCCATAACTGGATCAGTTACTTGATCCAGTTAGCCCCCCATTACTTGATCAGTTAGCCAATGATGGGTAAGATTCCCCAAGGGAGAACGACCTAAGACAGGCATGATCACATGGAGGTCCCAGGGAAGGACTTGGGGGGCTATGGAGAAAGGGGGTGATAGACCCTCACCCCTTGGCTTTGACGCAACCTGAGTCCTCATTCTGTCTGCGAGAAGTCTCCTAAATTCCTTGGCTATCTTGTCTCCTCTGCCTGACTTAAGCCTGAAACAATGATAGGAGAATGATATGCAGCCCGTGCTGGAAAGGGTGGGCTCCCTGGGTGGTCAGTCCTGAGAAAGGACATGTGAAATCCTGTGAAGGCTGCTTTGCTAAGAATACTCTTAGTTAAAGGATAAAGGCCCAGGCAGGAAATGAGTTTGTTTCCCACACTTTTGTAGCCTTTTAGCTGATAGACCCTGACTCAGAAGAAGCCCTAATAGTTCTTTGTATGCTATCTATCATTTGATCCTTACTACCTGACAATGATTAATAAGTTGTACCTGTACTCCTGCACACACACACAAAAAAACAATAAAATCCTGTCTAAGCAAGGGCGTGCATGCTCTCTCCTTGAGAGAGTGGCCTGACCCTTTTCCTCCACAGGACTCGGTAGTCCATGTGACTTGTCTCAAACCCCATCCATAATTCCGAGTACACTGGAGGCCGGTACATGCATCAGCTAATACTCCATTCTCATGGAGCCCACCCAGTAACGCATGATGAGGTAGCAACATCTACCCCTTTATCTAGCAGGTTTAAGGAAAAAGCTTTGTTACGTGTATTCATTGTGTATTTAGAAAGTGCTCCCAATATTGATAAAATACCATTTAAAACAACTTAATAATGTAGCCCAAAGGGTAAATAGACCCTCCTTCCTTTATTCTTTGCCAGAAGAGATCTTCATGTATGCTTATTAGGGTATAAGAGAAAATGACCTATTGAATCTCAAGAGTGGAGCAACAGAAATATAGTAGAATATTTATTTATTATTTATTTATAAAACAAATTTTTGTTGTATTTTTTGCATTACCATTCATCCCCCTTTATACCAGGGGCAATAGTGTGCAGATCCCCCACCCTGCAATCTGCACACTACTGTCCCTGTCCATGAGTCCTTTTTCATTTTTGCTCAATCCCTCCTCCCCTAACCTCCCCCTCCCACCAGCTCTTATGTGATCTCCATCTATGAGTCTGACCTTATTTTCCTTCTTAGTTCATTTTGTCCATTATATTCCACATATGAGTAAAATCATATGGTATTTGTCTTTTTCTGACTGGTTTATTTCACTTAGCATAATGTTCTTCAGATCCATCCATGCTGTTGCAAAGTATAAAATTTTCTTCTTTTTCAGGACTGAGTAGTATTCCATTGTGTCAATATCCCATAGTTGTTTCATCCCCTCATTTATTGATGGATACTTGGGTTGCTTCCATATCTTGAAGATTGTAAATAATGCTGCAATGAACATAGGGGTGCTTATGTTCTTTCAAATTAGTGTTTTTGGTTTCTTCAGGTATATTCCCATAAGTGGGATTGTTGGGTCAAAAAGCAAATCCATTTTAATTTTTTGGAGGTATCTCCACATTGCTTCCCACAGTCTACATTCCCACTAATAGTGCAAAAGAGTTCCCCTTTCTCCACATCCTCACTAGCATTTGTTTGTTGATTTATTAATGCTAGCCATTCTAACAGGTATGATGGGATAACTCTTGTGGTTTTAATTTGCATTTCTCTGATGATTAGTGATGTTCAGCATATGTTCACATGTCTATGAACCCTCTGTCTGTATTTTTGGAGAAATGTCTATTCAGGTCCTTTGCCCTGAGTTAAGGACATTTTTTAATTGGATTGTTTTTTTTTTCTTGGTGCTAGGTTTTATAAATTCTTTATAAATTTTGGCTATTAACCTTCTATCAGATGTATCATTGAAGAATATGTTCTCCCGTTCTGTGGGTTATTTTTATTCCATTGATGGTTTCCTTTGCTGTACTTAAAATTTTTAGTTTGATGTAGTCCCACTTGTTTACTTTTTCTTTTGTTTTCCTTGCCTGAGGAGATATATGAGATAAAATATTGCTATGAATGATGTCTGAATTTTACAGCCTGTATTGTCTTCTAGGATTTATTTTCAAGCAGAGTGCTTCATTTTATTTATTTATTTTTAAAGTATATTTTATTAATTATGCTATTACAGTTGTCCTATTTTTTTCTCCCCCTTACTCCCCTCTACTTGGTACCCCCTTTCCCTCCAGCATTCCCCACCTTTTCATGTCCATGGGTTATACATATAAATTCTTTGCTTCTCCATTTCCTATATTGTTCTCAACTCCCCCTGTCTATTTTGTACCTACCAATTATGCTTCTTATTCCCTGTACATTTTCTCCCTGTTCTCCCCACTCTGCTCCCTGCTGATAACCTTCCATGTGATCTCCATTTCTGTGATGCTATTCTGTTCTAGTTGTTTGCTTAGTTTCCATTTTTGTTTTTATGTTTTTAGGTTCAGTTTTTGATAGTTGTGACTTTGATATTCTTTTTCTTAGATAAGTCCCTTTACCATTTCATATAAAAAGGGTTTGGTGATGATGAACACCTTTAACATGACCTTATGGGAAGCACTTTTATCTGACCTTCCATTCTAAATTATAGTTTTGCTGGATAGAGTCATCTTGGATGTAGGCCCTTGCTTTTCATGACTTTGAGTGCTTCTTTCCAGCCCCTCTTGCCTGCAAGGTTTCTTCTGAGAAACCAGCTGAGAGTCTAATGGGAACTCCTTTGTAGGTGGGTCTCTCCTTTTCTCTTGCTGCTTTTAAGATTCTCTCCTTATCTTTAATCTTGGCTAACTTAATTATGATATATCTTGGTATGTTCCTCTTTGGGTCCAACTTGTTTGGGATTCTCTGAGCTTCCTAGACTTGTATATCTAGTTTCTTCACCAGATTGAGGAAATTTTCCTTCATTATTTTTCAAATAAGTTTTCAATTTCTTGCTCTTCCTCTTCTCCTTCAGGCACCCCTGGGATTCAGATGTTGGAATGTTTAAAGTTATCCTGGAGGTTCTTCAGCCTCTCCTCATTTTTTTGAATTCTTGTTTCTTTATTCTGTTCTGGTTGAATGTTTATTTTTTCCCTTTTTTCCCAAATCGTTGATTTGAGTCCCAGTTTTCTCCCCTTTACTGTTGGTTTATTGTGTAGTTTTCATTATTTCACTCTGTATAGACTTCACTTCTTCATTTATTTTGTGGCTGTCATTTCTGTAAGCATCCTGATGACCAGTATTTTGAACTTTGCATCTGATAAGTTGGCTATCTATCTTCTCGTCAGTTCTTTTCTGGAGTTTTGATCTGTTCTTTTATTTGGGCCATATTTCTTTGTCTTGGCACACCTGTTATATTGTAAGGGATTGAGCCTTAGGTACTCACCAAACCAGGGCAACCCACTTGTCTGCGTTGTGGCACTGTATGTGGCAGAGGTGTCAGACAGGTAATAATACTGTTTGCTTTGTTCTTGCCCTGCTTTCAGTCACTTTCCCTGCTTCCTACAAAGGAATTGTACCCTTTCAGGTGCTTACCCTGGTGCTAATTCCTAGGTAGGTGAGTCTGTGTATGTTCTAGGACCCCGTGGACCCCTCCAAAGGACTCTCCTGTGAGACTGGAAGTTACTTTCTCCACTGTAACCCTCATAGGTTTTCACAGCCAGAGGTTTAGAGGTTTTATTTCACCATTCTGGAACCCTGAGTTAAACAATCTATCTCACTCCCCAGTTGTTCCTCCAGTTTATCTGCATTAAAATGTGGGGTGGCCTGGTCTGCCAGCCACCTCACCCACTGGATCTGTTGCCTTGCCATACATCCTCTCTGCCCCAGCTGCCCATCTCCACACCTCCTACCAGTCTGGATGAAAGTTTTGTTTTGTTTTTAACTTCTTGATTGCAGACTTCCATACAGCTCAATTTTCTGGCAGTTCTGGTTGTTTTTGTCTTTAAATTGGTTGTTATCCTTCTTTTGATTGTGCAAGGAAGCAAAGCATATCTACCTATTGCCTCCATCTTGGATGGAATCTTTTCTAGGATTCTTATAGTTTTGGGTTTAACATTTAAGTTTTTATTTTATTTTGAATTTACTCTTGTGTTTGGTGTAAGAATATGATCTAGTTTAATTTTTTCAGCATGTATCTGTCCAATTTTCCCAACACCATTTATTTAATAAAATATATCTATCCCATTCTATGTGCTAGCTTTGTCAAATGTTAATTGACCATAAAGGCATAGGTTTATTTCTGTTCTCTCTATTCTGTTCCATTGATGTATGTGTCTGGCGTTATGCCATTGTCATGTTGTTTTGATTACTATGGCCTTATAGTATAGTTTAATAATTGTTAGTGTGATTCCTCTAACTTTGTTATTCCTTTTTTGGATTGCTATTGCCATGTGGGAGCTTTCATGGTTCCATGTACATTTTGAAATATTTGTTCTAGGTCTGTGAAATATGTCATTGGTATCTTGATAGAAATTGTGTTAAATCTATAGATTGCTCTAGGTAGAATAAACATTTTAATGATGTTAATGCTTTCTATCCATTAACATGGTGTGTGCTTTCACTTATTTGTATCTTCAATTTCTTTCTTCATTGTCTTACAGTTTTCTGAGTACAGGTCTTTTACATCCTTGGTTAGATTTATTCCTAGGTATTTTATTCTTTTCAAAGCAATTATGAATGAGATTGTTTTCTTAATTTCCATTTCTGATAGTTCATTATTGTCATATAAAATTTCAACTGGTCTCTGGATATTAATTTTGTATCTTACTACTTTGCTGAATTCATTTATCAGATCTAATTTCTTTGATGGAATGTTTAGGTTTCTTTACGTTATAATATCATGTCATCTGCAAGTAGAGACAGTTTTACTTCGTTTCTAGTTTGGCTGCCTTTCATTTCTTCTTCTTGTCTGATTGTTATGGCTAGAATTCTAGCACTATGTTGAATAAGAGAGGTAAAAGTGAACATCTCTGTCTTGTTCCTCATTTTAAGGAAAACATTTGTATTTTTGCTCATTAAGTATGACAATGGCAGTGGATTTCTCATATATGGCCTTTATTTTGTTTAGGTATGTTCCCTCTATTTCCACTTTGTTGAGAGTTCTTATCATAAATGGGTGTTGGATTTTATCAAATGTTGTTCGTGCATATATTGATATGATTGTGTGGTTTTTATCCTTCATTTTTGTACCAACCTTGCATTCACTGAATAAATCCTACTTGATCATGATATATGATCTTCTTGATGTATTGCTGTATTTGGTTTGCTAATATTTTATTGAGGATTTTAGCATCTATGTTTATCAGGGATATTGGCCTATAACTTTTTTTTCTTTCTTTTTTTGTAGTGTCTTTATCTGAAGATTACACTTAACTAGGTGTAATCTATCTATTCAGATTCTCTGATACTTCCTGATTTAATTTTGGAAGACTATATGTTTCTAGGAATTTATCCATTTCATCTAGGTTGTCCTGTGGGATGCCCTGTCTGGCAGAGCTCTCCCAGCCACAGATGAGAATGAGTCATCCTGGACACAATCCTTTGTTCCGGGGGGAAAGTGAGTGGAAATTTCCTCTGGTGGAGAATGCCCAAGCCCTTCTCTGAAACGGCTTTATTGGGATAGGTTTGTGCAGAGGTATACAGCATACAAACATACATAGCTTATAAATCAATGTCCAAAGGCTATAGTTATAGAAAATAGATATCATTTATAGATAACAGTTGAAGAAACACAGATGTCTGCTTTAGGTCAGGGTCTGTTAGACATGCTGACGCCAGATGGTTGTTAGGGCATGTTTCATGAGATAGGGAGTTCATTCCTTATGCCTTGAGCTTAAACATCTGGTTTATATCAACAGGGCTATATCAAAGCAAAGCAAACTTCAAAGGATACAATGTCTTCTTCAGGCCTGATTTCCTACAGGAACCCTCAGTGTTAGTATCAGGTCGTGCCTGCCACCTACATTCCTGGTGTTCCAGTAGAGACTTGCAGGCCTCTTTCAAGGCCTTGCTTGTGTCAGGTTACAGTCTCCAATACCACACACAGTGGTCCCCAACATCGTCCAATTTGTTGGCATATTGTTGTTCATAATATTTTCTTACAATCCATTGTATTTCTTTGGTGTCATTTGTTATTTCCCCTATTTAATTCCTGATTTTATTTATTTGGGTCCTCTTTTTTTCTTTGTGAGTCTGGTTAAAGATTTGTTCTTCTTTTTTTATCTTTTCAAAGCAACAGCTCTTGGATTCATTGATCTCTGGTATTGTTTTGTAGACTCTATTTCATTTTTTTCTGCTTTGATCTTTATTATTTCCTCCCTTCTACTCACTTTGAGCTGTTTTTTGTTCTTTTTCAAGTTCCTTTAACTGTAGAGTTAGATTGTTTATTTGAGGTTGTTTTTGTTTTTCTGAGATAGGCATAAGGCTATGAATTTCCCTTTTAGGATTGCTTTCCCAGGGTCCCACAGATTTTGGGTTGTTATGTTCTCATTTGCTTTTGTTTCAAGGTATCTTTTGATTTCTCCTTTGATTTCATTGTTGACCCAGTCATTGTTTAATAACATGTTACTCAGCTTCCATGTCTTTGTGTGTTTTCAGGGTTCTTGTGATTGACTTCTAGTTTTGTAGCATTGTGATCAGAGAAGATGCTTGATATGATTTCAATCTTCTTAAACTTGCTGAGATTTGTTTTGTGTTCAAATATGTGGTCTATCCTAGAAAACATTTTATGTACACTTGGAAAGTATGTATATCCTGTTGCTTTGGGATGAAATGCTGTGAAGATATCAATTAAATCCATTTGATCTAGTGTGTCATTTAAGGCCACTGTCTCCTTGTTGATTTTCTGTCTGGAAGATCTATCCATTGAAATCAATGGGGTATTAAAATTCCTATTCTATGACTGCATTTCTGTCCATCTCTCTCTTTATGTCCATCAAGATTTGCTTTACATATTTAGGTGCTCCTATGTTGGGTGTGTAAATGTTTACAAAGGTCACATCATCTTGTTGGATTGTTCTCTTTGTCATTATATAGTGCTCTTCTTTGACTATAGCCTTGGTTTTAAAGTTTACTTGGTCAGACATAAATATTGCTACCCCAGCTTTTTTCCTTTTCATTTGCATTTGAAATATCTTTTTCATCCCTTTACTTTTATCTGTGTATATCTTTCAACCTGAGATGGGTCTCTTGGAGGCAGCATATATTTGGGTCTTGTTTTCTTATCTATTCAGGTACCCTGTGTATTTTGGTTGGAGCATTTAAGCCATTTGCATTTAAGGTGATTATTGATAGATACATATTTATTGCCATTTTTAAAAACTAGCTTCTTCTGTATTTTCAGGATCTTTTATTTCTTCTTCTTCTCCTTCTTCTTCTTCTTCTTCTTCTTCTTCTTCTTCTTCTTCTTCTTCTTCTTCTTCTTCTTCTTCTTTTTTCTCCTCTTCCTCCTCCTTCTTCTCCTTCTCCTCCTCCTTAAAGCAAGCTCTTTAACATTTGTTGAGGTACTGGTTTGGTGTTAACACAGTCTTTTAGTTTTTTCTTGTTTGTGAAGCTCTTTATTTCTCATGCACTTTTAAATGGTAGCCTTGCTGGGTAACATAGCCTTGGCTGTAGGTCCTTGCTTTTCAACACCTTGAATATTTTATACCAGTTCCTTCTGACCTGAAATATTTCTGTTAAGAAATCAGTTCTCTCCTTGTCTTTAAGCTTTACCATTTTAATTATGATGTGTCTTGGTGTAGGCCTCTTTGGATTCATCTTGTTTGGGATTCTCTGTACTTCCTGGTCTTGTGTGTCTTTTTCCTTTAATAGATTAAGAACGTTTTCAGTCATTATACCCTCAATAGGTTCTCAGTCCTTTGCTTACTCTCTTCTCCTTCTTCCCAAGATGTGGGTGTTGTTACACTTCATATTGTCCCAAAGGTTTGTTAACCTCTCTTCATTGTTTAAAACTCTTTTTTCTTTTTGCAATTCTTCTTGGGTACTTTTTCTACTTTATCTTCCAAATCATTGATCCAATCTTCTGCTTCATCTAACCTATAGTTTATTCTTTCTAATGTATTATTTATTTCAAGTATTGCATTCTTTATTTCCAACTAGTCTTTCTTAATGGTTTCCTTGTCTTTTTTCATGGTGTTGAGTATCCTTATAAGCATTACTCTAAACTCTATATCTGATAAATTGCTTGCCTCCATTTCATTTAGTTCTGGAAAATTCTCTTGTTCTTTTATTTGGGGCTGGTTTCTCTGCCTTCCTATTTTGACTCCTTTTGTCATGTTTGTTCTGTGTATTAGATAGATCTGCAAAGACTCTGGTGCAGCTCTATGTCAGACGTTGCATGCAACTTGCCCTTGGCAATTTGTTTGAAGCTACCAGTGATTCATAGCTTGTGGCCCCCTTTGCTGGGCCTGGGTGTGTTCAGAAAGAACCAGGATGTGAGCATTGAGCTCAGGCAAGGGTCAACTAAGTTTCAGATTCTCCAGAGATTTGCCTTTGCTGTTGGCCTTAATCACTAACATAGCCTCCAGTTGTACTCGATAGCCTGGTCTAAACTCCACAGGGAGGGGCAAGTGGGATTCCTGTGGGTGAGGCTATTGCTTCCCCTCAGGCTGATGCTGCTTGGAGGGGAGTTCTCTGAGAAACATGGCTCCTGCAGTAGAGGAAATGACTCAGCACAAGGATCTTGGTGGCTGTTTTTCCAATTTTCTCCCCAGAGACACCAACTGCAGACTTTTCAAGCATCTCTAGTTCACTCTGCCTTCCCTTTGCCAGAAACCAGTGGCTGCAAATGAAATTTCATGCATTGGCTCTTTCAGAGGCTCTCTGCATCTCTAGCCATCTCTCCCTGGTAGGCAGAAACCCCACTGCTTTTCACAGCCAGATGTTATTTGGTTTATTTCCCTTGTTCTAGTGATCTAAGCTGGGAGCCCACACTTCTCTTCAGTTACCTCCCTGGCCACTGAAATATCCCTCCAGAACTTCAGCTGTTCCTTATGGGAGTAAAGCCAATCTCTTCTTGTGCCTCCATACTCCCTTCCAGTCTTGTTGTGGTAAAGTGGTTTCTTCCATATGTCCTTGGTCATAAGGCTTCTTTCCACCTAGTGTTCAGTTGGTTATTCAGGATGATTTTTGTTTAATTTAGTTGCAATTTCAGTTTGGCCCTGGGAGGGAGTTAACATAGCTTGCACTTACTCTTCTGCCATTTTGGGTCTCTGTAGAATCTTTAAAACTCTGTATTCTGTTGCAGTTCTGGAAGTACACAGATTTATAGACTGTTTTTTAAGTTAGTCATCAAATATTTTGTAGATGTCTGTTTAATAATGGGCCACATGACTGTGCTAGATGCTGAGAATGCAGTGACCAAACACTGGGGCTCTATTTCAGGAGTTTGCAGCCTCACAGAGTGGGGCAGTCAGTCAGCTAGCATAACACAGGAAAATCAGTGACAAAGAGAGCTCTGGGGCCTGTGGGACAACAAGAGTCACACCAGCAGTCTAGAGGTAGAACTAGGCTTGAAACTGAAAAGGCCAGTGTTCATGCTGCCTGTCACTACCAGAACCAATAGCAGGGACAGGATTAAGTCTTTATGGGCACTTTATTCAGATTGCCGGTCATTTGAGAAGACAGCAGGTTATGTACCCTAATAGGCCATCTTATTTATATTCCATTTCAAACTGACCCTTTTTATAAGGAGAAGAAAAGTGTCAGTAAGCGGTTTAGAATTTAAGGAAAAGTTAATCAGGTGAAAAGCTTCAGCATTATTTCATCTGTTGGCCTTTATCTGTATCTTGGGTGGTGGTCATCTCATCCTGGAGTACAATGGCTCAGATAGCACCTTGATTGCTTGCAGCCCTCCTGGGGCACAAAGGTGTAATTGCTTGTGGTCTCCTGGAGTCAGGGTGGGCCATACGTTTAGTTCCTGAAACAATAGCTTTTATATGCAATGATTTCTAAACTAATCTACTATTGCCTAAAACTAAAATTTTCCTACTCTTGAGTTCCCCATCATTCCCTCCACTGTTAGCCTAAAGTAGCTAATTTCTATGAGATTAGTTTCATATGAAAGTACTCATTTTTCTGTTGTGCATGTAACTTAGCATTAGACTGTCTGGTAGAGGGTTTAGGAACACATTTAATTGCAGATACACATAATGTGGCATACTGTATGCAACAACAAGCTATGGTACTGAAAAAAATGAAAAGAATAAAAACAATAAATGTCTCCCTAAGACCAGAATACTAGGCAGTCAGGAAGTTGTTTTGACATATCAGTATCAAAGAATCATTTTCTTTGTTTTATGTTGAAAACTACATCATTTATTCTTTATGCTTTGTGAGTTAAAATAGTCAGGTTGTTAACAGCAGAGTCCTTTATATCCATGAGTATGTCTTAAATGGAGGTAGTCTATAGCTGCATAATTCTCTAATACTTCTTCTCTAACTTATTCTAGTCTTTGAGTAATGGCACTAATGGTTTGTGAGGTGGCATTCAAAGCTTTTGCCATAGCACAAACTAATCTACTTATTTCTACATTCAAATAGGTTACCATGGCTGTCATTACAAATATAGCATAATCAAAGACACATATTCAGTGGGGTAAAAATTGTACCAATCACTCACAATCAGGTGCAAGGAGAGTTCCCATTAAACCTGGGTGGGGTGGAGCTTCTGAGGCATAAACACCATCAATCTTCCTAGAAAGCATGGTATCCAGAACTGTTTGCTGAAACATAGGAATAAACAATCTTTCCACATATTAGAAACCATCCTGCAGGCAATTTCACATGACCAAAGGCATAAAATATGTCAGTGGTGGTGGCGCAATTCATCTTCACATCTGCTGAAAACACAAAACAGTTTTTAGTACAGTTGACAAAAGTTGCACACTTTCTAGCTGGGACTACACTAGTGACTTTAAAGGAAAATGTTTGCCTGTCCTTTAGTTACCACAGATCTCCAATTATAAACATTGGAGTAGGCTATTTTCTTATTGATATGCTTAAACAAAGCATACTTTTGAAGGCTTTCCACAGGAGTACAATCACCTATAAGACATGAAGTGAAAGTTTGCTAAACATAAGTTCCACCTGCAAGACAAAAGTTAGAGATGTTTAGAGCTTTTTTTTTGCTAAATACACCCAAATATTTTCATCTTATTTGAAAGGAATAAGTTCTCCATAACATGAAGTTAAACAAAAAGTAATAAAAAGAATATAAGTCATTATTTTTGAAAGATAATTTTCAGGTCTTACAGTTCAGTGGTCCATTGTCCTTCCAGTACTTTATTTGGTGTGATGAATCCAAGGTTTTATTGCTGCCAATTTCACCATATTTGGGTGGCGAGGAGTACGTCCCAAGGTTCAGTCCACTTCTGTTTTAGTTGGCTTTCTGGGGATCCTGTCTTCCAAGTCTTAAGTAGCACCTTATCTCCAGGCTCAAGGGAATGAATGTAGCAAACCTATAGGGGAGAGGTCTGTAATACAAGCAAGATCATTAATCACAGCTAAGGTCTAAGTTAGGTTTGCACATTTTCTTTACCTCCTCTTCTTGTTCTATATATGTATCTCCCACCCCAATCATAACCTGAAATGGTCTCCTGTACACAATTTTACAAGGACTTGATTAAATCCCACTTCAGGGAAACACCTGTATCCTGAGCAGGGCAATAAGTAAGGCTTGATCCCAATGGAGATAAGTTTCTTGACACAGCTTGGCTGTATTTTTCTTCAAGGTATGATTAATCTTTTCTACCTTCCCAGAAGTCTGATGTCTCCATGCCATGTGGAGTCTCCACCTGATTCCTAAAAATTAACCTACTGTTAATTTCTGAAACAAAAGTAGGCTTATTATTGTTTTGGGTGCTGCCAATAGGTCAAAGCAAAAGAGATTATTTCCTTCAGTAGGGCTTTCACAATCCCTGAGGATTTCTCCATTCTAGTAGGATAGATTTATACCCATCCCAATGAGATGCTAACACAAACTAGCAGATATTGCCACACTTGGATCCTTGGTGTCTGGGTAAAGTCTATGTGTCAGTCCTCAAATGGGCACTGTTATTGGTAGTGTTTCCCTTCTTTCTTTTGATGGTGATCTGTCTTGGGGTTGTTCTTTTGGCACACAACACATCTAACAATTATTTTGTGTGTGGCTTTACAAATTCAAGAATCTGTGAGCCACAGTGTAATATATGTAGTTAATGAGTCCCTTCCATAGTGAGTAGCCTCATACAAATGCTTCATGACTGGCTCTACTAAATGTTCCAGAAGCAGTATAACTCCTTTTTATTCTTTCTGTATCCACTATTAGCATCTTCTTCATCAAAATCCTAGCTCTCAGCTTTCTGTAAGTTTGCGGTCAAATTTTCAGGGTCAAATTGTGACAAGTATAGAACAAGTACCAAAGAAATTATAAATGTTCCTTTAGCCTGTTTCACTGCTCGATCAGCCAGATTGTCTCCTCTAGCCACTTCAGTGTCCTCTTTCTGATGCCCCAGGCAGTGTGTAACTGCCACCTATAAACATACCTGAACAACCTCTAATAATTTTTAAATCTTCTGCATGCTTAATCTCCTTTTTATTGGAGGTTAACAGTTCTTTTTCCTTCCAGATGGAACCACATGATTGCAAACTTAGGAAAGCTTACCTTGAATCAATATGCACATTCACTCTCTTTTCATGTGAAAATTCCAGTGAATGTGACAATTCCAGTGCCCTTGTCAATGCAATCAGTTCAGCTTTCCGAGCAGAGGTTCCTAGCAGCAAGGACTTGGCCTTCATTATTTAAGAGTCACAACTGCATACCTAGCTTTTCTGTTTCTGTTGTCCATATATCTGCTTCCATCTGTGTATAGAGTCCAGTTTGCCTCTTCTAGAGGATGGTCCCATAAATCAATTCTATTAGAATAAACTAAACCAATTATCTCAGCACAGTCATGTATTAGTGCAGCCAAGTCAGGCTCCAGGAGAAAAGAAACAGGCTGAGATGTTGGGATTGTCAAGAAGAATTGCTTGGTATCTGCCCATTCTTCCAGCAGTGAGCTGCAAATTTTCCTTCTGTTCAAGCAGGCTCAACACTTGGTGGGGTGCATAAATGGTGATAGGCTGTCCCAAGGAAAACTTTTCAGCATCCTGTAAGAGACTGCAGTTGGCTGCCACAGCTCTTTAGGAGGTCGGCCACCCCTGGGCAATGTGATCTAATTTCTTTGACGAGTATGCAGTGGATTGCAGAATATCACTAAGCATTTGGTTGAGGACTTCTAGGACAATACCCTAACTTTCATGAACATATAATTGAAAAGGTTTTAGTAGGTTTGGAAGTCCCAAGGCTGGTACAGAAGACAGTTGTGCCTTTAGAGACTCAAAATTCTGAGTGTTCTTCATTCTAAAGGCTATATTCTGTTCCTTTCAGAGCCTTTCCAATGTAGAAAATAGGGTATGTGCCCAATAATATCCAGCGGGCTGGCTCTCTGACCCTACTGATACTGGGTGCAGCCAAGGGGGTGGGCCCCCCAAAAATAGATTTGGAATGGTGTCTGGAATTCAAAGTGCATAGGAATATTGGAGAGACATATAAGATTCCCCAGGGGGAAGAGACAAATAGAGCCAGGGCCATTGAGAGTTGTTTTGCATAGCAACAATTTTGCAGCTAACCTCCGGAATGATTATTTAACATATTTATAACCTTTAACTGGTTTCATAGATATGTTAAATAGCTGTGGCCAAGTTTTAAGCCAGGAAGAGGGGAGTGGCTTCTACCCAGGATGTAACTATGGGCAAGTCGCCTGAGTTACAGAGCACCTGTGTGAGAGCTTGGAAAAGATGGGCTCCGGGACATGGAAGGGGGTAACCCAGATGTGGCAGCTATTGAAGGGAGAGCCACATGGTTTGGGGCAGAGTGAGGACCCCTGCAGTCTTGTAGGAGAGAGCCATGCAGTTTCAGCAGAGTGAGGACCCCCTCTTGGTGAGGTGAAAGAGGGGAGCCACGTGGTTTTGGCAGAGTGCAGACCCCCCTCTTTCCCAGGTGAAAGGGAAAACCAAGCAGTTTTGCCAGAATGGAGATCCCTGCAGCCAGGTGAAGAAGAAAGACACATGCTTTTGGTGGCATGTGGACCCCTGCAGCTTTGGTAGAAGAGACCCATGCGATTTTGGGGTGCCCCCTTTGACCACGTGGCCTGGAAAGGAGAGACTTTGACTGGAACTGGGTACACAGAACTCTTGCCAGTGGACCATGAGAGGGTACCACAGTACTATGGATTAACTAGAGATCCTGTCTGACACAGCTGACGATACCAGCGGCCTGAGAAACAGACGTGTGCTCTTTTCCTGATTTACGAGTTGGGACAGTGAGAGAAAGGAGAGCTGCGTGTGTGTGTATAGGTGTATACCCTAAAGGACTTTGATATTTTAGTGGAGGCATTAGGCCTGAATAGCATTAAATAAACATTTTGTTTCCTTTTCACAAATCTCTGACACTGAGAGATGTCTTTCCAATTGGCGGCAGACAGAAGAGCCCAGTAGATATCAGTATTCTGTCCTTGGAAGGGGCCCCTTGTTCTGTAGCAGTTTTTTGGCATTCCTAGGTGGGCCAAACATTGCCCTGTCCCAGTAGGGGCTTGGCCTCCTCTGAATTTGGCTCTCTGATTGGTTCGAGCAGGTGAGACCAGTTCAGGCTCACTTTCCCCACTTTTTTCAGTTGAGTAAGGAGGATGATCTCCCAGGACAGAAAGGGCTGGGGGAACCCTGAGCATGCTCATTGCAGCCATAATAGCTAGATCTTCCTGGCCCTTCTCCTCTGAGCTTCTGTTATCTTTCACAGGCAAATTTGCTTTTCTCTGGACCGTTAATCTATGTCATTTTAATCCTGCACTCTTACAGTGTAAACTCCTGAAAGTTTCTCGGTAAAGCATTTTGTTCCACTTCCCTGATCTTTGACAAAACAACTCTAACTGAAGTATAATACAAAATTAAGACCCATTCAGTAGCCAGCACTCTCCTGAGTCTAGAATATACAATACATAAGCCAAACTGTTTTACAATAAAAAGCCATTTTCTATTTAGCCATAGCTTTATAAGCATAGGTCAGCCAATCAGCCAAAACTCACCCCCAAAGGCTGTTTCCCAGAACAGAGGTTTTTCCTCCCTTTTTACTAGACAAAGCTCTGTCATATCACACAAACCCAAAGGCACCTTAATTAAACCAGAAGACACCTTTTTACCAGACAGAGCTCTCTAAACCAGAAGGAGACGTAATTACTGGCAATTTAAGTCATGACCCAGGGTTATAACCTGAACAGCAGTGATCCAATCAAAAGGTGAAGATGACGGGAAATGCCAAAAATTGGAGAAGGAGAGTCTCTAAGTAGAATCACTTGGCAGCTGCTAGGGAATCTCCAAGTCTGCACCCTGGGTGTCTCCAGTCCAGGCAGCCAATGGGATTCGCTGCCAAATACCCAGAGGCCAGGAGAACCAGAGCCAAGATTTGGACATTACCCTCAATCCGCACTGAGGCTTTCTAAAGCACAGGAATGACCTGGCCACACTTGTGCCAAGAGGTTTTCAGTGTTAAAGAACACAATCGACAGAGTAAATGTGAAGATCTGATGGATTTATTTAGTGATTCATGAGCAGGTAATGTCCAGTCTGCAACTAGAAGAGCTCTCCTAGTGGCTTCACATAATGGTAGGTTTTCAGAGGCAGACTAGTGTGGCAGGGCAATTATTAGCAAAAGAAAAGACAGGATTATTTTTGGGTCAGGTCAGTTTTGGGGGGCAGAGGAAATGGCAGGGTTTTTATGATATAGATTACCGCTGGTGTTGATCAACAAATTCCAACTGATTGGTTTAAATTTTCACTACTGGGACAGGCTGAAACTGTAATTAGTTTAGTTATTAAGCTTTGGTTTGGTGACGGGACTTAGCAAAAGTGACCTCATTTTGGTCTGCTATTTTTTTTTAAATGTTAATTTTTATTGTATTTTTTCTTTACCATTTATCCCCCTTATACCCTCTTACACTTCCATCACTTCTCACCCCTCACAATAAGCACACTGTTGTTCGTGAGTTCTTTCTCTTTCTGGCTGGGTCCCTTCACTCTGACAGCTCCCCCACGACCCCCTGCCAACCCCTGAATTGTCAGCCTGCTATCTATGAGTCTGCATTGGCTATATTGGATTAGGGTCCACTCATATGATCTCATTTTCATTTAATTACCTCATTAAAGATGTAAATTCAGTCTCTATCTCTAAATTCAATTACATTCTGAGGTACTAGGGTTTAGGACTTCAACATGTGAATTTGAGAGAGGTGGGCACAATTCAGCCCTTAATACTCTACCTCAGTAAAATGCTTTTCCTGAGATGTTACTGCAGAAGAATTTTGGAGCAAAGGAGACAACAAATTTTCTCTTGAAACTTTGGGAGCTCAACCAGTCAAAGGTAATTAAATTTATTTACCAGCAAGTAATTGCCCCTGTATACAATGTATTTGTCTAGAGCAGTGATTTTCAACCTGTTTCATTTCATGGCACACATGAACTAATTCTGCAGCACACCAAAAATATATTTTTTGTTAATCTGACATGTTGTAGACCACTCTGCCTGGTTCTAGGAATTGTATCTCAATCCCTTGTGGCTAAGGGTGAGGGATGACCTTTGGAGTGCCAGCTGTAGGAGACAAACCTTGTCTCTGATGGCAAACACTGCCTCAGTTTCCTCTCCCTGCCCCCAAAGCTTGGTCGGAAGTCAATGACTGGTAAGACACCTCACAGCGGCGGGGGGGCAACCTAAGCCAGACTCCATCACTTGGGAGGCGTTAATGGAAAGACGGGGGGTGGGGGGCGCTGCAACAAAGAGGGAGTGATGGACTCTCACCCCCTGGCTATTTTGACAAAGCCCGAGTCCCCATGTTCTCTGGGAGAAGTGCTTCCTGGCTCTAATCTCCTTAAGCCTGAATACCTGATGGGGAGAGGTGCAGCTCCTTGCCTTGCTAGAGTGTGTCCTGGGGAAAAATCTGGCACCACAAAGACTTCCTGATAAACCTGTGAAATTGGCTCTGCTAAGAGTGCTTTCATTCATATGTTAAGGGTTTGAGCAGGAAACCCTAAAACTCTGTGCCTGACAGACTCTGAAGTCCTCAGATTTCTTTGAAATGTTATCTACTGTTTGACCCTTTGCCACCCTGTATTCCTGTGTATTACAACCCAATAAAAGCCCTGGAGGGTGCTTGGGGTCTTTATTTCCCTCGGAGAAACTGGCTGCTGGCCTTTGTCTCCCCTGAGAAACTGGTCATCCCTCCTGATGATCCTTCTATGATCCCAAGCAGATCACATCATATCTCTATCATATTCATTTTCATCCGTGGCACTTGGGGGGACTTTCCAGAAAGTAGTCCCCACACTGACGAAAATAGGTAAAATTTTGATTCATTTACACTGGACCGCTATTGTTGACTTTTGTCATTTTTTAAATCTGACAATCTAAGGGAAAAGAGAACAGTGCCCCTGACTAAATAGTCAGGTATTTTCTGTTTTAAAAATTCTTGCAGCAAACTGGTTGAAAATCACTGATCTAGAGGAAAGCCAATTGTCACCAAATCTGTATAATTGAATCACAAAGATGCCATCTTCCTCCTTCATTCACTTCCCCTCCTATCTCAAGTTCTTTAATCTCTTTGCAGTAAGAAAAAAAGAGAACTCTTCTGGGCCTGTTTGCATGTTGTCTTTAAACAAAAAAATGGAATTAGGCCTTGTAAGGCCAGGCCATGTTATACGTCAGTGCAAGAGAGGACAAGGAGGAACTCATCAACACTGTTACATATGTATAACAATAAGGATGTTGTTACTTAAAAGCCTTCAGTGTTTTTTTATTGAATTTACAAGTACCATTTTCCTTAAATACGTCTTTTCCCATTTTTACTGTGATTTACATTATATTCTCTTACATAAAAATTACTCTCCAGTCCAGAAATTCTTCATTCTGACATTTATCCAAAATGTTCCTTCTACAACCTGCAGTCATAACTATTTGTTTTGATACCACCAGCTCCTTCTTCTTGCTGTCACATTCTTGCCTAAAAAGCAACAGAAAAGAAAACATCTCTCTTGGGAGCCCAGAAATGCTGTAGAATTCTTTGTCAAGTGATTTGCTATGTTTATGTAACCAATAGAAAGCAAACACAGACATGTTGTTACAGGAAAACGAAGCAACCAGACACCGAGGGATTCTGGAGTATGAGGTTTATTAACGTGCACTAGCCCAGAGGAGTCAATCTCCAAATTCTGAGCCCCGAACAAAGGATTCTTGGGGTTTATATAGCCTATGGGGTCTTCCTGTCTACGTAGCAAAGCGAGATACAGAAGCAGAATTCGGTAATTAGTTCTATCTACGGGGCAGAAGCAGAGTACAAAGGCTAAATGTGAAAAGTAGTTCTATCAGTGGGGGTGCTAGTCCCAGTCCTTGTGACTATCCTGTTGTTTGCTTTTCCCAGATGGCCTTATCGCCTTATCGTTCTCCCAGGGCGCCTGGGGTTTTGGGTGAACAAAGGTTTTCCAAAGCTTCCCACATCAATGTACTACCATCAAGAAAAACCAGTGTGTTCCATTAAACAAACAAACAAACAAATACCACTTTGGTCTGCTTTCTCAAGGAAGAGAACCAGTTAAAGCTAAAGTTTGTAGAGTCTTTACAGGCATATCCATGCAATGATGATTTAAGGATTTGCCATTTAAAAACAGTGAGATGACAGTTTAGACCAGGGGTGCCCAGCCCCTATGGCCACATGAAAAGCTCGCCTTGAGCTTTACCTTCTGTCCCCCCCCAACCACAGTGGGGGGAGTGAATCTCACCTGAGCTCTGTTTCCTGTATGCCCCCATCTTCCTCTAAATCAGTCCATGGTGCCAAACATGTTGGTCTAGATCTGACGATCTAGACCAAATGCCCCAGTTAGCATTGTACATACTTTCAGGAGTTCATAGTTTTACCACTATAGTGGAAAATTTGGTAAAAGTAAATTTTCTATAATAAGGTAGTGTGATGTGGTAGAAAAAAATTACTGATGAATAAAGACATATTGAGGCAGATCTTTATGATTAATCTGTTTAGTACAAGTGGAAAGCTTCTGCTTTGGGGATCTTCATTAAGCATCCAGGGCTAAATGTTCATCCAAGATTTGTAACCACTTTGTTATGAAGCCATGGATTATTTTCAATTTACTCACTGAACATTCTAAATGGATGGGTCATAGAGTCACCTTATTGTTAATGTAACCCCATTGGGAATTGTAGGAGAGAACTCAACTAGTTTATGTCAAATATTCTAAAAGAGCAAAACATAATAGCCAATATTATTTTGAAAAATAAAGAAAGAATGGAGATTATTTACCTCTACCAGAAATAAATGATACTATAGAGGAATGGGCACTTTTGGGGAAATTAATTAGCTATATATTCATTCCTCTTTTCTTCCCAAGAAGTATAACTTAAAACCCTAAAAATTATATATAAAACAGACATAGGAATAGTCTCATTGGCCCAGAAAACAGGAAAGACTGTTTAGGGAAACTGGGATCCAAGAAATGGCACAATGGAGAGTTTCCTAGATTTTTTTTTTTTTTTGCCTCATATGTGCCAGACTGGATACTGGAGAAGTACCAACTCAAAAACTCCAATGTGCACTTGACCAAAAACAGTTCCCCTAAATGCTGGGGTCCAGCCTCAGTAGGGTTCAGGGTCCCAGAAGGATGGATGGCACAGGTGACAAATGAAGAGTTAGACACCCGATTGGATACTGGAGAACAGCCAGTCTCTGAGAGTCTGACCAAACTCTCAGAGTTTGATTTAGGCTTTATTTTTATAGAGATTGTTATATAACATTAAAGGACCAGGTGCATGGCATGATCAGTTAAGCAGAAAAAATCAATACAGAGGTAACTAGGAAAAGTACAAGAATTTCCACAGTTTCAGTTATGTTAAACAAAGGTTGTTTTGACCAGGAGAACCATTAATCAGACAATTTTAAATAGCTATATGTACAGAGTTTAAGTGTCTTATTGTTTATTAAAGTTCTTAGAATTTGGCATGGGGCAAAAGGGTATGCTAGACAGAGCAGAGTTATAGGAAATTTATTATAAGACCTTTGTGATGTCTAACTTAGCTATCAATCTTTCTGTCTAAAATGTTTCTTTATGTAATATGGACTCTGACTCCTTGGTAATTGTTTCTATGTGTTTAGTTTGTAGTAGCTAACCAGCTTCTCCTATTTCTTAGCCTGTCTAATTCTAATTAACATATATTCCTGTCCAAAGTAGAGGAGGGGCTGTTACTCCAACAACTTTTAGATATTCAGGGGCTACTTTATTAGGGGGGACTTTATTCTCTGGCCAAGAAATTATTTTGTATAACTTCATTGAAATTATGCAGATCATTGAACCTGAAATGCAGGTGTCTAAAAATCCCACCACTTATTAATCGCAAAGACAAACATGCAAGGGAGAGATAGACAGGAAATCCAGCCACAGTTGCCTGTTCTGTGCAGATGCATCTCATCCACCCCAACTGTGTCAAGGGATGGCTGTTGGTTGGCTCCCGATACCTATATGTCTGCTTCCTCCAGTCTAAGGACCAAGAAAGGAACAGTTTAGAAAGACAGAAAACTTTCAGATAATAACTGCTCTGTTCAAACCAAGCACAACAAGAACAACAACAACAAAAATGTGGCTTCACCTTCATACTCATAGCTGGTGAAGTGTAGAGCCTAGATTTCCAATCTTGACAGACCAAGGAGGTTACCCAACTTCTCACTAGGGTGGTGTCAGAGAAGCCAGAGTAAGAATTTGGGACTTTCACTCACACTTAGTAGTAACAAGCCCTTCTCCTATGTTCTGTGGTGTTGGAAGATCACATGAGGAGGTTGGAGTTCCACCCCACTCAAGGTGCACATCCTCCTTTTGCAGGGGTGATGTCACAGGAGACCTAGTGGAGAGTCAGGACTTGCACTACCAATCAGCAGTCAAAAGAGCACCCTCCCAACAATGTCAGTAGCCTTCTTCCAGCCAGGTTGTGATCCATAGAGGCTTAACTGGGAGCCTGAAATTCTAACCTTGCTTGACAGTTCAGCAGTAACAGGGAATCCCTTTCTTCCCAAAGTGAGTGGACATCAATTGGAGAACCTTGACTTTTATCTCACCTGGAATAAGAAGGTGATACCCCTAGAGTGGTTTCAGAGAAGCCTATTAAAATACAGGTTTAAATAAGATACTTGTAATGTAGAATCCACAAGGTCCAAGTCTCAATAAAAAACACTTGCCATACAAGAACCAAGAACATCTTAACTTGAATGGAAAAAAGAATAAAAAAACAACAATGGCAAGAGTTCACAGATGTACAATTATCTGACAAGGATTTAAAAACAGATACCATGTAAATGCTCAACAAGTATTTATAAACACTCAAATTAAATGTAGAAAATAGTATCAGCAATGAAATAGATTCTATAAAGAACCAAATGTAAATTTTAGAACCACAACATATAATGACAAAAATAAAAAATTCAATGGATGCATTCAATAATAGAAAACAGAAGAAAGAGGAAAGAAACTTGAAGAAAAAAATAATAGAAATCACCCAATCTTAACAACAGATAGAAAATAGACTGAAATAACAATGAACAGAGACTTATGAGTATATGGTATTTTAACAAAAGATCTAACATTCATGTTATTTGAATTTTAGAAGAAGAGAAGCCCAGTGGAGCTGAAAAAGTATTCAGAGAAATAATGGCTAAAACACCCACATTTAACAAAAATATATATTTACAGACTAATAAAGGTACACGATCCCCAAACTAAAAAAAAATCTACTCAAGGCCACATAGGTGTCAGACTTCCAAAAATTAAAGGCAAAGAAAAAATTTGAAAGTATTTTGGGAAAAATAACACATTACCTTAAGGGAAGAAAATTTAAATGACAGTGGATTTCTTGTCAGAAATAATAGGGGCCAAAGGATGTGGCATAACATTTTCTTAATGTGCTGAAAAACATTTTCAATGCAAGAATTCTATATCCAGCAAAAAATATCCTTCAGGAAGTAAGGTGAAATAAAATATAATTTTAGATGAAGCAAAACCGAGAATTGATTGTCAGCATACCTTCTTAATATGGCAAAAAGTAAAAAGATGAAATAAAGAATCTTGGAACATCAGAAAAGAAGGGAAAGCATGGAAAGAACAAAAATATGGGTAAATACAATAGACTTTCTTTTTCTTCATGAGTTTTCTAAATTATGTTTAATGGCTGAAGAAAAAGTTACATAGCTACCAATGTATGTAGAGGAAATATTTAAGAATATTATAAATTATGGAGAGTAAAAGTGAAACTGGAAAAGAGACTGGCATTTGGGCTGCCTGTCACTACCAAACCCAATAAGCAGTGACAGTGATTGAATCTTTATGGGTGCTTTATTCAGATGGCTGACCATCTGAGAAGATAGTGGGTTCATATCATAACAGACCATCCTGTCTTCTCTTTCCAGGCCAGACTTTTTATAGCAGGAAATAAACAAGGTGTAGTGAGGGCTTTGAGATTCAGAAGCTGCAACATTCCTGTCCTGGGCAGTTAGCTGTTCCCAGGGGTGGGTGATTGTCTGCCTCTCCCTGGAACACAAAGGCCCTGATGCTTCCAATTGTCCCCAGGCAGTAATCTTTAGCAGTGCCCCAGGAGGTCAGCTGTTTTCCCAAGAGCCAGGACAGAACTTATCTGTAGTTTTTGAAGCAAAAGTTTTAACATACACATTACTTGCTAGACATAACTTTTTACCTTAAGCTAAAATTTTCCAAGTGTTCAGTTTCCTATCACAAGACTATAAAGGGATGTAATTTTTCTTCACCTTGTTTGAACTGGTAAATGTTAACACAAATAGACTTCAGTAAGTCATGAATAAATAATATAATGCGTAATCTAACACTAAAAAGGCAATACAAAGAGAAATAATTAAATATAAATAAACTAAAAGATAAATTCTAAAAATGGTCAAGAAACCCAGGAAAGGCAGGAAAAAAAAAAAAAAAAACCCAGAGAATGCAGGAAAAAAAAAAGCTCACAAAGAAAAAAACCCCAGAGAAATAAAATGGTAGATTTAAGCTTTAACACATCAATAACCAAATTAAATACAACTGTTCTAAATATACCAATTCAAAAGCATGGGTTGCCAAAGTGGATTTAAAAAGATGACCCAACTACATACTGTCTACAAAAACATTATTTCAAATATAATGACATAGTGGTGATACAGGGTGCAGCTGGGGTGGGGGGTGGCAAAAAAGATTTGGAACGGTGTCCAGAACTCAAAGTGTATAGGAATATTGGAGAGACATATAAGATGTCCTCACCCCTTCCCCCCCACAGGTGTGAGTTGGGGGAAGGGACATATGGAGCAGAAACATGCAGGGCTGTTTTGTATAGCCACAGCCTTGCAGCTAATCCATGGCATGGTCATTTAACATATCTATAGCCTTTGGTGGGTCACTTGGGTATGTTAAATAGCTGTGGCCAGGCTTGGAGCCAGGGGGATGGAAGTCACTTTCCCCAAGATGTAACTGGAGGGCAGGTCCCCCAAGTTACAGTGCCTGTGTGGGAGCTTGGAGAAGATTGGCTCTAGGACATGGGGCGATACCTGCCCAGACTAACAATGGCAACCAGTAAACTTATAATAATGTTGCAGGAAAATGAAGCAACCAGACACTGAGGGTTTCTGGAGTACGAGGTTTATTAACGTGTACGGGCCATAGGAGTCAGTCTCCAAATTCTGAGCCCCGAACAAAGGGAAAGCAGCCATTTTGTAGAGTGGGGGGAGGCCTGTCCTTCAGACCAAAGCAGGAGATAATTTACAGAAGCAGAAAGCAGAGCACTTCACTATCTCTGGTATGCAGGCGATAAGCTAGAAGAAACAAGGTAAATCACTGGGCTGTTAAACCTCTGGGCTGTAAAAAAACAGTCCCCTAATTGCTGTGCTATATTTTAAAATAGCTATCAATTTCCCCCAACAATAATACAGAAATACTGGTAGGTGTAACTGATCGTGGGAGGAGTCGGAAATAGGGGTACAGAGGAAGATTGGTTCAAGGATTTAAAAATTCAGACACGGCAGCCATTAGGGAGAGCCACGCAGTTTGGGGCAGAGTGAGGACCCCCTCTTGGCCAGGTGAAAGAGAGAGCCACGTGGTTTTGGCAGAGTGCAGACCCCCCTCTTTCCCAGGTGAAAGGGAAAACCAAGCAGCTTTGCCAGAATGGAGATCCCTGCAGCCAGGTGAAGAAGAAAGACACATGCTTTTGGTGGCATGTGGACCCCTGCAGCTTTGGTAGAAGAGACCCACGCGATTTTGGGGTGCCCCCTTTGACCACATGGCCTGGAAAGGAGAGACTTTGACTGGAACTGGGTACACAGAACTCTTGCCAGTGGACCATGAGAGGGTACCACAGTACTATGGATTAACTAGAGATCCTGTCTGATGTTATACCCAGCTAGGAAAATTACAGCTAGGGCATTACCCAACCCTAAATCTGCAGTTCCTGGAACAGGGTAATGAACAAACATCCGGGAACAATTGGGTTTAAAATTCTAGCCAAATAAGGTAACTAACCCGGGCCGCCAGAAAGTGCCTGCCAGCAGCAGCAGCCCACCAATCAGGGACCCTCGCCGTTTTTAAATAAGCCAATAGCTAACCGCCACCTCTGCTTCTGTATGCCTTTGCTTGCTTGCTAGAAAATATAAATACCCAGTAGTCTGTAAGCCAGGCGCGACTTCCATTTTGTAGCTCTGAGTAGCTATGTGACTCCGGTCACAGTTGGGGAAGTTCGCCCCTGCGCAGGAAAAATCTTTGGCCATTAAAATTTTTATCAATTCGGTTCCGGACTCCGAGAGTGTGTATTTACCCGCCGATCGTCTACAACATCTGACACAGCTGACGATACCAGCGGCCTGAGAAACAGACGTGTGCTCTTTTCCTGATTTACAGTACCCCGAGTTGGGACAGTGAGAGAAGGGAGAGCTGTGTGTGTGTGTGTAGGTGTATACCCTAAAGGACTTTGATATTTTAGTGGAGGCATTAGGCCTGAATAGCATTAAATAAACATTTTGTTTCCTTTTCACAAATCTCTGGCACTGAGAGATGTCTTTCCAATTGGCGGCAGACAGAAGAGCCCAGTAGATATCAGTATTCTGTCCTTGGAAGGGGCCCCTTGTTCTGTAGCAGGTTTTTGGCATCCCTAGGTGGGCCAAATATTGTCCCTCCTCAGATCTCTGTTCGGTAACAGTGGTACATAGAATGAAAGTAAAAGGATGAAAAATGTATACCAATAATATTGCTCAAAAGAAAGCAGGAGTGGCTATATTAATGTCAGGTAAAGTGGACTTCAGAGCTAAGAAAATTACTGGGACCGAAAAATATTACATATTGTAAGATATTCAATCCACAAAATAATAATACAATTCCAAATATAAATAAACTAAATAAAAGGGGTACAAATTATGTGAAGCAAAAACAGAATGAAAAGAAGAAAGTTACCACATTTACAGTTGGGGACTTGAACACTACTCTATTAATAGTTGAGAAAAATTAGATTAAAAATAGCAAAGATATAAAAAACTCAACAACACCAAAACAAATACGATATAATGTATATTTGTAAAACACTCCACTGAACAACAGAACAATGTACATTTTTTCAAGAGCCCATCGAACTATACCAAGATAGATTGCATCCTGGGTCATAAAGTAAACTCAACAAATTTAAAATCATTGAAATCATGCAGATTTCTGACCATCATATGATTAAAGTAGGAATAAGCAATAAAAAATGACTGGAAAATTATCTTTTGGAGATAGTTTTCTTCAAGTGTGTGGAGAACATTGGGAGCACAAACAATATACTTTCAAATAGTCTACAGGTCAATGAGTAAGTTCAGAGACATAAAATTGTATGCTCACCTGAATGAAAATAAAATCACATCAACATCTGAAGAATACAACTGATACAATGACCATATGGAAATTTATAGTATTGTATATCTACAAAAGAGAAGAGTAAAATACTCAAGTGAATAATATAAGCTCCCATCACAGGAAACTAGAAAAAGGGACTGGAAGATGGTGGGATCGTAGGTAGAAGCTGAACCCACTTGCTTGTGCTCCCCCCTGGGACACCTCGCTGATCTTCTGAAGAACAGAGTGAACAGCCAATGAAATCCCAGCTTATATGAAGTTTGGAAGCCCAAGATTGCAGAGGACATTGAAAACCAGCTGGTAAGGAGATTGCAGAGGGATGGTAAGGTTCCTGGGACCTGCAAGGGGACCGTGATTGCTGTGGTCCCTGGTCTGGTGCCTGGTGCTGGGGACTGTGGCTGTTGCAGGAGCTTTGGAGGAGAGCTGGGTCAGTGATTGTAAATTTGAAACTCTCTCCCCCTCCCAGAGCGGGTAAGCCAGTCCCTCACCAGGAAGAGACTTAGATACTCGAAGTCCCTGGGGCGATAAAGACACAGTGGGAGATGTACAAAGGCAGTGTTCCCCTGCTGGGACTGTTGTTGCCAGCTGGGACAGTACCAGAGAAATAGGGAATCCAGGTGACACCTGGAGATGGGAGACTGGTTGGGGCACGACAGACCCTGACCCAGATAATCTTGGGACTGATCAGAGAATTGGGCTGTGTGAAAAGAAGGGCACTTGTTAAGAGTGCCTGGTGCAAACACAGGGAATTTGCTTTAAAAAAATAAAAGGCTCTCAGCCACTATTTAAGGAACTCTCTCATGCCCAGGCCAGGCCAGTGAAGAGGGAGAAGGAAGGGCATGAATTGTTCCAAATCAGGGTGCCTCATGGACTGATCAAAGTGGAGTGTCAGGGGCTCAGAGGGGTAGCAGTCCCCAGAAAGACTTAATTTAATAGAGGAACTAAACTGCCCTGAAGGGACTTCATGAGTGCCCAGTGCCCAGTGCCCAGACCAGCAAAGAGGGAGGAGGGGTGTGAGTTGCTCCCAATGGATACACCTCACAAGCTAATCAAAGGGTGACATAATGAGGTGGATTAGAGGCACTGGCCTGGCACAAATGGACAATGGGGGACTTGGAGCACTCTGAGGGCTTGGGCTGGAGGTTGGACACCTGCGAACAATAGAACCTAGACCGAGCCCCCAATGCAGAGCAACAGGAAAGGAAAAAATAATGGAGCCCAGCCCTTCTCTGGTTGCAACATCCAGGGAGACCAGCAGAACCTGCTTGGTGGGTTTAAAGTCAGCAGGAGGCATCGTTGTTTTCTTTTTTCTTCCAAGTGTAAGACAATAAGACCTGAAGCTATAAAATGATCAAAGACAGATTCAGAGAGTTATCAGAAGGCTAATGCCAACAACTGATACAAAATTCGCTTTGCTATCCTACAGAACTTGCATGTTATTTTTAGTTTTTATTTTATTTATTATTATTATCATTACTATTATTTGATTTTACTTTTTTATTTCTCTTCCTTCTGTTTAGTTTTCTTTATTTGATTTCATTATTTGACTGGTTTTCTTTGTTCTCCCTTTCATATTGCATTTTAATTTGTCTTCCTTCAATTGACTCGTATTCCTATAACACACTACTCTTGGTCTTTACTTTTTGTTCTTTTTATTCAGATCATATATTTCTTTTCATATTTTTGTTTTCCTTCCCACACCTTTCCCTGGTCTTGGTCCATTTTACTGAGCTTTATTATTGTTGGGATTAATTTTATTCTTTTGCACACCACACCAAGTTTCTATCCCTTACTCTCACTATATCTCACCATCTAACCTAGCATAAGTGCTCTGCTTTCTGGAGTCAGCTTTCATTCCTTTTATCCTCTAACAAGAGTCTTATCTCTTTATCACTTAAAAAAACTGGTTAGTTGGATGAAATATCATGGTTATTACTGTACTTCTCCAAAGGATCTCCTATCTGTTCTCTACTTGTTGGTACTTTAAATCCCATAGAATACTCTTCTGCTGTCAGAATCCACTCCACCTTCACCCTGTCCCAGGTCGCATACAAGATGGGAGTTGCAAACACCAGTAAATCCTCTAGAGGAGAGAACCCACCAGCAAAGAAGCCACAAATGGGTAAAACTCAAGTACAACAAGAGAGTCCACTCAAATGGAAAAAAGGGCTTCTAGAGCATCCAGACAAGGAGATAAAAGAGACCACACCAGTAAGTCCCACAGAACTCTTGCCATAGAAGTTCACCCTATGAAGACAGCTAGCAAAGCACAGCATCAGAAATTGCAGAAACAAGCAAAAAGAGTCACCTAAAATGGGGAGATAAAGAAAGAATCTGCAATTAAAAGCAATGGAAGACTCCCCACTAAAGGAACTATATAAAATGGATGCAAGCAAACTATCAGATATAGATTCAAAAGAATGGTGATAAGGATGTTCAAGGAACTCACAGACAACTACAAAGAACTGACTGAAAACTACAACAGTAAGAAAAAGGAAATAGAAACCATAAACAAGAACCAGGAGGAATGAAGAATACAATTTTGGAGGTGGGGAGGAACACGCTAGAAGGAATTACAAGCAGGCTGGATGAAGCAGAGGACTGAAATAGTGAGCTGGAAGACAAAGTAGAAAGAAGTACCCAGGTAGAGCAGCTGCATGTAAAAAGCCTCAAAAATAATAAGATAGCTCAAGGGAATTGCAAGACAACATGAAATTCAACAAATTTTGAATCATAAAATACCAGAAGGAGAAAAAAAGAAGCAAAGTATAGAAACCCTGTTCTAAAAAATAATGACAGAAAACTATTCAAATTTGGAGAGGGGAAACACCATGCAAATTCAGGAAGCACAGAGGGTCCCAATCAATATGAACCCAAAGAGGCTTACTCCAAGACATATCATAATTAAAATGGCAAAATAATTCAAAGACAAAGAAAGAATCTTAAAGTCAGCAAGGGAGAAATAGGTAGTAACATACAAGGGAGCTACAATAAGGCTACTATCTGGTGTCTCAACAGAAACACTACAAGGTAAAAGGGAATGGCAAGAAATATTCCAAGTAATGAAAATAAAGACCCACAACCAAGACTACTCTAACCAGCAAGAATCTTCATTAAAAAGGAAGGCAAAATGAGGAGTTTCCCAGACAAAAGAAGGTTCAGAGAATACACCTACACCAAACTAGCATTGCAAGCTTTGATCTGTTCTTTCATTTGGGTGATTTTTTTTGTTGGTGTGCCTGCTATGTAGTTAGGGGTTCACCAGGGCAAGACAGCCCTCATTGCTGCCTTGTGTTGCTGTATGGGGGGAGGGAACAGTGGTGCTTGCTTCACTCTCTGCCAGTTTTTGGTCACTTTCCCCTCTACCTACAAGCAAAGTGGGCCCTTCTGGTACTTATTCCCAGTGGGTGGGTGTGTACATTCTTGGACCCTGTGGATCTCTCCAACAAACTCTCCTGTGGGGCTGCAAGTTTCTCCTGCTGCTTCCTTAACCCCCATAGGTGTTTTCAATGAGTGGTTTGAGGTTTTATTTCCCCACGCTGGAGCTCTGGGCCAGAGTCTGTCTGGCTCCCCAATTGTTTCTCTTGGTGTATCTGTGCACGAATGTGGGACTTCCAGCTCCACTAGCTGCTGTCTTGCCAGCCAGCTGCTGCCTTGCCGCAAGTCCTCTCTGACTTCCTGTGCATCTCCACCCCTCCTACTGGTCTCGATGAATGTTTCTTCATTAACTCCTCGGTTGTTGGACTTCCATACAGTTTGATTTTCTGTCAGTTCTGGTTGTTTTTTGTTTTTAAGTTGTTGTTGTCTTTCTTTTGATTGTGCGAGGAGGCACAGTGTGTCTACCTATGGCTCCATCTTGGCCAGAAGTCCAGATTAAAAAATTCTTAACAAAATATTGGCAAATAGAACTCAGGAATATGTAAAAATAAATACACATCATGTTCCAGCTATTCTTGTTCAATATTCAAAAATCAATTCAATCCACTATATTTATAAGCTAAAGCAGAAGTATCACCTGATCATATTAACTTATGAAGAAAAAGCATTTGAAAAATTCAACATTCACTGATGAAAAACCTCTCAGAAAATTAAGAATAAAGGAGAACTTTCTCAACTTGAGAAAGAACATGTAGAAAAACCTGAGCTAAAATCATGCAAAATGGTCAAAATCTGAGTGTTTTCCCTCTATTATCAGTAATAAAACAAAGGTGTTCTTCTCACTGCTGTTATTCAACATAGTACTGAAAGTTCTAGGCAATGTGATAAGGCAAGAAAATAAAATAAAAGTCATATAAACCAGCAAGAAAGCTATAACACTGTTCCTGTTTTCAGGTGACATGATGGTTTGCATAGAAGAGGACAAGGAAAGTACAAACAGGCAAGCAAGTAAATAATAAATAGTCCCCAAACTCCTAAACAAATAAATGAGTTCAGCAATGTTGAAGTGTATAAGGCAAACATACAGAAATCAGTTTTATTGCTATATACTTGCAATGAACATGTAGGAACTGAAAAATTTAAATACTATACAGTTTATAATCACTCGATAAATAATAAACTACTTAAACATAAATCTAAGAAAATGTGTGGGACTTGTGTGTCAAAAACTACAAGGTACCTTTGAATATCTACACTCATAGACTGGAAGACTCACCCTAGTAAGACTGCTAAATCTCTCCAAACTAATATATGGTTTCTATAAAACCCCAGAAATAATTTTTAGATCTAGACAAAATTATTCTAAACTCTATATGGGGAGGTAAAGGAACTAGAATAGCTAAAACAATTCTGAAAGAAATAATTAAGCAATCACTATTCAATTTCAAGACTTGCTGTATATCTATAGTAATCAAGACTGTGGTATAGGAAGAAGGATAGAAACACAGAACAGTGGAACAAAATAGTGGAACCAAAAATAGTTTCACAAATATGACCAACTGATTGTTGATAGTTACAAAAGTAATTTTATGGAGGAAGGATATCTTCTCAACAGCTAAGATGGAGAAATTAGATATCTACAGTCAAAAATTAAAAAGGACCTTGGGAAAAAATTTACTCAAACTTGATCATAGATTTAAAAATTAAACATATTGCTTTTAGAAAAAAAACATAGAAAAAAATCTTTGAGACCTAGGGTTTGGTGAAGAGTTTTAGTTATGGTATAAAAAACATTTCTGGAGGGGAACGGAGGGGGGAAATAGAACAAGTGTAATGGCATAATCAATAAAAAAATGTTAAAAAAATAAAAAATAAAGGGAAAAAACCATTTCTGGAAGAGAAAAAAGTTGATAAATTGGACTTTATCAAAAATTAAAACTTTGTTTCTGTAAGAGCTCCTACTAAGAACATGAAATGTTACTGTAGTCAGTCTGGGAATGCCAAGAAGTCTCCTTGCCCCCATTGGCCAAGATGGCAGCAAGGTGAGATTCTTTAACTGAGCACACACCAAAAGCTAGAAAGATGAGTGGACAGGGCCCCCCTGCACCAGAAGCTGGGAAGAGGAATGGACAGTACCCAAGTATACAAAAAGCTAGCAAGATGACTGAAGAGAAAAAAGCCCTCTCCTCCTGATCCCTGTAAAAACTGGTCTTAAGCAGGGAGGGGGAGTGGTCTTTGTGATGGGAGTTCACTATTCTCTCTGGTCACAGCATCTAAATAAACCTCTTTCCTTTGCACCAGCACCTGTCTCATGAGTTTGTCTTTTGTTGAAGCAGACAGTCAAACATTCGATTCAGTTCAGTTACACACAAACAATGGGATAAAATACTTGTATATCACATACCTGACAAAGAACTCATATCTAGGATAATAAAAAATGTCATAAATCAACAAAAAATCTGATTAGGTAATGGTGAAGAAGCATGAAGAGGATCTATGGATGTGGATAAGCATTTGAGAAAGTATTTGATATTGTTAGCTTAATTTGCATGAAGAAAGTACATTAAGACAATGATAAGATATCACTATACATCTATTGAATCAGCTAAAATAAAAAATAGTAATACCCCCAAACTCTGATGAGGAAACAGAAGAACTGGATATGTCCTGCATCACTGGCAGTAATGTAAAATAGTACTGCCAAGCTGGAAAATATGCAGTTTCTTAAAAAAACAACAACAACAAACTAAATATACACTTATCATACAATCTAGCAGTTCCACTCTGGAACATTTATCTATGATTAATTAAAACTTGTTTTTGCACAGAAAAACCAATAAATAACCATGCTTACAGCAGCTTTATTTGTAATGAATGGTTAAGAAATCTGTGGTACATAGAATGGACTACTGATACACACAGCAACTTGTTGGGTCTCAAAGTCATTTATTATACTGAGCAAAAAGCCAATACTAAAGGGTTACTGACTTTAACATTCAATTTATATGGCATTCTTGAAATAACAAAATTGCAGATAAGGGAGACAGATCAGTGGTTGCCAGAGGGTAGAAATGTGGGAATGGGAGTGTGGGTGTGACCATAAGAGGATGGACAGAGAAGATTTTTGCAATGATGGAATACTTTGACATATTGGTTGCATTTACAATACACAGATTTACACATGAGATGAAATGACATGGAACACACACACACACACACTGACAGTGTCAGCTTCTTCATTCTGATATTGTGCTGTAATTATGTAAGTTCTGATCACTGGGACAAACAAGAAGAGAGGACAGTGAGTATCTTTTCTGCACATAAAGGACATTAGGGCTCATCCAAATGAAATCAGCAGAAGAGTGCATTCTCTCCACTGTTCTGGTAAATGGTAGTACCCATTATTTAATCCTTAGATGGGGAGAGACCACTGTAGAATTATTAAGTTACCAAAATTTCCCCAAGACACCAAGGGCTGTCTAGACCCTCTTCTTTGTATTCTTGGTTTCACAACCATGTCATACAAAATGGTGGCATGTGGAATATTTGGTCCCAAAAGCAACATGGTTGACCCATAAAGATCTCCAAGGGTCTATGCTGCACCTGATTCAAACTTTCTAAAGCAAACTGTGAGAGGACTATCAAATAGGTTCATTCTTGAAAGACTCTATTTCCTAAATTCCATAATTCATGCTTAGTTCAAATTATTAATCTTCTTTTCAAATAGTTCTGTGGACTTCCAAGCATGCAATATTTCTCTTATTTTTTATGTCTTTCTTTTACATTAACAAGGAGCAGTATTTTCTTTGTGGAATTAAATCCCACTAAAACATCTTTTGTAAGCAGATTTGTGTCTTGATAACAATTTGTTAATTAATTTGGCTGCCGAATGCTGATGGAGTGTGTGAATCTCTGAGATTTCCAGCAGTTCCATATCACTGTAATTAAATTTTACAACTGTCAGAGTGATGTTTTACCATTCTGACAATCAGTCTGGCTTCAGCCTGAAGGTGTGTATGTGTTTGTGTTTGTGTCTTTCATAGCAGTTCACACGCTATGTTTACACTTCTCCCCTTCCAGTTTTTTGGGTGCATTCCTACAGACACAGGAACTTTACTTCAGAGAGATTCTCAGCTTGCTCTGTTTGTCCTCCTTTTCCCAAATACCCTTCCTTCTCTGATTTGTCCAAAGATGATAATCATAGGCATAATAAGCTGTCATATAAAGTAGCGGGGAAAGGCAGAGGCTTTTGAATTAGAGGGAGCTGCATCTAATCCTAGCACTGCCATTTACAAGTTTTATGATGGGATCTGTTTCCTGCCGTGTCAAATGGAGTAACAAGATATTAACAGGAGACTTTTAGTCAGGATTCTCCAGGGAATAAGAAGTAATAGGATGTGTGTGTGTGTGTGTGTGTGTGTGTGTGTGTGTACATAGTACAAAAGAGATTTATTATAAGGAGTTATCTCACATAATTAAGGGAGCAGACAAGTCCCAGATCTACAGGATGAGCCAGCAAGCTGGAGACCCAGGGGAACCAATGGCTTACTTCTGGTTTGAAGGCTGGCAAGGTCAAGATCCAGGAAGGGCCAATGTTTCTGTTCAACTTTGAAAGCAGGAAAAATATTATGTCCAAGTTGGAAGGCCATCAGGCAGAAAGAGTTCCCTCTTACTTGGGCGAGGATCATCCTTTCTCTTCTATTCAGGCTGTCATCTGGTTGGATGAGGACCACCCACATTGGGGAGAGCATCTGCTTTAATCAGTCTACCAGATTCAAATGTTAATCTCATTCAAATGTACCTTTGCAGGAATACCCAGTGTCATGTTTGATCAGATTATCTGAGCACCCTGTGTCCTGATCAAGTTAACACATAAAAATAACCATCAAAGAGACTTGAAAATTAGCAGTTAATGTTTGGGAAGGCTTTGGTATAGGGACATGAACATACATAATTTAGAAGTTCATAATAAATGATGGCTAGAATTAAAAAAATATTTTACATTATTGAATCATTTGATCCTCATAACAACCCAAGGAGGGGAAGGTCAGAGGAGTTCACCTTCTCTGGGAGAGGAGGAAATCAAGGCATCAGTCAGTTGTAGTACTTGCCTATGAATTTTCATAACTAAACAATCCTTGTGCCTTTGTGGTGGGAATGGGAGGTGCAGAGGAGTGTATATAAAAACTAAGAGTGTTAGAGTGGCACATGTACTAAAACAAAGATAGGCATGAAGTTCTCTAGACTCTGAGACCTACAAATGTTTTGAGGGACAGTAGATTGGAGTAAGTGGTGTAGCTGAAAAACCCTTTAATGCTCCTCAACCACCTGTTTGTGAGCAAATCTGAGAGTCAGTTACCCAAGGTGGTAAATCCTCTTCATTCTAAGAGTGGTAATGCTGAAGGGATTCAACGTCCATGTGTGACAAACAGTTGGGAAGCAGAAAAAAACAGAGGGACCGTTTATATTCTGTATCTTAGACTTTCTGATAATTCTACTTATGTGGGACTACAGTTTTATTTTGCTCTAATGGCTCATAAAATTTGGGGATTGAAGGAGACCTCAAATTTTATACAGTGCAACCACCAAAATTCCATAGCCACATAACACCTGATATTATAGTGTTAGAGACTTGTAAAACATGTTCAGGTATATTATTCACAATGAACTGGACACGTTTTGACAGGTGGTTGTGCATGACTTGTTGAGGATGTCACAGCTATTTAGACAAGAGCTAGGACAGGGGCTCTAATGACTTTCCAGTATTTGCACAAACCCTGTGGAGGTGGGGAACACCTATGTTACAACAAATGTTGGTTTGTGTGGAAATTTTTTTTCACTCATTTATCACCCATTGACTCTAAAATCTTTATTTGGTAACTCATAAAACAGGACTAAATACTTCTTCCAGAGGACACCTCTTTCCAAATTTAAAGAAAATTCCCACGTGCCCATATGTCCTGCTTTGTACTCCTCTTTTCCATGCTATACTCCCAGTTCCATATGCCCCCCAACCAACAAGTGACTAAGTTGTATACCCCTCACAGTCTGGTTGCATTGCTAGAGATATGTTCCAGTAAGTTCCCTATAAAGTATATTCTGCCAGTATAGCAGGGTGCTCTGGTATAGCCTTAACCTTCAAAGTAGAACAAAGTGTACTCCCAGCACCAAGTCTTGGAGAATTGAAAAATGCAGAGGATGGGCAACAGGTGCTAATGTAGACAGGGGCAGTCACTCTTGTCTCCACCACCACTTGCCCCTTGGGTTTTGCTGTACCTTCAGTGCTTTTACTATTTTTTGGATTGGTTACCTCTGGACCCTACACTTAAATCCCTTGTATTTGGGCTTCCTCCTTCCTCTGCTTGGCAGGTAGGTTTGGGCATCATCATCATCGGCTTGGGTGAGAAGCTTCTTGATCCCTGAAACCCTACAGAAAGGGCTAACCCAGGGAGAATACACACATGAGGGAGCTATGACTATCTTTATTCTTGGTATGCCAACTTTATATAATATTCTCTATGGCTATGCCACCTTTATCAAAGAGCCATTGAGTTTACTGTCAAGTAAATTCATCTACCATTCTTCACAAATTCAGTTTTGTATTGCACTATTAATTTCTTGGATCTAAGTACAGGGCTTTACATTTGCTTCTATTACATTTTCCTTTGTAATGTCTATTCTTCATCCTGCAGTTAAAGTTACTTTTTGTTTTATCATCATTAGTGCTCACCTTTATTCACAGCTTTCATTTATTTATTAAGCTGAATTTCACTTGAAAAGATTTCCAATAATCTGTTTATATCCTAAATTTTTGAAATATTTTCTTATTTCTTCTTCTTTGTTCACATAATCATGAGCATATCTATGGTGATATTTTATTTCTCTAACATGCACACACACATGTACACACATTTTCTTCACTTGGGGGTTTAAGAGTCAATGTTATAGGAGAATCCTGAGTAACTAGCCCTAGTTAAGTTTCACCAGGAAATTCAGCTATTCAATGAAGGTTGTGAAGCCCCACTGAAGACTCACCAAGACTCACAAACCTCTAAGATATGACCATGGGGAAAATCTCAGGGAAGTAGGAATGACCTGGGGACTCTCTCATGTGGAAGTTCAACTCAGAATCAAGGAATGCTGTTTCTGGTCAATTCATCAAGAAAAGATGTAGAAGTGAAGCATTTCCATTAAATGACAGGGATGCTACACTTGGGATTTAGCAAAGCATTTATCTTTTGAGTTTCTAAGAAATCCAATCAAGGGGGCAATGAGGCACAGATACCTTGAAATGTTTTTGGGTTTTTTGGATCATGGGACTGAGACAGCAGACCCTGCCACAAAGAGTCCCAGAAAAATAATGTGGTTTACCCAGGACAAAAATGTCTGCTAGTTTCTAAAAGAGCAACACCAATTTAACAAACATTTCAACATTTATTTAAAAATATATTTAAGTTCAATGTTTATGTTGGAGCATTTGACTTGTACATTTTATCGTTGTTGTTATTATCTTCACCATATCGTATATCTCCTGGAAGTCTGCTGCACATAGAGTGAATCTAAGTATAATTGTCTCCCTTTATCTGCTAAGGATTTATTCAAAGACCCCCAGTGGAAGTCTGAAACTGTGGATAATACTCAACCTTTTACATACTCTCTGTTGTCCTGTATATACACACCTATGATAGAGCTTAAACTACTCCAGCACTTTGAGGCCATTATTAAGCAAAACGAAGGCAACTTGAACACAAGCACTGTGACACCAAGAGAGTTTATCTGATTATGGAGTTGGCTACTTAGTGACTAATGGATATGCCAGACAAAGATGATTCACATCTTGACCAGGGACCAAACCTGACAGTGAAAGATGTCATCATGATACTCAGAACAGTGCACAAGTTAAAACTTATGAATTGTTAATTTTTGGAATTTTCCACTTAACATTTTTGGACTTCAGTTGATTGCATGTAATTGAACGTAAACTGTGGAAATCCAAATCTTGAATAAGGAGGGACTACTATACTATTTCTGGGTCATTGAGTCCGCAGATAAGAACTATTTAGTTTATCATATTTTATAACATGTAGTGCATAATGAAGTGTGATATATTAACATAATGTGCTACATTAGGGATTGACAAACTATGACCCATAGGCTGACCACTCACTTTTATAATGCTTTGTTGGGAACACAGCCCCACTCATTCCTTTTTCTCTCATCAAATTAGGGAAGTTTTCCATCATTACTTTCAAACAGGTTTTCTATCCATTGCTCTTCATCTTCTCCTTCTGGTATTCCTATTATACTGATATTATTATGTTTAATGTTGTCTTGAATTTCCCTTAACCCCTCTTCATTCTTTCTGAGCCTCTTTTCCTTTTCTTGCTCCTTCTGGATGTTTTTTCTACCTTGTCTTCCAACTTGCTGATCCAATCTTCTGCTTCATCTAGCCTGATTTTGATTCTTTCTACTGTGTTCTTCAGTTCAGAAATTGTATTCTTAATTTCCTCTTAAACTTTGTTGATAGTTTCTATTTCCTTTTTCATTTTGATATAGTTTGCAGTGAGCTTATTTTTTATTTTATTTTAGTAACTGTTTTTTATTAATTATGCCATTACATTTGTTCTATTTCCCCTCCTGCGTTCCCCTCCACCCTGCACACCCCTCCCCCACCATTCTCCCCCTTTAGTTCATGAACACGTGTCTCAAGTTCTTTAGATTCTATATTTCCCCTATTATTCTTACCCTCCCCCTATCTATTTTCTATCTACTATCTATGCTACTTATTTTCTGTACCTTCTCCCCCCTTCTCCCACTCCCCTGTTGCTAACCCTTCATGTGATCTTCATTTCTATGGTTCACTCCTGATCTAGCTGTCCTCTTAATTTGCTTTTGTTTTAGGTGTGGTTGTTAATAACTGTGAGTTTGCTGTCCTTTCACTGTTCATCTTTTTTGTCTTCTTTTTCTTAGGTAAGTCCCTTTAACATTTCATATAATAAGGGCTTGGTGATGATGAACTCCTTGAATTTGATCTTATCTGAGAAGCACTTTATCTGTCTTTTTATTCTAAATGAAAGCTTTGCTGGATAGAGCAATCTTGGTTGTAGGTCTTTGGATTTCATGACTTGGAATACTTCTTTCCAGCCCCTTCTTGCCTGTAAGGTCTCTTTGGAGAAATCAGCTGACAGTCTGATGGGAACTCCTTTGTAGGTGACTGTCCCTTGTGGTGACTTAGCTCTTGCTGCTTCTAGGATTGTCTCCTTCATTTTAATTTTGGCTAATGTAATTATGATGTGCCTTGGTGTGTTCCTTCTTGGGTCCAACTTCTTTGGGACTCTCTGAGCTTCCTGGATTTCCTGGAAGTCTATTTCCTTTGCCAGATTGGGGAAGTTCTCCTTTATTATTTGTTCAAATAAGTGTTCCACTCGTCAGTGTTCCTCTTCCCCTTCTGGTACCCCTATAATTCAGATGTTGGAACGTTTAAAGATGTCCTGGAGGTTCCTAGGCCTCTCCTCATTTTTTCGAATTCTTGTTTCTTCATCCTTTTCTGTTTGGTCATTTTTTTCCTATTTCTGGTCCACTCCTTTGATTTGAGTCCCAGTTTCCTTTCCATTACTATTGGTTTCCTGTGTATTTCCATTCATTTCAATTAGTTTAGCCTTCATATGTTTCTCTAATTTGTGACTATAATCAACCAGTTCTGTGAGCATCCTGATCACCAGTGTTTTGAACTGTGCATCTGAAAGTTTGGCTATTTCTTCATCGCTTAGATTTATCAGCTCTGGGGCTCTGAGTTGTTCTTGAGCCATGTTTTGATCTGTTCGTGCCTGTTACGCACGAGGAGAGGCACCTTGGTGTTTACTGGGGCGGGGCCACCCAGGTCGCAGGTTTGTGATGCTGTATGTGGGGGCAGGGTTAGAGAGGGAGCAATGATGGTCCTCTCTGCTCGCTCAGTCCACCTCACCGTTTGCCCCTGCCTGCTTATTCGAGCACAAATGTGCGAGTCTGCTGCCCTGTGCCAGTCGCTGAGGCCTGCGAGATCTGTCTCAACACTCGCCTCTTTACTGGTTTATCTGTGTGCAAATGCGCGACTGACTGCAGACAGCCAGCTGCGCCTCTTCCCTGTCTGCCTGTAGCTAGCCCGCACCTGGGATCTGCACCCCTGGCTGCCTGTGCACCGCCTGGATCTTTTTTGCCCGACTGGCTCTGCTGCTGGTTTTGCCCCTCTCACTGGTTTAACTGAGTGGTCCGTTGTTTCTGGACTCTGTATTTGATTTTCTGTGTAGTTTGGTTGTGTTTATTATTGTTAAAACTTTGTTGTTTTTAGATTTGGTTGTGCGAGGATGAAAAGTGTTCCCTACGCCTCCAACTTGGTGGAAGTGCAGTGAGTTTATTGTAGTTTCTCTATAGTTTCTGGTCATTCTCTGTGAGCTCATTGAGCTTCCTGGTAACCATTGCTTTGAACTCAATATCTGATAGTTGAGTTGCCTCTATTTCATTTAGCATTCTTTCTGAGGTTTCCTCCTTTTCTTTCATTTGGGGATTGTTTCTTTGTTTTCCCATTGTTTGTGAGACTCTTCATGTTAGCCTCTGCTTCCTAAATTGATCTGTTTTGAGTCCCTGGGTTTCTGGTATAAACTTCTATGATAGGAGATCTGTGAGATTCAGTGGTGCAGTCTCCTTGATCTCCTGAGCAGTCTTGGGCTGTCGTTTTTGTTGGCTCTCTGTATGTCTTTGGGTTTTGATTGTTGCTGAGTCTTTCTTTGGTGGGTCCTTCCCTTCAGTTGGTTAACTGAGGGTCACTCTGTCCACCACGTCTTGTATTCTGATGTGCAGGTGTGGACACGTTGTGTTGAAGCTAACTCTTCTGTGTGTACAAGGTTTTGAGGCTTCTCTTTCACTCTTGTTCAGTTGTTTGTTGTGGGTAATTTCTCCACCATCTATTTTTATTTCCAGATTGGTCCTGGATTGAGGTAAGTGTGGCTTCCACTCCCTCCTTCACCTTCTTCCATTTTTATCTGTTGGTGGTTCCTTTGTTGGTGGGTTTCCTCTTCCATCAGGTGTACTGGTGTTCACAGATGCCATCTTGCAAGTTCTCTGGAGCAGCAAAGTGAAATTGATCTCACTGTCTCAGTTATTCAGATGACCCCTCTTTGGGTCTAACTCTGATCTTTTCACAGCTCCAGGTTTTATTGTCTCACTGTCTGATTTTTCAATGTCCTCTACAGTTTTTGGTCTCCAACCTTTATATATGCTGGGATACCATTAGCTATTCACTCTGTTCCTCAGAAGGCTGGCTAGGTGTTTCACCCATGTGCAGGGGAAGTAGATTCTGCTCCCACCTATCTCACCACCATCTTCATTAAATCCTTATTCCTTACATACTGTTTATTGCTCCTTTTGCCATATTGGCAGAGATGAGTAGTGACAGAACAGATGCATGTCCTGCAAGCCTAAAGTATTTCCTATCTTTCCCTTTAAGATCAGGTTTGCCAAATCCTGTAATATATAATATACATATGACATATTAATATATATCACACATACTGTGTATGTAAAAAATATGCAATATATGACAGTAAATATCATTATATTTGTCTAAAGTTTGAGGAAAGGTAGTTGGTGGTTTGTACAATTAAACTATTAAAACATTTCTCAAATTTAGGGGTATTTTTGTGTTGGAAAGTCTAAAAATTGCCACATGGGACTGGTTGGAATACACAGGAACTCTTCTATCAAAATAATGATTGATATAAGAATTAACAAATACAGTTTCAGTTGAGGTTTTGTTTTTTTTTTTTGTTTTCAAAATAAATTGTTAACAGATGAAGAAACTTCTAGGGCTGGTCGGCATCGAGGACAATGGTTCAAATTGGGGTTGAGTGATTGAGTCTTTGAGACATTCAGAGAAAACACACATTGGCACAAAATTGGTAGGTTTGAATTTTGTGGCCCAGACGGAGAAAAAGCTTTGGGGTCTAGAGCATTCAAAAGGTAATTCTGAGGAATATGGTACGAAAGTCCAAATGTGTAGAACAGATGTATGGGATTTTCATTGTGGATATCTCAGACCCAGTTAGTTTCTATGCTTTGCTCTTTGGTCGTCTTTACCATAAGTACCAGGATAAAGTCAATATCATGCAGGTTTAATCCACAAGGTGACATAAGAAATCAGGTCATTTACTTCATGTAGAGCTCTAAGTGTGTACTGAACCTTTTTTTCCTGCCTTCTGATATCAATAGACAGGTGTACATTGTAACAGGGCTGTTTTGTTCTAAATTATGCAGTTGAGGCAGGCCCTTCCTTAATGTGTATTAACTAATAGTACATAAACTTGGCAAAATTGCACACTTCTTTCTGTTTGCTGATAGACATTTCAGTTTTCTTGGAGCCAAACCATGCACATCTGATGCACATGGACATTCACTGGATGCACAGGAACTAAATTATGAAGACAGCTGTTATACCACACGGGACTCAACAACTGCACTGGCACTACTTGTTTATTTGAAAGAAACTTTCATTGAATAAGACAAGTTTTACTCATGTGGAAGTAGGTATGGCCAGCATTATACAAGGTCTCTGAGGGCTCAGTCAGCAAGGTGGTGGTGGTCTGGGAGTTCGTTTGCAATGATCCACCTCTCTAGCTCTCTTTGCTTTCCTCTTTCAATCCTGCTTCTTTTAGGGATTTAATTCACAAAGGGTTGGTCACTGACGACAGTGATTTTGGTGGCATGGGGGATTTGCCCAGTAATAGAGGCATGGTGTGAGAAAGTTTTAATTGAGAAATACTTCTCTGGGCACCTCAGCTTTTCCTGAAAGAGCATCACGTGCAGAAGAACTGTGCCCATGCCACTTTGGTATGCTTTAGACAGTGCTTTCTGAAACACTTCTCCTAGGGGTTTTGCAGCTGGCCCACAGTACATGTTCTCTACACTAGGAGGGTTACACATTAGCCTCGTCCTAGGCAATGCTCTCTGTGAAGTCTTAGGTATGAAAAGCTAGGTAAATATTTTAGTGCATCTTTAGTTCCTACCATTAGCAGTAATGCCATAATTTAAAAACTGTTGCCATTGTATAACCTCTAGGAGATTGTCACCTGGGTCATAAGAAGTTTACCTGAGAGTGAGAAGAAGGGGGCCATGAAGTGAAGTGACACAGATAGCTTACCATGGCTGAAACAGGCACCACCATGTTAGTGGACAACCATGACCAACATACAGAGGGGGATTCTCATTACCTGTAAACTTTTTGCTTCAGTACTAATTAATTTTCTCCTGTTCAGGCATCCCCAGGATCTTGCTGAGAAAAGAGATAAGCATCTGCACTCCCACAGATGTGTGTCCTCACCCCATTGGCACCAGCATCACAGAGTTGGCATAGGGCTGGGCACCAGCCTTGCAGATGGATCTGGCACAGCCTGTCTTCCTTGTGAGGCTCATAAAGCTACTGATGTTTCTGAGCTTTGTTGCTCTGTTGTTATCTCATCGTCCCTTGGGGCCATTTGTTATCTGTTAATTATTCCCAAACACTCATTATGCTCCTCCTGCTGTGATGTAAGGAGGGAGGGCAATTCTTCACCTGGAAGTGGTCCAGGATGGTACAAAAGTGGGATCCTGAGTGATCCAACCTGTGAGCCTTATGGTCTCACTTTGTTTTCACATACAGTCGGTGCAGTTTGTTTATTGACTTGGTGGATTTGGAAACTATATTTTTTCCATAGGAGCTGACAGCCCCAGCTGCTCAAATGTGAGCATCTTAAGTGCAGAGAACTTAGCTCTGGTCTCCTAAAGCTGAAATACAACTGAGCTTTTGCCAAGATAAGAAGAATGCTGGGACTGACACAGACTTTGTTAGATGGTTCCTCAAAGCTGGGGCCTACTCTATGTCTGGTTCATGCAGTCCTAACAGCACTTCCTTCCACTCTCAAAAATGTCCTGGTTTGAACAGCATATCCTATGGTTATCTTGCTAGTAGGCAATCTTATTAGTGGGTTTGAGCAGGTGAGTGTCTACATGGTGAAACATGAGAGAAACCAAAGTCTCCACACCTATCCACAAGTGCTGGTCAATCCTGACATTCAACTTGAAATTCGCTTCTGAGATGGGAATGATGTGATCTTCTAGGTTTTATGTTCAAAGAGGTGGGTAAAAGAGCTAGATTGTGACTTCTGGCTGTCTACCCAGTACATTAATTCATTTAGTCCTCAAAGGAATACTGGGAATATTGTTACCCCTAATTTACCATTAAGAAAAGAGTTTAACAGGTTGTCCCGAAGGTACAAAGTAAGTGGTAAGATGGAGATTTAAACTCAGGTATATCTACTTCAAAGCACAGGCCTGTTCATGATACCACAGTCACTGGGAAGACAGGTAGCACATACAAGCCAATATCAGCTAAACTTGGAGGATTTTCATAAGAAAAGAAAAAACCTTTCTCTTTCCAGTGTCTGAATATTGTGTGAAGAAAAGGAGATGGAGGAGGAAGGGGATATAGGGAACAAAATTTCAGAGGAGAATCAGGTGACAGAGGTTAAGAAGTTAAGTCAGAATCTGCCTATTAAAGGTGTTTTCAGGCCCACACTGCTGGGGTGGGACATGGAAGTTATTCTAGTTTTTAATAGGGAACCTTGGCAGAGAGGTCACTGAAACAAAATGAAGTGGCCTCAGGTATTCGCAGTAGAGCAGGTTTTTTTGGCTTCAGGACCAAATGGCTTGGATTGAGGAGGATATTGTTGATGCAAAGAGGACATTTAAAATGGGAAGGGGGAATCAAGGATGTTCCTTTCAGGGACATTGAACCCTGACTGGTGTAACTCTGTGGGTGGGACATTGTCCCTCAAACTGAAAGGACCAGTTAGATTCCTGGTCAGGGCACATACCTGAGTTGTAGGTCAGGTCCTTGGTTAAGAGTGTGCAAGATGGAACGGACTGATATTTCTCTTGCACATCACTTTTTCTCCCTCCCTTTCCTTCTCTCTAAACATAAATAAATACATATAATCTTAAAAAAGGAAGGATACATTGATAATGGGAAAGGTAAATTGATGATCAAAAAGGGAAATCAGTGATAGAAAGGAGGAAATCAATGATGAAAAGGGGAAATTGATGATGGGAGAGAGAAACTGATGAACAGAATGCCAACAACACTTGCCTCATTTTTCAAAATAGTTGCCTTGTCACCCTAAGACTTCTTGGTTACTGGTTTGGCACCTCATTTTTTTTACCTTTAAATTTATTTTATTTTATTTTAATTTTTGTTCAAATACAGTTTTTTGCCTTTTATTCCCATCCCAGAACACCTCCTCAGCCCTCCCCACCTCCCTCCTATTTCCACCCACCCTTGTGTCCATGTGACTTTTATACTTGTTCCTGCAAACCTTTCCCCTTTTCCCTTGAAATTCCCTCCCCCTCCCCTCTGGTCACTGTCAGCCTGTTCTCAATTTCAGTGTCTTTGTTTATATTTTGCTTGTTTGTTTGTTTTGTTGACTAGGTTCCTGTTAAAGGTGAGATCATAGGTATTTGTCTTTCACTGCCTGGCTTATTTTGCTTAGCATAATGCTTTCCACTTCCATCCATCCTGTCTCAAAGGGTAGGAGCTCCTTCTTTCTTTCTGCTGCATAGAATTTCACTGTGTAAATGTACCATAGTTTTTTGATCCATTCATTTACTGATGGGCACCTAGGTTGTCTCCAGCCCTTTCCTATTGTAAATTGTGCCGCTATGAATATTGGGGTTCATAGGTTGTTTTGGCTCAGTGTTTCAGGATTCTTAGGATATAATGCTAGCAGTGGAATTGCTGGGTCAAAAGTCAGTCTCATTTTTTGCTTTTTTATCCAAATGATTCATGCCAGCTTGGGGTTTTAAATAGCTTAGGCTTTACAAATCTCTTGGTCAAGTTGTGTGGTTAATCAGAGGGAAATATCTCAACATACTTTATTTACCATTTTACTGATTAGATATTAAAGTATTTGTAATCTTACTTGGTTAAACTTTGCTTAGTAGTGAAATAAAATTTCTGTTCCCTAAAATTATAAGAAAGCAAAGAGTTAGCCCTAATTTTGGTAGGTCATGACTACACAGTGGCCTAAAAAGTCTTACTCCATAGCTGTACTCTTTGTTTTAAAAATAATTATTTTAATTGTTGTTCAAGTTCAGTTTTCTGAACTCATTGTGGACCAACAGCATTTCCTCTAATAAGTTTGCTTTCTTAGACTCTGAGAGCCTTCTGTTTTATATGTCTTCTAATCTAAAATTTTTCTCTATCCCCATAATGCTTTGAGTGTGATGACTTTGCCACTGACTGATAATAAAGTGCACTTTGAGGGGGAAATTTTTTTTTTATCTTCCCACAGTCAAACTCTCACACTGCCCACATCTCTGTTGGGTCCTTTCTCTGCTCCTGTCAGTGGCCAATACTTTCATCTGAGCCCTGGCTCCCACTTTCTCCCCCCATCTGCTTCCTGGACTATCTCTCACTCAATCTTCCCTTTTCTTTCTCATCAGCATACCACTATGCTTCATAACCCTATCTTAAGCACAAACTCTTCAAACTCTTATATATGGACTCTCTAGTAACCTCAACTCCTCTCCCTCTCATAATACTCATTACTAAGTCCTCAGGCTTTATCTCCAAAATAAAGTTTGAATCCATTAATTCCTCTTCATAGAACTCAGGAGAAGAAATGATGAATTCAATGATAATTTTAACACAGAAATAAAAGTGTAAAAAACAATCACAAAAAATAAAAGAATACAATAACTGACATGAAAAATACACTAAAGAAAATCAACAACAGATTAGATAATGCAGAAGGACAGATCAGTGATCTGAAAGACAGGGTAGTGGGAATCTACTGACTGGAAGAGAAAATAGAAAAAACATAATTTTAAAAAATGAGGAAAGTCTTAAGGGACCTCTGGGATAACACTAAGTATACTAACATTTGTATCACAGGGAATTCACAAGAGAGGAAAGGTTTCCAGAAAACCTATATAGTATTCTAAATCCTTGATTTTTATCACTTTGAGTACTTCTTGCCAGTCCCTTCTTGCCTGCAAAGTTTCTTTTGAGAAATCAGCTAACAGTCTTATGGGAACTCTTTTGTAGGTAACTAAATCTCTGCTTTTTTCTTGCTGCTTTTAAGAGTCTCTCCTTGTCTCTAACCTTTGGCATTTTAACTGGATATGTCTTGGTGTGGTCCTCTTTGAGTCCAACTTCTTTGGGACTCTCTGTGCTTCCTGGAATTGTATGTCTATTTCTTTCACCAAATTAAGGAAGGTTTTTTTTTTCCAATATTCTTTAAAATAGATTTTTGGTTTCTTGCTCTTCCTCTTCTTCTTCTGGCACCCCTATGATCCTAATGTTGGCACTTTTGGAGATGTCCCAGAGTCTTCTTATACTCTCCTAATTTCTTTTGAATTCTTGGCGCTTCATTCTGCTCTACTTGAGTGTTTATTTCTTCTTTATGTTCCAAATTGTTGATTTAATTCTCAGCTTCCTTCCCTTCACTGTTGGTTCCCTATGGATTTTTCTTTATTTCACTTAGTGTAGCCTTCATCTCTACCTGGGTCTTTTTTATGTGGTTGAAGTACCCAATGAGTTCCTTGAGCACTCTGTTAACTGGTGTTTTGAACTTTGCATCTGACAGGTTGGTTATCTTTGTTTCATTTAATTATTTTTCTGGAGTTTCATTCTGTTTTTTGATTGTGCCATATTTCTTTGTCTCCTTGATTTGGCAGCCTCCCTGTGTTTTTTTCCTGTGCATTAGGTAGTGCTGCTTTGACTCCCTGTCTTAACAACATGGCATATTGTAGAGGAGTGTACCTGTAAATTGTGTGAGGTGGAGTCTAAGTTAGATTACTCTATTCATCACACATATCATTTAGAATTGAAGGGCAGATAAAGTTCCTTCCAGATAAAGTAAAGCTAAAGGAATTCATAATCACCAAGCCATTAGTATATGAAATGTTAAAGGGACTTATTTAAGAAAAAGAAGGTAAAAAATATGAACATTAAAATGTCAAGAAATTCACAACTATCAACGACTGAATAAAAAAAAGCTAACTAAACAAGCAACCGGAGGAAGAACAGAATTGTAGATATGGGAATCACTTGGAGGATTATCAGATGGGAGTGGGAAGAGGGAGAATGTGGGGAAAGGTACAGGGATTAAGAAGCATAAACTGGAACTCCAGTCAAGGTGGAGGTATAGGTAGACACACTTCTCCTTGTGCAACCATAAGAAGAATTACAACTAACCTCAAAATAAATAAACAAAAAAAAACACCCAGAACTGACAGAAAAATCAAACTGTAATGGAAATCTGACAACTAAGGATTTAAATAAGCCATATTCATCTGGATGGGTAGGAGAGTTGGAGATGGAGAGCTTGGGAAGAGAGGACACAGTGAGGCAATGGTGGTGGCACAAGGGGTGGTCCCATATTTATGTGGTGTATAAAATTCAGGAGGGATACCTTGGGAGTGAGTGATCCCAGCCTCATACTAGAGTGCACAGCCTAGGGTTCACAATGGAAGAGAAAGCCTCATAACTTCTGTCTGGGAAAAACAGTGAGAGTTGGGGTGACAGGAGAAACTGCCTGTTACTCAAGAGAGTCCATTTAAAGGGTCTGCATTGTCTAAAAACATAAACAAACCTACCCAAACTGGGATTCAACAACAGGGCAACAGCTGGAAGGGCACCAGTCACATGGAGGGAATGGGTAGATTGACTTGAAGTGGGGCAAGTGTTGGACAAGTCTCCAGAAGCCAGGTAATGGCATTGTGCTCTGTCCAATCCCTCACCCCTCAGCCCCCAGAGCACCACAAAGAGCTGAGATGGGTTGCTCCACCCTGGCAAACCCTAAGGGTCCATCCCATACACCTTAACAGGTGCACTAATACAGGGAGTCAAAACAGCACTACCTAATGCACAGGAAAAAAACACAGGGAGGCTGCCAAATCAAGGAGACAAAGAAATATGGCACAATCAAAAAACAGAATGAAACTCCAGAAAAATAATTAAATGAAACAAAGATAACCAACCTGTCAGATGCAAAGTTCAAAACACCAGTTAACAGAGTGCTCAAGGAACTCATTGGGTACTTCAACCACATAAAAAAGACCCAGGTAGAGATGAAGGCTACACTAAGTGAAATAAAGAAAAATCCATAGGGAACCAACAGTGAAGGGAAGGAAGCTGAGAATTAAATCAACAATTTGGAACATAAAGAAGAAATAAACACTCAAGTAGAGCAGAATGAAGCGCCAAGAATTCAAAAGAAATTAGGAGAGTATAAGAAGACTCTGGGACATCTCCAAAAGTGCCAACATTAGGATCATAGGGGTGCCAGAAGAAGAAGAGGAAGAGCAAGAAACCAAAAATCTATTTTAAAGAATATTGGAAAAAAAACCTTCCTTAATTTGGTGAAAGAAATAGACATACAATTCCAGGAAGCACAGAGAGTCCCAAAGAAGTTGAACTCAAAGAGGACTACACTAAGACATTTCTAATTAAAATGCCAAAAGTTAAAGATAAAGAGAAATTTTTTTTAGATTTTAATTTTAATTTTAAAGTATATATTTTTATTATGCTATAGAGTTGTCCCATTTTTCTCCTCTTTATCACCCTGACCCTATACCCTCCCTCTCTCCAGCATTCCTCTCCACTTTAGTTCATTCCCATGGGTTGTTCATATAAGTTCTTTGTGTTCTCCATTCTTATACCATTCTTAATTTCCCCCTGTTTTGTGCTCACCAATTATCCTTCTTATTCCCTTATATTATTTTCCCATTCTCCCTCTATCCCCTACTTATTTATAACCCTCCATGTGATCTCCATTTCTGTGATTCTGTTTTTGTTCTACTTGTTTCTTTTGTTTTTTAGGTTTAGTTTTTGACAGTTGTGAGTTTGTTGTCATTTTACTCACAGTTTTGATCATCTTCTATTTCTTAGAAAAGTCCCTTTAACATTTTATATAATAAGGGCTTGGTGGTGATGAACTCCTTTACCTTATCTGGGATGCACTTTAATTGCCTACATCCTAAATGAAAGCTTTGCTGGACAAAGTAATCTTGGATGTGGGTCAATGCCTTTCCTGACTTGGAATACTTCTTTCCTGTCCCTTTCGGCTTGTATGGTTTCTTTTGAAAAATCAGCTAGTAGTCTTATGAGAACTCTTTTGTATGTAACTCTCTCTTTTCCTCTTGCTGCTTTTAAGATTCTTTCCTTACCTTTAACCTTGGGTAATGTAATTATGATGTGTCTTGGTGTATTCCTCCTTGGTTCCAATATTTTTGGAACTCTGTGCTTCCTGACCTTCCTGGGAATTTATTTCCTTTGCCAGATTGGGGAAGTTTTACTTCATTATTTGTTCAAATAAATGTTCAATGTCCTCTTCCTTTTCTGGCACCCATATGATTCCTATGCTGGAAAGTTTAAAGTTGTCCCAGAGGTTCCTAAGCCTCTCCTCATTGTTTTAAATTCTCATTTCTTCATTCTGTTATGGTTAGATGTTTTATTTCTTCCTTTTGTTCCAAATCATTGATTTGAGTCCCAATTTTCTTCCCTTCACTGTTGTAGAGTTCTCAGTTGGGAAGCATAGCAAGTTCCTAAAAAAAAAATAAAACCTGTATATTTTTCTTTACTTAACTTTGTATAGCCTTCACTTCTTTATTTTGTGACATACTCAATCATTTTTGTGAACATCCTGATTACCAGTGTTTTGGACTCTGCATCTGATAGGTTGTTTATCTCCTTGTCATTTAGTTCTTTTTCTGGAATTTTGACCTAGTCTTTTTTTGGTCCATATTTCTTTGCCTTGACACACTTGTTACATTGTAAAGGGTAGAGCCTTAGACATTCACCAGGGTGGGACCACCTACTTTGCTGCCTTGGGGTGCTGTATGTGGGAGGGGGGTAATAGAGGAAATAATCCTGCTTTCCAGCTTTCTTGGATCTCACCCCACTTTCAGTCACTTCCTTCACTTCTCACAAGCAGATTGTGCCCTTTCAGTTGCTGATTCCCTGGTGCATGAGCTTGTGTATGTTCTAGGATCCTGTGGCCCTCTCCAATGGACTCTCCTATGAGACTGGGAATTTTTCCAGGCCACAGCCTTCACAGATTTTTACAGAAAGAAGGTTTTGAAGTTATTTCCCCATGCTGGAAACCTGGGTTGCACAGTTTGTCTCCCTCCCCCGTTGTTCTTCCCAACTTATCTGCACTTGAATGTGGGATATCCCAATCTTCCAGCTGCCTCTTTGCCTGCCCTGGTCAGCTGCCAGATGCTGCCTTGCCACACATCCTCCATGCCCCAGCTGCCCATCTCTGCCTCTCCTACCAGTCTGGATGAATATTTCTTCTTTAACTCATTAGTTGTTGGACTTCCATGCAGTTTGATTTTCTGGCAGTCCTGGTTGTTTTTGTTTTTAAATTGGTTGTTAATTCTTCTTTTGGTTGTGGGAGGAAGTAAGTGAAGCATATTTACCTATGCCTCCATTTTGGCCAGAACCCTAAAGAGAGAATCTTAAAAACAGCAACAAAAAAGCAGAGAGTTTCTTACAAAGAAGTTCCAATAAGACTATCAGCTGATTTCTCAAAAGAAATTTTGCAGAGAAAAAGGGACTGGCAAGAAGAATTCAAAGTGATGAAAAGCAAGGATGCGATTACCCTATCTACTGTTGTCTATATCCATGAGTTCTCTCTCTCTCTTTTTTTGCTCATTCCCACCCCCTCAACAGCAGCCCCTACCCCAAAACCAGGGCTCTCAGCTTGCTTTCTATCTATGCTTTTGTCTCTATTTTCTTGTAGTTAGAGGTAGTAAAAAAGAAGACCAAAACAAGAAATAGGAAAATATATAAAAGAAAGAAATCTCACTGGTAAAGGTAAAATATAAGAAATGTAGTGGAATAACCACTTACAAAGCTAACGTGAGGGTTAAAAAATAAAAGTAATAAAATCAGTGTTTACATTAATCATTTAAGTGATTACATATACACAGATGTAAATATGACATCAAATACATAATATGTTTGGGGGAAATAAAAATTTAGTTCTTTTATAATGTATTTGAATTTATGCAACCATCAATTTAAAAGGGACTGCTATATGAATGTTATTATATGTTAATCTCATGGTGACCACAAATCAAAAACCTGTAATAGATGCACAAAGAGTAAAGATAAATAAACCAAAACATAACATTAAAAACGTCATCAAATCACAAGGTGAGAGAGCAAGAGAAGAAGATAGCAACAAAGAGTAACTACAAGAACAGCCATAAAAACATGAACAAAATGCCAATAATTACAAGAAACACTTCAGATTTAAAGACATACACAGGCTTGAAAATGGAGAAATCAAGAAGGTATTTCATGCAAATGGAAAGAAAAATAAAGCGGGGGTGGCTATACTTATATTAGACAAAATAGATTTTAAAATAAGGACTGTAGCAAGAGACAAAGAAGGGCATTTCATAAAAATATAAGGATCAATCCAAAATTGGATATAACAGCTGTAAACATCTATGCACAAAACATAGGAGCACCTAAGTGAATATAAAACAAATATTAATAAATATTAAGAGAGAGATTAAGAATAATATAATAATAGTAGAGGACTTTAACACCCTACTTACATTAATGGGTAAATTATCCAGCCAAAACCAACAAGCAAATATTGGCCTTCAACAGCACATTAGACCATATAAACTTAATAGACATTTCTAGAACATTCCATTCAAAAATCAGTAGAATACACATTTTTCAAGTGTACATGGAACATTCTTCAAGACAGATAACATGTTAGCTCACAAAACAAGTCTCCATAAATTTAAAAACATTGAAAACACATCACACATCTTTTTTGATCACTATGGTATGAAACTAAAATTTAGTTATAAGACAAAAACTAAAAAGTAGGCAAATGTGGAGGCTGAAGAATTCAAAGAGGTAATCAAGAAATACCTTGAGACAAATAAGAATAAAAACAATGTTCCAAAAACTGATGGTACTCAGCAAAAGCAGTTCTAAGGGGAAAGTTCATAACAATACAGGCCTACCTAAAGAAACAAACAAAAAAAATCCTTAAAACAAAAGTCTAACCTTAAATATAGAGGAACTAGAAAAAGAAGAACAAACTCCAAACTTAATAGAAGGGAAGAAATGATAAAACCAGAGCAGAAATAGATAAAATAGAAACTAAGAATACAATAGAAAAAGATTATTGAAACTAAGAGCTGATTCTTCAAAAAGGTAAACAAGATTGACAAACTTTTATTCAGACTCACTAAGAGACAGGGAGAGATGGAAAGAGAAAGTGAGAAAGAGAGAGAGAAGGAGAGAGAGATCAAATAAATAAAATCCAAAATAAAAGAGAAGTGACAACTGACAACATAGAAATACTAAGGATAAGAAAATAGTACAAAAATCATATTCCAACTATCCAACTAATTAGATAACCTAGAATAAATGGATAAACACCTAGAAATGCACAATTTTCCAACACTGAATCATGAGAAATAGAAAAATTTAAACAGACTAATTACTAGTAATGAAATTGAAGCAGTAATCATTTTTTTTCTACCAGTGAACAGACTTTCTGGACCAGATAACTTCATGGACCATGAAAATTCAACCAAATATTTAAAGAAAAAATAATACTTATCTCTCGAACTATTCTGAAAAACTGGAGAGGAAGAAATACTTCCAAAGTCATTCTACAAGGCCAGCATTGCCCTAATACCAAAACTAGAGAAAGACATTACAAGAAAAGGAAAATTACAGTCCAATACCCCAATTAGACTGTACAATCCAATACAGTACAAACTTTGTACCTATGTTCATCAGGTATATAGGTACAAAAATTTTCAGCAAAACAGCAAAAAAATTGGAAAGGAAGAAGTAAAACTGACATGATTCTATATATATAAACTTTATTGACTCTACCGAAAAAACCTATTAGTATTAATAAATGAATTCAGTAAAATTGCAGGATATAAAAATATGTTGCATTTATACATACTAACAATAAACTGTAAGAAAAAGAAATCAAGAAAATAATCACATTTATAATTGCATCAAAAAGAATAAAATACCTAGGAATAAATTTTAGTTATGTGGTAACAAAACCTATACTCTGAAAGCTATAAGACATTGATGATGACATAAATAAATGGAAGCATATACTGTGCATGGATAGGAAGAATTGATATTGGTAAAATGACCATAGTACCCAAAGCAATCTACAGATTCAATATAGTCCCTATCAAAATACCAATGGCATTTTTCACAGAACTAGGACAACTAATCCTTAAATTTATATTGAACTAGAAAAGATCGCATTAACCAAAGCAATCCTGAGAAACAACAAAGTTGAAGGTATCCCCCTTTCTGATTTCAAACTTTACTACAAACTTATAGTAATCAAAACAGTCTACTACTGTCACAAAAAGAGACACAGATCAATGGAACAAAATTGAAAGCCTAGAAATAAACTCACATTTATATGATGTATGGTAAAGGAGGTGAAGACATATATTGGGAAAAGACAGTCTCTTCAATAAATGGTGATGGGAAAACTGGACAAATACATGCAAAAAAAAAAAAAAAGAAACCAGATTACTTTGTGACACAATGTAAAAAACTCAAATAGAGTTTTTGGCTTAAGTATAAAATCTGAAACCATAAAACTAGAAGAAAACATAGATAGTAAACTCTGACATTAGTCTTAGCAATATTTTTTTTGAGGTATGTCTCTTTGGGCAAAAGCAACAAAAGTAAAAGGAAAAACATTAAACTACATCAGCAGGAGGCAAGATGGCCACGGAGTAGGAGGGAGCAGATTCCAGTTCCTTGTACACCAGGGAGAGAATCCTGTCTGATCAGTGGAGAAGCCAGGCAGCCAGCAGTTGCTCAGCATATATGAAAATAAGGGACCAGGGAATTCGGGGGGTGCACAGTCCGGGGACCAGTGCTCGGCAGGCGGCACGCCTTGACGGGTGCCAGGTGTTCTGGTCCAGTTCCCCGTGCATCTCCCAACTCGGATTCATCAGGAGGCCTGGGCCTGCCAAAGGGATCGAAACAAAGACAGGAGCTGAAGGTTTTTTGGCTGGCACACAGTTTGGGGGATCAGTGCCGGGGGCGTAGTGTGTCTGGGCAGGCACCTAGTGCTCCTGGGTCAACTCCCAGCGCTGCGGACCAGTTCCCCATGCTTCTCCCTCCCTAGGATTTTTCGGGAGGTTGGGGCCTGCTGAAGGGACTGAAACAAATACGGGAGCAGAAGGGTTTTTGGCTGGTGACCAGTCTGGGAACCAGTGCACACCGCTCAGCACGCCTTGATGTGCGCCCAGCATGTCTAGGTCGGTGCCCAGCCCTCAGATTGGCTCCGGCTTCTGCTTCATCTCCCTCAGACTCTTTGGGAGCCCTGGGCCTGCCCAGGGGTCCCTGGGAGAGAGCTGAGGTCCTCAACTCCCTCCCTTTCTGGCCAAGCAAGGTTGGGTGCCAGGAGAGACTTGTTTGCTAGAGTTTACAGAGAGGTTGCGGAGGACAGACGACCGCAACTGTGGACTCTGTGGTCACCAGCCCGGGAGAACTGATAGGCACAGTGTGGGGCTCTGACTCCGATGGACAAAACTGCCTGGTCTGCTCCTCACCCAGCCTGGCAGCGAACCCGAGGTTGGGCAGAGCCTGGAGTTCCCCCACAGAATGGGGGCAGGTCTGTGCTCCATCCTGTGGGAACCAGGCAGCCTGGGCAGCACAGGCTGCACGCCCCGCAATCCAACCCATGGTGGTAACCCCTGGGAAACGAGTGCTGTGAGAACGTCTTAGTTCCGCATTGTAGGGAGGTGGGGAGAGGTGTGGACAATTAGGCTCCTGAGAGAGGGCTTGCAGAAAAAACACACTAATCAACCCTAAGTCAGCAGAAGCCAGAAAAACCGGTTTGGCCAGTTTGAAACCAACAAGTGATGTGTCTTTTCTTTTTTTAATCTTTTTTTTCTTTGCTTTCTTTTTCCTTTCCTTAACTTTTTCTTTTTCTCTTTTTTAAGTAATCTGTTATTTTTAAAATTTTATTATTGTTTTATCTTTCAATACTTTTCATCTCTTTTTTTTGTATTTTCTGTTTTATTCCTTCTTCCTTTCTTTCCAAACTTATCACTCTTTCCTCCATTCCCCTGCTTTTTTTTCTTTTATTTCTTTCCATGTCTTTTCTTTCTTTTACCCACAAAAGACACAAACAACTTGAAAATACAAAAAGACTACAGCTGGACCCATAGAAGAGGCTTCCCAATAGTAGAGTCAGAGAGACAAATTTCACTTTGCTGTAGGAGAGAAGCCACAAATTGCTGCATATTTGAGTAGGTGGAAGCAGAGAATGACAGGATAACCAAAAGAGACTGCACCACTGAATTTCACAGGCATTCCACCAGAGAAGTTCACACCATAAACCAAGGGAGTCAGAACAGATCAATCTAAGAAGCTGAGGCTAACAAGAAGAGTCTCACAAACAATGGGAAGACAAAGAAACAATCCCCAAGTGAAAGGAAAGGAGGAACCCTCAGAAAGAATGTTAGATGAAATAGAGGCCAGTCAACTATCAGACACTGAATTCAAAGCACTGGTTATCAGGAAGTTCAAAGAGCTCACAATCAGCTACCAGAAACTACAGGGGAACTACAACAATCTCACCGCAAACTATATCAACATGAAAAAGGAAATGGAAACTATTAGCAAGGGAGAAGAGGAAATGAAGAATATAATTTCCCAATTCAAGAACACAGTAGAAAGTATTAAAAGTAGAGACGATAAAACAGAAGATCGGATTAGTGAGTTGGAGGACAAAGTAGAAAATATCTCACAGAAAGAGCAAAAAAAAAAAAAAAAGAGGCTCAGAAAGAATGAAGAGGGATTAAGAGAAATGCAAGACAATATGAAAGGTAATATCCGAATAATAGGAATACCAGAAGGAGAAGAAGAAGAACAAGGGATAGAAAACATGTTTGAAAGAGTAATGAGGGAAAATTTCCCTAATTGATGAGAGAAAAAGTCATACAAATCCAGGAATCACACAGAGTCCCAATCAAGAGGAACCCAAAGAGGCCCACTTCAAGACGCATCTTCATTAAGTTGGCAAAATTCCAAGACAAAGAGAAAATCTTAAAGGCAGCAAGGGAGAAAAAAAGAAGTAACATACAAGGGAGCCCCAATAAGGCTAGCTACTGACTTCTCAATAGAAACACTCCAAGCAAGAAGACAACGGCGATAAATATTCCAAGTAATGAGAACCAGAGGACTGCAACCAGGGTTACTTTATCCAGCAAGGCTCTCAATCAAGATAGAAGGCCAAATAAAGGGATTCCAAGACCAAAGAAGTATAAAAAATATGCCTGCACCAAACCAGCTCTGCAAGAGATGCTAAAAGCACTGCTTTAAGGAAGGTAAAGAGAGACAGAGAAGAAGACAGGTACAAAAATGGCAATGAATAAGTACCTATCAATGATAACATTAAATGTAAATGCATGAAATGCTCCAATCAAAAGACAGAATAGCTGAATGTATAAGAAAGCATGACCCACACATATGCTGCCTACAAGAGACCCACCTCAGGACAAAAGACCATCACAGACTAAAAGTGAAAAGTTGGAAACAAATTTTCCAAGCAAACAGACAAGAAAAAAAAGCTGGGGTAGCAATACTCATATCAAACAAAATAGACTTCAAAAAGAGGGCCATAACGAGAGACCCAGAGGTCACTTCGTTATACTCAAGGGAAGAATCCACCAAGAAGACATTAACATCGTAAATATATATGCACCCAACATAGGAGCACCCAAATATATCAAGAAAATCTTAGAGGATTTTAAGAAAGATATTGACAGTAACCCAATTATAGTAGGGGATTTTAACACCCCACTATCAAAAATGGACAGATCTTCCAAACAAAATATCAACAAAGATATTGTGGCATTAAACAACATCCTAGATGAAATGGACTTAACTGATATATATAGAGCCCTTCATCCCAAACAAGCTAAATACACATTCTTTTCAAATGCACATGGAACAGTTTGGGAATAGAGGAAATAGAGGGAATAGAGGGAGCATTCCTCAATATAACAAGTTCACATATGAGAGACCTACAGTCAACAACATACTCAATGGGCAAAGACTAAAATAACCAAGATCAGAGCAGAACTAAATGACATAGAGACTAAAAGCACAATTCTAAGGATCAATGAATCCAGGAGTTGGTTTTTTGAAAAGATAAAGAAAATAGACAAGCCTTTAAGTAGGCTCATCGAGAAAAGAAGAGAGTGGACACAAATAAACACAATTGGAAATGAAAGAGGAGAGATTACAACTGATACCACAGAAATAGAAAAGATTGTAAGAAATTACTATGAAGAACTGTATGCCAAGAAATTTGAGAACCTAGGGGAAATGGAAAAATTTCTAGAAAAATATAATCTTTCAAAACTCAATGAAAAATAAGGAGAAAACCTGAATAGACCAATAACAGCAAAAGAAATGGAAGCAGTAATCAAAAAACTCCCATCACACAAAAGCCCTGGACCAGATGGTTTCACAGGAGAATTCTACAAAGCATTTAAGGAAGAGCTAACCCCTATTCTTCACAGACTATTCCAAAAAAACCCAGAAGGATGGAAAACTCTCAAACTCTTTTTAGGAAGCCAGCATCATCCTAATTCCAAAACCAGATAGAGACACATCAAAGAAAGAAAACTTCAGGCTGATATCACTGATGAACATAGATGCTAAAATCCTCAACAAAATATTGGCGAATTGCATCCAACAATATATTAAATAGATCATACACCATGACCAAGTGGGATTCATCCCAGGGATGCAAGGATGGTTCAACATTTGCACATCAGTAAATGTAATACATCACATAAACAAAAGCAAAGACAAAACCACATGATCCTATCAATAGATGCGGAAAAAGCTTTTGATAAGGTACAACACCCATTTATGATAAAAACACTCACCAAAGTGGGAATAGAGGGAGCATTCCTGAATATAACAAGTTCACATATGAGAGACCTATAGCCAACAGCATACTCAATGGGCAAAGACTAAAAGCTTTTCCACTAAGATCAGGAACAAGACAAGGATGTCCACTTTCACCACTTCTATTCAATATAGTATTGGAAGTTTTAGCCATAGTGGTCAGGCAAAAAAAGGAAATGAAAGGTATCCAAATAGGAAAGGAGGAAACTAAACTGTCACTGTTTGCAGATGGCATGATAGTGTACATGGAAAATCCTATAGACTCTACTCAAAAACTGCTCAAACTAATAAATGAATTTGGTAAAACAGTGGGTTACAAAGTCAATATCTAGAAATCAAAGGCATTTTTGTATACTAACAATGAATGAGCAGAAGCAGAAATCAAGAAAAAAATCCCATTCAATATAGCAAAAAGAAAAATAAAATATCTGGGAATAAACCTACCCAAGGAGGTAAAAGACCTGTATACAGAAAACTACACAACACTGAAGAAAGAAATCAGGGAAGACACAAATGGAAACATATACTGTGTTCATGGATTGGAAGAATTAACATCATCAAAATGTCCATACTACCCAAAGCAATTTACAGATTCATTGCAATACCTATTAAAGTACCAATGGCATATTTCACAGACATAGAACAAACACTTTACAAATTTATATGGAACCATAAACGAGCCTGAATAGCAGCTGCTATTTTGAGAAAAAAGAACAAAGTAGGAGGAATCAGAATACCTAATATCAAATTATATTACAAGGCCACTTTAATCAAACAGCATGCTACTGGCATAAAAACAGGCACATAGACCAATGGAACAGAACAGAGAGCCCAGAAATAAACCCAACTCTCTTCAGTCCATTAATATTTGACAAAAAGGACAGTAACATAAAATGGAGTAAAAATAGCCTCTTGAACAAATGTTGTTGGGAGAACTAGAAAGCTACGTGCAGAAAAATGAAACTTGAGCACCAACTTACACCATACACCAAAATAAATTCAAGGTGGATAAAAGACTTAAATATAAGCTGTGAAACCATTAAAATCCTAGAGGAGAACATTGGAAAGAAAATCTCAGATATTTCACGCAGCAACTTTTTTACTGATATGTCCCCTAGAGCAAGGGACATAAAGGAAAGAATAAACAAATGGGATCTCATAAAAGTAAAAAGCTTCTGCATGGCTTAAGAAAATAGTATTAAAATAAAAAGACAACCAACTGTCTGGGAAAACATATTTGCCAATAATACCTCAGACAAAGGTTTAATCTCCAAAATATACAAAGAACTTACATGACTCCACTCTAAGAAGACAACTAACCCAATTAAAAAATGGGAAAAGGACTTGAACAGATACTTCTCCAAGGAGGACATACAGAGGATCCAGAGACACATGAAAAGATGCTCAATATCGCTAGCTATCAGAGAGATGCAAATTAAAACCACAATTAGATACCACTTTACACTAGCCAGGATATCAGGCTATCATAAACAATGCAACAAACAACAAATGTTGGAGAGGTTGTGGGGAAAAGGGGTCCCTAGTTCACTGTTGGTGGGAATGCAGACTGGTACAACCATTATGGAAAACAGTATGGAATTTTCTCAGGAAAATAAAAATGGACCTGCCTTATGACCCAGCAATTCCAGTGCTGGGACTATATACTAAGAACCCTAAAACTCCAATCCAAAAGAACCTATGCACCCCAATGTTCATAGCAGCACAATTTACAATAGCCAAGAGCTGGAAGCAATCTAGGTGCCCGTTAGTAAATGAATGGATCAAAAAATTATGGTACATATACACAATGAAATTCTATGCAGCAGAAAGAAAGAAGGAGCTCCTACCTTTTGCAACAGCATGGATGGAACTGCAAAGCATTATGCTGAGTGAAATAAGCCAGGCAGTGAAAGACAAATACCATATGATCTCACCTTTAACAGGAAGCTAAAAAACAAAACAAACAAGCAAAATATAACCAAAGACATTGAAATAGAGAACAGGGGGACAGTAACCAGAGGGGAGAGGGGAGGGAATTTCAGGGGAGAAAGGGGAAGGATTTACAGGAACTAGGATAAAGGACACATGGACAACACCTAAGGGGGGTGGAAATGGGAGGGAGGTGAGGGGCACGGGGCGGGGGGTGGGCTGGGATGGGAGTAAAAGACAGAATACTGTAGTTGAAAAATAATAAAAAAAAACAAAGAAAAAACCCAAACTACATCAAACTAAAAATATCTTGCACAGAAAAAACAACCATTCAGAAAAATGAAAAGACAATTCACTGAATGGGAGATATTCACAGATGACACATTAGATAAGGGGTTGTTTACATAAAAAATATATAAACAACTCATACAATTCACCATAAAGAAATCTAACAATTTCATTAAAGATGGGCAGAGGACCTAAATAGACATTTTGCCAAAGAAGACCTGCAGATAGCCAACAGGTACATGAAAAGGCACTCAAAACCAACACCACTAATCACCAAGGAAATGCACATCAAAACCACAGTGAGATATGACACCACATGTTTAGAATGGCTGTTATCAAAGAGATGAGATAACAAGTGTGCTCATGGATGTAGAGAAAAGGGAACATCTTGCACTATTGGTTGGATTGTCAACTGGTGCAGCCACTGTGTAGAACAGTATTAAGGTTCCTCAAACAATTAAAAATAGAACTATCATAAGACCTAGCAATTCTATTTCTGGGCATTTATCCGAAGAAAACAAAAAGACTAATTTGAGAAAGTACATAAGCCCCCATGTTCACTGAAGCATTATTTACAATAACCAAGATATGGAAGCAATCTATGTGGTTATCAATGTGTGACTGGTACATAGACACAATAGAATATTATTCAGCAAAAAAAGAGAGAATAAAATACTGTCTTTAACAGGGACTTAAAGGATAGTATGCTAAGTAAAATGTCAAACAAAGACAATCATTACACATATAATTCCACTTATATGTGTAATATAAAAAACAAAACAAATGAATAAAACAAAACAAAAACAGAAACAGACTCATAGCAAAGAGGAAAAACTGATGGTTGCTAGAAGGTAGGAGAGTGGGATGAAGGGTGAAAAAGGTGAAGGGGATTGAGAGATACAATCTCCCTTAAACTTTTAGTTATAAAATAAATGTCATGGCGAGATAATGTACAGCATAGGGAATATAATCAATAATGCATAACTTTGTAAGGTAACAGATTGTTACTAGACCTGTGGTGACCAATTTGTCAGGTACAGAAACTTGAATCCCTATACCTGAAACTACTATAATATTGTATTGTTAGGGGCTAAGGGAAATAGTCTTAAGAAAACTAAGTTGTTTGTTCAACCTTAGCTGCTTGCTCAAGCTTGGGTGGGGGGACTGCACCCCCACCCCCGGGGCAAATGTTCCAGGAAGTTAAGCAGATAGCTTCTTGGAACATCTGTTAGGGGGGTGGAAATTTTTACCCCTAGCATGAGCCCCTAGGCCAATGGCTAACCTGAGCATGAGGTGTTCCTGAGCCCTGCCAGCCAATCATCAGCAAGATCAGGAGCCCTAGCATAAGCCCCTGAGCCAGTAGCTAACTGCCACCTTTTGCTTCTGGAAGTTGCTTGCTTGCTCACTTCTATAAGAACCCTAGCCTGTAAGCGTTAGGCGCCACTCTCATTTGCAGCCATTTTGGCACTCGTGTGTCTCCGGAGGCACCCCGAGAGTTCGCCCCTGCGCAGGTAAAACTTTGAAACTTTGGCCAATAAAATACCTTTGACTTCCCAGCAGTCTCCGACCCTTCTTGCTCACAAGGACGGGATGTAACAGTATGTAAACTATCATTTAGTTAGTCAAAATATAATGTAAGTGCATACTACAGTGGAACATAGGTGAACAATTTTTTCTTCTTTGTTTTGCGATTACCTATGCCTTACTTCATTAAAGGAAAATAGTAAGAGTTGAGAGTCAAAACTGGAAGCTGGGGGAGACTCCAAAGATGTTTTTTTTCTTGCTTTTTCAGGGCTAACTTGGGTCTAAAACATTGCACTCTACAGGACATAAGCTGTTCTCAGTTTGCTCCTCATTGAACTCTCTCACTACTGAAGTGGCCACATTTGAGCCTGCAACTCGCCCCAGGTGGCAGCTGACTTATACACATCAGTGCAGGGCAGCCATCCTCCTTTTGAACAATCTGGCCTTTCCCACAAGGATCCCATGGAAGTGAAACAAACCAATTCTGTAAGCATATGAGGCAGTTTAAAAAGCAGCTGAATTCTGCAGATGAGGCAGAGAGTGAAAAAAAAAAAAAAGCCCTGTCTCTGAGCTGTGGGAGCAACTGACATTGGCTGCCTGTAGTCAGGGAGGCCCTACGTGCTTCCCTGGGAAACAACACTAGGTAAGTCTGGTATAGTGCTGTCCTTGAAGCCCAGGGCCCCAAAGGTGGAGCAGTATGGTTGTAATGAGGTAGGTTGGAGCAGAGCTCCCTGGAAAAGAGGGGAACTCCACTTTCCAACCCTGTAAAAAAGCTGGGGGTGGGTAAGGGTGCCGCAAGATGGAGCAGAAGGCACAACTTTTAAGGCACATTGCATAACAAAGGCAGAATAAAACAGCCCATGCCTTCCTGAAGGGAGGGGCTGCTGAGGAGGTTGCTGCCTGGGGCAAACTATAAACAATGTGTCCCAGCAGAGTGACTCTGACAGGGGAGGAGGAGCTCAAACAGTGCCTGAGTGAGCTGCTGGGGTCAGACTTCCAATCCTAAACTAACAGATTCTTGTGTGCCTGTGCATGGCTGGTAAAGTTCTGCCCTGCCTGAGGATGACAGTGGAAAGAGTGTCAAAAACTCTGGGGAGCTGACAAAAATGGCAGATACTAACTCATCTTAGGAAAAGCTGGACACTCCACTGGATTTCTGCACATGTGGGATTTCAGGAGGGCCTTTTAAAATACAGGGCAGAAAGGCTTTCTCTCTCTCTCTTGCTCTTGGCACAGATGCTTGGTATGGAGAAGTCACTCTTGCTTTGGAGATTGGTGCAAACTCTCTCTCTCTGGTCTTTTAGCCTTTGGGATGTTCTGGGCCCCTGGCCATGCTCCCTGCTCAAATGGGAGTGCTTGTGGGACCAGGCAGATGCAGAGTCTAGCAAGGGCTTACACCCTGGATAGACAGATGGAAGTGTTACCGAAGAAGAGGTCCGGGGGAGGGGCAATACAATATTTGGCCTACCTAGGGATGCCAAAAACTGCTACAAAACAACAGGGGCCCCTCCCAAGGACATAATACTAAAATCTACTGGGTTCTTCTGTCCGCCACCAATTTGGAAAGACATCTCTCAATGCCAGAGATTTGTGAAAAGGAAACAAAATGTTTATTTAATGCTATTCAGGCCTAATGCCACCACTAAAATATTAAAGTCTTTTAGGGTATACACCTACACCCACACAGCTCTCCCTTCTCTCACTGTCCCAACTCCGGGTACCGTAAATCAGGAAAAGAGCACACGTCTGTGTTGCAGGCCGCTGGCACCGTCAGCTGTGTCCCTGTGCAGGATCTCGAGTTAATCCAAAGTACTGTGGTACCCTCTCATGGTCCACTGGCAAGAGTCCTTTGTACCCAGTTCCCGTCAAAGTCTCTGTTGCTTTTCAGGCCCTGCAGCCAAAGGGGGCACCCCAAAGCCGCGTGGGCCTCTTCTACCAAAGCTGCAGGGGTTCGTACTCCACCAAAAGCATGTGTCTTTCTTCTTCACCTGGCTGCAGGGATCTCCATTCTGGCAGAGCTGCGTGGTTTTCCCTTTCACCTGGGCAGTTATCCCCTCATGTCCTGGAGCCCATCTTTTCCAAGCTCTCACACCTGCGCTCCTCACTCAGGGGCACAGCCCCTAGTTACCTCTCCTGGGTCCAAGCCACTCCCTTCTCCCTGGCTCAAAACTTGGCCACAGCTATTTAACATGTCTATGAAACCAGTTAAAGGTTATAAATCATTACAGAGGTTAGCTGCAAAACTGTTGCTATGCAAAATAGCTCTCAATGGCCCTGGCTCTATTCATCCCTTCCCCCTGGGGGGGGGGGTGAGGACATCCTATATGTCTCTCCAATATTCCTATACACTTTGAATTCTGGACACCATTCCAAATCTTTTTTTGGGCCCCCCCTTGGCTGCACCCTGTATCAGAAGCCCATTCCTGGAGGCAGGGTCCCATGCTGAGATGTGTACCTCCCTGGGCTCCAGACTCTGGGACACCATGATTACTCACAGGTTAAACCTCAGGTGTAGAGTGGTAGGTGTGCTGGCCTGGCAGTCAGACTTTGAAGCTGCTGCCTGTTAGAAGACCAGCTAAGTTCTCTCTGGTGCTGCAACAAAATGAGGCTGGTTGGGTATGTGTCTTTCCTCATCAGGTCTCACCTTATGTTCACATGGAGGTCTAGCACTGGAGTTTGTGGGGGGCGAAGCGAAAACAAACTTGGTACCCCTTTAACTGGGAGTTCCATGTGGCTTTGGAGAGGCTGAATTAGTCCTGGAAGTTAGTGTTTAGATTTTCATAATAATTCATCGCCAGTTTTTCTATTCAATATTATTTCTTTTCCAGGGGAGAGAGACAATGCCTTCACTGGGAACTGCCCCATGCACACACATGCATACACACATACACTACAGAAAATTTAAGCAATGGTTGCTGGAGCTGTTATGACTGTCATGTTTTATAATGAGGGCACATATATGTTATAGTTGATGAAGAGAAAATCTGCATTTTAACATCCTTGTGCAAGTGTGCAATATGTGTGGCTTGTTGATGAGCCCAGAGGGGAGAAACTCTTGACTTGTTATTTGTAGGCATATATGATTCTAGTGGCAACACTGATGTGGTGTAATTTTCTCTCCTTAATTTCCCTGGTGTGCTTGTAATTATTGATTTACCAAGTGAAAGAATTCTCATTTCAGCAGGCACTCATTACTTCAGCTAATCCTGTCCTGGCCCTTTACCTGACGAGCCCCATGTCGTCCTGTGTTCCTCCAAAGGCCTTTCCCCCAGTGAGCAGGCAGATTGTTTCTGGGCCATGGGCCTATAATAGCATATGTTGCACATGATTTGTCTGTGTGTTTTTTTGCAGTATTTCGGTTAATCTGAATTTCTATGTAAAGCTGTATGCTACTTAAACTGTATGCTATAGTGTTTAAAACAAGATCATATGATCACTAGCCATGAAACAAAGCACCCTTGCACCACACTCTAATCATTGTTCTTTCACACAGGGTATTCCCAAAATGGGGTCCACACTCGATAGCTTTAGCCTCATCTGAGAAGTTTTGACAAGCAAATTCTTGAATGTGCCCCAGACCTACTGAGTTAGAAACCCAGTGATCTGTGTTTAAACAAGTGGCCACCTTCACTTCAGCTGGTGTCACTTTGGCTGTGGACCTGGATGGTGAAACCTGAGGCTCTCCACACTGCCATGGTTCCTCCAAAGGCCTATTAAGCTGCTCAGAGCCCCATACCCTTCTCCTGGGCAGGAGTCTGCGAGTCTGATGATGGTCAAGTCTGAGAATCGCAGGCCCTGATAACTGATATCACTTTTCTCTTCCTTCTTTCCAGAAAAATTCTCTTGTATCCTTCTCCCAGTGGGGCATCTACCTAGTCAGTTTTTCAGAACCCTTCATTCTCCTCTGGCTGCTGGCCATAGACCCCAAAACAGAAGTCTGCATGTCTGTGACTGACCTGACAATGACTTTTGCTTTATACTGCCCCTCTGTGATTTATTTTGTGAGGGAAACCTTGCCCTGACCTTGGACCTTGTGCTGATAGGCTTCACCAAGCCAGTGTGAATGGGTGGGGAGGGCACCATCATCTCTTCTTTCTCACTCAGCCCAGCCCCCTGCCAGCTGCTCACGCTGTTCCTGCAAGCTGGAGGTGCAGGTGTTAGTGGTGAAGAAGTTAGAGATGACCTGGTGGGATCCATCTGGCTTTGTACTCCTTGGCCCTGGCAGACACTTAAAGTACTGCTGCTTATGATGACATTGAGTGGGAACTTAACTGGAGAGCTTCATCTCCTGAGTGGCTTTGTGAAAATACCAGGTCTTCAGAGGACTGGTGTCTCTCACTCTCTCTCCTGGAAGTGAGCAGTCCCTTGGTGGCAATAGCCCACTGAGCCCAGGTTCTCCTGCTGTTCACCTCACATGATCTGATCTTAGAGGCCCATGGACCTTCGGTAGGTTCTTTTATGCACAACTGAGAATGTCTGCAGTCAATATTGTAACTTTGGTTTCCTTCCAAGCTTTGGGAATTATGTGCCCCCAAACCCCACCATCCACTTCCCTGGCTGAGTATAGCGCATTTCTTGCAACCCCACAGCTGCTACACAGCCATCTCTCCCATCATCCAGATTTCCCTGGGGAAAAATCCTACTGCACTCCAGTATATGTCCCACGGTCTTACTGTCATGTCCCACCTCACTGGAGCCCTTCACCACTCCAGGACTATCTCAAATTCTACACATTTAATCTTTTCTCTCCAAGTCTGCACCCTCCTTGAAGGAGAAGGGCTCAAGAATTATGAAACTGGTACTGAACTACCACTTTCAAAAATCTGGATCTGTGTCTGAGTCCTAATTTTCTATGTTCATATTTGTTGTGCCTGGATTCTAATTTTGTGTTTTCTTGGTGCTTCTGTTTTAACATCTCATCACAGCAATTTCAGATCTGCCATGTGTCTTTCCAGAACAACTCTGGAAACTTCATCACCTGGGGCAGGTTACATTGTCTAAATCTGCCTTTAATAATCTCTCCCATAGCAAAGGCTCTTCTGCAAGGTGACCCTGATAGTACCATCTTTGAGGCAGGGTGTGTGTGCCCCTGCCCTATATGCAGGCAATCTAGTGACTCTATATGACTTCTGAGGTAGGATATAAAAGTGACATAGTTCATAACTGGTTCCCTTGCAGCTTGGAGCTACCACATAACAAGGCCAAGGCCATCATACTGTGAGGAAAACCTGGACACATGGGAAAGCATGTTATATATTCTAACTGACAGCTCCAGGGGACATGCTAGACCTGGCAGTGATCTTTTCTCCAGATGGTTTCTGAGCCCAGCCATGGAGTCATCCCCCAACCCTGGTTTCTGATCCTCCCAGTTGAGGCCCCAGAATTTAATAATTTCAATCTTTTCCTATTATTACTCCAGCCCTAGGGTTGCATGCTGGGGGTATTTTATATATGTGTGATACCTTAGATTTCTGTTTGCCATTTTAGTTGTCTATTTAATAACTTGTTAAAAATTCTTATCCAAGGATATGTTTATTTATTTGAGAGAGAGAGAAAGAGAGAAACATTGATGTGAGAGAGAACATCAATCAATTGCCTCCCAAACATGCCCCAAAGGGGATCAAAACCAAAATCTAACTATATACCAGCAAACTTTTGGTCTACAGGATGATGCTCTAATCAACTAAGCCACCTGGCTAGGGCTTTAGTTAATAACTTTTAACTTACTTAAGAAATGAAGACCACATGGAAGGTTAGCAACAGGGGAGTGGGAGGAGGAGAAGGGGGGAGAAGGTGCAGAAAATAAGTAGCATAGATGGTAGGTAGAAAATAGATAGGGGAGGGCAAGAATAGTATGGGAAATATAGAATCTAAAGAACTTGAGACATGTGGTCATAAACTAAAGGGGGGGGATGGTGGGGAAGGGGGTGTGCAGGGTGGAAGGGAATGAAGGGGAATAGAACAACTGTAATGGCATTATTAATAAAATATATTATTTTTAAAAAGAATATTATATATTGAATTTTCTCTATTCAAATACTGGCTCTGGATTCTGTCTCCTGACTTGACACTGACTGATAATAAGAATAGGTGGATGCTATTTGTTATATTGGGTAAAAGAAATATAATAATTTCATTCAAACATTTTTTGTTTTTGTTTTTTAATTTTTACTGTTCTATTACAGTTGTCCCAATTTCGCTCCCGTTGCTCTCCACTGTCCTGCCCACCTCCCACTCCCATAGTCATTCCCTACCCTGTTGCCCTTGGCCATGGGTCATTAATATATGTTTCTTGACTAGACCCTTCCCCTTCTTCCTGCCATTATCCCCTCCCATACCCGCTCTGGCCACTTTCAATCAGTCCCTGGTTTCCATGCCCCTGGTTCTATTTTGCTGGCTTGTTTTGTTTTGTTCATTAGGTTCCTATTATAGGTGAGATCACATGGTATTTGTCTTTCACTACCTGGCTTATTTCACTTAGTGTAACATTCTTCACTTTCATCCATGCTGTCATGAAGGGGAAGAGTTCCTTCTTTCTGCTGTAGAGTATTCCACTGTGTAACTATACCACAGTTCTTGATACACTCATTTACTGATGGGCACTTAGGCTATTTTCAGAACTTGGCTATTGTAAATAATGCTGCTATAAACCTGGGGGTGGATAGATTTAGAACAAATATTCCAAAAATTTATATGGAACAAAAAAAACTATTTTGAATAGTTTGAACAATCTTGAGTAAGAAGAGAAAAGGTAGGAGGGATCAGAATACCTGATATCAAACTATATGACAAGGGCACTGTAATCAAAAGAGTCTGGTGCTGGCATAAGAACAGACATACAGATCAATGCAACAGAATAGAGATCCCAGAAATAAACACATGCATCTATGGTCAATCAATATTTGATAAATGGAGCAGGAACATAAAATGGAGTAAAAGTATCCTCTTTGATAAATGTTGTTGGACCATCTGGACAAGTACACACACACAAACACAAAATGAAACTAGACCATCAACTTACATCATATACCAGAATAATCTCAAAATGGATAAAAGACTTAAATGTAAGCTGGGATACAATAAATTTCCTAGAGGAAAACAAAGACAGTAGAATTTCAGATATCCCACATAGCAATATTTTTCCTGATATATTTATTTCTTAGGGCAAAGGACATAAAGGAAAGAATAAATAAATAGGACTATATCCAATTAAAAACCTTCTGCTCTGACAAAGAAAATGTCATGAAAATAAAAAGGGAACTAACTGTAAAAAAACCCCATATTTTCCAGTGATACCTCAGACAAGTTTGTGATCTCCAAAATATATAAAGAACTCATATGACTCAACACCAGGAAGACAAACAATCCAATTATAAAATGGACAAAGGACCTGAAGAGACACTTCTCTGAGGAGGACATACAGAGGGCCCTGAGACATAGGAAAGGATTCTCAGCATCACTAGCCATCAGAGAGACGCAAATTAAAACCACAATGAGATACCACCTCACACCTGTCAGAATGCCCATCATAAACAAATCAATAAAAAACAAGTGTTGGTGAGGTTGCGGAGAAAAGGGAACCCTAGTGCTCTCTTGGTGGGAATGCAGACCGGTACAGCCATTGTGTAAAAGAGTATGAAATTTTGTTAAAAAACTAAAAATAGAACTGACTTTTGATCCAGGGATTCCACTGCTGGGATTATTTCCTAAGGATCCTGAAACACCAATTCATTAAAACAATCTCAAACACATAGAGTTATAAGTACAATACAAATAAATTATTTTTATTTTCTTGAGCCATTTGGGAATACATTGCTGATCTGATACCCCATCACTCCCAAATGCTTCTGCACATATGTCCCACAAACAAGGACATTCTCTATGGAACTGCAATATAGCCATCAAAAACAGGAAATTGACACTGAGACATTACAAGCTTCTAATCCACAGGGCAATTGAAGTTTTACCTGTTGTCTAGCAAAAGGACATATGTCACATTTAGTTGTCATGGCTCTTGAGACTTTAATCCAGAACAATTCCTCTTTTCTTGACTTGCCTTGATTTTCATTATCTTTAAACTTCTGAGGATTACATGCAAGTCACTTTCTAGAATTCCCCTGAGTTTGAATTTGCCTAGCATTTTAAAAATCACCTTTTGCAGGTCTTACATTTTTGACAAGAACACTACAGAAGTAATGCTGCATGCTAGCAGGTGGCACATAATTTTGACTTAACCCTTTACTCATAATTTACTTGTATCTCTTAATTAAGCTGGTGTTGGCCACATTTTGTCACTGTAAATAACTCTTTTTACTTTCATAATTAATAAATATATTGTGGAGAGGTACTTTGGAACTATGGAAATATCCTGTTCCTCAATGTCTAATTTACTTATTTATGTTTATCACTATGGATATAAAATTTCCTCTTTTACTCAATGGGTTATAGTCTGCTATTATCATTATTTTAATGATCAAATTGTCCTTAATTTGGTCAGTGAGACCCCCTTTAAGTTGGCCTCTTTGCCCTTTGTTAAACTTCCATCTTTTTGATCACTTCCTTTTTTTCCGATGTAAGATATTCCAGGCTTATCTTGTTTTTGCCCTGCCCTTGCACTGGAATCAGTCATTTCTCCAAAAATCCCAGGCCTTTCTCAGTGGAGACTGCTGTTTAGATGTCATGATCTAGATTCTAGAATGTTCTCATTGACTCTGAGGTGTTGCTGCTCTCAGGCACTTTCAGTAGCAACACCTGAGGAATACGTGTACACACATATTTACATGTCTGTATAGTTCTTTATCTGTCTACCCATCTTCTATCTATCATCTATCTATCTATCTATCTATCTATCTATCTATCTATCTATCCAGTTAGCTAGCCATCTAACATCTATATATTAAAAAGCATGGATTTGTCCTGATATCTTCCATTCCAATCAATAGCTCTACAGTTCATTCTAATTTTCTTCTTTTCTATGTTTTAACTTTCTTTTCTGACAGTCAGAAACTTGGCTGCCATTATTATTACTACACTTATTTATTTAATCAATTCTACTGTAAATAACCATTTTCTCATTACCACTTCCACTTTCTGCCCCATGTGAATAGACTTTCCATCCTACAAGAGTTTCCCACTATACAAGTGTATTAGACAGCTTGGGCTGCCATAACAAAGCACCACAGACTGTGAGACTTAGACAACAGAAATTTATTCACTCACAGATCTGGAGGCTGGTAGTCCAACTTCAAGGGCGGAGTTGCTCAAGGTTAGGACTCTCTCCTTGCCATGAAGATGGACTTCTTTTCCTATGTCCTCACATGGTCTTCCATGGCGATTTGGATGGTACATCTTCAGGTCTACAACATTTGGTCTTTAAAAATGGTTTCTATAAATTTTCTGTAGTTTCCTGCTGAAGATTTTAAAATACAACACTTCTTTTCGGCAGGTAAAAATCAACCCAAAGAATTTCATTTCCAGTAATGGTATATAACCATCTTGAAGACTGCAATCATAAATCCTAGAAACAACAGAAAAAGTGACTGTTTGAAGGGGGGGGAAACTGGAGTAATTTCAACCTTGAAACAAGCCACCTGCAGTAGGTGGGATCAATGCTTATATGCTTTTTTTTTCCCTGAGGGCACTCCCTAGTCTGACTAGTCCTGGGTTGCCAGAGCTCAAGCAGAAATCTGCAGTCTTATTAATTTGGAGTGTTGGAGGACTAAGGTTGGGGGTGTTAGAACGGCTGGAAGTGGGCAGTCACAGAAATTGGACAAACCCTCAAATCTGCAAATAAACTCCCTTCCAATCCTTGATGTAACCCAGACTTGCACGTGCATGGGGGAAACCCCACTGGCCCAATAGAAAGCACCATCCGGAAGGCTGAAAGAGCAGAGGGGCTTTCTCTGCTGCAGCTGAGAGAGCTTGGGGGTGGAGTGCTACCTAGTTTGCAGGTTTAGTGTACATCTTAGGCTTTCACTGAAACCCCAGAGAAGCCAACAACTGGAGGCAAAATCAGAACACACTTGCCCTTACAAAGTGTAAAACCAAATTACACAGAGAAGCTGGTATAATCATGAAATGAAATACTACTTAAGCAATTAAAAACAATAAACTACTGGAATATGCAACAATGTATATGTATCTCAAAAACATAAAAGAGAACCAGACACAAAAGTGTACTTACTGTATGTTTCCATGAATGTGCAGATTGATGACAGGTCATCCTGAGGTCTGATCAGAGAAAACACAACCATTGCCCATATAAGGTGGATATAGACCTGCAGGAATGATGGAAAGGTTTATGTCTTCAACTCTGTGATAGTTCATGAGTGTATGCATTCATAAAACTCATCAAAGTGTACATTAATATCTGTATATATCAATAAAAGATAAACTCAAACCTAATAAAACAATATGGAAGGCTTCCTTTGCTTCCCCTTACATTGTTATACCATAAGTTAGATTCCTGGACCAAGTTTCCATGTGTGTATGTGTGTTTTGGGGGGCTTCTCACACAACACCAAACAATTATCAGATACCAGTAGGGTATCCTGCAGTTGAGCTCAATTCTGACACTATCTACCTGGAGACAGCATCATATTCCTCAGGTTAAGGATTCAGTCCTACAGGGCTGAACCTTTCAGACACCAGACACAAGTCCAGGTGTTGCCTGCATTTCTGACTGACTGGCTATAAATCAGACACCTCCCAACACCTCCTCTTCAAGCTTGATTAATTTGCTTGAGAGGCTAACAGAACTCAAGGAAACATTTTACTTCCTGGGTCACCAATTTATTATAAAAGGATATAACTCAAGAACAGCTGGATGAAGAGATGCACAGGGCAAGGGACAGGGAAGCATTCTCTCTTGGAGAGAGCAATACTCTCCCCAAATCTCCATGCATTCACCAACCTGGAAGTTCTCCAAATCCTATTCTTTTTGTTTTTTTATGAATGCTTTATTACATAGGTGTAATTGATTAAATCAACCTCTAACCTCTCTCTGCACCAGAGGGTGGAGGAGTGGGACTGAAAATTCCAACCCTCTAATCAAATGATTGGTTCCATTGGCAAATAGGCCCCCACTCTTTGGTGCTTTCTAAAAGTTTATCAACAGAACAAAAGACACCTTTATCACTTTCAGCACTTAGAAAATTTCAAGGGCTTTGGTGAGCCCTTGAAATGTCCATGGTGAGCCAGAAACCATGGACAAAGATAAAATATATAGGAGAAATATATATTTGGTCATCTGAATGATAAATCACAATATCACCACAGTCTACTATACAATGTGCATGATAAAGAAAGCAGGAATAAATAATCCACATATGAATTTTTCTTAGATGTTATAAACCAAGATTGAGAGAAGGCCTTAGGGAAATAAAACTTTTCTCATCTAGTTTTTCAGTTTCTTTAGAAAGAAAATACATTATTTAGAAAATAGTGTGGAAATGTCTCATTATTCTTTTTGGAGTATGTCTTATAGGCAATATCCTGTTTTGATGGTGTGTTCTGAGTTTAAAGACGCTGTGACTATTAACTGTTATTATACCAGTTTCTTCTTACATCTTAGTAGTTTATAAAGCAAGGAACAGCCTATTGTCTACCTTTTTGGCTTCTTCCCTACATCTAGTACAGTTTCCTCCCCTCCCCTCCCCTCCCCTCCCCTCCCCTCCCCTCCCCTCCCCTCCCCTCCCCTCCCCTCCCCTCCCCTCCCCTCCCCTCCCCTCCCCTCCCCTCCCCTCCCCTCCCCTCCCCTCCCCTCCCCTCCCCTCCCCTCCCCTCCCCTCCCCTCCTCCCTCCCTTCCTTCCATTACTTTTTTTGTACAATCATTTCCTTTCATTTTCAATTCAAATGGACTTTTTGCTACTCAAATACAAGCTTTTACCTCAGTCAACAGACTAACTGAAGGACATTTTGTCAAATGCCGTCTAGAATTATTCACCAAATAATAAAGTAACATGAAAGAGAGTCACTTTACTGCAACTTAGGCTTTATTTTCTGTTGCCTGGAGTTTCTGTTTGGGTAAATTTTATTCAATGAACCTGCCTGACTTTAGAGATCTTCATTCTTTTATATCTAGTTTAGTAGCCTGTTGTAAATTTTGTCTTTAATAAGTTCATACTATAAAATATATATAAATCACTCAGAATTATAAAAAAAGTAAGATAACTTAGAGAATACACCTATAGAAGCACTGGGAAATAAATAAGAATGCTATCTATACTTCATAGACTTTTTATCTATGACTTTTTTGTGAAAAATACAATGTTTGGAACTGCAAGGCACTATTCTAAAGCTTATTAGCAAGTGCCATAGGTTGTAAGTGCTATAACTTGTTCTATAGCTTATCATCATTTAAAACGGCATTTTGAAAGACAAAACTGTAAAACAGTGTTAGATAATATTCTTCAAAAGACTGCATAATAAATTCTCATGGTAAAGCCACTGTTATTGGACATATCTCAAATAGCCCAGCCTTCAGATATCATTCTAATCAAGTGTAAACAGAATTAGAACTGTTGGTTTGAAAGGGGCCCACAATTAGCAGGAATGCAAAATTGGACAGAGCAGGTGCAGAATAGAAAGTGGAACCAGGAAGGAAATGGACAAAGATCCCCCAACCTCTACCTGTTTTAATCTAAACTCTTTGTGGGAGTAATGAACTTGCAGAGATTATTTAAGTTTTAGTACTTGGGAACTCACTATTGAGTACTTGGTGATATGGCCTAATCCTTCTGGCCAGTTTGAATGAATGAGACAACCTTAATGATATTCTCTATGGCAGGATGTAGTTGTTACAGTGTTCTCCATAGTGCGTGAACAGTTCACAATTAGCATGTATCAGGCCAGGCGGGAGAAGGTAGCACAGCCCTGAAGTGGGAGTTTGGGGTGGGGATGAGCGTGCAAGGGTAATGGTGAGTGTGAAGGAGACCCTGAGTCCAGGTCTGCAGTAGATTCCTTGTTCCATCCTTGTATCCATTGACAAGGAGGTGAGTTTCAAACTAATCTAATCAGGAAACTTAAAGAGTCCTTGATGCCTTTTGACTGATTCTCAGATGGACATGTTAGCGTCCCACTATCCAGCACAGCCTCCCTCCTCCACCTGTTTTCTCTAAAGGTGAGACTGGCTGTAATTTCTTGTTTGCCATTAACACTGGGTGCAGAAGCACTGAATCCCCTGCATTCCAGATATCTGTCTCCTGTTACCTTTTGTAGCAGCAACTCCATCTTCTCATGAAGCAACTGTTTCATCACCTGCTGACCATGGGCAATGAAAGTATCAACTCAAAGTGTCCAGGTATTTGCAGCTGCAAGTGCAGCAGGATGCTTACTTTGTTCTCTGGTGGAAGCTCTATCCAATGGGAGCCAGGACTTCTAATACAGCAGAGCCTATGTTTATAGGAGTGGAAGGATTTTTCTTTCCCTTTCTTTTAAAATTTCATTTCCCTTCTATTCTATATTTTTTTACCTCCTTCCCTCTTTTACTACTTCCTTCTTATCAATCATATTGAGGAACAATGTCTCTGCCAGAAAATGTCCATATCTTAAGTGCATAACTTGATAATTTGACAAGTATATATGCCTGTGTAACTACCACTCCAATCAAGATATAGAGTACTGCCATTATTCTCATAAAGTTTTCCTGGACCATTTTGTAGGTCCAGGAGACAATAAGATTTTCAAGGCAGTTATTTTCCTCAAGTGGTTGCTACCTAAATGGTGTTAGAGGGTAGGTGGACTTTTCCTCCCACTTGCTGGTCAGAGGCCTGCTATTGGATTCTGGGTTTTGAGATTCTGGGTATATTTCATTATTCTTCCAAATCAAGTGCTCAGTGCTAAAAACCATCTTAGAGGCATAATGGGCTGATAGTGAATTGTTTTCAGTTTAGTTAACAAAATGGACAAAGCAATCAGGAACCGCATGGCTTCGTGAGGCTAAGAAAATTGTTGTCATCCTCCATTCCTGCCCTGCATAGCCTGGATTCATGCTCTAATGAAGGCTGATGCCATTTCTGGGTGGAGGAGAATCTTCTACTCAACCCCTTTCATCTCTTAGCTTGTTGGTCTTCTTTATTTGCTCTCAAAAGTAAGACTGGGTTGCATATTTGAAAGGGAAGGGAAAAATTAGGGTTTCTTTTTTCAAGTTTGCCTCTTTATCATCTTCCCACCCCACATCTCTTAATTCTTCCATGGCTTTATTTTTGATCCCCAGCTCTATTCATCTTCACCCTTCTCTGTCGTTCCCTCCTTTCTTCTTCCCAGACAAGGAATTGGTAAGGTATCTAGGAAGAGCAAGGACCATGACTGACAGAAAAGGGTTTGTACAGAACACAGGCCTGAGCCTGAGAGAATATTGAAGGAAAGGAAAGAAAGATGATCCAGACTGGGGAAATGCAAAGACAAAATATGAATAGTAGCCTGATGGTGCAGGTTTGGAAAGCGTGAAATGAGCACAATGCTTGTTGAAAGACTGTGGGAAAGTTATTTAATCACTCTGATCATCAATGTTTGGGAAAATGGAAAATAATACCTATGTGGAGAGTGGATGTGAATATAGCTGATCTATGTAAAGTCTGTATAATGTACATGGTGTTCATGAAGTGATGTGACACGATGGCTATTATTATTATAATGAGATATGGGCAGAAGAAAACATAACAGTCTGGCTGAGGAAAGTGCAAGCATGCAGAATTTGAAGAATTCAATAGGAACCTATTCATGGAATATTATAAACTGATATAATTTCTTTAAATATCAGCTCTTACTTATAAAATCCTCTTAAAAATGACATACATAAATATATGTCACTTGCATTTTGAGATTTTCAGATAAAAATAAGGAGCTAAATGCAATCACTACCACTGCATTTCTATGTAATTAATAGGTCAGCACTCCTCATTATAACTAAGGCTATGAAAAGAAAATTTTTGAGTGACTCTTGAAGTCAGAACATGACTTCCTGTTGTGACAAAACGGTATTTATTATGATGATTTGGGGAGAGTGCTAATGTTACTGAGAAACGGACCTTAAAGAATAATGAGTATGAAAGTAACTTTCCAAGGGTAATATACTCAACAAATATTCACTCAGCAGACAAGGTCTCTGTCAGGCTTTCCACCCTGTTCTACACCTCTGCATCCAAGAGTCCTCTCTAAAGATACAGATGGAAAATGTCCAAGTTTAAGACTGAATTTATTTCTACCATAATGTCTTGTTTCTTCCTTTATTTGGTATATATATCAGCTTTTCCTATATTAACTGTTTATTATATTGACAATATCTTCCCTGAGTTATTTTTCTCACTTTCATTGTTTTATGAAGACATAAGTGACCTATAAGAGAACATATATATTTAAGTTTTGACACAACTATACGACCATTAAACCACCATCACAGTGAACATATTGATCATTACTTTCAAAGGTTTCCACTGTCTTCATCACTTTCAAAGGTTTCCACTGTCTTCTTAGACACCACACCTTACTGAATCTGGGGCACTAATCCCTTCCAAAAGGAACTGATTTTATTTGCCATAGAAGATGGAGAAGTTAAAGCCTAAGGGAACTCTCAAGAATAGTGGAAAGAAGTAAAACTATCTTTATTCACAGATGAAATAATCTTGTACATATAAAATCCTAACAGCCCTGGCCAGGTGGCTCAAGTGGTTGGAGAGTTGGTCCATAAACCAAAAGGTTGCAGGTTCAATTCCTGGTCAGGGAACATACCTAGGTTGTGGCTTTGATCACTAGTTGGGGCACATACTGGAGGCAACAAATTTTTGTTTCTCTCTCTGTTAGTCTCTCCTTTCCTCTCTCTCTCTAAAATCAATAAATATATCCTTGGGTGAGAATTTTAAAAATCATAAGAAACACACTACAAACTACTAAAATGAATGAGTTCACCAAAGTTTAAGGTACAAGTTCTACATATAAAAATAAATTGCAGCCCTGGCTGGTGTGGCTCAGTAGATTGAGCACTGGATTTCAAATGAAAGGGTTGCCAGTTCACTTCCCAGTCAGGGCACCTGCCTGGGTTGCAAGCCAGGTCCCCAGTAGGGGGCATGTGAGAGGCAACCACACATTGATGCTTCTCTCCCTCTCTTTCTCCCTCCCTTCCCCTCTCTCTAAAAATAAGGAAAATATTTAAAAAAAATAAATTGAATTTCTATATAGGCAATAAACAAAAACTTAAACTCTGAAAACTATAAAATATTATTTTAAATTTTTCAAAAAATTTAAATAATTAGAAAAATCCTATGTTCATAGATTGGAAGACTTAATATTGTTAGACAGCAATACTTTCCAAACTGATATATAGATTCAACACAGTCCCTTTCAGAATCCCAGGTGACTTGTTGTAGAGATTAACAAACTGATTTTAAAATTCGTAAGGAACTTCCAGCCAAAATGGAGGCATAGATAGATACACTTTGCCTCTTCACATAACCAAAAGAGGGGCAACAACAAATTTAAAACAAAAAATAACCAGAACTGCCAGGAAATTAAGCTGTATGGAATTCCAACAACCAAGGAGTTAAAGAGGAAACATTCATCAAGACTGGTAAGAGGGGTGGAGACAGGCAGCCATGGTGGAGAGGACTTGGGGCAAGGCAGCAGCTGAAGGACCCCAGTGGGTGAAGCAGCAGCTTGAGGACCAGGGCAGGCCAGACAGGGGCTGGCAGTATGAGAAGTCCCAAATTTGCATGCAGATAAATGGAAGGAACAACCGGGGAGCAAGACAGACTTTGCAACCCACGGTTCCAGTGTAGAAATATAAAGCCTCAACACCTCTGACTGAAAAAAAAACCTGTGGGGGTTGAGGCAGCAGGAGAAACTCTCAGATTCACAGGAGAAGTCATTGGAGAGACCCACAGGGTCCTAGAACATACACAAACCCACCCACCTGGGAATCCACACCAGAAGGGCCCAATTTGCTTGTGGGTAGCAGAGGAAGATACTGGAAGCTAGCCAAGCACTAAGCATTGTTCCTTCTTGGACTTCTCCCCCACATACAGCACCACAACACAGCAACATGGATTGTACCTCTCTGGTGATTATTTAAGGCTCACTCCTTACTACATAATGGGCATGCATACACACAAACAAATATGATCCAAATGAAAGAATAGGTCAAAGATCCAGAAAAATACAACTAAACGATGAAGAGATAGCCAATGAATCAGATGCACAATTCAAAACACTGGTAATCAGGATGCTCACAGAAATTGTTGAGTATGGTCACAAAATAGAGGGAAAAGTTAAGGCAGTGAAAAGTGAAATAAAGAAAAATGTACAGGGAGCCAACAGTGAAGGGAAGGAAACCAGAACTCAGATCAATGGTTTGGAGCAGAAGGAAGAAATAGACATTCAACCAGAACAGAATGAAGAAACAAAAATTCAAAAGAAAATGAGGAGAGGCTAGGAACCTCTGGGACGACTTTAAACTTTCCAACATTGGAATCATAGGGGAGCCAGAAGGAGAAGAGGAAGAGCAATAAATTGAAAACTCATTTGAAAACATAATGAAGGAGAACTTCCCTAATCTGACAAAGGTAATAGACTTCCTGGAAGTCCAGGAAGCTCAGAGAGTCCCAAAGGAGTTGGACTCAAGGAAACACACACCAAGGCATATCATAATTACATTACCCAAGATTAAAGATAAGGAGAGAATCTTAATAGTAACAAGAGAAAAGGATACAATTACCTACAAAAGAGTGTCCAGAAGACCATCAGCTGATTTCTCAAAAAAAGCCTTGCAGGCTAGAAGGGGCTGGAAAGAAATATTTGAAGTCATGAGAGGCAAGGACCTACATCCAAGATGACTCTATCCAGTAGAGCTATCATTTAGAATAGAAGGGCAGATAAAGTGCTTCCCAGATAAGGTCAAATTCAAGGAGTTCATCATCACCAAGCCCTTATTGTATGAAATGTTAAAGGGACTTACCTAAGAAAAAGAAGAATATCAAAACCATGAACAGTAAAATGACAACAAACTCGTAACTATCAACAACTGAACCTAAAAAACAAAAAGCAAAACTAAGCAAACAACTAGAACAGGAGCAGAATCACAGAAATTGTGATCGCATGGAAGGTTATCAGTGGGGAGAGGGGGGAGAAGAATTGGGGGTGCAGAAAGGTACAGGGAATAAGAAGCATAATTGGTAGGCATAAAATAGATAAAATAGATGGGGATGTTAAGCATAGTGTAGAAGATAGAGAAGCTGAAAAACTTATAGGTAGAACCCATGGACATGAACCAAGAGGTGGGAAAAATGGGAAGGTAGGGGAATGCATGGTGGTGGTGGGGGGGGGAGAATAAAATTGTGACAATTATAATAGCACAATCAAAATACATACTTTATAAATTTTTTGAAAACCATAAGAAACTCTTATACATATAGATTTAGAGAAATGTATAAATATATTTACAACAGCATTCTCCTTTTGGAAACAACCAAATTGTGCTACTTGTATATTCTTGGAATGGCGCACTACACGGCTATAAGAATGAGCCACACATCTGTGCCCAGCAGCATCAGTAAATCACAAAAATAATTTTGAATGAAAAAACACAGCAAGACTCAGTATGTATCAAGCTCAAAAACAAGCTGAGTTAAATAATGCTTTTTTTAGTGATATATGGTATATAATGTATTAAAACTAAATATCAAGGAAATAGTCAACTATTTCCAAGTTGATCAGTATTGGTAGGGAGAAGGTATAAAAGTAGGATCAGTGGGAAACATGGATTAGATTAAACCATATGAAACTGTATATATTAAAGCATTTTTTACCTACAAAAATTGCAATCTCATGTGTTTCAACCTAACACCTTCAAGGGTATTGGTAACATTGTATTGTTTAGATGGGTAGCGAATTTACAAATACTCAGCATATATTATGATTTACAACTTAAATTTTGTTTCATACGTTATTTCATATGTATAAAATATTATGTCATGCTTTTTAAAAGATGATACCAATTAATGTTTCCATTAAGTACTTTTTATGTTATTTTTTAGGATTTTTTTTTTAGGGAAGGGTTGGAGAAAGAGAGGGAGAGAAACATTACTGTATGGTTGCCTCTCACAGCACCCTCAACTGGGGACCTGGCCAGCAACCCAGGCATGTGCCCCAACTGGGAATCAAACCAGTGACCCCTCTGTTCACAGGCCAGCACTCAGTCCACTGAACCACACCAGCCAGTGCTACATCATATTTTAATTAGCCTCTTTAAGAGAGTGCAGCAAGGTCACTGGGGTCCACAGGGGAGAAGATGGCAACAGGGTAAAGGTGAAGATTAAAAAATTGGGGGATCTTGTTAAGAACAGACTCTACTTGACTTACCAATAAACTTGTTCCCTGAAGTGAGTGAAAGGACAGAAAATTCACATCAATTTCCACTGAACTCAATAAAACAATATATGATATTTTCATTTGGGGAAGAGTACTTGTTTTATGAATATGGATTTGCTTAATAGTATAAAGCATATCACAGTAGAAGTAACATAATCATGAAAGAAATTTTAGAAAATATTAATAAAATTAAAATAACATAACTTTACTGGTCAGAATTTTAATTTTTAAAAAATAAAAGACATCTATAATAATGAGTACTCCTAGCAACCCATTTTGGTTTCTAAATACCATTCTTCACTAAAAAGAATCAGGGCTTCTTGGAGAAATAGCTATCTCTGGGGCTACAGAAGAACAAACATAAGATGAGCATGGAATAATTTGTTACAGAGTATCAGAAAATGCCTAAAGAATAATGGAGATATGTGAAAAGGACATAGAAGCAAACTTGAAGGGGATCTCTCTGGCTAAATAAAGAATAATTTGAATATCAAAATAAATAATGAAAAAGGCAGGACAACTATAACTGAACAACAATAAAAATACATAAATAATATAAATAATGATAATAAAGGATTATAACACATTAAATAAAATAGAGAATCATGAGTCCCTACAGATATTAACACAAATACAAATAAATACAAATAGAGAAAAAGAAAGATTTCTTTACAATATAGTGTTGGTAATAAATGAAATGCCAAACATTATCATAATAATTCAGCTAAGAAACTTCAATAGGTGCCAGAACTAGTGTCTGTTCATTTGATAAGGTATGGATAATCATATAGTCTCAAAGCACTTTTCCAACAAATGCCACTCACAAAGAGAGAAAGATCCACATTAAAAGGGAGATTAAACTTAGCATCTCCTGGCATCGGACACATGGAACTATGCCACTTACCACCTGGTAGAAGGCTGTGAGACCTCAACACATTTCTGTAATATTCTTCCAAAAACTTATAACCTGCTACAATTATGAGGGAATGTCAGGCAAATGCCAAATGAGGCACATACTACAAATAGCCTGCTTCAAAGTCAAGGTCTTCATTGTTCCAGATGAAAATATGTGACATCGAAATTCAACACATGATTCTGGGTTGGCTCCTTTGGCTGTAAGAAAGTTATTGGTAAAACTTTGATGAGGTCTAAGAAATAGATGATAGTAATGCATCAGCATATTGTCCTGATTCTTGGTGGTTATAATTGTGATTACATACTGTGTATACTGAAATGTTAGAGATGGGAGTGTCATTCTGGCCACAACTTACCCTCTATTGGCTCAGGAAAAATGTTATTTGTACATTATAGTACTCGCAATTTTTCTGAATATTTGGGTTTCAAAACAAATTTAGCACATCGGAAAAAAAGATTTATTCAGATAACCCTGAAAAGAACCCCAAACAGATGGAACTCTGTTAACCTGTTACACTATTTGGTGGTGTAAAGTTTTTAACTGTAACTTCGGACATCAAAGGGTGTTTAAGTCTTCAGACTTCTGATTTGCATGCAGGGATTGTACAGTAATAGTTTCAATCTTAGCAAAGGGTGATAAAAAGGCAGGTAATATTGAGTTAAGCAGTCTACGCAAATCTACAATATGGGTTATATTATCACCATTGTTGCCAAATTTCAGATGCAAAAACTAAAGCTCAGACAATTTAGTAAATTGGCTAAGATCACAGTTAAGATTCCAGCTGGAATTAGAATAAAGACCCCAAGGTCTATGCACCTGCCAGCTTTCTGGCAGCATTTATGTTCCTTCTGAATAATTAAGAGCCCAAGGGGGTTAACTAAGGTGGTGATCTGATGAGAAAGTTAAGGGGAGCATGCTGGTATTGACACTGTTACCACCACCCTGCACTGCAGCTGCCCCTACTGCCCACACCACTTCCTGGAGAACCAGTGTGGAGCCACTGGTAACAGGCAGACCTCCCTTCACCCCCTTCCCAGAACCTTCTGAGACTCCCTTTGCCATAGTCAGCCAGGCAATACCGGGAGACATAGCATCACAAAAATGACAGTTTCCTCAGAATGTACTCTCAACCCCTCTGGGCATGTCATCTCAATTAGAAAATTTTTCATGACTTAATACCTCTTGTTCATTTAAGAAGTCATTTGATTAGTTGAGGATCCAGAGAGAAAATTCTGGAGATCTGCAGGAGGTGTATATTAACATAATTTTTAAAGAAAATAAAAACATATGATGATCTCAGTAGATACACAGAAAGCATTTAAAAGCATCTTACAATCATTCCTAATAAAAACTCACAGAAAACTAGAAAAGGAAGTGAAGTTCCTCAACCTGATAAAGGGCATCTATGGAAAACCCACAACATATACACATTTAATGGTGAATAATTGTATCCTTTCCCCCAAACATGAAGAATGAGATAAAAACATTTACTCCACCAATCTTATTCATTTAACTGGACATTCAGACAGTGTTGCAAAGCAAGCAAAAGAAATAAAGGCATCTAGAAAGAAAAAGAAGGCATGTGAAGGAAAAAGTGAAATTGCCTTTAATTCTCAGATAACAAAATCAACTATGTTGAAAACCTAAAGGAATAGAAACAAAATTACCTGGAACTAATAAGTGAGTTTAGAAAGTTTAGAGTATAGAAGGTCAGTATGTAAAAAATAGTTTTTATTTATTACCAATAAGTAATTAGATGCATAAATTTTAAGAACTTAATTGAAATATAATTCATAAACAATACAATTAATCTATGTAAGGTGTACAATTCAGTGTTTTGTAGTCTGTTCACAGATATTGCAGCCTTTATGACAGATCATTTTTATCACCTAAAGAGAAACTGATTCCCCTCAGCAATCATTTCCACTTCCACTTCAACTCTCATTCCTAAGCACATGCTAATCTACTTTATGTTTCTGTAGATTTCCTTGTTCTGGACACTTTACATGAATGGAATCATGTTATACATGGTCTTTTGCAACTAACTTATTCCCTTAACATAATATTTTCAAGATTCATTTATGTTGTAACATATGCTATTTTTTTCTAGCTGAATATTTCATTTTATGGATATACTACATTTTTTATCCACTCACTAGTTATATACATTCAGGTTGTTTCCACCTTTTGGCTACTGTGGACAATGCCATTATGAACATTAGTGCACAAATTTTTATGTAGACATATGTCTTCACTTCCCTTGGATTTACACCTAGAAGTGGAATTGCTGGGTTATGTGATAATCTTGTGCCTAACAGAGTTATCACATGAGGAAGTACTAGGCTATTTTATAAAATGTCTGCATCACTTTATATTCCCATCATCAGTGTACAAGTTCTGATTTCACATCACTGCTAACACTTATTGTTGTCTTACTTTTTTATTCTTGTCATTCTAATGGGTATAAAGTTGTATCTCACTGTCATATTGGTTTCCTTTCCCTGACGACTAATGATGTCAAGCATCTTTTCATGTTTATTGGTCATTTATATATCTTCCTTTAAAAAGCTTATATTCTTTGCCAATTCATAAATGGGATTTTATTAAATTTTATTAGTGAATTATAAGAGCTCTTTATGTATTCTAGATACAAATTTCTTAACATGTGTATAATTTGCAAACTTTTTTTCTCTATGGGTAATCTTTTCACTTTATTGGTGATATTCTTTGAAGTGCAAATGTTCTTAATTTTGATTAAGTCTAATTTATACATCTTCATTTTACTGCATATATTTGATATAATATGTAAGAATCCTCTGCCAAATCTAAGATTATGAAAATTTACTCATGTTTTCTTCTAGAAGTTCTATAGTTTTAGCTTTACATTTGTCTTTGACCAATTTTTGGTTAATGTTTTATAATTTGTGTCAATACCACAGTCTTTTTAAAAATTTTTATTTAGTTATTTTTCAAGTACAGTTTTTTGTCTATTTCTCCCATTCCCAGCCCCCCACCCCATGCTCCCCACCTCCCTCCCATTTCCTCCCCCCCAGACCTCGTCCCCGTGTCATTCATACTTGTTCCTCCAAATCCCTCCCCTTTTTTCCCCTTAAATTCCCTTCCCTCTCCCCTTTGGTCACTGTCCCCTTGTTCTCTATTTTAGTGTCTTGGTTTTTATTCTGCTTGCTTGTTTGTTTTGTTGTTTAGCTTCCTGTTAAAGGTGAGATCATATGGTATTTGTCTTTCAACACCTGGCCTATTTCACTCAGCATAATGCTTTCCAGTTCCATCCATGTTGTTGCAAAGGGTAGTAGCACAGTCTTGATTATTATTATTATTATTTGTACTAAGTTTTGAAATGGAGAAGCACACATATATTCCTATTTTTCCTTCTCATTTATTATGACAAAGATTTCAGGGTTTGTTTTTGTTGTTTTTTTTTACAGATGCATACAAATTTTATTTTAAGTATATTTTATTAATTATGCTATTTAAAAAATTATTTAATTGTTGTTTAAGTACAGTTTTCTGTCTTTTACTCCCATCCCAGCCCACCCCCCCAGTGCTCTCCACCTCCCTCCCATTTCCAACCCCCTTAGTTTTTGTCCATGTGTCCTTTATACTAGTTCCTGTAAATCCTTCCCCTTTTCCCCTGAAATTCCCTCCCCTTTCCCCTCTTGTTATTGTCAGCCTGTTCTCTATTTGAATGTCTTTGGTTATATTTTGCTTGCTTATTTGTTTTGTTGTTTAGCTTCCTGTTAAAAGTGAGATCATAAGGCATTTATCTTTCACCTTCTGGCTTATTTCACTCAGCATAATGCTTTTCAGTTTCATCCATGCTGCTGCAAAAAGTAGGAGCTCCTTTTTTCTTTCTGCTGCACAGAATTCCATTGTAATTATGCTATTCTAGTTGTCCCATTTTCTCCCCTTTATTCCTCTCCACCCTGTACCCCTGCTCCCACTATCATTCCACCCACCTAAGTTCATGTCCATGGGTCATACATATAGGTTCTTTGGCTTCTCCATTTCCCATACTTATCTTAACCTCTCCCTGTCTATTTTGTACCTGCCATTTATGCTTGTTATTCCCTGCACCATTTCCCTTTTTCTCCCCCTCCCCCTTCCCACTGATAACCCTCCATTTGATCTTTATTTCTGTGAATCTGTTCCTGTTCTAGTTGTTTGCTTAATTCATTTTTGTTTTTGTTGTTTTAGGTTTGGTTGCTGATAGTTGTAAATTTGTTGTCATTTTACTGTACATAGTTTTGGTATTCTTCTTTTTCTTAGGTAAGTCCCTTTAACATTTCATATAATAAGGGCTTGATGATGATGAACTCCTTGAATTTGAGCTTATCTGGGAAGAACTTTAAATTGGTAAATTTAAGTTTTCCTTTTGGGTGAATCTGGAGAAGTCACACAAAGAGGAAAAGGATTTAGATTTATTTTGGGGTAGTAAATCAAGATTCTCAAATTCCTCTGTTGGTAGATAAGAGTCTCATTATGCAACTGCAAATAAGCTAACAAGATGACATGTAATAGAAAACGTGGTCATTTTCTATTACAGTGGGAAGGGGGAGGGGGAGGAAAGGGGAAATGGTTCTGTGGTCCTGGCATAGAGCTTCAAAAATTCTTGAAGTTTCCTTAGCAATGGAAGAGTCTTTGTTACTCAGGGGTTGCTTCTTGGACCACTCCTGACTTTCTGCTTCCGAGGTGAATTGAATTCTGTCCTTAGTTAACTTTAGGATGGAGAGCTACTCTCCAGAAAGAACAACCATGTCACTGGAGGAGTGGGACTTTGGGCCAGTCCAACCTCCGGGGGGGAGGAGGAGGAGGTTGAGTTCTGTCACTTGGCCAATGATTTAATAAGCCATGTCTACTTAATAAACCCCCTGTAAAAACTTTGGACACTGAATCTCAGGGGAGCTTCTTGGTTGATAAAAACAATGATGTGCCAGGAAGGCAAAGCACTCTGCAGGGAGAGGCCATGGAATCTCTGAGTTTGGGACCATCTGAGACCTCACCTATGTGTTTCTTCATTTGGCTGTTCCTGAGTCGAATCCTTTATAATAAAACTGTAATTGAAACATAGCACTTTCCTAAGTTTTGTGAATTGTTTAGCAAATTATCAAACCTGTAGGGTTATGGAAGCCCCTGAACTTATTATAATTTGCTTGTCAGAAGTGTGGGTGGCTAGGGGCCCCATAAATTTGTGGCTGGTGTCTGGAGTAGGGGCAGTCTTGTGGAAGATGTTAGCCTTAACTTGTGAAATCTGTAGTGACTCCAAATAGTCAGAGCCAGAACTGAATTGAGTCCATGAGGTGGTGGCAGAATAAAGGTAAAATAAAAATCTTTGAAGGTAACTAGAAGATAGATTTGTGCCCATATCTAAGTAAAGTATTTAAGGGCCTCTTAAGGATGAAAGGGTGAGTAAATAATGTGAACTCAAGGTTCAGCTACTGATCATATAGAAAACACTCTTCCCCTTCTCTTCATAAGACACTAGTGTATTCCCATCCATCAATATGGGTGAGAGATTTTCCTTTGTATCTATGAAAGTTATGATTTTTTAAAATTGAGGCAGTTACCATTAGGGAAGAAAAAGGAGATCAAGTGTTGGAGGGAATGAGTGGGTCTGTCTCCTGCTCTGCTCTTGGGCCAGGAGGAACTTCAGGGAGGAGGAAGGAGGGCCAGTGCTAGAGCATGCATTTTGCTTGGAGACTCTGAGAACATGATATGGTGCTCAAGAGCCCGGTGGCAAGTTAGAGCAAAGATTGAGGGAATGGGCCATTCTCCCAGGTTGTACTGAATAAACTTTTGCTCTGGTTCCTGGAGTTCTGAACTTGCGTAGTTCTAAGAAGCATAAAGAATGGAGAAGAAATCCAAGATGACTGAGGAGTGACTGGAAGTTACACTAACCACCTTCTAGGACCAATCTGGGAGTAAAACTAAACTGTGAGGAAATTATCTAGAATAAACTGAACAATAGCTATAGAGGTGCCTTATAACCATAGACAGACAGAAGAAACAGCTTCAGCACAACATGACTGGTAGGGAGTGTGGTGGAAATGTGAGAAGGCCAGCTGGTCACATACAGATGACAGCAAAGTGTCAGAGGGATATTTAAGCAGCCAGGTGGATTCCTCTGAGAAGTGTGGGGTCTAATCCCCAAGCTGAGATCCCCAGCCTAGAGCACCAGCACCCATAAAGTACACAGATAACATTGCCCTGCAAAAAGCAGCAGGGTTGCTCTCTGCCAGAGACAGACAACTGGAGAATCACAGAGGTGTTTAAAGGACCAATGCATAAATTTTCATTTGCAGCCACTTATCCTGGACTCTGGTAGGTGGGGCAGTGCAGAGTGGGCTTGCGATGCTTGAGAAGAGGCTGGTAGCAGTGGCTTTGGGGAGAGAACTAAGAAAACAGCTGCCAGGATTCTGATGCTGAGTTATCCCCTATATTGCAGCAGTCATCTTATTCAGGCAGACCACTCCCCTCTGAGTGTCATTAGACTGAGGGGAAGCAATAGCCCCACTCCCACAAGGGAATCTTCTCTGCCCAATGGTGCTTAAGCCTGACTGCTGACTGTGGAGTGACTAAATTAACAATGGAAAGATCAGCCACAAATGGTAGATCCTTGGTAGTTTCCAACAGGCTGACTAAGGCCAGACAGGGACACCATCTGACATCACCAGAGGCAGATCCAGAAAGAAAAAAACAGTGGTAAATACTAGATGCTACTGAGGCAAAATCCACTGTGGACTTTTCCATGATTTGTGATGTTTTCTTTCCTCCATAGTTTCATTTATTGTCTTTCAATTTATGCATATTAAGTCACTAGATTTTATATTATAGTTTATTTCATTTCACAAAATTTGCCCCTCCTTTCTCTTACCACATTATACCTTTTTTTCCTCTTATTATTTTCATTTTAAATTGTGCTTCCTCTCTTGCTATGACCTATTTCCATTCTGCACTTACTATTACTCCCCCATCCAGACTTTCAAAACCAATTCTCAATAGTCATCACACATTCTTTTTCTTGCTCTTAAAACACCTGTGTTCTCTCTACACATTCAGCAATTTTTGCTCATGGGTTGCGGATAGGATAGGGGTTGCATTTTTTCAACTTTATTTCTAGATCTTCACTATTTTTGTATTTCAAATCTCAAAATTTCCATTCCCCTCTCCTATCCCATTCTGCCTTTATCCAACTTATTATTTTTTTAAAATATAGTTTATTGATTGTGCCATTACAGTTGTTCTATTCCCCCCCTTCATTCCCCTCCACCCTACCCCCATCCCCACCATTACCCCCCTTTAGTTTATGACCATGTGTCTCAAGTCCTTTAGATTCTATATTTCCCATACTGTTCTTGCCCCCCATCTATTTTCTATCTACTGTCTATGCTACTTATTTTCTGTACCTTCTCCCTCCTTCTCCTCCTCCCACTCCCCTGTTGCTAACCCTCCCTGAGATCTTCATTTCTATGTTTCCACTCCTGATCTAGCTGTCCTTTTAGTTTGCTTTTGTTCTAGGTGTGGTTGTTAGTAACTGTGAGTTTGCTGTCCTTTCACTGTTCGTGTTTTTTTAACTTCTTTTTCTTAGATAAGTCCCTTTAACATTTCATATAATAAGGGCTTGGTGATGATGAACTCCTTGAATTTGATCTTATCTGAGAAGCACTTTATCTGTCCTTCCATTCTAAATGAAAGTTTTCCTGGATAGAGCAATCTTGGTTGTAGGTCTTTGGATTTCATGACTTAGAATACATCTTTCCATCCCCTTCTTGCCTGTAAGGTCTCTTTTGAGAAATCTGCTGACAGTCTGATGGGAACTCCTTTGTAGGTGACTGTCCCCTTAGCTCTTGCTGCTTCTAGGATTCTCTCCTTCATTTTAATCTTGGCTAATGTAATGATGGTGTGCCTTGGCGTGTTTCTTCTTGGGCCCAACTTCTTTGGGACTCTCTGAGCTTCCTGGATTTCCTGGAAGTCTATTTCCTTTGCCAAACTACTCTACACACCATGGAACTTTATTAAAAGAGAAAGGCAAAATAAAAATTTTTCCAGACAAAAGAAGGCTCAAAGAATATACCTTCACCAAACCAGCATTGCAAGACATGCTAAAGAGATTGCTTTAAGAAATGAAACAGAAGACTGAGAGAGGAACACAGGTACAAAGGGAGTAAATGGCAATGAATAAGTACTTATGAATAATAAATGTGAATAGATGAAATGCTCTAATCAAAAGAAGAGAGATTAAAACTGATACCACAGAAATACAAAAGATTGTAAGAAATTACTGTGAACAACTATATGCCAAGAAATTTGAAAACCTTGGTGAAATGGACAAATTTCTAGATAAATATAATCTTCCAAAACTGAATGAAGAAGAAGCAGAAAGCCCGAGCAGACCAATAACAGTTGGTGAAATCAAAGAAGTAATGAAAAACACTCCCAGTACACAAAAGACCTGAACTAGATGGTTTCACAGGAGAATTTTACAAAACATTTAAGGAAGAGTTAACCACTATTCTTATCAAACTATTCCAAAAGAATCCTAGAAGATGGAAGACTCCCAAACCCTTTTTATGAAGCCAGCATCGTCCTAATTCTAATACCAGATAAAGACGCAACAGAGAGAAAGAAAATTACAGGCCAATATCGCTGATGAACATAAATGCTAAAGTCTTCAACAAAATATTAGTGAACCACATCCAGCAATACATTAAAAAGATCATACACCATGATCAAATGGGATTCATCTCAGGGATGCAAAGATGGTACAATATTTGCAAATTAATAACTGTAATACATCACATAAACAAAAGTAAAGACAAAATAACATGATCATAACAATAGATGTGGAGAAAGCATATGATCAGGTACAGCACCCCTTTACAACAAAAAACACAGCAAAGTGGGAATAGAGGGAGCATTCCTCATTAGGTTGAGGAGCATTCCTCAACCTAATAAAGGCCATCACATAGGAGAATCCTACAACCAATATCATACTCAACAAGCAAAAACTAAAACTTTTTCCACTAAGCTCAGGGAGAAGACAAAAGTGTCTGCTTTCACCACTTCTATTCAATATACTGTGGGAAGTCCTTGCCGCAGTAATCAGACAAGAAAAAGAAATAAAAGGCATCCAAACTGAAAAGGAGGAAGTAAAACTGTCATTGTTTGCAGATGACATGATAGTGTATGTTGAAAACCCTAGAGACTCTGACTTCTGGCCAAGATGGAGGTGTAGGTAGCTATACTTTGCCTCCTCGCACAACCAGAAGAAGGACAGGAACAAACCTAAAAATGAAAACAACCATAACTGACAGAAAATCAAACTGTATAGAAGTCTGATAACCAAGGAGCAAAAGAATAAATATTTATCCAGACTGGTAAGAGGGGTGGAGACAGGCAGCTGTGGCTGAGAGGCCTCAGGGCAAGGCAGCATCTAGAGGACCAGGCAGGCAGGTGGTTGATGGAGCAGGCAGTTCCATATTTGCGTGCAGATAAACTAGGAGGAAAAACTGGGGAGCAAGACAGACAGTGCAACCCAGGATTCCAATGCAGGGAAATAAAGTCTCAAAACCTCTGACTGAAAAGATCTGTGGGGGTTAAGGCAGTGGGAGAAACTTCCAACCTCACAAGAGAGTTCCTTGGAGAGACCCACAGGGTCCAAATATGTACATAAAACCACACACCTGGGAATTAGCACCAGAAGGGCCCAATTTGCTTATGAGTAGTGCAAGAAGTGACTGGAAGCCAGCCAAGAGCTGGGCAAGCAGCACTGTTCCCTCTCAGACTGTTCCCCCACATATGGCATCACAATATAGCAAAGTGGATTGCCCTCTTTGGCCTCTTACTACCTAACAAAAAAATATGGCTCAAATGAAAGAAAAGATCAAAGCTCCAGAAAAAATACAGCTAAGTGATGAAGAGATAACAAATCTATCAGACACAGAGTTCAAAACGCTGGCAATCAAAATGCTCACTGAAATGGTTGAGTATGGTCACAAAATAGAGGGAAAAGTGAAGGCTATGAAAAGTGAAATAAAGGAGACCAATAGTGAAGGGAAGGAAACTAGGACTCAAATCAATGGTTTGGAGCAGAGGGAAGAAATAAATATTTAATCAGAACAGAATGAAGAAATAAGAATTCAAAAAAAAAATGAGGAAAGCCTTAGGAACCTCCAGGACTATTTTAAATGTTCTAACATCAGAATCATAAGGGAGCCAGAAGGAGAAGAGGAAGAGCAAGAATTTGAAAACTTATTTGGAAACATAATGAAGGAGAACTTCCTTAATCTGACAAAGGTAATAGACTTCCACGAAGTCCAGGAAGCTCAGAGAGTCCCAAAGAAATTGAACCCAAGAAGAAACATAACAAGACACATCATAATTAAGTTATCCAAGACTAAAGATAAGGAGAGAACTTTAAAAGCAGCAAAAGAAAAGGAGACAGTTACCTACAAATGTGTTCCTTTAAGACTATCAGCTGATTTCTCAAAAGAAACCTTGCATGCAAGAAGGGGCTGGAAGAAAGTATTTGAAGTCATGAAAGGCAAGGACCTACATCCAAGATGACTCTATCCAGCAAAGCTATTATTTAGTATGGAAGGGGAGGTAAAATGCTTCCCAGATAAGATCAAATTAGCAGTTCACCACCAAGCCCTTACTATGTGAAATGTTAAAGGGACTTATCTAAGAAAAAGAATAAGATCTAAAATAAGAATGGTAAAATTCAACAAACTCACAACTATTAATAGCTGACCCTAAAAAAACAAAAACAAAAACAAAAACAAACTCAACCAATAGGTGGAACTGCAACAGATTCACAGAAACAGAGATACCATGGAGGCTTATCAGCAGAGAGGGCAAGGGAGGAGAATGGGGAAAAAGGAACAGGGAGTAAGAAGTGTAAATAGTAGGTACAAAATAAATAGAGGAAGGTTAGAATAGAATGAGACATAGAGAAGCCAAAGAACTTATATGTATGACTCATGGATATGAAGTTAGGTAGGGGAATGATGGTGGGAGGGGTGTACTGTGTGAAGGGAAATAAAGGTAAGAAAAAAGTGTGACAACTGTTACTAGCATAATCAATAAAATATATTAAAAATAAATAATAATAAAAAGAAAACCCTATAGACTCCAACAAAAAGCTACTCCACATAAGAAGAGAACTTGGGAAAATAGCAGGATACAAACTCAATATCCAGAAATTAAAGGCATTTTTGTACACAATGATGAAATATCAAAAGCAGAAATTTGGAAAAACACCACATTTACTATAGCAACAAGAAAATAAAGTACCTTAGAATAAACCTAACCATTGAGGTATAAGACATACTCAGAAAACTACAAAACACTGAATAAAGAAATTAAGGAAGGGGCAAATAAATGGAAGCATATTATGTGTTCATGTATTACAAGAATTAACATCATCCTAATGGCCATAGTACACAAAGCAATTTATAGATACATTGCACTTCCTATTAATATACCAACAATATATTTCACAGACATAGAATAAATATTTCAAAAATTTATGTGGAACCATAAACAACACTGAATAGCCTAAGTAATTCTGAGAAAGAACAAAGTAAGAAGGATCATAATACCTGGTATGAAACTATACTACTAGGTCAGTGTAATCAAAACAGTCTGTTACTGGCATAAGAACAGACACATAGATCAATGGAACCGAATAAATGGCTCTGATATAAACCCATGTCTCTATGGTCAATTAATATTTGATAAATGGAATAGGAGTATAAAATGGAATAAAAATATCCTCTTCAGCAAATGATGTTGGGAGACCTGGACAGCTACATGCAAAAAAGTGAAACTCAACCACCAACTTACACCATACCTAAAAATAAACTCAAGATGAATAAAAGGCTTAAATATAAGTCATGACAGCATAAAGGTCCTAGAGGAGAATATAGGAAGGAAAATCTCAGGTATTCCACACAGCGATTTTTTCACCAATATGTCCTCAAGAACAAGAGACACAAAGGAATGAATAAACAAGCAGTTCTACATCAAATTAAAAGGCTTGCTCATGGCTAAAAATTACATTGGCCAATGATACCTCAGACAAGAATTTGATCTCTAAAATATATAAAGAGCTCACACGACTCCACACCAGGAAGACAAAGAATCCAATTAAAAAAAGGGTTAAGGACCTGAACAGACACTTCTCCAAGGAGGACATGCAGAGGACCCAGAGACTTATGAAAGGATGTTCAGCATCACTAGCCATCAGAGAGGTGCAAATTAAAACCACAATGTGATACCACTTCACACCGGTAAGAATGACCATCACATACAAATCAAGAAACAAATGCTGGTGAAGCTGTGGAGAAAAGGGAACCCTAGTACGCTATTTGTAGGAATGCAGACTGGGGCCGCCACTGTGTAAAACAGTATGGAATTTCCTTAGGAAATTAGAAACGGAACAGCCTTTTGATCCAGTGATCTTCCTGCTAGGATTATACCCTAAGAACCCTGAAACTTCAATTCAAAAGAACCTATTCACCCCTATGTTTATAGCAGCATTATTTAGAATAGCCATGGGCTGGAAACAGCCTAAGTATCTATCAGTAAATGGGTGGATCAAAAAACTGTGACACATTTACACAATAAAATACTATACAGCAGAAAGAAAGATGGAATTCCTACCCTTCACAACAGCATGGATGAATCTGGAGAGTATTATGCTAAGCAAAATAAGCCAAGCAATGAAAGACAAATACCATATCATCCCACTTATAAGTGGAACCCAATCAACAAAACAAACAAGTGAGCAAAATAGGAGCAGAGACATGGAAATTAAGAACAAACTGACAGTGACCAGAAGGGAGGAGGAGGGGAATAACTGGAGAAAGAAAGGGAATAGTCAAGTCAAGAAACATGTGTAAAAGACCCATGGACAAGGACAACAGGAGTGGGGTAGGATTGAAAGGAGGGGCAGTTGGCAGGGCAGGGGGAGCACTGGGTAATGAAAGGGAATATCTGTAATTGAATACATTAAAAAATTAAAAAAGTAGCATAAAGAATGGTATCCTTGTGGTAAGTGCTGTAACCAGTGATGGGTGAGAGTCCTTCAATGCCTTCAGGACTGTGGCTTTATTGACCAGTGGGACTTGGAGATGCAGGGGTAGTCCACACAGCACTGAGCGGTGACTATGACTGCTACATTGGCTGGGAGCTCAAATGGGACCACATGTGGGGAAGCCTAAAAAGAGTTGACTGAGAGGGCTTCTGCCAGCCTGGGAGGGGGAATATGGCCATGCTGTCATCCCTGTGGGTTCCTGTGTGTGCAGAGGCCATGAGGCAGGGGACTTCAGGGTGTAATGGGGTTTCCTAGACACATGGCATAGGGCCAGTGCCCCTTGGGACAACACTAGATGAAGTTTAAAAAGAACATATATTTTATTTTTTATTTTTGTAGATATAACAGTGAAAAGAACATATATTTTAAATTTCTGGCATGGCTGGATGTGCTCCCGGCCAGGCAACGCAAGAGCACATGCATGGGAGCAAAGGAGGTCTTGCAGAGAAGTCTGCGGAGAAAATGAGGTCCTGGAAATGGTGACCTGACTGGTTTCAGGCCCAATCTCCTGCCGAGACAAAGAAAATCTGGACCAAAAAACCTGTATAAAGGAACTGCAAAGCTAGCAAAAGGGCAAGAAATTGAGGTCACAGAGCAGGACCAATGAGGCCAGCTTTTTTTAAAAATTGTTTTATTGTTCAAGTACAGTTGTCCACACTTACCCCCCAGCACTTCCATCCCCGCTTCCCTCTAAAATTTTATATATTTATTTTTAGAGAGAAGAGAAAGGAAGGAGAAAGAGGAAGAGAAACATCTATCTGTTGCCTCTATCCGTTGCCTTTTATATGCCCCCAACTGGTGACTTGACATGCAAGCCAGGCTTGTGCCCTGACTGGGAATCAAACTGGCAAACTTTTGGTTCACAAGCTGGTGCTCAATCCACTGACCAACACCAGCCAGTCCAGCTTTTGGCGTGATTTTGTTCTGGAGGCGTCTGTTTTAGTAGCACCAGTGGTGAAGGGCCAGAGAGGCATGTTTGCTGCGGGAGCAGCAAGGCCAAGAAATACTCAAGTGTAGTGACTTTCTACACTAATGGGAGGGGTCTGTTTTCTTCATTGTTCATTCTGAAAGTCACTAGTCGCTAAAACATTTGCAAACTTGAATTGGGGCTAGTGCAATTGAAGGGCTGAATTTATCATTCATATTTAATTTGATATAATTTATTTATTTTAATAATCCATAGTTAGATGGCTAGTAACTACCCTATTGCATATTACAGGTCTAGGTGTCTGTGAAGTCCCAGAAAAGGCAGGGTGACAGGTCATAAATCCTAATGTACCCCAGAGTAACTGTGAGACCGTAGTGGGATTAATTTCTGTCTGTTTTTAGTTTTTCCATTTACAAAAAGGGAATAAATAAAGCCTACCTTATAAAATTTTCTTATAGATGAGCACCTGCATACAGTAGACATTCAATAAAGATTAGATGGAAAAATCTACAGATAATGAATTGGAAGAAATCTGCATCATTTGTAAAGGTGAGAAATCTGCATCATTTTATTGTCTTCAAAAACAAATGTCAGTGTTTATGTCATCGAGCTTATATAGATTTTATTTGACCTCAAAAAACCCATCATCATAATTTATTTGAAAAATGAAAATGTATTTCACATCATAAATACTCTAAAGAAATTGCTTTCTTAGGAAGCTACTCAACATTAACTCTATTATCCAATAAATATATCTCTTTGCCTTCAGAAGTTTTCTGGAACCAAAAAATGGTTGTTTTGTTTTCCAATAGGTGTTCTTTTTCTCATTGTTAAAAAAAAGATAAAGCATGGTTTTTTCAAAAACAAATAGCATGTTCTGGTGCACACAGTCTTGGGATGCCACTTTCAGAGAATGTCTTGGCCCATTTTCGGGCACATGTTCACTGTTCTGTGGGGAAGAAAAGACAGTGGTGGCCAGGACCACATTCCCCAAAAGTAAGAGCTCATTTTTAGTTTAAAATTTTTTTTCACTTTATTGTTTTGAGAGTGAGAAACATTGATTTGTTGTTGTACTTATTTGTACATTCATTGGTTGACTCTTGTATGTACCCTGACCAAGGATTGAACCCACAGCTTTGGTGTACCTAGATAATGCTCTAACCAACTTGGCCAGGACCACACTTGTAGTCTCAATGCAGACTCTTCATCATGAGGCACACATAGAAAATAATGTTCAATTGCTTTTGATTATACGAAAAGGTCTATTACAGTTATGGACCTCAGCTGTGCTGCAGCAAAGAGTATTTGCTAATGCACCAGCTTCTGCCAGTAAGTTAGCATGCACTGTGGATGTTCTCTGCACTAGAACAAGTTATCCAAAATCAGAATCAGTATACCTTCTCTTCTAACATGGTAAAAATGCTTGAGGAAGACACAGAAAAGGAGATAGTAAGGGTTTTTACCACACACTGGCCATTTAACCATCATGATATATATAAATGCCATTTTGTGTGTGCTTAGTGTAAGCTCTTTATGGTTGTGTGCTCACATGCACTACTCCACTTACAGACCTCCACCCTTGGTAGGCTACTACATTTGTGTTTCCACTTGAGCATCAGAGAATTGGGGACTCACGGATGGGTGATGGCAGAATTTGTAGTCGAACCCAGGCCCTCTGTCTCCAAAGTTGATTATCTTTTCTGCTAACTGACTCCCTTCCCAATGGGTCTCATTGAAGAACAAAAGTACTACATTTGGCAGAACTTCTATCCCAATAAAATAAAGAGTGTGCAAGGGTGAAAACAAGTTTGTAACAAGATGTGTTTATACTACCACACAGAAAAAAATCATAAAACTCTGAAAAAAATTTAAAATAAAATACAATAGTTACTGTGCTCTGAACATTGTCTTATGGGATTTTATTTAATAACTAATATTTATAAGAATCATATGAAGCAAGTTCTACAATCATTCCCTTTCACAAATAAGGACACAGCCCTGGTAGGCTTTGTCCCACAGCCAGTGGTAATAGAGAAGCTGGAATTCAGAGCTCATAGTATGCTTTCAGAGTCTGTACCCATTCTAGCATAACAAGAACAGTTGATAAAAAAAAAACAGTTAAAGAATGGTTAGTATTTAGGTGCACGTTGCTGGATCTGGTGCTGTCTTTAGAAGGATATTTCTTTTGATAGCTTTCAAGGTGAGTCTCTTCCAAGTGTCATTCAATAATTTATTTGGATTATTTCTCAAAAGAGTGTTTTATAAAATAAGAAGAAAACCTGGAAAAGATGCAGACCTGGAAAAAGGCCAAGAGTGCCTCTTGATACTGTGGACTGTGCCCCCATGCAGTCTTAGCCATGGGGGCCTGCAGAAGCTGCCCAGGAACTTCATGGTCAGCAATGAACTTGACTTTCCTGAACTGTCCCTCTCTGGTCTCCTGACAAGTAAGGAGAGCTGCTTTCCCTTCTTCCTTTGGAGTTCCTTGTTTATTCTTTTCTTCAAGGATACTTGGTGTGTCTCTGGTTGCTCTTGGCTCCTAGTGTTAGTTGCTGAAAGCTTAATCAAGCTGTGACTGCCTTCTAACTTAGGCAGAACTCTCTGCAGGGGCATTTTTAGAACTGATCTGGTTCCTGATACCCTTCTCTTATTCTTCTGTCCCCATTTTCCTTCCCTTTAAAAAAATATTAATAGTGTTTGTATTCTGCCAAATTACTTAAATCATTAACTGAATAGGCCTAGTTATAAATATTTAAACATCTTTTTTAATGTATAGGCATGGGTATCTGATTTTCTTTCTCTTCTTCTGTTTATGTTATTTCTACCTAGAACAAAAAATAAATGAAATGCTCAATAAAATACTGTCATGTAGTTTTGTTAGGTTTATTATCATAAAACAGTCAAACAGTCAGTCAGAGTGCCAGGGGAGTCTCTGCCCATTGACCAAGATGGCATCAGGGGGAAGTTCTTATACTGAGCAGGTTGAAAGCTATTGATATGAATGGATAGGGCCCAAGCATGACCAGAAAGCTAAAAAGGTAAGTGGATAGGGCCCAAGTGCATTAAAAGCTAGATGGATGAATGGGTAGAACCCCAAAATGTGACAAAAACTAGAAATATAATTCCATGAGGAAAAAAGCCCTCTCCTCCCAGCCCTATAAAAACTGTGGGCTTGAGCAGGAAGATTGAGATGTTTTTGAGATGGGAGTCCACCATTCTCCCAGGTTGTGCAGCACCTGAATGAACCTCTTCCCTTTCATACCAGCACCTGCCTCATGAGTTTGGCTATCTGTGGTGACAGGCAGCTGACAACCCATTTTTTTTTTGTTCAGTAACAGTTTTGGTGACTCCAGATAGGACAGTATGGAGCTCAGTTAGTCCTGGAGGGCCTGAGCTGGGATCCCAGCTGCCTGTGGCAGGCTGACCTCTAGAGAGTGGGTCTGTGAGGATTTATCAGCAGCTGCCAAGAGCTCTTCTCAAGGAATTTTCCTGCACTCCTGCTCAAGGCATCAGCCACCTGGAGCACCTGGCTGGTGAAAGGAAAAGGTCTGGGGAGGAGACAGATTCCACGACTGAATAAGTCAAACCAATGTGCACACCAGGGACCTTTATCACAGCCACTTGGGTTTTGTGCCACTTGGGTCTAGTTAAGACCACTTGTGGCACTGGTTGGCAGGAGATAAGGTACTAGGACTTACTTGTGAGCACTCATTTGGAATAATGGAATTATGGATTCAAGTTTTGTTTATATGTTCCCATTTTGTCTGGGGTCTTGTCATGGTTATGGTTTGGGATTTGTACTTCTGTAACATTAGGGAATGTTCTGTTTTGAATCCTGAGGGGAGCTCCCTGGGCCAAATTTTAGCAGATTGGTCCATGTAGAGTTATTATCCAATGTCTAAAAAGGAATCGGTTGTCTATGGTAGCACTGCTTCACCTATGTATACTCTGGACTACAGGGGAAAATATTCTCTAAATGGTTTCCTAAATTACTACACCATCATGCAATTGGAATTGTTTCTCCAAAGATCAGGGAAATGAGATGAAATCCCCTATGTCCAGGTGTTTATATCTTTACACGATAAGGAATTGGCAAAGAAAGGGAATTGTCTTCAAAACCCCTCCCTGACAGTAAGACATAGGAAGAAAAGGAAAATGAGGAGATGATTCAGTTTAATGCCCTGAATCCAGAGAACCCAGAATTTTCAGCATAAAGATTTTCCTTGCCACCACCCCTACTGATAGATAACCCTGAAACAGGGCCCAGAGGGGCAAGAGCCTCACCCCTGTATCAGGAAGGAATGCTCATCAAAGACCTGGCAGGGCATCCACTTTGGCCAGGGCACATCCCTATCCTGAATAGGACAATTCCCTTTGAGGCAGTGTCCTACAGGTGTAATAAACCAGACATACCAGTACACTGGCTACTATTGGGCCCACATTCCATATTCCACTTTAGACTTACTGAATTAGAAGAATGCCAACCCCTTATGTAGGGTGGATCCTCAGAAATTGGCAGATCCTATCACCTCAACTTTTTTTTTCTGCCCATCCAAACTGAGCAGAGGTATAAGCTCTCCTTAACATCCTGCTAACAGAAGATAAAAGGTGGTTAGTTATAGACAAGCTTAGTGAAAAGGGTCAGAGACTCCTTCAAGAGAATCCCAGTGGGACATCCAACCCAACTGGGTGCTTCTCTTGACAGAGCCCAACTGAGACCAAAACAGTGCCTTCCTTGAACATTATAAAAGGTGCATATTGGAAGGGCTTAAGAAAAGAATGCCTAACAAAGGAGCATGAATGTGATGCAGGCCATTCAACAGAAACCAAACAAAGACCCCGCTGAATTTTAAGAAAGGATCTATCAGGTCTATCAAAAGCACACTGATGCTGACCCATAGGCACCAGAAAATGTCTGGATGGTAACACAACTTCTATTGGGCAAAGTATATCAGAAGGAAGCTCCAATGTTTAGATGTGGCATTAGGTATAAATCCCTCCAAGATGCTGGATATAGCCTTGTTTCCCATGCCCAGGAATCAAGGAAATTAAAGCAGGCTACTGTTTTCTTAAAAACTGTGGGGAAACCAGAAGAAGTGGGACCTAAAAGGAATAGGGAATGACCCACTAGATGCCAATCAATGTGCCCATTGCAAAGAAAAAAAAACAATGGAGAAAGGACTGCCAGAAACCCAAAACTAAAAAATAGGAAGGAACCATACCAGGTTCTAACTCTATTGGGACAGAAAGGAGGGTATTGGCTGATGGAAGTGCACATGGGAAAACACCAGGCCATTTTGTTAGATAGCTCAAATGTTTACAAACTCAAACATTACAAGCCACAACTACCTAAAACCTGGCCACCCTACTCCCAGACCCAGAGGGAGGTTCATACTTCCAGCATGATTGCTTGGAAATCATTGACCAAGTTTATTCCAATAGTCTAGATCTACTGGACCAGCTGCTGACAGACTGTAACTGTGAATTATATACAGATGAAAATAGCTTCATGGAAAATGGACATTGACAAATCAGGTAATTGGTAGTCACCATAGACAAGGTAATAGGAGCCCAAAGCCTTGCCATCGTAACTTCAACACAAAAAGCTGAACTGATAGCCCTTACCAGAGTCTTAGAATTATCCCAGGGAAAAAATGTTAACATCTACACTGACTCTAAATATGTCTTCATTGTACTTCATGAGTATGGGGCAATATGGAAAGAAAGAGAGCTCTTAATATTGGGGAATAAGAACATCAAACATGCAAAAGAAATTTTACATTTGCCAGAAGCAGTAAATCTACTGAACCAGATAGTCTTAATGCACTGCCCAGGGCACAAGAAGAGTGGTCCCCAAACAAGCCAGGAGACCAAAAGCAGCAATACAAGCTGCACAAGGGCCATCACTTCTTGGGGTTTCGATTCCCCACCTGGACTTGTCAGAATCTAAACCCTATTACACATAATGAGATGAGGAATGAGCCAGTAAATGGAGCTTTTCTAATACTGACTCTAATTCCATATGGAAGATCAACCTGCATGGTATGATCTTATTCTCTAAAACTCTAGTGTATCCCATCCTCAAATACTTACACAAATGGACCCATTATGTAAAGGATGCTTTAATGGACCTCATTAGACCACATTTGAAGTGCCCTCATTTTCAAAGGACCATCAAGAGGGATTATCCAAGCCTGTCAGATATGTGCCAAAAACAGAACTAAGTCCTAAGACGGAACATGCCCCGACACAAAAAGGAGTACAGTATAAAGGTATTTGCCCATTTCAAGACTAGCAAGCTGACTTTACAGATGTCTAAAACCTTGGGAAACTTTTAAATTTTTGCTAGTTTTGGGGGACACTTTTTCTGGATGTGTAGGGGCAAACCATACTAGTACTGAGAAGGCAACTGAGTAGCAAAACTTCTACATAAAGAAATAATTCCTAGTTTGGACTTCCTCACAGCATTAATAGTGACGATAGATCATTGTTCACTTCAAAAATCTCCCAGAAGATTGGACAAGCACTACAGATTCAATGGAAACTACAAGCATCTTAGAGACCTCAATCTACAGGAAAGACTGAGAGAATGAGGGACTTCTGGCCAAGATGGAGGTGTAGGTGGAAATACTGTACCTCCTTGCACAACCAAATTTAAAAACAACAAAGATTTAGAAACAAAAACACAACCAGACAGAAAAGTGAACTGTACCGAAGTCCAACAACAATGAACCATTCATCCAGACCGGTAAGAGGGGCGGAGTTGGCAGCCAGTGGAGAGGGGTCCTGGAAGGAGGAAGTGGTGATTGGTGACCCAGGTGGGCATGGGATGAAAACGCAGTGAGGCTTGCAAGGTGGCTGGATGACTGTGGACACACATTTGTGCATAGAGAAACCAGGCAGGTTTAAAAACAGTCAGTGAAACAGACCATGCGAACCAAGGCCCCAGTGATGGGAAATAAAGCCTAAAAGCACTGATTGGAAAAACTTTCAGGGGTTGAGGCGCTGGAAGAGGCTCCTAGTCTTATGGGTGAGTTCGTTGGAGAGACCCACAGAGTCCTAGAATGAACACAAGCCCACCCACACAGGAACCAGCACCAGAAGGACCCAATTTGCTTGTGAGAAGCAGCAGAGGGGACTGAAATCTGAGAGAGAGTGGAACAAATGCCATTGCTACCTCTCTGACCCCGCCCCCAGTCACAACCTGGTAACTGGGCTGACCCACCCTGGTGAACACCTAAGCTTTTGCCCCTCATATGTAACAGGCGTGAACAGACCAAAACATTATGGCTCAAGCAGAAGAACAGCTCAGAGACCCAGAGCCAATACTTCTAAGTGACTAAGAGATAGCCAACCTATCAGATGCACAATTCAAAACACTGGTGATCAGGATGCTCACTGAACTGGCTGATTTTAGTCACAAATTAGATGAAAAAAATGAAGGCTACACTAAATGAAATGAAGCAAAATGCACAGGGAACCAACAGTGATGGAAAGAAAACTGGGACTCAACTCAATGGAGTGGACCAGAAGAATGAAAAAAAAAAAAAAACCCAAACAAACAAACAGAAAAAAATGAAGAAACAAGAATTCAAAAAAGTGAGGAGAGGCTTAGGAACCTCCAGGACATCTTTAAACGCTCCAACATCTGAATTATGGGGGTACCAGAAGGGGGAAAGGAACAGCCACCAGTGGAAAACTTATTTGAACAAATAATAAAGGAGAACATCCCCAATCTGGCAAAGGAAATAGACTTCCAGGAAATCCAGGAAGCTCAGAGAGTCCCAAAGAAGTTGGACCCAAGAAGGAACACACCAAGGCACATCATCATTACATTAGCCAAGATTAAAATGAAGGAGAGAATTCTAGAAGCAGCAAGAGCTAAGGGGACAGTCACCTACAAAGGAGTTCCCATCAGACTGTCAGCAGATTTCTCAAAAGAGACCTTACAGGCAAGAAGGGGCTGGAAAGAAGCATTCCAAGTCATGAAGTCCAAAGACCTACATCCAAGATTGATCTATCCAGCAAAGCTTTCATTTAGAATGGAAGGGCAGATAAAGTGCTTCTCAGATAAGGTCAAGTTCAAGGAGTTCATCATCACCAAGCCCTTATTATATGAAATGTTAAAGGGACTTATCTAAGAAAAAGAAGTTAAAAAAGATGAACAGTGAAAGGATAGAAAACTCACAGTTATCAACAATCACACCTAAAACAAAAGCAAACTAAGAAGATAGCTAGATTAGGAATGGAACCGTAGAAATGGAGATCACATGGAAGGTTAGCAACAGGGGAGTGAGAGGAGGAATAGGGGGGAGAAGGTGAAGAGAATAAGTAGCATAGACAGTAGGTAGAAAATAGAAAGGGAGGGAGGGCAAGAATAAAATGGGAAATGTAGAAGCTAAAGAACTTGTGACACATGGACATGAACTAAAGTGGGGGTATGGGGGAGAGAGGGTATGCAGAGTGGAGGGGAATGAAGGGGGGGAATGGGACAACTGAAATGACACAATCAATAAAATATATTTTTCAAAAATAAATAAAATTTTATTTAAAAAAAGACTAAGAGAACAAACCACACAATAAAAGCAAGCAAACAAAACAAAACAAAACAAAAATAAAACAAAAAACCCCTGCTGAAAATATACTAGGAAACACATTTAAAATGGGACCAGGTACTCCCTATTGCCTTGCTCCAAATTAGGGCAGCTCCCTGAGTTGGGCTTAAATTAAGCCCTTTTGAAATAGTTTATGGGAGACCCTCCCATGTCTCTGCTTCAGGAACACCCTCTTTAGATTTAGAGCATGAATCAAAAATGAAACAATATGTACAACATGTAGGGCAAACACTAACAATTTTGCATGATTTTGCTCATTGCAGATTCATCACCCATCTGACCAGCCCTTATACCTATTCCAGCTGGGAGACTGAAGCCCTGAAGAACAGTTAGCCACGCAATGGACTGGTCCCTGTGACCCGCTGCTGACAACATACTTTTCTTTAAAGCTCATGGAAAGCAAGCTTTGGATCCAACACACATGATTAAATCAAGTGCTGCCTGAGGCGGACTCGGATTCTGCTGCTGCTGTTGATACGTCAAGGGAAAGGTGGGCCCGCATTCCTGAAAAATATTTAAAATTCTCCTTTTGGAAACAGACAGCAACGTCCAAAGCTAATTGACAATGTTACTTTTTATTTTATTTTATTTCTTTTTTCTGCATTTCCCAGACAGTGGCTTCCTCAGAAAATTTATTCTGCTGTTGGGGGTTGCCCTTCGAATCCCTGTTCAGGGTTAGACCATAGGGATCCTTTAGTCTCTCATTTCTGGCCCCTTGCTAAACAGTTGGTTGTTTGTCTGCATAATAGTTTTCACTTTGGAAGCCCTCATTAGGAAAAAATCCCTCCCTTCCCTATTCCTATCAGGAATACAGCCTTGAGCAGAAGGATTGAGATGGTCTCTAAGATGGGAGTCCACCATTCTCCTAGGTTGTGTGACACCTGAATAAATCTCTTTCCTTTCACACCAGCACCTGCCTCATAAATTTGGCTTTTTGTGGTGACAGCTAGTTGAACCTCCATTTTTTTTTGTTTGGTAAAAGGCAGAAATAAAAAAGGAAGCATTTTTACCTTGGGTATAATTCTTGGTTTCTGGCTCGAGAATCTTCTAGAAGTCTGTTTACCTGGCTCTAAGAAGATTCACATAGGTCTGGATTTCACCTCTTACATTAGAATTAGAGCGGTGGTGAATTCAGATATGGTCTAGGAGCAGGGGTGATGGCAAAGTTATATTTAGTTTGCTTGCTCATTCATGCATTTATTCTTTTAATAAACATTTTTGTACTTTGTACTACGCATTTTCCCCTACATTTATAAGAGACTTTGTTTATTTAGAAGTTTAATCTGCAGGTTGAATATGGTGGCAAGGTAGGTGGGAGTAGAGCCCAGTTCTCTCTGTGCCCAACTGGAACACTTAGCTAACCTTCTGAAGAACAGAGTGAATAGTTAACAGAATCCCAGCTTATATGAAGTTTGGAGGCAAAAAATTGCAAAGGACATTGGAAAACTGATGGCAAGGAGATTGCACTGGGATGGTAAGGCTCCTGGGATCTGGGCAGGGATCTAGGCTGCTGTGGTTCCTGGCCTAGTGCCTGCTGCAGGATTCATGAAGAAGAGTTAGATTACCAGCTCCCTCCCCTACCAGAAAAGGGAGGGCAGCTTGGCACCAGAAGGGACCTGGATGCTGAAAGTCGTCGGGGGGAATAGAGACAAAGTGGGAGACACACAGAGGTGGTATACAGCTGCTGGAACTGTGGACGCTGGCACCAGAGAAACTGAGGTGCTGGGCGACATCTGAAGAAGGGAGGAGTTGGGCCATGTTGGACCCTGACTTGGGTAGTCTACAGACTGGTTGGAAAGCTGGGCCATGTGAAAAGCTGTGCCTTTGTTAAAAACAGTGGGCAGCTGCTTTGTAAGAAACTCTCAAGCAGTGGCTGGCTTGCCCCAAGGGTCATTTCTGCTACACGTGCCAAGACTGAGTGGCTAAATGGAACAGGAAGCCTGAGCTTGTCCCTTGGTGCTTGGCCAGAGGCCAAGTGGAACAGTGCACCCTAGACTGACTCATGCTGTGTGCCCAGAGACTGAGGAGCTGATGTGAACTTGGTGACTCACAGAAGACCTGGGCTGGAGGCTGGGCAACTGTGAATGTTGTGGCCCAGACCTGGTCCTCATCCTCTCAAAACTGTAAGAAGGGAGAAAAGAGAAGCCCTGGTTCCCTCTTCCTGTGGCATCCAGGAAGACCAGTGGAACTTGCTGAACAGGTTTAAAGTCAGCAGGTGGCTTATATTTTTTTTCCATTTCTCTCTCTTTCTGCTTCCTTTTTTTTCTTTCCCAAGTAAGACAATAAGACATGGAGTTACGAAGTGTCCAGAGATATATCCAAAAGGTGAATACAAGGCTAATCCTCAAAATTGAGAAACTAAGGAAAATGTCATTTTGCTATCCCGCAGAGCTGGCATTTCATTGTTTATGTGTATTGTTATTATCTTGTCATCATTTTTACCACTTTTATTTTATTATATCATTTAATTTCTCTTCCTTATGTTTAGTTTTCCTCATTTTATTTCTCTGTTTAATTGCATTGTTTGATTGGTTTTCATTATTCTCTTTTTATTGTATTTTAATTTCCCTTCTTTCACTTCACTTCTGTACCAATAACACACTACTCTTGATTATGTACTTTCTATTTTGGTTTTCCAAATCATATATTTCTTGTCATATTATTGCTGTTCCAGTACTATTTTAAATAATTGTTGTTCCATACAATTGTAAATACTACAGAGCAACCCTCCCTGATCTTAGCCCACTTCACTTTAAACATGAGCATTATTATTGTTCTGGTTAACTCTATTCTCTCGCAACACTATGCCTACTCTCTATCCTTTACTCTCACTATATCTCATCATCCAAGTTTGCACAAGCACTCTGTTTTCTGAACTCAGCTCACAATCCACCTCCCCTATAACAAGATCTTGTCTCTCTTTCACCTTTTATAAAAAGTAGCTAGTTGGGTGAAACATCACAGTTAATGCTATACATATTCAAAGAATCTCCTATGTCTTCTCTACTTGCTGGTACTTTAAATCCCATAGAATACTCTTCCATTGTCTTAATCCATTTTGTCTACTCCTTGTCACTGATCACATACAAAAATAGGTGAGAGATGTGACCATCAATCAGTATACCTGCTTGAAGAGAGAAACTGCCAACAAAGGAACCACCAATGGTAAAACCCAAACAACAAGAGAACCCACAGAAACAGAAGAAAGGGCAAACCTAGAGGGTCCAGACAAGGGGATCAAAGAGACCGTACCACTGAACCCCATAGAATTCCTACCATAGAAATTCAACCTATAAAGACAGCTAGCAAAGTGAAGCATCAGGAAGCTCAGAAACACACAAAAAGAGTCACCTAAAATAGGGAGACAAAAAATAACATGCAATCAAAAGGAACGGAAGACTCCCCACTAAAAGAGCTAAACAAAGGGGTGGTAACCAAACTATCAGATATAGAATTAAAAATAATGGTTATGAAGATGCTCAAGGAACTCACTGACAACTATAAGGAATTGAGTAAGAATTACAATGGCATGAAAAATAAAATAAAAACTATAAACAAAAACATGGGAGAAATGAAAAACACACTAGAAGAAATTACAAGCAGGCTCGATGAGCAGAGGATCAAATCAGTGAGGTGGAGAACTAGGTAGGAATGAACACCCAGAAGGAGCAAGAAATGGAAAAGAGACTCAGAAAGAATGAATAGGTGGTAAGGGAGCTGCAAGATATCATGAAATGTAATAATATTCATATAATAGGGATAGAAGAAGAAGAAGAAGAAGAAGAAGAAGAAGAAGAAGAAGAAGAAGAAGAAGAAGAAGAAAGGATAGAAAACTTATTTCAAAAAGTAATGATGGAAAACTTCCCTAATTTGATGAGAGATAATGTCACACAAATCCAGGAAGCACAGAGAGTCCCAATCAAGTGGAACAACCCAAAGAGGCCCACTTCCAGACACATCATAATTAAAATCGCAAAATTCCAAGATAAAGAGAGAATCTTAAAGCAGCAAAGGAGAACCAGGAAGTAACATACAAAGGAGCCCCGATAAGGCTGGCAGCTGAATTCTCAATGGACATACTCCAAGTCAGAAGACAATGGCAAGAAATATTCCAATTAATGAAAAACAAAGGCCTGCAACCCAGAGTACTCAAATAGTAAGCACTCAATTAAAATGGAAGGCCAAATAGAGAGTTTCCCAGACAAAAGAAGTCTAAAAGAATACACCTCCACGAAACCAGCTTTGCAAAAGATGCTAAAAAGACTGCTTTAAGAAAAGGAAGATAAAGAGTGACAGAGGAACACAGGTATGAAGAAAATGGCAATAAACAAATACATATTAATAATAACCTTGAATGTAAATGGATTAAGTGCTCCAATCAAATGACATAGAATAGCTGAATGGACAAGAAAGCATGACCCACACATATGCTGCCTACAAAAGACCCATCTCACAACAGAAGATCTACACAGACTGAAAGCAAAGGGCTGGAAACAAATATTCCAAGCAAATAGACAGAAAAAAAACTGGAGTAGCAATACTCATATCAGACAAAGTAGATTTCAAAAAAGAGACCCAAGATCACTTCATAATACTCAAGGGGAGAATTCATCAAGAAGACATAAACATTGTAAATATATTTGCACCTGACATAGGAGTACCCAAATACATAAGGAAAATATTAGAGGACATCAAGAAAGATATTGACAACAACACAATTATACTAGGGGATTTTAATACCCTACTCTGAAAAATGGACAGATCCTCCAAACAAAATATCAACAAAGATACCGAGGCACTGAACAATCAGATCAAAAGGACTTAACAAATATATGTAGAGCCTTTCCTCCAAAAGTAACTAAATACACATTCTTTTCAAATGCACATGGAACATTTTCAAACATAGACCACATGATTGGACACAAGACAGGCCTTAACATAATCAAGAAAATTGAAATCATATAAAGCATTTTCTCTGACCACAAGAGACTGAAACAAGAAACAAACCTCAAGGAAAAAATTAAAAACACTCAAACTCATGGAGATTGAAGCAATGACTGGGTCAAGAACGAGGTCAAGAATGAGATCAAAGAAGAAACAAAAAATTTCTGGAAATGAAAACAAATTCACAACAACCAGAAACTTATGGGACACAGCAAAGGCAGTCCTGAGAGGGAAGTTCATAGCAATATAGGCCTACCTAAAAAAGACAGAAACATTTCAAACAAACAACCTAGCCCTACATCTACAAGAACTGAAAGAACAAACAACAAAGACAGCCCAGAGCAAGTAGAATGAAGGAAATAACCAAGATCAGAGCAGAATTAAATGACATAGAGACTAAAAGCACAATTCTAAAGATCAATGAATCCAGGAGCTGGTTCTTTGAAAAGATAAACAAAATAGACAAGCCTTTAAGTAGGCTCATCAAGAAAAAAAGAAAGAGGACACAAATAAACACAATCAGAAATGAAAGAGGAGAGATTACAACTGATACCACAGAAATAGAAAAGATTGTAAGAAATTACTATGAAGAACTGTATATCAAGAAATTTGAAAACCTAGGTGAAATGGACAAACTTATAGAAAAATATAATCTTCCAAAACTCAATGAAGAAGAAGCAGAAGGCCTGGACAGACCAATAACAGCAGATGAAATTGAAGCAGTAATAAAAAAAAAAAGCTCCTGGCACACAAAAGCCCTGGTACAGATGGTTTCTCAGCAGAATTCTACACAGCATTTAAGGAAGAGCTAAACCTTATTCTTCACAGGCTATTCCAAAAAATCCAAAATGATGGAAAACTCCCGAACTCTTTTTATGAAGCCAGCATCATCCTAACCCCAAAACCAGATAAAGACACAACAAAGAAAGAAAACTACAGGCTAATATGTCTGATAAACATAGATGCTAAAATCCTCAACAAAATATTGAGAAACCACATCCAGCAATACATTAGAAAAATCATACACCATGACAAAGTGGGATGCATCTCAGGGATGAAAGGATGGTACAATATTCACAAATCAATAGCCATAATACATCACAGAAACAAAAGCAAAGACAAAAATCATGTGATCATATCAATAGATGTGGAGAAAACATTTGATTAGGTAAAGCACCCATTTATGATAAAAACACTCAGCAAAGTGGGAATAGAGGGAGCATTCTTCAACCTAATAAAGACCATATATGAGAGACCTACAGCCAACATCATACTCAATGGGCAAAAACTAAAATCTTTCCCACTAAGGCAGAAGGCAGAAGACAAGGTTGTCCATTTTCACTACTATTCAACAATGTATTGGAAGTCCTAGCCACAGCAATCAGGCAAAAAAAAAAAAAGGAAATGAAAGGCTTCCAAATTGGAAAAGAGGAAACAAAACTGTCATTGTTTGCAGATGACATAATAGTGTACATAAAAAATTCTATAGTCTTTACCAAAAAACTGCTCAACCTACTAAATGAATGTGGCAAAACAGTGGGTTACAAAGTCAATATTTAGAAATCGAGGACTTTTTTTATACCAACAAAGAAATATCAGAAACAGAAATCATGAAAAAATCCCATTTGATATAGCAACATGAAAAATGAAATACTTAAGAATAAACCTAACCAAGGAGGTAAATCACCTTTATCCAGAAAACTACACAACACTGAAGAAAGAAATTAAGGAAGATACAAACAAATGAAAATATATAATGTGTTCATTGAATGGAAGAATTAACATAATCAAAATGTCCATACTACCCAAAGCAATTTATAGATTCAGTGCAATACCTATTAAAGTACCAAATGACATATTTTACAGATATAGAACAAACATTTCAAAAATTTATATGGGACCATAAATGACCCCAAATTGCTCCAGCAATTTTGAGAAAGAAGAACAAAGTAGGAGGAATCACAATACCTGATATCAAACTGTATTTCAAGGCCACTGTAACCAAACAGCATGGTACTGCCATAAAAACAGGCACATAGACCAATGGAATAGAACAGAGAGCCAGAAATAAGCCCAAGTCTCTATGGTCAATTAATATTCGACAAAGGGGGTAGCAGCATAAAATGGAGTAAAAATAGTCTCTTTAATAAATGGTGTTGGGACATCTGGACAGCTACATCCTAAAAAATGAAACTTGACTACCAACTTACACCATACACAAAATTAAATTCAAGGTGGACGAAGACTTAAATATAACTGGTGACACCATGAAAGTCCTTCAGGAGAATATAGACAGGAAAATCTCAGGTATTCCATGCAGCAATATTTTCACTGATATTTCCCCTAGAGCAAGGGACATAAAGAAAAGAATAAACAAATGGGACCTCATCAAAATAAAAAGCTTCTGCACACCTAAAGAAAACACCATTAAAATGAACAAAGAACCAACTGTATAGGAAAACATATTTGCCAATGATATCTCAGACAAGGGTTTGATCTCCAAAACATATAAAGAACTCCACTCTAAGAAGACAAGCAACCCAATTAAAAAATGGGCAAAGGACTTGAACAAACACTTCTCCAAGGAGGACATACAAATGGTCCAGAGACATATGAAAAGATGTTCAGTATCACTAGCTATCAGAAAGATACAAATTCAAACCACAATGAGATATCACTTCACACTAATCAGAATGGCCATCATAAACAAATCAACAAACAACAAGTGTTGGAGAGGTTGTGGAGAAAAGAGCACCCTAGTGCACTGTTGGTGGGATTGCAGACTGGTGCAGCCACTGTAGAAAACAGTACAGAATTTTCTCAGAAAACTGAAAATGGAACTGCCTTTTGACCTGGCTATTTCACTGCTAGAATTATATTTTAAGAACCCTGAAACACCAATCCAAAAGCACCTATGTACTCCAATGTTCATAGCAATATAATTTACAATAGATAAGTGCTGGAAGCAACCTACGTGCCCATCAGTAAAGGAATGGATCAAAATCTATGGTACCTTTACACAATGGAATTCTACACAGGAGAAAGAAGGAGCCCCTACCAGTATGGATGGAACTGGAGAGCATTATGCTAAGTGAAATAAGCCAGGCATTGTGTAGGATACTGCTTCACAAGGCGTGGAAATGCAGCTCAGCACCCACATGGAAAACCAGTGGGGAGCTAGTTGGCATGCAGGACCATGTACTCTTAAGAAATTCCCCCATGGGAAACCAGTCCTGCATTATACCTAGGCTGCTTTGTGACTTGCTCTTACTAAAGCTCCCTTACCCTGAGTCCAGGCAGTAAATACCTGCTGGATATCTGTAAAGTATGTTCCTGAAGTCTGTGCGAATTCTCCCAAGGACTGAAGTATAACCAGACCTGTTCCTCTTATCGTTCTCTTGCATTTGCAACATTTTTTTCTTGGTAATCTGTAAGAAAGTATCAGTAACACCCCTTCCATTGCCATCTGTAAAAAGTAATTACCTAAAACAAGCCTACATATAATGAATAAAAACCATCTTTGATGTACGCTATTAGAAAGCCAATAAAAGTCTGTCAATGCAAGGGTCGGCACACTCTCCCCTTGAGAGTGGCTAGGCCATTCCAAGGTGCTCCCCCCTTAACAGAGTGGCCATGCCATCCCTTTTCCTCCACAGAACTCAGTAGTCTGTGTGAATTAATTCATCTCATTCATAACACCGCAGACAATGTGGGCAGATATCTGCATTAGTGTTGAAAGACAAATACCATATAATCTCATCTTTAACTAGAACCTATATCAACAAAACAAACAAACAAGCAAAATATAACCTAAGACATTGAAATTGGGAACCAGCTGACAGTAACTAGAAGGGGGGGATAATGGGGAAAAGGGTGAAGAGTTTACAGGAATTAGTATAAAGGACACATGGACAAAAACAAGGGGGGCGGTGGAAACAGGGGAGGGAGGGAGGGAAAGCTGGGCTGGTGGGAAGGGGTGCGGGGAAAAGGCAGAAGAATGTCCTTGAACAACAATAAAACCCAAAAGTATTTTAAAAAGAAAAGAAAAAAGCATTAAGAATACAAAGCTTATATGAACATTCAAAAATATTTATTTATTTACTTATTTTTCAGTGAGGGGAAGAGGAGAGAGGGAAAGAAACATTTTATTGTGTAGTTGCCTCTCTAGCTCCCCCTACTAGGACTGGTCCACCTCCCAGGCATATGTCCTGACTGGGATTTGAACCAGTGACCCTTTGGTTCGCAGGCTGGTACTCAATCCACTGAACCCCACCAGCTAGGGAATTCCCTAAATTTTTTAGCAATACATAAATGTGACAAAAATCAGCAATTTTAAAGCTTACCTAACAGAAGGCAGAATAATGAGAAATCAACAATAAACATTATAAGTATAAAAGTAACACATAAGAAAACATAATAAATAACTATAGCATCAGTAAACCATATACTACCTATCAACCAAATCCAGCCCACCACCTGTTTTTGTACAACCCTGAGGCTAATAATTATTTTTATATTTTGAAATGGTTGAGAAGTTATCAAAAGAATATTTTTGGGAAATGGGAAAATTATATGAAGTACCAGTCTTGTTGCCCATAAATAAAGTTATTGGAACACAGCTGCACTTCCTCATTTATATATTACAGTTAGCTGTTTTTGCCTTAAAATGGCAATTGAGTTGTTGCAACAGGGACGGTGTTACCTCCAAAGCTGGATATATTAACAATGGGGCCCTTTACAAAAAAGATTTGCTGGCCTCTGCTATAAATGGTATCCTCTGATCAAAATGTAAAATAATAAATATCAGTAATTGTTTTGCCTATAAAACAATCTTAGAATCTCTCCAGTCAAAAGTAGCCATTATAAAAATTGTAAAATATATAGAACTGATTAAGAACAATGAATATCAAAAAGTAACAATAAAGTGTACACAGAAACAGTGTAGAAATATGTGAATTTATTAGGAAAGAAAGAGCCCTGGCTGTTGTAGCCTAGTGGATTGAGCATGGGCTGCAAAGCAAAGAAAAGAAAAAGATTGAGAACTGATAGATTAACAGTTAAACTCACAAAGGTATTTTTTTAAACAGAGTAAACAAAAAGCAAGTAAGAAAATAAGAACATATTAAGGAATTAAGAAATTAAAAATGGAAGAGAGAATTAACAAAAGCAGATTGTTTTCAAACAATGTTTGAAAAGTATTGAAGTCTACAAACTCCAGAAGGAGCAAACACCAAAGAACACTGGCAGAAAATGAGACTTTGATGCAGTTGTACCATAGATCAAAAATGATAGTCAATGCGATGGACAACATTGTGCCAGTAAGTTTGAAAACCTAGACAAAATGGTCATTTTTCTAGATAAATATGCACTATCAAAGTTGACTCAAGAATAAGTAAAAGTCCAGAATAGACCTATAGCCTTAAAATAGATTAAATCAGTAATCAAAAATCACTGAACAACCCCCACCCACCACTGATCTTAGATGATTTTAAAGTGAGATTGGCTAAATTTCCCAGGAACAGACAACTCCTATTTTGTAAGGCATTTCACAAAAGAGTAACAGAGAGAAAACTACATGCTTCAGTATATAATATATCATACATAGGTATACTTCACCTGAGAATGGCAAAAATAAGTGCCAGGAAATATGTTAATATAATTAATCATGTTACAGATTAAATAAGGAAAAGCATGTGATCCTTAAAACAAGAACAAATTTTTTTGATAAAATTTTAAACTTACTCATTATAAAACATGCTGAGAAACTACTAACTGAATGTCCAGGTAAATATTATCTACTAAAAGCTAACACCAAATATCACCACTTAACAGATGAAGACTAGAAATAGCCCCTTTAAAATCAGTTGTGAAGTGGGGCTGACCACACATTCAATGGCCCAGCCTACAGTATGGGGAGAGAAACATAATAATTAAAAAGAACAAAGATCAAAATTATTATTTGCAGATGATGGCATTCAAGTAGGAAAAATACAAGAGAAAGAGTGAATGTATAACCAACAGAAGACTGGCATTTCCATAATATATGAACATTTGTGTAAATCAGTAAGAAAAGACAATGGTCTTAGTCCATTTGTGCTGCTATAACAGAATACCAAATGCTGGGTGTTGCCATTATAATTCCTCCCAGTTCTGGAGGCTGGAAGTCCAGGACTAAGGCTCTGGTGGACTCGATGTCTAGTGAGACCCCATTTCCTGGTTCAAAAAGGCCAAGTTCTTGCTGTCTTCACAGGGTGGAAGGGGCGCAGGAGCTCTTCCGGGGGCACAGCCTTTTCTAGGGTCCATTTTGAGTGGTGTTTCCAGCAGCACTAACTTCATACCTGTGACAGAGCTACTTGGATGAAGCAACACCAGACCCCCACAAAGGGCTTTGAACAGACCTGGAAGTCCCTGCACAGCAGAGCAGTGTGAGATGGGCCTACAGGTGTGTTTCCACAAGCTTGCTGGCCCCAGCAGCACACTTTGATAACTGCTGCTCTCACTTATTTCAAAGTAGGCTGGCACCTGGATCAAAAGTGAGAAAAGACAAAGTAGGGCTTAATTCCTGAGCCTTAGGAATTGTTTTAGAATCAATATACAGTACTCCCCCATTGTCTGCAGTTTTGTTTCTCTGTGGTCAACCTTGGTCTGAAAATATTAAAAGGAGTACTCAGAAACAAACAATTCACAAGGTTTAAATTGTGCATCATTCTGAGTATCATGATGAAATTTTGAGATGCCAGCACCGTCCTACCACCCAGGACATGAATCATCCTTTTTCCCAGGGTCTCCACACTGTGTAGGCTACCCGGTCACTTATTAGCTGCTTAACAGATTGGTTAGAGAGAGAGACTAGAGAAAGAGAGAAACCTTCACAAAACTTACTATAGTATATTACTATACTTGTGCTATTTTATTACATTGTTGCTAATTTCTCACTGTGCCTAGTTTATAAACTAAACTTTGTCATAGATATGTGTGTATATATAAGGACAAACATAGTATATATAGAGTTTGGCACTACCCATGATTTAAGACATCTTGGAAGGTACCCCCATGGATAACAGGGGGCTACTGTGGTCAATACTGTGTAAAATATCCTTCAATCACTGAAAGTCAAGACATGTCTATAGCCCCATCCTCTGTTGACCTTGTGGGACAGGGAGAAGGCAAAATGAGGACTGCACGTAACAACACGGGGATGGAGGTAGTCAGAAGGCACATATAGGTGAGGAATTGGGCCCCTCTGTGCTCACTCAGGCAGGAGGAGGAAACCCAGAATGGCAGGTTCAGGCCTGATCTTCACTTCTGTGGCTTCACGATGATTATTCTTGGATGAAACCTTAGAAGCTCAGATGTGTAATATGGACAGCTTTCCTTAAGCCTTGAGAATTTGCTAACATATAATAGTGTGTCGTGTCTTCCTCTCTTGCTTCTGAACCTCTGGCAAATTCTAGCTCTATGCTTTTGCTCAGGAAGTAAAGAAATCTTCCACAGCCATGGAAGAAGACTGTCTAAATAAGAAAGAAGGGTTAAAAAGAAAGAGAGAAGTTTATCTTCCAACTAGTTAGCACCCAGTTGAAATTGATGACTATTAGGAAATGTGGGCGACTTTTCTATTTGTTTGTTATTTCTATTTCACAGCCGCCACAAAGATATGCACAGAATTTAGCTCTCCATTTTATCCCCATGGAGTTTCAACCTGGTGCAGTTTTGTTTCAGTGATACAGCAGAAAACAACCAGGTGGGTTCTACAACAGGACTTAATGGGAAAGAGAAGCTCAGTGGGCCATACATGGCTTGGGTGGGTGTTTGGAAGTACCTGAGAGTAAATAGAGCTCATGGCAGTGCTTTCTGGATGTCAGGACTGATGCACTGACCAGGCTGAACCTTCTAGGATGCTGTCTCACAGCAGCATCTCTGCAGCATACGAAGGCCTGTAGTCACAAACACTGATAGGCAATGAAATGGTGATGGGAGACAATTCACTGCCAGCACATGGAGCTATCTGACCCTCCCATAGGTCTGTTTGTCTACTCCCAGAGTGGGTGATGTTGGTGGTCCGATTGGCTCTCCCTTCCTCCCTTCTTCACACACCATGGCCCCACCGAGACCTCTAGTCATGAACCTGTGTTCATGTTTATGGGGATGATGCAGAAAATGCCTGACTCTTCTGGGCTCTGAGGTCTCCCCAAGGCTGTGACAATAACAGTCCCTTGGCACTCAGACAGGAGCACACCATGCACTCATGCATGTCATGTAAGCAGTGTCTCATGTACAGTGCTTATGGTTCACTGTGTGATGAGCCAATGTGTTCATTAGAAATTAGCTGACTAGGAAAAGTCACCCTCATGGTGTCCTGCTCCAAAGCTGCCTCATGCAAACCAGGCTGCAGGAGGCTGTGCCAGGACTAGACATGGAGAAGAGGCCCTGCCTTCTGATAAGAGAGATCCTCCCATTTCAGCAAATCATCTCAGGGTGGTGGGGTCTATACTAGTGTTGCCAGGTAGACCTGGGAGCCATACAACTCTTGGCATCCAGTAGAAGCTTGCTTGTTTGAAAAAAAAGAGAGAAAAGGAAGAGAGGAAGAAAAGAAGAAAGAAAGAGAGAGAGAGAAAGAAAGAAAGAAAGAAAGAAAGAAAGAAAGAAAGAAAGAAAGAAAGAAAGAAAGAAAGAAAGAAAGAAAGAAAGAAAGAAAGACCCTCACAATTTGTCAGTTTTCAATCTGTTTGCATGACGATGGCCTTAGTTATGCACTGTGGAAAGCTCTGCTTAAGGATATTTTAGTAAGCCTCCTTGTTCACGTGGCAGAGAGAGCCACAAGAGAAAAATAAGTCAACAGAGCACAGAAATGGTGATAGAAGGCTAAGAAGCCAGGGCAGGGAAAGAGATTTGCCAATGACTGATTCTGAGTCATTTGATTCCCAGCCTCTTGCCCCTTGTAATGATTAATTTTTTATGTGTCAACTTGGATGGGTCATGATGCACAGATATGTGGTGAAACATTTTCTTAGACATTTTTGAGAGTGTTTTTTAATGGAATTAACTTTTAAATTATACACTTTGAATGAAACAGATTGCACTCCATGTGGATGGGCCTCACCCAATCAGTTGAAGACCCAAGGAGAAAAACTGTTGACTTCTCCAAGCAAAGGGAATACTGCAGCAGACTTCAACTGCAATATCAGTCTTTCTGGATCTCCTGCTTGATGTCTCACTACAAGTTTTGGACTTGGCAGCTTCACAACCATGTAAGCCAATTCCTCATAATCTCAATCTCTCTCTCTCTCTCCATCTTCTTGGTTCTGTTTCTCTGGAGAAACCTAATAGCCTTCCATCACACAGGGCCTACAGTGCACTCTGCCTGAGAGTATTGATGAAGGATGACTGACCTGACAATCCAGGTTGGAAATATGACAAAAATAATGTAAGGGAGGAGCAGTAAAATGTTCCAGTGGACACCATGTGTCTCTTCATCTTCCTGAGGTGGACTCCATTCCTTTCTTTGTATTGTCAAAAGTTAGTCTGTGGCCTAAACAACAAAAGTGAAGAACATAGATAAAGAAAGCTTATGAGAGGGGAAATCAAATTAATAAGTTGAGGACAATAAGAAGGAAGGTAAAGCCAGGTCAAACATAGGAAAACAGTCCCACATTTTAAGCAGTGTAATCTCATCTTTTCCTTATGCAGGTACTTGGACACATTATTGCTTGTTTAAAAACTCAGTTCCTTATACAAGAGCAGAGCTGTATTTTAAAAACATCTTTGGGCATCTCTTCCAGCATTCTCTGTATCTATAATCTGCAGGTTTCCAGAAGCTAGGATAGAGTTTCCTGAAAATGAACTGTCTGGCTTAGAAAGGAAGAAAAATGCTTTTTTCCCCTTCTCCTCTTTCACCCAAACAGGGCCAAATCTCCCTATTTTGTCAGTATTAAACCTTGGAGCCCATCAGATTTCTAAGTAATGTTTGGTTGGCAAGGCAATACCCACATAAGAAAGATTTATTCATTCATCTATAACATGCCTTTTACCTAGGGCTATTACACACAGTAAAAATAATTTATAAACCAATCACCACTACAGTTATTTAATTAATGTCTCCTGTAAGGAAACAATTTAAATTTTTTAAATGTTAAATTTTTATCATTAGAGTCTGTTCTAAACCACTAAAGTGAAAATTCCATCTTGTGCAAGGCTCTCAATAAACATTCATTGAACAGATGACATCAGTCAGTGTGCTGTTGGGACCAGCCAAAGGAGCAGAATAGAAGTGGTCTCCTCTGAGTGTTCATGAGCCCACCCTTTAGAGTTATACTGACCAGAAAAATGGAATGGATTTCTGGAAGATTTGATGATGGCAATGATGATGACAATGACAGTGACTACTATTACTACTACTACTACTACTACCAACAACAACAATAATAACAACAACAACAGTATTTGCCACTCCCTGTGCTAAGTGTTTTATGTAAATGCTAGTTTGCACTGGTTTTCTTACAGAATTTTCCTGGCAACCACTGAAGATAGCATGAAGATGAGTTTCTGTTTCAAAGGAAAGCCTGAGCTGAGAGCCAGCGAGCAAACACCTAGCTCCCAACTGGGATAGGGCAGAGGGATGATTTGGGCCTAACCAGTCCATGCCAGACACAGCATGTCTGCTTTGTCCACTGCTGATCTGAATGGGAAGTGTAGGAGGTAGAGACCCTATAGCACTGGCTGAACAAGTTGTAACTTATAGTCCTACCTCAACGTTTGCCTGAGAATCCTAGACTCAGAGGACCTGGTGTCCTAGGACTTACTGTTTGTAGTTTGAAGAAGTAGGCATTTGTGTGACTGTTATTGGTTTTCACGTTATTTCTGGAAGAGAAACATGTCTCCCTCTAACACACTCTATATGGCTGATGACTTCTAGAGCAGAGTTTGGGGGGTGTTGGGGTTTTTTTGGTGTGTGGGGTTTTTTTCTTTAGATTTTCTTTCTTGAAATTAATGTCATTAACTGGAGATCCCATTGTTGAGTTTTAATAATGAAATTAAGGTCTTTTTTCATTTTCTGTAAATGTTTCCAGAGTGTTCATAAGCTGTCATTCTCTCCCAAGGCAAGAATGACACATTAAGCTCGGGTGAGTGCAGTGGTATTGTGACACTTCGTGGGCAAATCTGCTGCGTAGCTCTGGCTACAGTACACAAATCAAAGCTCTTAGAACTGCCATAGAGTAAGCAGTTCCAGGTTCTACAGAAGCTTGCTTCAAACCTTCTTCAGCAAGCATCACCTTCAGTACAGACACCATCAAAGTTCACACCCAGGAAAAAAACTGTGAACATTTGCGTGTTACTCTTGGAAAATGGCACATGCATTTCTATCCTGAGGTTGTAATGTAGAGTTGGTTTCTGCTGATACATTCAGAGTTTGCAACGAAGGCACTGATGTGCTAACTGAACTGTCTGACCCAGCTGCTCAACAGTAGTACCTCAAGCCAGATTCTGTCACAGGAACACAGTGTTTTGTGCATTGTCACCTGCATCCACAAGCACCTATCTCATCCACCTCCTGCCCAAACTCACATTAATTGGGCCAGATCCCTGTTCAGATCAGCTCCCTGTTCAGGGATGCTTCATGTGGGTCCTGATCATCAAGGACACCTTTTCTCCAACAAGCCCAACATTTGTTCTAAAATAATAGCAACAGCTAAACATTATTTACTTATTATGTGTCAAGAATTGGCTTAAGTACTTTATACAAATTAATTCTCCACAAAAGCTGTACCAGGTATAGATACTGCTATCATTCCCCTTGGCAGATGAGAAACAAAAGCAAGAGAGGTTCAGTAACATCTGCATGTTCCCAAAACAGCAACAGTAGAACTGAATTTTGATGCCAGCTCTGATAACACCCAAACGTGCACCTTCATTTCTGGTGCCACTAGTTGCTGGCATCCTCACTACCCTGGCTGTGGCACTAAGGATTGACAAGTGAAACAAGGAAGCTCTAGCCAACACCTTGTGAAGTTACCAGGTGTTGAGCAGTCTCTTGACTCCTTGGTTCCACCTGCAGAGTGTTCCACTAGTGCCACCTTGGGCAAGATGAATGTTGAAGGCTGCATGGAGGGCTTAAACTCAGACATATGGACTCAGGTAGACACAGCTTGAACCCTAGCTCTTCTTTTCACTAGCTGTGTGAACACCATGAGTACCTTCACAGGTAAAATTAGGAGAATGATAATATTCTACTCACAGGGTTGTTATAAGGAATAATTGTGAAAAGCACCTAAAGTGAACTAAGATGCACAAAAACAGTGGCTAGAACTTTATGAATGGTTCTATTCTGAAAAGTAAATTAATTTTTGGCTTAAAATAATATTTAACTAAAAGTTGTTTGGTATTTATGATCTTTACAAAGGAAGACTATGCAGTTCCTGTGACACACTGTAGCTGTGCCAGCTTTCCTAGCATGCAAACAAGCAGGATATGGAAGGAAGCCATTTCAGCTGACTTCAACTCAAATTTTGCTTTAACAAAACCACATGATTTGATTTGGTTTTGGTGAGTGCTACCAAGGGCCATGCTCAGTGCTCCCACCTCCTTGAGGTGACAGTGTGGAAAAAGCTGTGAACAGACAGTCCACATCCTCTTCTTCAGAGACAATGTCCCAGACATACACTTTCCTCTTCCATAGCTGCCCAGGCCATTGTTCAAGTGGATACCAAGAGCCCCTTATTTTGCCAAAGGAGAAAATCAGGTAGATCAGCATGGCCCATCTTAGTAAAGCTCAGGGGGCATATCACATTCAGCAGCCATTTCCCTAGCTGTACAGCTTCCTGACGTCACCTGTGCAGTGAAGCATGTGGGAGCCAAGTATAGGAGCCAGGAGCACTTCATGTTTCCATCTAAACCTTGGGGAAGCTTCCATTCTCATGTTTCTGTTAATGTATCCCCCAAAATAGTAACCACATTGTATTTTACAATATTCCATATGACTGCTGAGACTGTGTTTTATAAACCTGTTAGGAAAGGGCATGAATGGGCAACAGTGAAGTAGGCCAGTCCAAGGAAGAGGGATCCCTAAGGACTGCAGGGCCACGGGCAGGGAGAGAGCAGGTTATCAATGGAGGACATTCATAAGGCCACAGTTGGTGGCAGCCAAGGCTTTAGGAGGTGGTCGTCCAGTAGAGGGCAGGATCTGGGGCCAATTAGGAAAGATGCAGTAGTATATGAAGGCCACTGATAGCCTTAGACCTTGAATGCAAATGTGTGCAGGCTAGCAAGGATAAAGACAGGGCCCACACCAGCAACCACTTTACACTACACCAGTGGAATGTAGTGTAAAGGTGGATAATTCATTACAGAGACAAGGTGTAAGTCCAGATCCTTGAGTAAGTCCAAGCTCACAAGAGACTAACAGTATCCATCCTCTGTCCATCCATCCTTCCATTCATCCATCCATCCAACCATCCATTCATCGGAAACTGCACTCAGACCTGAGGGATCTGTCCCCTCAGTGGATGACATGGGGATTACCAAGATGGAACCCCAGCTTCAAGCTGAGACAGAGGTAAAACCACTAGGGCAGTGGGCAGTCCTTCAGACAGACACCCTGCAGGATGGAGACATGGGTGAGGCCACTGATGGAAGGCACAGGCAACTCCCATAGCCCATTCTGAGGGCCAACTAATTATGTGTCTGGAGGTATCTGGCCAAGGCCAAAGGAAAGCCCACCTGAGCTGACTGTAATTGGTTTACTTAATGAGAAACAATGATGAGATCATTCACAGAAAATGAAGATAGTTACATTTGTTTTCTGCACTTGTGTACCACAACCTGTAATTTTTTTAAACCAAGCTATGTCTGGATTAAAACATAACAATGAAAGAACATACAGTGTTGAAGGGACAGCACCAAGCTTGCTGAGGGGCAAATTTCCCAAGTTCTATTTCAGAGTTATTTCACCTTACCAAGAAGATAATGTGTACCTGTGCAGCAAACACCAGCAGGTGTTTAGATATCTCTGGTGGGGGTAGGGAGGGAGGAGGTGACAGTCCCACCACCAACAGTGACTATGGGGCACTGCTGTTGAATGGACAACACACAGGATGTCAAAGCTGACCATTGGGATCTGATGAGCCCAGCATTTTGATCTCAATAATGTTACCAGTAGCATGGCGTAATTCAGTGCTGAAGGATTTAAAATCAGAGCCAGAATTTAAATTAAGGGTTCCTGATTTCCTGGCATTTTCTGAGCAGATTGCCCAGGCCCAGGGCATCATTAGAATTTCTGATGCCACATTCTTTAGCTCCCCCATCTACTTGCTCCCAGGGCATAGCCCATCCAACTGTACTTAGTCCATTTTACAAAGGGAACCCTGTTTATAAAAAGGAACCTCTAAGGATGCCAATTTGAATCAGTTCTACAGAAAAGTAAGTTCTGGGATGCTGAAAGCCAAACCTGGCTCCTCAAAGGAGCAGGTCTTGCCAATCAAGCATCACCATGAACAACAATCTCATAAATAACCCCAGGAGTAAGCACCATTAATGTAAGTTTTGCTCTTGACTGCCACCCAGAACTTAGGCATCCTGTCTTTCAAGGGAGAAGAGCCAAAATTACCAGTGGGTAATTTTTCGCTAAGTGGCGATCTGATATGTCTTTGACAGGAAGCAAGTATTTGAACTTGCCACCTAGTGCTGGATTCCCGGGGCGGTAGGGCAGGGGGTGATGGTGTTGGATTTTTCCAGCCACACTGACAAAGCAGGTGTTTGGTCTACCCTCACATGGTTGCTGATGTGCTGCATGGAGCTGTGTTCTACACTGCAGATGCAAAGTATGGCCTCTGGTCAGGGTGAGGGTACATGGCAGTTCTTTAACCTGCTGCCTTCCAGCTCTTGAGCTCCTGATCTCCTCTTCTCCTCCCTTGAAAGACAGGGTGCCTAAGTTCTGGGTGGCAGTCAAGAGCAGAACTTACATTTTCTTTAAGAGAACACAGTCATAGGTCACCAACTGTGTATTTCACATAATTATTTCTGGGTGGCTTGCATGGGTTCTTACAACTTTGGTGAGAGGATCTCTCCTGGGACCAAGTGGTCTTGTCAGGGCATCTCAAAATTGGAAACATCTGCTCATCCTTTCCAGGAAAGGCAGGAGCAGACTCTCTCATCCTTCACCAGTGAGATACAGAAGTGCCCTATTAAGGGTTTTTAAAAGAGAAAATATTTCCCCCAAAAAATTCTTTCTTGAGACTATATTTTAATTTTAGAACAATCTATTTCATTGAAATGTTATTTACAAAAAGTATTTTAATAGGATTATTAAGTTGTAATTTACATACAATAAAATTCAACCTTGCAAAATTTGCAGTGAGTTTTTTTGTTTTTAAATTTTTTTATTGTTGTTCAAGTACAGTTGTCTCCATTTTCACCCCACCACAGTCCCCCACCCTACCCATACCTGCCTCCCACCCTCGAACCTACCCCCTTTGGCTTTGTCCATGTGTCCTTTACACATGTTCCTTGATAGCCCTTCCCCTGCTATCCGCTATTGTCCTTCTCCCCACTGTCTGGTTACTGTCAGTTTTTTTTTTTAATGTCCATGGTTATATTTTGCTTGCTTGTTTGTTTTATCGATTAGGTTCCATTTATAGGTAAAATCATATGATATTTGTCTTTCACTGCCTGGCTTATGTCACTTAGTATAATACTCTTAAGTACCATCCATGCTGTTGCAAAGGGTAGGTGTTCTTTCTTTTGCATAGCATTTCATTGTGTAAATGTACCACAGTTTTTTGATCTATTCATTTACTGATGGGCACTTAGGTTGCTTCTAGCACTTGGCTATTGTAAATTGTGGGAATGCAGACTAATGCAGCCACTGTGAAAAACAGTATGGAATTTCCTCAGAAAACTAAAAATGGAGCTGCCTTTTCAACCAGCAATTCCACTGCTATGACTACATCCAAAGAACACTGAAACACCAATCCAAAAGAACCTATGCACCCCAATGTACAGTAACTTTTGACTAATGTATATAGACATGTATATCACAATAGTAATGTTGTACAACATTTTTATCACCCCCAAGTCACATTTTTCCACTTTGGATTCAACTGTATCCTAGCCCTGGCAATTGATCTGATTCCTGCTTCTAAAGTTTTGCTCTTTCCAGATGTGGTATAAATAGAATTAGACAGTGTGTTATCTTTTGAATGTGGCACTTTTTACTTAGCATGATGCTTTTGAGACTCATCCATGTTGTTGCATTTTATACAGTAGTATTACATTTTATGAAGATAGCACAGTTTATTCATTTATCAGTTAAATGGGAGGTATCTGGGTGGAAATTTATGGTTGTAAGAATAACATAACAATCTCCTTAGTGACTATTTTCATAAGTCTCTGTCAATAGTATTGTTTCCCTTTCTTTGAAAATGAAAACCAGCCTCCATTTCCTTTCAGGGTTAGCCACATCTCACCGAACTCAACAACCTTTTTGATGTTTTTTTTATCCTTAAAGATGACCATGATTCCTAGCCTGCGGAATTTTTCCTTTCTTTAAGCCTTTGCATTCAGAGTTTGAACCATATGGTTAGCTTTTCATTTAATCTGCACAATTTAGCATTTGCGTGATTGCTGTCTTAGTCAGTTCAGCTGCTATAGCAGCATACCATAGACTGAGTGGCTAATAAACAACAGAAATTGGTTTCTTACAGCTATGGAGGCTGGAAGTCCATGATCAGGGTGCCAGAAGATTTAGTGTCTGGTGAGGTTTCTCTTTCTGATTCAGAGAGGTCCATCTTCTCACTCTGTCCTCACATTGAAAGGGTAAGGGAGCTAGCTCTCTGGGGTCCCTTTAATAAGGGTACTAATCCCATCTAGGAGGCTCTACCCTCATGGCCTAAGCACCTCCCAAAGGGCCCCACTTCCTAATATTATTCCCTTGGGGGTTAGAATTTCAGTGGATGGATTTTAGGGGACACAAACAGTTTATAGCAGTTGCTAAGTTCATTTTGTGTACAAAGTAGGTGCAAAGGTTCTAATTTTCATGTGGAGCTGGGAAAGTATTCCCATCACCTCAAGACTTGTTCCTTGTCTCCAGTGATACCATAAACTGCTTATTTTTGTGTCTCTTTATCCAAGGATAATGGTAAGCAAATAGGTGTTCAGTAAATGTTTATAGCTGATTGCTCTCATTTTCCAAGATTTATTGTGCATACTCTGTTTTTGCCACTTGCGGGGTAAAACTGGCAGCAGACAAGATGGATGACCTACCTCACACCTGTCTTTTTGGGCATTTACAGAGACTGTTGTCTCTCAACCCAGATAGGGGATCCCTGCCAGAAGCCTCATGGTCTGGAGTATACCAAGAGTCACAAACACACATTTATTAAAGAACATCTGGGTCCTCTGTCTGGAAACAGTACTTCTGGCATATGGTTATGATTTTCTGTAATGTGCTTACCAAATCATATTAAATCATGCTTATTCAATAACTATGTTTATGTAAGAGATATGACTCTAAAATGCTAATGCCAGCTTCCCGCTGATTTGGAGACAATTTCCTGGGGGATTGCTCCCCTTCCTCCTACTATGTGGTTTCACAAAGGTGGTTTTAGGTAGTTCTATAACCAAAAGTTCATCTCCACAGCTGAGTCCTCTCAGCCTTCCTCTAGGACTTATCTTCAGTTCTTTCTACCTCTTTCCATCTTACTGCTACTTGTAGTCAATAGCCCTCAGACAGTTTCCTGAGTTGCCTTTTCTCTCCCTCCTCCAGTTCATGCTCCACCCAGCAGCCCTTGGATACATGTGCAGCACAACTCAGATTCTTTCCTGTAGTCAGCATGTCTATCCTCAAGGTAGCCCCAGCCACTTTCTGGGCTTTCACAAGGGGGGTTTAACACAGGGCCTTCACTCTGCTCCCTACCAGCCCTGGATCTCCCCAGCCAATGTATCAGATCTCTGATAGAGGGTCTTTTCCCTAGAAAGACCCCTTCCTCTGCTGCTACCCCAATATAAGTCTCCTTCTTCTACCATTTCCTTCTAATAATTACCACCTGAAATTGTCTACATACTTACTTGCTAGTTGCCTTTCTCACTATCACTAGAATGCAAGGTCCTAACAACATTATTGCTCAATAGACATTTTCAGAATGAATGAATGAAATGTCTTTATTTCGATCTTTATGGCAAGTGTAAAGAAAAATTACACAGATTAATGCAAATTTTAACATATCTCCATGGATTAAACAAAAATATTTTCTTTTCAGCCTTTTTTTACCCCTATATCTCTTCTTCCCTTCAAAGAGTAAGATTTTAAGAACCTTAAAGATATTTAGCCAAGATGGAGGTATAGGTAGACACACTATGCTTTCTTGCACAACCAAGTTTAAAAACAACAAAGTTTTAGCAACAAAAACGAAGCCAAACCACAGAAAATTGAACTATATGGAAGTCTGACAATAGCGAACCCTTTAGCCAAACTGGTAAGAGGGGCAGAGCCAGCAGCAGAGTGGGGTTGGGCAGGAAAGATCCACCAGACTGACCCGGATGCACAACCCAGGCACTCCAGCAGCTGTGGGCAGATCCCACGTGTGGAGTAGCAGGCCGATCTACTGAGGGCTGACCAAGATCACACATTCACGCGCAGATAAACCGGTGAAGGAACGAGCAGTGAGACAGACCACTCAGACCTCAGAGGTGGGAAGCGGCAGAAAGGACTACTATTTTCCTCCTCTGACTCCTCCCCCAGATACAGCGTCACAAACCAGCATCCTGGGTGGCCCCTCTCTGACTCCTCCCCCACATACAGCGTCACGACCCAGCAACCTGGGCAGTTCAACCTTGGTGAACACCAAAGGCTCCGCTCCTCATACTTAACGAGTGCAAACAGACCAAACATGGCTCAAAAGGAACTCGAAGTCCCAGAGCCCATAATTCTAAGCGACGAAGAAATAGCCAAACTTTCAGATGCACAGTTCAAAACATTGGTGATCAGGATGCTCACAGAACTGGTTGATTTTAGTCACAAATTAGAGGAACATATGAAGGCTAAACTAATTGAAATGAATGGCAATGCACAGGAAACCAATAGTAACAGAAAGGAAACTGGGACTCAAATCAAGGGAGTGGACCTGAAGGAGGAAAAAAATGACCAAACAGAAAAGGATGAAGAAACAAGAATTCAAAAAAATGAGGAGAGGCTTAGGAAACTTCAGGATATCTTTAAATGTTCCAACATCCAAATTATAGTTACCAGAAGGGGAAGAGGAACAGCCATGAGTGGAAAATTTATTTGAACAAATAATAAAGGAGAATTTCCCCAATCTGGCAAAGGAAATAGACTTCCAGGAAATCCAGGAAGCTCAGAGAGTCCCAAAGAAGTTGGATCCAAGAAGGAACACACCAAGGCACATCAGAATTATATTAGCCAAGATTAAAATGAAGGAGAGAATCCTAGAAGCAGCAAGAGATAAAGGGACAGTCACCTACAAAAAAGTGCCCATCAGACTGTCAGCGGATTTCTCAAAAGAGACCTTATAGGCAAGAAGGAACTGGAAAGAAGTATTCCAAGTCATGAAATCCAAAGACCTACATCCAAGATTGATCTATCCAGCACAGCTTTCATTTAGAATGGAAGGGCAGATAAAGTGCTTCTCAGATAAGATCAAATTCAAGAAGTTCATCATCACCAAGCCCTTATTATATGAAATGTTAAAGGGATTTATCTAAGAAGAAGAAGAAAAAAAAGATGAACAGTGAAAGGACAGAAAACTCACAGTTATCAACAATCACACCTAAAACAAAAGCAAACTAAGAGGACAGCTAGATCAGGAGCAGAACCATAGAAATGAAGATCACATGGAGGGTTAGCAACAGGGGAGTGGGAGAAGGAGAAGGGGGGAAAAGGTACAGAAAATAAGTAGCATAGATGGTAGGTAGAAAATAGATAGGGGGAGGGCAAGGATAGTAGGGGAAATAGAATCTAAAGAACTTGAGACACGTGGTCATAAACTAAAGGGGGGGAACGGTGGGGGAGTGGGTGTGCAGGGTGGAGGGGAATGAAGGGGGGAAATAGAACAGCTGTAATGGCATAATCAATAAAATATATTAAAAAAAAACAACCCCCCCAAAAAAAGATATTTAGCCAAGTTCTCACATCTTTGCAAAAGCTCAAAAACCATTTCTTTACCTCAAGGTGCATTTTTCTGATCTTTTAAAGATCCCATATATTTTGCCATTTTAAAGTATTCTGCTCATGGAGACATTTACGCTAAGTCTCACAGCCAAGTCTTTGTAATAAATTTTTTTTTCTCACAGCAGTTAGCTCTTTTAAATAGAGCTGTTTCTGCCTCTTTGAAAAATGCTAGACATTTGATAGTGGCTCCTGCTTCAAATTCAGGTAACAATGGCTAGTATGCTTGTGATTACTTTAGTATCATTTCTGTGTTGGGGAGCTTTTGTAGGTGTATGTGAGACGAACAAAGACTTCTCACTATTTCATGACTTTTCCTTCTGGTCTCTCTGGTCTTTCCATTTGGTACTAATCGGTAGGCCTAGAGACTTGTAACAAAATATAATATAGCAGCAAGACACAAGCTGGTACAGAATGTCTGAGACAAGCTGATGTATTCTATTTGTCAATAAATTCAATCTAAGAAAAAAAGGGATGTTATTCTCTGTCATAGATCATAATAAACATAGAAAACCACCTTTTTCTAAGACTGATGGTTTATTCAGGTTCATTAACTCAATCAACAAATATTCACTAAGCACCTAATATGTAGAGGTGCTACTCACCTGTGATGGCTCAGTGTGCATAATCAAACGAATAGCAGTTCAGTTGAAGGTGTGCAAGAAGCAATTGATCAATGTTTCTCTCCCTCTGTCTCTCCCTCCTATTCCTATAAATAAATAAATAAATAAATAAATAAATAAATAAAATCTTTATAACATATTTTAAAACTATTAAAAACGAAGCTAAAGAATTGAGTCTAACCACAATGGCATAAAAAAGAATAAAATGTGTACAAATAAATTCAATAAAGTGCAAGAAAAAGCCAACTGAAAACTACAGAACATCACTGAGATAAATTAAGTGCTAAATAACTGGGGGATATACCAAGTTCATAAATTGAAAGACTCATGTTAAAAACTCAGTTCTCCTCACATTGATCTCTATCTCCAATGCAATCTCTAGTAAAATACCCACAGGCTTGTTTTTTTTTTTTTAAGAATAGGAATTTGCTGATCCTAAAATTTATAAGGGAATATCCAAAACAATATTGAAAAAGAACAACAAGATTGAAGGACTTACATTATCTGATGTCAAAACTTACTGTAAAGCTACAATAATCAAGATTATGTGTCATTGGAATAAGAATACATACACATATATATGTGTGTGTATATGTATATACACATGTATGTATATATGAAATAGGATGGAGTATTCACAAAAGGATCCACACAAAATAAATCACAATATGTGGTCTATTTTATTACAAATGGGAGGAAAGATGGTCTTTTCTTCAAATGGTGCTAAAATATTTAAGTGTTCATATGCAAAAAAAACTTAAGTTAGATTCTTATCTCATACTATATGCAAAAGTTAACTAAATACATGAGTTGAAACTATAAAACTTTTAGGAGAAAATCTAAAGGAGAAAAATCTTTATGATCTTAGGTTAGGCAAAATTTATTATATGTGACATCAAAAGCACAATTTGAAATGGGAAAAACTTTAATTGGGATTCATCAAAATTAAAAAGGTTTGTTCTTCAAAAGACATCATTAAGAAAATGAAGACAAGCCACAGATAAGAAGAAAATAGTTATGAATCATGTATATGAAAAGGATTTGTATTCGGAACACTTATAGTTCAATAAGAAGACGAAAAACAACCCAAAACAATGAGAAAAACATTATCTTCACCAAAGATAATATATGCTAATAAGCATTGGGAGTACTCAACATCATTAACCATGATAGAAATGCACATTACAACTCCAGTGAGATTCTACTATGTATCTACTATAATGACTGATTTTAAAAACTAACAGTTACCTAAATGTGGGGAAAGTGTAACCCTCACACAGTGATGGTGGGAATGTGAAATGGTGCAACTTCTTTGCAAAATGTTTGTTAGCTTCTTAATGTTGCATCCGCTGTCACGAGAAACAGAGGTTCGGAGACTTTCAGAATTTTCAAGATGTTACTTTATTGGCCAAGTTTTACCTGCGCAGGGGCGAGTTCTCTGAGTGTCCGAGGACAATATGCTCAGGAGAGCTGCAGATGAGAGCCGCGCCCCTGCGCTTACTGCTATGTCCTTATATAGGGGTATGCAAGCAAGCTTTGAACAGAAGCAGATGTAGCTGTTAGCTATTGGCTAGCTCTAAACAGCTGATTGCCATTGGCTTATTAGGGAAATTGGCGGTTAGCCCTTTTAGGAAGTAAAAATTTCCCTGCTCCTGGTCAGCCTAACTTTTTTTTTTTTATTTTATTTAGTTACTTTTCAAGTACATTTTTTTTTCCTCTTCCCCCCCACTGCCCGGTCTCCCCCCTCCCTCCCATTCCCCCCACCCCCCAGTCCTCATCTCTGTGTCCTTCATACTTGCTCCTCAAAATCCCTCCCCCTTTTTCCCCTTAAGTTCCCTTCCCTCTCCCCTCTGGTCGCTGCCCACTTGTTCTCTATTTCAGCGTCTTTGTTTTTATTCTGTTTGCTTGTTTGTTTTATTCTTTAGCTTCCTGTCAAAGGTGAGATCATATGGTATTTGTCCTTCAATGCCTGGCCTATTTCACTCAGCATAATGCTTTCCAGTTCCATCCATGTTGTTGCAACAGGTAGTAGCTCCTTCTTTCTCTCTGCTGCATAAAATTCCATGGTGTATATGTACCACAATTTTTGGATCCATTCATTTACTGATGGGCACCTAGGTTGCTTCCAACTCTTGGCTATTGTAAATTGTGCTGCTATGAACATTGTGGTGCATAGGTTCTTTGAAATTGATGTTTTAGGATTCTTGGGGTATAATCCTAGCAGTGGAATTGCTGGGTCAAAAGGCAGGTCAATTTTTATTTTTCTGAGAAAATTCCATATTGTTTTCCATAATGGTTGTACCAGTCTGCAATCCCACCAACAGTGAACTAAGGTCCCCTTTTCCCCACACCCTCTCCAACATTTGTTGTTTGTTGCTTTGTCTATTATAGCCATCCTGACTGGTGTAAAGTGGTATCTCATTGTGGTTTTAATTTGCATCTCTCTGATAGCTAACGATATTGAGCATCTCTTCATGTGTCTCTGGATATTCTGCATGTCCTCTTTAGAGAAGTGTCTGTTCAAGTCCTTCTCCCATTTTTTAATTGGGTTCGATGTCTTCCTAGAGTGGAGTCGTGTAAGTTCTTTGTATATTTTGGAGATTAAACCTTTGTCTGAGGTATCTTTGGCAAACATGTTTTCCCATACAGTTGGTTGTCTTTTTAATTTAATACTGTTTTCTTTAGCCATGCAGAAGCTTTTTATTTTGATGAGATCCCATTTGTTTATTCTTTCCTTTATATTCCTTGCTCTAGGGCACATATCCGTAAAAATGTTGCTGCGTGGAATATCTGAGATTTTCTTGCCAATGTTCTCCTCTAGGACTTTAATGGTGTCATGGCTTATATTTAAGTCTTTTATCCACCTTGAATTTATTTTGGTGTATGGTGTAAGTTGGTGCTCAAGTTTCATTTTTTTGCACGTAGCTGTCCAGTTCTCCCAACACCATTTGCTGAAGAGGCTATCTTTACTCCATTTTATGTTACTGCCCCCTTTGTCGAATATTAATTGACTGTAGAGGGTTGGGTTGATTTCTGGGCTCTCTGTTCTGTTCCATTGGTCTATGTGCCTGTTTTTATGCCAGTACCAGGCTGTTTTGATTACAGTGGCCTTGTAATACAGTTTGATATCAGGTATTGTGATCCCTCCTACTTTGTTCTTCTTTCTCAAAAGAGCAGCTGCTATTCGGGCTCGTTTATGATTCCATATAAATTTTCGAAGTGTTTGTTCTATGTCTGTGAAATACGCCATTGGTACTTTAATAGGTATTGCATTGAATCTGTATATTGCTTTGGGTAGTATGGACATTTTGATGATGTTAATTCTTCCAATCCATGAACACGGTATATGTTTCCATTTGTTTGTGTCTTCCTTGATTTCTTTCTTCAGGGCTGTGTAGTTTTCTGCATACAGGTCTTTTACCTCTTTGGTTGGGTTTATTCCCAGATATTTTATTTTTCTTTTTGCTATATCGAATGGGATTTTTTCCTTGATTTCTGCTTCTGCTGATTCATTGTTTGTATACAAAAATGCCTTTGATTTCCGGATATTGACTTTGTATCCTGCTGTTTTGCCAAATTCATTAATTAGTTTGAGCAGTTTTTGGGTAGAGTCTATAGGATTTTCCATGTACACTATCATGTCATTTGCAAACAGTGACAATTTTGTTTCCTCCTTTCCTATTTGGATGCCTTTTATTTCCTTTTCCTGCCTGATCGCTATGGCCAAAACTTCTAATACTATATTGAATAGGAGTGGTGAAAGTGGACATCCTTGTCTTGTTCCTGATCTTAGTGGAAAAGCTTTTAGTTTTTGTCCATTGAGTATGATATTGGCTGTAGGTCTCTCATAAATGGCCTTTATTATATTGAGGAATGTTCCCTCTATTCCCATTTTGCTGAGTGTTTTTATCATAAATGGGTGTTGTACCTTATCGAAAGCTTTTTCTGCGTCTATTGATATGATCATGTGGTTTTTGTCTTTGCTTTTGTTTATGTGATGAATTACATTTACTGTTTTGCGAATGTTGAACCATCCTTGCATCTCTGGGATGAATCCCACTTGGTCAGGGTGTATAATCTTTTGGATATATTGTTGGATGCGATTTGCTAATATTTTGTTGAGGATTTTAGCGTCTATGTTCATCAGCGATATTGGCCTGAAGTTTTCTTTCTTTGTTGTATCTCTATCTGGTTTTGGAATTAGGATGATGCTGGCTTCATAAAAGGAGTTAGGGAGTTTTCCATCCTTTTGTATTTTTTGGAATAGTCTGTGAAGAATGGGGGTGAGCTCTTCCTTAAATGCTTTGTAGAATTCTCCTGTGAACCCATCTGGTCTGGGGCTTTTGTGTGATGGGAGTTTTTTGATTACTGCTTCAATTTCTTTTGCTGTTATTGGTCTATTCAGGTTTTCTACTTCTTTTTCATTGAGTTTTGGGAGATTACATTTTTCTAGAAATGTGTCCATTTCCCCTAGGTTCTCAAGTTTCTTGGCATACAGTTCTTCATAGTAATTTCTTACAATCCTTTCTATTTCTGTGGTATCAGTTGTAATCTCTCCTCTTTCATTTCTGATTGTGTTTATTTGTGTCCGTTCCCTTCTTTTCTTGTTGAGCCTAATTAAAGGCTTGTCTATTTTGTTTATCTTCTCAAAGAACCAACTTCTGGATTCATTGATCCTTAGAATTGTACTTTTAGTCTCTATGTCATTTAGTTCTGCTCTGATCTTAGTTATTTCCTTCCTTCTACTTGCTTTGGGCTGTTTTTGTTGTTGTTCCTCGAGTTCTTGCAGGCATAGAGTAAGGTCATTTGTTTGAAATGTTTCTGTTTTCTTTAGGTAGGCCTGTATTGCTATAAACTTCCCTCTCAGGACTGCCTTGGCTGTATCCCATAAGTTTTGGGTTGTTGTGAGATCATTTTCATTTGTTTCCAGAAACTTTTTGATTTCTTCCCTAATTTCATTCTTGACCCATTCATTGTTTAATAGCATACCGTTCAGTCTCCATGATTTGGGGTGTTTTGGGTTTTTTCCTTTGGGGTTGGTTTCCAGTTTCAGTCCCTTATGGTCAGAGAAAATGCTTGGTATGATTTCAATATTCTTGAATTTGTTGAGGCTTGTTTTGTGCCCTATCATGTGGTCTATCTTTGAGAATGTTCCATGTGCATTTGAAAAGAATGTGTATTTAGCTTCTTTGGGGTGAAGAGCTCTGTATATATCAGTTAGGTCCATTTCATCAAGGGTGTTGTTTAATGCTGCAATGTCTTGGTTGATATTTTGTTTGGAAGATCTGTCCATTTTTGATAGTGGGGTGTTAAAATCCCCCACTATAATTGTGTTGCTGTCTATATCTTTCTTGAATTCCTCTAAGATTTTCCTTATATATTTTGGTGCTCCTATGTTGGGTGCATATATATTTATGATGTTAATGTCTTCTTGGTGGATTCTTCCCTTGAGTATTATGAAGTGACCTTCTGGGTCACTCTTTATGGCTCCTTTTTTGAAGTCTATTTTGTCTGATATGAGAATTGCTACCCCAGCTTTTTTTTCTTGTCCATTTGCTTCGAAAATTTGTTTCTAGCCTTTGATTTTTAGTCTGTGATGGTCTTTTGTCCTGAGGTGGGTCTCTTGTAGGCAGCATATGTGTGGGTCATACTTTCTTATCCATGACGCTATTCTGTGTCTTTTGATTGGAGCGTTTAATCCATTTACATTTAAGGTTATTATTGATAGGTACTTATTCATTGCCATTTTTGTACCTGTGTTCCTCTCTGTCTGTCTCTTTTCCTTCCTTTCCTTAAAGCAGACCTTTTAGTATTTCTTGTAGAGCTGGCTTGGTGGCAGCAAATTCTTTTAGACTTCTTTTGTCTTGGAAGCTCTTTATTTGGCCTTCTATCTTGATTGAGAGCCTTGCTGGGTAAAGTAGCCTTGGTTGTAGGCCTCTGTTTCTCATTACTTGGAATATTTCTTGCCAATCTCTTCTTGCTTGGAGTGTTTCCATTGAGAAGTCAGTGGCTAACCTTATTGGGATGCCCTTGTATGTTATTTCTTTTTTCTCCCTTGCTGCCTTTAAGATTCTCTCTTTGTCTTGGAAGTTTGCCATTTTAATGATGATGTGTCTTGAAGTGGGCCTCTTTGGGTTCCTCTTGAATGGGACTCTGTGAGATTCCTGGATTTGTGTGACATTTTCTTTTGTCAAATTAGGGAAATTTTCTCTCTTTACTCTTTCAAATATGTTTTCTATCCCTTGCTCTTCTTCTTCTCCTTCTGGTATTCCTATTATTCGGATATTATTACATTTCATATTGTCTTGCATTTCTCTTAATCTCTCTTCTTTCTGAGCCTCTTTTCCCTTTCCTGTTCTTTCTGTGAGATGCTTTCTACTTTGTCCTCCAATTCACTAATCCGATCTTCTGTTTCATCCACCCTATTTTTAATGCTTTCCACTGTGTTTTTTAATTCAGAAATTGTATTCTTCATTTCCTCTTGGCCCTTGCTAATAATTTCCATTTCCTTTTTCATGTTGATATAGTTCACAGTGAGATCATTGTAACTTCCCTGTAGTTTCTGGTAGCTAATTGTGAGCTCTTTGAACTTCCCGATCACCAGTGCTTTGAATTCAGTATCTGATAGTTGACTTGCCTCTGTTTCATCTAGCATTCTTTCTGAGGATTCCTCCTTTCCTTTCATTTGGGGATTGTTTCTTTGTCTTCCCATTGTTTGTGAGACTCTTCTTGTTAGCCTCAGCTTCTTAGATTAATCTGTTTTGACACCCTGGGTTTATGGTATGAACTTCTCTGGTGGAATGCCTGTGAAATTCAGTGGTGCAGTCTCTTTTGGTTATCCTGTTGTTCTCTGCTTCCGCCTACTCAAATATGCAGCAACTTGTGGCTTCTCTCCTATAACAATGTGCAATTTGTCTCTCTGATTCTACTATTGGGAGGCCTCTTCTATGGGTCCAGCTCTGGTCTTTTTATATTTTCAAGTTGATTGTGACTCTTGTGGGTAAAAGAAATGATAAGGAAAGAAATAAAAGGAAGAAAGAAAAAAATGGTAGGGGAATGGAATAAAGAGCAATAAGTTTAGAAAGAAAAGAAAAAGAAATAAAACAGGAAATCCGGGAAAAGAGGACAAAAGTATGGAAAGATGGAACAGTAATAAAGTTTAAAAGAAATAACAGATTACTTTAAAAAAGCAAAAAGATAAAGAAAAGGAATGGAGAGGGGAGAAAGGTAAATAAAAAAAAGAAAGAATAAAAATAAAATAAAGTAAAAAAAAAAAAGCACCAAAATAATCTCTTATACACAGTCTCAGAAAAAGGAATGTCTCTTGTTGGCTTCAAACTAGCTGAACCGGTTTTTCTGGTTGCAGTTGGCTGAGGGTCGATTGTTGTGATTTTATTTTCAGCCAGTCCCTCTCAGGATCCAGACACTTGGCGCCTCTCCCCCAGCTCCCTACAATGGGGAGTTAGGACTTTCTCGCAGCGCTCCCCTCCCAGGGGTTACTGCCATAGTCTGGTTTGCTGTGTTTGCAGGCACCTGCACCGGCCTAGTTGCCTGGTTCCCTCGGGATTGAGCACAGGCCTGTCCCCGTTCAGTTGGGAGGCCCCAGACCCTCTGCCCAATCCTGGGCTCGCTGCCAAGCTGGGTGTGAAGCAGAGCAGGCTGCCGAGTCTATCGGATTCAGAGCCCCAGGCTGCACCTCTGAGTTCTCCTTGGCTGGCAACCACAGAGTCTTTGGTTGGGGCCCTTTGTCCTCCGCACCCTCTCTGTAAACTCTATCAAACAAGTCTCTCCTGGCCCCCCACCTTGCTTGGCCAGAAAGGGAGGGGGTTGAGGGTCTCAGCTCTTTTCCCAGGACCCCTCAGCATCCCGGGCTTCCAGATAGTCTGAGGGGGGGAGACTGGAAGCCGGGAGCCGATCTGAGGACTGGGTGCAGACCTAAAAACTCTGTGTGCTCATCATGCCACGCTGCGTGGTGTGTATCCCTTCTGTTCCTGTGTTTGTCTGGGTCCCCTGGCCAACTTCTGGCAAAAAAAACAACAATAACAACAACAACAACAACAACAACAACACCAAATAAACAGTAACAACAACAACAGAGAAACCTTTCCCTTGTTGGTTTCAAACTGTCCAGACTGGTTTTTCTCATTGTAGCAGGATGTCCCTGTGTGCTGGGATGCCGGCGCAAGTGCGCGCACCAGCCGGGCTACCAGCTTGGGGTGTGGGCGCCTGTGCACCCGCCACGCGCACTAGCCAGGCTACCGGATTGGGGTGTGGGTGCCTGCGCACTTGCCGGGCACACTACCGGGCTGTCCGGGACTGTGCAAACAGCGCTTCCTGGTCTGCGCCGGCCCCAGCACTTCCCGACCCTAGTGGCGTCAGCCTAGAGTTCTCTGCGCCCCCGCTCGCGCGGGAAACCGTCTGGCGCTTCTAGGACCAGTAGCCCCGGCTCAAAGATCCCTGCGCCAGTGCGCGCCAGAGTCCGGCTATGCGTGCGAGCAGGAAACCGTCAGGGAGCGTCTTTGTCCTGCGGCGCCTCTCTGAACTCTCTGTGTCCGCGAGCTCGTCCTGGGACTGGCGTAACCGGCAGCGGGCTTCCCAGTCCCCTGGTGTTGGCTCAGAGGCCTCCGCTTCCAACAGACCTTCTGGGACCCGGAGTAACCGGCAGGGCGCTTCCCATTGGTGTGACTAGTCCCCAAAAGCCTCCACTTTCCCCCTGGCTCGCTGCAAGGCCGGATAGGAAACAAGCCAATCTGCCTTGGCAGGAGAACACCTCAGTCCACTTTCAATAAAACAAAACAAGACAAAACTTTCCGGACATCCTGTCTCTCATTCCTGCTCAGTCCCCAACCAAACCCGTGAGGCTAATGCATCTCTGGATTCCTCCCAGGCTTGCAATCACAGAGTCTGCAGTTGAACCAGGCCCTGTGTCTTTGTACCCCTCCCCAAAAATGCAAGCCGGCAAGCAGACGGGTCTCTGCCTGGTGTTATCCAGTTTTGCTTATACAGGATGCAGGGGAGCTGCTGGCCCACGCTGGTGGCCACTGGAGCCGCTGGGTGCCCAAGCTCCTGTGGTAGACCTCTCTGGTGTTGGTCTCAGACCGATGGTTCTGGACCCCGGCTGTAGATGCAGCACCCGGGCCACCTGGCCTGGGGCGCCAGCCCCCGCTGCTGCTTTGTCTTTACTCTGGACCCCAAAGCCCCACTGACCTGCCGCTTTCTGGTGTTTCAGCGTCCAACAGAGTCTCTGTTCTTTCAATTTCACATATGCTGGATAACTGATGGATTAGTGCGCTGCTTTTCTATAGATCTGCCAGGATTTTCACCCACGAGTGCGGGAGCTAGAATCCGCTCCCTCTTACTCCGACGCCATCTTCCTGACCTCCTCTTATTTTCATATATGCTTGGCAACTGCTGGCTTGCTGGCCTCACCTCCTCCGATCAGATAGGTTTCTCTCTCTTTTGTACTAGGAACTGGTATCTGCTCTGTCCTAGTCTACCGCCATCTTGAAACCCCCTGGGTCTCTCTTTATGGCCCTCTTGTTGAAGTCTATTTTGTCTGATATGAGAATTGCTACCCCAGCTTTCTTTTTCTTGTCCGTTTGCTTGGAAAACTTGTTTCCAGCCTTTCACTTTTAGTCTGTGATGGTCTTTTGTCCTGAGCTGGGTCTCTCGTAGGCAGCATATGTGAGGGTCATGCTTTCTTATCCATTCAGCTATTCTGTGTCTTTTGATTGGAGGATTTAATCCATTTACATTTAAGTTTATTATTCATAGGTACTTATTCATTGCCATTTTTGTACCTGTGTTCCTCTCTGTCTCCCTCTTTTCCTTTTTTTCCTTAAAGCAGTCCTTTTAGTATTTCTGGTAGAGCTGGTTGTAGTTCCTCTATAGTTTCTGGTAGTTCATTGTGAGCTCTTTGAACTTCATAATAACCAGTGCTTTGAATTTAATACATGATAGTTGATTAGCCTCTATTTCATCTAACATTCTATCTGAACTTTCTGCTTTTTCTTTCATTTGGAGATTGTTTCTTTGTCTTCCCATTGTTTGAGACTCTTCTTGTTAGCCTCAGCTTCTAAAATTGATCTGTTCTGAATCCCTGGATTTATGGTGTGAACCTCTGTGGTGAAATACCTGTGAATTTCAGTGGTGCAGACTCCTTCAGGTATCTTGATGTTCTTTGTCTCCGAATTGTATTTTTATATACTTGCAATAAACACTCTGAATATAAAATTAAGAAAACAATTCCATTTATAATAACATCAAAAATATAAAATATTAAAGTATAAATTTAATAAATTAATAGAAGACTGGTACAATGCAAACTACAAAATATTGTTGAAAGAAATTAAAGATCTAAATAAATGAAAGACAACCAATTGTCTTTGACTTATTGTTAAGATGTTAAGACAAAGAAAAAATCCCCAAATGAAAGAAAAAGCAGAAACTTCAGAAAGAATGCTAGATGAAATAGAGGCTACTCAACTATTAGGTGTTAAATTCAAAGCACTGGTTATTACGAAGTTCAAAGAGCTCACAATGAACTACCAGAAACTATAGAGGAACTACAACCAGCTCTACAAGAAATACTAAAAGGACTGCTTTAAGGAAAAAAGGAAAAGAGGGAGACAGAGAGGAACACAGGTACAAAAATGGCAATGAATAAGTACCTATGAATAATAAACTTAAATGTAAATGGATTAAATGCTCCATCAAAAGACACAGAAGAGCTGAATGGATAAGAAAGCATGACCCTCACATATACTGCCTACGAGAGACCCAGCTCAGGACAAAAGATCATCACAGACTAAAAGTGAAAGGCTGGAAACAAATTTTCCAAGCTAATGGACAAGAAAAAAAAGATGGGGTAGCAATTCTCATATCAGACAAAATAGACTTCAAAAAGAGGGCCATAAAGAGAGACCCAGAAGGTTATTTCATTATACTCAAGGGAAGAATCCACCAAGAAGACATTAACATCATAAGTATATATGCACCAAACATAGGGACACCCAAATATATCAAGAAAATCTTAGAGGACTGCAAGAAAGATACTGACAACAACACAATTATAGTAGGGGATTTTAACACCCCACTGTCAAAAATGAACAGATCTTCCAAACAAAATATCAACAAAGATATTGCAGCATTAAACAACACACTAGATGAGATGGACTTAACTGATATATATAGAGCCCTTCATCCCAAACAAGCTAAATACACATTCTTTTCAAATGCACATGGAACATTTTCAAAGATACACCACATGATAGGACACAAAATGAGCCTCAAAAAATTCAAGAAAATTGAAATCATACCAAGCATCTTCTCTGACCACAAGAGACTGAAATTGGAAACCAACCCCAAAGGAAAAAACTCAAAGCACCCCAAATCATGGTGACTGAATGATATGCTATTAAACATCGAATGGGTCAAGAATGAAATTACGGAGACTTCCGCCAAGATGGAGGCATAGGTGGATGTGCCATGCCTTCTCACACAACCAAGTTTAGGGACAACTAAATATTAGCAACAGAAAACACAGCCAGAACATGGAAAATTGAACTTTTTGGAAGTCCGTTAACAACAAATTCTTCAGCCTGACCGGTAAGGGGCAAAACCAGCGGCTGGTGAGGGGTTGTACAGGAGGACTCGGTCAGACAGACTCAGGCACTGAATCCAGACACGCGGAATCCAGGCACAGGGTTGGACCTAGTGAGTGACCGAGCGAGCCACCAGGCGAGCGACTGCAGAGCAGACAGCGGGGAAGCGGTGCTGCGTGTTGACTGTGGTCGCCATTTGTCCGTGAGTGGACAGGCGAGAGAGTGGGCGGTTGGACCGGGCCCGGAGGGTCCCCTTAGCAAGCGGCAGTACAGGGCGCCGCCATTTCCCCCTTCTGAGCACGCCCCCACATACAGCGTCACAACCCAGTGACCTGGGAGTCCAAGGCGCCGCTTCTCACACTTAAAGGGCCAGAACAGACCAAAAATGTCGCAAGATCTCAAAGCCCCAGAACCCATAGATCTAAGTGATGAAGAAATAGCAAAACTCACACGCACAGTTTAAAAAACTGGTCATCAGGATCCTCACAGAACTGGTTGATTATAGCCACAAATTAGACAAATATATGAAGGCGAAACTAATTGAAATGAATGGACTTGCACAGGACACCAATAGCAATGAAAAGGAAACTGGGACTCAAATCAATGGAGTGGACCAGAAGAAAGCAAATAATGCCCAAACAAAAGAGTCAGGAAGCAAGAATTCAAAGAAATGAGGAGAGTCTTAGGAACCTCCAGGACATCTTTAAACACTCCAACATCCGAATTCTAGGGGTACCAGAAGGGGGAAAGGCACAGCCACCAGTGGAAAACTTATTTGAACAAATAATAAAGGAGAATTTCCCCAATCTGGCAAAGGAAATAGACTTCCAGGAAATCCAGGAAGCTCAGAGAGTCCCAAAGAAGTTGGACCCAAGAAGGAACACACCAAGGCACATCATCATTACATTAGCCAAAATTAAAATGAAGGAGAGAATTCTAGAAGCAACAAGAGCTAAGGGGACAGTCAGCAGATTTCTCAAAAGAGACCTTACATGCAAGAAGGGGCTGGAAAGAGGTATTCAAAGTCATGAAATCCAAAGACCTACAACCAAGATTGCTCTATCCAGCAAAACTTTCATTTAGAATGGAAGGACAGATAAGGTGCTTCTCAGATAAGATCAAATTCAAGGAGTTCATCATCACCAAGCCCTTATTATATGAAATGTTAAAGGGACTTATCTAAGAAAAAGAAGTTAAAGAAACATGAATAGTGAAAGGACAACAAACTCACAGTTATTAACAACCACACCTAAAACAAAAGCAAACTAAAAGGACAGCTAGATCAGGAGTGGAAACATAGAAATGAAGATCTCAAGGGGGGTTAGCAACAGGGGAGTGGGAGGAAGAGATGTGGGGAGAAGGTAAAGAAAATAAGTAGCATAGACAGTAGATAGAAAATAGATGGGTGGGGCAAGAATAGCATGGGAAATATAGAATCTAAAGGACTTGAGACACATGGTCATAAACTAAGGGGGGGTAATGGTGGGGATGGGGGGGTAGGGTGGAGGGGAATGAAAGGGGGAATAGAACAACTGTAACAGCATAATCAATAAAAAAGTTTAAAAAAAAAGAATGAAATTACGGAAGAAATCAAAACGTTTCTGGAAACAAATGAAAACGAACTCAGAACAACCCAAAACTTATGGGACACAGCAAAGGCAGTCCTGAGAGGGAAGTTTATAGCAATACAGGCCTACCTAAAGAAGATAGAAACATTTCAAACACATAACCTAACCCTACGCCTGCAAGAACTTGAGGAACAAAAACAAGGACAGTCTAGAGCAAGTAGAATAAAGGAAATAACCAAGATCAGAGCAGAACTAAATGACATAGAGACTAAAAGTACAATTCTAAGGACCAATGAATCCAGGAGTTGGTTCTTTGAGAAGATAAACAAAATAGACAAGCCTTTAAGTAGGCTCATCAAGAAAAAAAGAGAGAGGACTCAAATAAACACACTCAGAAATGAAAGAGGAGAGATTACAACTGATACCACAGAAATAGAAGGGATTGTAACAAATTACTATGAAAAACTGTATGCCAAGAAATTTGAGAACCTAGGGGAAATGGACACTTTTCTAGAAAAATACAATCTTCCAAAACTCAATGAAAAAAAAAAAGCAGAAAATCTAAACACACCAATAACAGCAAAAGAATTTGAAGCAGTAATCAAAAAACTCCCATCACACAGAAGCCCTGGACCAGATGGGTTCACAGGAGAATTCTACAAAGTATTTAAGGAGGAGCTAACCCCTATTCTCCACAGACTATTCCAAAAAATCCGGAAGGATGGAAAACTCCCAAATTCTTTTTATGAAGCCAGCATCATCCTGATTCCAAAACCAGATAGAGACACAACAAAGAAAGAAAACTTCAGGCCTATATCACTGATGAACATAGACGCTAAAATCTTCAACAAAATATTGGCAAATCGCATCCAACAATAGACCAAATAGATCATACACCATGACTAAGTGGGATTCATCTCAGGGATGCAAGGATGGTTCAATATTCGCAAATCAGTAAATGTAATACATCACATAAACAAAAGCAAAGACAAAAACTACATGATTATATCAATAGACGCGGAAAAAGCTTTTGATAAGGTACAACACCCATTTATGATAAAAACACTCAGCAAAGTGGGAATAGAGGGACCATTCCTCAATATAATAAAGGCCATATATGAGAGACCTACAGCCAACATCATACTCAATGGGCAAAAACTAAAATCTTTTCCACTAAGATCAGGAACAAGACAAGGATGTCCACTTTCACCACTTCTATTCAATATAGTATTGAAAGTTTTAGCCATAGGGGTCAGGCAAGAAAAGGAAATGAAAGGCATCTAAATAGGAAAGGAGTAAACAAAACTGTCACTGTTTGCAGATGACATGATAGTGTACATGGAAAATCCTATAGACTCTACCCAAAACCTGCTCAAACTAATTAATGAATTTGGCAAAACAGCGGGCTACAAAGTCAATATCCGGAAATCAAAGGCATTTTTGTATACAAACAATGAATCAGCAGAAGCAGAAATCAAGGAAAAAATC